>NC_044029.1:10000000-11268268 GCF_900496995.4 Aquila chrysaetos chrysaetos | reverse complement strand
GAGGAATGCTGTTGGTGATGATTTGAGAGCCAGGCTCTCAAAAAGAGACTAACTGAACCTTTGGCTCCCTCTTACAGTGGTGGGAATACACAGGTCACTTTGCCTAGATTATTTCTAAATTTGGAAAGCTGTGAAATTTCCTACTAAAACACTAGTCCAAAACTGCTAAGTTTATCTGAAACACCCCCGCCCCCCCAAACCCACAACCCAAACCAGTCAGAAAACACTGGTGGGAGCAGCAGTGCAGGTAGTCCTACCATCATGATAAGCCCCTACAGTCCAAGGAGCTTGGACCAGCCTTGAAATTATTATGTCCAGCTAGGCAAAATTAAGCTAACTTAATTGAATTCAGACCATAACCTCTAATCACAAGGTATCTGAACTTTGGAAAAGCTGGTCTCCAGGTAAGAAATTCAGACTTTAGTATGTTTCAGTGGCATATAGAGCAGATGAAATTGGTCATGGTCTGTAGCTGGTGCTTCAAAGAGCTGTTCTCAAACTATTTCTAGACAACATAATCTACCTGACTATAAAATGCAATAGCAGCTGTGATTTCTAATAATAATACTTTTTTCTGTACACTAGAACACATTTGTGTTGACATTTAAGTATTGCTCAGATAAGATGTTTCACAGCTTGAGGGAGAGGAAAATTTTTTCTTCCTCAGCATATCATGATTCTTTTTTGAGTGACTAACTTCAACAATAGGGAAGGGGAAAGGACTGAGCAGCAGCAGAAGGGTCGCTGAAGGATGACCGTTCCAGTACAGCCTTCCTGCTGGTGTGCCATTTTCCATTTGCGTTCTGCAGCTGCTCTGTTCTTTCTTACTATTTGGCCCCAGTGCCCCATCAGGATCCCTCTCTGTGATAACTCTTCCCACCATCCTACCTTGTTGATGAAAGGCCGGTGCCAGCAGTCAGAGCACTCTACCCAAATACTGGATGCCATTGCCAAGAGAGGCTGGTGACTCCAGGCAAGGAGAGAAAATGGTGTAAGACCTCAGTAAATCTGCCCGCCACAGCACTGCTGGCTGTCTCCGTCTGGCACATGCTCCTCCCTATCTCCGGGCTCCAGAAGGTATTTGGAAGGTCCAGATTGTGGCTGGTGACCTTTCTGCACTCATGTGACCTCATAGAAATAGTTATTCAGAAGTACTCACCAAGAAAATCTGTTGTTAGACTTCTTCCCTGTCTCTTTTGTTTATGGTCAACATTTGCCACAAAATTTTGACTCCGTAATTGATAGTGTTTGCCAATATCTGATTTCCTCAACGTATCCAATAGAATATAGTGCTTTTCTGTCCTTTGATAAAGAGATTTTTAACCTGGGCATAATACAGTTCACTCTGAGAATGCAACATTAAAATAGCCTCACTTACTAGCTGGGGCATTTTAGGCTGACATCAGATATGATCAATAGGCTGTACACACTGGCAGGATGCTGCCCCTCTGAACTGCTGCTCAAGGAAAGAACAGCAGCAAAATGAGTTTATGTCATTTCTCTTACAGCTCGGAGTGGGTTACATAGACTGATCGTTAATATGAGTTACCGCATTTTTAAGCCCTTTTTAAAGTTGCGATAACAGCTCATAGTGGCATCTGGAACTCCTCTTGATTTCCTCGGTGCAGTCATATGAAATCTTTAGAGATTAACCTGTAGCACCATTCTGTTATGTCCATTGAACTTGATCTGGTTTTTTTCCAAGCTAGCACTTAGTGTTGTGGGAACATCCCCAAGGCAGTGTCTGTTCGAGTTATTAGTAAAATTACATCCTTTTTTTTTTTTTTTTTTTTTTTTTTTAAACTGAGAGGATGTTTTTCAAATCTATAGCAAGCAGGAAGGACAAGGAAGTTAGTCCATTGTGTGTGTGGTCAGAAAGTTTTTTGTCTCCTCCTTGTGACAAAAGCTTCACAAAACCTGGTAAAAGAAACTGGTATCACTGAGGCCTCACTCAGCTGACCTAACGGTAGTCTGAGATCTGATTAACTCGCACAGCATTTGTCAGTGACCCTGACATAATTTACACCAAGGCTACGCTTTCTGGAGAGCCATCAGCAACTGTGTTTTCAAACATGCAGAGTAAATAACTGTTTTGCTTTTTTTTATGCTGTGTGTGTTTGTTGTGCATGCGTCCTGTGGACTCTTACATGGTGTAATATAAAATACTGCGACACAAATCTCAAATCTGTCAGGGAGAGATTCAGTTAATCCAGACCTCCCTCCCCTCACTACAGCACAACTACAGTGTTGTGCCTTCCCAGCTGAACGGCAGAGATTTTCCAAGCCCAGAAGAGCGTTTTGCAGCGTGAGGAGCTGTAAGCCGTGGCTCCTGGCGTGTGTCACTAGCAGACGCGTCGTACGTACGCTCAGACTGCTTCCCCCCTTCGTCCCATGAGATAGGTGAGCCTTCTAGTGCAGTCTCACATCACTGCGTGGGAAAGGGGAAGGTTCGTGGAAGGATGTGCGTGCTTTTCCATGAGCGATTTCTGGAAAAAGCAGCTAGGTCGAGTTAGTGCGATGAAAGCTATATTGACTTTTTTATTTAAATATCCCACTTCTGTCTCAAGTATTTTCATTGTCTTGTAACTCTTTACCTCCCTAGCAGGCAGTGACAGTAACACATAGCAGTTGTCAGCCTATTTGTTTTCAAATATGTTCAAGTATAAATTTATAGGTCTGAATTAAGATGTCTTACAAAGCTTTGAGGTTTTGACAGTTTAATGTTGAGAGTAATAAGTAGACAGTCTCAGGAAACTTGAGTGTGTTTTATAAAATAGCAGCTCTGCTGTTCTTACAGATGGATTCACCGAAGTTATTTAGTAAATCGATGCTAAATTTTGAGGAACAACATGGCAAAGTGCATAGGTGAGATCTGTATTTCTAATCTTCTACCATGTTCTCTCATTTGGAAGAAGCCATGAAGTTTTTTCTTTTTTTACTGTTTGAAAGTGTGGAATAAACAGGGGAAGCCTAACAGTATGATATTTGTCTTTATTAGATCCCTATTTTTTTTTTTTTTTTTGGCTAACCTCCCTGATTTTATAATTCATTGTCAGTCCCCTTTGATGTAGAGACCTACATGAATAGTTTACCTTAAAAAAAATTTTTTAAAAGCATTTTAAAGTTCTTAAATTATATATACACTAGCAATGTATGGGGAGGCCATTTTATAAATGCTAAATTTGCAATTGTCTTTTTTTTCAGTTAGCAAATAAAACCTGGAATGGTAAGAGCTTTGGGGAAAGAAAACAACTATTTTTTTACCATGGACTGGAAAAAAACCCACAATAATTTCCTAATTAAAACACATTTTGTGTAAAATTGGGCAAAACTGAGCCTCTGCCACCTTTGCAAAGCAAACCCTCTTATGTTTTTCTTCCTCTGTACTGCAAATATTTTTCTCTTATCTCTGGTTGTCAACATCATCTGTATGATGAATTTAAAACTTTGCCAAAGTTGTCACCTGTGACTCTTGTTCAAGCTTTATATCCAGAATTTTGTTTATGGGAAAGCTGTAGGAGATCAAGTCCAGGCTTGAGGAGATAAACTGTCTGTGACCATTGTTTGCAGCTGGAACAGGTAAAGACCTTACGATACCTGGGTGAGAGGTCTAAATGACTTATACCAAGCTGCTACTTAAGTATGTTGCGGGGCAGAAAATCCTATGAATCTTGTTTGGAAATCTTGAATTCTCCAAGCCGTGACAAGGAACAGACTTGAGCTCTTTGCTCTAGTCCACGTTGTACTGTGATAAGAACTAGGAGGAGTAATAGGACAAAAAGGGCCACGGCTTAAGGATTGTTTCCAGGTAGTTGGCGTGAGCTTTGTAAGAGTTAAATGGGGAGGAAAGGCTACCGTGTGTTCCTAACGCGCCCTGTTGTGTCTAGGTAAGACAGCACATATGGCCTTCTCTCAGGAGCTGTGGGAACAGTGGGAGAGCGTAGGTGCCATATGTTCTGCTATACCTAGTCGCTTGCAGGAAGTTAAGGACGATGTGGCAGCTTTAACTTATAATTTCCTTTTATTGGTGTGTGTCTCAACTCTAATGTCCTCATTTGCATAAGTTAAAATAACTATGTAAATTATAACTTTGAAACTGACATATGGTATTTTATGTGCACATCTATCCTCTAATGTATACTTAAGGAATACAACACTTTGACTAATAGAGCCCAAATGCTGCACTAGAGACGTGTTGCCTGCTTCTAGCGTTCCTACATTTTATGCCTGAAAGAAAGAAAGAAAAAAACCTTCTTTTATTCCAGGACAGTTACATTATGTAGGAGGCTGTTGAGTCTATCTGGAATTCAAACTGAACACAGTATAACATAAACAGTATGTCACTCCAGAGACTAATGGTTTTAAGAAGTCTAATTATTTAGATTTTTTTCAAAGCCCAGGTGAAACTAAAATTTCCAGTGCCTGAACTTTTAAGGAGGTTATTGATGTAAAATAATTATTTCAGCGCTCTTGACAAATCCTTAGTTAGTCATCTCTTTTTCACACTTATGAAATTACAGTAGAAACCAGTACTAATTTCTGCTGTAATGCTGCATACAGTTTCTACTGTGCAAAGACAAACCGTAGTAAGGTGGAATCCATGATTTTTAGTTGATGCAACTGCCTTTATTCTTTTTAAAATGGCAATTTACTACAGTTAAGGTCCACAGGACAGTTTGTGCTTATTAAACGGGATGCATTAACATCATCCAGTTGCCTTTTGTTTTTTGTTACATGCAACCAATAGCATGAATAGCTTACAAATAGGAAGCAAATACATACAACAGTTATATTTTATATTCTGATGTTAAAGCATTTAATTTTTTTGCACATATTGCATTATTATTCGGTTTGCTATTTCATCTTCTAACAGTGCAGCTGCTGAGTAACTTCTGCAATCAGAGGAATGATGCAGAGGACTCTTACAACTGACACTATTGCTGGGGTCACAGTTCACAAAGTCTTGGTCTGTGCTGCTACTGCTGATCCAGTGTAGGCTGTGACACTCTTCAAGCTGCATCCCTTTACTATGCTATCCAGTCACTTGCAAAACCATAAAAGGTTTTTGGTGGGACCCTGCAGGACATACAGAAGGTAGTGTGTGGAAAATTCCCTTGGGACCTTCACAGGTTTGTCATACTGCATGCCAGGGAGCTTTGCAGTGTATCACCAATGCTGCACCAACAGTTCTTCTGGACCAAAGGGATATCAGTTCTCCACATACCCTTTGCAGCATGTATGTGGGCATGGTGCTTATCCTTTGGCTACTTGTAGAAGAGGAGCTGGACATCTGGGTGTGAAATGCTTGTAAGATGTCTATAAAATATTTATAAAAGATACAAAAGAAGAAATGAAAGGTAGCTGATGCTAGGTCTCTTTGTTACTAAAATTATATTGGAAAGCTCCCTCTCCTTCTCTCCCCTCCTTCTCCCCCTGCCCCCTTCATCCAGCAGACTTGCTGTGTATTTCTGAGGTTCTCAGCTGGCCAGGAATTTGGTATTTCTGTAACCCCTGATTGCATCCATCTTTCTGATTAATTTCCTTCTTGAAATCCTTCAGGAGATCAATACAGATTGATATTTTCTCCTAAAGCTTGTCTTTCTCTTTAATCAGTATATTTCTTAACCACAATAAAGATCCTTCTGTTCCTTCAGAGGCATAAATGTCTGTTTGTTAGACACAGCATTACTTTCTGTATTGATTAAACGGTTAACAATTCATCAACAGAATGAGAGATAATAGTCTCCCCATATCTCCTCTTCAAGACTGAGGGCAGGATTCCAGACACTTCATTGCAAGCAACAGGAGATGTTTCTGTTCATCATCTCTGCTTTCTCTTTCTTCCCTGTTCCCGGTGCCTAACTTGGGATGGGCATGGTACTGACCAAGAACTGGTTCAGTCTGCTTAATTAGTAAGTTTACTTAATGCAGTAATAAATGCATATAGTTTCTCATTGAGAGAGGGTGTGATGATAATTAACTGCTTTGGGGTGACACTGCATTTAGAATGACTGACACCCTACATCTTCGTTCGTAGGATACCATGGTACTGGGATAAAGGCAAATAAAGGAGCAAGTGAAATATTCTGTGTTCTTCCTTGTATTAGCTGTAATGTTGTTTGCTAAGCAGGTCCAGAATTTGCTGCTTGAAAATCTAGAGTGGAAGAAATGCCTACTTGTGACTTCTATGAATGAACAGTGCCACTTTGCCCATGGCTGATGTGCTGTTAAATTCCATCATAGTCCCAGTAACAGGGAAGGATATGCAACAACCAGTAAGTCAAAGAAAGGCCCTATTGAAACGTTGCACTTAAATCTGCTTGTAAGATAAGAATTTTGTTTTCAAGTAACTATGGTTATTTAATTTGGTAAACGTAGCTGTATTTTTCTTCATCTACATAAAAAAGCTTTAAATATACTTTGAATTTCCCAGAATATGGGTGGCAATACAGTATTTATATGTGATATTTAATCTGACCTGTATTTGTTGTAGCAGACTGCCCACTTTCTATACTATACTTGGACTGTATTGTAAGAAGGGGACTATGAAAAGAGGGGATGGATGGTAAGTTTTACAAGAAGAGTATTGATGTGTTGCTTCATGTCAGCAAAGCAACTTGTGAGCATAGACATTGAGCATCACAACAGTAGCATTTTCTTCAAATTCATACTATTGTAGGTGAAAATAGAGATTGACCCAGCCTTGTTTTATTTTCCAAAGTCTGTCAAGTAATAACATGAAAATATTTGCTGAAAAAATGAATGTGAATTCAAGTAGCCCCCAAGGATCTTCAGCTGTTTTTTTGTTTTGTTTTGTTTTTTTTTAAAAAAGATGATGGCAGTCTAGTATTTTTAATTTAAGTGGAAATGAGATGTCTTAGCTGATCTGAGAACTTTCATACCCAGAAATTGCAATAAACTAGAATTCTTCCTAGAGACTTCTGTCAATTGTGTTTTAAATAAGAATCCATATTTGAGTGTTGAAAATCCAGATTATAACCATAGTATCGAGTCAATCATAAATGATTGTTGTTCTGTGACATCTTTAGGTATTGTAACATGATTCATCATGTATATTCAAGGTGTATGTAACTTTCAGATGTTATATGATAAAAGAACACTTGGTGCTTGTTTTGATCTAGTTTTATGATCTGTTAGTGTACCAGGCTGGTACTCAGGAGACTTGAGTTACAGTCCCAGCTCTGCCAGTGGCCTCTGCTGACCCTGGGCAAATTATTCACCATCTCCATCTGGGCTCTTGAGAAAGTGGTGCTATTCTACCTGGTACAATACTTTGAGTTTGACTGATAAGTGCCACTGGAGGGTGAGTTGCTGCTACTTACGAGCCAACACACATGTTCCTGCCTTTTAGGATTAGCAGGTAGTGTAGCAAAGGGGTTACCTCAAAAATATACCTGTTCAGATTTTTATTCTATTTTGACTTCAACATTGCAGAGTCAGTGACATGACACTGGCATTAAGATGGATGAACAAAGATTAGTAGGTTAAGCCTGTACTCATCTAAATTACGATCAAAGTGGTGCATTGCTTTGTGTTATGCATCATCTAGATCATGCCTTCTCTCTTCTTGCCCACCATCATTAAATGAGCATTTATTTTCCTTGTTGCATTAGTAAGAGGGAGGGAGCAAAAAGGCTCAGATTTGCTTTTATTCACAGTAATAACAATATTCCTTTGATGAGGACTGAATGATCCCTTGCCGGTTAGGAAAGGAAACACAGAGAAGTTTCCTCACGCTGCCTCGATGGGCAGTCTGTTGTACTGTCATTGCCCATGAGCAGGAATGGCAGCTGCTGGGTAGATGTACAAGTAGTACAGAAATGTGGATTCACGCATTCCTCCACATCCCTGACATACTTGAGCAACCTCCCTGGAACGTAAGTAGCTGGGCTGTTGATGAGCTGATGCTTTTTCATCCTTCTGATGCTGTGGTTATCCACATTGGTTCCTTGCATGGTATATGATGTACCTGGACAGATTTTACCTAGGTCGTAGCTACTACCCTGCAGTGTAGCATGTTCTTTATTAATTTTGGTATTTTTTACAGCTATGTTTAAAATGAGCAGAACACACTTTGATTAGGAACACGCTTGATTAGCTCTGCCCATTATGAAGCAATCAAATGCTTTTAATTACTTCCATGACTATATGTTTGTTTGATAATATTCTTTCAAACTGAGGCTTTTAATTGCTTCTTTAGTGGTTCATTTCTCTAGAAATGTCAGTTGCATGAATCTCTCCGCTTCCTATCTCCTTGTGCTTGTATATAAATTTCTGAAGTGTGACTTCACTATCTATGACTTGTAAGTATGCCTAAGTCAGTATTTTTTTCATAGCACCAGCTTCTCCTATTATCTTTCCTTGACAATGATTATGGAAGTACACACTGTAAAAACCATCTGTGAGACTGCAGCTAGCTTCTTTGTATCAGCTGTCCATTGAAGGTCCCGTGTCTAGCGCGTGCTGCCGCCAAAGCTCTGTCTTGTGTTTCTTTTCTTTCTGTTGTCCAGGGAAAACTCCCCTATGGAGCAACCTTCCTTTCTACTTTGGAAGCCAATGACTGGCTTGTAAACATGACAGTCCTTATGAGTATTGCTAGGAAAAAAAAAAAAAACAAACAAACAACCCAACATCATCTACCAAAAAGCCCTACAATTTATCAGATGGTGTGAGACTGTGACCTCAGCTTCCTATTATTCCAGCCTGGGAGTCAACACAAAAGGTGCCACCAGGAAATGAGAACCTGACTGCCCGATTCCCACTGGTTTTTCACAGTGCTCAGTCAAGGTCACTTGTCACGTCACCATTTTGAAGGGACTGAGAACACAAATTCACCCAATCAAGAACTGCACAAAAGAGATCAAACTTCTCCAGTCTTTTGAGTAGTCTTTCAGTGAGACAAGAGTCTAATGATGCACAATTGCTCCAGGTCTTGGAGTTAGATACCTCAGAAAGGGAAATTAGAATCACTCTATGTCCAGGGTAGGTGTATCTTGAATGCTCAGCCAGTTTTGTGTAGTAAGCAGTATTAAATATAAAAGTCTCCCTGCTTTTTAGGAGAAATATACTGAAAATATGTGTTTCTTTTTTTTTTTTTTTTTCAGATTTAATTTTTTTCACACAACAGTCTAGTCTACTTGGGATAGACTCCCATTTTTTAACACAGGTACACTCTAGTCTCTACATATGCATAACTTTATCTGCTTCCTCATTCCTGTGCATCTTAAATAGCTGGGCATGAGCTAGATTGATGTCTCCATCCTGGGTGCACTGTTGGTGTTCACCTTTCTGAGAAGAGGTCCGAGATCTGCTATGTCCATGCTACGTATTTGAGCATGGCCAATAAGATACAGCCATGTTCTGTTCCTGCCAGTAACAGCAGAGAAGTATTCCCATTCTCTCTGGTTTCCCTGTAGTGTACCTGTACAAAAATTATACTTAACGAGAGCACGTTTTACTCTGATTATTTTTTTTAAGCAATAAAATGTGCTTTAGTGTTTTCTTGTAGATACTTGACTAAGAACTTAAATGAAAGATGGAAAAACCTATTTACAAGATCTCAAATATTAGTGCAAAGTCTTTCAGGCTTCACCTTACTCCCCTTTCAGGTTTGACCTATCAAGATTTAATGAAATGTGCAGTGTTCAGAATTACTCTAACACATTTGCAGTTTCCATTATTCTCTGTAGATGCAGGAAGTTTCTGCTGGAATTTTTCTTCGTGCTTGTTTTAGTCTACTGATGGAGTGACAAATAATACTTAATTTCTTTAAAATAGGACTATAACTACCGGTGTTTGCCTAAAATGGATCCAGATTAGTTGTTAGAGTTTATTTTAAGTCATTCAGTCTCATCTGGGACTAATTCTGACCATGATACAGGAAAATTTCTGCTGTCAGTTGGTTGCACACTGATCCCATTTTGGATGTAACAGCACAAATGCCAGGAGAAGGACCATTAAGTGTTCCTTCCGCTACCATCAGGGATATACAGAAACCCAACCATAGCTAATGTTAAAGGGGCAGGGGGAAATGAACACTTCATTCCTATAGTGATACGCACTGTATAAAAATTCTGAATAGAAGGATACAGGCAAGACACACAACAGCTACAAAATTCAATTAATACAAGTGTTAAAAGGAAATCTGAGATAGCTAATACATTCATTTTCTACATCTGTTGAAGGCACTCAAGCTATTTTAGAAACTGAAGAGTTTGAGGTGCCAGATTGAATTATAGAAGTATAAAGTACAAAAAAATATTATCTTGGCAGTATCTCTCTCCCTTGCAAGGCGTAACACCAGTATAGGTTAGTAATTCAATAAAAAAATCATAGCTGCGTGGTTTAGGTATCCAGTCTCAGTCACAAAAAGCATATGTAATTTGTGCATAATCTATAGTGTATCATCATACTGTTGTGCTTAACCATATTCCCTGAAAAGTGTGATTAGTTCCGGAATACTTAGGGTTTTTTTTTTATTGTCATTTTTTACCAAGAGCTTCAGTTAGCTGTAACAGTGGTAGTAGCGTAAGAAATATGTGTAGAGATGGTGTCAAACATGAGTGCTGGAAAAAGAAGAGAGTAAAAAAGTAAAGCAGCAAGAAATATCCCTGTGTGGTGGAAGGATGGAAGAGAAAAGAGGGAGAAAACAAGGATGGTTAAGGAGGATGGGTGGGATACTGTTGAGGATCAGCACACTCTTAAAGCAAAAGAGAGCGGACAGTTAATTTCTTCTAGATTGGACAAAAATGGAATGCAAAATTGCCCTGAAAAACACTACTAAGCAGGCAGCAAAGCTTTTTTTTTTTTTGTGGGAGAACGCTGCTTTTTACAAATTTCTCAGATAAAATAGAAATTTTTTGGAACTTGCAGAACTTTTCTACTTTGATTTTTCCAGTTAAACATGACATTTGTTTTGGTAGAGGGTAAGAATAGTGAATGTATTTCGTTTATGAAAATTTATTGGCACGGAGGAAATAAAGACAAAATAGTGCCTCTCGTGGCCGTAAGTAAGGACTTTCAGTGCTCTTGGAGCTAATTGAGTGTAAGCTCACTGACGCAAGGAGACTTGATGGCTTCCTTGAGACTGAGAGACACGGAGCAAATATTAATGGTGGATAAGCGCTCTCCGAACTGCGCCTTGCATAGGCTGCGTCGGTGATGGAGCTGGGAGAGGGAGGAAAAAGGCAGGTAAAATGCTGGCAGCAGCAAAACTGGCAATGAACACAAGGTATTAAATCATTACTGGGACTTGGAATATGATTAGGGAAAGTTAATGGAAAACTAAGCCACTGTGCCAAATGACTGTTGCTGGGTTAAAGGAGGCTAATTTGCAACACCGTAATGAAATTAGGCATGCTGCCTTCGTTTCTGACACTGAACAGCGTTAAAAAAAAAAACCAACAAAGCTGTATGTGTTGTGCATTTGTGGACCCTCAACTTCTCTGCTGGATTTGAAAGCTGGAATGGTGCTGCCAAGGTTGAGTAACAGTGATTTCTGATGGGCTTTGGAAAGTAACTGGTGACAGCCAGGTCTGTAAGATGGACACTGAGCCCATCAGCCAAGGACCGCTCTTATGATGGAAGGATTATAAAGACATTTTCTTGTCTGTCCCCTACCTTTTAAACAGAAATAATTCCCAAGGGGTATCAACACTTTTAGCAAAATTCAAAGGGGTGGACGTTTCACAGCCTTCTTATGGAGTCTGTTTAGGCTTAAACAGCAATTAGCTGATGATTAGAAAGTTTGTCCTAACGGGAGGTCTAAATCTGCCTGGCTGTGATTTAAGCCCACAGCTGGATGTTCTGTCCTGAGTGAAGGGGGAAGACATTTTCTCTTTCTCCTTTTTGCAGGAAATGGTGTAATCTTATTGCACCTAAGTCTCTTGTTCTTTAAACTAAGTAAGTGCTCCTTATCAATAAGATTTTTTTGAAATTTCTTGGGGACGGAGGGGGTGTTGTATTTTGGGGTGGGGTTTTTGCTATCATCTGGAAACAGTGGGTGGAATTCAACTTACCTTTTGGACATCTACAGTTACAACCATCTGACTGTGATCTAGCATCTATTTTTATAGTCAGAGGAGAGAAACAGTCACTTCTAAAGTCAGTTGCTCTTAATGTAAAGCAGATACCTGAACTAAGCTGAAAGAACCATCCTCTGAATTTGTTTACTCCTTTCTGACTTTAAAGGGAGCCTGAAGTGCAGATGTCAACATTGTTCATTTGTTGATTCCCTGCTATTTACCACCCTTCAGTCCTAGTTACAAACCTCCCGAGGAGTATTTTAGCTCTTTTTTTTTTTTTTATAGCATTCATTAAATGAATAATATTTTATATTGATTTTCCACTTTATATAATACTCTTCACAGAAATAGCAGAAGTGGCAAAAGCCAGCCTTTTCAACATGGGTCACTGGACTATCAAGAATTTAGTATTAATACAGAATATACTTTGTTGAAATACAATTAGTATTTGAATTAGTCATATGTTTGTGTGTCTGTTAAGACTTGCTGTAACTAAAATTAGGTAATGGTCAGTGTATATAATTTTGTCTTATTACTGAGCTTGACCTAGTATATAATATTCCTCAGATTTAAAGCTGCTGCTCTTAACTATAATTTCCCATCTTAAATAATAATGAAATGGCCAAAGTGTTTGAAACAGTGTAAATATTTCATTAAACTTGAGTGATTATTTCAGGGGAGTAACAGAGGTAGATGTTGAAGTAGAATAACTCTTTTGCAGCTTCCCCAAAAGGCAAATCCCTTGACCCAATGCACAGTTTCTCTAACAAGTGAGTAATGTTTGTCTAAAACATTTCATCTTGTTAGTATATGTGGATGCTCCTGGCTGGTGCTGTGTCAGGTGAGTTGTTTGCCTGCTGGGTTATATAGCAAATGGGTGTGAGTCTCTACACAGAGACAGATTCAAGCTAACCAGATTTTGGGATGGGACTTATAGTTCAGCTAATGTTTGGTTATTGTTGCATCTTTCATTAAGAAAGTCCAGAAAGCAGGCATGAGTTTTGCGTGGCAAAGAACTGTGCATTTTCAGAGAAATGTGGGTGAGATTTATGCATATGCACGGTACGAGACATACAGAACATGTTTTTTCAGTCTCTGTGCAAAATGGGTATCGGAGCAAGAATGACAGCCAGACCAGATTATAGCTCAACAGGAACAGTGCGAGAAACTCAGTAAACTTCACGCAACTCTCTAATTTATCATACTTTTTTGCCTTTTCCAGGGAGGCTTTTTAGTTCTAACTGTGTCTTTACCCTACAGGCAATTGCCTAGGCAACATTCCTACTCAGAATTTAGCACAAAAGATTACTTTGTGTCACAAGCATACCCTTTGCCTAATTTTATTTATATTCTTACTCAAATAGAATGTATTTTAGACTTTATGTATATCTCTCACACCGAAGGTGGCATAGTATCATGTGCTATAGGAGGCTGATTCTCTCCTTCATTATATCAGCTTGTGTAAATAGAAAAAATTGTGATTTTCGTCTCATACAGAGCCACTTAATGCTTTCTAGTACGTACATGCAAATGGTATTTCCTGCTTAAAGATCAAGGGCCTGCACCCTCGTGCTGATAAGGGACAGGAGGGTGGGGAGGAAGGAGGAGAGCGGCGAACATCTGGCGAGAGTCCCTTCCAGCTGCCGGGGAGATGGGAGGAGGGAGCTGCTCCAGCTGTCCCCGCCATGCCTTCCCACTTCATCACCTGAGGCCTCCCGGGGGAGGCAGGATGGCTTTCCAGGCAGAGGAAGCATTTTCCGACCGGGGTCGGCTCTGGTTGTGTCGCTCAGGGCCTCTCGGAGCACTGGCGTGGTGGGTTCCCTCCCGTAAGGGGGGCCACTACCAGTAAGAAGGGTTGGCCGAGCGATGCCGTCCCGGCTCTGCCTAAGGGTGCCGGAGGAGACTGTCAGCTGGGACGTCGAGTGCACCGTGCTAGCCGTGTGCAGTTACAGCCTTCTCACGTGTAATTACTCTAGAAATAGATATTTAAGTACAGGTTTGCTATACATAACGTAATGCTAAATGCTAGCAATTAGCATAACTGCTTTCTATTTGTGATATCTGGGGATACAGAATTGTATAGGTGACTGATTTTTTTTTTTTTTTTTCCTAGGTACAAAATATTCCTTTTAACAATCTCAAGTCTGTCTTGTCTCAGTGAAATGGGTTATTTTAATTTATAATACACTGCAATTATCAATAGCAGCAATTATGTAGGTAACACTAAGTTTACTTCATTAAATTAAAAATGCATGTGGATTCAAGTCCTACAGTGACTTTCTATTGTGATTTAACTTCACATTTCACTATTCAATATCTTGCTTTCTACTTATGTATATTTAATATATATATAATTTTGACGATTACTGCTATCAAATAAACTGAATTAGGAAAAGGCTACGTACTGTTCAAATAACTTTGCTTGATGACTAGGTTAAAACCTGCAGAAAATACAGTGGAAGTGCTTAAATTATCATTAAAATCTGTGTAATTTCTGTTTTACTCATTGTTTTGCACATTAATACAAACTAAAGCCATTATTAGGTAATTTCTTGGGCAATTTTCACAGTGGCAACATGGTTATCTATCTTTTATTCTAGAGTCACTTCACTGTAAAACATGCTTTATAAAAAGCTTCTTTATAAATAAAACCAGAAGTATTAATGTTAAGCCCAGTTGAAGTACTAAGCAAAAGAATCAGAAGGTATCCAAGTAAATAGTTAAAACCTAGGGTTTTAACCTAGTAAAATAGTAAATAGTTAAACTCACCAGTTAAAAAATGCTATTCACATGAACACTGTTCTCATCTTCCACATTAGTTTTTTCAAATGGAGGACTATATGTCTTCCTTGGGAATTGAATAGCTGTATGAATGTTGCATTTCTTGAGTAGTAGAGGTTTGGAGCAAGATACCTCAAATTAACCCATATGGCCACATCTTGGTCTGTCACGGAGCTCTGCCGATGCAAGGGGTCTTCACTGGAGCAAAGCACAAAAAGGCAAGTTTCTTTCTTGGGAAGGAGCAAGCTATTTTATTTGAAAAACCCTGGGAATACCTCTTAAAGTATTGAACCTTTCTTTGAAGTCCTGTAGGGTCTTGTATTTTAGCATGCTCAGCTGGTGGTACTTTAAAGCAGCAGCACACCAACAACTTCCATTTAGAACCTACATTTATATCCATCTCTGTTTGAGCACTTTCATCTAAACCTGATTCTCCCCCCACACACACACTTTTTTAAAACAAAATTTAGAATACTGAGGAAATCAGATTTAATAGATACTTATTTAAAAACTGTTGAAGTGTTACAAGTTATAATGAGATGAAGGAGTATCAGCCTAGATGTTCCATTTTAATTTTGAATTGTCATGTTTTTCTGTCCATTCCTTAATAAGCCCTGTACTGTTTGACTTGTGGTTTAGAAAACACTCTATTTTTGCTTACCTTGGTGGATATATCTGATTTAGGTATTACATATAATTTGTTAATTACATTCCGTTACCGAATGTTTCAGTGCTTATAATAGCATGAAAATCACGAAATAATAAAGTAACCTCTGCTGCAAAATACATAGACTATTTTAAAAAATAAATGTATTGTATTTTTTTAAAGCAACCTCTATGTCTCTGGATTATACTCTTATTAAAGTAAAATCTTTGGAAAATGTTTTGGGTTTTCATCAGGTTAACACCTGTATTAAAGAAAATGCTGATAGGAATTCAGTTGCTCGTGCCATAGGGCGAGAGTTATCCTGGAGAAGAAGCGTTTGGGGTGTGGGGAGGCCTCGGTGTGCATTGGCAGCCACTTCTGGGTAGTGCCTCAAACTGCATTTGCCCAGGGAGCTGCACGTTTGCAACAGCCAGGGAACAGCTGCTCTCTTTGTGTGCTTTTGCAGCTCCCTTAACAAATGGCTGATTAGAAATTGAGCAAAAAAATGGTATTCAGCACAAAACAGGAAGGTGTCTTGCGCTTCTGAAGTGCGCACGTGATGTGGTGAGAGGAAGAGGAGATGCAATAGGAAGAAACATTGTCTCCCTAAAGAGATGTGGCTTTTCAGAGCCATGGAAAATCAGTTGCTTGTATCATGGAAAGTCAGGCATTGCAACCCATCAGCAGCTTTTTTTATTTTGGGGGGGTGGGGATCAAATCAAGATCTGTAATTGCATGGCTGAGACAATATCATAGGGCCTACAGCTGTGAATTGCTATAATTAATACAAGTGTTCCTTAAAAATGTTAAATTCCTTCTGTTATGTGAAGATGCTCTTCGAGGTGAGAACCAGTAGTTCAACTTGGAGGTTTCTTGTGAGTTCCAGTGTAAACAGTGCACATCAAATTAATTACGAGAGGGCTAACCTTGATCTTGTGGGTTGTTTCCAACCATTGTCCTAGGTACTCATCGTGTCCAGCTAAATTTCAGGGAAGCCACGGTGGCAGATGCCTCCAGTTGGTGGTGAACAGCAACCAGTTTGCATTTACAGGGAATAGGAGCGGATGGGGTCAGTGAAACAGCTGCTTTTGGCTTAGGGCTTCTCCCCATTAATCCACCCAGGCAACTGATTGATATGCCGTTTGGCAAGAGAAATAGCAGAAGATACATCCTGGTTGAACAGAGAGGTGTGAAGAAAAGCACCCTTGCTTATAAATACTAGGGACTGCTACCTTACATTATCTGGTAACCTCACACCATCACCTTTTCCTGTCAATCTCCCATGAAAATGGCAACAATACTTGCCTGATCATGGAGATGCTGTGATGACTGCATTAAAAAGACAATTTAGAGTTGTTTATAAATCTTTGGTGACCCTCAGGCCACAGGCCTGCAATTAGTGGAAGAGATTTTTTTTCTTTGAAAACTGTTTTAATTATTGGTACTTCTGCTGTCATGCATAATCAATGGGGCCCCATTTGTGTTTCAGCTGGAGCTGCCTCTTGAGGGGCAAGTAAACAGCACCTTTTTTTATATGGAATAAATTGTTGGCACCCGATGCTAATTCTGAATTAGCATTATTTAAAAATCCCCAGTGCTGTAAACCTGACCGTGACTGCTCAGACTACTCTTGTGGCACAAAAGATATTGTAGAAAGTAGGGCAAGTGTGGAGAAGGGTTTTGCAGCCCCTCTCTCCTGGCACCCCTTCTGCGTAGGTGAAGTCCTTCCTCAAAAGCCAGACCTCAGTAGGAACATAGTCCAGGCTGTTTACAATGAGAGAAAACCTCAATTCAAACAGCTGTCAGGGAGCAGGTATTAATCATGCCAATATTCAGCAAGCCATGTCCGAGAGCTTTCTTGTTCCTTTGAGCTTAATATGGATAAAGCCAGTAGAGAAAGAGAAATTGGAAAAGGTGGCTTCACTGATAAGAAAACCTACCATAAACTTTGAATTAGTGACAGTGTATACCAGATTTGCCTCTGGAGTGTTTCATTAGTATTGTGTACTGCCTTTGCTGCATGTTAGCTTTCTGCTGACATGTCACCTGAGATAACAACATCATCTATTTAATGGGCCCGGGAAAGAAACAAATTAGTTTCCCACTGTCCCAAGAAAAATGTGAATACTCAACACATGAGTGTTTCCACGCTCGCTGGAAATTGTTCTACTTTTATGATTTACATGTTTTTCTTAGTAAATAAAAATTATTATCTTTTACTTTTTCCCCAAAATCATATGACAGATTGGATCTCATAAATCTCATTCAGGAGGTGAAGCAATGTATGATAACATTATGGGACCAGCTGTTCTCTCTGTATAGTTTGCTACGTAGACTGCTTTTGCAGAGCCCCACAAAGACAAAACGAATTAGCTGATTAGGAAGTGCCAGAAATAAGAGAACACTTCAGTGACAACAGAAGTAAATGCAGTTCTCCAGTCATTTTGCTCAGCAATACCAATCTAAGCATTTCCAGGGGAATCACTGAGCAGTATACTGTGCCTAAGATTATGTTTATCCAACACCTTTTTTTTTTAAGCTTATTTAAGAGATCTTGATGAAACTGCAATACTAAACAAGTACAAATTTTGCAGATGAAATGGCAGATTTTAATAAATGGAACAGCTGAGCATTGATCAAAGTCAATACTCAAGAGCTACATAAAAGAAGGCAAGGTCTAAAACTGAACATTTTAATAGTTTTAGAGTAACATGAGATAGTTATTTTCTTTCAAGTAATATCTCATTTAAATGTAAATTTGGGGTTCAGTTATCAAAGTGATTTTTTTTTTAATCATTCTACATTTCTAGGGATCTAGGATCAAAGTCATATATTGCATTTGCAAGCCAGCTATTCAAGATGGCTGGTGATGAGATGTGAATTATCTTGAAGGTAGCATTCAGAACAAATACTAAAAAAATGAATGAACAGAAAGTGGATTCTGGAGGGCTCCATGTTTTAAAAATACAATCTGTACTTTTCAGCTCTCGAATGAGCTCTTGAAAGCTATAATTTATCAGGTTCTGTCTAGACTGATGCAGAAAAGCCCAAGGGCAGGAGAAAAATTGGGAATGACGGTAGGTTTTGCACTTAGATGGTGCAAAAGCACAGCAGCACATCCCGTGACACCGCTTATGTCAATGGGCATGGAGCAGACCATATCTTGGGCAGGAGAAATGAAGCCAACTGAGTGTAAACAGAAGCATTTACAGCTCTGCCTTTGCAGGCAGCGCGGTGACCGCAGCGTAGCTGTCAGTTAATACATGTTCTTGAACCTTGCTACAGCAGAATGTCTTTCATTAAACTCGGCGCACGCATCCTAGACCTACATGAAGCTCTCTAGGATGGATGTCTCTGAAAGCCAAGTCCAAATGGTTTTTGCAAGTTTTGTGATAAAAGAGGGCGAACAACATTTTATTCAGAGCAGGTTGAGTTGAAGGCACTGAGCTGTATTCTTTTATCCCTTAACGCACATAAATCCTGTGTAACTTCACTGCAGTGAGGAAGTATTGGAAAATAACTGTCATACTAAAAATAGAGGCACAAGTTTGACTACCTGTTTGTTGCAAGGCAGTATTGGAGACAGTATACTTGTGTATAGTCAACCAGATAATTATTTTTTGAATGAAGTTGTTTGTATGTAGTTGTTTATTCTTTCTTTTGTATTTGTGTACAAATAGTGGATCTCTGATGTTGCTATTAATGTTGCCTTTCCTCATTTACATTATGTTAGGGTCAAAACAAGCTCTACCTATCACTACTGGTAATGGTATATTTTCTCACCATCTATTTGGTTTGTGATATAGGTGGTTTATTATGGATTTATTTAAAATAAAGTTTAAATAACTTATAAATAAAAGCAGCAACTATTCCAATAGGCAACTGAATCTAAGGCGTGGGCTTGTTCTGGGAAGTGTACAGTTGACTTAAAAGAATGATGTCTAGTGATAGTATGTGAATTTGCAAACTAATTTTGGGAGCCGTTTACAGCCCTCTCAGGTGCCTGGAGCTGTGAGCAGCATGAGCTGGTAAACGCTCCGACAATATGGAAGTGCAAACTGTACAGGATGGGAAAGTGTACTTCTGTACCGGCCCAGACGCTGAGCTGGGGACGATTAGCCAGGACGCTGTTCAATCAACAGCTGTATTAGTAACTTAGCATTGAAAACTCCTTTTCAAGCATCTCCTACAATGGCTTTCCCAGCCATTTCTTGGCTCTTCATTTGGTCCAATAAAAAGTCCTGACCTTATCATAAATGAAAGGGCTGCCAAGGTCTCACTGACACTTATTCCTCCTTGCTCCTCAGTCATTTCTGTTCAGACAAATGAAAAGGTTACTGCTCTTTAAATATCCCTTCATAAGGGTCTATGATAATTGAACTGTCTAAATTCATGTATCTAGTTGGATTAGACTCTTTCTTTACAAAAAGTAAATACTTGACTTTTGTCAGTTCTTACTTCCTTAGGAATAAATTGCACGTGTGAGCCTGTTCTGGAAAGTGGCTGTTAATGAAAGAGCGGCACAGATATGCAGTGGTGTTACAAAAGCTCTTTTTTCCCTCTGTTCATTCAGGCTGCATCAGCTAAGTGCATCTTTTATACTATGTCTGAATAGCTATGTAAAAAAACAAAGGAAAATTATTATGCCTGTAAAATTATTAAGTTTCTAAACAAGTAGGAGTGTATATATATTGAGAAGAGGATAAGTTATAGATTCGTGATCTGAGAAATTGAATTCTTCATGGCCGGTACTGGATGGTTGTCTTCATATGTACTTTGCTTTACTTAAGGCAGAGTTGATATTCAAGTATATGAAAATGTCACTTAACAGTTCAGTAATAAAATGTAGTTGAAGTGGAAAGATCACAAATGTCTCAGGGGCATGCAGTAGTGAATTCCTGAAAAAGTTAAATACATTGTTTTAATTAGCACGTTTAGTCTATGGAAAAACAGTGTATGATTCTGTAAACAGGTACAGCTACTCCTGAAAAATGCTAGTTGCTGTTTAAGGAACTTTGGAAGTGTAAGATGGGTAGGGATTTCTTCGGTTGCCAGCACCAGCTCCTTACTGTTTCAAGTAGCACTTCATACTGGTCCACCTCATGAGCTTGTAGAGCACAGTGCAGCTAGCTGTTAGTCTAGCGAGGGGATGGGAGCTGCACCCATTTCTTCTGCTCCAAGGCTGTTCCAGGTTCTCATTGTTCTAAAGTTTAGACTTTTTTTATTTTTTAATTTACAGCCTAACTTTATTCATGGCCATCTTATATTCATTCTTGTGCCAGCTGTGGCCCCTAGACTGAATAATTATTATTTTTTTTTCTCCTTCACTGTTCAGTTCCCTGGCATATTTTCTCTCAGCTTGCATTTCACCAGACCAGATATACTTAAGAACTTTTTGTCTCTTTTTGTCAGATAGCTTTTCCATTTCTCTGATCATGTTGGCACCTCTTTTCTGCACCTCTTCCAATTTAAGCTTATCATTCTTTAACATGAATGAACAGGATTCTATTGCGTATTAGAGATGCTGATGATTAGATTTCCCCCACATCTTGTACAATAGCATCAGTATTTCCTTCTCTCCTGAAAAATCTTGTTTGATGCAGCTTAGAGTTGCATTGTCCATATAACGCTAACAACTCATACTTAAATCCTATGACTGATCCTTTTCCACCTCAGTCATCTTCAACTGATGAACTTTTGGCTTATAGAAGAAATGTTTTTATTAGTCCTTAGGGGGGATGGCCTTGCCTTATGTGTGATAGATTTTTATTTTGTTTATATTATTTGTGTTCTCAAGGTTATCAAATTCTTTGCATATGACTATCCTAATGTTCCTCAGTATCAGTTATCTCCCTCAAAATGAATTATCATAAGATTTCACCAGTGTAGTACTGATACTTTGGCCAAAGTCATTATGAAAATAACAAGGTTTCTCCCAAGACTGATCATTGAGGAACTCTCTTAATAGCTTCCCTCTAGCCTGAAACTTTTCAACATTAAGCACTTTAATTTTCCCTTCAGTTAGTTTCTTATTGACCTAATATTTCTGATATTAATCCTAATTTTCTGTAGACTGAGTAATGATTTCCCACGTGGCACCATATGAAAAATGCTTTTCTGAACCTTAGATATGTGAGGTGTCTCACATTCCCAATGTCTTATAAACCCAGAACGTCAAAGAAAGCTATTGTATTGATGTGGTGTGATCTACCTTCTCATCCTCCCTTGACCTGCATGTCTTTATACTTTCTCTGAAAACTTCCTCTAAAACCATACGCATTATTGAAAAGTGTATTGAAATCAGGCTTACTGACCATCTGTTGCTCAGATTGCTTTCTCCTCTCCTATTTTGCTGCTCTATGCTGTTCTACTCTTTCCTATGCCTGTAGGACAAGATACCGATCTTGCTACATATGAAATACCCTGTTCATGTTCTTTCAGAATTTGGGCTGGAGGCTGTCCTGTCACCCTCAGCTTAATCTTCTTGAGCTTTTCTTCTGAGTTGTATAATTAACATAACTGATAATGTCTAATTTTTACTCCTGTTATCCATCTTCATTCCTGCATTCAATATTTTCAGCATAATCTTAAATTCTGTACCATCTTTACTCTATTGTGATCCCTCATTTATTTTTTTTTTTGTATTTTATTCATATAAGTGAAAAATCTTTTAATATTTGTGGTTAAGTACAGAGTTTTTATCTTCACTTTTTATCATCATCTACTTCAAACACCATGGGAACAAGACTAGTGTATTTATTGCTAATTCCACCCTGTGTATATGTATATATGTGTATATGAAGAACAAATATTTTAGACTGATAAAATACATTTAAGTCAAACAGCAGGACCCTCTAGATTTTTGTCTTAATATCCATACACAAAACTTTGAAGTAACTTTTTACTTATAATACACTTCATATAGACAGGGTTAGGCAGATATTCAAAGGAACACCATAATTTATTTGCTCGGGTTTTAACCTAGCCTAACCTGTGCAAATAAAATGAAAGAATAGGTTTAAACCTTCATCTATGTTAAAAGAAACCACTGGCTTGTCTTTTGTGTGTTAAGTCAAGTTAGTCTTGAGATCAAGGGGAGTTTAGGGAGACTGGGAGGAGGAAATGGAAAATGCCAGTCAGATGGCGATTGGGAGACTTTTTCCCAAAGATAAGTCAAATGTCTGAAATCAGTAAGGAAGAAATGAAGCACTCCGGAATGAAAACTTAGAAGTTGAACACAGAGAGCAGAAATTAATGCAAGAGGAGAAGAGAGGAAAAGAAAAGAGCGATGAGGAAGGCCATCGCCAGGCAGGCACAGACAGTACCAAGGAAGTGAGAGCCAGGCAGGTCATGGGGTTTACGTATTTCAGTGGGCGAGAACTGAGTTCTCTGCAATGAGAAGAGAGGTGACTGAAATTTTCCACTTAAAGCAATGTGAAAAGACAAGGGGAGAAAAGGAAGAGGAAAAAGATTTTGAGCCTGGAGGAGACAGATGTGTGTTCGCTGGAGGCAGCCACAGCTTCAGTGATACAGTGAAATAGAAGACTAATATAAAGTAATACAGTGTACTAATACATTGTAATAATTTGTTCAGCTGAGAGCAGAAAGTGACAGTGTATGATTCTGGCCATGTTTGGGTTAAGTAAAAAAGGTTGAAAGGAAAAAAAAAAAGTGAGAGATCAAAGTTTAATTTTTATTTAGTTTTTTAATTTGTTTACCCACTAAAAATGTTAGGGTAACTTCCGCTAACTTTCTTGATCTCCTTTGTCTGTATGATGTGATTATCTGTGGGGTTTTTTTTTGCCTTTTGGAAGGAATACAGTATTTTTCAAGCTTATGAATAATTCAGGTACGCCATAATGTGTTGCATTACTTGCCAGATGCTGGGTCACTAATGTAAATCATCTTGCTGTTTCAAAAAAGACTAGTTTAATTCTGATAGAATTCAGTACTAAGAAAAATTCCAGCTCCTTTTGCGTGGATTTTGATAATAGATGCTGTAATCATAGTGTTAGAACTCTTCAGTAGTACAGAGCAAAGCTCAGAACTGCTTATCTCAAGAGATGATAGGGTTTCTTTTGAGGTTTCCTTTATTTTTTTTTTAATGACTTATTTTCTATTAATTATTTAATGGTATGTAAAACAACATGGTCTTGATCTATTTGCAACCTGGTGTCAGAACTGAGATATTGATGATACCAATAACAATATATCAAACTCTGGGGATCAATGTTGTTTAATTACATCTGCCTGGCCAAGAAAGGAATCAAGAAAGTGTCATGGGTCATTTGGGTTGCTGAGGGCTTGTGTGCATGAGTGTGTGCATGCATTTGCCAAATTTCTGTTGAGTAACATCTAATAGAAGAGGGCAGGATACGGGCATGTGTTTTGGAACAGAGGTGGCCAAGCTTTCACAAACCTCTGCTGGCTCCTCGTTGTGGCTGGAAATCTGGTGTAACTTAGAGCAGTCCTTAACTTGCTCAGGACTGCAGTCCATCGCTGTGCCTCTTCATCCCCTTGGAAGTGCCAGTTCATTCCTCCAAGCAAAAGGGAAGGAGCTGTGATAGACGTACAGCTACGGGGCAGTTACTGAGATGACACACTTCCGTGCCTTCTTGAGTGGTAGAAAAGAGTTCAGTAAGTTTTAATGAAAATGTGAGTCTAATCTTACAGATGGTGCCAAATGTCCTACATTTTGGGAAATAAATGGATGAAAACTTTAAAACAGAAGCTTAACTCTTGTGCTTGTTGGAGCACCTGGTGAAGCTCCCACCAGCTTCTACTATGGGACTGCTCTAACACCTAGTCAAGAAACGTAGATCCATCATGTGGGGTGTTCAGTGTACGTAATGACAAAGACACCGCTGGCACAGGAGTGCGGTTTAAGACAAGAGTCAGCAGATGGATATAACAGTGAAAGTTAACAGTCCCAGAAAGTTGATTTTAAAGAGTGGATAACTATTAGGTCAGTTTTGATCATAGCCAGAGTTAAACCACTCATTTCTGCAGCCTTTGTGCTTAATAGGGTTTAGGCAGGTTAGTAGTACTACTGACTGCTTTAATAAGCGCTATTCTCTGCAGACACTATGGGTTGAGGCTCTAAAATTAGAGACAGGATCCACTGTTTTGCTTTTTGAAATTTTAGTGGCCTCTGAGCTATTGGGAGGACTCAGGAGATGTGGCTCCGTTCCTTGTACACTTTGGTTTTGTTCTCAGCTATTTCTTCCTCAGAAGTTTCATTTGTAATAAAAAATAACTAATGAAGATTTTGCAACAAAAAAATAACTGATGAAGGCTGTGAAATATGGTGTCACAGCCTCTGTTATTAGTGAACTTCTAATATTAATTTTATTAGGAGAATGTATTCTCTGTAAGCGATCTGTTGCTTTCATGATTTTCAGTGTTTAAAGAATCCTTCTAAGGGTTAATTAAGCTATATGGGGGGAAAAACCTTGTACAACAAATAAGTTCCCAAGGGAACTTAGGGGTCTACATGGGACTCTTATGCAAATCTGTTCTGTCATAAATCCATGGAGATACTGGATTTAGGTGAAAGGGATGAAGATGCTCAGTTGACTAGACTTTCAACTGTACCAGTAGTTAAATCAGTGCTAAGGAATTATGTAGATGTTTAAGTGATTTAAAGGAATAGGATAAAAATACTCTTTTATCTCAATGGCATGCTAGTTTAATGAGCAATATTGAGAATGGTTGTAAAGAAACAGCATCTAACGAAATAAATTCTCTTCACACAGCTTTAACAATGTAATTAAAACATAAATGCTATTTATGGAAAAAACTGTTGTTAAAAAACAATTACAATAGCTTGTTTGATTATGTTCTTTCATTGAAAGACAATAAAGGCTGGTATTCAATTTTCCTATTTTCAACTAAAACACTATTGAACTTTCATACATGGTCATTTTGCTCTTTTTCTTCTCCTATCTATATATTTCACCTTTAAATTAAAAGCTTTTTTTTTTTTTAGAAATAAATGGGTCCTTTTTAATTACTGTCAGCAGTTTGTTAGTCGGAGTAAAGCTTACTCTAGTTTCAGTCATGGCTCCACGAAAGCTTCCAGTATTACCTGATGCAAAAAGCTTTTGTGGCAGCACACTGCCCTCTTCTCCAGCACAGCTTGTTGGACATCCATGTCCTCTGTCACGTAAATGTAGGTGGAACATCCTGCCCCAAGATGTTCGATTCTTGTAATATTAATTGTTCTGAGCATGGGTTTCAAAGAGTACACAAACCCGTGGAGAAATAGTGATGAATATAAGTATATCCAAGACAACAGACGGACCTTAAGTTATAAATTCTTATTTTCATGAGTTGAATGGTATATATTAGAATAGCCGTAACAGAAGGGTTCGATATTTTCAAATGGATATGTTTAAAAATAAGCTCTGCACAAACATGACATTGTGACTAGATAATATGTCACTGCTACGCTGTTTTGTTTGTTTGTTTTTCTCCTGCCTTGGTAATTATTGTGGTGAGATGATCTCCTTATTTACTGGCATTCTGTAGGATCACACCAGTAATTCACCTAAAATGACTGTCTACAGTCTTACAGGGTCTTACTGCTGAGGTTGTTTGAATGCTAATGTAGGTCATAATTAATCAATAGTGATTGTGGAAAACATAAAGCATTTATATGATCTTCATAACTGACACGTAAATTCTCCAAAAGAGACAGCCTGAAATAGTAGCAGAGCTTGGCCTCGCATCTCTTTGTTCTAGGCTCATCCCATTTGATGTGCTAGCATGCATGCCTTAAAATAGCCTCCAAGGTGAGTTGTTCGGATGTGTCATTTGAACTGAATATAGTTTTGCATGCTCCTGTAGTATAAAAAAGAATAGAATACCAAAAGCAATTCTAAGTGGCATACAGCAAAAATTGAAATATTACTCTTTTCTGCTAATCTTCCAGAAACAGAATTTTAATGTATCAATGAATATTATTTCTTGAAATACCATTTTGAGGAGTTAATTAGGAAAAAGCCGTACGTGCTTATTGAAAGACTCATGTTTTGCTTCCTTTCCAGGTATAAAATAGTCTTTTTCTTAGGCTTCTCCCAAGGTTAAGAATGAGTGCATTTTTTTCTCAGCTGTTCTTTATGTTTTGTCTTTACACCTTCATTCAGATAGTAGTTTATAGTTTATACTCCGTTCTAACGTTCTTACTGAACTGTCTTTGCTGGATAGTGATTATAGTAGATTTTCCAGCAGAAATGGGACTTCTACTTATATGTGGCAATTTCCGAAAGTAACTATGTACTATGTCCTGACTCGTCAATGCCAATATGTCAGTAGCATGCTTAAACTCTTTGGTTTATTGCTATAATGTTTTTCTTTCTTTTGACTGCATATTTGCACAGTTCCCAACACACTGAGACTCTGATCTTAACTGAACCTTGGGATTCAGCTGAAAGAGGAATGAGTATTAGTTACCTGGGGAAAATGTGGCGGAGAAGGATTTGGGATTCCATAAATACACATAAGATGAAGTAACCAATTCCTTCCTCACTCTCCTCCTTCTCCCAAAAATCAACCCACCAGCAATTAGAGGAATGGTTAAAAAAGATTCATTTAGGTCCTTAATTCCTTAAATGAACATGCAAAATCAGGTGGTTAGCAAGTTCATTAGTGTTGTTTTATGTCAGCAATGACATAAATCTACAATGCTGTGACTACAAAAGATGATCTTCTACATGGTTCATTTGTAACTCTTAATTAAGAGTGAGCCAAATCCTGAAATCACATGAAGATGAGGGAAAAACTTGGTACATCATAAACATTATATAGTAATATATTGCATAAAGGTAGTATTCTAAAACTGTATATATGCCAGGAAGAGTAACCTTGCAATTACAGAACCTGGTGATGAAGCTGATTCTGTTACCTGAGATGTTACTTTTGTCAAAAGATAGAGCTAATAGATTTTTTAATACTCTGATTTTAAGGTTTTCTATATTGCTTTGAATGTTACATTTTGTTGGTTACCTTTTGGAAAAAGAGTTTTCTGATTGACATTCTTTAGGATATTGTTAAGAAGTATTTGGAGGTGACCAAAGATAAAGGGAAACATATAGTAGGTTTTACTGAAGTGACTAAGCATAATAGGTGGCTGACTCCCATGAAAGTCCATGGAAATAAGGTGCTTACTCATTTACATGCTTTTATAAAGTCCATTAGGTGCTTTTGTGCATCTTTAGGCATCTAAATACTTCATCCACTGGTCTAAACAAAGAAGTGCATGCACCGGCAACATTTACAGTGATGGAAGTAAGGTATGCTTTGACTCAAATCAATGGGCTCTGTTCATTTATGCCTCAGTCTGAAAATATTCTAGCTATAATCTGTTTGGTTGCCAGCTGACTAAAAAATTCAACTGAAAAAATGCATTTTAAGAGGACTAATAAATGTATTTTGAAGATGGGGAGACAAAAAGTAAAATTACTTCTATATGACACAAAGCTATTGGAGGTCTGATAAATCTGGATTAGTTTCATCTATAACAATGGCTGATATTAAATCCTTAGCCAAAAAATAGATAATTAGAATCACACAATACACAGCTTTTCAGTTTGGCATCAAGTTCATAATACAATAAAACTTACCATTTGTAAGCTTGTCTGGTTTTCAGAAAAAGACCGAGAACAATCTGATCTGTCCTGATACATCAGACAATATGGTGCAGGTGGTTTAAAAACAAAACAGTTAATCAAGCAAAATTTTACTTAAACTACCTGATGATTCATCATCCAGTCTATGCACACTGTCAATTGTGTCTCTCTGAGCAATTATTTATAGAATATTTAAATAGCCTGGACAGCATGTGCAACTGCTGAGAATGCTATTGTATTATGAATTACTTCTTCAATTTGTTTCAGTTCAATATAGACTGACAACATTGCAGTGAGTCAGCCTTCTGTTTTCTTGAATGCAATGCAATATACGATTTATACTGGAAATTAAGTTTTGCCTCAAATATTATTTTGGCCACGTTATAATATTCCTGAAGTAAACTTTGAAATGGCATGAAAATCAGAATTATTTATTTAATCATCTTTCCACTTCTTCTTGCATATGTATTATCACAAACTTTAGAAGTTGCATTTATATCAATAAGGTCCACCATTAAGCTCTTACCTACATGACTCCCATTCAAGCACAAATGTTCGGAAACACCAACAGAGAATATGACACAGTAGTTCCTTACTGGGCTGGATGCTAGCTGGATTTTTTAGAGAAATTGAAGAAATGTGTAGAGTAGAAGGAAGCTGAGAGATGTCAAATACACCAAGAATGAGATCGTCAAGAACTGGACAAGCTTTGACAGGCTGTAAATTAAGGGGAAGAAATTGGAGAAAGTAGAAAGACAAAAAAAAAAAAAAAGAAAGAAAAAGAGGGAGAAGGTTGGTGATACAGTTATGGACATGAGGTGTTTATAGAGCTTATACCACCTTGGAGCAGAGACAGTTAAGTAATTTTTCTTGTGCTGGAATTTGGAGAGTGGAACATCAAGGGGATGGAAATGAGACTGGTGGCAGTGGAGGTGACATCTAGTTTGAGGACCGTGACCTCAATAACTACATCTAGACTGCATGGCTAGTGCTTTTGGGGATCCTGGTTGCCTGTTCATCAGTGTGCCTGGAAACGAGGGTGGAAATGATAGGAGAAGGAAAATGGGGAGAGTGTGCAGCTAGATCTCCTCCTGGCAAACCAAGACACGAACTGTGATGCCTGTCTGTATTGGGTCTGCCTGGGACAGAACTAGCTTTCTTCATCACAGCTCATATGGTGCTGATTTAGGTTAGTGACTAAGATGGTGTTGATAGCACACCAGTGTTTTAGCTGTTGCTGAACAGTGCTTGTACAGCATCAAGGCCTTCTCTTACGCTGACCCCAGCAAGTAGGCTGGGGGTGGGCAAGAGGCTGGGAGGGGACACAGCCAGGACAGCTGACCCAAATCAACCACAGGGGTATTCTGTACCTTATAATGTCATATGCTCCACAATAAAAACTGGGGGGGGTAGTCTTTCCAAAGTAGTTGTCGCTTAGAGGCTGCATGAGCCTTGGGCTGCTGGTGGGAGGTAGGGAGCGATTGCCTTCGCTTCACTTGTGTATGCTTTCTCCCTCTTTTTTCCCTTCACTTACCTTTATCTCAACCCATGAATTTTTCTTGATTTTGTCCTTCAAATTCTCTCCTCCCTGTGGGGAAGTGGAGTGAGTGAGTGAGTGGCTGGCAGGTGCTTAGTTTTTAGCCAGGGTCAACCCACCACATATCTGAAACTTGAGAGTCCTTCTGAATCCCACTGTTTAGAGATAGCCAAAAAGCTGCTAACTAGAAATGAAGTGGTAATGTTGGTTTATCTGTAGCTAAAATAAAAATCTTTGATTGAAAATTTGAACACAAAAGAAAGAAAGTAATATTGATACAAATGTTGTCTAATAAACTGATTATGTCAATGGCCATTTGGTTTTTTTTGAAGTTTTTGTGGCACTGTGTTATTACTTCTCTGATAAGATCTTCTGTATCACTTAATATTCTGTTGGAGGTTCTCAGAAAACACTTGCTTTTATGACACATTACTTCACACCTTTTAAGTCTGATCACCTAATATTGAAAAACCTCCTCAGGACATCCTTAGAAAACTAAGTAGACTTTTCATGTGTTTTTAATAGATTATTTTTTGATCGGTATTGTTGAAGTAACGGCTTGAAGGCTTATGGAGTCATTGGTCATGACATTTTGCTCATCACATGGGCACTATATCAATGAGTATGAACTTACTTTTGGTACTCAACTAATCAAGCAGTAGTAACTTTGTATCTGGTTATCTTCTTTTTTACTTACTTTATTACTTTCTATTAAAGTTACTTTCTATTTTGAATCTTGAGAAAAAGAAAACTATCTACAATAAGGTCATGTTGTCTTTCAGAATGTCTAGTTAAGGTGAAAACTAAAAGACTATAAAAATGCATTTCACCTACACCCACACAGAGGCAATACAGACTAGTTTCCTCTCCTATTAGGTGTTTTATAGTCATTTCCTTATAGTTAAGAAAGTGGTACTTCAAAGACAAATGAAAATAATTAAAAATGGTATCTTTACCACATCCTGGCTAGTCTGGAATTATAAATTGGATATTAATACATTAATGTTAATTAATCTATATGCATATAATGTATGTGAAAGTTAAAAATAGAAGATGCAGATTGAAAAAATATGTGGGCCTTGCACCCTTTCCTCTGCCAAGGCAGAATTAACTGTGCTGTTATTTGTTTGTCTGAACTAATTTTAAAATCTCATGTGTGTTGAAATTTATATCATTCCTGTTGAAAACCTGGTTTCACTGTTGTGAGTTGGCTGTGTTGTTCCCATGTTTTCCTGTTTCCAAATGAGTGCAACTGTAAAAACTAGTGATCTAAGCTGTGTTGCCCGATTGGGCAATAGGAACTCCAAGCTTAAAATGCAAAGCACTCCCACTCTTAAACGACTCTTTATTGTAACTTACCGTGATTTGACTGCTTTGTGTGCACCTATTCGTTGCTTGAGTGTAGAGCTTTAGTATAAGTTCTGACAAGCAAGTTTCCTGGATAGTGGATGAAAAAAGTGATGATGAACTTTTCATTCATTCTAAATGCGAACAACAATTTTCAAGGGAGCTAATTAAAATCTTTATCTGATCCCTAGCTGTGAGAGAGCTCTGCCTGGATGCACGTGATATGTTCATGCCTTTTGAGATTTATAATGTGATCGGGGTTTTTTCTTTTTTCCTGGTTTTATGGCCACAGCATTTTTTTTATGTTCGTAAGTCTTTGCCAAAGGAAATGGCAACCTTCCCTTTAAATTTTGCAGTTGGGAAGCAATGCTTTGCGAGTGGATTTTTTTTTTTTTTTTTTTTTTTTTTTCCTTTGTGTATGTGAGAAGAATGGTAACTCAACTCATCAAAGCTGTTTGTAGGGGAAAATGCTTCTTTCCAACCTAATTGGCTAATAAACTGTTTTGAAGAGAGTCCAACCTGAGATAACATACAGGATCTCAGTAAACCGTGAGCTCCTGTTGCCAAAGCTTTGTGAAGATCGTTTTGTCATCTTAAAAAGGATATGCTGAGTTTTCTAGGTACAGAGTGGCACATTGTACATCAGCTGGATGTTGGCAAAGAACATTAAACTCTTAATTTGGCATTACAATTTGTCAGCTGGTCACATCAATTGACTTTAATAATTACTAATTGAGCAAATGCACACATCTGGAAGACAGAATCTCAAAAACTTAACCTTTCTTTGTCAGCTTGTTAGTTTTATGTGTTTGGGTTATTTTCACTTGTAGCATGGAAAAAAAAAAAAGTTTAGTTTCCCTCTGCAGTAAGTTCTATACCATCAGATTGATCTTGTGTTTGATGTCTTTCATAAATTGAAGGTCACACTCATAGTTTAAGCTTGAAATTGTTCCTTAGTAGCAAGTAAATGAGTTGATCAGTATGGAATTGGGTTGGTAAGAGAGGTCAGAATGAGAGTTTGAGGATAGGACTTGGCACAATATAAGGAAATCATATAAAATTGATGTGTTCACTCTGTAGTGAACTATTGATTCTTACTTTTTATTGCATGCTTCAGCGTTCATGTGGAGGAAAAAAGTTTATAGCAAAGTAAGATATCTGTCAGTCTGCTTTTGCTGTAGGAGAAAAATTAATGATCTGAGATGTAGCTAAAGCAAAAGAATGTTACTAAGTTACACTTCACCTAAGTGAAGTGGATGGAGGAGGGTCATGGTTATATATAATTTTTCACAAAGACCTGTAAGATAGGGTGGTATTAGAAATAGCTTTTTTAGCTTCTGTCCATTAAGTGACAAGACCAAGAGTGATACTTTTGCCAGTGCAAACTAAAGTGTGTATTTGCATATATTTATTGCTTGCTACTTTTGATGAGGAAGTAGAGAAAGGGACCAGAATTTCCTTCCTTAAATGTGTGTAACTTTAATAGACGAACAGGAATTTCAGTTCAAATTCTCCTGGGGAAAAATATTCCCAAAGGGAAAGTGAAAAAATATCCTACTGAGACCAGAGAGACTAGAAAATACATATGAGCTTGAGTAGTGACATGTGAGGACAGGCACATCTTCTTGAAGGGTTACAACTCAAAGATGTTGGCCATATGTCACCAAAGTAATTTTTTTAATAAATATCTAGCTACGTGCTACCTTATGGATACCTAAAACGATACACAGGAAAGGAACAAATTTGTCTCCATTGCAATTACAAGATGAGACGGTTATAAGTCTCTGTGTTCACATGACTCTGTACTGCAGTCACTTTATGTTCTAAACTTGCTTTTCCAGGTAAGATGAAGTGTAGTTCCTCCTAGTTTTTAGACCATCCTGTTGGATTCTGTGTTTACATTTCTCTGCCTTATACTAGCATGTGCTATGTAAGGATAGAAAATTGATCTAAAATTTATTATTATTACCTTTTTCTTTCACCATTCTGAGTAACAGGAAACATAGGCATGTTGAAATGGTCTTGCAGATTTTAATCCCAAAGTACTTCCAGAATAACTGTTGGGAAGGTTCAAATACATTTCACTTGTAGTATAGTGTGAAACTTTCTCATACGTGTTTTTTGAATTATGTATTTTTCTAGATGACTAAGTACTTGTACTCTAGGTGCAGTTGCACTACTACTAATGTAACGATGATCATGGACATACTAAGTTTAAGCCATACAAACTTGTTCAGTAGAAATGGACTCACATGCAATACTAAGGATCAGTGGGTGATGCAGGTATGTCATGTGGTGTTTTTGACTAATTCCTGGAATACAAAGGCATCTGTTTCCTTGCCTTTGCTTAGGCAAAAGTATAGGTCAAATTCAGAGCATCTCTCTTTAGAATGGAAGAATGGTCCCAAGAATTCGGACCAGGGATTCTTACAGCCTGGGACCGACAGAGTCGAGCATCCTGTCTCCCACAAGCCATAGCAGATTTCCAGAGAAGACAGGAATTGAGTGAGAATATATCACACATTTCTCAAAAGTTCTCAACCTCTGACTGGTTTCAGCTCAAGGGATTTCCTGAACCTGGTGTGGTTTCTCTAACTCTCAATGAATCTCTCTTCCAGGTTCTTGTTCAGTTTCCCCATGCAACTTTTTAAAAATTCTCTTGTACCCCCTAATGCTTTTCTGAGAGTTTCATAGATCTTCTGCCTTTTGGACAAAGAACCGCCTTCTTTTGTTTGTTTTGCACTTTGCTTCTACCAGCTTCCTTTATGGTTGCTAGTTTTCCTATATACAACAATATACCAAACCTAAAATGATATAGAAGTACAGTTTGAGCCCTCTGATTTGATACAAATTATTGCAGAAGATCACAGAAACTCAGCTCTACAACTGAATTTATTTACAAACAGCTTTACAGAAGGAGAATATAATTTTTACAGCAGTGACAAGATAAGAATTGTCAGTTGATATTTTTTCTCACAAAGCTCTGTTGCATACCTGGTCTGTATGGACATTGTATGATAAAATGCACTGAGATCAATAACCCCATGTTTTTGTTAGTATGGCGATAGGTACACATATTTAATACAAGTTACGTTAGAAAGCTACAAGGATACTGGTATAAGCTGGATTTTGGGGATAGTTTGAGTAGTGGCCAAGGTTTAAAATGGACGGTCAGGGGGAGACCTGATACAAGTAATACAGGCTGGAATGATGTCTGTGTATTGCAGTTTTCATTTAAGGTAATTTATCGTGTAACAAACATTTTATGACATTTGTTGAGTTGAAGCTTAAAGATTGTGCTGCAGTCTAATTAAGAATCATTTTCAGTAAAATAAAGGGATCATCCAAATCTCTACATATGTCACCTGATAAATCTAAGTCAAGGCTGACTGAAAGATCTTGCTGGTCTACAGGTGCCAGGTTTTTAGAGACTCCTGTAGTTGTTACAGAGTGGAGATAACTTTAATATGCTTCAGACTGAAAGGATTGTTTTTTGTTTAGTACGGGAGATAAAAATACAGTCAGAAGTCAGTGAAAAAGTAGTAAAGAAATATCCTTACTGTCTTCCAGAACTAAAAGAAGTATTGTGTTTGGTGGGTTTTGTTCTTTTTTTTGCTGAATAGTGATGCTCCATGAAATTATTCGGTATCTTTCTGTGATTCTAAAAATCCTGAACTTTAAAAAAGGGAAACCAATGCACATAGTGTAGAGATACATTCTGAAAACTAGCTGAAGGGATCAAAGAATGTCTGAATCTTGGACCTCTACTGTTTGTGTTGGTAATAAAAATATTCTGCACTACTGAATTGCACTGTTAGCACTAAATAATAGGAGTATGTAATAGTCAAAGATGTGGTAGGTGGGCTACAGCTGTAGCATTAGCATCAACAGTAGACTAGACTATTATACTTACAAACAGGTGCAGATAAATTAATTAAAGTTTTCTTCTGAACACTGGTTAGAATTACTTTGTTGACAAAATGTCCTTATATTGCGATCACAGGTAGTGTCTCTGCATTCTTTCAAAAACATAAAAAATAAAGTTTTCTAGTGAAAAAAAAAATCTCAGCTGTCAGAAAATACACATTCGAAGGCATTTTATCCCAATCATTTGTGGTAGAGAAGGCAGCAGGATAACATTGTAAACTTGCTTAGATTGATACTTTTTCTTTCTGAATATGCTTGTTCTTTATAACATAACTGTGGGCAATCCCCTTAAGTTTGCAGATGTAAATAGCCACTGCGAGTATGTGTTGTATGCAGAGCAGAATTATACCTTCAGCCAAGAAATACTTCTCGAGGAGAAGCTGCCTGGTAAAACCCTCATTTTAGCTCAAATTATAGAAATGAACAGCTAATCTTTCCTATGGACACAATTTTTTTTTTTTCCCTAGAAAGCAATGAGAGCAAACTGATTTTATCTTCATCTTACTGTGTTTCTGGTAGCATCCTTCATAAGTTGGTCATTGACCTTTCTTGGTAAGAAAACCTTTTCCTATCATCTTTTAATACCTGCTGCCTTCTTTCTCTCTGTCCTTCTGTGTTTTCCCCCAAGTGTTCATACTGCTGGGGAGGTCTCTGAGAACCAGGCTCTTGGTAGAGAAAGTCTAGTTAATTAAAAATATACCACTAGATTAAGTATCTTTTTATGCAATTAAAAAAGCAAGAGAGACAATGCAAAATGAAACTCTTCCTCCCCCCCCCCATTTTGTTTGCATTTTGCATCTCTATGGAAGACACATAAAGGTTTTCCACAGACACTATTAGTATTCTGGCAAGCTCTCACTTGTGATCCATCGACCATCAAAGTGCTGACAGATGCAGTATTATACAGAAATGCAAAGATTATATTTGTGTTTCTGTATGTATCCTGCAAAACCCCAAAACATTCAGATCTTTCCTTGCTACTCTGTTCCAGCACGCTCAAGCCATCTGCTTGGTTTTTTTCCTGCTGCATTTGGTCTCGTTAGTCATGTTCACATGTATTTCAGGCTGCTTAATTTCATTACGCAAAGTATCATGCACTGTTCGTCCAATAAGTGAGAGAGGTTCATTGTGCTCCCCAAGGCACTTGTAAAAAGAAGTTTTAAATCTCTAAGAAAACCTGAAAATTCTTGTTGAAACATGGATCACGTTTCACTGTTACCTTTATTAACATACTAAAACTTACTTTATTGATTGAGTTATCTGTCTTTTCCTGACTCCCAAAGGCTAACTGCTGCCTCCTCGGAAATATTTGCTTCTAACTAGGATTTTTTAACACAATTAAGCTCTCGACACAAAACTAAGTGTCATAGTTGAAAGTTTCCTGCCTACTAGTTTTTCTGCCTACTAGTGAGGTTGCCAGTTCTGAACAGAATGTGCTTGTGGCCATCCCTGTGAATATCTATGAGAATCAGCAAAATCATAAGCCTTTTTAAAAGCATCAGAATTCACAGAGGAAAGAGAGATCTGTTAATGCCAAAGATGTAAAATAAAATCTCCATTTGAGGTCACTGCTGAGTGTGCTCAAGCTTCTCAAAACTCGTAAGGTAGACTATAATAAACTCGTGGCATTCCCATGGAGTGACTCAGTGTACTCATGTTGCAAGACAAAAATGATAGAAAAAGAGTTTCTGTGATGTCTCTTGATAACTCCTCTGTGTGATTGGGAAGGAACCAGCCACAGCAATGAGAGCTGGGACACTGTCAGGACCCCAATGGACAGAAGGGTGCCAGTATGGGAGAAAAAAGGCCAGCGTTGGGCCGAGGAGGGAGTGACTGAGGCTTGATGGGCAAAGGCAATGGATTAACAGTCAACCTGGAGAATGGGAAGGGACATAAAAATTGGACATGGAGTGGGAAACTGGGACTGACCAGACAAAGAGTGAGAATTGGCAGGGAGCTCTAGGGAAGACAGATTTAATAAGGAATTGGATATCCGGGCAGCAGATGTAGAGCTGCCAACATAATTGCCATTAGCATCAGCCAGTAATCCTAGCTGGAGAGAATTGGGAATGGTTGAGAAATGAGCCAGGAAGGCAGGAAAATGGAATTCAGTGGAAACTGTGCTTGGGTATATAGGAACACACAGTATATACTACATGCTTTAAAGAAAAAAAAGAGGGGGGAAAAATGAGGATCCATTATTGAGTGTAAAAAATCAGTGGGTTTCTTTATCTTGAAAATGTCACCATGAAAATCATAATTTTATTTTAAGAATGTACTCTGTATGGTATATAAATTATAGAGCATTCACAGAATAGGAGGGGTGGGCCCTTTAAATTCCTTTAAAAAAGCCAACCTAGACACTGGGTAAGCATGGCTCCCCACAAAAAATATGTGACTTGGAGACTGTCATAAAGCCTCAGAAAGAGGCTTGATATCGCAGTGATGTTCTTTTATTAATGTTGTGGTTTGCATCTAATGAGTTTAATTTTACTTTGTTGTTTTGATAAATAAATATATTCTATCCAGACAGCCACAAGGTACAAAATAATTGTTGACTGTGAAAGCTGGAACATTTTTAACCAGCTTTTCCTGATGTTTATTTCATTAAAACCCTAGGTCCTCGAGTCATTTAAAGGATTTAGCCTTTCTTTTCTTTTCTGATGGAAAAGGCATATTGTGTGGTGGTGTAAATTCTTGTTGCCTCATGACTTTGGTGACTGTAAATTCAACACAATGCTCCTTGCTGATACGGGCTTTATTCCCTAAAAAATTAGAAGGCAAATTATAGGTATCCACATTTATAGAAAATTCCATCGCTTTTACTGTTGTAGTTATCAATATTGATTTCTTAGTACTCTAGTGAAAAATGAGAGCTTCCAAACTATTTAAAATACTTTTAATGAACTTTTGAATTATGCAATGCCTTTGTTGTTTAAAAAAAAATAAATCTTTATTTCAAGAGTTTTTGCTGGTTTTGCTGACCGGCAAAATGAAATAACGGTATTTTTCTACTAAGGAAAATAATCAAAAGTGCTACATGCAAGATATGGGGACTGAGGACAGCTTTTATGGTGCATGACTAAGGTATTGGGCAAGGATTCAAGACATTTAAGGCTGAGAAGGTTCCTTAAACCAGACTCCTTGTGTGACATTCAGCATATTGTTTAATTTTGTGTACCTCAGCTTCCATCTGTACAAAAAATATGTTGATACAGCTTTACTCCTATCCTTTGCCTGTCTCGGGGATTTGATTTATAAAAATTTTAAATATCTCTAACGCTCTTGTTCAAACAACTTCCAGCACAGTAAGCATTCAGTCTTCACTGGAGCTTCTAGTTATAGCTGTGGGGAAAAAGTGACATGAATTCTGTTAATTTACCAGAATAGGAGACTCTATAGAAGGATAACAGAAGACCTGAGAAGTTAAAAAAAAAAAAAAAACAAACCAAAAAACTATAGTATAATCTGAATAGCTCTATGAAGTTGTTCGAGTCTAAAGATTGAATTATGTCACTTTTTTGCTCCTTAATGCAAACTGTTTTGAAATTGTCTCATCGTTTATAGAAGTTAAAAAATGTACAAGTATAAATCCATGCTTTTTTGGTATCAAATGAGTTCACTGAGCATGCTAAGTTAAGGAACCTTGTGGGATACAATAGTAGGAAAACATGATATGTGTGAGATCGCTACAGTTCACTGTACTTGGCTCACTGATGAGATCTACACAAATATGTAATATTGGAGCACACTAAGAAAACAGTCCAAATGAGTCCATGGTGAAGAAAACTTGTTCATGTATTGTTTGTCCATGTATCTTAACAATCTGATTAACTACTATCATAATCAACTTCTGGCAATCAGCAGCTGAAGGGCACTGAACAAACCAAGTATAATTAAAGGAGTTTTTAAGCAGCATTTGTTTGTGGGCAAAGATGGAAAATACAGCTGCATAGGTACTGTCGAGTGTTTACATGAAATGTCTTTCTCTTAAAGGGAGAAAAGGAATTTTTTTCTGAGCTCTGAAGAAACTACAAACTGATTGATAAAGCCTTCATTCAAGATTTCCCTGTGAAAAGAAAACTGCGTTGATGCCAATCATATAAGGTATTTTAAACAAACATGGATTCTGTTATCTTCCATACCCGGTTAAATGCTTTAATGCATAGTTCTTTCCGAGAAATAAAATGGAGGTAGTAAATAATGTAAAGAAATAGCTTTTTCTGATGTAAAGTCTATTAGTGAACATGCAATTTTGTGGTAATACATCATATTTCATACTGACATTAAAAGTGGGAAAAACCCCAGTTTATATGCATTTGTTGGCTGTTCAGATAGTAGTTGTATTCTTTGCCTTCTCTCACCATCAACTTGCGTTTTATCAAATCCCAAGCTGTCATGGTTCATCATCCATAGATGATCTTGAGCAGCCTTGCATCATAAAAAAATATGCTGTGGCATCTGCCATTGTGCACCACTATACAGATCACTTCTGAGTAAGGTTTGTCTTTGATTTATACATTCAGTAGTGTGTGTTCTTATATTTTTGCCTGTGAATATCTTAAGCAATGGCAGCTGCATATACTAAGTTACTGTGATTTTTCAGGTTGTAGATGCAATGTTTGCTGTGGCTTTTCTGCTAATGAGTTCCATTTGAGTTAATGCTTGTATGCCTCAATCTCTATCAGGCAGTCACATTGCTTCTGTAGTCATTTCATAAACTCCTGTACCAGTGATGTAGACAGCACATTGAAATTAGGAGCTGTGATTATAGTATCAGTGTTGCATTCTAGATCCTATATTTTGACTTTTCTGATTTTAAGAGCCAGAAATGAAATTTGTCACGACTGTTAACAGAGAGCAATAATATCCAGATATAAATATATGTACTAAGGAAGTCTTTATTTCCTGTAAGCTAATTACATTGGTAAGAGACAACTATTCTTTTTTGAAAGACAATTAGTAAAAATGCACAGTGCTTATGGACATTAGTAAATAGAAGTCCTCTTCATACCTCTAATTTACATCTCTGTTTAACTATTATTGCAAGGAGAAAAGGAACATATATTTTTAGGGTTGTTCTAAGGTCATTTCACTGCTATTCTGTTTTGGTCATAAAAACATTTGGAAATTAATTTATTATGCTGCTACTGTTACTGCTTCATCTGAAAATATGCAGGCAATCAACAGTGAAAATTTATTACTACCCATTTTAGCTTTCTTTCAGTACTTCTTGATAACTATTTCAAATTAATCAAAGCAGCTGTTTCGGGGAAATTGCATGGATACTTTTCTGAATATGTTAAATCTAAGTAGCATAGCTTTCTGTAGCCTAGATAGGCTGCCTTCACCCAGTCGCTTTGATGTTTTCACCAGGGATAAGGAGAATAAGAGAAACAATCTTGTTCAGTTAAGATTCTTTATAATTGCTAGGCTTGATGCAATTTCAGTGCAACATTACGCTAAACCCACTACTTTTAATAGAGGAAAAGAGTTTCTGTATAGTCTGAAGATATTTACAGGACGTCTGTTTGCATGTCACAGTTCCCGTACCAATTAATTGTTTATACTTGCAGGGGCTTCAAGGCTTCATTTGGGTTAGAGCTTTTTCTGTTTGTGCAGATGGTTTCGCAGAGAGCTTTTGGAAGTGGAGATCATTCACAGGTCAAATGAGAAGCAACAACATATAAAGACAATGAAATGTCAGGGCACTTCTCAATGAAACTTCACAAAACAAGTGAAAAGCCACGTGAAAATGCAAAGCAATATGTCCTCAAAGCAAATTGTCCCCAAAGAAAATAACTCTCCTGGAAAGAATAATACTATTTGATTGTATTGTAGAGCAGATTGTTGTGAGACTAACTCTCAATGTGTGACTTTAGCAGTGGCTGTCATTTTGCCAAAAGCCTACCTTTTATTTTCAGTGATAAAACACAGTACAGCTCTGTGCTGAATGTGGAAAAAGGGGGGAGAGAGAGATTGAAAAAATATTTTATTTTCTAATTCCCCTGCATCTGTTCCTGTTCCACCAAAACTTGCAAATGAATTTTGATTGAAGTAGCAGTGTGTTCATCACAGTGATAAAATTAATTTCCATTTCTGTTCACTATCATGCATGTCTCAGTTACAGACAGTTTCTTCTGAGAATATGAAATATTGTCTATGAATGTGTCTGGAAGTAAGTCACCAATGTTATAACTCAAACTAATTTAAATGAAGGCAAATGTTTTGGGATCTGAAAGTTGAATTTCCATTTGAACAATAGCTTCAAGGACTTGCATGCACATTTGACTGTCTTGTGCCATGAGGTGGATTGCTACTAAAGAGATTATCCACATATACCCATGAGCTACAATAAGGTTCACAGGAATGTGAGGTAATGTCTGTGAGGTAAATATGAAGTGGAAAAGCAAATTAAAGCAAAAATAGAGTAAGAATGAATCCATGAGAATTTAAAAAAGTCTACACTGGGAACTTAAGGATGCAACAAAACCTGAGGATCTGATGCACAAATCTGAACTAGAAGTGCTTCTTAATCTGTCACCCAAGTCATAAAATTTGTTTGGTGGGTCAGTGCTGTTGACGTCTATATAATACGTTACACACTGGGTTAAAGGGTATACTGTAATAAACAGAGTCAGTAGGAAATATCTTCTGAGACTTTTTGAGTATTAGGAAGTGCTTACTCAAACACAATTGCAGATGGTTAAGTGTTACAAGGAGTCTTCCTATCTAAAAAATCCATTAAATTGGTAAAAATACTCCTTTAAGTGTTTTAGATGCAATTTATCTTGAATACTACCTTCCATTTAGAAATATTTATGGTGTGTTGATTTTAGTGTTATTTTTTGCTTGTATTTGATGATAGTAACAAGGACGAAAGCAGTTCTCCTATTACAGGAACTATTACTTCCACTGTAGTTGCTTTGGACGTTCTAGAAATGCAGAGCGGTGCTCAGATCAGCACTGAGGGAATCTCCACAGAGCACGGAGGAAAGCTATAAATAGTACAGGTCCAGAATCAGGAGGCCCCAGACCAACCAGTCTCAGTGGTCTGACCCCATTTAATTCAAGAAACCATGCCAGTTGATAGCAAAACTCTCATGAGTTCTCTCACCTTTTCTTGCCTTATCAGTATTTTGTTTCTAGCCCATTTATGAAAACAAGAAGAAATCCTGGAATCCCCATTTCATTCTCATACTTGTAAAACTCCATTAGCTGTGATGGAGCATGTAGGACTACAGATAAATTCCATTTCAGTCAGTGAGTTTGGCTGGTGGAGAAAACCGGTGATAATTTTAGGACTTATACTCAGTGTACCTCAGTAAAAGAAAGTATCTTACAAAGCAATGTTAAATATCTCCCCATAAGGTAAAGGTTGTTACCTATGTGTTCTCTAAATTGGCTGAGAAAAATTATGCTTTCTCAACTTCTTCCAGGTTTGGGGGTTTTTTTTGTCTTTTAAATAATTTTAGTATGTTTCTATATTTTCTGGTCAGCAAAGTCGTATCTACTGGAAAGATGTTCACATATTATCATGGGACTGTTCAAGAATCAAGGACTAAGGTGTTGTTGCAATGAACACCAAAATTACAGGTGAACAGTTTTGCCGTGGTTTGCAGACTTGTCTTGGAGCAAAGGTTGATAGACTGTAAACCTGACTCTGAAAATATAAATATTTGCAGGAGTTCTTTTTTTTTTCTTCCTGTATTTTTTGACCTCCTTTCTTCTGAACTAACTCTTCACTTCATTCCTCTTTTGGGCGCCAACATTCCACTGATAAATTAAAATCCCTAGGTTGTAGATGGGTAGATCTTGCCTTCTTTAATCATTTCCATCTTAAAGGTAAACCATTAAGCAACAGTGAAAATTGAATTTTACATAGATCTGTGGTACATGCATCCATTAAAAAACAGGGAGAACAATAAATGCAAAAATTACTTTAATTTGTTGAAATTTATTAAACTGTGTATAACCTCCTTAGCTGAAAGTAACTTCATCTATCTTATACTGGCAACATAGGCTGCAATGAGATTTCTGGGTTTTGGTGATTGAGGATGAATGAGACATACCAAAGGCTTTTTTGGGGAAAATAAAATTTCACAAAGTAATACAGTCAAGTGCAGGTCTTACTCTCTCTATAAGAAAGATAATAAAATTGCTGGTGCAAAAAAGGCTTCTTTCTTCCTACAGCGCTGCATTTATTGTGTTACAGTCTAAACCAGCAGCAATTATACATAAGCTGTTAACCAAAATGAGAACAATCAAACAGTCGGCTCACTGAGCCAGAGGTGGTACTTGGAGGCCTTGCTGTTTTCTCCCAGTCAATCTCAGCATCAGTGATGGTCAGAAAATAGACGCTCATTCTCCTGCATATGTTTATGTGGTGGGGGGGACATGACTTTTCTTTCCTTTTTGGCAAGCAAAAAAAACCCTAAAACCACTTTGGAAAAAACTAGATTTATAGGGAAAGTATGCACCTACAAGTACACACCATACCTGGGAAAAGTATTGTGTTTTTTAACTGGCTGGGTAAAAGGCCCACGAGATTACTACAGGATGAAGCCAAGAAGCTGGCAAAATTCAAAACAGTTTTGAATTTACATGGCAGTGAGAATTGTAACAGTAAATTCTTGCAAGATTTTAGTGGGAAGAAAAAAACCCCACATGTAGAGCAAAATAAATGGACAAGTGGGTAGGATATTCTTTCATGGAATGAAATATGTTCCAGATAACTACTGCAGGAAGTCACACACATTTTTTAAAAATAATTGATGTTCTCATTTGTCAGAAAGAGGATACAAGATTAGGTAGACCATAAATGTAGTTTGGTTCAGAAAGTCCTCTGGTGCTATCACAGGTCTGTTCAGGTGATGTAGAAAAAAATTTGTGACAAATTGCCTCAAAAAAACCCAACAGGGTATTTCTGACCATCTTTACATCTGAATAAATCAGGATGGACATTTTAAGAAATGTCAGTGTAAATTTAGGGGAAGAGCTGTGATCCAAGTCTAATAAAGATAGTTATTTTCTGAGGTACATTGGAATCATGAGCCTGAAACAGTTCAATGGTGTAGTTTCCTGAGAGCATAAACCCACATTTTTTCTGGAAGTGATGATCTTATGTTCCCTTTTTGTTCCAGCACTAAAAGTTAACAGAGAAGTTTTCAGCCAGATAAGCCTTGTTGCTGCCACACAAGGAACAGTGCAGTGATGTGCATGTGGGAAGTAGGGCTGGATCTCTTCTCTTTTGGCAGCACCGAAGCCTTAAATCAGTTTAAGGAGCTTCTGAAACCACTCAGAACTTTGAGCCTTCACAGAAGGTGGCTGGGGGCAGTGGATGCTCACACCACCATTTACTTTCTATGTAGCAAGTACTGCTCACCTCACTATTACTGAGTGTGCTTAGCATTGTAATGAGGAATGAGCTTAGTCACTTTTGTGTGATTGGACTACCCAAATTAGTAGGCCCCCACCCAGCTGCTCTCTCACTCCCCCTTCTCAACAGGACAGGGGAAGAATCAGGGCTCAACTTCTCTCCTTCATTATTCCCAACTCCTGTGCCTCCCCGCACTGGGCAGCGCAGAGGGGTGGGGGATGAGGGTTGTGGTCAGTTCATAACAGTTGTTCTGTGTCATTCCCTTCTCCTCATACTTTTCCCCTTTTTCAGCGTGGGCTCTCTATGGCTGCAGCTCTTTCAGGGCATATCCACCTGCAGTGGCGTGGGGTCCTCCACAGGCTGCAGGGGACAACCTGTGTCACCATGGTCTCCTTCATGGGCTGCAAGGAAATCTCTGCTCCAGCCCCTGGAGCACCTCTTCCCACAGTGGAAGTGGGCATGGTGGTGTTGGGTTGACGGTTGGATGCGATGATCTTAAAGGTCTTTTCCAACCTAAACGATTTTATGATTCCCCCTCCTTCTCTCACCTTGGTGCTTACGGGGCTGTTTCTCAAACTTTTTTCCCTCACGGCTCACTGCTGGGCAGTGTTTTTGCCCCATCTTAAATAGTTTCCCAGAGGTGCCGCCATCTTGTCTGAGGGGCTCGGCCATCTTGTCCGAGGGGCTTGGCCGTGCCCTGCGGGGGGTCGGTTGGAGCCGGCTGGAACTGGCTGTGTCCGGCACGGGGCGGCCCCGGCCGCTCCTCACAGAGGCCCCTGCAGCTCCCTCATTGCCAACACCTGGGCACCTGTCCCACACACCAAGTAACCTCTCAAACAGTTAAGCAGCCAGTGAAAGCAAAGGTCATTTTCTCAGGATAGTCTTGCAAACTTGAGGGGTTTTTTCCTAACCTGATCCCGCAGACACATGTTTTCCAGTAGTGGACCAATACTGATTGCACGAGAGCTCTTCCTTCTAAATGCCTCTGTAAGTATAAACAGAAAAAAATCCCATTATGTATTTTAAGGATTTTTTTTTTTTTTTCCAGCGGGGCCATGTTTATGGTAGATACAAAGTTTTTTTCCATGTTATGTTTTTGTATTTATCTGTTACTGATATTAAGTATGGCTGAAAATTTGTGCTAGAAATGCAAACTAGTAGGGGGGGTGGTTTGCCACGCTACAATTTGGAGCCCATCTGTCATGCAATGCAGCAAGTTCATTGTGCAGATCATGGTGTGATAGAATTTTGCCTGTAAGCTTTCATACATGGCATTGAGAAGAAAAAAAGTAGAATTACTTTCTTTCTTCTAAAATATTCAAAAATATTTGCCTTCCGTATCACTTTGAATCCAAAATTTTTATGTCCTGGATGTGTAAAACATGAAAAAGAGAGAAATGGGTGCCAGAGAACAGTCAAGCCCCGGACTCTGGCAGGCTCTGAGCTGGCGGGTAGGAGGTAGACAGCCAGGTCTCCAGTTTGAGTTGGGCAGATCTGCTGTATCCCTTCTGGTGCCCACCTCTGCTTTTGGGGCTGCCTGTTCTCTGGACCATTGATTGGTTAGGACACTATCCTGAGATAAATTAATCCTCTGCTGTTCTCCCACTATTTCTTTCGTAAACTGGATGAATACCAGTTCCTGCGGTGTTATTTATAACTTCTGTCTCTCAGTGTCAGAAAGGTGGTGGCCCAGCCAGAGTGATACATTGTCCTTTACATCATGACAAACCGGTTGGAACTGTTGGCACAAACAACTGGTTTATTTTGTTCTCACATTAAAAAAAGATGTGATATGAAACCTTGTATATTTTTAAAATACAAATTCTTATCTGTGTCTGACAGATCTCATCACTATGAGAGGTCCAAAATTTGTAGTTCTCTCTAAAATTTAATTATCTGGCACTTTCTCACAGCAGCTTGTCTACCACTGACATGTAGAATTTCATTTTGTTCAAACATCTTTTGTGTGTATGTCTCCTTGATATTGATAACAGTGGCTCATGGTAATGCTTATCTCCTTTTGATTCCAAAAATGTAATAAAGAAGGAAAATACAAAGTAATAGCTACATGCATTAGGCAGACATCCATCAAGTCTTTGCATCAGACTTAGCTATTCAGATATCTTAAGAAACAAAGATCATAAAAGCAGCTTTAGCATGGCAAACATGCCCACAAAACCAAATAAATCATTGTCCAAACAAGGAATGAACCAAGACAGATCTTTCTTGTTCACTCCTGAGTTTCTTTGTTCCCTTTTCCAGCTAGTTTTCTGAACAAATTGTTAATTACTAATTGCCATGGTTCTCTCTCTTCGTAGCTACCATAATTGGACTCTTCAAGGTATGTGAGGCTTGGGTCCATTCCCCAAATTCTGGGGGATGTGGTGGGGATAGGAAGTCAATGCAAAGAGGGAAAATAGTCTTAATAATCTGTTGTTTACAGATAAAAGCAGTCAGCTGGAAAAAAGTGTAGAATTGCAAACATGTAGAACTTGATGTCAACTGTAAAAGAAATCTGTCATTAAAGAACTAGGGATATAAATACAAGCAATTGTAAACATAACTCTTGCTTTGTAGGTTCCAATTTAAATGACTGAAAATACTGGATATTTATATGTAGAACATGTTTATATACATGACTTTGGTCTGTACTTGTGGATAATGAAGTGGACAATAAGTACATCCTGGTGTACTTACACGTACATATTGGGGTAAGATGTAAATATATCATGGAACAGTAGGAAATTTTGATGGTTTTTATGTTCCAATATATGCAGAGTTTTATTTGTACAATGTTTGTTTGTGAGACACAATATCTTTTTTTTTTTTAACATCTATTTCTTGATTTCACAGTGCTGTATGTGCACAATGATCCTGTTATGGGTTTGACTTTGTAACTCTTGGTCTGTACAGCTGGATTCAGTGCTGACTGAAGATTGCAGGGAGAAACCTGTATGTTTCATTGGCAGGGTATCTGATTTGATGAGAACAGTGGCAATCTGCTTTATATTGTGGGAAAACCAAAAGTGTTTTTGGCCTTTTTGATAGGCTGTCAATAGGCTTTGATAGAAGCAGTAAACAAGTTTAAGCTATGCTGTGTGCCACAGAAGAGTCTGCATGGTGTGTCCTGCTTCTCAGGAGAAGCAGAGAGAGAAACCAGGGTTTCCTGAGCTCATCATATGATTGTTTAAAAGCTTGTATGAAAGAAAAAGCAAAGTGGGTACAGCTGTGTGAAAACCATACCCCTGATGATCAGAGCACAGGTGAGGAAGTTGTATACTCACTGATGGGGGATTATATATTTTCCCTAGGCAGAGGAAGCTCATGTTGAGTAGCTAAGGCTGTTCACATTTCAGTTCCCAGACCAGGTCCTGCTTGTGTGGTGGCTTCCAAGTTGGTTATTATGGTATCATCAACAGGGAACCTCCTGACCAAAGCACATGAGGCTGTGCAGCTAGAACTAAAGTAAAAAGCTCCAAAACAAACAACTATTGCTCCTCACATACCCTGGACAGTGTCCAAGAGAGGATGTCATGCACACTGCCTAGTGCCTTTTTTATGTATGTGTGTTTAAGAGAGGATGGACAGGAGGATTAGTTATGGCAAACGTCAGCACAGCCAGCAGGTGGGACAATCAAGGACATCTGGTATATTGGCTTTTGTAAGTAAGGTTTAAAGTGTACTGGAATACTACTGAAAAAAGTTACAGAGGGAGCAGGTGGAGACACGAGAGAGAGCTTCCATCTTGTCACGCCATTCCATCTCTGTGTTAGGAACAGATGGCTGCAGTGAAACGGGATTCCTTTCCATTCTGTAACCCTGAATGCCGTTTAAAAGAAAACAAATAGTAGTTTTTGTGGAGAAATTACGCACATAGAGGTAGAGAATGCAGCTCTACTTTTCTGGGACAAAAGAAGAGATATGTGGCAGCACGTGGACATCCTTAGAATATGTGATTGGTTTTGGCAGGGAAGATGCAAGCTAGCTTTAGTGTATTTTGTGAAAGACAGCTGTTACTACTTTTATTTGACAGCAGAAGTCTAACCTGCATCAGTTAGAATTTCCTTGTACTGCAGCAAATGACAGTTAAATAAGATTGACAAATTGTTTCAGCACAAACTAGTTATATGTGAAGGGTGTTGGCTGCAAAATTTCATTCCACTGCTGCAAAACTGTATGTAATTCATATATGAGGGTAGGCCTGACATATTTGTAAGCTCAAACTCATTTTGTAAATAAACAGTTGTTTACAACACAGGAATGTACAGATTAAAAAAAAAATCTTTTTAATCTCTCTCTCTACTGCTCTGCGTTCTGCTCCTTCTTTTTCCACTAGCAACCACATGGTTATTTCTAGATTAATCCATTCCCTGTATGTGCTGCTGAAAGAGAAAGAGATTCAGATCATGCTACAGTGAACAGTGTTTTAAAATGTGCATTTTATCGTCATTTATAAACAACATGGAAGGTAACCAACCTTGCAAGTCTCTGTCCTGTGTTCTTGTGTGGAGAATGTTATATAATAAATGTGAGAAACATATATTCATGCATGCAGCTGTATGTGTATAATGCAGGCTCATGCTTATGGCTGCTCAGGCATGTTTGTTCTTGAGCAGCACGAGAAAGTCTGATAGATAATGCGAACCTGCCAGTTATTCAGTCAGTTTGGTGTCTGTGAGTCAGCTGCTTCCATTATAAATCAATACATTCTTAGTAAATAGGAAGGACCTGAAAGACATAATTGTGAGTTGGGTAATTTTTACATTAACTTTCCCATCCTACTCTTCTGCATGTCTGTATAAGACTTCACTTACTATTGTGTATTAGCAACCTGCAATTTGATGACACCATTTGAAAACCTCTTTTCATGTTGTTTTGTTGACAGTGACATAGGATATACTATTAATCCAGCTTTTGGAAAAAAAAAAAATTGTTGAGATCAAAAGTTAACAGTGGCATGGTAACAGTGGCACTGTGAATAAACTGGTTTGAATAAAGTGAAAGCTAATTCAAACTCTTTGTCCATGGAAAATTTGAAAAAGTAAAATGTTCAAGCATAGAAGCGTGTAAGCGTTAAGGCCACGTTCTGCCACTTTCGCCTGGTTGGGTGGTGGCAGCAGAAGTCAGCAGCCCTTCCTGGCCTTTAATACCACACTTTGAGAGGTACAGGTGCATGTTGGGGGATCTTCTACGTAACTTGTGTCTACATAACTTGAATCTGTAAATTCCCTGATAGAGTATTTCTTGGATTAAAAACTTTTTACAGGGAGGGAGGATGTTTTACTCATGTGTAAATAATTTCCAGTGAAATGCAGGAGTTCCTTTCTCTTTTCAAATACAGGTTAGCAGTGGTTGAATTGTGTTTTACATAGGCAACACAGCTAGCTCTTCTGATCTACCCTGAGGTTTACAGATGAGGTTATGTGTCTACAAATTAGTAGCATGAAAGCATCCAAAATAAGTTTTCTTAATCAAATTCAAGTGTTGTATACAGATCTTGTGAAAGTATGACAACTTGAAAAAACACATTGTATCCCACCTGAGAATTGTTGAGCCAACTTTTGCATGTTTGGTTATGTTGATTTTAGTGGAACTATTTGTGGGTTAAGATGCTAGCCAAACACACTAGTCACTGTCAGCAACTAATGAACTCAGTGCTCGGCTATGACTGCAGATAAATCTGAATCTAGTTAAAATTACAACATGATGTTCATTAGCTTCAGCAAGGGTAATTTCTGAGATAAAGTGTTGCCATCACCCAACGCATTAAATAAGCAGTTGGACCAAGCAGGTGGTGGGCAGAGATCAATGACTTTCCATTAAACAATAGGTAGTTTCTCTGTAGGAAATTACTCACATTCCCAGAAAGGGTCGCATACCGAATTTCTTTATGCTGGTTTGTAGTTCTAAGAAATCTGCTGGTCAAGTATGTGTGCTCTAGAAACATGAAGAGGCAGAAAATCTTACAGACATTTTGAAGTGGGATCTTACTTATTCTGGTATACCTCAAGGCTTCATTGTGCTTGACGCTGCATGCACATAAGGTCTCAGCTTTACACTGAAGTTCATCACTAACTTATTCGTATGATGAACGTTTCCCAGTACTACAGCAAAACTGTACGGTTCTAAAATACCACCCTTACCTATGATATTAATTCTATAGAAGACTGACTTCTTCATATACTTATGTCTGCTTACATGGGATTTTGTGGGAAAAAAGTGTAATGGATAAGGATGCAGATATGGATACGTTACTCAGCCCTTTTGATTACATCTTGTATAAAACCCTTTATATAATTTGAGGAAAAAAAAAATCCATTATCTTTGCTTTTCATTTAGCCACATCATGGCCTATTTCAGTTTGAAAGCAGAAGTGTCAATGTTGGGAGTTGTTTTCCAATTTAGTTGTTTCAAGTTTTACATGCTGCAGTTTTTTGTTATGTATCTCAAGCATAATTCAGCAGTTCCTGAAGTTGTTCTTCCACTACTATGCAACATAACAGTGGATTAAAGTGAGATGGCTTGAGGAGGGATGGGTTAGTGTCTTGACCCTTCTGATAGGTGGCATCTTCCCTGAGAACGTCATGTCCAACCTGCTCATTTGACTTAGCCTGTCTTTGGTTTACCACAATGCATCTGTGTTAAAAACTCTCAGCATTTCAGGAGCTGGCCCTTTGAGCACATCAGTTGTCCTTGCCTGGAGGGTAGGAAAAACTATTTCAAGAGCAGGGCAGAGGGCTGGTGGTGATTATACTTTCTGCCATTCAGTTTTTCTGTCTAGCCATCACAAGTACATGGAACTGGATAAGACTTTCTGAATTTTTAAACACAAATGGTTGTTTATGTTTGTAAACATTCCTGTCTTGATTTGATAGTATCTTGCACCTACCCAACATGATAATTTACAGAAGACAGCAAAAACAGTCTGACATAATGGGATATGAATGAGGGGTAGGAAAAAAAAGATAATTATAATAGATAAATAATAGATCATTATTCTTTCCTGAGGTGTTTACAGATATATACGGTAGATATAGGTCGGTTTAGATGGTGCCTTACATGTTGACACTGCTTTCTGTCAACCAATTTTTAGTCTGCTTCACATGTAGATACTAATGAAAAAAAAAGTAATTGTGAATTGCTACGGGAGTGGTTTTTAGTATTAAAAAGGAAACAATTTTTAACCATGTTAAGATGACAATATAATTTTTTTCTTTCATGATGTGAAGCTTACTTTATCAATTTTTTTTCTTTTTTTTTAATGTTTTAGTGTTTTGGGTTTTTAACCAAACTGTGGGGTTTTTTTGGTTGAGGGAGAGACTTCTATTTCATTTTTAAAATGTAAGAATGTTTAATTTGCATGGATTAAGATGAATGATAGGGTTACCCAACAGGTTTGCATTAGAAAATTTCAAGGTTTTGTAATTTTTCTTAAAGTAAATCTTCTCCTCTAATGATCTACATAATAAAAGAACTTACATTTTTAGGATGCAGGGCACAGCAGAAAATTTCCAATTTATTATTTTAAAAATCTAGTATATATGGTATCTGTTATGCTACAAAAATGCTTAATTAAAACCACTTTAAAATAATTTCACTCTAGATGCAAATTTTGGAAAAAAAATTATGGAGTCAGTTTCATAAGAGAATAAACCATGTCAGACCAGTGTCCCAATAGGTTAGTTAGAGTAGTAAATTAAAGCTCGTCATGCCATATGCTTTCTGCTCATTCTCATAATTTACTTTTATGAATAACTTTGTCTTATAGTTGTAGTTTTGGAGACGAACAGAAATACATTTTTAGCTTCAAGATGAAAGATTGAGTATACTGCATCTAACCCTCAAAGGCTAATTTCTGTCTATGCCTATTTATGAAAGTACGCTTAGAATAATTTTTTTTTTTTCAGTAACTTTTTTGTTTGCTGATCTTCAAACTGTGTGGCTCTGGAGCATCAACTTCAAAATTCAGGTTATTATATTGTAAACAACCTGATTCTGTATTTATTGAGTTGCCCTGAACTCTTGCCTCCAGCTGATTCAATTTATATTCCATGTCAACATTAGCAGTTCATGTAGTATAGCCTTGCTAAACACTGTGTTTATTTGATGATTACATTGTCTTTGCTGCTAAATTCTTATAGGAGACTCAGAAGAATGTCTTGTCCTTTGCTTATCCTTAGAAACGTGAGGAAAGGAGTAACAGTAATTAAAGTTCTTTCTAAATCATTAGTTTGTTCATTAAAATTGTGCTTGTGTCTCTGTGTGTATATACTTTGAATACTTCTATAGTTGCATTTTTTTTCTGTTTGCAGAAAAGGGATGTGTGCATGTGTATATATATATACACACAGAGATGTTTCCATTCGTTCATGTATGTATGGGTATATATATGTGTAGGCATGTGGCAATCTTTAGTAGTCTGTTGATTATGTAGGGATAAATTTGGTTTACAAGATTGCAGAGATAATTCCTGAGATTATATTAGAACTTTTCTATATTGCAACCACAGCCATAATGTATCTCGCGCCATATTTGTAGAGTCAATAATACAGGAAACAAGCAGTTCTTAATTTTTGTGGTAGATTTCAAAACAAGTTCAGCAACTGGAGTATCCACTTCAAATAAGTGTGAAATAAAAATACATCATTTTATAGGAGCTCACTTTTCTCTTGGATAGGCTTCACAACATTAAATAGATAGTGGTAGGCTATCTAATATGGTGCTAGCTTTCAACATACATTGAATTTTAGACTGTGTAAAGATTAAACTTACCTTATTAAAGTTTGAAGTGAAGAAGTGCCTGCATCCAATCTAGCTATTAAGCAGTCCCTCAATTTACGTTTAACTAAAAAGTAAATATGAAATATGAATCCAGTAATGTGTAACTAAGATGTCTATAAAGTAAAAAATATTTCATCTGGGTTTTTTTCTCCTAACATTGTCATTTTGCTTGCGGTGGAATGAGAATTGTTCACATGTTTATGAGCAGAAACCTCAGTAATATTTTCAGTGAGTGGGGAGCAAGAAAGAGCCAGTATTGTCTTGTATCTACTGAGAGTTCCAGCCTCTAAAAATATTTTACAGGTAGGGATAAGTTTTTACATACTGCATGGGGCCATTCATAATGTTTTGGCAGAAGACTACAACCCAGTATGAAGTAAGAATAGCGGACAAAATATATGAAAAGGTTTGTGGATACAGAAGTATTAGACAGTGTTAACTAATGCTCAGATAACAACAGATCCCTGGTAGTATCAACTGTCACAACTGTACCTCACTCACTTTTAGAAGTGTTTTTTCTTAATTTCTATCTCTAGCAGATGATATTTTCTTACTAGCAGTGCTTCTCATAGAATGTATTTCTAATCTGATTTTTTTCCTTCTCATTTATATTAATAATCTTACTTAATGATCTAAATTTAAAACCGAGTTTGTTTTTATTCACTTTTCCTCTTGTGTGTTCTTTTCCTTTTACTTTAACTAATCGTAGTTAATTTTTAATTTGAGGTACCAACACCTCTGTCTTTGTGAATGTCTGGCAGCTTTTGTTGTGAATGTTATTAAAGATAAAACTGTGTCTGAAGAGAAAGCTTTTCAAATCCCCTACAAGCTTTTTGCCTGTAGAGACAAAATTTCTATCTGGCTTTTTTCTTTGTATGGTAAACTCTTATTCACCTTCCTTACCTCTGAGTATTTGTGAAGTACTAAATACACTCCAGAACAAGCAGGTGTAAAAATGTCCATGAATTATTTCAGGCTAGTGTTAGAGGGTTGCTTGCTATTAGTACAATTGGAATAGTCTTCTAATACAAGCAAAAAGGGGTATGTTGGAGCATCATTAATTTACAAATGGAATTATTTCAAATTGATAATGTATAGAGCCTGGTCTCCAATTGCATCAGCCCAGTTGGTGCCTTCCAGATACCATGTATTTATGTTCACACGGGATACAAATTAAACCAGTCTCTGGTTTAGGGTCTTGCAGCCAAAGAAGATGCACTTAGAAGTCTGTGGGAAATGCTTTTATTACAAAATTACCTGATTTGTTTCATTACTATATGGTATTGAGGTGGAGAGATTAATTTAGCTAATGTGAGTTAGAGTTTGTGATTCCATGACATGGATTTTTTTAGAAATTATATGAATATGGTTATGTTGGGACTAATAAAGATCACAATCGGAGCAACTTGAAAGAAGTTACAAAATGAAACACAGAAAGAGAAACGATGATTTTGATAAGGCTGTTTGTTGAATGTATAAGAAACAAGATCAGGAGAGGCTTATGACAGGTGAGCGAGAGTTGAGAAGGCGGCAAGATTATGATTACCAAGAAAGAAAGAAGTTAGACTATTGACAGTATTTTTCACTTTTAAGAGAAAAAGTGCTGTTTGTTTTGATTTAAGTGAAGAGCAGGAGTTAATAAATGTCCTGAGCCACAGCAGAAACTTCCCATTAATGAGGCTAAGCACTATAGAATAGATGAGCCAGGATATGGGTGAAGGACTTAGAGAAGTCAATGTTGTTCTGGACTAGCCATAGTAAGTTTGAGCTCCTAACAGGCCGTTTAGAGTAATGCGTTGGAAAGGAAGTCAAACATGCGGAACAGGGAACTGTCTGGTTGTGAAAAACACATGAGTCACTGACTCACAAATTGTAGCTGAATCCACATAATATTCACCAGAGATAAGATTAAAAGGTAGGAGAGTCCAGCACAATAGAGAAAAAAAACTATAAGGCAAAAGTTGGATGAGTGAAAACTAAACTACAGGATCACAGAGTCTAAAATAGATGTTAAGAAAAGGAGTGTAAACAGTAATATGAAAGGCTGTAGAGGTGTTAGGATGGCAGGATTTAAGACTTGGCTAAGAACTGCTCAGTGTAGTAGAAAACACCTGTGAGGAAAGAGCAGGACACGCATTTTATAAGGAGGCTGTAAAACTCTGCTTAAAAATGCTTCAGAAAGGTGAGGGATGAACATAGGGCTGTGAGATGAACAGTAAAATGGCAGATGGAGTTGAAGATCCCTTAGTTTAGAATGTATATGGACCAGTAAGCAGAATCAGAGATTATTGATAAACTGGGTGGAGTAGTAGCAATGGATGGAGTCAGTGTAAGTATGGTAGTGTGATGAGCAACAAGTAGTAAGGCAAGAGGAAGATGCTTCAGTCAGTAGACACAAAAAGAAGTGAAAGAAAAGGCAAAGGAGGGGAGAAATAAGTCTAATCTGATTTTCTTTCAATTAAAAGCCTGAGATTCTGAACAGGTTACAAGAAGATATGGTATGGTAATAGGTCCTGCTTTTCAGTGTTCAGCCATGAAAAGAAAGTTTTGAAATACCAGATAACTATTGTGTGATTAAAGATTCAGGCATGTAATATTCTGTTCAACCAACCAACCCCCAATCGCTCTGACTGCATTTTAGCACATGTGGAAGTTGAGGAACAATACAGATTCACCAACTCTGTCCAGTTGCCTTTGGACAGATGCAACCAGTGTACCAGCTAGCAAACAGTGATACTGAATATTTAAGCGGCCATGAATTCTCTTACCAGTCTTTTCACTGCCTTCATATGTTCCATTGCTTCTTGTGCAACATAGAGAAGTATCTCCCTTTCCTCTGGTATGTTACTTCCTTGTCCATCTTCCTATCCTTATTTTTCATTCTGGTGCATTTATAATCTGTACAGTACTATTTCAAGTTCACTGGTACCTCCTGTGATCATTTTATTCTTCTTTCAAATACTGAACAGATTCAGAACTCTTGAAGCCTTTAATCATAAAATAACCTTTTAATCTCCAGATAAGCTCTCTGGGTCCTCTCTGTTAAAGAATTTGAATGTCCTTGACTTTAGTGTCCTGAACTGCTAATGACATTTCAAGACTGGTGTATAAGATATGTCTATAGCTTGCATTTTGTAGTTGTTTAGCCTTTTTTTTTAATTACCAGCTCTTCTTTAAAAATACAAATTCCACCATCTCATTTTAGATTCTGGTAACCAGCTCTTTCTATTTTCTTTGCCTCAACAGCAGTGTTTTCTGACTAACTCAAGTAGCAAAATCAACTCCTAGTCAAAGTCATCCATTTCTACCGATGGGTAGAACATTCTGACAGCTGACAGGGCAAAAGCTAGCAAAAACTAACTAGGTCGTGCTTACAGCATGAGCTTAAACATCAATTACTGAAAACTTTAATACTCGAATTTATTATTATCTGCTAAATTAATATGCCTTCTGGAAAAGTTTGACTTCAGAGAAAGAAATGTGTTTTGAGCATGGAGAAGAGTAGCCTGTATGTCAACGGCTGAACAGTTCAATTTGTCAAAAGATGTTTCTTTTGCAATATGACTATTTATTTTTTGAAAAGATACTGGCCCAAAACTTGCTGACAGAAATTTTGGTTGTGAGTTCATCAGATTTCCCTTTAATAAATGCTGTTATACCTTTCTCTCTTGTAGTTATTTCAACTCACACATTCCTTCTCCTTGCAGAATAAGCAAGTTTCTTCCATTAAGTTTGATCCTTTCTTGAATCTTGTCTATTAGAAGATTGCCTTGGTCACATTTTTTCCCATTGAAAAGGTAAATGGCTAAGTCATTTTTATCTGCTTTGTGTTAAGGAAAGCTCGAGCTCAGAGACTAAGCCTTTAAAATCATATATACAGGTATTGCAAAGATTAAAACCCAGAGAAGTTAGATATAGCCTCTGACACAAGGATTTTGTTTAATGGAACCATTATTTCTCTTGATTTATAAATAATCCCCTTGCTTATGCACCCTAAGACCATAGTAGCCTTTTCAAACAGCTGTTACGCATGACTCTGTACAGAAGACCACTACTGCTTTTTGCCATGTTACCTGAAATGTGATATACAGGACTATGTTGGTCTTGGTTTACTTTCAGGAAGTGTTGCACATTTGCTATCTTAAATTTCATGCTACTATCATCTCTCCATATTCCTATTCTGCTTAGTCTTCCTCATTCTGGCAATGTTTGCTTTATTACACTCTTTTTATTTACAAATTGTATTCACAAAGTTTATTTAATGAATTTTAGCCAATTTTTAATGTATTAATATGAATGATAAATAAAATGTTACATTACATTAGAGTATTATAAACGCAAGGCTGTGCTAAGGAAGGGGTTTTATCAGCTGATAACTTTATGTGGTTTATGGGAAATTAATTGGCACAAGAGGAATAGCAGCATTTTCAAATTATTTTTTTTTTCCTTTTTTAATACTTAGGATATTTTATTAAAAGCACATAACTAAAATCAGGAAATGTCAAGTTCTTCCTTCAACATATTAGCTACTCTTCAAGTATTTGCTACTATTCAAGTTGTTACTGTTACTGTACAAGTTTGACTGATGGCAGTGTCAAACTAATGTAGTGCATACCATCAAGCACCTCTGTACAAGCTCTGTGCTACTATCTGTGATGATAATCCTATATGTTACTGATACTAAGGGAGACTTGTAATGGGATTAAAAGTGTGGTGTTGGGCTTTGGGTTTTGGGTTTAGATTTGTTTGGGTTTTGTTTGGTTTGTTTTGCCTTTTTTTTGTTTGTTTCACAAAACATATGTCTGTCCTTTAAATAGCTTTGTCCATGTTTAAACAGCTGTGATCGTCAGCTGACTATCTTTTACACTGTTTATAATTACAATGCTGTGCAAAATGGCTGTCTTATTGAATATAATTTGTGAGATATGAGGGTAACTTCTACAGTAAATATGCGGGTTTTTCAAAATCAGAATCAATTTAAATATTAGCCAACAACAGGAGTGACAGAAACATGGGCCTGTGACTGACGCATATATTTAAAGTAGAAAATACATTTCTAAAATTAATGAGTATTTGAGTAGATGCCAAATTTGTTGACTAATAGCTTTCTTTTACTTTTTTACTAATTCCACTGAGGAAAACCAAAACCACTGAATGACTTTCCTTTCTCAGAAATATAAAATGTAAAAAAAAATCCTATGCAACCTCTCCCTTACTCTGCTCAGAAAATTTCCTTCCCCTTTGTAATACATCTCTGCCTTTCCACTTGTCTCTGTTCTCCTCCACACTTTAGCGTCATGCTTCTATTATCTTCTAAATTCCTGAGCTAAACTGTTTCTTCCTGCTCCCCTAAAGAGCTTTCACTTGTTCCTTTGCATTTTGGCTTTTAGTACTTCTATTCATAAACTAATCTTAAGGCCCTAGAGAAGAACTTCATTTGTTCTTTGAAATGCTCCTCCAGTTTGATTGAAATACAGTCTATTAAAATTACCCTTTTGCTGCTTCCTTCTGGTGAAAGAATTGGAAGCTCACCAAACTTGCTCAGTATTCCCAGCCAAAGTTTGACTGCACTGTGGTTGCAGTCAAGTACCCTAATACATACAGCAGTTTTAAAGTGTTTGATGAATGTCAGTTCTATATAAAATCAGATTTAATGTCAAAGACAAGCTTTTTCCCAGTGTCCTGTTTTTTAAGTACTGGTATTCTGCTCTAGAACCAAAAAAGACCCAGCACAGGCAGAATGCTGTGATTGAAGTCAAAGTCAAAGTATTTTGAATTAGCAGGTTTCATTGAACTTTATTCAGGTTCATTCAGGTATTTCCGATATTCATGGAATTCTTGGAATTGATTCGGTAAAATAAAATCATTCAAATTTACCCTAAAAGTAAGATCTGATGTAGAGCTTGTAGACATCTTGAAAGCAAAATTTTGAATTTTCTGTATGCTTAGAGTCTCACTATATATATATATATATAAATCTTTTTTAAAAAGTTTTGGGTATCTATAATAAAAATGTTTCTTTTGTAGCTCAAACTACACTGAATTTCCATTCCCTCCATTTCGAAAAACTTTTTTTTTTTTTTTTCAGCTTTGCTAGAAATTTCCATGGTAGTAGTATCCTTTTTAAGAGCTTTTGTGGTAGGCTTTTGTGATTTGAAACATCCACTCTGAAACAGAAGAGCTGCATAGAAATACAGCGAGAGTACATTGAGACTGCCCAGGAGCTGCTGAAGCAGTCCAGTCAAGTAGATTCCCCATGGTTTCTTTCCTCCTATCTGCTTAGTGTCCACTGCATGACTTCTGTAAAACCGTGCTTTTCTTCTCCTCTCTCCCATCATCTAGTGGATCTTCCAGGTGGACACAGAATTCTGCCCGAGCTCCTCTCAGCTGGAATACCAGCTTTCATCTCTCAGCTGGGTAACTACAGCTCACAGCAGCAGTTCAAGTGTATATGAAAAAAATCTCCCCTGCAGGTTTTGAACAGTTTGAACTTCAAACTCTCCTTGTGATACATATTTATTTGCCTGCTTTAAAAAAAATTGAGAATGACTTTTTATAAACTGCTTTAACCACTCAGACATATCCTCCAAAACATTCATGTTCTCCATTGTGGATATGAATTTCTGATGCCATATTAATAATTCAGTGTGACAGATGGATTAACTGGGGGGCAAAACATTTCTAGGGGACTAAGTAGGGGGTACAACATTCCTAAACTTGCATCTGCTTGACTTTGCAGCTTTGACAAAACTGTTGCTGAATATTTGTGTAATCTGTACATATGAGTCTGTAAACAATTCTGCATGTTGTTCGAGTAACCTATATGTTAGACTAAGAGCTTCCTATTGCTTCTCTATAAAATGTAATCTCCTTAAGGTAACTAATAAATGACTGTAGTTGAACAAATAGCTAACTTAAGTCCAGTAGTTCATTAGATGAATAAGTAAAATTGTTACTGGAGCCTGCAGTAACATAGGTCGTCAGCATAAACATTATAAATCAAAGCATGTTACCAGTGTCTGACAGAGCGCTGTATCTGCATTAAACAACTTGATGAATACTTACAGAATGCTGTAGTGCTGTCTCCAAGTCTACCCCCAACAGCTTTCCTTAAGCAACTTTTTCCTTGCATTGCAGGAGACATAGAATGTGAGAAAGAATACAGAAAGGTTATTTGACTCTTTATTTGTATAACATATCTTCCTTTTACTAGCAGCTATTCCACGTTGGCATAAATAGAATAATCTTTTCTACCAATAATCTTACAAATTGCTTTAGAATGCCACACTTCACTGTGTAGTGACACTTGTACTCTGAGCTGCTGCAAAACCTCATTTTATGAAACAAAACCCATGTCACTTTACATGGCAAAAGAGTGAATACTACATTCACAGCTCATATAGAATCTGACAGTTCAAAACTAAAACAAATTATTTGGAAGGTCAACTCTCTTCTTCATTGACCTTGATATTAATAATGTTTGTGCCCTGGAATGTAAATGACACATGTTACCAAGTTCCTTCTCCATCAAAATAAATTAACAGCTTTTTAATTTACCTATCTATGAACTCTGGTTATTTTCCAACATGTAATTTCAATCTACCTAAATCAATTTAACCAGGGACAAGGCTAGGATGTGACTCATTTGCTTCATGCCAGGGGGTAGCATTATGCTGCTAAAGGAAGAAATTCTGACTGATTTGTGTGCCTGAGAACCTTCTTGGCTGTTTCCCGTGGACAAAATTTCCACAGCAGCTAATGTCCAAGTGTGGGATCCAGTGTGTGAAAAATATCTCATCTGAGGGAGATGTACACATTGTTCATGCTCAGAGCTATTGGGACAATTCCTTCCAATAATTCTTCCTTTAACCCCAAGAGATTCTTTATTTCTGATGTAGCTCTGCTTTGTAACAACGAGAGGAACCCAAATTATGAAATGTAGGTAATTGTAGAAATAAAGGATGGCAATATAAAGAACTGTTCCTCAACTGCCAACAGATTAAGAAATGCAATTACATGAAGTTAGTACAGAGTCAAACTATGATATCTGTTCTCACTGCTTGGCTCTACAGAGAGCAAGTTGAAAGGGATTCAGTAATTCTGAGATGGAAGGCAGTCAGCACTTCTTGTAAAGAGCTTTCAGGCTTTCAATTAGGAAAATTATTCTTGTCTTTACCTTGCTCTGTCCCTTCTTTCATGGCAGTCAGCTGGAATCCTGGCCTGAAAAAAATTACCATTTCTGTGTTTGGCATCATAAGTCAAGCTTTCCTTATGTACATTACAGTATACAGGTAACAGCACAACAGTAGCTAGGGCTGGTATATACTCTGCTATAAGGTGCAAAAATGCCTAGCAAAACATCGCTTGTATTTTTTTGTAATCCAGTATTGCCAAAATCAGAGGTTATGTATTACAAGATCTGTGTTCTTAACTGTATGCTCAAGTGAACAGTTTCTTCTTGTGTCCACTACTTTTTCAATACAATGTGCATCGCTTTTTACAAGCTTGGAAATGGAAATCAGTATGGTCATATCTGAAAGGATAGGCTAGACCATTAGGAAAAGCTATTTTATTTATGTGTTTTGAATAGACTTTTGATTCATGTCCTTTTATTAAGCAAATTCTTGAGAAAGAATACTATAAGGCTCCTAGATGGGAAGCAAGAACAAATATAAATGCAAGTGCTCTTGAACTCAAGCAAAGAAAATTGAGTGATACTTTGGGTTGGCTTGAGAGTAATGAATATGAACTGCACTTGATTTTAAGACATATGTGATGATATGATCCCACCATGAGCCTCAATGAAAGACTGGTTAATGTGCAGCCTGGGTTGGGTTGTTCACTTTTCATTTTGAAGCTCCAGAGGCAAAAAGTAGTTATATATCTTGGTGGGTTTGATTCTGTTCCCTACCATATACTATGTATCGCAAAAAAGAGAGAAATGTTTGTATTGTCACTGTTATACAGGGTCAGTTTAATGTGAACATGACCTCTAACTGGAGAAGTATGTCCGCAGACTTAAAAATGCTCCATAGTGTTAGTTCTGCCTCTCATATCCCCTTGTAGTGTACCTTTACAGCCTGTTGGCCTGCTCTGGTCACTCAAAATTGCAGGTTGCTTATAATCTTTACATCTAAGATAGATAGTAGTTACATGGAGCTAACAACATCAGTCTTGAAGTACCATGTCTGCTAAAGGAATTTTGTGCTTTCAGGTAGTTGTGCTATCAGGGTGATAAATACCTGTTACCCATACTAAAATCTATTGCTTGATTAAAAAAAAAAAAAGAACAAAACAAAACCATATATTACTATATATCTGCTGTGATTTTCAAAAGGTCTAGTGGTTCACGATGATGTTCTTTTTCATGTCCAGATATAAACCAGCATTTTTTTTCTGCTGGAAAAGGGTGCTTAATACTCTGAAGTCAGGCATTTTTCAATAATTTAAGAATATAAAACCGAACTGTGAGAAATGCAAAATCATTTGTCATCACTTGTGGTTACTGTATGGAGAACTGAACCACTGGCACTGATAACAGTAAGTATGAACTACAAACATTTCTGGTTTTGTAGATTGATGTTGCTGACCAGAAGTCTTGCAATTATGAACTAGGATTTTGAAGCATCCATGCTTTTACATTGCAGTAGCTGAGACATATTCTCAGTAATATAATCACAGGGAAAAAGTACTGGAACTAGAAATTGCCTCATTCTTGCCTAGAATTTGAAAACAATGAGTCAGAAAACCAGAAGAGATCAGCAGGTCAAAGAGCAGGGGTGAAAATAACAAGAGAATTAAGCTGAAGGAAATAGTTGGGCGAGGGGTTGGAAACTGGACAGAAGATTCAAAAAGGACAATGGCATTTCGCAGCATTGTGAGGGGCTGAAAATTAGAGACAAAGTGATATGGAATAGATTAAGGAATAAGAGTTTAAGAAGGATTTGACTTGCGAGCAGGAGAAAGGAAGGCAAATGGAAGAAGAAAAGTCAAGAGAGGGTAGGAAGGAGATAGAAAAGACCCAAAGAGAAGGATGACTCCTGTTGAACTGATTGAAGAAGTTGATGTGTCATATGACAGCAGAAGAGGTGGAGGTGAAGTGAAAACTATATGTAAGTAGAAGGTGTGATATTCATTAGGCCCAGAAAATAATTGCTTCTTGGCCAGGACAGGAACTGAACTGAAAGAGGACAGAACAGATTTGTAGTAAAAGAAATTTATTTGGTCCCAGCTTTTCACCCAAGGGCATTCAGACTGAACAGAAATAGGAAATGGAACTTGGAGGTTATAGGTCAGAAGAAGAATGGAGGAGGAGGAGGGATTGCAAAATATATGTTCATTGAGCTGAAAATAGCTCTATATTGTTTTAAAAGGAATCTCATATTTCATGAAATCCATCAGCTTTGTCCTGACCTCGAAACATAAATCTCTTGTAAAAACTGACCTAGCAGAGAACTAACGGGCGATTTACTTTTTGCAGACTACAAGATGTCCTTTCAGTCCTTGAGCAGTGTTGTCAGTGCTATTAACACATTTATCTAAAAGCGTTCATTTTCAACAAAATCAAAATAGAAATCACTTTCCAAGCTTCCTTTAAAAAAAAAATCAGCCAAATTAGCTAATTAAAAATAATTTTTTTCTATCATAATGTATACAAACTTCCATTTTATAAAAATCAAGAAAATTAATAGCTAAAGAGAGCATAGATCTTTCATTTTTACGTCATGAAACTGTGTAATGTGCAAGGCTAAGTATCCAAAGAAAATGGAAGGTCTTTGGGTAATTGATAGCCAACGAGGAGGATGATCATCTAACAGAATGTATTCTTGCTATGGCAGTGACTAAGACTCTGCATTATGAACCAACCTTGCTTGTACAAGGAGAACGTGCAAACCCAAACCAAAAGGACAATCCTTACTTCCAACAACTTTTCAGGTAATAGGTTAAATGTGAAGTGTTCCTCAGGCTTTAAGATTTATGGTACTTCTTATATAGTAGGTAGCTAGAGAATGAAAACACAAGATTGTCTAAAGCGAAGTCTGCTTTCAAATAGCAATAAATTTTTTAAATGTTCCATTTTAAAAAATTATCATGGAATCAGTGTCAGCATTACAAATGTACTTTCATGGTATAGGAAAAGACATGCTGGAAGAACTGAATGGAGGAGCCATTTTATATTAAATACATTTTTTTTTTCTTAAACTTAATAAATGTTCTAGTTGTCAATGCAGTAATTTTTAAATCATTAAAGATTACATTTTTTCACTACCAGTTTGCACAGCTCAGCAAAATACCCCTATCAAAATTAGTTACTTGAAATGCTTTTCATGTATTTGAATATTTACAGTTTTCATTATAGAATGTCCTTTTTTACTTAGAAAGGAATGAGAAATGACCTGATAGCAAAGCCAGCCTAAGTTTTTTTTTTCCTGAAAGAACTGATTTGCCAAATCTGATCTGCTAAGGTTGAAATGAGTTTTAATGAATTTTAATATTCTCATTAGCTTCCCTCATATAGGGCGAGTTTCTTTCACATTTGGAATCTCTGCTTCCTTCTTTAATTCTAGAATAGAGGAACCATTTTAACTTCTTTTCGTCTCTTCCCCAGATCATCAAGACAAACGTGAAGCAGTAGCATTTGAGAAATAAAAGGTATTTACTAGCAATGCAGTTTTGTAGGGTTTCTTCAGATTTGTTTACTAGTCTAGAGTTAAGAGTTCATCTGTAGATGAAGAAAGGATTGACAAGTAGGTTTATTTCCTTGAAGATTCAAATTGAAGTGTAAGAAGATGTAAGATGTATCTTGTGTAAGAAGATGTAAGATAGAATCAAGGAATCAAAGAATGGTTTGGGCTGGAAGGAACCTTAAAGATCATCTAGTTCCAACTCCGCTGCCATGGGCAGGGACACTTTCCACTAGACCGGGTTGCTCAAAGCCCCATCCAGCCTGGCCTTGAACATTTCCAGGGATGGGGCATCCACAACCTCTCTGGGCAACCTGTTCCAGTGTCTTCACCACCCTCATGGTAAAGAATTTCTTCCTTACATCTAATCTAAATCTACCCTCTTTCAGTTTAAATCCATTACCCCTTGACCTATCACTACATGCCCTTGTAAAAAGTCCCTCCCCATCTTTCCCGTAGGTCCCCTTTAGGTACTGGCAGGCTGCTATAAGGTCTGCCCGGAGCCTTATCCTCTCCAGGCTGAACAACCCCAACTCCCTCAGCCTGTCTTCATCGGAGAGGTGCTCCAGCCCTTTGATCACCTTCATGGCCCTCCTCTGGACTCGCTCCAACAGGTCCATGGCTTTATTACGCTGGGGCCCCAGAGGTGATCACAGTACTCCAGGCGGATAGATAAGAAGATTCAAATATAAGTGTATACACCTGTATTATTTATTTGTCTTTTATAACTCAAGTACTTTCCTATTAATACATCAGATACTTTTCTTTTGCTGATGTTAATTTCAATGACAAAGAACTATGGATAGTTCTCAAATAAGGTAATATATCATGGATGGAGATAATTTAGAGGTGAAGGATCACACAAGGCCATTGAGGGTATTGGAATCTACTCTGTAATATTTGTTTTATTTTTAAAAATATACCCAAATTTAATTATAATTGGCTTGAGAAAGTGGAAGACAAAGACTTTTTAAGAAAAGCCCAGTTAAGTTTTTTTCTTTCAAAAGATACTGTTGTTTCTTTGAAATAGCAAGATTAATTGTTCCAGAACATTTTAAAACTTAACTTTTGACAATATGGGATCATTTTTAGTTTTGGAGTTAGATGCTAGTTGAGATGCGTGTCTGCTTACAATTTTAACAACATTTTGCAAAGAGAGAGAGCTAATCTCTAAAGTAATCTAAAAGCACTTATTTTTATCTATATAATCGTTAGAGACCAATAGCAAGACATTTTATTCAATCTGAGATATCAAGGAGTGTAGCCAAAAGTTAACAATGAAACTGTATGGTAAGCCTAAGAGGTACATAAACAGTACTGACAAGGTGAACAATAAGGTGTTCAGAGTCTCATTAAGGAAGATCCAGGAGATGATCCGGCCTCTGCTGCACAGTAGTATTATGGGAGTTTTGGCATTTGTTTTTTTGCCTCTTACTGACATACTGGGAATGGAATTAATTTCAAGATGAGACAAAAGCATGCAGAAACTAATGTGTTTGTCTCGTGTGAAAACTATGTCTGGTGGTGCAAGATAATAATACTTGAGATAGATTACCTGTCTCAGGGCATGCTTGGTCCATGTACAGAATTAAATTAATATGCAGCCATCAAAAATCAAAACTGTAAGCATCCCTGAGTAGAACAACAAAGCATAATTAGAATGCTGTGATTTTATGGTTGATGTCAGAAAGCATCTGGGTCTTTTCCACCAAATTTTACCACTATGACTCTCTTCTAGCCTGACTGTGAGTGCTGTTCATTGATTCAGTTATACAAACATACGTTTAAGTACAGAAGTAGTCTCAGAGGTTTTCAGACTACTAAAAGTAGTTGAGTATGTGCTTAAGCGTCTTGCTGAGTGTCTTTACCTCTCCACAAGCTATAGCTATTGTTTAGGGAATTTGGCATCTCACAGGAAAATGCCTTCTGATCACATTAAACTGACTAAATATACAGCAAATAGCTGTTTCTTGGTCTGGGGGAAAGCATATATGTTTAGAACTGAGCAGTGAATGAAGTTAACCTGCTACAAGTAAAGCCAACAAGCCAAATATTTTGTTTACTAGCTCCTTATAAAAATTAGGAGGAATATTACCTAGGGAAAGGAACAAAGAGAGGTAGTGCGAGGCACAAAGGAAGCTTTGGGATGCAGTGTTATGCCATACGAAAACTGCACTGACTAGTTTTACTGTGACCCGTGGTAGAATCTGGTGAGGCCACACAGGCCCTCTAATTTCCACTGATCTGAATAAAAACTCACAAAAGCTGCGCGATCACTGTAGAAGGGCAAAGCTAATACAAACAGGTCTGTTTTCCTTTCTACCCCGCAAATAGTAGAAAAATACAGTAGAAGTAGAAAGGTCCTGCCCCACCATGCTACCCTCTGGGTATCTTCACCTAACAAATTCTTTTGTTATTGCAAAGCCTTACGACATTTGGGTGTTCTTGAGCTCTCGTACGTCCTTCCAGTGACTTAGAGATTTATGTAGCTTTTGGCTCTTCCCATGAAAAGTGTCAAGGTGTGTCAGAGCAGTAGGGTGTGTTCTGCAACTTGTTGTCTTGGCAATGTGCAGACTGTTCAAGGCCATTCTAACCTAAGGTTTTTTCCAGGGTTGTCTGTGATTGCAGAGGGCTGCACTTGGTGACCAGGGCAATCCCTTCCATGCTCTTGGGTGGTTCATTTCCTTGTTCTGATAGAGTTCCTTGATAAGTATTGGAAGTCTGGGACTTTCTCATTGCATTCTTTGTCATTTCAAAGCAGTACTGCTATCTTGGAGTTGATTATGTAGGAAATTGTAAAATTACACAGAATTGTCTGGCTTTGCTTTAAACAAGGTAGGTTGAACTAAGCAGGAAGATGAATTAGGCTGTCCCAGCCAAAAAATGTCAGATCCTATACTTTTTGTAGGAATGCTGCTACTTTGATTCTCAGGGAGAAGGTTTTTTCCATGCTCTACCAAAAATTTCAGACCAGGTCAGTCTTCAGTACTAAGAACCAGCAAAGGCCAGCAGCCTGGCCAGCTCAGTGCTATCCCTGGAGCCCACAGAAGCTGAAATCCTTCCTGCAAGGTTCTTGACCCAGCTGAACTTGACTCCGTTTTGTTTTGCCTTTTTAATCTTAAGACAGTATGTGCCCTTTGCCGCCCTCCTTCAAGGGGGAATCCCAACATCCTTGATAGGTTTAGCGGGACTGCCATCTCCAATGCAGGGCTATCTATTACCTTCAGGCAGAAAACCATGCTATATGGTATCCAAGTTTGAGTAGATCCAACTCATGTTTCTCTGCATAGTATTCCCTCATGGATATACTCTCTTGATGCACAGGCAATAACTGACAGCTGATAATTTAATTTGTTTCTGGCTCCTTCATTATTTGAAATGAGTTAGCCATTTCATTCTGGGTACTGTAAAGGAAAAAAATAGGAAGCTATTATTTGTATTTATTAGGTTAAATCAAAAAATTCAGACATGAAGTTTTCTATTGATGTTTGGAAGACTAGTGTAAGTAAAGTGCTGTTTTTAATAAACAGCCTTGTGGTACAGAATATGCCAAATCAATATAGTTAGTGGACTTCCAAAAGAGATGTTCCCATACTCCTGCAGCACAACCTTTTGCCTCCTGCCAAGGTAATTATCACTATCAATGACAATATCTTTCAGTCTCTATTTTAGTTACATTGCTTAAGACTTCAGAAGGCATCCAGGCAGAATAAAGACCTAGAACCCTGTTAAAGAATGTCTCTCAGTCAGTCTCTGTGTGCCATATCCATGCTGGAGCACACCATCTTCTTTTGTTATTGTGCCATAAATTGTATAGTGTTTGTTACAGTCGTTATTTCAGAACGGTATACTGACCTAACTGAAGGTTTTCACACAGCCTGGGCGTCAAAGGCCTCACTGGTTTTGCACAGATAAATCTCTAACTGCTACCATGGAGGCATCTCAATTGGGATCATCTCTCCTTTTTCCTTTCATAATTCAAGACTCTGTAGCCAGTATCTTAGATATGGGTGATCCTTTGACAATATATATTTTGTGATGTACTGTCACATGACATTGTATTGTAAAGACTATATTCAGAAATGACAACAATTAGATTTTTAATGTGTTGTTTATTCACACATTCAGTTTTATATCCATACTGGTGTTACTGCACTGTGTTATCCAAAGAAAATATTCCTGCCTCAATCTTTTAATCATATAAAGAATATAATTTATGTCTGTCATAAGCATATGTATGGACTTTATCCAGTTATTGTTTGGTGCACTTTAATTCGTAACCAAAAATCCCCAAATAAATCCAGAACAGCTATATGCAACAGAGTTGGAGCTTGGTTTTCTGGGGGCACTGGCTAAGGAAAGGGGAGATGTATGTGTGAGTGGATACAGCCTGACAAAGGCATACATGCCTGCAAATACAGATACATGCCTATACATCAGGTAGTGTGATTTCATTTAGGGCTACTGAACATAAAAATTCCTTATCTTAGTATTTTAACTATGTAACAGAGTAAGTGCAACTAGCAAAAAAAAAAAAAAGAAAATAAATTCTTTGTGAGAGTGAAATATGGAACAGTGAACAATTTAGAATTGTTACTGAATTCACTTTGTTATGTTTAAGCAATCCAGCAAGTACTGTGAACTGACAGAAAATACTGTTAACAGTCTTGCAGTCCTTTGGCCCTGTACTACTGCTTCATCTTTGTTTAAACCACTTCATTTAAGAGTACATTTACTTTTTGGTTGAATAATTCCTATGCTGTTGAAGAGATACTATTCTGGGATTTAGTAGGATAAATGTAGTAGTAGAGGCAGGTGAACCACATTAAATATATTATCAAACATATTGTTTCGTTGTAATACAGCCTCGCCCAGGAAGTCAAATGTGATGAGCCCTCTACAGATGAATAGAGAGGCACTTGTAGCTTCAAAGAATTCTGTAAAATGAGATGGTGAAAAAAAATGAAGAGAGGGATAAAAATTCTCCTGTTTATAATGCCCTATAAAAGCGATTTTAAGGCGTTAGGGCCAAAAGAGAATATAGACTGTCCTGTAATTTAATTCTGGAAATCAAACAAAGTCCCAGAGGTGCAAACATTCAGTACCCCTGGCAAACAGATTAGTAATGCATAGGTGAGATTTTTAAAAACATTCAGGGTTGCCTTGATTCTCTCCTACTGAAGTCAACATTTTTGTAGACATAAGCTAAGACCCAGTTCTATAGTCTGATCCTTATAAGTACTGCAGGAAACTTAAAAGTGGCAGTGTTTATTCAAAATAGTACAGACCTTAATCCTCCAAGCTCCTTCATGAGTTGGATATTATTGTCTCTGCATTATTACTAGGGAAACTGAACAATGACGTAAACATGGTATCAGAGCAAGTCAGAGACCAATCCAGGATTACAGCTCTAGAGTTCTTGACTTCTAACCCTGTATTAGCTCCAGTAATTCTACTCACCTCCACAATAGTAGCTTAGTATTCACTGAGGGGAAAGGTGAAAACAGTAAAATAAGTATTTAGTTCAACTAGTCCTCGGTTTAACTAATGTAAAATGATTTCAGCTACCTACTTTATTGTGCTTTTCCTAGTCCAGTTTTAAATTTCACGCACAGCTGAACTTTACTATTTCCCTTAAAATACTTAGGGCAAAAGAAGGGGGGGTTGGTATACAGTCAGTGCTTTCTTTCTCTGTTCTATGCTGTTATTCTTGCTTACAGTGCTGGTTGTGTGCCAAATACTGTCCAAACTTCAATCTTGCAGATACTTAGATACTTTCTACTCTCTTTTCAGACTTTTTTAACACTACCTGCCTGCCTCATTTCTTCAAAGTCTACCATCTGAGGGTCTGCTTTGCTTTTCTTAACATTTTCAGTGATCTGTTCAAATGGTTTACTATTCCTGTTTGCAAAGCAAAAAATGAAAGCAGATGTATTTTTTCAACAGGCCAAGATGAGAGTATTATCTGTAATATGCATGGAAGATAGCAGTTGAAAGACCAAAAATCACATTGGTCTCTTGTTGTTACATCTCATTGCAAACTCATATTTATGAGAGAGCACTGGGTAAATTACAAGACAGTAGATCTGGATTTCGTGTCAAGCAAGAATTGCTTTGCAGTTAGAGTAACTTAACCTCTCTGCTCCTTTTTTACCTATTATTAGGGGTGTTGCAAGATTCAGTATAAAAGTACTCTAAAGAAGTTTCTTACTGTATGCTCAAAGGAACTGTTCAGGTGCAGAGAAAGGCAAGCATTAACTATGTTTGGTGCCTATTTTACTTTAAGGAGAAGGTGGAGAAGAAGGAGAGACAACACATCAGGAAGGAGCAAATGAAACCAGGGCCAGGGGAGGAGACATTTATTTTCTTTGGTATTTTACCTTCTCTCTGACTCTTACTGGTTTCTAATATTATACAGACTCACTGTCTTGAATTTTCCAATATATGGACTGAGCTTTAAGAAAATAGTTAACAGAGGTGCTTGATTTATTGATGTATATCCATGTACCTGAATGCACCCCTAATGTTCCTGTTTTAAGTTGTCAGGTTGTTCTGTTCATAAAGCAACATTTCACATTGCATCCTAAAATCTCCATGTATCACAGAGCTTTGCTGAAAACTGACTCTGCTGTGGATTGTGTTATTGTATTCTAGGGGAATTAATTTTGCCTAAGAGCCCACACTTCAGTTATTCTTAAGACAGGACTGTAACCTTATAGGCAAAATGTCCTTTTTGTCAAAAGGAAAAGAAACTGACAGTCGGCTTTGCCAGAGTATGTTGAACATGCATATTTAATGTCACTGCAAAGCATAGATTAGAAAATCGTCTGCATACTTCATAAGTGATAGTAGAAATTGATTAAAGCAATTGATTGTACCCTGCGCAAGGAAGTATTTACGGTCATTACATTAATGCCAAAAAGCACCTGTCAGCTTCAGAAAGGGCATCTGCTGATTTGTTGACAGGCAATTTCAAGTTCTCTTTTCACAGAAACTCATATTAAGGGCTTCCTTGAACTAGATGATCTTTAACAGATACTTCCTTTTTGCCAGATGCTGGAATGCAATTTTAGATACATCATGTGGTGTTTTCTTGATTTGTTTCAAATCCATGCTGAGAGATGCTGAAGCAATCATTCTGTGTAGCAATGTCTGTTTCGCTGTCCCTTCCTATCCAAGAATCCAGTTATGCATTCATCTGATTGTTTACCCAAGCTATATTTACATGCACCTTCCTACTCACAATGTATTCCCTTACAACTGCTTTGTTTAAAAAAAAAAACAACAACAACAAAACAAACAAAAAAAACCTTAAAGCGTGTTTAGTGGGACCTGCTAAAATCTGCATTGAAGCAGAGAACTTCAGCGTTTCAGTGTTAAGCAGCTTCCCTCTTTTGGGATTGGTGTGAGGTCTGTGGCATTATAGCAGTTTGATATAGAAGGAAGAAGGGGAAATAAATCCCCCTCGAGAGCTAGGCTGACTACAGAATTGAGGATGGAACTGGAAGAAGAAGTCTCATAACCTAACTGCAGTGCTGCTCCCCTGAATTAGTCTAGCGTAAGTCTGCCTTCTCTAGGCCCCTCCTTAAATGTCTAATACAGCCTGTTTTAAGAATATATTGCAGTATTATAGGTGTTCAGTGGCCAGGCTTGCTTTGTCAGTTAGAAAAATAGATGAGGCACATTTTGGATAATGATGTTCTGTGTTGAGGTAGAGTATGTCCCTGCCTCAAGATGATTCAGACATTTGTTATGTTTTCTAACTTTCTGCTTCTGCCTCTTCTGGGCCATGGGTAGTACAGATTGCTTTTGTTTTATAGTCTTAGCTAATGTGTTTGCAAATTGCAATGAAAGAATCTCAGAAAATTACGCTATACATCAGCTGAGACAGAACACATGGTTTTTCCCTTCAAACTGTTCCAGTGTGCTATTTGAGTGCAAATCAGTAGTTTTTATGAAGTGGCTAAAGTTTGGTCTGAACAAGCTTTATTTCAGCAAATCTAATAATCAAAAATTAAACAGGTTTCCTCAAGATGGATAGGAAGATTAAATTAAAGGGTGGTTTATGTTAACATTTGGCTCTACAAAGTGGGAGAAGTATTGCTATGTGGAATACTTAGCTTCATTAGCAAAAGTAGCCCAATTAAAATATTTGCCATATGGGTTTTTTAGGGATTTCAAATAGACCTTTCTTGAATTTTCCTTGATTCAGAGATGCTAACATTCAATGTGACACATGAGATGGTAATTACAAGGTAATTATTTGATTTTCACTAAATAGATGTTTCCATTAGATTCCTTCTGGCAATATCTAGCTGAGGAAGTTCATTTTATAGCCAAATACAATATCAACATGTCTTTTCTTTACTCAACTATGTAAGGAACAATAATGATAACTACCTCTTTTAATGTTCCTAGCCATCTGTACCTCGACACTCTTCAATGTCTGATGTGCTACTTTTTGATTAGGCTATCAGATTTGCTGAATGTGGACTTGATGCTTCCTTTTTTTCTTTATGGAGACTTGCAAAACCACCACTTGTCTTTTATCCTGCTTTTTGTAATAGTATCTTTGCATGTAATCTGCAAGGATTGGCTGTTAAGCTCTTCTGTCACAGCCCAGGGTGACACCTGTGATTAAAAGGTCTGCCAGAATTCCCCCATCTCTAGGTTTTTGCTTGTAGTTTCAAGATGAAAAAAGTCATGATGCTTCAAAGTTTCATCTCTAGGATTGCAAAATCAGATGCATTTGTCAGGCATATGCACACAGTGTGTAAAGAAATGTTTTAAGGTACTGAAATGGTATCTCTAGATGATGTTATACAATTATGAATTTAGACCCAAATCCCAGTAGCAATAGGCTAGTTAAAACTTTTACTGTGCTTCCATAAGTGTGGAGATGAAATTTACTTTAGATCCCAGCCCTACCCAATTTGTTGACCAGGGAAGGAAGCCAAGATTGCTAGGTATTATGTTAACTGTGTGCCACTAATTATGGAAAGTAGCATGACTTAGCCACACTACATCATCACCTGCGCTTGGTTAAGAGCTCTGATGAGTATATTCTCTCCCTTGCACAGCCAGCCAGGCTGATGACCATTTACCTCAGGAGTATGAGACATTTCTACTGAACTGTGCAGCTACTGCTGAGTTGGCTTTGCAGCTTCTGAGAATCAAGGTACCATTTGCAACCGTGGCCCCTTACATACCCACCCAGTACTTTTCACAGGCTGTTGTCATTTGTCACTCAAGGTTCACTCTTGTCATTTAAGTTATATGTTTCTTCAGCAAGTTGTAGCCTGACTCTAAACTCCAGTTTGCATTGCTCTTGACATTCACATATTTTATACCCGGACACTGCTTCTATCTACTATTTTTTTGTTTGGTTTGGTTTATTTGTTGGTGTCTGTGTGATTGCTCCTCTGTGTCTAGGTAAAAGGAAAAACACTGAAGAACCAGAAAGATGTGCTGACTGGTCACCTCATTACTTGTGTTTGAGGACCAGTGATACTGATCAGCGCATCTCTTTTTTACTTCTGTAATGGTGCTATATGCTGCCCCTTCCAGGAGACACTGCTGTTTGCTACAATGACAGTCACTGAAAAAATGAAATTCTGGACAGTACTAAATAAGAAATACTCCTGACACTGTCAAGTGTCGACTGTGACAAATGTGACAAATGTGAATATAACAGTTTTACAAAAACTGGTCTGTTCAGTTCTCTAATTTTCAGCAGCATCTCCACAAATCCTGTTATTTTCATGCTAATCCATTTAAATTTTTGTTTCTTTAGATCTTTGTACTATAGAACCATAACTTATCAAAATGCGATTTTTAACAGTTGCTTAAGGTTTTTTTTACTAACTGTAAGGAGGGCTAATATTCTAATATGCTGAGGAAGACAAATAACATGGTACAAGATGGATTCATATTTTCCAACAGACTTTGTGATGTTTATACAACAGACTCATAATAGTAATCCATTCTTGTGACAAATGTATCAGAGACAGAAATACCACAGTTAGTTTTTTAACATAAATAATTAGAAGGCTGCAAACATTTTTGGATTTTTAACTAATTGCTCATGATTTTGACATCCTAATTGTCTAGCCATAAGGTTGTAAAGTATTTCCACCAATGATGGTATAACTGCTTGCTGTTTCTTATGATAAAGTTAATTTAATGCTAAACCATAATAGAGTGATTAGAAATATTTTTTTGGTAAATGAATTAATAAAGTATTATATGTTGTAACTGGAAAGAATCTTTAAAATCTTCAAGTATGGTTACTTTATTTAGTGATCCTATTATTAATAAATTCTGGTACTACTACAAAAGATCAGTGCTTTCCAGTTTGGTCATTAATTTTGAGCTCTTCATTCTTTGCTGCTGCTGACCACAGAAAGGTACAATGTATCATCTCTTCTTGTAAAGAAAAATCTTCACTTAAGTTGATGACATTTCATTCTTTTATTAGTTTAAAATGTGGTTCAACAAAAAGGAAAAGCCTACTGTGACCATGAGAGTAGTGAAATTTCACATGAAGGTTCAAAACAATGCTCTTGGGATATGAAGCCCCCAGATAGAGAAAGGTGAAGGGGAACAGCGAGCAGTTGGTGTACACAAAGAATACTGCATGGTGGGTGCAGAGCAAGCAACGTTAAAATGAATGAGATCATGGATAGCTGCTTTGGAAATTGATGTACCTAGTTTTATAGGATTTGTTTTGAGGCTTACCAGAAATGTGAGCAGTATGTAGGCTTTACTTCTTGGATTAGTAAAGGAAGGGGTAGGCAGTAACTTGGTTTTCTCTCTATTTAGACTTGGTAGACTTTCATATTTCTTTTTAATAATTTTCTTTAAGAGAACTAAAACAGCAGCATGAATAAAACTTACAATATATTAGAGAAAATGTGGGCTAACGTTATACCAATGGTGAATTGTCATCTTTTAGTGTACATATCCAGGTGAACCTCAGAATAAGTCTGTTTAGGATTTTCTCTTCCTTTAAAAAGTTATCTTTGAACGGATGCATTTAAATGGACAGCAAATATTGAAGTTGTTGCCACTGTAAGTCTCTTTAGTGTAATTTAGAAAGGTTATTAGAACAACTCATCCATAGATTACATTGCTTAATCTGCTGAGGTGCTGATACTCAGTATCAGGTTTTATGGGTGAATTGCTTGCCCACGTTAGTGCATTTTTGTAAAGCAGAATTGAGAAATAAATTAAAAAAACCTTACGCCAAACTTCTAGAACAAAAAGATCAGCAGCGTTATGTAACGTATAATCACTTCCTGCAGTGGATGTTGCAGGAGGTTCTTTCGTCCTGTGATAAAAGCAATTAGATTTTGAATCTCCAAACACTGGAATGCAGCTGAGTGTGTATCGAAAGTACTGAAGTTCTTCAAAGTGTTTACAGTTAGATGGCATGTGTTAGTTCCATGAAATACACCAGCTATTGATGTAAAGATCTATGTTATCTTTCTAGGAAGGATTTGGGAGACTGATTAAAAACCTTCACTGTGCTTCTAAATAAATCTTTGTCTATAGCTGTAACAAGCAACCTAAATATGACTTCTAAAACCAATTTTGCTAGGAACTATTTTCTTACCATTTCATATAATCCAAGAAATCTAGTCTAAATAGTGTTATGAAGCAACTTATGGAGAACTGCATTTCCTTTTTCTAAAATGGCTCAGAAAATAATAGCAGCTCTTTATCTTTTGGTCTAGGAAAGCCTGAAAATATTTGGAATTAAATTTGCTGAAATGCCATGTCAGGAGTGCTGGTTGTTTCAGCATAAGCCTTGAAAACTTTCACTTAGGAAAGTGAAGTTACACTCTGATGTATAAAGTTTTTAGAGCTTTTTATTACTAATAAATGTCAGCAGTATCCTCATGTGTTCATATTGACAAACAGAAAAATGTGGGCTTCATGTAAAGTTTGAAAATTCTACTGTTCTCTAAGAAAATGGCTGAGACATACCCAGCAATCACAAAGCAGGAATGGCAAGCTATGCACTGTGAAGATTCTTCCCAGAGTAGCTCCACAGTTGCTAGATGGCAGATGCAGCAAAGTGGTTGAAGTGTCCCTATATAGTCTGAACACATGCAACTTGTCTACTTTAATGGTCTGTCATATGCAAAGATTTCCTGGGAGTCTGTGCCACATTTGGTACACATCCACATCTCTGGCACATCTGACATCCCATTTATACAGCAGTATTACAGTAGTTTCACTGTGAAATGGCTGTTAGTAGAGGAAAAGCCATGTATTTTCCTGGATAGATACTGGGGGGAATGCTAGCACTGCCCAAAATTCTGATAATCCTTTGGCATTCCTGTGTATGGCCAAGAGTTGTCATAAGAACCTAAGTTCATTCAGGTACCCATTTGTGACTGTATTGTCACTGGCTGTATTATCACCGTTAATAGGTTTTCTTTCATGAAAGGAGAATCTTTTAGTGCCCACTGATTCATATGATTGTTTATTGATCAGGAAGTTATGATACTGACCTAAGTGTGGTTGATTGAAATATCAGAGTGGATGGCTCTTTTAGCATCAAGCCAAGCGTGAGGATAAAGCAGAACCTGGAAAAGGATGTTGATGAGCAACAGGAGATCTGAATCCACCAGGACTGAGAACCAAGGAGGACAGCAAGGCATGTTCTGGGAAGTGCTAGTAGGAGAAACAGAAGCTGAGAATGTGAGAAGCATCACATAGCTGGGAGAGAGGTGCAGGGGCATGTGAGGAGCAGCTAGCACTTACTGAGGGTTAGTAGCTACTGTTTAGCCTGTGAATGAGTTGTGTGTAGGAGAAATACAGTACGTCAGATGGAGGTGTGGAGTATAAGCAAGAAAAGACTAGCCAGTTTCCTATGGAAAAAGGAGCATAGAGCCTCCATGGAGTTGAAACCCTTGGATCTTTAATCTGCTAAGAACTCAAATTTTGAGGAAGACACAGGTGAGCAGCATCTTTGAACATTAGGCAGCAGGTAACTAAATACAAGTGAAGAGGCCAAAAAAAGCAGCTTCATTGCAAATATTGTAAAAAGTACTCCCAGAGACAAATTCTGCTATAAACAGAGTCCTTCACTAAGCAGAGAAAACCCTGGAGCTGAAAACTGTGTTCTACTTTAACCACATGGGTCACAGGGTAGGGATGGCCGAGCCATAGACTGAATAGGCAGAGGAAGCAGGGTCTAAACACTGTTTTTACCACTAGTGGCCACAGTGACAGTGCATATGTACTCTGCTAAATTGTAGGCTAAAATATTTAAATATTGTATGTCAAGACCTAAAAAATCTTGCAATCTAGTTAATATCTGTAAACTTAAATGGCTGTCCAAATGGCAGCTGCCTTATATAGGTATTCTGTCTTTACATACTGTGCTAAATAAATGCTGAAGTGTATGAATGAGGATGGGAGAATTTCTCCTGCCCCACCAGGAAGTGTGTGGTACAACCAGCATCATTTTTTTCATTCTGTTGCTCTAAAGTTTTCTCTTGTCTTAAAAAATGGCTCCTTGTCTTTGTTTATCTTTTCTCTTTCACTTTCTGTTTCAACAGTTGTTTCCTTTCCCTCAGGAAAACCAGCAGCACGCATCCATGTGTATCCATTTCCACAAACTTACTCCCTGTCCTGTTTTTTTCTCCTAGTTTTGAGAGGACAGAGGATCTGGTAACAAGCTCTTACAGGCAGAAGTTTGCTATATCGCTTCTCTGTACGCTGACACCTAATGGCAGGCACACATCTGAGAATATATATATATTATTTTTTTAAAGCCTTAAGTTGTTTTAAAACCCTCTGGACTGTTGCAGTCCAAAATGTGAGAGCTGGTGGGTGTATTTTTGTGTGGCACTCACTGTGTTAATCGCATTCCATATACAGTCTGAGAGGCTTTCCAGGAAGGGGGGTCCATAGAAGTGCTTAGCTTTCCTACCAATATTTATTCCCTTATCAGACTTTTCATGAAATTTGCAATAAAGATGACAATAAGTACTTTTTTTTTCCTGGTTTGCTTATTTGCTAGAGAACTTTTTATTCTGGATTTCAATTTACAGAATATAAGACTACTGAGCCTCCTTTCATTCATTATTCTGCAACTCACTTGTTTGTGCACAATCACCTCTACCATGATATGTGTACCTCTTTAACAAATAATATCTGTATTGCTTTTTACTATTCTGTACTGTTCTCCATCATTTCTTACTGGCAAGGAGACAGGGTGATAGGTGTGAGGGGAAGAGTGCTGTCATCTAATATATGGTAACTTAGAGGAGTGCTCTTCAGGGGTTTTTTTTGGTGGAGGTGTATTTAAAATTAGTTTCTCTTTTGTTATATTACAGGCCTGAATTCAGGCAGTAATGACCTCAATAGTGCCTGTTTTAATGTAATCCCTGCTTGCTGACTGCTGTTCCAAGAATAAAAATTTAAGCCAAAAGATTTAATGAAATCCTTCGGGATTAGTGCTCACTGGGCTGGGGAAATTGCATATCAACCTTTTCTCTGTACTCGAACCATACGGTTTGGTATTTGAATAGGAGGGTGTCCAAGAGAGACAACTCTGAGTTCATCAATAATTTACATTTTTGTTAGTTACAAACCTGGTATTTGGGATTCTGTTGCCATAGCAATCCATCTGGGCCTGAACGGATAGTGTTTTAAGTGGTGGTTGTATAGGGATTCACAGTGTGTGCTTTAAATCCCTTCTAAACTAATCCTCAGATCTGTTCTGTGACTTATTTGAGGCTTCAACAAAATCAATGTTACTCACAGTAAAAAGTTTGTTGAGCAAATTAAGCCCATAAAATATTAGAATATGCATATGATTAAGGACTGTAAAGTTCATAATGTATGACAATTTCTGTTTCAATATGTGAAGCAATAAATGCCCACAACTCCATTTTTTTCAAAATACATTTAATTTGTCGTACATTATGCAACTAGAAATTATCCAGACTCTGTACTGGTTATTAGCTAATTTAAACTTCATAATCGAATGCTAGCCTCATTTTCCCAGATGTCAGTTCTGTATTTTACAGGATGTCAGTCTATTCATAATACTGTATAACTTCCACTTTCAATTAATCTGATTTTCTCTCTTATAAATAATTCTAAAGCAGAGAATAAAACTTGAAATTCCTGTTTTCATTTCTAACACTCCTGGAGTGGAGTTTTGAGGCCGCGCTGCTAAATTCAGTAGGCTAAACATCACCTGATTTTTGTTTGAAGATTGGTTTATATTTTCTCATTTTGCCACCTAAAATTTCAAAATGGTTTATTCAAAATCTCCCGGATATGCCACATAAAGGGATGCCCTCAGCTTTGAAAGATGATCAATAAACTTCTCAGCAAACCTGGGCTAAGTTTCAGCTCTGTCAAAACCAAAACCCTCCTGAAACTGATTTCCAGAGCTTTTAGTTTTTCATAACAAAAATGTTGTCCAGTTGTGCTCTCAAACTGTCACTAAACCATCATGACAATGTATTAGCAGCTCTTGATTAGTCCAGAGTATAGAGATTCAGTTTGCAAAATTATTCCTCAGTGTTTGAAAGGAGAGAGAAAAATAGTCAAACAACAGCCATATGCTCTACTAATGAGTGTTTAGCTCATAATCCTAACCAGACAAAAATTGTTTCTTCATGGAGTTTGTAAAAGATCACACGATGCTTCCTGGCTTTAAAAATAGTAATAGAATAAAGAAACTGCAGATGGCCTAAAAGTTCTTGAGAAACCTTTAATTACCATGCAACTTCCCTTTCATCTGTTATATTACATTCACAATGAATAGTGAAGCATGTAATAGAAGGGGCTTATTTTTGCCATGATTCTGTGATGCTAAAAACATTGTCACCTGTAATAAATGTAAATCTGCTCTGTTTCTGTATGAGTTAAAGAAGCGTTTCCTGGGAAAAACTGCAAAGAATCCCTTCCTTGAGGTGGAATAGGGCTTCATTTCATGAGCAAAGATAAGCATGTATATTCTTAAATTCAGTGTGGCTGACTCTACGTTATTTATTTCATAGGTCCGGTTCTTCTACCCCAGCTTAATGGGACTGTTTCCATAATTGGTTACCACTAAAGGTAACTGGGAACAGAGAGCTTAGAATTAACTAAAAAAGGCTTTATTCTGATTGCTTTTGCATATCCTCATGACTAACTGAAGTAAAAGTTGCAGATCATTTACATGATTACTTACCCTAAAATTACATGCCCTAAAGTATCTTCTGGAGATACCATTTGTTAAATATAGATTACGCTTCAAAGAGATATTACAAGATGTATTCAGGCATATCAAAATGTGTTTCTGTTGATATTTCCAATGGTTTCATTAGGAAAAGTCTTCCCTTGAAAATATTATTGAAATGAAAACGGAGCCTTGGAAGATACTAGCGGTATGACAGATGCTATTTGTAGCTCTGGAAATATAGTTGTCACTGCAGGGGATCTCCTGCATTGAAGACCCACAGGAGTCCATAACCAAGGGTGAATGAATTAATCTTCCAGCATATCTCATAAAAAATAGCCTGTGTTTAATATTAAGTGATAGAAACACAGTTGAATTTCACTGGTAATTTTTTTTGCTCTTTCTCTAGAAATGCAAACCTTTCCTGTTTATTTCTCTCTATATATTTTAGCTCTGCAAATCTTTGCAAAGAGTGCTGGTATTTAGTCTCCTTGATATTTCTTGATTGTTATTGATTAGTTTTTACTTATTTATTCCAGATCTTCATTATGTTTTTCATATGTTCCGGAAACTCCGTCTGTAAACTTCAAGGGAGCAGGCGGGCTGTCTCTGTTTGCGCTTAATGAAGCACCACACTTACTCATGGTTTCGCTTAAATTTGCTGCTCTAGCACATAACCTGTATTTTTGTTCAGTTATTTCCAATTAATACTCAAGTAAATCTGTCTTTCCTTTCCATTTTCTGTCTTTGCAGCAGAAGGAAATAGTTAATCTTCTGAAAGGCTCAGTAATAATATGACACAGCTTGACACAGACAGCTTAGAGAAACAGGGGAGGATTGAGACAGTGTACTGCAGAGCAGGTGTGACTCTGCGTGTTAATTTGTCCAAGGCACTTGCAGCTACCTCTACTCAAATGCAAGATGTACACAGACACCTGAACCAAAACCCTGGCTCTGAACCGCGGGAGGAGGTTGGGATTAGAGCTTTTAATTGAAACCTGTCTCTGAGTGTGTCCGAATTTCAGATCCCTCAGTTTGGGAGGGCTTGAATGACAGGGAGAGGCAAAGTTTTGGTTGAACCTGTTCAAGAGGTATTTAAGTACAGTAATTCAGATTAGGTCTGTCATGGCATGTACCAGGACATTTTATACAGCTGATAAGGAGCACCAAGCAATGTAAGGCCTGCTAAGACTATTGTCACATGTATTACAAGCTCTGGGAAAGAAATTAGTTGATCACACAGCTGTGTTTTACACCAGCATCTGAATTATTCAAAACCCTTTGGAGTAAGGGTTTCATATCATTGTCCAGCTAGCTTTGCATTGTTTGAGTGCTCCACAGCTCCTCACTGATGTCTAGGATTTAATGAAATAGGCTGTTAGATAGAAGAGCTAATCCCTACAGTTCAAAAAAGTTTAAAACTTAGTAGCAACATAATATCATATGCTTCAGGCTCATGGACTATACAGACCTCAGCTCCAAACAGCTGTTACTTGTTGCCTAACAGGTTTCTTCAGTAGACTGCCATGCAAGTGAGTGGTATCTGGGATATCATAGATATCGACAGAACTATACAGAAGGCAATATTAATTCTTTACTAAAAAAAGAAGGGAAAATTAGATATTTTTTTTTAATCAGTTATGTTCTGAATCTTTTATTGAGTCATGAAAGATGGTAGCCTGGTTAATTTAGTGTGAGATGCTGTGTGGAATCATGATTTGCCTTTTTTAAAGAAAGACCAGAGTAAGGGTTGATGTGATATAGTTTGACAATTTTAGATAACAGCAGTATCGTTTTCCTCTGACAAAGTTGATGAAAAATTAAAAATATATTTACCTATCTCGGTAACTGTGCATTTGGCTCCTTTTTTAACCGCATAAAATTGGTCATCTTCGCCTGTAAGTGCCTTCACAGCTTGATCCTGCCTGCTCTTTCACGTCAATGTTGCCCTTATTGCAACCCTTACTGCCCATCAGTCCCAATTTTCTCCCTTCCCTCTGGCAACCTTTATTCATGAAAATTGTTAATGGTAAAAATCTGCAAAGCTAGTAGGCTGTGTTCCTTCAAATCCTGCCTTAAAACTCACCTCTGTTGTGATGCCTGTAAACTGCCCAAGAAAGGCTAGGCAGCTGGTGTGCTGTGATCAGTGCGTATTATGCTAATTGTCTGCATGAAACAGTGGGAGTGAGGCATCAAACACCCCTCTGCAGCGGGTCCCACTCTCCTCCAGGAGCGGTGGGGGACGCTGTGGCTGTCATTGGAGGTACACATTGTTTCTTCCTTGACTCCTCAGTCTAATGGGATAATCCAGCCAAGATGTAATACAGCATGAGAATTTAATTTTGACCAGAGGATTGCCAAACTCACAGGTGTGAAAGCCTGTCACCTTTCCTGAATTGGGGAGAGCTGCAGGTGCCCAGATGCAATTCATATGCTCAGAATTTGGTATGAAGTTTCAAAAGAGATTTGTCCCCTGGGCCTGTGGATTTCCTATCTCTGCTGCTATTGTAGTACCTAAAACTAGAAATGTTGCCTTTTAAGAAAAAGGAGCGATGTGGACTTTCTCTTCTGGATGCTTCACAAAAACCCAAGGCTTTAAATCTTGGAGTAAGCCAAAACTAAATAGGAAAATGGCAAACTTCTGTGGCACAAATGAAACTAGGTAATTAATTTTATGTAGATGATAAATGCATGTATTTGTTTTTCTTACAGAAGCGTGGAGTCCTGAATAGAGAGAAGAGAGTTAAGCACACACTCTGTATTGTGAACAGTAAGTGACCAGATTACATACTCTGAAGCTAAACACTATTTGTACTTACTTTTAAAAATTTTTTTTATTTTTTCTTATTTGCAGTTCTTTTAACAAGTGTAAGAAATTAGTGCAGTGAGCATTTCTGCCTTTTATCCAACTCAGTTTCATTTCACAGGGGTAGACTTTTATTAATCCTGTAATCATGTTGGGTAAGAGGCCCAGTTAATCCACACAATGTGTCTTCATCACTGCCCATACTGAAAATATTGCCACCACCTTCTCAGTAAAAGTGAATTGTAATAGTAGAAGGTACCAAGCTAAAAACAGTATTACACTAGCATTTGCTCACACCTGAAATTTTACAGAAAAACACTTAGGTTTATCAGTGTAGTCAGATCCCATTGTCGGGACATGAGTAAGAGAGTTTTATGGCTTTGTGTTAACCACTTAATCACTGACTAATTGTTCTGAACTGCCCTGGTCAGAGCTGTGCTGTTCACTACACAGTCTGACCAATCACAATGCATGGCTGCACTGGCCTTTGATAACTAGAGCTTTATAAAACATCAAGTAATTAAGACTACTCGCTGAGACAAGAAAATAAGCCATGGTTGTGTTGTGAATGATATTATTGATGTTGTCCTTTTAAAAAAATCTCAGGCTGCTGGTGAAGTACTGGTCATGATACAGTAGAGAACAGACACTGCTTTTATTGCAATCCTAACTAATATGCCCTGGGAAATGTAACAGGTTATATGGGTGTACTGCATTACTGCGTATTAAAAGGCGGCAATACCCTTTGAGAACCAAAGTGGGTGAATGTGTGTTAAGGCATTTCTATTAACAGTTCCAACAAAACAGTTCCTCTATGCTAGGGGCTAATAGAGCCTGCCTTTTTGTGGTAGAATATTGTGGACAGTAAGTAATGTACGGAGAATACATGCTCTTCAGCACCATTCTGCTTATAGAATATACATTTGAGAGTATATCATGCAGTAGAATTGAAGGAATTTATTGTTGTATACGAAATCTCTATTCATTTAGCCAAACTGGCATGTAGAACAGACTAGTTTTGGATAGAAATAAATGTTGAATGTTTCTGGCAAGCAGTAAAAATAAAACTCTTTGGTGGAAAAGAATATGTATAAACTTCAACAGCCAAAAAATGCCCAGTATCTCTCTGGGCAACCAAGTTCAGTGATGGGTTTTAACATAACGTTTAATCACACAACATGAAAGGAAATGTGTGACACTTCACTGAAGCTGAGGGCAACATAATGCTTGTTTGAAAATCTGTATAGTTATTTATACAATGTACTAAACTGTGCTACCAGTAGGCATTTTTTAGACATATAACGAATCATACACATGTTCCAGAAGATCATTAGAAAAAAAATTGGTTTTAAAAAAACTTCTCAAAACTTTTATCTTTTTTATCTATTCCTCTTAACTTTCCATTGCTGCTTCTGTCAGTCATACTTTCCTTCCATTTTCTCTTCTTTCCCACCGTGACTCTTGTGGTTATATTCCCTATGTGCTATCACACCTCTCTTCACCCTTTATCTTTCCAGTCTTTTACCTACACAGCTAATCTGCTCCAACTTCATAGTTTCTCCTCACATCTCCCACACAGGGCCATCTCCTCTTCCTCTTGGCAGAGCTGCATTGCAGAATGTTCCTGATCTTTGGCAAATTTTGAGCTTGCTATTTCTAGTATCAAATAGATACTCTGCAGACCAAGAGCATTATTGATATTGTCAGGTAATAATGCACAGAATAATGCCATATACCTATATCGAAGGAATTTGCAAAGGGTTGCAACATTGCGTAATACTGGTCAGCTCTTGCAATTTTTATTTGACATGCAGAAAGATACGGTGAAACTTTTGGGAGTTGTTATTTAACACATGGAATACCTTCAACCAAATGAATTATGCTTTTCCCCCGGATGTTAAGTTTTGGCAGCAGTTGACTGATAGTTACATGCATAAATATTAGCAATTCCAAGCAATTTGTAAAATTCAACTGATGTATGTATACAAAAAAATCCAGGAGTTGTTATAGACCTGTTTGTAGAAACTGAATTTCACTACTGCAGATACTTGAAGATTTTCTCCTTGCTTGTATTCCTTGCTTGTCAAGAGGCCAGAACTCACAAGCAGCTGTTTCAGAATAGCATGGATTTATTTGTGTATAGTGAGAAAAAATTAATCAACTATTATTGGTATTCCGTCACATACAAATTCTCTCTCTCCTGCTGGCAGAATAGGTTGACAGAACCTTTTCATAGTATCCATCAGTTAATTTTATCAGTCATGGTATTATGATTATAAACTACAAATGATCTAACAATGATATATAATTACGGACATGAAACTGTACAGTGGTTATTTAACATTTGTAATGTCTAATTTATTTAACGCTCTCTTTGGAATATACATGGGAAATTAGAATAATAAAACAGAAATAAAATTACATTTATCTCTCATCCATCATCAATGAGGAGCAATGTTACCAGCTTGATCAGGCTATACTTTCAGCCATGTAGGGAAGTCCATGTACGCTACCTTTGGGCATGCTTAAAACACTCTTGTGAACTGTATGTTGTTCATATGCTAAGCAACAAGTCATTCTTCTGACACTGGGATTGATAAACTGTGGATCTTTTTTTAAAAATACTTTTTTTTCTCAATCTGAATTAAAACCTAAAATTTAAAATATCAAGTGCTGAGAGGCAAAAATACTGGATTCCAGATATAGGAAGAAGATAAAATTAATACTGATCTTATTAAGAAAAGGATAAAATAAAAGTTGTAATATATGCTATATTTTGTGGGGTTTAGTTGTTTTGTCTTTGTTTTAAATGCAAGGGCCTTTGTCACTTGGCTTTGATATGGCAAAAGATCGCAGTCATCCTTTGTGGATGAGGGAAAAAAAAACTCTTGCAATGTGTGTTCCAGAAAAGGTGTCCATTATCCTCACATAGTCAGCAGCAATCAAATTTCATCTGCCACATACTTTGGTTTATAATTGACATCTTTGGTGGTTGCTGGTTAATAACAATTTTTTTCATTATTCATGTTTAATAAAGGCAAGTTCAGGTAATGTGACATAAATTAGGAGACTGCACAAATGAAGCGCTATATACAGGAGGAGGATGGCCAAACCACGCTCTGCTGCGAGCAGATGAGAGGAGGCTTGCCCTGCTGAAAATTATTGTACAGGCAGTTTGACTCCATTATATGTAGAAGAACTAAATTCATGTTAGACTTACTGTTAGCTCATGAGCACACAATGTTACTGTTGTTTACCCTAATACCTATTTTGAAAACTACCATGTTTTATATTTTACCATTTACCATATTATATCTAGAGGTATGTAATGTACCAGAGATGAAGTAGCTAAATGAAGTGTTCCTTGGTTTTGGAAGGGTCAGTTTTGTAAAAGTTGAATTTATGAGCCTTCAAAAAGAAACGAGCCTGTGGTTTCTGAATGTTCTCTACTAATCACAATAATCTTCCCCTACATTACAATTTCAATCTTTCATTGCAATATAGTAATCTAGAAGCAGCATGGAAGTGCCCTCATTCCCTGTGCTCCCAGGTTTTGTCATTGCCTATTAAAATTCATGTGCATATACTGCAGGCTTGGATAAAATAGTTCATTTGAGTGTTCACACTACCTGAATTCTTTAATGAGGTCTTCCCCTAAATTAGTGTCACTTTTTTTTTTTTTTTTTATCCTCCCACAGTAGAACTATAAACTTCTGGTAAATTATATAGTAACATTTGCATAGCGTAAAGGTTTTTTATTTTGTCTCTATTTTGGTTATCATGTTAAGACTATTCAGAGTAGTATATTCTCTGTGACTCATATGCTTACAAAATTCTGTGCCTCAAGACCTCATTTTTCTTTTTTTTTAATCCATCTTGTATTACAGACACAGCATTGCATTTTTTAATGTGAGATCTCTGACACGGATTTAGATTCTGTACTGCTTTGAGGTATGCTAGTTATGCAACCTAATTTTGCAAAATGGCTCTGTGTTTGTACTTCCCTGGGGCTTCAGTTTAGTTGTCATCTATCATTTTAGCACCGTGATTGATTACTCTCTACTATTTAATTTATCTGCTGCAGCTCCTCAGCTTTTTCTTCAATTGGTAAACACATACTTTTCTAGACACATTTTCAAATGATGTGTTTTCCAAGTGCCCCAGAAGTCATGTAATCTTATTTTTCTCAGCTAGGAATTTAGCCATTTAAGCTATTCAATGGTTTAAATAAATTATTGGCTGATATTTTCCTCCTACTTGGAAGTTTTGCACTGGAAATCTGTGTTGTATTTTCCATTTTTCAATGTTATTTTATATATTTATTCTGAAGTACAAGTGCATTTACCAACTGCTTCTTTGTCCACCAAAAAACAGTAAAAGAAATGAGAACATTTTTTAAGCGTAGGAGCCAAATGCATGGACTGATGCTGCTGGAGTAGACTTTAACCACCTTTGCACATTAGGTTTCAAAAGCAAAATATTTATTAGCTTAATTTGCTCATTGGGATGTCACAAGCCAGCTTCAGTCAGTAGGGTTACCATGTGCTTGTTTTCTTGTCTTGTATACTATGTTCCTGTACTGTAATTTGCTATTTTTAAACATTACATTGAATATCAACTTGGCTGTGATTTTAAATCAGGCTCTTTCAGAGTAACATGAAGTTTCCATTTGAAAAAGGGGGGTTTTTTTGCATTAAGTCATGCTGTGTATACACATGACAGCAGTTTTACACAATTACTGAGGCAACTTCCAAGAAGCTACTATAATGAACTCCTATGATCCACATATCAAAGAAGTTTTAATGTCAATTTTTTTTTCTCCTGCAGTTTTTATTACAGCTCTATGTTATCTGTGTTTTTGAATAGGGAGGTTGATACTTTGTTTTGATTTTTTTTACTCTTTAGTTACTGACTGTATTTAATACTTGTGATTAAAAGCTCTCCGTAAGAAGAATTATACTGTGTCATCATAATACAGCTTTGCTGACGCTGGTAACTGCTATTGTAGTCCTGTCTCTAAATACAATCAAACAAAATGCATGGACATCTGCAGTGTTGCATGCTTTTTGGGGGCGGTTTGGTGTTCTTTTTTTGTGAGAGCGTGCTTTAATCAGTACTTACCTTTTGTTTTTAATTCTTAATCTCTTTGCACAATCCTCTTTTAAAGACTACCAGGTTAGCTTCGGATATGTATCTTAGTAATTCCTGGTAGGTGAATTCCAGCCCACGTTTCATTAGAGAATTGGAGATAGCCTGTTCTGTCACTGTTCTTGTAGTGACTTACACTTCAATTAGGAACTAAAAGGCTAGACTTCCTTGTCAACTCCGCTATTTTGCATTTATGGACCATGAAGGTTAACTCAAAAATTAACTACTATGATACAAGTGATTACACACATACAGGTTAACGTGAGTCCCTGCTATGGAGTTGGTGATAGCTAAGGAATGTTATTTGGCAGTTTTGGATCCTCTCCAAGTATGAGTTTGTTCTTCAATGATGATTTTCTTTGTTTACTTCTTTCAAAGTTTGGCACTATAAATCTTGTTTTGAAGACATATAGCCATCATAAACATGACATTTTGACAGCTCTTCTTGTGTGAATGAAACTCATTCAAATAAGTTCATTCAGAAATGAGAAAAGATACATTTTGTATCTGTTCACAGTCCTATCTTTAAGTTACTAGTATATTGACAACATTTATCTCTCAAAATGCAAAGAAAATAGGAAATTCAGTTAATCACTTTACTATGTAACCAAAAATGTTTTGCAAAGCCGTTACCAAAGATAGCACATAAAAATATATTTTATGATGTTAATCTGCTGGGTTTATATTGATATCTAAACTGGGTGAAAATGGGCGCTGTAGAATTTTTCTTGCAATAAATAATTTTGAAAATACAAAATTCAAAATTAAGTATATTTGGAAAAACATGATTCCTTGGATTAGGATTTTTGGGCAGGGGCGATATACTTTAGAACAGCTAGAAATGAGCAGTGATTAGGAGTGCTCTGGAATATATCAAATATATTAGCTGTGTGTCTGCAGTGTGCTTCTGCTGCTATACCTTCAGTTTTGTAGTGCAAGCTGAAGAGGCAAAGATGTGGTTTTGCTGTGAGCGGAGCCTCTGCACAAGGGCTCTTAAAGCAATGTTGATTGATGTATTTCATACTTGAGACTCTTGTAGCTATGCTAACAAATGCAACAACAGTGATCTGAGCTGAAAGCAAAAGTTTTTGAACATGGTGGTCATAAAGCACATAATACATAGGCAATGTTTCCAGTCTCGCCAATTAAAAAGCTTTAGGTAAGCCATTAAAGTTATTATTCTGTTTTTCCCATTAGCTGTTTATATGGGAGTTTTTCTCATTACTGCCTGATTTCCATGACTGCTTCAGTCCCTCCAAAATCTCAAGGTTTAGAAGTGTATTTTTTTATTGAAAGGTGAGATTTTCATGCAGTCACATGGATCCAGGAACTGGAGCTTCCAAAGATAACTCCCAAACATTTATTGCAAAGTCTGGCAATACTGTGTAAAATGCATGATAGCCTGGAGGTCTCTGCTAGTACTGTACAGCAGTACACTTTGATCTTTCACGTAATAGGTCTCCCAATACCTTTTCATTTCTAACAGAAATAGTGCCCAGGCTGCTTTAATACTATAAGCCTATTTCACTCATTCTTGTAAGTTGTGATGCCAAGTGAGAAGATTTGTTTTAGGAAGAAGGATAAGAAAAAAGGAGTAAGATGTCATTTAGACTGGGAAACCTTAACCATTTTTGATGGGATTTTGCTTTTAGAAGCGTGTCTCAGTGTTTGAATCTTTAGTTTAAATGAAATGCTTAACACCAACAGAGTTTATTTAAAGATCTAATTTTACTTCAGGGATAATAATTTTAATAAATTTAAACTGCATTAAACCATTAGTTAATAAACCACTAGCTATTAAACTGTTAATAGTTTATCCTGCAGATAACAGTGATTCCTTTTGGAGAGTTATGCTCTATTGGGCAAATATGAATTTAGGGAGGTTTTAAAATGGGAATTATATCTAAACTTTGTAATTATGTACTTAGACATTTCTTAAGGAGAATAGAGTCAGTAGCTTTTTACATATGAAGCCATATGCTCCTGAGAAAGATCTAAATGTTTGCAGTACACAGATACGCTTATAATCAGGAATTGTTACATCTCAGTTGCTATATCGTTGTCATTTTTGTATTTTCTCTGAAGTTTGACTATTTGCAACCTCGGTGTATGGAGCTATGACCTGTTGGTGCAGACACTCCAGCTGCACTGTGGAAAACCAGTCCATGTCCCAGTCCTTGTGGACTTGTTCCATATCCATTTAAAAAGAATGAAAGAATTTGAAACTTTTAAAGACTGTTTCCTCCAGAAGTAACAATTGTCATTTATATTAATAATCTCCTGAGTAGGCTCATTATATTAAATCACAGCTAGAATTCTACTTAGACTAAATGACTTTGAAGCAGAACCAGTGATTTTATGCATATGGAAAGCGGTGTGATGCTATCCAACCCCATCATGGATCATATACAATGGCTTTCACAGCTTTCTGGCATTCACGAGAGTGTGACAGCTGTACTTACCTATTTGTATGTGGGCTGTCCTTCGTGTCGGATCAATAGTGAGATTTCATTTCCTCCAGTCTCTTTGTCGCAGTACTAGTAGGGATCACATTGTTAAGCTCTATCCTGAAGTGGAGGGAAGTGTTTCTTGTACTTGTCAAGCATTTTTGGTGTGATTGTTAGAAGTTCTTTTTTCATTAATGTGTATCTCGTGTCGCATTTTCACTGTGCTATTCTGAAATGAACTTCACTTAACAAACTTTATTTTTAATTAATTTGGGGATCCTTCTTCCTGTTAAATTTTGCTTCACAGCTTGAGGAGTGCTTATGTAGACCCCCCCCCCCCCCCCCCGAAAAAAAAAGAAAAAAAGAAAAAAAAAGAATAAAAAAAGAGGGGAAAAAAGGAAAAGGCATGGAAGAAATCCAGATGTCTGATACTAAAATTTTCCAAGGATATGTTAGTGGACATAAGCACCTTACTTAAACCCTCTTGAGTAGCTTTCCTTTTAAAAATGGATATGGTGGCACATAAAAACTTTTCCTGGGGGTTTGGAATTCACTCCTGTCGTGAAATTGATAGTATTGTTGCTGGCATGAAAAAAATGAGCTGATACAATCCCAGTATTGCAAAGACCTTGAAGAACTACAGAACTATGTACTGCTATTACTTAATCATTATTCTTTCAGACTAAGAGACTGTTCTAAATATTGATTTGTCCAGCAGTGCATAGTTCTTAGAAGGTGCCAGTGTGTTGGTCTGTTTGATAAATGTGTTCATTACTACCTAATTATTTTTGATGTTTGTTAAAAGAAACTGAGATTATATCTTGTCAAGTAACTATGGGTTTTTTAAAAATACTGGCTTACTTGGTGTTTCCTAATCTTGAAAATACCTATATAAGACTGTGAACAAATCCTACGAACATCAGAGTTTCTTGCTGCCTATTTTGCCAATATAAACACTCCCTGCCTGCCCTACACATTCTCCTGGGAAAAAACAGCAGACTTTACAAGCCTGAATAATGAGATGGGGATAGGGAAGAGGAAAGCTCAGGTATAATTATCCTAATCTGCTACATATTACTGTGACATCTAGCCCCATATTGTTTCTGATTCTCCTTTCTCTGTTCATTTTTTGTTTCTATTCCCATGTTTCTCCCTTTGCTACTGTCTTATTGGCAGCTCTACCTAAATCTTAGTTTCCCTTCTAGAGCTACCTTGACCATACTCTTCTGGAAGAGATCCCTCATTCCCCAGTGTCACCTAATTTGTTTTGTTGTAGTTTCCATAGTCTCTGATGTTCTTCATAGCAGTGCTTTCAAAAGGATAACAATGGGGATAAAATATGGCTTCTTTCACTTACATCTGCTGGAGTGCTGTAACTAGGTTGTGACTGACCTTGCAAAGAGGTACTCAAGCTGGGATGGTACCCATTTATGTGATCAGCAATGTATCTAGACACAGAGAAAGTACTTGTTTTTATATATACATTCCTTCCTCCCCATGCCCAGGTATCTTACTGTCATACTATAGAACAATGAGGGAATGGGTGGTATGTACCTATTCCCTCTGTAAGTGTTTGTTTCCTTGACATAAGCTCAGAGCTCTTTGGGCATCTCTTTATCCCACTCAGCAAACTGTCTTTGTAGCTTTGCTTCTACTTTTTCTTCCTTTTCTATGTACTATGGGCATGGGGCTATAAGGTTGCATTCCTTCAGATAGAACTCACTAAATTTTCTTATAGATGATAGATGAATGCATTATCTCTGTGCCTTTTTGTTGGTTGTTAAACCCTTAGCTTTAACATATAGTGCTTTCTCCAAATTATCTGCCTATAGCACGCTATGTCTGATCTGTCTGAAGAGCTTCTGTTTTCTGCTGATTAGATATTTTACAAAGAGCTCCAAAAAACTCCCATGTTTGTGCTTCTTCCTTTTCTTCTTGCATGCATGTGTGCGTGCTCTCTCGCTTTTGCTCTCTGTGTTTCTGTTGCTTTTTTTGTCTGTTTTGCTGGAACATTATGTCCTCAGTTGTCAAATATCTTCCTCTCAGCTGAAATTCCAATGCTGAATTGGAAGAAATCAACCAGAAGCTCTGGAAAATGATTCATTTTTACAGTGAAACTGAATTTTATGAGTCTTAAATGAAGAAAAGTGTATTATTAAAAATACAGTATTAGGCTTGAGAAAAGGAATCTGTAAGATTTAGCATATAAAACTGGAAATGTTATAAAATTATGAAACCTTGAGGGGTTATTTGAACGATCCACTTGTTTCTACAGACTAAATAAAGCTCTGTTTTATTAATCCTAATTGTCCTTTTATTTGTTGCAATATAATGTATCAGGTTTACGGCGTCTCTTCAACGTTAGCTTCCCAGGAGCAATGCCACCAAAGTGCAACTATCAGTCAGCTGAGTGATACAGATACAATGCTGAAAATAAATATGGATGATTAAGCAAGTTGTTACTTTTCAGAAACAGCACATCCTTTCTGTGCAGTATCAATAGGAGCTTTTAAAAAATGTGTACGGGGTTCAATAAACTGTTGAACAATCTGTGTTTACCGACTAATAAACTGGTTTTGTGAGTTAATCTATTGGTCAGTAAAGGAGAAAGAGACAGGTTATGAGTTATAGATTATCGTGAACTGCATGGTACAAGGAAAGCAGTTAACACTAGACTGCATGACAGTTGTGAATCGTTGCTGCTTAAAAACATCATGGCTATGACGACACATTAAAGCCTTCTCTAAGGGTTCTCTGTAAAGTTGATGGTTGAGGTATGAGTAAAGGTATTTCTGTAGCGCTCAACACCGCAGCGTTGCCAAACTTAGTATGTGGCTTGCAGGTGGTGAATCAGCATACGGCATACCTGTCCCTGTTTAGCCCTGCCTATTCCTAGACGTGTATTCTGGTTACCCAAATGTTGCTTCATCAGTTTTTTAGCTTAGGAGTACAATATAAGTGCTGTCACAACTTCTTTAGCAGGAAGTTATGACAGGGTAGTTGGACAATTCATTTAACAACTTGAAACTCACAGATTTAGAATGACTGGAGCTGCGTCAGTTGATTTTATACTATGGTGAAATCTGCCTTATGGAAGTTACCTCAAACTGGTTAAAGTTAATTGAAGTATAGTTAGTACTTCTCATGGGAATAAGCAGGAGGAGCAGATGAACCCTGGGTTCCAGTCACAATTTTAGATGTTACAAACAATCAAACACCTGACTGATACCAAGAAAAAAACCACCAAAATTAGAGAACATGAGATGTCAGAATGTTTCTAAATAGAAGCATTCATCAGCTGTGACGTTGCTGACTTCTTAAGTTCAGTTATGCTTGGACTTGGTGTGGTGCCAATAGAAAGAAGGATTTGCTCATTTATTTTTCAGGAACCAGAATTTTTCTTAGGCCACGTGTAGAAATAGTTATACTCAGAAAATATAGTATGCTGTACTGGATAGAAAAGAAAGAATTAGGGACTTGCAGTGATAATACAGAAGAGGAAGGACAAAAGATCACAGTTATTTAGATTTAAAAGAGATCTCCATAGTAACTGCATTCATTTAAGATACTTAATACATGTATTGTTACCTCTTACTTCTCTGACTGGGTGAAATTTATTTGGTTGCCTAGAATTTGATGTGACTTGTACCATCAATTTCTCTCAGAAAGGGCAAGAGATTGCAATTGAAGAAATAAGGGTGATGTTCTTTGGTAAGGTATGAGGTAATAGCAGTATATGTAAGAAAAGAAGAGGCCCAAGAATTACATTCTGAAGGCTGATTATTTATTTATTTATTTGAGGCTGAATGTTTATTTATTTACATCTGAAAGGTGTAAAAAAGGTATAATGGAAAGGATTTTTGTTACAGGTATCTTAGCTACATTGGTAAACAAGAGCAATGGCAACTTAGAGCTGGAAGAATGAAGGTAGAGATTTTGTCAAAATATTAGTAAGCTCCTCTAGATACCCTGATGAAAAATTGCCACAAGTAGTTTTTCTCTTGTGGTTGCCTTGACCTCCAGTATATTTTCTGTCAAACTTCTGCCATTTTCACCCAAAATATAAGTAGCCATTCAGAAAGCTTTAAATTTTTCTTCTAGATTGTGCCTGGTTAAAAAAAGTAGAAATATTTGGCAGTGACAAATGGTGTCTGATCTGTAGGCAATGGTGGTTGTACTTGTGAAATGATGTTGAATGCAGATGTTTTCAGTTAGGTGTCTGTGGTTTATATTGACGCTTGTTCACAGATTAAACGGTTTCAAGTGTGTTTTGGATGTGTAGTTTTTGTACACCATTAACGAACAACTGTCATTCAGTTGAGGTTTGGGGAAACTAATAATGATACATGCATATCACTCAATTTTGGTATCTTTATGGAGAACATGCTGAAGCAGCTTGACTACGTAAGAGAGTGTATGTATTTCTGTGTATCAGGACTTGACTTTCTATTTATTTTATACAATTATCTTTTCCTTGGTAAGCACAATCTTCCATCCCTTTTAAGGTTTTTCGATAAAAGCTTATCCACAGTTTAGTTGCCTTGTCATTTTCTGATGCTGTTGGGGCAGTGATGCTTCTCTGCTGGATGAAATTTGTTGGCACATCACTTTTTTCCCCCTGGAACAATGAGTTACAATACAAGACTTTCCTCAGAAGAAACCTGAAGTGAGTTTTGTTGCTTTGCTTTTGGATGGAGCTTCATATATCAATATTGCTAATTGTCTTATCACCTTGTGATAGGTTCACCAATAAAATACTGTACAGTCCACAAAAAATTCACAAGAATTTACATCGTTACTGTAAACTTAGCATGTACTCTGCTTTGATTCTGTTACCTTCCTTGGTCATGTATACCTGGTGCCTTATTAACTCATATGAACAAGGTAGTCTTCACATTAGCAGTTCTAAAAGCTAATCAATTAAAATCTTGTACAGACATAGCAAATGCTTTAAGTGGTGCTCAGCTATACTTCCATGTATGGAGGAGAGTCTGGCAGATGCCCTGCTGATAAAACAGTGTGATCTGTGGCAAGGGAGTGATCCTACGCAGGATATACCTGCTGGCACAGCTCCCAATCTACAGAAATGTCCACTGGAAGAATGCTGGCTGGTATGGGGAAGTTTTGTGAGGAGAGATTCAAATTCTATTTGCTTTTCATGAAACTCTTATTTAATTTTCCAAGAGAAGTTTCTTCCCTTCAGTGGAGAATAAAGCACATTTCTACTGTAGTTAATCATTGTTGCTGGGTAGGATGTGGCTTCTAGCTAGGTAAACCTTACTAATAAAGAAGGTGAGTCAGTTCACTCTCTTCTATTATGATATGTGGGTTTTTTTCCTCCTTGGTTGTTTTGGCATATTTTTTTTCTGTTTATTTATGCTTGATATTGCAGTATTCTTGGTGTTATGCATCTTACTATGCATGTTCTTCACATTTAGTGTTGTATTGTGTGTTTGTTTATTGCATTTGGATGTGCAGGTGGCTAGTAAGTATTTGTTAGTGTCTATATTGTCTAACCTTATGAGCCTTGAAACTTGAGACCTTGAAAACAGCTTCAAGAATTTTTCATGGTCATCGTATGTGCCAGGATACCCTGTACTTTAAGAAAGTTGGCTTTCCGTTTCTCAGTCACCACTCTAAGATGGGCAGTTGCCAAAGCTGTTACATCCAGAGCAGGAAGTCAGATAACATGTTGTAGTCTAGTTGTGTTTAGTCGTGCACTCTTCTCCCTCTTACGCCATTTGTCTTTATGCCTGGTTGTGGAAACTCAGTGTTTTCTCTAGTGCTTACAGTGAATAATACTTGCCATCAGGACAAGCAGTCAGTTCACCTCCAGGTTACAGTAATGTTACTTTTTAAACCAGCAGCTGAGTGTTACTGATGGAGAGGCCATTAGATGGCCCTTCCTGAGAGACTGAGCCTATCCGATTCAAAGCACCGTGTGATACCTTTGAAATATAATTACTAAAATGCCACCCATTAATTCCAGTAGAGTTGTCAAGATACACAGGTAAATTTTTTAGCTTTTTAATTAAAGATGCATATCTGAAGTAACCTAGCAAAAGGAGTTTGCCTAATTAACTCCCTTTAGTTCACCATTCTGTCAGTTGCTGGCGATTAGTAAATATTTGGTTTCTTTAAGCCTGATTTCTGTAGGTGGGTGATTTAGATATTTATAATTATGGAAGAAGAGATCAGTTAATTTCCATGTCTTTTACCATGATACTTACTTGGACTTTCCAGGTCACAGTGTAGCTTAAACAAAAATATTGAAGAAATACAGAGCAGTTCACACATGGATATGGGAAACTTTGAATTTTATCCCAAGATTATGTTTTAGCTACTGACTATGAGAATCAAAAAAATTACCTTTCCATACAAAATAGTTAAATTCTGTAGTCTTCTGCAAGTGACACTTGAAAAGGTGTGGTTTTATTTTGTAAATTTATGACTGTGTTTCTAAAAGTCTATTTACTGTAGGGCATGTTCATGTTCTCTTGAAACTTCAGTACATAAAAGGGAGTGAATAATGATCTTTAATAGAATTGGGAATAGTATGTAATAGCCCTATATCAAAAGTCACTATATAGTGCAGTTGTTTTCTGGACTGTGTATAATTGTCCCAATTTCAGTGGGGGTAACAGTCATTGTGAAAATGATCAATTCTTACTGCCTACACTGTTATTTTCTGTTCCACAGTAAAAGTTAAATTCATTCTTTCTACCTAAATTAATATTTTATGTCAAAGCTTGAGGAACAAAGAAAGGGCTTTGGGGGGGGGGGAAGAGATAAAGTTTATACGTATAATAGAAAGCTGCACTGAAAAAAATGCCAGTTTCCATGGTTACTTGCAAATAATTATGCAGTTTTAAAAACACAAAACTTTTTTTGCAGTCTTACTTCCAGGCAGATAAGTGTCCAGCAGTTAGTTATAATTAGCTATGTAAGAAGTAAATTAACAGCCTTGATCTTTGAAATTCATCTTAGCCTACATATTTTACACCTGTGCATACAGTGTTTTTATTGGCTTCACTAAGATTAGATTTCCAGGTTAGGCAATTCCATCTGACTTGAATAATCTTATCAGGTCACTATCATAGTATATTCTTACCTCCACAAGCTTTATGGTAGGCGATGAAAGCCTTTAGAGAAACAGTTATCGTTTTCTAAAACAGCATCTATTTTACATTTAAGAGTTTTGCTCTTTTCTCTTAGGGCCTTTTTTTATTGTATACCTAATTTTATTAAAACGATTCTGATCATGGAAATCACAATGATGAAAATACAGCCTGCCGTGAAGGTTGGTCATAAGAGACCACTGTTCTTTTGTGCTTCATTAATAACAAATGTAACTTTATCTTATTAATAATAGTAGTAATATGATTATTATCTTTGTAATACCATACTAGCATGAAAAATGAACAGATTAGATTCAACCGCCCAGGTTTTTCTAAATTAAACAAAACTCTGCTACTGTTTTGTTTGCATAGCTGCCCTACACTGCCTGCCTTGGAACTGCACAGTACATGTCATTGCAGAATTACGGAAGCGCAACAGATAGCTTAAAACTTATGTTGATCACAAATCTGAACTTCTATTCTGAAAAGATTTTGACGCTTGTGTATGAAGCATTTTCAGATAGTTCTTTCCGTTCAGATATGTGTGATTTTTTTCATGTTTGCATCATTATTTTTATGATTTGTCAGAAATAGACATAACAAGATATGTCTTTTCTTATCAGTCCTCCTGGTTTCCTGTTTGTCTGTCTTGCATTTTTTCAGCAAGGCATTTGGGTATTGGAACAATAAATCACTATTTTTGTAATTAATACCTGTGATAAAATATTCTATTTAACCATTTTATGTAATTTTATTTTTAAAGTATGATAAGCACAGAGATCTGGAGTACAGTAATTCTTCACGGAGCACTTTGATTATTTTATTTTCTGATTCAAAATCTTAGTATTCAACTTTCTCATTACCATGAGTTGTGATGATGTTTTTAGGATGTGGATAAACTGTAAAACAATGAGGATGAGGAAATACTACTTGGTCACAATACTTGTTCCTCATTTTGCACACTGAGAGGGGAGCTGGTACCAGCCGGTATCTCCAGCAAAGGAAGCAAGAGAAACAATTTGATTGACTCTGAAACTGTAGAATAGCATAATCATTCTGGTTGGAAGGGACCTTGAGAGGTCTCCCAGCCTGGCCTCCTGCTCAAAACAGAATCAGCACTTGAGTTTAGACCAGGTTGCTCAGCACTTTCTACAGGCAAATCTTGAAAACCTCCAAGGATGGAGTTTCTGCAACCTCTCTGGGCAACCTGTACCAATGCTTAATTGTCCTTCTGTGGAAATTGTTTTCCTCACATTCAGTTAGAACTTCCAAGTTTCAATTTATGATCATTGTCTCCTGTTCTCCCACAGAGTACTTCATGTACAAATAAAAATCATTGTGATCCGTAAATACAACTTACTTAAATTAGTATTACATGCAATAGGAATAACAAAATAGTTATGTCATATTTTGACCTGAATTTATATGCAAATTGTATAAATTGAAGTGTGTAATGTATAAAAATTAAAAACAGCTTTTAAGACAAAATCCAGAAATTTTCTCAATATAAAACTTTCAAGAATGATATTTTAATTTTAAATTTTCCTTATTTAATTTTCAAATCTCTTTTTTTTAGGGAAGTTTTTTCAAGGTCAATATAATTTCACAAACACGTGCTTTTTTCCTTTCCAGTGGAAGAGTTCCCTCACTAAAATGTGCACAAACAGATTCTCAGAAAGATGCTCCTCTTACAGCTTCTCAGAACTGCTGCTTTATGAGAGCACAACATCTGGGCTGTGTTATGAAAAATATATTTGGAATTGCCATTCAAGCAAAATGAAAGTTCTTTATCATCAATAGATCCTTTATCAGTCTGGAAAGCTTCCATTCTGAAACATTGGAAAAACAGATGTAAAGCGTGTCTGGATTTTAGTCATATTAATGAACTTGAAAGGGGATTATAAGCTTTGCTATCTTGTCAGCTCTTCAAGTAGGGGATAATAAAAGTGACCACACAGCTATGTAGAGTCAGTTCCAGGGGGGAATGTGTCATCCTTTCTCTGTCGAAAGTCATCAGTCGTCTTATGTATTTGTTACTAGAAGTAGCTAGATTCTTAATAAGACTTAAATTCAAAAAGCTGGATAAGGCAGCTTCCTCTCAAAAAAAAAAAAAAAAAAAAAAAAAAGAAATTCACTTTCCGTATTCTGCCTTTGTTTTTCTACATCATTCTGCTCCTCTTCACACCAAATTTCCATTGAGGAATCTTTTTATCCCCTTTTAAGTATTCACTTAATGGTCTCCCATTTTTCCTTTTTTTACTTTTATCCTCCTTCTATGCTCAGTATTTTCTCCTTCCATCCTGTCTTGGTTCCAGTTTCTTCCCCTTCTCCAGTCACATTTCAGCTAAAACCTGAGCATAGGGGCTTACCCATTTTGCCCCTAAAGATGTTGTGAGCTTGAGTTTCTGAGCATATGAACGAGCTTGCAGACTTCCACAGACCTGACTCAGAAAAATCTTGTGGCTGGAAGGCTGGAACAACCAGACCCAGTTTGGGTATATGATACACTACAATGGGCAACAGAACTGTACTCCAGAATCCTCTGTGCATTGATTGGCAGCTACTTGTCAAACCTAAGGCTGAAATGAAAATGAGCTTGCCACCTCAGTTCCTTTGTAAATGCTACTGCATGTTTAAAGCACAGGCTTTGTTCAGCTAACCGGTGGCTCTGTTGTAAATACTCATTGTCCATTCTGTATGTAATTTGTTCCTGTTTTTGCCTTGGAAAGAAGAGTATCTCAGTGTGGTTGGTTTCCCTTAGGTTTTTCAATGGAGTGTAACTCTTGGTTCTTTGCATCTATCAGGAAAGCCCAAGCAAGGTGGAAACCCTCTTTTTCAACTACTACTTCAACACAAGTCAAGGCATTCAAAATTTGCGGACTAAGGCCAGTTCAGTTTCAAAAGACTCTTGAAGAAATGGAATATTCTTTGATTAAGTGTCCATGATTTGATTTGGAGTTGTGTGGATTGAAATTATACTTGGAGAAATTAAATGTTTAAAATAAGCTAATCAGTTACAAACCAGTACATTTTTAATGGCTTGAAAAACCTAGCCTTCAGCTTATTATTCATGTGTCTGAATAACTGAAATAATAATCTGATGCAATGACTGCAGCAGGTGAGAAAACACATGGAACAGTCTTCAAAAAAATCTGAATACATGATTTCAATATTGTCTAAAAATAATGCAAGTGAATCCTGTGCTATCATAACTTATTTAATTGTGAATTAGTGCTATTCTTCGTATATGACTAGCAACAAAGTAGAATGGAAGGTTAGTGAACATAAAATGAGTATGAAAAGGCCACCAGTACAGGTAAGAAACTAATTTTTTCCAAAATATTCTTTGTGTTGCTGTATTTTTAAATATCTATCCTGAATTCTGCAGTGATATTAGAAACAGAAGACCCTGTGCCTGGGTCTAACATGTCATAACAGACTGCATTATCAAGTAATGTTCTATAGATGATTCAAAGTGTTATCATAAATACTGCTTTCATCATATTATAATGTTTCATTATTCATTATGTATCCAACAAGTATTCAATTAAAAGGACAATGGTGTTTTTAACATAGGAAGCAAAACACATTTTCAGTCCTGTGCAAAAAAAATTCAGTGTTCAGATACTTATACGTGTCCTTGGAAAAAGATTAAATTTGGATTGTCGTTGTGGTTGTCAACCAAACGTACTCTTCTTTCCCACTGAGATATGTTCATATAAAATTATGGCTGAAGTGTGTGTGGGGGGGGAGAGAGACAGAGAGAGGAGTTACTGCACATTTATTTTTCTGTTTATGAAAATATGTATGTGTATATTAAATTATGCATATGTTTCTTTACATTTGTCGATATTGATATGTGTAGGTTCATGTCCATAAGAATGAATGCTTTCTCTCTTTTTGACATTAAAACTCCAAAATAATAAGCCATATCTATGCAGTGGTGATAATACTAAAAGAAGAGGCAGTTCTTAATATTTAATGGCCACAAGCCAAAGTCTGGAATGGAAATAATTTATCATGAAAAAGCTTCCCACAAATTTTTCATGTATTTTTCATACAATTAATTCAATCTCATCATAATGTAGTATAATTGTAGATACCCTCACTCATGGGTAGACTAAAAACTACAGTTGTTAAATGAAATATTGGAAAATAGGAATTGCTAGTAATAAACAAGCCTTTCCATTGGCTTCAGCAGATGCAATTTAGTAGCATGATCGTATCCTAAAGTAACTGAGGCAGAGGATTCCAGAATATAAGCAAAATGCAGAACGCTCAGGGCAACAGTGGATATGTAGACTTTTCTTTCATCCTCGTTGTTTAGTGTGATATTTACATGTGCTATTCACATCTTTCTCTGAAGATGGGATTATTACTTTTTTCTGTGGGCTTTTCTGTGATACTTAACATTATTACCTAGTAAGGGTAATAGCACAGTACCTGGAGACTAAGAATCTTGCAGCACCCATGTGAAAAGAGGAAAAAGTTTTAGTTCCATTTTATAAATGGGTCAGGCACATAATACACAGGAGCGTCCATTCATTTTGTGTGTCCAGTGAGCACAAGACCTTTAACATCTTGATTCTTTCAGAATGCTACATTTTTTGTAGCATATAATGCATTAAAAGCCTCCTTTGGAGGGACTTAAAACTGGAAGGAGGCAAGACACACTGTTAGCAGATTTCACAGTTCCTTGTGGAGAGCAGAAAAGTACTGAGAAACTGAGTTCGAAGTCAGATACTGGTGGGGGAGCGCTTCTATATGGCATTGCTCTTTCCTTCTATTTCCACAACAGCTGATGCTTTTCTCTGGATTTCTTCCACCTATGATAGTTCTTGTCTTCTCCACACCCAGAGTCTTCCCTGAGCTCTTCATGCAAACTTGCCACGTGTGTGTATTCTTTTCTGGTCTCTATCTGCCTGTCTGCTCCTTCATGCTTCCGTCCAAGTCTCTTCCTGCCTTCTGTCTCTTCTCTCCCTTCTTTGGCTCACCTTCCTCCCTGGGCTGTTGGGCTGACCACGTCCGTTCTCACGGCCTCCAGTTTCCATCCCTTCTCCCTATCCAGTGTTGGTCCCAGGGCATACAAACATATACACTCTGACCAGCCAGCCCCTTAGAAGGGGATTCTTCATCTATTCCTTTCTTTCTGATTGAAAGCCAATCAAGTCTTTGTCTTTCATGCTTTTTCATACTGTCTGGTTGTCTGTAAGGCTTCATATAGAAAAAAAGGTCCTTGTATTCTGAGTTCCTGTATGTAGCACTGCGGCAATATTTCTAAAATTCTCCCCTGCTCTACAGCAGAAATCCTTGGTCCTTCCAGTTCTTAGCTGGAACAAGTTGATTGCAGATGGAAATTTGGTGATAGGGATGTAGCTGCTGATCTTTAGTCTCTACTGCAAATAGACAATCTGAGGATTTTTGTTTTCTGAAGTGAAGGCTCATTGATTAGATGGATTTAGACACTTCACAGAAATCAACACATTTCTGGTGCCAGGGTGAACCTTGTGCCAGACTGGAAAGAGGTGGGAAAGTAAAACTTCTTTTTGAAAGATTTGTGAGATTCCCCCCCCCCCCCCCCCCCATTTTTTTTTTCCCCCTAGTATTATATTTTTAATCAATTTGAGGAAGATATGCAGTGCAGGAATTTCAATGGCCAACAGATTTGGCACAGTAAATAGACTCACATAATCAGAAGTACTGACAGCTCTTAAGAAACGGCCTGAGGTTGTTGCCTATCACATTGTGTTTAAAATAGTTTCTTGTCTGTTTCTCCATATGACAAAATTCATAAACCGTGGATTGAAGATAGACATCTTTTACAGTAAGCTGCTGAATTTACTTCTTTATTAAAATCAGTTTATAAATCATACTCATTAAGCTGGAGGACAAAACAAGAAAAAATTCAATTATAGGATCTAATAGAGCATTGTGTTGAGATTTAAATGACTGCCATGAAAGGATAAATGAAGTATTTGTTAGACTTTCAGTAAGTGACAGTTTACTTATATTGAAGAGCTAAGCCTATTTTCATAAACTCATTTAATATTGTGCCATCTTCCTTTCTCAAGAAATCTGGTTAGTACATGTTTACAGCAAGCTGTTTTGCTGTTTTGATTGTCAGAACCTTGGAAAATATCAAGGTCAAAAACAGAATTGCAAATTAATGCAAAAATACATTTAATATACTGATAGATGATCTACTCAAATGTTCCTATTTTTACACTTTTAATTTTTTAATTGTAAAAGAGGGGAGTGAATTTAATGAGCTGAAAATGATAGCTTAGCATTATTAGTTGGAGTTGGAACACTTTGGTGATATGCAGGTTTTCTCACAGAACTCTGCCAATATAATTCAGTCCAGGACTGGAAAAAAAATTACCAACCAAACTAATGTTTAACACTCCTAGTCCAGTATTGGCTCAAGAGATGATACCATTCACTGAACATCATAGGAGTATTGTAGGAAAGGAAGAGAACAAGTGAATAGTAATTTAACATAGGTCATAACACTGACTAGTGGGTATTTTGATAAGACTGAAGTTAGAATTTTTTTTTTTCAAATAGTAGATACTAGGTCTAACAACTGTCTTTATCAAAAACCTTCTTTTTCCTCTTCATTTTCCAAATCACCTCTTGAAAATTCGACATTCTGTAGAAGTGTGTCATAGAAGACACTGTGTTGACTTCTTACACATTCAGTGTATTTTAAGGCATCTTCTGGCTAAGAATGTCATTTTTATTGAGGTATGTCGCGAAATGGTGTGGTTTGGACCACTTAAAGAATCGCTGTCAAGGGTATTAGGAAAAATGATTTAATAGGAATTTATATAATAGCACGAGTTCACAGAATTCAATGGCAAGGTTCGCTCTATTACTTAACACATGGATAAAACTTACACAGGAAAATTAAGTTAGAGTCAAACTAAAATTATGTATACAGAAACCATCGATGCAAAAGGTTAAGACAGAAACATACAAAGGAAGATTGGGTTACAATTGATTTATCATGATTGATACAGAGATCGGGAATGTAAAAAGGTAGGGGAGACCCTCCCGTTGAGTCACAAAGTTCAGAGAAGACCCCCTTGCTTTCTAAATTCCTGTTGGAGTCTAGGTGCGGCTGGATCAACTCTAGTCCCAGACTTGGTCAACAGTTTATATCTAAAGGGATTATGAGTCTAATAGCAGCCTGAGATTGTTCACAGTTGTTTGAGTCCATGTCTCCGAGTTTTTCTCCTTTCCATATTTGAAGATACAAATCAAATAAAATGTGCAGTTAATTATTTGGTGTCTCAAGAAGATCTTCTTATGGTGTCTTTCTATATAAAAATTGTAGATTATGAATCTATGATAGTACCAAGCTGTTTTCCTTTGTAATTTTTAAACATAAAACCACAATAGTAATTAGAAAGTAACTTCAAACATGTCTTCTACAGTGGCAATTGTGTTGAAGGCTTGGACAATATAATGTCAAAGGAGATGTATGAGTAAATGTAAACAGACGTAGCTTGGGACTGATTTAACAAAAATTCTTTTTGGAACGTACTGACTTAAATCCTTCCAGCAGTACAAAGGCTGGATGTAGGATAGTGGGAAGTGACAAAACTGCTGATCCACGTATTACAGAACAGTGGGAGGTTAGAAGTTAAGAGACTCGATATCAGACTTTGAACAAAGCTGACAACATTTTGCTCCTTGTATTAGCCCCTGCTGCTCTCTTTTGTACTCTAATTCCTGGAGGGAAAAAAAATAATGTTGTGAGCTGTTTGACTTGTCAAAAGAATTGTCATAAATAGAAACCTACACCTCTGGTTTAGTAATTTGCCATGGTGATCTTTGATCATCTTTGATTATGGGTACTGTAACTAAGGAAGATGAATAGCTCCACAAAAATCCAAACAGTTAATCAGTGCAGTGCTTTCATTTTCACCTCATCTTTTCATTTAAACCCTATATCCTGTTTGCCATATGTGACAGTGAAGCTGGGAGGGAGGACTGTGTGAGAGCATCCTCGTAATGACTGTCTGAAAGTACGGACTGTCCCCAGCCAGCAGACAGAATGAGGCTGGGCTGTCAGTCAGGATACAATTTTAAGTTAGAGGCAGGATAATTGCAGGCAAAATGGAGAACAAAATCACTTGGGCACAGGTTAGATGTCTTTTCCTGCTTCCCCACGAAATAACACATGATTTCAGTTTCCGGGCACAGCTTGTAGTCTCATCCCTCTCCTTCTCCCTGCTACTCCCTTCTCCCACATAGCCTTTCATGCCATTTCAATAGGGGAAGGTGCACAACAGAAATAGTCTTATCCTGCCATGAACTTAAACAACTGTAGAGGAAACACCTAGTCAGTCTGTGCTTCACTGTAGCTGGATGAATTTTACCAAAAGACCTGTCTCCAGAAATACTGTGAGCCTCTGGCCTCTGTCATCAGCCAGCGTAGTCAGCAAAACTCCAAAAGTAATTCTTTTGGACTGTTTCTGATCATGGTTAAGCCGGTTAGATCTCAGGGGAAGAAGTTAGGCCCAAATTTCTGTAGTCTGGCTTCTCATGCAGGATTCAGTCTTCTTAGAATGAGAGCTCCACTTGCATGAAAATGATGTAATCTAAGTGAGTGTTAAATTTCTGTGATTTTGTAATAGTATTAACAACCTGATGCCATTTTGATAATAAGTAAATATAATTAATTGTAAGTTCCCAGGGGTGATTTGAAAGGATACAGTGTGGTGGCTTAATGCTGATTATTAGTTATTAGAACACAGGTTTAAAGGGGCCACATATAATACAACGGTGTTTTGTGTCCATGCGTGAAGGAGCGAAGACGAGCAGGAAGGAAGAGGGAGATCACATCTGAAATATAGCTGGGCCCTCTTTAGCTCCACATGTATTAACCAGATCTAGCACAAGAGGAGAGGTTTCCTTCAGCCTGGTTGCATTTGGGAGCCACCGTTACTCTCCGGAGTTGCAGGTTGGGAGCAGAAGAATAGGATTCCCAGGGAGGTGGAGCAGAAGAGTTGGGAAGAAGCTGTATTGTGGTCTGTCACTACATCGATAAAAAAGGTTTGCTCTTTTCTCTCTCACCCCTCACCCTTCAGGAGGACAGTAGATACTGCTGAGGCGAGAAAGGATTGATTTACAGGATATTTAGAAATAAGTTGTACTTTCTGAACAGTGAGAGCCTCAAGCACTGCATGAACATGGTGGGTCATGGTGGGCTGCGTGGTGGAACAGTTTACACCAGATACAGGCTTTTGAGTCCTCTACTTCTCCAGCTGAATGGTTAGTCACTTAAGCATTGCCATTGGTTTCAGTTGTCAGGGTCATGAAAAGCTGCACGTGAGCTGCATGTGAATTCTTGGAGCTTGATTGCTATTTAAGTCTGGGCTATTGAAAGCTAAAGCTCAAGCCAGAGGGCTCCCATGCCATGCCTGGAGCTGCATGGCAGTGCTCCTGTGCAGTTGAAGAAAGGCTTGTGAGTGTTGAGGCTCTCCTAGGCTATGATTGTGGAGGTGAGACTAAAGATGGGTAAAGATTCTGGAAAGAAATCATCGGTACTGAAAGCAGTTTAAGCCTCTCTCTCTTTGATTTGCTCTGAAGTGGTATAGGAGAGCTTATACATCGTTGTTTCTAAAGTTCAACCATTTTTTCTCAAAGGACCTCAGAAGCTCCTGCAGCTCTTTGTTGATGTGCTGGTTCAGAAGGAGCTCAGTCTCTGCCCAGAGCAGCAGGGCTGTGGTCTCCTGCTGACTTGCCTTTCCCAGCTAGGCTAAATGATGTTTAACGGCTCAGGCCAGGCAGTTTGCCGTGGGGAGGGACGGTGCCTCTGGACTGAAGCACTGGTCAAACATCCACTGTCTCCATGCTTCTCCGTTGACTCCAGAAGAAAGAAAATGTGAAACAAGGTACAGAAACCAAACTGTACTGTTGCTGTAGCCCAAGAAAAGAAGTACTTTTGTTGAAAAGAAATCAAAGTGATTTGTTGTTGTGGCTGTGGAAGGAGACTGGCCCTTCTTCCGCATACATGATTCTCATAATGCATATTCATTCCTACCGATGGTTAGGAAAATGCAGCTACCAAACTCAGTGCTTTGAGATGTATCTACTTTTGATTGTCCAATGTAAGACATTCTTATTCAAACCTCTGTCCAGATGCAGGAACTGTACTCAGTAGTTGCTGTGGGAGGAAAAAAAAAGTGCATTGGAAGCACTGTTGAAGAAAAATAAGTGCTTACTGGACATTAAAATTGAATGTCAAGCTAACTGCTGCTAATTTTGTTTTCAAATTATGTCTTTCTGATGCTCCAAGGCTAGTAGATTTCTCTTTTCCTCCTTCTTGTTATTTCACCAGTTCAAACCTGAAATGTGAAGTATGGTTATTAGGAAACCAGTGTGGTCATTGCTTTGAGAGGATGATGCTGACAGTGTAGCTGCTTATAAACTATTGGTGTGTTGCTTTGCCTGGAATTTGGACAAGCTAGCCACTGAAGCAGAAAAAGCACAGCCAGTGTTGTCAAATATTATTGGTGCAATGTGCCTTTATATGTGCCTGGCTGAGCAGCATCAAATGGCATTTGACATGATTCTTTCCCAAGGCCATAGCTTGCTGCATACAGCAGACTCTCAGTTAAATAATTTTTATATTTTATGTTTATACACATACATACATCGTGTTTGTAATCCATCAGGGTGATTTGCATGAATTTGTAAAATATTCCTCCACCTACCCTACTTAATTTTTTCATTTTGTATTAATAAGCCACTTTGAAAAACTCATGGCATCTTTCCCAAAATAGTGTCCTTGAGTTAAATAAGCCTCAGTGCATCTAACTATGATATACAGCAGTCACAAATATGTTTTCTGAAGTAGTAAAAAAAAAAGGCCTCAAATTAGTGATTTAGCAGCTGTTAAATTGTACAGATGGGGTTTTTTTCCTCAATTATTTCTTGGATGAAGACTTTCAGACCTGTAAGTTTGTTTTTTTATGAAGCACTGAACTCTTTCTGTTAGCTATAGTTATGAGGAAATATAAACAGCATTTGTTGTCTCTGCCCTCAATGCAAATAGAAATCTAGCTCCGTTATGTAACATGTTGTACACAGAAATCATGGGCAAATGCCACAGTGTATTTAAGTAGCATTATTTTTGAACAAGTTGATGCTTTAACAGCTTTTTTTTTTAAATACTACTTTCCTTTCTTGTTAGGATTCTTCTGTTGAATATTCGTTTCGCAATTCATAAAAATAGTATTTCAGAGGCATAACAACTTTGATGCCCTAGATGTGGAAATTTAAAATGAAATAGATGTTTGCTTCTCATATTTTACTTTTTGTACAAGTCTCCTATCCCAATAAATGATGCAAAGAATAGATGTCGGCAATGAGAACAGACATCTGGAATAGGTGTGAAGAATTCACCACGTATTTCTATTGTAGCTGAATTTGGACTAATCTAGACCAAATAATAGTGGCATCTTTTCTGCATGCTGTTTTTATTTTTCTCTTCACTTTAGACTGAGATGAAAAACACCTGCCAATCCATACTGAAACGTTTGTGTTTCATTGATTGCTACCTGCAGGGACTATCCCAGTAATGACTGTGCAACAACTTGGGGGTGAAAATGATCTCTCTGTCTAGTCTTGTGTGAGATAACTCCCTATGGAGAAGGACAAAATGGTCAAAGCCTCGCTGCTACTTTGCCCTAGACTTGTGTTTCAGTAAGATTTTGTTCGCCATACCTCCTGCTTGCTGCTGGCAGCAAACATGGGTTTTTTAGCCCTGGCTTATGAAATTACGGTTTTTTTTAAAGCCTGTGCAGTATGTTGTTAACTTGGTAAGAAAAATCTCTGCACTAACTTTTAAGTCAGTTAATAGCCTAGCCTGTTTTGTTTTAATTCTTCCAAAATCAAATTCCAAGGGAATAAATATGTAATGGATTTTTTTACAAGCTAGAAATTAAATTTACTGGGGACATCATATCAGACTATTTAGGGTTTATCATCTTGTCACCTGTTAGCTCAACTGAATTACAAGTTGGTAATCATAAGTGCACTATTAGTATATAATATGTTGCCAATTTAATGATTTGTATTTTAAAGTAGTTTCAAGAAACACAGCTGCTACTTGAGTTTTCCTTCTAATTTAGGCAAAATAATTCATTGTTTCAGTGTTCCTTTTCTTCCCTTGAAGAATGAAAGAGGTAAGGGAAGGGGAGAGGAGGGAAGAGGAGGAAACGGGAAAGAGTATATGGCAGAGAAATTATTAATCAGCTGTTGTCAAATGCACAGAATAAACCAGCTGGATCAGAAGCAAGAGAAGAAACCTATAATATTTTCCAGTTATAGCAGTATTGGAACATTAGTTCTAGAGTTAGTTAAAAATATTTCAGACACGAACTTAGTGTTCTCTTGAAAACCCTGTATATCCTGATAAGTATTGAAACAGAAATAATTATTCTGTAGTTTGAACTTACTGTGGTTCAATATTGTTTAAATGGAGCACATACAAACCGTACCACTGCTGAAGGTTTATATACAGTGTTTGCCTAAAGAAGAGGCAGTGCGTTATCCCTTCCAGAATGTATCACAATTTCCAGGCAAGCTTTATTCTAAGGTTGATGGCTGTTTTCAACTTTTATTTTAACAGAAAATCATGCTTTCTAAATACATTCTCTTAATGGAAGTTACTTTTTTTTTCCTAGGTCATACATGTTTTATTTTCATAATTTAACCTTTCTGACTTCTAAAATTGACTGATTAATGTTGAATTCAAGCTTCAAAATTCTACCTCTTTTCTTCGGGCTTCCAAAATAGTAAACTTGTTTCCATTGGACATATTCTGTTACTGTTTTTGTAAGTGGCCACTTATGCATAAGAATGGTCATAATTTTTTATAAACTACCAGTGTGTCCATTAGTCCTGTGAAACTCTATTTTCAAAGAAGAATGGCATTATTTTAATTGTTTTAAATTTCTCTCCCTACTCCATTCTTCCCTTCATCTGCCTTCAGACCATTATGGCCGGGTCTCTACCAAGAGATGATTTCATTTTCTTTGTTTTCTAATCACTTAAGGGTTAGGCATGCTTGCCAAGATGTTCAGAAAACGTAGTGATTTGTGAGTATCCTACTTCTGAGGGTTTAAAGGAGCATGATTGTCAGTGCATACTGAACATTAGTTCTATGAAAAATAACAACTCTTTAACATGAGCTAAATGGTGCCAACAGTCATCAGTTCAGAAAGTCGTGGATCTAGCCCATTTGTTATCGTCCAGGTGGAGAACTACATCTTGTCACTTGTGGCTTCTTAATGATTCTGTAATTGTGTTGAGTTCTTCTGTTCTTTTCTGAGCTAATACACATTTTCCTAAGATGGATCTGCTTCAAGAAAAACAAGACTCCTTGTGATCTCAAAATTGATGGCTCGCCACATATGATTGGAGAGTATGTGAGCAGCACACTAAACAAAATATTCTGGAGAACAATTTTGAATTTGTCCACTATATTAGTATTGATTTTTTTTTTTTGTCCTTTCAAGCTTCCCTGATATAAACGTGTAAATAACTGCATGAAGCACAAACCCGAAGCCACTGTCTGTGTAACTGCACTACTTAACAGTGGTCTGCTTATATTTAACACTTGTTTAATATCAAGACAGCAGTAAGATTAAATCAGGGTTAGTATTCAGTCCAGCTCAAAGCAGGGTCATCAGCAAATTCAGTTGATTTCAGGCTGTCAATATAACCAGAGTATTGAAAACTGCTTGCTTTAACAGTATAAATGTTTTTTTCTTTCATTTCATGAAAACAGTTTACCCTAGACAACAGGTAATGGGAAATTTTCTACTACTGCATTCAAATATTGCCTCCCATCCAAATCCTCGAATGTGCATTAAACTGAAAATTGAAAATAAGTTGCAAAACCCCCAACACCTTTGCAAATACACTATTTTGAGAATAAAAAAAATATATGAAGTTAATGATTTTTTTCATTCTATAGGAACAAAAGCTTAAAGTGTGTAACTTCCAGGTCTGGAAACTCCTTATAGACTTGCCCTTGTAAGTGCATAGAACTCTTAAGTACTCATTCACCCAAGAATGCATTTTGGGGGAATAAATATATTTATTATAGTAAATAATTTCTTGTGTCTGAACAATAAGTTTGGAGTGACTTTTTTTCTCTAATTTAATTTCAGTCATCAAATTTGCTATGATTCTAGAATACCTTTTATGAAATACATTAGAGAAATACATCAGAAATGTAGAAATACATTAGAGAGGAATGAACATCTATGATTAAATTCTGGGTTTAATAACTCAGACCAAACAAAATGGGGTAAAGTAAATATCATTCTTTTTATATCACCACAGAATTGATTTTAGTATTTGTGAAATTTTAAAATGCATAATTCTTCTCCATTACATCTGAATATTGCAAAGCTTTTCTGTCTCTGCATGGATCGACCAAGCTTAAACTTCCCTTTTATACATTGCTCCGAAACAGAAGGTAAAAACACAATTACTTCTGTGGTAATATTTAGTGTTTGCTGCTTTTGAAATACATATATGAGTGTGGAAAGACTGTAAAAACCAGTCAATAAGGACATGCAATTCTTTTTGGAAGGAAGTTAGAATACCTTGTTTGTTCTTTCCATTCAGGACTGACTTGGGTGCTGGACAGGCCACTGAGTTTTCTGCAGTTGCATTGCTTCAGGTCTACGAACATGGGCAGGTGGAGGACTTAGAGGACTTGAGATGCATTTCACGTGTACATTGGGGCACCTTCATATTCCTCAAGATTTTTTATTCCTAAAAAGGGTGCATCAGAGGATTGAGTATCAATTAGCCTTAGAGATCTAAGCGTGCATCTATATATTTTGTAAATCATATTAATATTTGTAAATCTTAAAAACAAAAAGGAAAAGATCACTGTAACTAAATAAGATTAGCTAGCTTATAAGGCCTTCACTTGTGTAAAGCTTTTTGTTTGACCACAACTTAGAAGTGCTGTGAGACAACACAGACTGGCTAGTGATCTCCTTTCAAATAATTACATTTGTTTTCTCTAGTGATTAACAGATGATCCCGTCACTCTTATTTGTGAGTTCCTAATCCTCTTCATGTGTTTTGAGATTGTGTTGGGTGTCTGCAAGTACCAAGGAACTGTCCTTGTGACAGGAAATTGTTCTGGACTAAGTGGATCCAGAATGTTATGTTCTGGAAGTAAATCTGGTTTGTTACCTGTCTCATAATAAACACTGCATCCAGTAATGGATTAAAAAGAGGAACCAGGATTGACAACAGTAAGAAGAGATGACAAGTGAAAGGGTTAAAGGCAGTCAGACCTTGTAGAGCTAATTCTGTTTGGTCTGGAAATCTTTTATACTGTGCCTAGTACTTTTGTGTGAGAATTAGACTTAGATGTTTCTTGAGGAAAAAAAATGAGCAGCCTGAAGAGCAAATAGCCCCACAGCTTATTGAAATTTTACTGTACGGACAGTAGGTGGATTTGTAAAGAGACTAAGAGCAAGTTGACTCATAAAATCCTCTATCAATTAATCATTTAAAAATATTTAAATCCCGAAACATGTATAAACACTAAACTGCAGCATCTTATCCAAATTATTAATTTAGCAACTTTTCTTAGGTTAAGCCTGGTTTTGATGAACTGATTTAATATTTCAGTACATGTATTTATTGCAGTATTACTCAGGTATCCCCTTCAGATTTAAAATAAATATTTCATGATGTTTTGCAGACTAAAAATCAAGTACTAATGGAGCTGTCCATACAGTTATTATAGAAACACTAGATACTAACTGATAAAGGATTTGGGGGGGGGGGGGGGGGGGTTGTATTAAAGAGTGAGACACTCTTTAATTGAATTGAAATATATGAAACTGCTTTGATTTAAATTGCTCAGGATAGAATTTTTTTGGTACTTTTATTTTCTGGCGATATTGCATACCATAAAATATCACTTAAAATAAACTGTATTTACAGTATAGAGTGATGAAAGAAGTTTGAAATATTTCTGACGGAAGAAAAAATCTACCATTCATGTAAAGCAAATGCAAAGTTGGCAAAAAATGATGTCTGAATGACCCATAGCCATTTTAAGCATGTGATGATATTCACCGTTACTACTATTGTAATTCCATTTCACAGTAAGAGGAAGGTGGAGGTCTAAGGCTGCAAATTCTAGTATTTCGAAAGAAAATTATGTTGGTTTAAGTCCAAAAGTTCAGATGAATTATGTTATACCAAAATTACAATTCTGAAGAGAACTGAGTTTATCGGAGCTATGTAGAGCTGCTCCTCTGTCCTCCGTCCCTCATTATGCAAGGGCAATAGTTGGACTGTTCATGAGTTTCTACTGTTAGATTTGAAAAAGATACTAGGTACGGTGGAAAATGTGCTTTCTAATAAACTGCTGCAATCCACAATACTGTAGCAGTCACCTGTAACTGATGTTTCGAGTGCTCTGTGTGTATCTTTCACATGGCAAAGTCTGTTTGGAATGTGGGATCTTTCTCTGTTGTCTGTCCTTGTGCTTTCCTTTTGGAGTGATACTGAGCTCTCATTAAACATGATGCTCCTTTATTTACTTGGAACCCCCACTACAAAGAGGTGGAAGCCACACACATCAAGCTAGTTTTTCAAGTTTGCACTTTGGTGTGTTGATAACTAAATAACAGATCACCTGATGGGAGACTTTGATTGCCTGTCAAGGCCAATCAGAAGTCACTGGCAGAGAAGACACTTATTCCAGCAAAGTATTCCTAGTGTAGACACCGTCAAGTAATCACAAAGACCCTCTGAGATGAAAACAGCTTCCATGCAGGGTACTGTAGTTGTTCGCAGCTAGCTTTAAAGGAATAGGCATGGAGAGAGTACTTTTGCTATGACTCATCCACTATTCTGGGACTGCCTTCCTAGAAGGCTGAAGATGGACCTTCATCTTATTCTTGGTCTTACTCAGTTGAAGGCAGGGCAAAAAATGCAGTTTTATATCAAGTTTGCAAAGAAGATAGTGGTGATAATTGTAATGAATTATCAGAGGAAAGTAAACATCTGTCTTTCATTGTAAGCAAAGCAGAAAGGTCATGGACAGAGTGAACAAGGAAGTTACTGCTGGCAATTTTCTTCAATCAGCTTTAAAGAACAAAGTCACCTCTGAGTGGAGAACATTTGCATTTTGGATCTCCAACCAAGGCTCCAAGTCAGAGGCCTGGCATTTCATACATTTATTACTCCAGAGTTGCAGGAGTACCAAATTCTCTTCTTTGTTACGTATGAATACATAAGTTTTCTCCTGAATGAAAAGCATTTCACTGTGATCTTTGTTCTTTACTGAAATTTAAAGTAAAAGCTGATTTAGGGTTCTTACGATGATGCTGTGCTTTCTTTTTGTTCTGAGCCTGTTGTAAAACCAGCATAAATGGCTTTCAGCAGAAATTCAGTAGTTGGGCTGAATTTCATCTCTGCTACTGCTTAATGGAATTTGATTACTGTTGTGATAGTAAGCAAAGCACTCATTATAGATCAAGAACTAACTTGTTCAAATACTATAGAAACTTGAAACAAAAAATGCTGTCCCTATAGGAGAGAATTTGATGCTGAAGTACACGTGTTACAGACAAACGCTGTACTACATCTTGCAGGAGGGTGTAGGGAGACAGCGAATGGATTCCTCTGTGATGGTTCCCAGATCACAGGTACCACTATGGAAGGGAGGATGACTTCAGTTCTGCCAAGCTGCTGCAACACCTTGTAAAGTCATGGGCAGATAAAATGGACACTGTATGGATCAAGCCTGGCTCCCCAGCACTTTTGGCAGCCGGCACTAGAGTGCTAGTGTGGATTCGCAATGTCATGATCTAGACCCATACAAATAACATGTAACAGAATTTGGTTCCTTTGTTGCCAGTCTGTCTTTAGGATCTTGTTATTTTATTGTTATTTTAGGGCACAGATAATCAATCAAAGCTTAGTTACAGTAGGCTGCTGCCCTATGTGAAAGTTACAGTTATGTATGATTACTGAAATCTACCTTCTTGTATTAAAAGAGAAGCAAGTACAGGAAAGCCGCAGGATGCTATTGCCTTTAGCAATTATTTGTTCGAACTGTCCAGGTGGAAAATTGCCTGGAGACTTCATGGTCATTTTGCAGGTTATGGCAGCCTAAAGGTGAAAGTATGAGGTGGAACGTCTTAGACTTTGTCACTGTTCCAGTGCCTGTTTGCTACTGAAGACAGTTTCTTTCTTGGTGAGAAGATAGATGAAGTGGAAAAATCCATAAAGTATTCTCTATGACAACATGAATTCTTATCAAGGGCGGGGGCAGCTAACCATTCTTGACTGTATAGACACTGCACTGCACGTACTGTTAGAACATGAGAGAGGAATAATATGTTTATGCAGTGGATTCCAAAAACTTTTTCCAGATTAGTTATTTTTCTGTGGCTTCTGTATTAGTTTTAGAACTGCTTGCATAATGTGGTTTCATCTGCCTGGATGAATAGATACAAGCATTAACTTTAAATTACTTTTGTGGTAAAAGTAAAATCTGGTAAATTATAAGAACCGTATAAAGACGGGAAACAGAGTTGGGAAAAATGTAAATGGGGAGACAGACAACTTGGACTAGAAGAAAGTTATCTATTGTGAAAAGTGAATGAGATGCTTCGCATTTAGGTCAGTCTATTTTAACTTAAACCTTGTGTCAAAATTCAACCAGCTTTCACCCGCGGTAATAAAATTGTGGAGTTGACTGTTCTGAACTAGAGAAACATTTTTGGTTACATGGATAGAAAAACATTTGTGAAAAACACTATATAGAGATTTAGAATAACAGACTGTCCCTTATTCCAATTCTGTTATGTAATTTAGTAGATAACAACCTCAACTGATGACAACTGAAATTCTCTCTCTATTACCTGCAGAACAGTTTCACTATAAACAGTATTAATACAAGCTTCTGCTGATTGCTGTAGCAATATACTTCATCTTTGCTCTTTAGGTTCCGCTCTTGATGTGAAAATAGGTCAGATTTTGTTCTCTGCTATCTATCAGCATGTGTGTCAATCAAGCAGGTGATGCACATACGCCCGTTAGGGGTTATATTTAAGATCATCAACTCATTTCATGTAGGTTTCTAAACAGATGGTTTCTCTTGGTCCCCAGAAACATTATCTGGATTTGAACCACTGATATGAGTGTGAAAGAATCTGTTTATATTCACCAATCTCCTCAGTCTAGCTTCCATCTATTAAAATTTTAAAGGCACAGATTTTATTCTGCATGAACAAAGCATATGAAAAATCACGGTACTGGATTAATAAGTAATTAGTGGAATTTCCTTCAATTAAAACTGAATACACAAGCCTGCAGCCTTGCATATTGAGTACATTCTTTAAACCAAAGCAGGAACCAGTATAACTTGAGACAGAGCTGTGATATGAAATTTTCCAGCATATATTAGTCTGATAAATTTTGAAGGTGGTTTGCTTTTTATTCCTTTCTTTTCCTGATGGTTCTTTTTAAGCTTTTCTAGGTTATGTTTTCCACTTGATTTTATTAAGCTTCTCAACCATTTGGCAAATAAGGAAATAGCATTACACTCAGAACAGAAATATGCTGCCTAAATTATTTCTGGTAATGCAAATAAAATATCAAAGTCATCTCATGGATTTTGCTGTGAATGAGAAACCTCTTCTTTTGATTATGAATATTCCTACCATCCAATTACAGATTTCAGTTACACACTGTGGTCCACATTTTTTGTTTCCTGATTTTATTTTATTTTTTGCTTCTCTCTCCACTAGTAATGCAATACTCTTGAATCTTATTACTGTTGTTTGATTTGCTGTACCTCTTAAAAGCCATGGTCAGGATCAACATGCATAGTTAGTCTATGTTGCTGGATGCGGTGTAATATAAAGACACCAGAGCTAGATTTAAATGAGTTATTGAGGGTACCGGGAACAGTCTATCAAGAGAAGCATAGGTCTTAATCTGTAGTTGTTTATTCCCCTTAGCTTGATACAGACATGCATGCTATCAATACAAGACAATTCCTGTGAGACAACCTTATGGTTTACTGTCATGTGCAATACGCATACATGAATGCAAAATTGCTTCTAAATTGTATATGCTACATGTATTTATTTCATTGTACATTTTTTGTAATATAATACAGCATCTTGAATGTTTGTGTAAGATTTATTCTATCTAAACATCAGTCCTGAATATCAACACTTCTCAAGCATTCAAAGTAGCAGAGGCTACTAATGGAAATCAAATCTTCTGGTGGAAAGTAGTTAGTAATGACCACAGAATCGTTATGAAAGTGCGCATATACTTGGAACCATGGGAAAGAAAAATTCAGTTAAAATGCATGCTCCTAACATTAGCGCTTATTTAGACAGCCCTTCTTTGTGACCAGTGTTGGTATGTGTCAAAGTAAAAGTGATTAAGTCTAGATACACAAATAAGGGATTGATACATGACTATATTCAGAATTAAATCTGCAGAGTGTTCTAGGTTGATTCTCGCAAGCAAAGAAGAAGAGATTTCTCTGTTGATAAGCTAATGTTTGGGACGCTCACAAAAAAAAGCACTTGCATGTAGAGCAAGTAAAAAAATTACTGTCTTAAAATTAAATTTATATAGGGTTTTGTTTGTTTCTTTACTGAAATATATGTTTTGGTGTTCAAAAAAATTTTCCCCTGAATCTAGGATTTGGGTTTTTTTTTTTTTGCTTTACTTAGCTAAATGAGGTTTAAATACTGAAAAAAACCCAACCCATTTCTCCAAATAGTGTATTGAATTAACCTTACTTTTGCAATTAGGACTTTAGTTAACACAGGAGAGCAAGATAAAAGTGGTTCTCAATCACAGGTAAGTGGAGAGGTTATTATTTCTTACCAAATGCAGAGAAACTTAAAATGGTCATTCATTGCAGCGACCAATCTGTGTTTTGTTATAAACCTCTCAATGTTTGGGACGAGAATGTTTTTAAAGCCTCACCTCTTGGAATTAAATTGCTTGCATGAGAATCACTTCTCTCTTTACCGTCATTTTCTAGTTCTTTCTGGGAAAAAAAGGAGACAAAAGTTTTAGTCTGGTTTTTTACAACTCAAAAACCTTATATGTAGAAAGTGATCACGTAGTTACCCCCCTTAAAAATAAAAAAAGTTTCGTTATGCCAGTTTCATGATTCTGGGATTCCTCAAATGTAGCTTCTGAATGCATGGGGATAACAGTACAGTGTAGTTTTTCTTTTCAATCCAGGAGGTTCCTAGAATGCATTGATGATAACTTCCTTCTCCAAGTGACAGAGGAGCCAACAAGGAGAGGTGCTATGCTGGACCTTGTTCTCACCAACAAGGAGGGGCTGGTGGGGAATGTGAAGCTCAAGGACAGCCTTGGCTGCAGTGACCATGAAGCAGTGGACTTCAAGATCCTTAGGGCAGCAAGGAGGGTGCACAGCAAGCTCACTACCCTGGGCTTCAGGAGAGCAGACTCTGGCTTCTTCAGGGATCTGCTTGATAGAGTACCATGGGATACAGCCCTGGAGGGAAGAGGGGCCCAAGAAAGCTGGTTAATATTCAAGGGTCACCTCGTCCAAGCTCAGGAGCCATGCATCCCAACAAAGAGGAAGTCAGGCAAAAACACCAGGAGGCCTGCATGGATGGACAAGGAGCTCCTAGACAAACCCAAACACAAAAAAGAAGCCTAGAGAGGGTGGAAGCAAGGACAGTTAGCCTGGGAGGAACACAGAGAAATTGTCCAAGCAGCCAGGGATCAGGTTAGGAAAGCTAAAGCCCTGATAGAATGAAATCTGGCCGGGGATGTCAAGGGCAACAAGAAAAGCTTCTATGGGTACATCGGGGATAAAAGGAAGACTAGGGAAAATGTGGGCCTGCTCCTGAAGGAAACAGGAGACCTGGTTACCCAGGGCATGAGAAGGCTGAGGTACTCCATGACTTCTTTGCCTCAGTCTTCACTGGCAAGTGCTCCAGCCACACCACCCAAGTCACAGAAGGCAAAGACAGGGATGGGGAGAATGAAGAACTACCCACCGAAGGAGAAGATGAAGTTCATGACCATCTAAGGAACCTGAAGGTGCACAAGTCCATGGGAGCTGATGAGATGTGTCCGTGGGTCCTGAGGGAACTGGCAGTTGAAGTGGCTAAGGCCCTATCCATCACATTTGAGAAATCGTGGCAGTCCAGGGAAGTTCCCACTGACTGGAAAAGGGGAAACATAACCCCCATTTTTAAAAAGCGAAAACAGGAAGACCCGAGGTATATTTCTTGTGTTTATGTATATTGCTGTAAGTCCATAGTCCTAACTCAATTCTAGCCAAGTTTACTTCGTCCTTGACTTGTCTTGACTTGATGCTGCTTCAGTAACATAATGCTGTTATGCTATGTTCAGCACTGATTTGATTTTAAAATCTTGCTTCTACCTCACCAGAAGTGGGCATGCTTTGGAAATGGGCAAGTGTCAGGAAGATTATGTTGAAATAAATTGTCCTTTTCCTTAGCATATTTGGAGCATACCTCTTCATCTTTAGCAAAGATAAGAAAAAGTTCTTTTCTTTCGTTGCAAAGCTTAAAGCATTGATTCTCTTTAGTCACTCCCAGAAAACATATTTCTTACGGTGATCACTTCCTTTCTTTCCTCCACATCTGGCTCTACTTTTCTTATTATTTTTTCTTCCTTTCCCAGAAGAATTCTACAGTTTAAGGGCTTTGGGCTACAGATGTTCAATTGTTATTTTTGACACACCAGGCAAAGTAACTTTGGCCTTATAGGCTAGACTCAGTTGTCCAGTTTTTGCTGTGAGTTATCTTAAGATTCACATTACTGAGACACAATTTTTGTCTCAGGATGGAAGGAAGCGGGAGCTGCTGCCTCCTTAGTTAACCTAGAATTTAAATGATGACATATTAAGGTGCTAATGCCTTTTGAGTATCAGTCTAGCTAGTATCACTCATCAGAGTGGTAAATGAAAGAATATGCTGCTGCCTCTTGAGTAATACAAGTAACTGAGCTCACCTCCAAACTGAACATTACTGGTTGTCTTTGTTTTGAATTTCTCCATATGTCACTCAATATTGTTAAGCACACTTGATTCTTTCAGGACGCTACAAGAAGCAGGTACTGCTTATGTCAATAATTGTATAGTACTGACAATTGTAGTAGAGGAAGTCTTTAAGCTATTTATCTTTTTAAGAAATGCATTCTGTTTGGTAGTCTAGTTCATTCCCATAAAAGACATGTTCTAGAATTGAGAGTCTTTCCATTAATGAGTTTTCTAGGCTGTACAGAATAGCTGTTAAGATGAAAAAACTGTGACTTAGTGACGTTAAATTAGATTTGTTACTACTCACAACTGAGTTCCCTTAAGGTAGCTGGAGTGAGCTTCTAAAGCAGATGAAAAAAAAAGAGCATTTTTCATTGTTATTGCAGGTGACGTATCTAAACTGGCAGTATGCAGGCATAGGAAGAGCATATAAATTAGACCAAAAGAATTTATTCAGATTTTTTCAAAAGCATCAACAGAAGTGAAAAAAGGAATGAGCTTTGGTGGGATGTGTGAATGAACATCTTCATCATCTTTACCTAGCTATCTTTCAATGCCAAAAGAAAAATAATGTACTGGAGAGAAAAGTAGTTTTGGACCTTTGTTCTGCAGTAAGACAAAAACCAAATATGATGTTCAAGGAAAATCTGTACTAACTTGCCTTAGTTCCTAATATTGTGTGCATATTACAGTCATTTTTCATTTTGAAAAGAATGAGATTACCAATGACCAATTCAAGGAAAACATTTTTCATAGTGGGCTGGATCTTTCTGTTCCAGGGGTATTACTAAAAAACTGTGAATTTCCTGCCACCTTAAGTTTCAGTAATATTAGATCAGAAGTAAAGTTTTTGGGGTGCTAAGAACTACTACTTTCTGCCATTGCAAGATAGACTCACTTGGCACCTTTTGGGATAATGTTTGATGGTCACAGTAGAGGACTACTGGCAAAACTGGGCAATGGCTAATTAGGTACTGTCAGTGTTGTTTCACTCTTTCCTTAAACTACCCAATTGTAACTGAAATGAGGCGTCTGTGGCACAAACACCTCTACAGTACTTGATACAAATGTGTAATTAGAGCACAAATAAATTTGTACAAACTACACAATGACTTTTTGAGGAGTAAATGAAGAAAAGGATTTTTCCTCACCTTGTTAACTTGTATTAGGTCAGGCACATGCTCTTCATGTACTGAACTAGTACAGTAGCCACATTTTCAAAGACCCTTCTGTCCTAATTACCTTTTCTCTATCCTGCAAGAGGTTATAAAGGAATTTATCATATATAGTTACATTTTTTACCAGAGCATATTCTCAGTATATATGGAGGCAATGTCCCTAACCTCACTGGTTAACCCACTGCTAGTTTCTGAAAAGATTTTACTTTTCATTATATCAGACCTAGACAAGGAAGAAATTGTGTCCAAGAAAGTAGGAAAGTGCCCCTATTGCAAGTGTGAAACTGGAAATACTTTATCACAGGCTTGAAGCCATTCTCTTCATTTCTTCAGCACTGGCCTTTCCCCCCTTTCTCAAATGCAAGTATTTTTCCAAACAAAAGGGGAAATATCTGTCTTTGTTCAGTTACTGTCATGGTGGTACTTGAAAATGATAGCGCTTGGATTGTAACTACTCCCGATAAAGGACAAGATGATAAATTTGTCACAGGTGAACATGAAAGTTTCACAATAATAGCAGTAGGGTGAGAAATACGAGACCTTGCCTTGGGTAGCCTGCCCTCACAGCGTCACAGGGCAGCTGCAGCTGCTGGCCATCCCCGCCACTGCCTCACAGGGCACTCCTGGACCTGGCACAGAGACATCGGTTTCCAGCTTTCGATCACCTTCAGCACCTTACACCCCCACACCGTACACCCGATGTTGTCATGGTGTACTGTGTGGGTGAGGCCATGGAAGTAACAGGCAAGCTCTTGCTTAATTGGAGTATTTGTTTTATTAACTAATATTAATAAGACAATGATATCTAAAAGTAGTAAAGCATTAATACCAAAAGAAACTCTACCGAAGCAACGATTACAAATAATAACACTTACTACACACACAAGCATACACCCCTAACTCACTCACAACCTGCTAGAATTGCGCGCTACCTATAGCCCACACCCTGGCTACACCAGGGAAGCCGTGGACCACACACCTATGTCAACAGATAAGGCTCTGTGCTTCCTCCTGTGGGGCCGTGCCTCCACACACGTTGTCATGCCTATAGGAGGCTGTTGCTTTGGGGTCTTCAGATGATCTTCCTCAAATACCTCATGGTCTCATGAACATACTGATTGCTTTACCATGCTGTGTTTGTATCACCAGCCTCCTGGTCTAAGCATGTCATCATTTGCTGAATCAAATATCCAGTCGTTATCCCTTTCATCTCTGCTGCCAATTTCTTCCTCATGTTAACTCTAAGTAGTGATGTCCAGGCAGAGTTCACTTCTTCCTGTGACTCTCTAGTCTCGAGGCAAACGTGAGCTACTTCTTCCTGCCAGCTGCACGCCAGGTCAGACTTAGTTCTCCCTTCTTACAGCTCAGCACTGCCAAGATGAGTGCACTCGCCTCTGTGCGGACCCCTCCACACGCAGCACTGGAGGAGCTTGTCGGGGGGTACCCATGCCCCAGGCTATAGGGGATTCTGAGAGTGAAGCATTGGGAGTGAAGTAAGGGGTGTATTTATTGAACACACAGTCTTACTGCCTTTCCCAGAAGGATGGGAAGTTGAAAAGGTGGATGAAATGGTTCAAAAGTGGGTTTGTTGCCACTTTACAACCTAATGTCAATGGAAGAGATCTTAGCAATTAACCTTACTGGGAGAATTCTGATCCATCAGTCAGTTTTTAGCCTCAACCTTGTATCTCACGTACTCAGAAGACAGTATAGCTTCAAAGAAGAACTAGCTAAAGTTTCTGTGAAGTTCTGCAACTTGAAATTGACATGGTGGTTAGGTCTTGTTCTGACTTATTCTATTAGTACAACTTATTTAAAAAACTAATCCATCAGCCCATTTAATTCCATAGTTGTAGCATCAAATTATAGTCCTCGTGTTCTCATCTGCTGTTTCATCAACACAAATGTAAAACAGCCTGATAAGATTAAATATCACTGTACTAAGGGACTACTGCTTCCCTAGAAGAATGGAATAAAAAAAATTGGCAGTTGCATCAGTTTTGCTGGAGTGAAGAACTTTTAAACTTGCACTGAAATGCATTATAAGCAGCTTTTTTCCCCTGCCAAATACTTGCAGCATAGTGGCAGATTGGCTGTTGATTTACAAAATATTTTTACCCAGTTTATTTTAAAATAGAACCATAATTCTTTTCCTGTTGAGTGGCACTAAAGCAATTACATGATGTAAGCAATTAAAAATAATTGCAAAGGCTTGAAAGCTAAATGCTAACATGTAAAGGCCAAATTCTAAAGTTTTTGCTTCACTTTCCTTAGACAGATTTCCTACTCGTTTCACTGCAGTTTTCATCTTGTATTTCCTGATTTAAAGCACACACAGGACCAGATTAATAAAACAGATAATTGTGCTTTGTCTGCCAAATCTGCATCTTTCATTGCATGTGGTTATCAGTGCCCCAGATGAGTTTTTTGTGTAAAATAGCTAAGTGTGAGCATACAGTGTTGATGTGTGACTCTGAATTTTATATTCTCAATTTACCTTGCCTGGTTGCAGTGTCAACTCACCTCAAAAATTCTCACCCAGTATGATTAAGTTCTTTTATGAGCAGTATTAATTACTAGTGTGTATTTCTGATAGATCTGAAACTTACTTTGTCAGTGCAGTATTTTACTAGAATGTTCTGTCCCTTTTCCAACAGCATCACTTTCTAGAACATTTATACATCTTTGCAATGCTTTTGCAACATATTTTCAGCCATTTTGTTTCCATAGGTTGGCTTCAGTTGCACCTCACCACGCTTCTAGAGCTTGCCAACATCAGAACATGGATGGAAGCAGATAGCAGTGCTGGCTTGACGTATTTTAACATATGAAGCGTGAAGGTGAAAGCTGCAGTCAGCAGTGCCAGTCAAATGGATTAATACTGTTGCTGAAACTGGAAAAAAAAGACTAGGGCAGGGTAAACTGATCATTTTCAGTAAATTTGTTAAAATCATTATGCTCTCGCATCTTAATTTTAATGATTTGAGAACTAAGGACTAGGATTTATTTTGTGCAGTTTTAGATACCTGTAAGTCAGGTGTGTAAGTTTACAGTACTGACCTCATCTGGTTTTACAGCCAGTGGAAGGGCAATTCATCCTATTTTATTTCAACCTCTGTTATAGGATGGGATGACTCATCTTCTAAGGGAGCTGTTTCTCACCATTGACTATGAAGGAACATAGTGTCTGTCAGTTAAATTAGGGCAGATGAACTTGCCATGCAGCTTGCTGTGTCCGCCTCCTGGAAATATAAATCATATCTGAAACTCAAAATACTTAAGGAAAATGCACAATTAGTTCACAGAAGTGGCAACAGCAGATGTTTTGATGGAGTTGTATGTGCATTGGTAGTGAATCGAAACTTCAGGTTAATATTTATAGTTAAAGATTTTGTTTTTTATGGTTATCTGTTTTTCCGCAAGAAACAATGTATAGTTTTTATATCAGGAGGAAAGGAAGATAAAATACTTTCATTCGGTTAAGCAGATGGTTCAATGAATGGGTCAGACATGCTTTTGCCCTATGGATGTATGGTATTCTGAAAAAAGATATTGGAAAATGTCTGAGAAGTGTAAAATGATTTTGCATGATGCTGACACATATGATGCCCTCATCTAGTGTAAACATTAACTACTACTTTTTTTGCTAAGCCAAGTGGAGGTGTTACTTTAAGAAAATAAGTCTTAGAAGCAAAAATCCTTAAAAAATTTTATCAGGTGTTTGATAAAGTTTAATATTTAGATCACAGTGATCAATTTCCTAAAAACTGATGCCCAATAATTTCTTAAAATCATATCCATTTTATGTGTTTTGTAGTGGAAATTTCAAATAAAGACAATTAAAAATACCTTTAAAAAAGTTACTATACAGATTTGGTATCAACAAGAAATCTGGCTCCACGGTATGTGAAAGATGACCTTAGTCTTGTTTTTTCATGGGAAGTGATTGTACTGGTTACTGCAAAGCTGTGAGCCTGAGGGGATGGCTTTATATTTATATTAGATCAATATCATAATTAGAGAAAAAACCTTCTACAATCTGACATATCTTAAATTAACCTTTCAAAGCATTTTGTGGGCAGTCAGGGTTCACAAATCATTTGGTTTCTCAATTATTTCTTCTCTGTGGAATTTTGATATGGAAAGTTCATTAAATAATAAAAAAAAACCTTATTAGGAATTGTGTATGATGTATGATAGTAGAAATAAAGACAGCCAATGTTGCTAGCTCTCTATTTATGAAATCAATCATACTTATAATTTGATTTTTTTCTCATGCCTTCTCAGAATCATTTTACAGTCTCTTTAATTTTACTTGCTCTTCTCCCTTTGTTTTGTTATCACTGGACATTTTTCTCATGCCCCGTTTCTGCCTTCTCTTTTCAATTTCCTAAACAGATTATGAATCCAGTTAGAATCAAGGTGAACTTTCGAACTTAGTGTTCTTCAGCTGATTAGAAAATGGGCATAATAGGGAATCTCATTTTTAACAATGATTTCATAAGAGTAATTGAATAGCATCTTTCAGCTGGGATCCCAAAGTGCTTTGTAAACGTGAGGCAGTATTATTATTGTTCAACTAATAATAGAAAAAGTGGGCCAGATAAATTTAGGCATGCATTTAAAAAATACTTACCTTTGAAGTAGGGTTCTGAACCCTTTAGGCACTCAAATTCTAGGTTTAGCTTTACCAAGGTAACTACCTCGAAGCTCCCTCTGAACCTGCTGAGAGCTGTGGGAACTCAGTATGCCTAAAAATCAGGAAAAAAAGGATGAGGAGAGAACATTTATGGAATGAACTGATGAACTCAATACACAGGAAGTCTTCATCTTCCTGATGTATACATTTTCATGGTACTATAATCCTCAGATACTTAACTGTGACATTAGAATGATATTTCAGACGCTTATATTTTAAGGACTTCACCAAAGTGGTTTTCCTCAGGTCCCAGAGACCTTGGGAATGCAGGAATTTTGCATCTCTACTTTTCTTTAGAGGCATAAGGTACAAAGCATCTTGTAGAGTTTGATGGGTGAAAGAAAGAATATGGCTTATAACTGAGCCATAAACATTTCACTTTACAAGAAAGAGAGCTTGCTGATTTAATTAAGCAATTAGATAATGCTGTTATCTTTATTGGAGCTGTGATGATGCAATGGATTTGGGGTCCTGTAAAAACTGGAAGCTATGCCTGCGCCCATTCAGTTCAGCTTCTGTTGGGATCATTCAGAGATTATTATGGTTTCAGTTGGGCCAGAAACAAAGGCAATTTTAATATTATTTTGTTTTGTATTGCTACATAAAGTACAGTATGATTTTACAGTGCAAAGTATTTATAGCAACAATAATGATGTCTCTCACTTTATGTTCAGAGCACTCAGCCAGTTGCAATGCACCAGTTCCTATAAATCTACCATTTATCATGTCGTAACTTACAAAATACATTTACGTTCTTCCCAGCGCAGATGTGTGTGTATAAAGAACTAGGGCATGCACATCCAAAACCTTTGCAGAAAGGTTTATCTTCTGTGTAAGAGAGGAAATTTTGAAGAGATGGACAAACTAGTCTTTTTTGTGTGAAAAGTTATTTAAATATTTTTGATTATTAAAGAACTCTGCACTTGAGTAGAGAGAGAATTTACAAAGGTAGTGGACAAGCTGAATTATTCAGTAATGAAATCTTCTCTTTCAGTATAATGCCTGTTGTTGTTTTATATGTTTAGTCATCATTTTTAGGTGACTTCTCCAATGTGAAAAACCTTTCATTAACTGTTGTTGCTTCCCTTGTCCCTAGCTAACATCTAATAGCAAGCAATTACTTTTATTTCCAGATCATGAGAGGAAACAACCCCCCTTGTTTTTTGGCTTTGAAGGTGTTAATGATTAGAGAATACTTTTTAAAACATGAGATGCTAAACAGGGAGTCTGGCCGATGTTCAATCCCGTGTCGTGAGGCTGTCACAAAAAGGACTTTCTTCTTGAAGAATAGTATTGCAGATACTATTAAATATTCTTTGTGAATATTTGCATGTTGTACCCTCGAATTCATCAGGACGTTTGCCATTGACTTCAGCAGGATCAATGTTCCTCAAATAGTATATGTGTGGTGTAAGGAATATACATAGATTTCTTCTGTGTGGCATGTGCAGCAAAATTTAAGAAATAGATTTGATTTTCCCCACCCATATCTTGTCCTACTTTGCTTACTATTTTATTTTTACGTGCTTACTCATGCTTCCAATACCTGGCAATGAAACCTAGCTCAAATACTACAAAGGATGTGTTTTAAGATTTAATCTACATACAAAAATAATCCTATCAAAGAGTCAAGTGTGACTTGAAAATGTATAACCCACTCATCTGATTCAGAATGAAAACAAATTTCACCTGATTAAAAAACAGGTTCAGAGTGGAATATTCCCCCATCTGTCCTGGTTTGGTTTCAACTGCTGCTAGCTGTGGCAGCTTCTGAGAGTGTTTGTGTTTGGGAACATCTTTCTGTAGAACATCCCTTCAAAGGAACGATATGTCACTCGAAGCCAAGTGCATGCAGGTGCACCTTAGAAAAAGGTGTTTACCGATGTGTCTGCCTCATCACTCGCAGTTGACGCTCACATTGTGAGATTAAAAGGTTAGCAGCTTAAAGCTCAAAAATAACACATCATCAGATGAATAGCCTGGGAACTGGAATAGTTCTCTAAATCTTTATATTCTTATTGTTGCTGATGATTATATTAGCAAGTTTGCTGTTGTCAGTTGTTTGTTACTAGGTAATAACTGAGGGGACAAAATTTAAAGGCAGGCAGTATCATGTCTTAATATTGCCACAACTGCAAGTAGTAAAGAAATTGTTAATTCAAGCAGCTGAAATCTTTTTGTATTAAAATGAAATAGTATCATGCAAAAGGTTAGAAAATAACATCAGTGAATATGACTAAGGTTATACATATACATTGCACGTACACATATACATATACATTGCACGTGCTCTATGTTTGATTTCCAGGAAATACTGAGGTAGGGTGCTTGAAAGTATCTGTAGCAGAATAATGCTCTGTTCTTAAAAAATAACTTTGCACTTGCATGCATGGCTCTAATTCTGCAACCTAGGGCAGGAATCTCTTCTGCTGACACTTTCAGTGAAAATTGAGGGATTTCAGGATCCATTAAAAAGGTTTTTGAACATCATGGAATCAGCCTATTACAGCTAATTTTTCTGTGGAACAATTGTTTATTTTTCCACTATATTTAATAAATCCCTTGCCATTTGTATAAAAAAAAAAAAAAAGAAATACATAGTTGACAAACTTGCCATTCTTGCTGCACATCCTGGACCCAATTATTAGTCCAATGATCTGCCTATTAAACATCCCTACCGCTTGTGCATGTCACCAATTCTGTAAAAAAGGTGGTTATTTCCATGGTACTGCGTCTCTGTTATAAAAGCTTTACCCTGACCATGCATTTTGAATTTACAGACAGGAAAGGCGTATGGATTATTATTTAAAGAGTTATCTTTTTTAACACATTCTCTCCAGCTGTGTATTGCCAGGAGTTTCTTGAGTTTTGAAGTGCTTTCTATGCCTCTGGGACCCCTTTACTTACCGTTTCTTGATGTTAAAGGTCCAGCATAAGATATTATTTTGAACCTTTTATGAAATTCACTTAGTTGGCTGTAACTTTGCAATAAATTTACTGCTATTCTGCTAGGTAGAATCTTGAAGTATTTGCTCTTCTTGCTTTTGTAGATAATTAGGCAGGAGTTTAGTTCTTGGGAAAGAACAGTGTAATATTTTGCAAACACAAAGAATGAGCATAGAACTGTCTGGACTTCAGAGCTCTTCAGGAAAAACTTCTTGGATACTGATTTTTGTCATGATGAGTCTTCTCATCAGAGTCTTTCTTCTCCCTTAAAAATGTCTTTAATTATGTTTTTCTGTGGCTAACTCCTGCCACTCGCATGTTATCACATACACATAGGTGTTAAGAGTTTACTAAGTTTGATCTACTTTGGTCCCATTTCTGAAGGATACTAAGCAATAATAATTCAGCCAGCTTTATAAAATTGATGGCTCTGATTGAATGAATAAAGAGTCTGTGGCAGACAAAGAGGAGCTAAAGCCAGGAGTGTTCATAAATATTTCTGTTCTGTATGTGAGGATAAGCAGGTTGCCATATTCATACTGTATTGTGATTATGAAATTCTTTCTACTCCAACAGTTACTAAGGCTACTAATGCTGGAAATCTTAAGTCAGTACATTGGGGTAACTTTTATCTAAATATTTTTAAAGGATTGGCAGAAGAACTCTGGATTTTTAATATCGATTTTCATTATAGCTTGGAGTACTGGGGATGTTCCAGAAGCCTGTGGGAGTTAAGGTCCTGCTAACATTTTTTTTTTTAAATGGGTGAGAGAGCCTAAGTAATTATAAGCCTGTCAGTCTGACATCAGTCTCAGGCAAAATGATGGAAATGCAGGTGTGGGACTTGAATAATAAAGGATTGAACTCTGCTGAGGCAAACAATATGTTTTATAAGCACAACTGTTAAGGTACAACAAGGGCAGCTCAAGTTACGGAATGGGGGGTGCTACCCAGGAAAAGCATTTAGGTGCTGTAATGCGTAATAGTAGTAGTAGTAGTAGTAGTAGTAGTAATAATAATAATAATAATAATAATAATAATAATAATAATAATAATAATGGATAGAGCTTAAGTTTTTCATCCAGAACAGTAGTCAACAAGAGCTAATGTAATCACTGAACATATAAACAGGACAATATAGAATAAAACTAAGGAGATAATTTTATCTCTTCTGCTCTGTGGAGCTAGAGAATACAAAACCTAATCCTATTTCCCACTGTTCAGCAACGATGTTGGAAACTTGAAGAATGCTTGAAGAGCCACAAGACTTCTTAGAAAATGTTCTGCATAGTGATACATTATCTTGAGGAGTTTATTCAATTCACTTAGCAAACAAAATCATTAAGGGAAGATTTGATATTAGTCTATAACTGTACACATGGAGAACAGAAAACTGAAAACAGAAAGCTTAAAACCTAGCAGACAAACTTGTGAACAGATTAGCAATTGAAAGTAGATGAATTCATACCATAAATAAAGAACCATGGTGACACCTCTGAAAATAGCGATGGTGAATTCTTTAGACGAGTAGTTTATAAATCAAAGTCATGATTTTCTAAGGCAGAATCTCTGCTACAAATAGGAATTTCTTCTGGGAATTCCCAAGCCCTTTGTAATACTGCAGGTCAAACTGCGTGATAACAATAGTCCCTTCTGGCTTTCCAATCTGTCTCTGTGTGTCAGCAAAGCAGGTGTGGCTTTGAGTTGCACTGACAGTAATGTGTGGCTGTAATCGAGTCTCAGAGCACTTGATCTTGTGCTAGAAGAGGCCTCTATACATACCCACTGGCCCATGGGGTGGTACCCTCCAACTGGCTTTTGATCACAAAAATAATACTGAAAAATCATGCTGTTTTAGCATTGACGATAAAGACAGTATTTTAATTTCAGCAATTTACTTTCAGAGCCAAGAATAAGAGAAATAAGAAATCTAAATATAAGTAATGACGTGAGAAGGTCTGCTTACTCTTGAAGAAGGTTTTGCAAGTATCACTGCCACCTTGCAGAACGCCTGTTCCATTTAGCTTAGTTTAGTTTAGTTTACTATGGGTGAATATCTCTACAACTTTGCAGGTGACCCCCCTATCAAACCTTTCCATGTACTGTGTAAGGAATACTTGGTCATTTTACAAGACCCATTTGATATTATCTTCCACTGTACAGTTACCAGGCTGTGGCATTAGAATATGACATTTTCAGTCTTTACTACTTACATCACTTCCAGTAAATTATTTAAAAGTTATTATGAGTTCTTATTGATTACAGTATAAAATTACAAGTCAGAAGTGTTACACAGAGCCACACCGAACACATTTTACTTGTCTCAAAGAAATATTTTAGATTATCAGAATAAGCATAGGATATTTCAGTTGAAATATTCTAATTTTTTTCATTTTTAGCCTAATATTATAATGCTTTTTTCTTTACAAAGGAGTTTTAAATAGTACCATTGCAAGTATCTGCATAGATCTCGGAAAATATGTGCATAAACACAGAAAGAACTCGCAGCAGCATTAAGAACAAACTACATTTTATCATTCATGGTACAGAGATTTGCAACCATTTGCTTTAAACTACAGGCTTCGAATACAGAGTGTGTATATATCTCCTCCATTTAAAAAATACTCTTTTACTCTAATGTTTATTTTGTTTAATTTACCGTATGACAAAAATAGATATGCATAATGCTTTAGTTGATTGTGCCTATGTGTTTATATTGCAGTACCTTCTTAATGAATCGGAATACATTCCAAGGTATGAGTTAGTATTTTTAGGAACTTTCTTTTGCCCAGTCCCATTTTAGATCTTTTTAAGAATTCTGCAAGTGGTTAAGTGAGGATGATCTCAAAAAGACTGTGGTAAGTAAATGTGCTGAAGTGAGAAAATATTCAAGAATGTTTCAGATTTGTATGGACTTTATTTTTCCACTCATTTTCTGGACTCTTAAGTAAGAAAGGGTAGTTAAATGACTTGTAGTATTAACGTGTTGTACTAATTAAAAGGTATTTGAGCACTCAGCAGATTAGTGTTGGCCTTGAGGCAAGAAAATCCACCGGGTGAGCACACTTGATTATCATTAATAGAAATTTACTTTTTTATGATCTGAGTTCACTTTTCTGTGTAAAAACCTGCCGCAATTAGAACTTCGCTCTAGTCATGTCACTGGTGTAATGACAGCACTCCGGCTCTGGGGGCAGATCGAGGCCATGCTGAAGCTGAGTGTAGGTCTGAACGTCAGGGGGACTGTATTAATTTACGCCACCTGGCCCTAATGCCATCACATATGTGCAAGCTGGTGTGAGGTTTGCTCTGGCTGCTCTGCTGGTATCAACAGGTGGGAGCTATACGAGAGTGAGGGATGGGAAGGGAATTCACACTTGCCCACATCTGGTTGCTCTTCAGCTTTTTTATACTGCTCGGGCAGGTGGGCCTTATGCTTGGGCAGTTGCTGCATCAATTATAAAAATGACTTATGATCATGTGTGAGACCACTGGCATCTTTATCTACTTTGTGTACTCTGTTTACCAGACAAGAACTTAATGTAGGAGCACTGAATGAAAAAAAGAGAACCTGAAAAAGAAGAGAAGATAACAAGATAATGCTTAAGAAGAAATAATTCTGCAATTTCTTGGGTGTTTTATTGTCATTATTATTACTGAATATTCACTCCTTGATTTCAGGTTTTGCAGAAGACATATGTATAGTTGCACATTTCAAGCAGTGATCTCTGACTGGTAAAAAAAGAAGAACCCAAATCACTATAAAAATATCTGTAGTGTAATAAAAAACTTGACCCATTCACCTAACCTAGTCTCTAAGTAGCTAACATTCTCTGTGGCACAAAATGGGATGAGTGGCAATCAGAATTTGAAATTTATTGTCTCAGTATGCAAGACTTTCTCCAGGTTCTTGAGCTCTTGTTGGTGCTTCTTTTGTGAACGAGACAGATAAAGTGTAAAGTAACAGTATTTCTGATGGTTTTGTCCTGATTCCATTTCCTGATGTTGTTAGTTGAGAGAGAAAAGGGTAGGGGGTTAATGTTAACATCACCAGCTACAGCTGCAGGTCTGGTACAGGAACTATAAAACCTATGATGACTTGCCTTAGTTGAATTGTTGTAGAGCCCATGGAACTGTAGGACATCTGTAGAGCCCTGCATTTTCTCTTCAGGTACTTGGCTTTTTTCATTAATTCTCACGAAATCTCTGTCTGAGCATGTAGCATATGACAAAGCATTTAAGGGGATATAAATGGATATCTTAGATGTATAAAACACTATAGAAGAAAACAGTAAGTTTTCAAGATCTCATGATAGCTGTTCATAAAACACTGAAATTTTTGCCATAGACTATGATTTGAAGCTACTGGACTGGTTGAATCATCTCATGTACAGCAAACATGAAACCAAAACAGTGTTTCAGCTAACAACAAACTTAACCTGTATCAGCACCACAGGAAAAGCCCTTCTCCGCAGCTCTCTGAATCACCCCATTTTGCTGAAAAGCCATGGAGGGACAGGTTCAATTGTGGCTTTTCTTGTTATGAGGTGAATGTGGTCAAGTGACCTCATCACCAGTCTTCTCTACTTCTCTATCGGTAGAAGATAACGGACTGACTTCCTGACTCCCCACAGTATATGTTTTATTTATAAATACATGGTACAGAGACTGCTTTGTTCACTTGAACTACAGCATGCTTCACAAAAGACTTTTGTGATATCTGTTCTATGCAAATAATTAAGATGTTCTTAATCATGGCACTTCATTGTATTAATTAATTTTAGAGAGTAATTACTGTAGTAAGTGGCTCCTTACTCAAGTATTATTAAAAATGAGAACATTTGTGAGAAAAGGCTAACTGAAAATAATAAAATGGAGGAAGCAGAATGCAACATAGTGAAGGCAAAAAAAAGTAAGAACAGAAAAGGTTGAACACTGCAAATTACGATCTGAGTTATTTACGATACATCTTTGATTCGCAGCGGTGGATGTTTTTCTGGAGTGGTAAGAAAAGTATTGGGACTGTGTAGATTGATATAAAATTTCCACCATGGTGTGAAAGTAGTGTATATCACAGGTGTGAGAATAAACACACAGCTTTCCTTTCAAATGAAGCAGCAGCCAGCAACTTGCAGCATGCTGCTCTCATGCAAAGTGGCTATGTGTGCTTTGTACACTTCATCACCGTGTGCTTAAGTCCCAATGGAGTGTCATGACATCTTAGCTCACCGTAACCTAAGCGTGTCAGCATGGCCCTGGGAACGCATGGCTGTGTGTGACTTAGTATTTGGCTTCTCATATTTTTTCACTCTCCTTCCTGGCTGAATGAAAGGGAGAAGAGATACTTCACTGAGTTTGTATCTCATGTTTGTAGTCTGGCAGGATGGTCCAAGCCATTCATCTGTTTTCCTGAAGAAGTGCTTGGAATTGCTAAGAATTACATGCATCTAGAGGGCTTGGGTTAACTCTGCACAGGTGTCCACAGTGTAACGGGTAGGGAGGTTTACAGGGCATGAATCAGAGTACACAAAATCCTCAGACATTTTTGACATCACTATGTAATGTTCCTAATACAAAAAAAAAACCCAACCAAACAAACAAACAACAACTCCCTATCCTTCCCTCTGTCAAACATTTGCCAGTAGATATAGAAGTTATTAACATTAGTTGATCTTTAATGGTATTTTCTATTTATTTGTCCTTCATCGTTTCCATCTGTGGTCTAACAGCTCCCTGCCACCAAAGTAAGGAGTATCTAGTTTCCCTGTTTATACACTCACCAGTTCTCATAACTCTGGGACTTCCTGTGAGCCAATACATTTTACTAATCCAGCAAAAAGATAAACCAGCAGAAGAAGATGGATAATTTACAGCTGTACTAATAGGCAGAATTATTTCATATCAGGGGCCACTGAACAACAAGGAGAGTGGAAAGAGTTTATTGGGCTACATAGCCAGGAACAGGCAAGGGAATAAGGAGGAATGAAGGCAAGACCTCCCCTTTTCAGTATCAATAAGCCCTTAAATCAGGGCAGTTCCTTACAGCTCCCCATTTTGATCTTATATATCCAAAATCACATCCTTTTCTCTGTTATCTCAGTTTGTCTTATGAAAGCTATATCCTCTCAATGCAGTGTTTGCCTCTCCTTCCATTTACTTAAACCAGAGCCACAGCTTTGGTACTACCCCCTTAAACACTAGAGGTCAAGACATGCACCACAGTAGAGTCAACGTATTTCCTTCTAGCAATAATTAATTTCTTCTGCATTCATAACCAGATGTCTGGAAAATAATAAAATCATTAAGAAGACGGAGCTGTAGTTTTTACCAGGCAAAAATAGCTGTTCCTTGTTCTGGTGTCAGCTATGGGATTGCTAGTTAGAGAGTACATTTTTTAGGTTTGACCACAGGGTGAGCGCTTTGCATGCAAATGACCTGTGCTGCATCACTGAAGGAACAGGCTCGGTTTCCACAAGTTCTCTATCAAGTCCTTACATTGCTCTGTACTTTTCTACCCTTGTCTTGCATGATTTGCTAGTCCTACAGCTTAGTTTTTATACCTACACATAGGAGTGTGTAGTTTCCTGAAGAAAATAATAAATCAACTTTTTTCCCTTGTAATGTAACTTATTTTACTGTTTCTTGTGTTTGTGCATATTCATACCACTGCAAGAGTGTTGAATAAATGTTAAACACAGGTGAGCTTAAATATGAAACAGAGACAAGCTCCAGAAGAGAATAAAACCAGCAAAAATGGGCTGATGCATTACCCCAGTATAAATACTGAAGAAGTACGAATTTGCTGCAAGACTGTAGTAAAATTTTTAGACTAATGTGGGGGTTTTGTGTCTTTCTGATATTAAAATGGTAAAATCTGTAAGTTTTATAACTTAAACAGAAGTTGTGCATAAGAAATGAGTGCACTAAATTCAGATCTGTACTAATTTCATAGTAAATCTATAGTACAGCTTTGTACTCTTCAACACAATTTTACTTATTCATCAGTAAATATAATTTGCATATGTGTATGTGTGTCTAATATGTGTGATATCGTAATAATGTATTACCTTGCCAGTATAGTTCGTTATGTTATACAGTCTGTATCATCAATTTTAGTTTCCTTTTTTGATGTATTTGGATGTGCACCAGGACCCAGCTTAGCTAGAGATATGGAATTAGCATATTGTTTCTTGGGGAATGCCCTTGAATGTGCTTGAGTAGCTGTCTTGTGTGAGACGTGAGCAGCATTGCTTGCGGAAAGGGTGGAAGTTTGTTTCAAGCAGTATGCAGTAAACCCGTGTTGCTGTGCCTACTTTAAAACCTCAGGAAAGCTCTTTGGACTGTCAGGATCATTGTTCAGTGAGTAGCAAGCAGCAGCGATGGGCAGGTTTGTCACCTGGAAAGTCAGTGCTAGGGCACTTTACAAAGCATTTTGGTAGAGCTTCAAACAGGGTCCACGTGGGAGGCCAGGTAAGAATCTAATCTCACTTTGTGGCCTGAAGATATCACCAAGGAATGAAAACCTAACCTAAGGCCTTTCTATTGCTTCTGTATGGAGGGTGAGGGCAGGGTGTGATGTGCTGGGGGAGACATGCAATGTAAATTATCTCTATTTGGCTTTTTTCCATATATGTATTTATTTTCAGAAGTCTGTTTCAAATTTAAATAGGGATGTGACTGACAATCTAACTGAATGTTAAATGCTACCAAAAATCAACCTTGGTGTGACCAACCAAGACAGACAGGCAACATGACTTTTTATTAATATCACATGCCAAGGAACATTGTGTCACTTGCTGTGATGAATGGAACAAAATGTTGCTTTCTGGCACAAAGCTTAGAAATGGAGAAAATTGCAATCAATCAAATACAGCAACATTAGCGAAACTTGGGTGACAAATCTGGTAGAAACCTAGGAACATAACTGTGTAACTGTCTCCCATTATTGCTCATTCAGCTCATGTGCAATTGCATTGTGAGATTTAAGTTTTATTCTCATCACACTTTTAATCAAGACTTTATTGTGATAAGTAGAATTCCATTGAAATGTCCATGAACTGTTGCTTGAGGGCTTTTTTTTTTCAATGTTTTTTCTATCACTTAAATTTGAGAATGTCTGCATGTGCATACAATGTAGCATATTTTAATATAATTATTTATGGTAGTCACGTTAGACATAGAAGGAAGTATAAAATTTTTCTTTCAGCTTGGTAATAAAAGATTACGTGCTGCAAAGTTGCAAAGAACACTGGTCCATATCAACAAATGCTGTTTTACACCTAAGGTAAACCCAGCCAATGACAACAGATTTACAACAGAATTAGGGACACAAAAATTGAATCATAGAATTTGTTTATATACTTACTTATCAGTTGATAAGATCTTTTATTGTTGTGTAATTATTTGAAATACATCTTGCTGTATCTACACATATATATAGCATCCTAAACAAGTTTGGCTCCATAAATTTTAGTAAATAATATTGCCAGGAGCGTTTTATTTCCCACGTAAGGAACAGCAGCTGTATGTGCACGTATGCCTTTCTGTGTGTTAAATTGAATGGCCATTTTTTGTTACATATTACACTGTCTTGTATGCTGTGTTTTCAGTATTTCTTCCTGTTTAAAATTTGGCATCACACCTGGGAGGGAAAGAAGAGCTGATTTTACTTTTATTTTTCCTTCTTACTTTAATACAGTAACTGTTTACAAGTCATAGATTTTACTTTTCTTAATGAAGAAAACATCTCTGCCATTATAATCTACTTGTGGTCAATAGCCTTGGACAGAAATCAAAGCCGTTGTCACTGTTGAAACTGCAGCCACCATTTTGGCCTTTTTGTCTTGAAAATCAAGAGGACTAAACATCACTTAGCTTTATCTTTGTCCACAAAAAAGTAAGAACAAGAATTGCAAGAGCTGGGAAAACTGAAATTAAACTGATGAGAGAAAACACATTAAGGCTCAGACTCACAAGGTGTTTCTACGTCTAGATTCAGTAGATTTTAATAATTCCTAAATGCCTTTGTGAATATGGGTCATAATGCTCTAGGAGCAAAAAGTCACATTTCTAGTAAAAGACATTTTGACAATTGCTGTGGGACAAATGCTGGTCTCCATGACACCAGAAGAATCCAAGATTACCATCTTGAATTAATTGTTGTTTACTTGGGGTTTTTTTCTTAGGGTGAATATGGACAGCTTCTGATCTTACACTAGTAAGTGTTATTGCATCGATTACTGATTTTAATTACTCCTTAAAAAGAATGCAATGTTACAGAAAGTCATTCACGTGCAGATGAAGTTCTGATTCTCCATCAGACAATATGTAGTATACTGGGATAGATTTTGCTCTGAGTTATGTAAGTGTAAATCTGGATTGGCTCTATTGAAATCAATGTCAGTTTTTCAGTTCATGTGTTCTAGCAGTATTTCGGAGAATGGAATGTGGCCTGCATGATTTTAGATGAAAAATGGAAAAGGAGACTTTAGAAATAGCATCTAATATTTACTCCCTCATAATCTCACTTGGTTAAATTAAGTAAAGAAACAGTTGGGGTTTATTTCCTTTAAGTATCTACTTTCATTGCTGTTAAGCTGGTTTTACAAGCACTGAGACCCAATAAAAGTGCTTGTTTACTTCTTTCTATATTGTACCAAATTCTACAGGACTTCTTTTTTGTCCTACAGAATATTTCTCCATTTGAAAGTTTATTTTTTATTTCTCTTATCATTGTATTTGCCTGTTCATCATTGTGAATAACTCAGAGAAGTCTTTCACTTAATTTCCTGTGTGACATACATCTCCTAGCCTCTACCTCCATATCAAAGTGTTTCCATTAATTTCCATCACTGTTTTGTTCATTCTGTCATGAAACAGCGGGAATCCTTGCTTATGGGAATAACTTTTATTTTATCTAATATTTGTACTTCCCCATCCACTTCCATACAAATTCTAGTTTACTTTGGTCATATACTGTTGTTTTCTTACATACTTCAGTTATAAGCTGTGTATGAAGTGGGTGTATATGTATAGAAGTTTAGCATGGCATCCAGTGATTTCCACTACCTCACCAAATGGGACATCAAGTTTTGAGCTGTGTCACTCTGACCAAGTAAAATAGATCCATCCATGAAAGTTTAGGGAGAACTTTTGTTCCTTGTTTACAACATCATTAGTAAACACCAATTTTATTAGATGTATTCTGTGATTTAATTATATATATTCAGTGTTGTCATGGTTTAACCCCAGCCAGCAACTAAGCACCACGCAGCCGCTCACTCACAAGTGTAAAATAAACAAATAAACAAACATACTTATATACACATATATACATATATACATTTTTATTTTATTTATATTTATGATATATATTTATATATAAATTTATTTTTTATAGATACATTCCTTTGCCTTCAAATAAGAGTTTTCCAGCCACAGTTCCATTTAGCCTTCCCAGAAGTCCATATGTAGCTGAAATATTGTGAGGTACTAGACTCAGTGATGTGAACACTGTGGTAACAAAAATTTGAAGTATTTTAGCCACGTATCACCAGTCTGCAACAACTTCTGAGTATTGCTGTATTTATTATTGTCTGTCTCAATTATCCCCCTAATGATTATGTATAGTTTATTTTTCTCACTTTAAAGACCATTAAGTCTGAAACAAATCTATTTTGCATTTTGTAATAGATCATATTGTTTTATATTGAAAGATAAATTTGAAGAAAAGTATAACAATAAAATTTATACTTGAAACAATGTTTAATGTTTTGATATGTATAAGCTGTAATAAATAACACTATTATTAAAGGTTAAGTATTAGAAAAGTGAGGGAAATTGGAGGAAAACAGTAAATATTAAAGTAAAATACATTGGTCTTTGGTCTTTTTTTATAAAGGGCTAGATGACTGAATTCTGAAATTCTTAATTTTGAAAGGCGACAGATGAGAGGGTTTTAAAATCTCTTTTGAAAGATCATTTGTTGGTTAAACTGAGTTATAAGAGCTTAGATTTAATTTTTTTTGTAAATCAGAGGCAAGGAACTCAAAAACATTTAGACAAATGATGGAGAACCTCTCTGTGGCTGGTACTATTTTATGTTGAAGAAGAGCAACACAATTGTTATTCAAAATATGACATTCTGTCTAGTGAGATAATGAGAAGCAATGGAATATATGCTAAACTTTATCACCTCGATTCTTTTTCTCATACATGAAAATTTGGGGGGAAAAAAAGGATATGAGGTTCACATGTAAAGTAAGGCAGTCCCACTTAGCAAAAGCAATGCAAGATATCAGCATTCTGTGCATGTGGTGGGAAGGACAAAAAAGAAAAGTTCTTCCTGTGGAAAGATCCGTATGAAAATCTTTTTGGTGATAGAGGAGGAGGAGGAAAAATTAACATCAATATTAAAGTGCAGTTGGGTTGGATCAGAAGTTTTGATGATGCATCTGGGAGCAGAATAATGTAAATCACTGCAGGTATAATTATGAAGGTAATTGCAATGCAGTTTAAGTAGTACCAAAAAATGAAATTAAAAAATTGCAAAGCAAATAAAATCACGAGCAGCCAAAAGACAAAAAGTTTGTGATAAATGGTTCATTTAGACCTGCAGTGCTGTGTGGGCAAAATTGGATTGCAATCATAGCCATTTCAAAAATGAAAACATTAAGAGAAAAGGAAATTGGACAGAAATGGCATGGAAATTACAGCCTTTGATCCGTTTTTGAAGAACCTTTTATGAGACATCATCGTGAGTGGGCAGCAAATTCTTTCCAATCTCCTCTTAAAGCACTTGTGAAAGCTTGGAGACCATGAGACTGAAATAAATGTTTTAGCATGGATTGTGGGAGCATATCTCTCTCTGCTGACCTTTTTTAGCTTTTATAAGCAGCACAAAATTGTACTGAATGTTTAGTGCAATAATATAGAATGTATATAATACATGCAATTATATAGAACATATCTTAGCACAATGATATAGAAAGGAAACTATTTTCTGTAGTAGCACTAGCCTTTCATTAATTTTCAGTAAAAATCAGGAACTGTAGGTGGGGATAGACTGCATGTTGGTTTTAGAGATGTGTTAGATAGAAGTGCAGATGGGTTTTGCAGCTTATGATTTTGAGGGCTCTCTTAGTCTGGGCTGAGTAAATCTCTGTCTAAACTTGCTACAAGTTGTATTTCTGAGGAAGGCTGTGTCTTTTTCTTCTCAATAATGCATCATTTTGCACCTTCTGGGTTATCCTGCTGTCTTGAGGGAGCTACGATTTCTCAATGTGGAAATTCAGTGTATATATAGAGAAAAGAGGTAAATTGTTAACATGAATAATATACTGTAATTGCCAAAGCATGGCCCAGCTCTGCACTAGCTAAAATTAGATTAAGCTCTGAGGCTATAAAACAAAGATGATCATAGACTTGTTCAATCACTATTAAAATATCTGTAATTCTGTTGTAAAACATTAATGTATGGATGTATTTGGCAGTGTTCCTTATTAAATACCAGTAATTAAAATCAAAATACATTGGGTTAGCTGTCCCATTCTGTAAAGTCTGAGTAATTAGCTTTCAGGTAATTGGTCAGATTAGTAACTGTACATAAAATTATTATTGTCGATGAGAAGAAATATGTTACATCCTGATTTGAAGGATCATGAATGCTGTCACATAAAAGAATAAGCACACTATTTTACATTTCAGTAAACAACAGCTGGATTCTTCCAAGAGTGCTGCTTAAATCAGATTCAAGCTGCCTGAAGCAAAATCCCTGTTTATTTTCGTATTTTATTTGACTTGACTGGGTTCTGTTTTCATTAACATTTTCTATCTGAACTTTTGAATTAGAGAACCTTTTCATTCTGCAGAAAAAGTCAAGTTTTCTTTGAATTTGTGAAATTTAAGGTCTCTTCTTTTTTTAACTTTCTGTAGCATTATTAAAGTGGAAAATATTCTCCATTATATCCAAATAAAGATTATAGGAAAAATTAATATAAAAATAGTAAAAATGTTTACTCGTTTGTTGACTATTTGATTTTTTAATTTTGGATTATTGGATTATTAAATGGGAGAGGGAGACAGAGCTGTATTTTGCCATTGTGCTGCTGCTATTATCATTATTAATAATTTATATAGTTTATGTATAGCTGCTGTTCACATCTTAGGCAAATAAAAAATGTCATCCATGCCCTGAAGTGTTTGCAACCTAAAATTAGACAAAAGAGCAACAAAAGACATAACAGATGAGAGTGGTTGGCTCTAGGAGTGGGAGGTTTGGAAGAATATGTTATTGTTTACCTGCTGTCCTCTTACTACTTTCTGTTTGAAATGCTTGCTTTTATCAGACTGTAGACTTGCTGAGGGTACACTCTGCCCTATCATCCAGACCATTAATGAAGATGTTAAACAGAACTGGACCCACTATTGACCCCTGGGGTACAACCGCTAGTTACTGGCCTCCAACTAGACTGTGTACCACTGATCACCACCTTCTGTGCCCGGCGGCGAAGCCAGTTTTCCATCCAACTCCCTGCCTGCTCATCTAGCTCATACTTCATCAGCTTCTCTATGAGGATCTTACAGGAGACAGTGTCGAAAGCCTTACTGAAGTCAAAGTTGACAATAGCCACTGCCCTGTCCTCATCTACGAAGCCAGGCATTTCATCATAGAAGGTTGTCAGGTTGGTTAAGCATGACTTCCCCATGCTGACTACTCCCAATCACCTTCTTGTCCTTTATATGCCTGAAAATGGTTTCTGGGATTACCTGCTCCATCACCTTCCCAGGGATGGAGGTGAGGCTGACTAGCATGTAGTTCCCTGGGTCCTCCTTCCTGCCTTTCTTGAAGTTTGAAGTGACATTTGCTTTCCTTCAGTCTTTGGATACTTGTCCCAGTTGCCACAATCATTCAAAGATTATCAAGAGTAGCCTCGCGATGGCAGCAGGCAGCTCCCTCACCACTTGTGGGCGCATCCCATCAGGGCCTGTGGTCTTATGTATGTCCTGTTTGCTTAAGTATTCCCTGACCTGATCCTCTTCCACCAAGGTTGCATCTTCCTTGCTCCACACTTTCCCTTTGGTCTCCAGGGCCTTTTCTATGTCCTGTGTTACCAGGTCCCCTGCCATATTCAGCAGTGGGCTCATACTTTCCGTAGTCTTCCTTTTGTCACCTGTGTACTTATGGAAGCTCTTCTTGTCTTTAACATCCCTTGCCAAGTTTGATTCCAGGTAGGCTTTGGCTTTCCTCACTGCACCTCTGCATTCTCAGCCACTATCTCTGTATTCCTCCCAGGTTGCCTCTCCCTGTTTCCACCTTCTGCATGCTTCGTTTTTTGTGTCTGAGTTTTGCTGGGAGCTCCTTGTTCATCCGTGCAAGCCTCCTGGCATTTTTGTCTGGCTTCCCGCTCATTGGGATGGAGCAGTTGCAGCTCTTGCAGACAACAGTCCGAGCTCTCACAGCCTCTCCTCATATGACAGATGCTCCAGTCCCTTAATGATCTTTGGGACTCTTCTCTGGGCACGTTCCAGTATGTCGATGTCTCTCTTGAACTGGGGAGCACAGAACTGGACACAGCACTCTAGATGTGTTCTCACCAGTGCTTTTTTTACAGATAGTCATAGCAAGGGTTTTAAGTAATGGGTGTGGCAAGAGGAGATTAAGGTGATTAATGTGTCAGTAGCACTTTCATAAGAGTAAGAGGAGTAAAGTTGCAAGAAAGACAAGGGAATGAAAAAAAGCGGTCTGAAGAGTCAACAGAAGAAAGTCAGTGGGGTAGAAAGCACAACTAATTGGAAGCAGCAAAATAGAGCAGAAGGATGAGGTACATATATTGGGGAAGGTGAGTGGGAGGGTGAGGATAAGAGGAAGTAGCTAAAGCTTGATAAAAAGTTAATTGAAGGCAATGGGAATCTTTTATGTTTATTTCAGCAAATTCTGAGTAGAGAACAGGTTGTAGAAGTGGCAGGTTGTTAGAAATAAGATACACCCTGTCTAGACTTCAGATTTCCTAACGTTCAGCCGTAACAAGTGCCTCTGGGGCTTTGAACCTGCTTTCTTGGGTTGGTGGCTGATGATTGCTTTGGTACCTCAGTGGGATGTGTTTGGACAAGGGACTGAGTCTAATGACAGCTGTTTCAGAAGGACATTGTAATTTACAAATGTGGTTCTTTCAGCAGAAGAAACCTCTGCCTGGTTATGGCTGAAGTAGATTACACAGATGTTCCAAAGAGTGAGTATATTAGTATATCTCTTCAGAACATAGAAAAGCTGCAATAAATGAAAACAGGGCCAAAGGAATATTTTAAATTGCCAAGTCCTCACAGGGAAGATAAAAGCCAAACTTTGATTTACTGCCTAAATTATATGGATTTTTATACTGAGCCACTGAACTGTTGAGAAACTTAAATGGTCCCAATGAGGGTAGCATGAGATTTGAGCAGGTTTACTGTGTAAGAACAGCATCATGTATTTTGTATATCTGTGAGCGCTAAACCCTGGTAGGACCACCCTTTAGTCTTACTTTCTGTGGGGTTGTTTGTTTGTTTGTATTTTTAAGTATTTCCACGTATTTTTTTGTTACTGTTTTGTAACTGACTTGAGATTCAGTGCTAATGTGCAAAACACATGCCCGTTACTTACTTCTGGGGCTGTAAGCTTCTTCAACCCTAAATCTCCAAAAAGTGTTTAGACTCCCTATTGAAATCTCCTTGTTAAGGAGTCTTACTGCTATGGTCATCTCCAGGTAGCAAATGACTAAATTAATAAAATGTTCAATGCTAGCACGTCTGTGTTTGGTCTTCGCGAAATGCTGTGATAAATACCTATTTTGTTTAATTTATAGAATCCACCAACTTCTGCATAATCTTTGGTTTCCAGATCATGGAAAGCGTATTCAACATTAAAAGTTTCTCAAAGTTCTCAGTTTCCAAATGCCACGTGCTCTAGTACACGTAAGAGTTTTGTGTAATGTGTCCGAACAATTGGCAAGTCAGGTCCCCTGTAAACTGGAGAGGAGAGAAGAATGAATTCCAAAGGCTAGGCACAAATAAAATACTTGCCAGTAGTCCCTTGGCTTCCTTTCCTTCAAATCAAGAGAGTTGTTATACCCATTTCTTCTGAATCATAATTACAATTCTGTAAGTACAGACATGCACACTATCTCCAGTGTAAAATACTTTATTCTAGAACACAAGTATATTAGATGTAATAGGTATTAACATATCTGTCTTCTGCTGGCAAGTAATAGGTAAGTAGAAAAGGATTCACAGATGACAGGTTGATAACTAAGGCAATACTGTTCAACCAAGGATTTCATATACTTGCATAGGATTATGTGGCAATAGGGAATGAGGTAGATTTCTTAGCCATTTCTCAGTTTCTCATATCTGGGGCTATATGAAAGCATTACAGCTTTTGAATACAAAATGGGGAATTGCTTTAGTGGTAGCCAAAAACTCACTGTATTTTATTTGTTTTGTTTTGGGGAGGTGATGGAAGACTGGGGTCAAATCCTTTTTTCCCATTCTTACTAAAGTATTGGTTTATGTTAAGGGTTCTTATCTTCTTTTCAAACTTCAAGAAGAAAATATGAAAAATAGCTTTTATTACCATTCTGTGGTATTTGTAAGGATGGTGAAGGAATAGCTGATAAAAAGATATTTCTCAAGTTTTAACATACTGACTTTTTCATTACCATAGCAGGTGGTCATTTTCATATAAATGAAACTTGTAAATAGCAACCCACCTTTTCACATGGATTCAATTACAGTGAATGCTTCCAAAAGCCAAATGCATGGAAAAAACCCTTCCTTTTCATTCTCTCTCTAACCAAATAAAATTAATCTTTAAATCTTTTTTTATATACATACTGGACATAGTCTAAATGCAGTGATATATAAAATAATTCTAAACTCTTTATATTTTTTAGGTCTTTTTTTCTTCTTTCCATTTTTCTTCCTCTTAGTTGATAGTAAAGCTATGCATAAAATAATTTAAGCCAAAGTGAAATTTACTTTTCTGTTTATATGTTTGTAAAATAGCTTTCAGGTTTCTTGCAGACTCATATTGACCTGTGCTATGCTTTTCTCCTTTCCTCACTTAATATTCTCATAAAACTCACCCTCTTCTTTTGGGGCAATCATTATTTCCCAGGCTGCTGTCTTCTGGAAAAAAAATTACAGTGCAATGCCTGGTGCCTCATAAATTTGCCAAGAGTTGGATTCATCTTACCTGATTTTAGATCTATAAAAGTTAGACATCATAAAAATACATTTAAAAAGTCAGATAAAATTGTATAAACTTTCCTCTGTAGGTGTCTCTTTCTGCTGTTAGCTCAAACTTTAGATACTAAGTCAAGTGAGGCAAATCTCTCTCTTAAGTCCTCTGTGCCCTAAGAGGTCCGGTTAAAATACTAATCTATGTAAGGATTATTGAAGTAACAAGAAGAAGAGGCAACACACAGTACCGATTACTAATGATGTAACTATCATGTGTTTTAAATGTATTGCAAAAGTTCATAGTATTTTATGCGGTCCGTAAAAGTTTAAATAAAATATTTCCAAGTAAATTGAAATGCATCTTGGAAAAGCATTGTAAGGTGGCTGAGCAACTTTTTAAATAACAATTCTTAAGCACAGCTTAGGGGACAAGAAGTACACCTTATCTTAGAAGTACAGCTTCTAACCTGCATGCCACTAACACCGACAATGAAAATAAATACTGTTTCTGGTGGGATTCTCTAGCTGAAGGGCATTTAAAGAAATTACTCCCTCAGATGAATTACCAAAGACATTATTTGTGTAGGCAAGTGGAAGCAGTGTCTTGGTGCAGTGCTGTAGCTGCCATCTTCAACTCATTAGGTTCTGCTGTAGAAAAACAGATAAAATAACATGAAGAGTTTGCACAAAATTTGTCAGTTTAACTGGGGGTCCTTACAACTCTTAAATCTGTCTTTGTGTCCAGCAACCTGCTGGCAGACAAAGGCAGCAATTTAAATCCTTGGCATTTCAGATCCTTTTAATCATGACTGATGCAGACTTCCTCCATAAATGTCTGCTCTGTTGTATTTATTGTGGTGAAGAAGGATTCTAAAGAAGTATGTGTCTGTTGTACTTTGGCAGAGGTGATTCCCAAGATGGCCAATATATGTAGTAATTAGATTTCAGTTTCCCTGTCAAAAGCATTGTGATTTAAATTGCTGTGCTAAAAACTACTGAATTCTATCCTAAGCATACTTGCAAGGGTACGAATGTTGGCATGCATAAAAAGAGTTCATGATGGCTTAGTGATTACTTTGACATACAGTTTGTATATTTTTAAATTACTGTTACTAAGCTCAACTGCTGATGGAAAATATGTATGCATTAATTAGTACAAGGACTGATAAGCATATTAAATCAGGCACATTATTTTTTGCATATAAATTATGATATTATGGAAGAAAGGTTGTTAAGCTGGACATAAAAGTGCTAATAGTGATTTGTAAAACAATTTTTATAATGAAAATATATTGAAGTTGATGATAAAAGGGAGTCTCAGAAAAAGGCATTTAGCTTTAAAGAACTAAAGAACTTGCTTCTTTCTTCACCCTAAACCATTCTTATTCTACAGCACTCCCCTTTTTTGCAGCTACTCTCTTTGTACTATTATAAGCATAAGAGATTGCATCTGGGTCCTCCCCATTGGCTCTAAATAAAGATTCTGCAACTTCATTCCAGGTATTTTTGGGGTACAGATTTCTTGTCTTCAGAGGCAGGAATGAGCTTGTTTGAGTGCCTGTGATAGGGAGGGTCAATAATATTCTATTTTGCAGTTTCTCACTACAGACAGAACATGTAAATCTATTGTTCTTTCCAGTTAAATAACCCATAAACTTGTACTTGAACCACAGAGATAACTGTAAGTTTCTTATTCTTCTTTCTCTTCTTTACTGAAAACTAAGCCATAGGCAGTTTTTAATATTACATTAACACCATTTCACATAATTCTTAACTAACATCTTTCAAACCTTTCTATAGAAGTGTAAAACAACATTGGCTTGTCACTAAAGAACAATATCAGTGATTTATATGAAGTGGTTTATGAGTGGACATGGTTATATTAAAACTAATAGCCAAAGATGTCTATTTGTATTGTTTATATGTATATACAATTTTCACTTCAAACCACATCTAGAGCATTTTACAAGTAGCATGTTACTGCTTACTTCATGGAAATTATGTCTGTGTAAGAATTGCTGATTCATGCTCTCTATACTCATCACGTGCTACTTAAATAAAGACAGCTTTTCTAAGTTCTTAAAGCTGAGCACACAGAAGCTACCCAAATGAGAAACCTGCTTTGAAGTCATGGTGAGAACTCAAAGCATCCGTTCATCTCAGAGCTGTGTGTGTGCAGCAACTCTGAATATTATGTTGTTTACTTAAGTCCTTGTTCTTCGGCAGGCAATTTGAAAATTAAACTGTTTTTAAGATACCAGTTTACCCTTGTGTTTCATAACCATGTCTCCTTAGTAAACACCATGAAATGACAAACTGGTGAATCAGTTCAGCTGAGACATGAAACGCTGTAGTCTAGAAATTCCACATCTGAGGATCACCTCCATATTTCTACCTGACAGAAGGATTATATTAACGAGAAATACTAATTCCCCAGAAAAGCAAGATTAAAGATTAGCTATTTTGTATTTTCTGCTGCTTTGTTATTTTAAAATCCATTTTAATAAGCAAAATAAGATAATTGAAATACATATTTGTTTTTAAATAATCTGAATAATGAGCATTGATAATTGCCATAAGTTTTCAGAAATTATAACATATTTGGGTATTTTTTGTTTTCTTTTTGATTTATCATGCCTATTTTCACTTCCTATTGCCTGTGGTTTTTCAAAAACTGTAAATAATTTAGAGATGTCCTAGATTTAGAAAATTATGTTTTAAAAATGTATGATTTGAAGTGTGCCTGGAAAAGGCACTTTATTATACACAAAAATTGTTTTCTTGCTTTCATGTTAAAAGATGATTCAGGCAATGTTAGACCATTAGCCTGACCTCAGTAATATACAAGGATTTAGAAGATATTTTAATAAAACAGTAATTAGGGGCATGGAGCTAATGGAAGCCCACATGGAATTACCAAATACAAAGCATGCCAGACTAAATTGACCATGTTCTTTGATGAAATAGCTGTTTTTTCTTGAGAAAGGAAGCTCAGTAAATTTTATCTATATGGACTTTCTAGCATTTGATATGGAAACACATTTAAAAAAAGGTCTTATTTATGTTGTAAATACATAAAAAAGCTATAAAGCAATTAACAAACTGTCAGAAGGGGTAAACGATGATGGGCTGTATTTAAAGTTACTGGATAGGAAGGAGGTTATTGGCACGATTCCTAAAGGAACGTTGGTCTTGAATCAGTATTATTCTGTTAACAACTGGCCCCAGAAAGCCAGAAAACTTAAAAAATTTGCTTCTCATACATATTGGAAAGTTTTGGCAGCTTGTAGAAGGAATGATATCTCTAGGGAAAAGGTTGAGATTGAGGAGAGGATCATTAGAAATACACAATATGTGTAAGTACAAAATGAAAGGTAAGCAGTGATAAAAGATTTCTACCCTTATCTGTCTGGGTTCTCATCCCTTGAAAACAAAAAAGAAGAAAAAAAAATATCGGTTCATGGGTGACTAGAGATACCACCATGGAAAACTGAAAGATTTCTAGGAGTTACTGGGCAAGATATTCAAGAAAAATGGAGATGTGTTAATTTAGAAAGGCACAGGCGAAATTCCACTTGGAATGCTGTATATGGTTCTGGGCATCACTCTTCCAGGGAGATAAATCCATATTAGAGCAGACGAAGAGAAGGGTTATTAAAATGATCAGGGGAAGAGGGAAACTCATTGCATAAGCAAAATCACTTAATGATCAGATGTTGGTCACCGTTGTCTTGATAGCCAAGGGTTGGACAGGAACCCTGGAGGTCAGCACAGGCTGGAAAATGAATTCCCATAGATCTCAAATGGAAAAGATAGCTTTCATGTAGTGTTTGAATCCCTGTGCTATGTTTTCTATGTTCCTTAGCATTCCATATAAGAAATTATGTGATGCCAGCTTTGGCAATTTCTTAATCTTAGCTTTGTGCCAATTTTTCATAAACGCTATGTTAAACTTTGTGCGTGTGTGTGTCGTTAAACAGTATCTTCACGGTCTGTCATTTTAGTAGCTCGCAACAATGAACAGATATCTTCAGACTGTGGTGCACCAAGATACTCAGCATCTACTAAAACATACGTAGGAAGTCAATCCTTTAGTGACGCATCAAGTTCATATTAGTTCTCAGTGATAGATCATTTCTGTGACAGAACTGAATCCAAAGTTCAAGGCTAGCATTTTCACTGCTGGATGATTTGTTTTCTGAATGCATTTATGCAACTTCATTAGTGCAAAGATAGCAGTAGAAAATCCCTGGGAGTTCAGTCTTATCCCTTCTAAGTGTCATATTGCCTAACAGTATTATTTCAATATTTTTTAAGGGGCCGGTCAGTACAACACTTACCTAAGTGATAAAGGGAAAAGCTGTGTTATGATTTCATGGAAAAATACCCTCTCTACTAAATAATTACATTTCAGAATAATATTAGGCTAGTCTTATATCTGGGGCCAGATTTTGGAGTAAGGCGTAGTCCAGTAATTTATTTATTTAGATATTTACATTGAGCTGGGCCTCCTACGTGCTATTTGTTGTTCAAGATTGCTCTAGGACTACAGACTTTGTATGAATCACATTATGAAGCTCTGGAAATGCCAGATATGAGTCAGTATTTGTGGTGTTTATCTGTACAACTCAAGCCAAGTCTTATTCCAGAATGGCAAATACTTGTGAAAAAAGATTGCAATTCAGTTGGCACAAAAGGTTATATCAGACTGGACCGCTTAGGCCTGGCCTTGCTGGGGAGATGCAGCTGGATGAAGGACAAGGAAACCCAGAAAACTAAATAATTTCACACAGGTAATTAACCTTATTGCCCTGCTTCTGTATAGAAAAGGGTCTGTGCCTTCTAAAATGCTTGCCTTCATCTGGTAATTTGAGTTTGTTTCACAAATCTTAGAAAGTGGTATTAGATGGGGAGCTTCCCCAGTGTTAAGTGTGTTAAGGTAGGTCTACAAAGTCGTATGCAATAGCCTAGTAATGTTAATGTGCACATCATGTGAAATAATCAGGGTGTTCAGACATGGCACTAAATTTTCAGCAGATGTTTAAGTCATTGAAAATTGCAAATTTGGAAATGACTGCCAATTTAAAAAAAAACTTTCATCTATTATAATGACTGTCATTTCATGTTTGAAGAGTTGCTGGAGGGCTTTTTTCTGTTTTGAAAAGACTCAGGATACTTGTTTTATCTAATCATCTCTTTTCTTGTCCTAATGTGTGTGGAGGTTTTATTGTCATTGCATTGTTCAGGGAATGAAGTACAGATGGATGATTATCTGTCTTTATCTAGACATGTTTTGGTATCTGAGATGGCTTGATATTTTCCTGCTTGACTTGAAATTTTGTTCCTTCCAGTTTTCCTTCTAAAATATTAAATACAAGTTTCAACCCTGAAAAATATTTCTAGAACGATCACTGTTGTGAGTCTTTCTAAATTCATTTCCCTTCAGAACTGGGTCTCTTTGTTTGTTCTTTCTGTCTTGTGAGTTCCCAGGCAAAGTTATTTTATTGAGCTTTCAGTGTCATTGAATTTAAGAACAACAGCTCAGGCCTTCTGCCAAGACAGTGTTTTGGGACCAAAATTGTCATTGTTTTTCTTTGTTGTTGAAAAAAATATGATGTTCAAACTTGAAGCCAAAGTCCTTTTTTGTAGAATAAATAATTATCCTGACATAATTTGCCATTTGTACATGTGGCATAGATTTTGTGAGAACAGAGCAAGATGGGTTACAGTCCTAAAGAATCCCGGTTCTGTTTTCTTAGTTTATTTCAGCAATAATTTCTTCTGGTCTTTAACTGAGAATTCCTTGTGGGGAACAACGTTTGTATGTTATGAACTTGCTAGTCTGATGCCATATTTACGCTGGCAAGAAGCCTTATGCTTCCAGTGCTGGATGTTTTAATGGCTGGAAGCAAAATCTTTCACCCTTTATGAAACGGTATCCTGGGCTTCTGTATATATAAGGACTTCTTATCCTCATTTTTCTCCATTTCACGTTACTATCTGGAGGATTGACTATGGAAAAAGTAGCATCACACCCTTGAGTTCTAGCTAGCTGGCTGTATATTAATGTCTCATTTAAACATTAAACCCATGTTTACCTCCAAGTTAAGAAGATGTGCTACACTGCTAGTCATTATAGAAAACTGAAACATCAGAGATGCTGAAATGTGAAGCAGAGGAAATGTGCTTGCTAGGAAAGTGCATCAGGCAGCATTTTAAGATTTGTCTGTTTCCCTGTGCTGTTGATTTTGCTTATTTGTTTTTATGTTCTGACTTTATCTTTCAGTATAACATTTTTGTTTTATACTGGCACTTAGAGAGCTATGGATGGATTTGCAATATTTTGATGTAACAATACTGGAATGGGAAATTTGGGAATAAGCTTTTCCATAATACTGTGTACAAGGCTGATAAAGTCCTTTACTTTTTCTGTGCTTCAGTTACCCACATACATACAAAACTGAGATAGTATTTCCCTGCTGCCAACCATACTATTCTTCCACTCCGCTACAGCAAGAGAATACTCTGAATAGTTAGGTAAGAGAACTCAAAACATTTAAATTTAGAGGGTTGGAAGAGGGTAATCCCACTAATCTAGGCATTGAAGAGAAGGGAGCATTTGTTACTTGTTTATAACTGATTTGTTGCAGTTACATGCAGTGCCGGTTTGAAAAAACTTTAGGTTGGTTTGTCTTGGCATTTGGGTGGATATATCACCGTATGAAATAATGAGGGCAAGTTTAGATGAGTCTCTGATTGTGTGTAGCTGGACTAAAGGTACTGATGCAGTCCCTTCTTGATTTGCCTGAGCATATAACCATTTGACTAGATAAGGATTCGCCTGTCATAGATATCAATAATCAGATTTGGCAAGTAAGATAAAAGAAAGAGCTGTACTTTTGACAGAAAACTATTTTCGCCGTAAAAATGAAAATGTATAATATGCATATTCAATGTGGATTAAAAATATATGTTCCTCAGAAAAATCATTACATTTGTTATTGAAAGTTTGCTCTAGTTCTGATACACAACCAGAATAAACACCTCAAATTTCAAGAGGAGACACTAACTGCAAATGAGATACCTATTATGAGTTGTTGCCTTGAAAATACAGGTGAGAAAAATCAAGGAAGCTATGTAAGAAAATCAAATATCAAATAGAAAAGTCAAGAAATGTGCTTGAAAATATTGTTTTCAGTGTGTCCTATAACACAGTGAAAGCCAGTTATATCATCTACGCATTTTCCCATCCCCATGCCCTCCAAAAAACCAACCCCTTCCCACAGAATACAACCATTTTTTCAGTTCTGTGACTAGCACCTGCAGATTGAAAGCAATCAGCAGGAATGTATGCACTGGTTTGAGAGGACTGAGGAAGAAACAGAGATTTCCAGACTGCAAAGTAGCCGCAGCGTACGCAGGGGTGTGGGAAACCCACTGACACATCTTTCAGCTTCTTGCACCTCCCAGTTGCATGTTCTAATCATTGGCTGTGGGAGCAGGGAGTGGAAGTATTTCAAACTTCGCCGAAAAGGGCTTTGAAGTTTGTCAAATTCATCTCGGTATGGAAGGGGAAAAAAAAATCTGCTTGAATTATTTTTACATGAGGAGAGAATTGCTTCCTGCTCAGCGCTAGGCAATTTTAGATTGTGGGTCTCAAACACGTACAAACACACTTTCATGGTGTTTAACTGCAGGGTTTGGGTTGGAACCACTTCAGAGGAATATTTGAACATTCCCATTGGATATTTGAATAATACAGGATTAAGATTTTGTCTATGGTTTATATGTGTGTGTATTTTTACAGCCTAAGTTTTGTCATAAAGATAACTGGAAAACATCCTTTTTAAGAACTCCCAGATGTAAAAAATCTGCAAAATATAAATCGTGCTGATCAATTTATGTCTAGCTTTGACATCTAACGTGTCCCTCTCTTCATTAATAGAAGCAGCTGGGAGTAGTCAGTTAGAGCAGAAGGGTCAGAAGAGGGTTAGAGCTGTGTTAGCTGTCTTTCCTCTCATGGCTTTGAACAGTTTTGCTGTCCTCACTGCCTCAGTGCCAACCCCCTGTAATCCTGAGCAATACCTACAGCAGAAGGATTTGCTGTCTGGACACAAACGCCTGTGCTAGCCTACCTACTTCTTACACCATTGTCTGAAGATGCGTACCTGCTGTTGGATCTGTTCCTTATTGTCTAATTATATTGTCCTGTGAAACAACTAAAATATGGCAAGAGTAATTAACAAAAGAAAACAAAATCATCTTTTTTTTTTCTCAGCCTGCTGGGAACATACACACAGCCACAGGCTGTAGCTGACCCACTTCTTGATGAATCGCACAGCAAAAATGACACTGAGGCAGCTAATGCCATCTACTGACTAAAATAACACTACCACCAGGATAGTCAGCCTCAAAAGAAGCTTGCAGGGCTGGTAGCATTAAAAATAATCAGAACATTACGTACACCTCTTCGATTAAATATAAATTGAGCTTGAGAAGTTAAACCAGATGCTTCAGAAATCAGGATTCATTTGCCTTAAGCTTGTTCTGCAGCAAGAAAGCTAAAATAATCTGTTGTTAGAAAAGCCTTTCAATAACCTGATTTTCAAAATTGCTGAGTACCTTCTATTCCATTGTCTTCAGTGAGATTTGTGTCTTCTCAGAATCTCTGAAAATCCATGCCGATACTGGTTTTCTAAAGATACTTCATATGCTGGAACTCATTTAAAACAGAAAAAAAAATTGCCCTTTCTCATCCCCATTCATTGTTGCAATGAGTTGTACCCAAGTGTATTATAAAGATGATTGTTTTCACTTCAGAGGTGAGACCGGGCTTTTTATTTTTGATACCTCAATATGAAGACATAATCAGTGTTAGGTATGTCTCTGCTTTATGATATCTGCAAATAACCACTTAATTTAAAATACCTTTTCCTGTGTTTATATTAACAAATATATTGCTTCGATGCAATATGCAGAGAAATTTGCATTTGAAATAAGAGCCATGTTTCTTGCTAAAAATCATTCACTGAGCAAGGTGGATTACATATAAGATATCGGCATCCTCCAGCTTAATAACAGAGAACATTCTCTCTAATAATGAATAATCACCTCTACACAGTAAAGCAAATCAGTGTGCTCAGCTCTTTTCTTAGACAATTAAATTATAAATCAAAGTCTCATTAAAGCAGTATGCTTTTCAGTGGGGTGGTGTCACTTTAACTGGTGTCACTTTTCTGCATGCTGAAATATTAACGCTTCTGAGGCAAAATCCTACTGGTTGTATGGAGCTTGGTAACTTCATAGAAAGAGGTGCTGCCTCTAGCTAGTCAAAGTGTATCTGCACTAGCCACCTTTCACCCAACAAAATTCTGACTGGATTAAAGCACTGGATCACTGGATCACTCTTTATTTAGTATTCCCGGGCTTTTTTTGTACACAAAATATCCAAAGCTGACCTCTGGGACAGCAACAACTTTGCAGCAACTTTGTACATTCCCTCCTATTCCACAATGGACCTGCTTCCTTTATTCATGGCCTCTCGAGCGCTGCTTCACTCTGTAGCTTTAATACAGAGGCAGTTTAAAGTATTATGGAACTTCGCACAATTTATCCACTTTTCCACTTTTTCAGGTGAAAAGGACCTTTGGTCATTTTGAGGAAACAAGGCCTTCAGTGATGAAGGAGGTGTCATAACATAATAGGATACGGACTAGTATACAGGATCCAGTATTTGTAGTTGATGTTATTCAGGTCATCTTCTGTAGGTAGTATAGTTCAAAGAATAAATGCAATTAATAGAATTCTTTCACAATTTCCACTTTCACATAATTTTACCTTTCTGTGCCAGAATTGTTTTCATTCCACTATATTAAATCTGTATGACATTCTACCAAGTAGTCTTCATTCCTGACTTTAAGTAGCATTTGCCAAGCTACCTATTACATCAGATCAGAATAATTCTTAGTTTGACCAAAATCTGTCCATGGCCTAATTAATTACTCTTTTAAATTTATTCTATCTAATACCTATAATAAATAATCCAAGTTTGAGGTCATTATATAATCTTTAACATTTTTAAAGGTATCTTCCACTAATTCCATGTGATTTTTTCCCTTAAGTCTGTTGTATAGTAGATATTTAAAGAATCACAGAATCTCTTTACAATTCTCAATTTTATGATGGATTTTTTTATTCTGTTTGTTTTTATTTACACAGTCACTGTAGATGAGAACAAGTCGAAAAGATATGTAAATTTGTATTAAAACATTCTGTACTCATTGTTAAGATGTTCTTCACCCCTCAAGATTTGACTTTTAAAATTTAAAATACATGCTGTGGACAGTACATCTCAGCAGTAAGCGTGTTGAATAGCAGAATAATAGCAATCATTTCCACTTTTCTGTTTATAGCTTTCAGTCTGTCTCCGTATAATGGAGGTATGTTTTGTTTTCAAAATGTCATGGACTGTACTGTTTCACAGGTGTTTACAAAATAGCAACTCAGATAGTCTTGCATTGGTTTTCACTTTGTATGAGCAGTCAACTTCTGTTGATCTTGGATTAAGATCTCCAGGGCCTGTGAATGTGTAAGGTTTACCTAAGGCTGGCTAGGACAATTACAATGCTATTGCAGTTTGCCTAGAATATCCTATTAAAGTGATAAGTTAATTTTTTTCTGTATAATTTTTAAATCGTTCAAATGGTCATGTAATTTATTATTACGTTATATCTATGGTGGTTCTAAAACTCTGTACTTATAGTCTTTAGGACGGGATTTTTTGTTTTCAGTCATATTCCATGGACCCGAAGAGCAATTTCTGTGGAATTTACTACTCATTTCATTCCTTTTATGTTTGATTGGACCTTTTCTTTTAGAGATTGAAGATGCATTTATTTTGAAGCTTGGCAAAGAAATGTATCTATCTACATATATAAATCATAATTATATATATTTTTACCAAGATACTGTACTATATGGGAGTTTTACTAAGCAGAAAGCATTTTTTGAGACAAATGTACATTATTTTTGTTGCTTTTGTGTGAAGTTAAACTGTTGTCTAGTGTTTGCAATGGTTAACATGAAGTTTTAGATTTCTGGCACAGATGAGATTTGTTCCACATTGATTTAGTAGTTAAAAACAATAATATGGGGACAGGGGGAGAGGTTCTTTGTTGAACTGGTTATATTGTTGTTTTCTTTGTTTTATAAAGTCATTTAGATTCTCTAGTCAAGTTATTTATATTCAGAACATTTTCTGGTACTCACAGAGGGCATATAGGAGAAAATATTGAGGGTCTCATGGCAGCAGTATATGCGATAGACAACTCACTGTTGTTTGCTGTATCTAGGAATTTTTAAACAGCTCCATTACAAACTGTGCAACATGTACTAGCATGGATATTTCATTAGCTGTTATAAACTGGGGTACTGGTTTCTGAAAAAAACCTGCTTAATGTCATGTGAGAATGGCTGACTATGAAGGATGAAGATTATGCAAAAAGCATTCATAAAGAAGTTGTATTTATAAATAGAATATGAAAGCCCATTTAAAATTGCTTCATAAAATTTGATGGCTTTAAATGAACCTTTGTGCCAAACAAGCCAGTTGTCTTGTTTTCTAGAGGCATGGATTAGGGCAGGATTACTCAGCGGGTAGGAGGCACAGAGCAGAAGTGGGTCACAAGGATCATACCAGCTAATGGGCAGAATCCGTCAAAAATCCCCCGATCTCTGTGACGGAGCAGAAGCCTTGAATGGGGGCGAAAAAGCTACCCATCCCTCACAGCTGTCCTGCTCTTGCTGCTTCTCCTGCTGCAAGCCGGCACCTGCGTGGTGCTTTCTTTGCCTAACCTGCTACGTGTGGGGCCTGTTTCTGCCAGTTTTCATCCATGCTGAGATGATTACCAAAAACTGCCTCCTGTAGCCACTTCAGGTTACCATGCAAACTGGAGAGCGCGTGAGCCAGAGCCATGGCAGACCGAGGTGAGAACCCAGGAGACCACTGTGGGCTTGAGCACTTTACCCTCAGCGTTACTGCGTGGTGCTCCTGCATCCTGCATTCTTGCCGGCTGCCTACTGCGATGTCTTCAGTGATCTGTGGAAAGACACAAGAGAGTGTTATCCTTTTTTGTCTTTCTAATTAATAGTGCTCCCTGAGAACCAGGTGTTAGTCCTGGAACTGAAATTCCTTGAAGTCAGTCCACTGCTGGGGTGCCTGTGACCACCTCATTCCTAAGTCTGTATAGCTGCCTGCAAGAAAAAGGAGTCAGAGGGAGACAAGGCTCCTTACCCAAGCTTGTGGAAGACTGTTCACCCCGCCTGATAGTCTGTCAATGGCAATGGAGAGGTGCTCCATCTCAGGAAGATTGAAAGGCGCCCCTGGAGGAATCCATTGCTGTCCTTTGAATGCCTCATGTAGACACCTTGTGCATGGCATTAGACAGCAAGGAGCATGCCTTCTCCTCGCCTCTCCCTCTTCACTGGCCCTATTGCTTTTCCAAGAGGAAATCTGCCTCCTGGCACCCCAGGAGGGGAAAGGTGCTCACCGAGAGGCCGTGCTGTGGTACGCACAGTGACTTCACACAGTTTTAAGGTGCCCAGTCCAAAGGTTCTTACCTTTGCCAGAAAGTGGAAAAAAGTAAAAATAAATTATGATTTCTCTTTCTCCTTCTTTCACTATTTAAATAAGTAAGCCAGCATATTCAACAGTATTGTGCAATAGGAGAGATCAAAACAAGACTGCACTTTTTAAACCGAAAGATCTGTAGAATGTGTTCCAAGGATGGTGATTAAAATACACAGACCACATGTGAGCGCCTCAGCATTGTGTAATTTTTATTTATTCATTCCTTGCACTTTTTACTTTCCTTCTTGTGACCTTTCTTAGGACTTGTGACTCATTCTTTTGTTGCATTGTTTTCCCCTCTTCCATATTTCACCTTTTCTCTTAGAATGTTCTTTCACTTTGTTCTTCTCCTTTTGTTTTTCTGTTCTCTCTCCTGAATTGCACTCAATAATCACACCTCTCTGTCTGTCACCGTCTTCCATGACTATTTTACTACCTCTAGCGCTTCTTAAGTGCTTTATCCTTCAGTTTTATCCCTTGATACTTGCCCCTTGCAGGATTTCCTTTTCCTTCCCGTCATAGGCGGTTTTAGGTTAGCATTTTCCCTGAAGATTTGTCTGCTCCCCACTGGCAGTAGTACTGAATTCCCTCTGCAGCAGGAGGAGTGGGAGTGGGCAGATGCTACTTCTGTCCTGAGGTAGCATCACCTGTAAAGAGGAGAAGGAAACCTGCATCTCAATTCAGCCCAGACTTTTCTTTCTCCTGTTGGTACTGCTGGTGTCAGGGGAAGGAGCTGACTTCAGAAAACTGAAATGCCAGTCTGAAACACCAATTAAGGTCAAAGAGGAACACAGCACTAGTCCTTTTAAATGCTTACTGAGTTTAAATGTTAATATTGAGCTTTGTGAGATATGGGGTTGGGGGATTTATAGCCTCACAGGTTTTTGATTCCATGCCCATTACTATTTAATTAGTTGTTTCTTTTATGAGAAGTTGAGTTCTGCTTTTGGTTTTTCTAGCGTTTGATCACTACGCTGCATAATCTTCTTATCCAAAGTCTCTTAGTAAATATTACATAACAACATAAGATGATGGAAGAAGTTTTGTTCTAGTGGGGTGCACTGAATATTGGAATATTGCATTAGGTTCCACTGCTTAGGCATTATTTAGTCAAGTCTTCATTGATTTTGTATATATTATCTGAATTTTTGTGTACCTCTCCTTCTCCAGTGGAGAAAGGGAACAGTGGATAAAAATCTCTCTGCCTAATCAGAGGACATAGGGCTGAAAAGGCGTTATTTGGGAACGCCGCTTCTGAATTCTAGCAGCCCTCACATGCAGTTGTTCAGATGCATCCATCTCCATGTACAAACCTAAACAGACTGCTAGTTTTGTTTTGGTTTTTTTGTTGGTTTTTTTTTTATAAATAAAGTTTATCATCAAAGGGAAGGCTATGTTTAGGTCAGAAAAATATTTAGCTTCAGGCAATGAAGTTATTCTTCAGCTTTTAATGGTTATTTTCTATTCTGTCTCTTCAGTGCCTTAGAAACGCTTCGCAAAGCCAGGCTCCTGAGGTGCCAGGAGCAGACACTGGGAAGGAGTTCAGCGAGCAGGGCCTAAAATAACACTTAAATGTAGGTGCATAATGAAGAGAGGATAAAGATGATCATAGGTAGCAGCTGCACAAGGCAAAACTGCATTTCACAGTAATTGTAGTGGCCTACTTGTGTCATCATAGGTTCAGCCCCATCCATGCTCTCTACTTAATCTGAGGCTCTGTTTCTCTATCAATCTTTTGGCAATGACAGCAGATGCTCTTAGGACTAGTATGGCGTGTCCAGATTAAGAAGAGAATGCTGAAAAATAGGAAAATCCCTAATAAGATCACCAGGGGGCTGGATAACCTGAATTTTACAAAAAGAACAAGCTTGTTCACTCTAGCAAAAAGACGACTAAGAGGAATATTGAAAAATATTGATGATATAAACACTAGCAGGGGAAAAATACTATTTCAGTTAAAAGGCAACTCTCGCCATGAATAAACTTAGACTGGAAATTAAAGGAAACTTTCCAGCCATAAGAATAATGAGATTCAGGAACAATCTTCCTTTAAATATAGGAACAGAAACATCCTGAGCTGAATTTAAGAGGATTTTGAAAAATTTATATATGACACTGTCAAGTACTGGAATCTCACTTTAATTGACTTATCTCCCAGCTAACTTCCACTTTGGACTACATTCTTCAAAAATTGAAGAGCTTTTAGTGTTTATAAAATTTTTTGTTTGAGAGCATTTTTCTAAAATGCTTGTTTACACCCATATGCATCATCTCTTATAAAAGCTCTCCTGGGAAGCGTTTTTTGTAAAAGTCTTGTCTATGAAAGCATCCATTTAACCCTTTTCATGTCCTCTGAGCTGTTTTCACAGGGGGTTTTTTAGTTTTTCTTATGGATAAGTGGGAGGTGCTCTGTTCTACCAGTTGGAATTATTCAGAGCCTGTACAAAAATTGTGAACTTTTTCTAAAAATAAAAAAAATATTTGCTCATTCATAGGATCTTACCCATCTGACACAATTAGACTGAGTTCTTTTAACATGGGAGCAGTGAACTAAGCTTGCACAACTCTGTGAATCAGTCATTCTCAATAACAGCAGTTTTCAGAAGCTTTATTCTTTCCCCTCTACTTGTTTTTCAGTGTAATTGGGATGAGCATTGTTTAAGCTTATCCACACACTCCAGTAAGATGTTATGTTCCAGAAAATGAATACTTCACTTTTAGACTGTACCTCTAACAGTCTCCAGTCTGTATCTCCAGTGCATGACCCTCTTTTGTCTGCCATTGTCACTGGGTTGCCCTTAATTGTATTGATATATTCAAAGACCTCCCATATGTAAAAGACTAAAATGCTGCATCATATTTTGCTACTATGTTTTTCCTTCCATTTACATTTCTTAAAATGCCTTGGAATTTTGTCACAGTACCTTCATACATATGCATGACATGCCACTGCAGAAGACAGAACTCTTTATTTTTAGAACTTATGAAAAATGCATCCAAACTTCAAAGATGAATTAGAAATCAAGATTTCTGATTAGATATTTTGGGATTCAAATCATATGAGACCACTAGAATGTAGACAATAGAAAGAGTGCTATTAATGTGTCTTTAGAGAGAGGAAATATCTTGCATAAGTCCCAAGCAGTCTTCTAAGCTTTTGGGAGACAGGAAATACAAAACATAAGCTAAAATGACAATTTTGCTGCCTACAGTTTGTAGCTTGCAATAGTTTTAATATGATTGCATATTGTTTCTTTCCTGCTATATTACTAAAGATGTGAAGTGTCCTGGAATAATCTGTGTTCTATGTATCAGAATTCACTGAAACACAAAGAGAAACAAAATATGACGTAGTGTCATGGTTTAAAATTTCTGTAAGCATTATGTGCTGACATAAATACATTTTAAGATTGAACTGCTTTATTAATACATTTATAATAAATGTGACAACATTACCTACTCTTTGCTGGAAATACTTGTTTTGTTAGCAGGTGCAAATCCACTAGCAGTTTTTGTAAAGTTGGAAGTTTTTTATTAACTTTCAACTCTCATAGATGTACAAATTTAAAGTCTTTACAAATGAATTACTTTAGTTAGGAATTTAAAATGTAGATCAAATAGCACAGCCCATTGTTAATCTGTGCTTACTATATTTTGCAGTATTTTGTATCACAAATATTTTGTCTCACTTCTCAAAAAAAAAATTAACAGATTCTATTATGAAACCTATTATGCTTATATGTTTATTTAACTGAAATAATGGGTTACCTAGAGCTAGTAGTATAAACCAAAAAATTCCTGACTAGAAATCAGTCTAAATTTTGAAACATAAGCATCTTGAGATGAACAAATAGAAGTGTCAGAACAGCATACCCAAAGGTAGAATTTGCAAACAAACATGAACACTTTTAGTCTTATTCTTGGTACCTCTAAGTCTTATATTTTCTTTTCCTCTTTTCAAGGGAAAAATCCAAGGTTGTTAAATTTGTGAAGGTTGTAAGATCTTTGAACTATGTCCAATGCTTACAGCTTGTGGAATTCATAAGCTTCACTATTTGAAAGTGATTCACCAGTTTGCTCTTTCAATGATTATGTAGTATGCCAGAGAAAGTCTCTCTTCTGTGCTTAGAAACTGAACCCACCAAAAAAACCCTGCTGTGCAGTTTACAAGCTGTGCAGCAGAACAAAGATGTCAAAACAGAATCTGCTTCCTTTTTTTACCAAAAAAAGTTTTCTTGGTTCAAAACTGTCCTCTGTATGGGGCCAGTTCATTAGCAGATAATGTTTGCCTGCCCACACCAGGCAAATCTGCATATTAACTATAGTATTTACTTAGTTCTCACTCACGGTTCTCATAGCTCCTCCCAAGACAAGGAAGGTGATTACTGCATACAAGAAGAATCCCATTTTTAACTACTTATAGTTTATGCTCTTTAAACAGCAAAACATTTTGATCAGATCTACCCGAAACACAACAAATTTGCTACAATTTGCGGTTTGAGATGTGCTCAGAAAATGTTGTCTTCAGGCATTCAAAACAAGAACTGTGATTATTATTGAGTGGCTAATGTGAAGAGATTATTTTCAGACATTAACTCTTCCTTTTTCCTCTGCTTTGTATCCCTGTCTTACTCAATAAAAATAAAGCAAAACAAAGAAACAAAGAATTCCACACCAGGCAATAAAAATGGAAAGTTTCATTGAAAGGAAGGGATGATAGGCAGGAACATACAAAAACCTCATGTAGTTGGCCTTGAATATACCAGGCACTAGGTGGTGACCATTAAAATGACTTCAAGGCAATATGCAATACATTACTGTAGGATGGAACAAGCAGTTATTCGAACATCAGAAGTGAATTAGGTTGTTTAACTTCTCAGCTTCTTGAACATTATAGCCATTTTAGTGTAATTAAATGAAGATGAGTTGGATGACTATTACTTTCCCATACTTACAGGGCCTAACCATGATTCATACTTTGTGTATAAAGTATGCAACAGAAATGGAGTAGATCTTGGAATATGGCCAAGCACTGTTCCATGTTTATGAGTATACAGAAATATAGAGATTTACTATACTAGATTAAACCTATATTCCATCTAGTTTAATACAGGTTAGTACCCATCCAATATAGTATATAATGTCTGGCAGTATTTGGAATCAGATGCTTCAAATAGGCATGCAAGAAATCCTAAACCAGCTTGTTGTGGAGTAATCTGTCATACAGGAAATTACTTCTAACCCTGTTAGTGCTGACAGTTTGATAAGTGCACAACGGAATGAGACTTTGTAGCTTTCCAAGGGTAGTGAAGGTAGTTTCAGAAGAGAGTGTGGGAGAAGACTGTTTAGGTCACATTGCAATTCACTTCCCAAAGGGTACATCTGACATCTCTCTGTTTACACAAAAAACTTTTTTTTGCTCTCTCTCATGTCTCGGGAGAGAGGGGTTCTTGGTTGCGTATGCCTAGAACATAATCAAAGAAACTTGTTAAAATATAACCCCAAAAGAATTTACAGAGATTGATATTAATATAAGTTAAAAATTGTTCCTGATAGGTTCCCAAGGTACAATTTCCTTTTACATTTTCAGTACTAGTTTCCATTACAAGTGGAAGTGGTGGGCTCAAAATATAGCCAATTAAGTTTTGTACAGCATCATTAGGCTGCAAGACACAATAAGATCAACAGGAGTGCTGAAAAGCAGTCCTTTATAATCTATGCTATTATAATGAATTTCCTTACACAAATCTTTTAACAGTCCTGTGTTCTAACGAGACAGCCATTTTAGATTAAAATTTCTATCACTCCTAAACAGTTGTGACTTACGAAAAAGACCTGAAAAGAATTGCTTATTATTCACTCCAGCTATGCTAAATGAATAGATTTATTTGCTTTTGCTGAAGTGTTGAGCAGTTGAAGTTATACTCTGCAAACTGAACCACTTCTTTAGCCCATTAGATAGATGCAGAGTATCAGGATCTATAAATGCATTCTATCAAATATTTATTTTGCACCGTAATTAACGTTCTTTGTTGCCTTTTTTGTTGTTGTTCTAAAAGGACAGTCTCTGCATCAAGGACTGTCTGAAGTCTTGTCTTCTCTAACTGCGCTGACCCATTCCCTTATGTGTAGGTAGAACAAGTGCTGAAGAGGAGGCATGTTTGGTGGTGAAGTTACACTGTCTTCTGAAATCGGGTAATGCAGGCTGACAAAAGCTGTTTCCGTTAGGATAATGGCATACCTTTAAAGTTTTGCTGACATGTGTGCAGGGCAGAGCTCTGCTGGCGTAGCTATGGCCTCAGTTAGATAAGCAAAACGAAATAAAGAGAACAGAGGAAGGAAAGGACAGTTGATGAGAAGAAGGGGAGTTAAAAATAAGAAAGGGTTTTGCTGCATAGCAAGAGAATTACGAAGGTGGAGGAGATTTTTCAAAGGCATGAATGATAGCTAAGTGTCTAAATTTCACTTTCTGCTTCTGAAAATCTCTTATTAATATTACACAGAGACTGAGGTGAGAGAGAGGGGAAGAACAGAGAACAGGAGAGAGAATGTCTGGAGGAGGGATCTAAAGAGATAGGCTGAAGATGGTTAATGAAGCAGAGAAATGTGATTCTTGGGGTAGCATGAGTCACACACGAGGATAAGGAAAAGGAGAACGAAACAACAGCCATGAGCAAAGAGAACAGATGAGGCTAAAACCACCAAATCAGTAGAAGAAGAAACTTAGCCTTCAAAAAAGGTACAAGTACTTTATTCAAAAAGAAACAGATGTTAATGCAGGTTGTGCTGGGATATCAGGTGATGACAAGGAGAGTGTATGTGTCGTAGATGCTGCTGCAATGCACCACAGGGTGCTGGTTCTGATTATCCAAACTGAAGGCCTGTTACAACACGTCATGTCTTCCACTGAGGTTACACATGTAGATGTCGGGTGTAAATGCAGCCCTAAATGCCTTTTAGGCTAGTATGTATATTTCAACATAATTCACAACCTTTATTATTGACCAGGTTCTCATTTCACAGCAGGTATCGCTTGCCCATTTTGTCACGAGGGCTTGTCGCAAGACGTGTGAGCAGGCTTCAACAGAAAGAAGCAAACTTCACCTACTCTACCACCGTTGCCTGTCAGATAGAATTAAATAGAGAAATAAATGTACCCAACTGTCATGTTTCTAACCACTGCTCTGAATGCTAGGCAATAATCACCCTTGGTAAGCAGAATATGGATACCTAAGACCCCAGTATCCATTATTTCCATGCTGTCTTACAACTGGTTTTGTAACAAGGCAAAGTGTGTGCTGTTCTCTTCCCATGTAGACTAGATTCAGAAACTACTGCTGCTAATACTAAACTGTAAAGTGGCTGTACTGTAGATCTAAAAGTTCTTGATTCAAGCATTGCAAAGGACCCAGTATAATATGTAATGATCATATAACTAGAGGTTCTTGTTATGCTAGATAAAAAAGTAGAAATATAAAGGCTTCAGGAGAATCTTTTGAGTTTGAGATGATAACTTCAGTGTCCTTGTGGCGCAGCCGTAGGTAAGTTCCCTCTGAAGTGAGCTCTGACCAGAAGACTTAATGCTGTAGGGCAGTTGTCGTCAGCTGCAGTGTCTCACCTCATAGGTCCCCACTTTGAATCCAGTCCACTCTGTCAGCAGAAAAAGCTGCTGTGTTGAGCTATTCCCATGTCACAGGCAACATGCATTTCTTGAAGTGTTGTGCCATCACAGCTTGCTTGGTGAAATTGCACTAAGGGGCTACATCACCTCCCTGAGTTTTATTCCTTAAACTGTCCCCTGCTAATGATACTCATGGGACTGGAATGTGGGATAAATAAATAACTAGTGAAACAATCACTGAGCTTTAGTCAGGAATCTGCAAACACAAAGAATAAGAAATGTTTGAGCAAGAGAGATAAAGAATACTTGTTGAATCCAAACTAACCAAAAAAGCATCTTTACGATACACATTTTGACTGAAGTTTTACCTTGTGTGCAGGCAAAGGCATCCCAGTGCGTCAGCCCTCGTGATCCTTTCCTTCTCCTTCTACTAAAGTTACAGCCTCCAATTTGTTCCCATTAGCAACATACACTGTCAGCCAGTGCCTGGCTGATATTGCAGTTTTTTGCTCTTTAGCATTTCTTCTACAAGAGCCGACAGTGTTTCAGAGAGATGACACTCTCCCTCTTTGGAGACAGCCAGCTGCCACTATGTTTTCTTCTCTCCCAGTGGTGTATTTTGGCAGTAGATTTCCTTTGCAGCTGTGACTACAATTTGCATTTGGAGAGTATTGGTTTAGAAAGAGAAGGTATTTAACAGAGCTAACAATTATTGTTTTCAAATGGTTGGAAAGGTGATGAAAATTCCAGTCAGTGCTTGTGCTTGTGGATTAAAAACAAATATCACTCGTTGCCATAAATGCTGCTTCTCTCTCCTACTGTGACAGCTGATAATGGCTGAAACACAGATGCCACATTAGCCCAGGTTTCAATAGGAAGAGACTTTCGGTGGGGACTTAATTCTGAACCTGGCTCCAGGTTTGTTAAACTCTTCAAGGAAAGCCGGACTGCATGTGTGTAGGATAAGGGAGCTGCACTTGTTCCTAAGTTCTGAGGAGATGCCTTGGCTTTCTGTTCTTTAGGTGCTCTGTGAACTTAAAACTGTTGGTTTTGTAAAGGACAGAAGACGAGAAAAAAGTGCTACTTAGTGTGTGTTAAAAGAATTAGCTAATACACTTTTCCATTTACAGAAAAAGGGGTTTTTTTTGTCTAGGTTTAAACAATTTTAAATTATCCTATCCGGTTTTTGGCAGCAAAAATATGAACAGAACAAAGTTCAAAGCTATGTTGTTTCAAGCTTTTATCTATTTTTTTTGCTAGCAATTAATAATAAACAAACAAGAATTACAGGCATATAATTAAAAGTTTAGTAGTTGCTGCTTGGTTTAAAATGACCTTGAAGTGGTATTCTTCTTTTCATCTTTCTTTTCTCTTTGCTAATGTACATTTCAGCTGGGCTAATTCCCCTTTTTTTCTCCAAGGGCTTTGTTGAAGTGAAGGCAAAACTTTGTCTTTCTTCTCTTCATATTTATGATAATCTTGTCACATTCATAACATTTTACTGCATCCACTTTGATTCCATTGTGAATGTCCCTTGTGCTCTAAGTCCAATTTTCTGCTTTTACCTCACAGTGCTTAAACTATCCATTCTATTCTGCTCTGTTTTCATCAAGAACCAGCCCTTAGCAACTAGATAACAGCCTGATAGTGAAGATTTCTTCTTTTCACACGCTATAATACAGCTTTTCTCTTCCAAAGAGATTTCTGGAGCTCATCAAATGCCCGTGCTACAGAACAATGCATCCGTGTGCTTTCTCTCAAATATCTTTTCTCTTCACAAAACTTTGAAATGCTAACTTATTTATTACTCTCTTCTAAAGAGAAAGCAAACAATTTCATCAATAACGTTGAATCGTTTTGTGCTCCCTTTTTATAATGTAGGTATAATCTCTGGAAAGCTCTTGGCTGCAAGTTTTTTAGAGCAAGCGAAGGATTTCTTTAATAATTGGTGGTACATTCATTACAGAGGACCAAGCTCTTGAAGTAGCGCTGGCATTATTACTTGATTCCAGTCCTGTGTTTACATGCTTTCATGAAGACAAAATGGCCATGCCCCAAAGCAGAAACACATGCACCGAAAGGGTCTTAAAGGTCATGCTAATCTCCCTACATCCTGCTTCTGTTTTGGCTCAGTCTCCTCATCCTTTTCCAGAGCAATACACTTTGATTTACAGATTGCAGAGGGCAAAAAAACAGCTACCAGAGGCTGGAAATGAAGTTAAAATTATCACTTGTCTGTCCTGGCCACTTCCTCCTCTTGAGCACATAGAGCAGCAGAGAGCATGAACCTCTGCCTTATGTCATCCTCCTTGTAGGCCAAGTTTACCAGCCAAGCAGTGGTAGCACACGACCTTGGAGGATGGGTATCTTTAGTGCTGAAACTCCCCAACTGCAAGTCTGCTATGCCACACAGTGCTCAGCAGGCCACAGATCGCATAATAGTAAAAATGATCCTTTTTTTCAGCTAGAAGTTTGAGAAAGATGCATAGTTGTACAGCAGCTATGGTGACCTAAAAAAGTGGGAACTGAATGCATAACTAGTTGTCTTTGTTCTGTGCTCTGTGACAATAGGTAATCTTAATTTCCTATGCACATATGATCAGTAAGTTTTTTGGTTTAGTTTTTAAGTGGATCATGGTTATAGGGTTAGGGTTTGTGACCATTAAATGTATATAGAGCTTTGCAATAGACAAAATAGGGGAGAAAAAAGAAAACTGAACAAACAAAAAAAGCGTTATCACACTGAAGCATTCAATTAGAGAACATGATCATCAGAGAAAATAAGATCTGAAACAGAACAGATTTTTTAAAATTATATCAATATCTATACAAAGTAGAACACTAAGCTTCTCTCATGTTCATTTGCTCACTTAAAATTGTTGTTTTTCTGCATGAATGTTAACCGTATAGCACTTCGCGTACACGCAGCTCTTCTTCTGATGTCCCAGTTGGACAATTAGCTCAATCAGCTAAACCTACAGGAAAACTTAGGGTATGTGACAATGTGCACTAAGGTGTTTAACTGCTAGAGATGTAACTGCAATAGCAGTACCTGCTGCACTGGGCTAAAAAAAAAAAAATACAATCTGTAACCATCCTGTAGCCAATGAGGTGTTCAGGGCAGTCCAAGTTTAATTACCAGTAGGTTAAGTAAAATTTGCTCAAGTTTCCATGCACAAATTTGAAAAACTGAATTATCCTTCTTACAGGCTTTTGATGAACAGCACTTTCCCCCCAACAAGCACTGAGTCAATGGTTTAAAACAAAGAGCACTGTACTGGGCAGAAGGAAGAAGTGCTCAGAACAAAATTGGGAAAGCCAGCAATAGCAATAAATCAGCCATGCCTATTAAGTAGGATTTCTGTCTCCCCAGGTTGTTTTGGCAAAAGCGCTAACCTTAGTTGCCCTCCTGCAGCAGTAAGTGGCTAATGAGGCAGAATGGTCTATCAATCACTGCCTCAGTCAGAATGCTACTGCAGGCTGTTGTCCAAATTTAGGGTAGATCCCTCCCTCAGTCTAAAAGGGCACGATGCTCTGGGACTTTACCTGCCGTCCTAGATGAGGCACTCAGGACTGCTTTCAGAATTCAGCCCAGGCATCTCAGTTGGCCTCAGTCCACCAAGTTTCTTTCAAAGCTGTGCTGAACTTCCAGATGGAAGCGGGGAATATTCATGACCCAGAAGGGTCATACCATCAGACAGAGACACCAGACCTCTTTTGTCATCCTATTTATACAAGCAGAGCAAATCCAGGTTGTGGATTTGATTAGAGGATTCCTGATGCTGTACATATAAATACCCCTACTCTCTACAACCTTGGGCTGTATCACTGCTTTAGACCAAGCTTCCCTATATATCTGGAAGATGTGAGTACCTCAAAACGGGTTGCTCAGCAGCCAGCGTGCTGAGTGAGAATCTGCCTAATCAGCAGGGTATGCAAAAAACAAGAGTGACTCAAATCCTGCTCCTCCTCCAAACTGTCTCCAGCACCTTCCTCCAGGTGATGTTTGTGTCCTCTCCCGAAGATGGGCATGCAAGTCTTTTTTTTCAAAAGCTGAACAGTGATGACTCTTCCCTTTCAGAGAAGTACAAATTAATGGAGGCCACAACATTGTTGTATGCAAAACTCAGTGATGGGAGACCTCACTCAATGAAGGTGATCTTAGGCTAAGGTCTGTGACCTGTCCAAAGGAATTCAAAGCCGTGTCATGTGAGCGTTCTCAGCTCTAGAGAAGAGATGGGAACATGGCCACACCAAGCATTTCTGTGTGCAGAAAACCTGAAAGTTTTAAATTTATGAAAATCCCTAAATTACCATTCAGTCCTTAACTTTATTTAAACAAAAAATATCCAAGTATTTTTCTTTTTTCCTTTGGTTTTGTTACTTCCTCATCATTATTCTGAAGTTATTTTTTCTAGTATTGCTCATGTGTGAGTTGGATACAACATTCTTGTGAATGGGATCCTTGCTAAATTGTTCATCTGCAGAAATAATTGCAGTACAAGAAATAGTTGTACTAACAGCAGAAAGTAGTGCTTATACTAATACTTTATAACTGCCTAATTTTACAGTTATCAGTTGTTAAAATAGTTTCAGATACGTGTAAGGGCATCTTTTAAAAAGATGGCTTTCTAAAACACTGTAGGGAATGCATGATTATTAATCTCAAATTAGGATCTATTTTTTTTCCTTTCAGTAGAAAAATGTTACAAGTTAGGAATTAATTGTCATGTAATTGATTGATAATTTTCCTTCCTGCTGTGTGTGGAAAGCTATTGGATGATGGCATATCATTCTCAACAGGAGGAAAAAGTATCAGTCATTATGGGACAATTAGTTCCAATTTCCACTATTTTTCTTCCACGTGCTGATAAGATTGCCTTCATAGTGTAAGTACAATAATTAACCATAAATATCAAATAATTTTTTTCATTTTTATTTTTAACTTAAAAAACAAATCTAAATGCAGATGCTTCCTGCACCCCCATGCTCTTCTTTCCTGGACTGGTGACGTTCATGAAACAGTAATTTTCACGTAGCTGCAATTAACAGAACCTGTCAAAGTCAATCAGCTTTCGTTCATGGTTTTGCAGCGTTGTTCCTGATTTCAGTGCTGATATGATGTAGCTGAAGAAAACCCTGAAAAATCTTTTTATCAACATCACAATTTATGAAAATTGTGTATTTCCCCACAAACCCACCATCTGTTTACAAGAAAATTCTTGGACTTAAACTGTCATTTTTTGCTTTATTGACAGTGAAATCATAATACTTGGTTAGTCACCTTATAGCAAGCATAGTAGCATATCATAAATGCACACATGGGAGGAATATATTTATGATGTATATATACAGAGATATATAACAGTGTACACGCAGGTACTTTACATGTATCTGATTGAGATCTGTGTGATGAACTACTGAAATTTTTTAAAACTAGAAGGTATCCGCCTGAAAAGTCTGAATCTTTTATCTTACAGAATTTGCAAAGCTTGATGTACAAAATTCACTCACATGTGAGTATTTTTCCCATTAGTCTACTTGGGTGACGCATCTTAAAGCCTTAATGCCAAATACCAACTGTTTACATTTTTCTAAATGCCAGCCATGTAATTTTATCATAGGATCTGAAAAAACTAGCTGAGCTGTTTCCTTCTCCCTCCTACCACCAAGTAATGCAGCCCAAATTTCATGTGATTGGCTACAAGGATATAATCCCATGCCTTCGGCTGTAACTGTGGAATCTGCAGTAGGTTCTCAAAGGTATAATCAACTGGTCTTTGAAATTTTAGTTTATAACTGCATTCATGATGCGGAGGAGGAATACAATCTTACTGTGTTCTTGTTTTCTCAGCTTTTTGGTACTGCAGATGTAACAGGGAAAAAACCACTCCATGGTGAAGTTGGAATGTGGTACTCATTAAATTCAGCATATATGACTGAATATACATAGAGAGCAGATCTTTTTCAGAAAGAAGGTGCCATTTTTATATAGTCACTTGTCAGAGTAGAATCACACTCTGAGGTGCCAATTATTTCACAACCTAAGTCCAAGACTTAACTAATCTGTGAGGTAGCAGTGAATTGCACATCTCAGCTCCCCATATTTGGTTCCTTAGTGCATGTACTATCCTGCTTGTTCCTAATTAATTTTACTAACCCCATGGTTACTGAGTGCAGAAATTGGGACACATAGGAAATCTCAATAGAAGGAAAATTCAAAGGGGAAATAGTGAATTTAGAGCTATGACCTACAGATACCAAAACAAGAATATTAATAGCGTTTCTCCATATTATTATACAATTTCTGTTGTGTTGTTCCTTATGAATTTTACCACATCATAGTTAATCTCTATGGCGCTTTGCTAGTTCATAGGCATTATTGGAGCCATTGATTGGACAGGAGCCAAATATGTGAATATAAATTGATTTTATGCAATGTACACAACAAGGAACTTATTGATATAAAGGGCTTCATTATTTGTAGGATTACTCTAAAATGATTTTGGAACAGCAAGAATTCTCTGTGGACTGTATTAGAATTTCATGCTTAAATGCAGTTGAACACTAATTTTTATCTGAATTCTTTTGTCTTACACTGCTGTATAAAGGAAGTCTGGAAGTAAGTATCAAGGGAGTAGAAATGCAGATTACAGCTTCAGGAAACAAAATGCAAGCATGAAAGATGACAGAATGGTCATGTGGGAGGAAATTACTGTAGTTTCTTTCTTTCTCTTATTCCTGTTCATAACTAGCTATTATCAAGGACCTCAGTCATTTTGAAGCAGCGTTTGTGGTAGTAGGGAAAGACAGAGGGGTTAAATTATACATATTCTGATGCTTTGACAGGTTTGGTAACCTCACTGCTGCTGAAACATGACAACAATGTCAACATCCAGAGAGACAGGGCTGTCTCTAGCCCGGTTACCTCTAAAAATCAAAAGAAATACATGACTAAGAAATATTGTATACTTAGGGGGAAAAAAGAGTTTCAGAACATGGTCAGGGAAACAGGCATTTGTATAGTGAATCTATGCAAGGGACTCACCACTCTTGACTTACTGCGGTGCTCTTTGCTCTTGATTTTTATGTTTCTCTGTAAGCTGCTGTGACTCCTCTGGCTCCTGTATGCTCTTCTGCATTGCAGGAGCAGAAGTTTGAAGAACAGTCAAAAAATTATGGATTTTAGCTGGTAAGAAAATAGTGTTGGCCTCAATTCTCATTTAAATTAACAGCAGTCATATCAACAGCTTAAGGAGTGAGTCTGAAAATATCATTTTGCATAGCTTGGTACTGCAAAATATACAGTGATTAGCTGTTCATAGATTACATATCAGACTGAAGTTCTTTCTGAAAATGCAAGCCAAAGTTTCTCTTGCACAGACTCTGCAGCATAAGATATTTCGGAGCCCTATATGTTGAACACTTCTGCCGTGTTTAATAATGGGAGACCAGGAAGCTGAAAGATAAACATGTAGATTGTGCCATGTGCTGAGGAATTTGTCTTTCTCCAATGTTCACAGTGTCCATATCCCTTCCAAAATAGATGTTTGCTGTCCACTGAGCAGATCATTTTCTGGACATTATATGGTTAGCTTTGAAACATGCTTAGAGATTAGATTGTATGTTGTAATGATTTCAATTACATAAAGTATGTTTATTGTGACAGAGAACTGTGAACTATTCTCTGCTTATTCTACGTATATTCTATGTTTATTAGCTATACAGTGAATTAAAAAAGTGAAATAGGTTAAGAAGAGCACACAAAAATTTGGATATGATTTGGGTATAACTCATACTCAGATAATAGGTGTCCTCTGTGACTATTAGACTGGAAATCTTACAATATTTCATTTTCTCATGATGATGAATTTGGATTTGGTCATCAAGTTAGTGTCTTTCAGTTGTTCTTCTAAAAATATTTGTTCGTATTTTAAGCAAATTCTGGAGACTGATACTGAGCTAATGTCTAATAATGGGAAGATTTGTTGCCTGGTCCAGGACTGTGCTGTAGATAACTCAGTCTAACTAGCTGTTGGTTCCCAAACCTAACAGTTTTGACTAACTGTCAAAAAATATTTCTGCCAAGCTGTCCTCCTCTCTGCTACCTTGGAGTTGCAGCACTTCTGCCTGACTTGGTATGTGACTGCTGTCCTGCCCCCACGCTTGCTTAAACTTGGGCTCAGACATGCCACCCTCCCTGTATGTGGGGTCCTCATCCCTACTGACTCGCTACCTTTTGGTCCTCTTCCTATCTGCAATATCATGTTCCTCCATCCTGCTCCAGGACCAGCGATACTCCTTTGACAGGACACACTGGCATAGTAATTTCTAAACCTGAGCAATAAAGTAGCTGTGGGCTTTGGGAGAGAGATTTAGGTGTTTTATCTTGTTCATTCAGTCAAGCTGATGAAACTATTGGCTTGGTATTAGTAGCAAGCATTGGAAAACAGTTTTAAAGAATTAATGTACAGATGGCATCTAGAAAGCATCAGTTGATGTTTCACATATGGCAGCAGGAGAAATGTCTCTGCTCCACTAAGAGAGGTGCAGGGGTGATTCTGTGGGGGTTTGCTGGGACATTTCTTGTGCATCAGTAGAAGCACAGACAGGACACCTGAATTCCCCCACCAAGGTTCTTCATCAGAACTTTTTTCCCCATGAATCGTTGAGCCTTTCATGTACCTTCTCTAAAGCAGTACTCAATCTGGATTGCATTGTAAGCCTTTGTGGTAGTGGTGAAAAGGCTGTTTTGATATGACATCTTTACCGTGACCTTCCATTCTTCTGAAAATGTAGTTACAGGCCCATCTTTATAAAAAGCCAAGAAAGTCTCTTTTTCTGAGCTTGTCTTTTAAAATAAATGTCCATTACTGAAGCTAGAAAGATAGTGTATTTCATTAATAGGAAGATGAATGAGTAAAAAATGTATTATTAACATCCCAGAATACTTAAGTCTAGGAAGAGATCATGTATTGTAGATATCTTTAGACATTCTGGTAATGTTCCCATCTTCTTAATGATGAATTAATTTCATCAAAAACAGTCTAATGGAATAGGGTAAATTTTCAATGTGGTGTCAGACCTTTCTCTGGTAACTCTGCATACTTGCCCTGGCCATATCAGCACTGAAAGCTAATAGTTTCTTTCAGTGCCCAGGACCTGTAAACAAAAATGACAGAGGAACACAACTGATGCTAACGTGTGATTTTTTTTCTTTCTTGGATAAGTTTTGTGATTACATTCCAAGCTGAATGTTAACTGCTGAGGTGAACATGTTTGGGATGCTGAAAAGATAAGCTGTCCAGGAAATAGCATTTAAGCATATAGGTCCCAATTTACAACTTTGCAGGCTTATTGAGGTACAGTGACCAGCTCTACTACAGTTACAGTATTAAACATTGAAAGAATGGTGACACTTACTTCTGAAAACTTATACAGTTACTCATAGTAACACTATATTTGTATGTTTTGAATAATTCCATTAATTTTAATTTTTAATATGGAAGAAAAAATTGAGAAAGGTAAAAGGACACCTTCCAGAAAATTTCTCTTTGGGAGGGAATGATTTGGTCAGCATGGGATGTCTGACCTGTTTGCTGTCTCACTCCACCCAGTTTGTATTCATCAGATAAGAGGAGGAATGGGCAAAATTAAATTGTCTGAAATCCACCATGCAGAAGGAATGTCACTGATTTTATTTCCATGAGATTAAGTATTTACTAAGTCCTTTAGTAGCTTCTATGGTATACCTGCTGTAATTCTGTAATTTAACCACATAGAAACCATACAAATTTGCTTTGCTGCCCTTTGGGTTTTTTTTTTTGTTGTTTTTTTTTTTTTTTTTTTTTTTGGTAAGTGCATCATAAATCTCCCCATGATTTGCTATAAGATGATACACTACTCTGAGTTTTGCTCACATTCCAAATCCTGAAAATCCCCCTTTCATGTGAATCACTGTGAACATCCCACAGTGTTCTCATTAATTTTCTGAGTATTCAGTTTATTTTTAAAAAAACATTTAAAACAAGTAAAATTTTCGCATGGTGTTGGTCCCCCCAAGTTGTCCACGTCTTACTTTGGATATACCAGAATGTTTGCAAAGAGAAGGTGTTGCCCTTGGAACACATTCTTTCAGCTCTCATTTCCAGAGTCTATTCCATGCTCTGTAATCATCCATACCAGAAGTCTTACTCCTCTTCTTTACTCCTCTCTTAAGAGTCATTGCTACTTTGCTACTCCTTTAAGAGGTGCTTTCCAATGGGTCTCTCACCATCAGGATCCATACCAGCATACTAAGGCAGTCAGCCAATACTTTGTACCTCCATAAGGAAATCTCTTGCTTCTTATGAATCTCCAGAGTCCATTTGTATATTACTCAGATGCTTCATTTTCAGAGGAAATTATGTAGAAATTTTGTAGAAGTTTGAGCTGATACTCATTTTTGTCAGATTTTGTCTTTCATAGGGAACAGTAAGGCTCTTAAACCGTTGACCTCCTCAAGGGTTCAAATCATCATCTCTGGATTTTCACTGAACACTTGCCTACTTCTGTATAGAGACAACAAGCATTACTTCTAAGTATTACATGTATTTGTTCATTGTTTTGTTTTACATGTCTTATAATGATTATATGGCACTAGTATGGACGGGCACTGGTATACCAAAGAATTGGCATGCTCGGGGAATATAGTCTATGCTGTGTTTTATAGAAGCCTGTAAATGAAATTGTACTTTTATTTATGACTTACAAATGTACTCTTATTTATGACTGCATGTTGCACGTGAAACATGTAGCATTTCATACCTAGCACTATAGTCATTTTAGTGAACACTGAACTGGAAATCATAATTGAATTCTATGACATTTCATTTTTTAACCTATAAGAAATTTTTGCTTGCAACTACCATTTCATAAATGGCAGAGAATCTGCTAGTATTTTGTAGATCTTTACCTTCAGTGATGCACTGCACCATTAAAGTAACCTTTTTTTGTAAAAGGCCAATTTAAATCTAATTATTCAATACTCACAGTCTCTAATAATACCACAGTGTTTATACCATTATTGTGCAGAGCTGCAGCATTACAATAATAGAAGCCATCAGATGTTATCTCTGTAAGTGGGCATGTGCTCTTCAGAAAATTCTTTACTGCAGAAAGCTTTTTCTGAGACAAGATTCTTTTTCAGCCCCTTCACACCTATTTAAAATATCAAGATAGTGTCATTGGCATGTAAAGGTCGAAGGCTCTGTAGCAAGTCTCAAAGCATTTGTGCATGCCTCATTAGATGCAGTGACCTCCAACTGCACTAGGACTCTACCGAGGATTGTTCCTGGAGTTCAGAGGAATACTCTGTTTTGTTATTTTTCCCTTCTTTTAAATAAATGAAAGTGTAACGCTTCAAATTTGTTCCCCTAATACAGTTTCAAAATATAGCTCCAAAACTGGAAGCAAATAAATTACATTTGCCTTAATTTTTAATTAGCTGAAAGTCATCACTGCAAATTGTGTCTTCCATTACAAAATAAAATAGTCAACTGCCAGGCCTGAAATAATTAAGCAATATATTATAATTAAGCAATTTAATTTTGATTTAATTATGATATATCATACAACTTTTCTTCTGATTTAACTGACATTCATTGACAAAATGCTATAATATAAAACAGCACTAATGTTTACAGCTGATGTCTCTGCATGTTTTGCTTCATAGTATTTGGCATTCATCAGAGCATATGGAAAAAGTCTTCTAGTCTGGAATAGCTGGCATGTTATTTCATACTACCCAAATTATGCACTACGTGTTTTTCCCGATTGTTATTTTGGGATGCAAGTGGGGAAATCTTCACAGACATCGGACTTGAGCCAAAGTTCATGGATATTAACTGGAATCTTTCCATCGACTTCGGTCTGCTTTAGATAGTGAACTGCTTCCATGTTGTTATAGGCAAATAGATAAGACTGCATGCTTATGAAATATTTATGGAGCTGTATCATATATATATTCTGTGTCAACATCAACATGATTTTATATTAGGCTAGAGACTGTGAAGGCAAAGGCAGAAGCGATGGGCAGGCAGGGAATATTACTTCGTTCAGCGCTGCATTGATAAAATTGCTGCCAAGTATCCACCAAATTGCTTCTTCAGAACAAGGCTATCCCCCTATTTAGTTAAAATCTTTTTCATCGGATGACAGTGTTGGAGAATGGCTTCTATTCCAGACTACACTTGTGTGCAAACTCCTGTTTAATGACAAGTATGGTGAGGGTGATTTCAAAAGGTTCATTCTGCCTGCAGGCAGGTCTGCGCCTGCAGGTCTTCATGACTGTGGGCTCGTAGAAGTGAAGTTGAAGGACGAAAAGCCAATTCTCTTCTTGATTTAGTGATTTGAGCACTCTCGGCAACATCCATGAAAACAGTCACGTAAGGCAGGGAAGCTCATGATTCATCGTATTGCATGCAGTCAGATGCTCTTATACCCCTTTAATTTTGATGTGTTGCCTTTTTTCCTGTGGTGATGTTTAAATTTCTCAGCAAAAGGTCAAAGGCCAAATGTCTTCTGGGGCTGAGAGCAATTGTATGCTCAGAGCAATAATGAATGTTTGTTCTCTCTCAAACCCTTTCTCCCTCTGGTTTTCTGAAGAAGAACAGAATAATTATTCAGATCGGTGATATTTAGAATGCGGCAGAAAATCAGAACAATGTGTTCAAAACCAATAAAAACATTTCAGCCAGCCTTCTTGTGATATTGAAATTGCTTTGTGCATGTCATCTCACCTTCACCCCACTGGCCCAAAATTCTTTGCTTTGTAATGTACGCTCAAGTAAAGGTTTTGCAAAATGCCCGTTAAACAACATGAAATTAAAAATATGCTGATGTGGGATTATGTTTGTGACAGCCTCTCAGATATTTCAGTATGGCTGCATTTAGATACCCTATAGGTGTCGTAGCTTCATGAATACACCAATGAGACCTGTGAATAATTTAAGAGAATATTGTCAGTAGCAAATGTCACACAAAATAACTGGAAGTAAAATTACCTACAATAAGTGAAGATAAAAATGGATGTAAATCAATTTCTGTTTAATATACAACTTGCTTAAGTAGGAAACAATAGGTTATTACTTTGACAAGAAATCTTGAAGTGTTTTTATTATATCCTTATCGCTTCATTTATTTTATATAGAAACTTTGGCTATGATCCACACCTCTGTAACTCTCACAGAAAAATAGTTCTGTAAATACACTGTGAAATTTGCACATGGGGAGCAGTTATTACCCAATTTGCTTATACTTTCAAAATTGAAGAGCAAAATGTAAATCTGCATGAGAGTTTTACAGGAATTTTGAGGTTTCAAATTCAGCAGTTCAAAATGCAACATGGTTGGAGAAGAACGCTAAGCAATAAAATGATTCTGGCTGAAATTAACCCTGCAAAAGACTTTTCTCTCTTGTCTAATAAGTATTTTATGAAGAGCATGAAGCAATATGCTGATGCAGTCATATTTACCCAGTAAGCATGAGCACCAAGTGATATTGTGCCTATTTAGTCTTTTATCGATGAGAGACCCATTTCAATGATTTAAACATTATCTTTTCATTGTTTTTATTCCAACAGCTTACCCAGGGGTTAAAATGGTGAGTGAAAGTCATCATGAGGCCCTGGCAGCACCGCCAGCTACCACAGTAGCAGCAGCCCCTCCAAGTAATGTCACCGAGCCAGCCAGTCCCGGAGGAGGGGGAGGAAAAGAAGATGCATTTTCTAAGTTAAAAGAGAAGTTCATGAATGAACTGAACAAAATTCCATGTAAGTAAAACTTGATTGATTATAAAGCTTCTTTTGGCAGATTAGATTTAACTTGACATTTTCTTCTTTGTCATTTATTTAGACAGCATACTAAATGCCTTCTAGTCAAAACGAGAAAAATCACGAGATAAACCTGGTTTAGTAAGCTTCTCAAAATTAATTGGAGTAGAAAAAACAGGGCCGAACTCATGCAATTTGAGTCTATTCTTGATATGACAGATTGTCTTGGTAATTTTTACTGATGAATTATTGCTGAATCATCAAAACTGGAATGACAGAACTTCACGGTGGCCATGGGACCAATAAGCAAAATATTTCCTACCAGTAACAGTTAGGGTTTCATGTTTATGACAAATGTGTGTGGGCATACTACTTTAAAGCAGAATTTGGCCAAAACTCATAAATATTGAGAAAATAAGGAGACTGTGTATCTTTGGGGATTAGAAAATATAGAAAAAATGGGAAAACGTCTTTTTAACAAGGAAATAGCTGTAATACAGCAGTAATGTGTGAAGATAGCCATGCTTTTCCCACTCAGTAATTCTGTTAGATCAGTCATTGAATGTTGTTTGTGGTGAGTTCCTGTACCTATGCAGAATACTTTAAAAGTTCCAATGTATATTTCTGTGAAGTCAGTAGGGTTGAAGTCAGCAGGGTTCTTCTGGTCTGTTCTAGAAAGTGTTGACTCAAAGTTGAGGCCTCAATTTGTTCACATTTGTAAAAAAAATAAAAGCATTAGCTTTTTGCTGTTGTTTATCATAATGCTAGGGTTCTTGAACCTGTTTGGTATGTTTTAGTATGCATACACTGGTATTAAATATACAACAAATTCAACAGTGTCAAAGTTGTTTCATATAATAAAGAAAAAATCCTTTTTGTTACTGACAGAAAAATTACCTGATGATACAAGCAGATAGTTTTGGCACTTTTGTAGACATGAAGGTGAAGGCTGTGTGTGTATGTGTGTTTTAATAGCAGGCATTACAAAGTCATTCAGTCTTTAATAATTTTTACTTTAGAAGATTAAGTAAATGTAAAATATTTTCAGGGAAGTATTTTAACATGTGTAAGAGTTTTCATTTTTAGAAGGTTATCATTTGTGTAAAGAAATGTTGTGTGACTGATAAAGACAGATAACAAATTAGAATATTAATCGATTTTTTATCTCTGAAATGGATCTTGGCAATCTGGCAGATGCAGTTTTTGAAAAATTGATAGCAAACAGCTTTGCTCTGTCACTCGAAATTCTCACTTGCAAGAATAGAGGTGTTACAGTGGTAAGAAGTCCGTATGTCATTAGTTTGGTAATCTGCACAGTCCAGTGCAGACCATACTGAAATTAAATTGCCTGATGATATCATGGGAAAAACAAAACTACAAGAAGAAAAAAAAGAGAGGAAAAAAGAAAAGACAAGACATTGAAGGAGAAACAGTCAGCATTTGAAACATTTGTCTTTTAATTTTTATCTCACCACGCTAGGTAAATGAGGTAGATGACACTTTTATGTAGATATTCTTTTATTTTTAAACTTTGATTTTAGCATACCAGAGGCATGAACGGTTTCCAAGATGAGGAACTCTGTAATTGGTAGGTCTAGGAAAAGGTCTGTAGATAGAGAGGAACTTTGAATGCACTGCTGCATACTTTTTTAAAACAAGTCCAATCTGGACAATCTTTCCAGATAGGACTGAATAAAAAATAAAAAAGTACCTACTATTACATGGTGAAAATGCTTACTGAGAAAAGCGTACTAGGCCATAAGACAAGTCTTAGTTATTATGAAACACATTAGAGTATCTATAAAATATGGTATCTTATGCTGATAGTGAGACCAGAACATATTGCCCCCATTTTAGAAATCTGGACTCTTATCCAAGATCATGCAGTAATTTTGTGGTGGATTGGAAAAATGAACCTGGGATAGTCACAGATCCCATGCCAATTGTCTGCTCTGCTTCTAGAGGCTGCAGATGTGATTGGATCTTCCCAGCATCTCCGTCAAATACTGGGACTGTTTAACATGACATTCTGCTGTGTTTATTTAGGCTTATTTAATTTTGCCATTTCAAGAAGAAAGTTGAATGTTCATTATGGTACAAAGGGCTTGGGTGTGGGGTTTTTTTTTAAATATTTAAATATGGAATAGTGCCATTGACACGTTGGAGCATTTTATATCCCAAATAACTTTTGTTTTTCCCATTTTCCCCAATAACAAATCCTACGTGAATGGACTGTAATTGACAGGTCTGTATGCGTTCAGTTTACGTCCATAGGGAGTTGTCAGCGAGGTGGTGTTAGCCTATTACAAAGCTGAGGGTTTAATTGCGGTAGAAAAGTTGTCAGACCTTACCTCTTACAGCTGGTTGCAAATTTTTTGAGAATCACTCTTAAAACAGAGCAGAATGTAAATTTGTTCCAACCAAATCATTTTTATAGTGCCTTTCTGGGAATTTCTTGCTGTGCGAGAGAGAATGTATATGGTGAACGGGCCCTATTGGGACAGCACAGATACTTGGGTCTAAGAACACTTCCAAGACCATGGACCAGGTTTTTCCTCTGGTAGATTCAAACTGAAGACCTGACCCCTAGTCTTAACACATGGCAGAGTCATGCAAAGCTCAGTAGTTTGAAAGTCATTTGGAAGCTTTCAGTCATTTGAAATCTCAGTAGTTACTGCGAGAGGATTTTTTTTTTTCAGTGCTCTGTAGTCTATGTGCAAGAGAGAAATAATTAAATGGTTTAGTTGCCTGTGCCTAAGATGTCTGCAGATGGAAAATAAGCCATCATGATTTAATGGATGTATAATAGGATAGAATATACCCATATTGTGAAAAAGTTCACTGCAATCAACTTGGTTTGAGTGATAAAAAAGCTGAGCCGTAGTAGGGGCTAATTTATATATAGTCTTCTCTTTCTGGTTTTTCATAGAAATTACATAATATCAAGTCATGCTTATATAAAAAAACCCAACATTCAAATAGTGGAATACATGATGACAAAAATAAAGGTACAGCAAACTACATCCAGCTGAATAAATATTGTTCCTTCCATATGGCTTATAATAGAACAGTCATCTTTTTAAAAGAATATGTTTTGTAGAATACATAGAAGCCACAAGTTAAATAGTCTAGACATACTTAACTAACTAAAAATATCAGGATTCCCATTAAGATTTCATTTTGCAGAACTGCAAGATAGGGTCTGTGCAATTTAAATTATACTAATGTTTCCTCCTGTAATATATGCACCAGAGAAGTCTTACTTTGTCAAAAATGGATGAATTTAATAGAATGAGGATATAAAAGTTCCAAGAAGAAGGGAGGTCCCATTTGTGTTAATATACATTTATTTCAAGAGCGGTGATGCAGTATGTAAACCCAGTTAAAGTTTTGATTGATACAAGCAGAAATTCTGTTTTTTTCATGGATTTTTATCTCTTCAAAGTAGAACATAATCCACGTTTTGTGGCAGGAGAGTGTAAGCTTCCAAAAGCACACAAATCATTCAGAATGGTGATGTCTTAACATATATTTCACTCTGGATAAAGCAAGTGGGATCATTTTATTACAATGAGTCATACAATTAAAGTGCAAGAATCCTGTAAGGTTACTGAGGCATAACTGTGAAGAATTTTTTTCTCCGTTATGTAAATGCCTGCATTTTGGTTGTGAGTGGCTGATTTGCATAATCACAGTACAGTTGTTTTTCCATAACTGCACTGTGTGTAAAAGTCACTCTGTCTTAATTGGTTCTTACACTTTCTATCCCAATTTATCTTTAATCTGCAGAATTTTTAAGCTGTTTACCAGAAGGGGAAAAAAGGTACCATCTCTGCTTTTACACTTTGCGTTTTAAATGTAGGAATTCCAACACTGAAGAAGGGGGTAAAACAAAGCAGATAAAATGGCATATACACTTCTGAAAACAAAATTGCATTAGAAGACTTGATAAGACATACTGATTCTTGCCTTCCTCCCTCTCACTGCTCTTCCATCTGGGCCTTTGTCTACAGGCTAGGAAAATATCTGCCATGCATTTACAGTAAGCGAGTTCTAGCAAAACTAAGGAATTGCAAGACAGCAACAGCTTTTGGGCGGAGGCTTTAAATGTCAAGATACTGATACTAACCATACAGCATTAGTTTACTTAATAAGCATCTTTGTAAAAGGAAAGTGATTTTGATGTGTTTCCTAAGAGCACATTCCTATATGAACAGAAGATCTCGTTCTGCCAACAAGGTAAATAAAACAGCACAAATCCAATAACGCTCCAGCATACATCTGACTGAATAATGATACGCTGTTAATGCTTCTGGTATAATCTTGAATAGCTGTAATAGCTGAATGCATTGAATCCAGGATACTATCATTACCTCTTTAATGGGAAGTTATTGCATATTTCTAATGCTTTTTGCTGTCTTACATTGTAATTGGATAAAAAGTTACCTTTCTATACCAGCCTTATTCTGAAATGTTCGGCTGGCTTGCAACTCCATTTAGCCTCAGTAGCTGGTGCTCAAAACCCCTAAATTTGATTCATTGTGTACAACTGACTGATAATCCCCCAAACCAGGAGCTCAAAACTGTGTGATGATTCAGGCTAAAACCCGATGTTCTGTGCAGACCTGTTTCACAGTCTGTTTGCAGATATTCAGAGAAAGGTTTTTTTCCCTCTCCTTGGCTTAGTGAATAACTGTCAAAACAAAATGGGACTGGAGGCTGCAGAGGAAACTGTAAAAAAAAATGTAAAAATAACTGTAAGACCCAGGTCTGGTATAATTCTAAATAATAGCTTAGAAGCTGAAGTACAGAGTTATAGTTATATTTGGGTAAATTAGCAAATAAAATAATTCTGGATTTATGTGTTTAGCCATTTAAGTTAAAGCTTCAGCATTCAGCAGTCATCCTAGACACACCTCATAATTTCTTTCTCCCTGCTGGTCTCTGCTGTTCTGTCCTTCTGCCTTTCTTGACTGACCAGCTGAGGTTGTATTAAGAGTTCTTATTACCCTCTATAACTGGCAGTAGAGTTCATTTCTTAATTTTTCATTCTTATTTGGCATGAAGATTATCAAGGAGATATTACTGAATTTTGTCTATTATTAGAAAATTGAAGATTTTGTGCATGGGGTCTTTCAGAAACTTAATTTTTATGGAGCTGCCAGCTTGATCATTTGCAGAAAATAAATTCAGGCTGTTCATTTCACTGCTTCTTCTAATGGTTCCTGGAGTACAGGTGTCACTGGCACAGGAAGGAGAGGGCACATTCTTTTCTAAGTTCATAAAAAGGAAGCAAAATGCTGATAATAGAATGATTTCAGATTTCAAAACTGGATTAATAGAGACAGATAAATACCGTAAAATCACAATAAAATTCCCAGCAATAGCTATTATTTATATTTCTATGGCACATACCCATGTTAGTCATTGCCTAAGATCTTCTTAGGTTAGCCAGAAAAAAATTTAGTCTCTGCTTCAGAGACCTTCCTGTCTAAATATAAGGCAAGTAATAGCTGCCTGCCTGCAGAAAATGAGGACTATGTGTATGTATGTTCGTGTATATATGTATATGTACACACATATATTTGTCAATACAATAAGCAGTGATCTCAGCTTAGGAGCAGTCTGACATTGGCAAACTCTATTTAGGTATCCTGGCAAACAGGACTTGTAAGGAGAGATTTAGAGGAGAATAAAGAAAGAAGTTTCTTGATGTTCGGGAAAGTCCGAAGAACAGTGCTGGAGGAAGTGGGAAGGCATAAATTCAAGTCTTCTTGTTTCCCTTCCTGTCATCGAATCATTGGCAGTTGCTCATGCCAAACAAATACATGCAGCTTCACATTGGGGAAGAATCAGGGGAAATCAGAAATAAAGATTTATTTTGGAACAGAGAACAAGTACAAGAAAGAGCTATTACATTATAATAATAGAGGAGGGAAAATCACTATTTCTAAATATAGCAATTGAAATGCAAATTTCAGATTACTTTTTTTTCTCCCTGAACCCCCCAGTCCCAGAGTTCAGTGATTACATGAGAACTTCAGCTTTATTTTTTTTCATTAAATAAAAGTTTCTAGATCACCTGCTAGTAGGGAAATCTTGAAAATACTGCCCACACACATCCAGAAGACATAAAAATCGTGAGACAAAGAAAAACAATTCAACTGTTATTTTATAAACTTATAATATGAAAATACCTTCATTATTTTTAGGGGTCCAGCATATTTTGAATGCTTGAAATTAGGAGTCCTGAAAATACAGCTTTTAAATCCAAAGTATCTAAATAGATACTGAGGGGTGGAAGAATGGAAGTGAAAACTCATGAAGCAGAAGATGGGTGAAAATCCTTGTCTGGAAGGAATAGCATGTGGTCTGAGATCCTACTGAATTACACTGTGTTGATATTTTAATGATTGATTCTGTCATTAAGAGAATTTTTACAATCCATGAGTTATTTTCATATGCCTTCTGATAGGCTCCCCTTAACACGTCCTGTACTTAAACGTTTGGATCTGTGACAGCTGCCAGTTTGGTCCTCATACAGGGCTGAGCTAGGAACCTCAGGCTGTTAGAAGTACGAGCTGCTCTAGCACGACCCAAAAGCGCTGCTGCAGACCGTAGCTGGATCCAGCACCACCGAGCACACGTGCTTGCCAGAAGGTTACGCATCTCCTCCGATCAAAGCAAGCTCAACTCGTGCATCTGACACGCTTAGGTCTGAGGGAGGACTCTGTTCCTATGCTGGCCATTATTTTGGCTCCTTGGACAAGCCGAGGAGGAAAGGAGAAATCAGAAGAGCAGACTCCTACAACTTGAACCAGAGCGCCAGCTGCAGCACCCTCCCTCCCCAGCACAGGGGAAGCCTGTCACGTGCTAAACTCATGTCCTCTTCTGCGGCACCTTGAGAACGTACCGTCCCGTCTGAAAGGAGATACTGTCTCTTAGCCAGAAGCACACTGGGAGCGTAACCCCAGTGTCAAACAGAATTATACATTATGGATTACATGTGTCTGAAACATCGTTTTCAGAAACAGCAGTTGGTTTTGAGTTGCATAATCTGAAAGAAGGGGAAGGAGAAGCAAGTTCTTCTGTAAAATACATGATGCTCAGAACATTTCAGCAAAATATATGAAAACAAAAAAAACCCGTTCAGATTAACTTTTACAGCGACGGGGATGAAATTCATCTATAGCAGAAACAGGGCTGAGCACCTACCTTTGGTTTGGTGACAGGGTTTTAACAAGGGGTGCCAGAGTACCCCCAAGGGTGTCCTCTAGCACATCACTGTGATTATTATTTTATATGTTACAACAACTCTGGTAGGTATTTTATTGAACTATAGATATGTCAAGTTGTGCCAGTGCCTTATAAATTGAGTAGAGAATTCAATTTACAAGCAGAAAACTGAACATAGTTGCTGGCTTCCTTTCAGTACTGGGAATGTATCTTAAAATTTCATTACTTTGTGTGAGCGAAAGTGCACTAAAATTATGTTTACGTACATAAACTAAACACAATCTTTGCTAGTCTTTTTCAACTTACCTGCAGCTGAAGTATCTACAGAAATTGCCCATTATCTGTTATAATTCAGTTTGTAATCTTGCTCTGAAAATGAGACTTCATGGAACGATTGTTCTGAACTTAAAATTGAGAATACATTTAAAGATTGATTCTCAGCAGCATACTGCATAAAAGAAAAAAAAAAGCACTTGGGACTATGGTTAATAGATTTGCTTTTAAAAAGTATGGTATAAATGGGCAACGAAAAATATAGGAATTACTGCTCAGATTGATATTCCATCCCTAGATCAGCTACTTGTGCCTAGGCACTGTGGCAATCTAGAAGATATTCTGTTGCATTTTTATAAAAACCAAGAGTAGATAATGAAGCCTCTGTTATTCTGAGGCACTGTTGTAAGTTGGCACAGCTGAAGAACAGAATGTCATTCTTTGTTGTTTTTGTTAACTATTCTACTTAGGACTGGATAAGTTTGCTGCTGAGAATTATCCAAACTAAAGTCTTCCCTGAGGGATTATAAATACATAATACCCTCCTTATTTTGGTTGACATATGTTTTTTAAAGTATTTAAACTTTTCTAAAGAGGCAAGAATTCCTTTATTGATATATTAAGTGTTTAAGATACCTGGTCATCAATGCCAGATTGCCAAGGTGGCTGAAATACTAAGCCACTGACCACCAACAGGAGCTTTCAGGAATGCTGTAGGTCCTATAGCATCCTTTCTTGCGTTCCTTTTATCTTTTTAGTCTTGGCTTGTATTTCAAGCGAGATCTTGAACTGGTCTGGACCTGAAAATCTCTACTGCTTCCAGAACACACAGCCAGTCTGCAAGAGCTGTGGAGGTGGCCTCAAATCTTCAGAAGGATCTTGGTATGGGTAGACTTTGCTCTGACTCCACAGAAGGAAGCTGCGCTGCTGAACTTGAATGACTGCCTCATGAAGGCGGAGTTCCAGCTGGCAGCTGAGCGAGCCATCTGCCTACTCCTGTGCAGGTTTCTGAATCTGAATCTAATCTTAATTATCAACTTCAGCAAGAGCTCCCTAATTTGCTCACAGCCCCTATATCATCTGGGGGCATGTTTCAGTACTGTAGCTGGCACTGTTTCCCTATTGCAGTGAGAGCCGCCAAAATGAAAGATGAGGTTTGTCCTTTCAGATGGGAAAGGCATTTCAACCCACATCTAAAAGGGAGCTCTAGAAGTGCTCAGGGTTTCTACACTTAGCTTTTAGGAACGAGGCTCTGGGAGTCAAATTCACAAATTGAAGTTAAATGCCTTGGTTCTCTTCAGAACGACACAGAAACAGGAGGCCCGGGTTTATGCAGAAGGAAAAACTGGAGGGAGATGTGTCTGAAATGGTACAGGTCTCACAGACTGTGATATCTAGGAAGAACCCTAGGTTAGGCCCTTCTAACAGAGAGATTCACAGTCTGAAAACACTTTCCCTGGACTTAGAGACCTGATTTCTCTCACTTTGACAGCGATTGTTTCACTCTCTTCTGTCAATGTGCAATCTGATGAAGAGCAAGGGAACTCACTGGACCAGAGAGCTGACTGAAGGACAGCATATGCATTTTGCTGTGAAATGCCGCTGTACAAAATAAGCAAATATCACTGGCTATTTACAGCTCCTTACTCTTATTAAACAAATGTCCCACACTAGGCTACAGAGTATGACCCCATGAATCCTGCATTTCTTTGCTAGCTTTTCCTGCAGGAAAGGCCGATCCAAGTTAGTTTTCCAGCTTGATCCCTTGATTTCCTTTAGTCGCAGGAAGACCAGGAACTCGGGTGTTTTAGGCTGCAGCCCGGACGATATTCCTCAACCTTTGGCATGGCAGCTCCCATGTTGTCAGTTTGAAGTAGCCACACAAACCCTTTGTTTGACACAGTGGAGTAGGGATGGCAGTTCCTTGAAGAGGAAGGGAGAAGGAGTATCCTAAAGCTGGTGAGCTGCCAATAGGATTGAAAGTCATTTCCACGTGGGAAGCTTTCTCCACCTAGAGCTGTGTCAGAACCATCCCCTATATGGCTCTACCCCAATGGGAAGGAAACCTCCACGGCTAGGACAGGCATCATATTTTTTTTTAATGAAAACAGTTTATAGAGAGGTAATACATTCTTCACGTAGTCAACAATGTTGATAATAGTTTTTATACCTTTCTTACAGATATTTTTATGGTCCTTCCTTACCAGAGTTCACTGAATTTTCTACTTTCCTTCTGTGTTATTTCATTTATGTATTTATTAACACTTTTCTCCTAGCCAGAACTCGCAGGAAAAAATTGGCACAAGCAATATAGTTGCTAACCTAACATTCAGACTTGTTTCTTCTTTAGTTTTCAAAGCTCAGTCCTCCTCCAAAGCCAGCTATTTTATCATGTTTTCTAAGACCTCAGTACCCAATTTTCAGCAAACACGTGCTTTAAGCTGGAATATAGCATTTCAGGTCTCAGCCCTGGAGTCAGTTATTTGTTTGTAATATGCCATGGGTGCAGATTTACTTGCAGCATGGGCAAGGGAAGGAGGACAGAGGAAGATAAGGCAAGCTTACTATTCATAAATTTCAGTCTAGCATAGCATTTTAGATTACAACTCAGTGATGGTAATCACTTTATAGGAAACTGTTCCAGAATACCAATTTCTAAACTCTCTTGCCTCATGAAATATTTATTGATGAGTTTTAAGTCCTAGGACAGCAAGGTGGCCAAGATGACAGAAAATAGTATGGGGGGTGGAGAGTACCAGTGGACAAACAAGAAAGTTTAATGTTACCTGAACTCAGGGCATAACGTTAATGAAGATAACATAGCATGAAAAGATGTCAAAATTTACTTGACTATTCTGAAACTGTCATGCATTTATAACAGTGTAAGGTACAAAAATACTTATGCACACTGCTTTTCTTGATATAAATGTAGGTATGTAGGAAGAGGCAAAATGGAAGACGGAAACTGTTTACAAAAATCTTTTTTCTGTTCAGTTAATGCATTAACTGAAGTGTTTAAACTGTGCAACATCCTTGATTTGCAACAGCTCTTTTGTTAGGAACCTACTGACAGCTGGACTTTGATTCTGCAAAGTGCATGGATCTGTCCAACATCGCTACTGCTTCTCACTGCCATGTAGAATAAGAAAACTAGCTATAATTTTGTAATGATAATGACAAGAAGCATTTTTATTCTGTTGAACTGAATATTTATCTTGGTAATTCCTGGTAGAAAAGGAACAGAAAATATAACCTCTTTAAAAACAACCAACCAATCCCCTAAATTGTGTCCACATTAGGTAAAATAATTTGTGATACCAAATCTCTGATAGTCATCACCAAATCATCTGCAGTGCAGGATGAGTGCAAATTGGTGAACAAGTTTTTTCTTGTTTTCAAGTCCTTTTCTTAACTGACCTACACCACTCTTGTAAATAACCTAAAAGGCAATAAAAGTACATTCTTACTTGATATAGCCATGCAAGTATAACATGGGTATGCAGGCTGAGTTCAGGTACTGAAATGATACACAGCAGATTTTAGAATTTCAAGAGGTTTAATCCAGTAAGGTATTTAAATGTGTACTAACCTTTAAGCTCCTGAATAGTGCATCAAATTAAATTTGTTACACACAAGTGGTTTGGAGGATCAAGACTGTAAACACTTACATTTCTAATACATGCTGCGATTTACCTGATGAACTGCTACATTAATTCATATTTTAATGTAAATTAATTTTACTTTAGCTATGGTTATTTTAAAATTTTGAAACTCTACAAGTGATGTAATTTTAGAGACATGTACCACACGCGTGTAGTGGCAGTAGCAAATTTCTTTTCAGACCTTCATAAGTATCAGTGTAATTTTTTTACTTTCCATTTCATTTTAGTAGGCTGCTTGCTGAGAGTTGTACCCTCTTTTGTCACATGGCTTATTATCACAACACACATTTTCATCACTGTTGTCAAAAAAAGACTGCATTTAGGGCAGTTGTTTAGTTTAAATGATCAGTAGAGTGCTACTTTGAGATCATTTGGGATGGGGGGGGACTGAAATTTTCCAATGGAAGCCATTGGAAGAATGTAATTACCTCACTTGGGATTTGGGCCAACCCTGCAAACATCCAATTTCCACAGAAGTGATTGAGGTTCTTTCCATTTAGTTTAATGAGAGTCGGATGGGGCTGTAAGGCATTACAATCCTTTTGGGAAAGTCCCAGGGGATCTTTCATCACCACAAAAGCTGAGGACATTGGTTTTATGCTTCCTCCAAAGTACAGCAGCCCTTGCATCAGTGTCTCCACTGCTGTTCCCCAGCATTACTGGCTCAGGGGGAAGCGGGCCACCACAGTGCCGCTTTCTATGCCCGAGAGGGATCCAGGATACTGGCAGATGATGTTGTTTAGCTTTCTTCTGGGTTTAGGTTATCCATGAGCTTTAGCGAGTTGTTCGGGTCTTTGGTGGGTGTACTGGAGTGCTGTAGCAAGGAGCAGGGAACAGATGCGATGCCTCACTAATTCCTCCCTCCTTTCCGCTTCGGCACTGAGAAGCATCTGAAAGTCAGCATCAGACTATCACAGGGTTCAAGACTTTCTCAATGGCTGGACCCCAGCAGTACTTTAATCCTTGGAGACAAAATTATAGGATTGCCTCCAATGCTACTGATAGTTCTCTGCGCAGACTTCTTTAATCTTTCCCCTGGTATCAGGGGGAATTATGAAGTGCTAGGAGCATACATTAAATCAGTCATGTATGCTAAGATGGATCACTTTTAATAGATTAGCAAATGCTGTAATGCTATAATTTTGCTTTGGTTTGGTTTTTGTAAGAGGAAAAGACAAGCTGTAACACACATCAACATAGGACTAAAATAAATTATGTCCGTGTTTATAGTTGTTGGGGAGTGTACTTACCGTCCAGTTCCCAAACTTAATGAGACTGTACCCAAATGGTGAGGATGTTGAATTACAGCAGTTTGTTATTCATTCAGCATTGTCAGAATGAGGGTTGGGAGCCATTAGGAGACTGAAGTGTCATTGAGGATTCTTGATGTAGCAAAGCAATGCTGATATTCCCTGCTTTCCCACAATATTTTATTGGGCAAGGAAAATAAAGGGGTTTTGCATCAGTATTGTGGTTGTACTGACATTTGGGGAGTGGAGAACTGAGACCTGTAAAATATCTGTGTTCCTGTCCTGATGCTAGGTGAACTTAAAATTGCCTTTTCTAAGGTAAAAAAAAAAACAAAACAAAAAACAAACCAGTGATTCTTTCTCCAAGAAGGTGCAACTTTGCTACCACCAGACAGATGACCATTAATGACAGTATATGTCTTCACAGTCTCTGTGTCAATAGGTCTGATGTTCTGAGAATAACTATTACAGAATATGTTGGTGAGATGTATAGCTTGTAAGCATTAGAGGTCACATCTGTGATCTGAAAGTAAACGATAACCAATTTGTGACTTACACCTCCAGTTCTTCTCACCATCTTTCATCTACTGCCTCTTTTCCTTACTTTTTCCTGGTTGCCTCATCACACAGCACCTTCTCCTCTCATTTACACTTCCTGCCTCTCCAGAAAAAAGAACAGTTTTGCTGTGCTAAGACTTTCATGGAGAATACAGTTACAGGAGGAAAGAGGAAAGTTAAAGCCTACGAAATTTTTTTGACATATGGCTGAGAGAGGCATAAGGCTCCCTGCCAGTGCTAGTCTCTGCTCCATTCTCCAGGCTGTGTGTCTGCCATAGGATGCTTCTGATGAAAAAGAATAAACATAAAACAATATTTCTCTACTTTTCCCTCTACTTCACACAAAGCTTGCTAAGAAGGAGTGAAAAGCGTTCAGCTAACATTTTAGCAAAGCAAACTGAATACTGATGTTTATTTTTTAGTAACTTCAAGACTAATGTACTGTAAAATGTACCATTTTTTCTTGTCGCAGTGGCAGAAGTCATGAGGGTAGGACTAGCTGGCTTTTTGCTCAAGACAACAGGGCTCCTGTCAGTGGTTGTTCTTTACCCCATAAATATGTTGAATGTTCCTGCACTGAACCATGAACTGGAAACTTCATATTGCTGCTCAAGTGTTTTCTAACCGCTACTAACTATACTACTAGTTGGACAAGAAACATTTTTGGAAGGAGAGTCAGAAAAGAAAAGTGTATTGCCTATGACCCTGCGATGTCAATGGCAGTCAGTAAAATTGTGTGTGACCTCAGATAAGGATCAACAACTGAGAGAAGCCAGGATAAATCACAGCATTGCCAAGTTTAGAGAGAAGCCAAAGGAAAACTGGTTACAGTGCTGGCTTCCAAAAGGTTGTTTCCTGGCATGAGCTGGCTCAACTTGAAGGCACGTGAGGCCAATTAAATTAGTACTAGCCACTTGCAAGGGGTATGCCTGTCAGAAACTGCTTCCGTAAAGGGATAAAAGGGCTATCAATCAAAATACAGTCTACGTGTTGGCTGTAATTAAAATACTTTGACTAGAGAGCTGTTTAATATGGTTTATTTGGGGGTGGTATTTTTAGTTCTTCCGTGGTTGACTCTGTGGAAGCCACTGCAGAGATATTGCATCTCTACGCCATCAGCAGTGAGGTAAATGGTGTTTAGTTTTGCTCCAGGAAAGGATTTCTTCTTTCATCAAGTGTCACCTCTACTGTGATGGGCCTGAATAAATATAACTAGCTTCACTTACTTTAGTGGAGTCTCCAGGGACAACACTGCCAACATAAGTTATTTATGATTTGGGATGGGTTGCATGCTAGTCACAGCACAAAAATAGTACTTTGCAAGCTTACTGCATATTGCAGGCAATGGAGACAAAAACTTTATCCTTATTAAAGGACTCTTTCACCATAACAATAAAATTTATTGGCCCATTTTTACCTCTGCCAACTGCACTTCTCATACACTATAGTGTTCCTGTATGTAGCCATAACTTTGGCTCTGAAGCTCCATTGAAAAGGATTATTGATGAGGTTTTCCTTTTCCTCACCTCAAGGACAGGCTCCTCACCACCTAGCAGCTCCAGGAGTTTGTGACAAGTTTGATTAGAAACACTCAAACTGTCATCTCAAAATAAGCAGAAGTTATCTACTAGTTTCTGAAACTCTTTTTGAGATTTCACCAAATAAATCCTGATTTTGCTGTACTGCAGAGTAATATACTAGTATCAGTGATCAGAAATTAAGGCAAATATTCGCAGATTTATTTCTGAGATTATTTGGGCAAATCAATATTTACTTTGCTGCATTCCTTGGTTATTGAAAATATAGCAAAGGCAGCACAGGGTTAAGATTCAAATTTTATTAGGTGTTGTGCTGACCAATATAGTCAACTTTTAAGTCTAGAAGAAGTTAAAAACTTTGTATCCAATGTCCTCTGTTGTTTTTAAAAATAATTTCTATCTTGCCTGTTTTTTACCATATATAAATTACCATTCTATATTTGTGGTGGCTTAAAACTCTGTGCTGATTTAAAGACAATTCACAGATGGCTGAGCCATAATAAGGCCTTCAGGCATTATAAAAGCAGTTTGTCTTTGAGTACTATATATTGAGCGAACGTGGGAGAAACATGTGATCAGAGTAATACAAGAGTAATAGTAAAGATAATAAATAAAAATATGCAAACAATAAATAAATAATGACTAATTATTTAGGCTCTTTAGGAAGGACAGGCAGGGGAGACCAGGAGGGGATGTTGCCCTCTATGTCAGTGACCAGCTGGAGTGCATGGAGCTCCGCCTGGGGATGGATGAGGAGCCGGCCAAGAGCTTATGGGTCAGGATTGAAGGGAGGGCAGGGACTGGTGACATTATAGTGGGGGTCTGCTACAGGCCCTCCGACCAGGAAGACCGAGTGGATGAGGCCCGCTGTAGACCTGCTGTAAACAGATAGGAGCAGCCTCACGTTCACAAGCCCTGGTCCTCATGGGGGACTTCAACCACCCCAACATTTGTTGGAGGGACAACACAGCAGGGCATAACCAATCCAGGAGGTTCCTGGAATGCGTTTGTGATAACTTCCTTCTCCAAGTGACAGAGGAGCCAACAAGGAGAGGTGCTATGCTGGACCTTGTTCTCACCAACAAGGAGGGGCTGGTGGGGAATGTGAAGCTCAAGGACAGCATTGCCTGCAGTGACCATGAAGCAGTGGACTTCAAGATCCTTAGGGCAGCAAGGAGGGTGCACAGCAAGCTCACTACCCTGGGCTTCAGGAGAGCAGACTCTGGCTTCTTCAGGGATCTGCTTGATAGAGTACCATGGGATACAGCCCTGGAGGGAAGAGGGGCCCAAGAAAGCTGGTTAATATTCAAGGGTCACCTCCTCCAAGCTCAGGAGCCATGCATCCCAACAAAGAGGAAGTCAGGCAAAAACACCAGGAGGCCTGCATGGATGGACAAGGAGCTCCTAGACAAACCCAAACACAAAAAAGAAGCCTAGAGAGGGTGGAAGCAAGGACAGTTAGCCTGGGAGGAACACAGAGAAATTGTCCAAGCAGCCAGGGATCAGGTTAGGAAAGCTAAAGCCCTGATAGAATGAAATCTGGCCGGGGATGTCAAGGGCAACAAGAAAAGCTTCTATGGGTACATCGGGGATAAAAGGAAGACTAGGGAAAATGTGGGCCCTCTCCAGAAGGAAATGGGAGACCTGGTTACCCAGGACATGGAGAAGGCTGAGGAACGACTTCTTTGCCTCAGTCTTCACTGGCAAGTGCTCCAGCCACACCACCCAAGTCACAGAAGGCAAAGGCAGGGACAGGGAGAATGAAGAACTGCCCACCGTAGGACAAGACGAGGTTCAAGACCATCTAAGGAACCTGAAGGTGCACAAGTCCATGGGAGCTGATGAGATGTGTCCGTGGGTCCTGAGGGAACTGGCAGTTGAAGTGGCTAAGGCCCTATCCATCATATTTGAGAAATTGTGGCAGTCCAGGGAAGTTCCCACTGACTGGAAAAGGGGAAACATAACCCCCATTTTTAAAAAGGGAAAAAAAGGAAGACCTGGGGAACTACAGGCCGGTCAGTCTCACCTCTGTGCCCGGCAAGATCATGGACCGGATCCTCCTGGAAACTATGCTAGGGCACATGGAAAATAAGGAGGTGATTAATGACAGCCAACATGGCTTCACTAAGGGCAAATCATACCTGACAAATTTGGTGGCCTTCTACAATGGGGTAACAGCGTTGGTGTATAAGGGAAGAGCAACTGACATCATCTACCTGGACTTGCGCAGAGCATTTGACACTGGCCCACACGACATCCTTGTCTCTAAATTGGAGAGACATGGATTTGATGGATGGACCACTCGGTGGATAAGGAATTGGGTGGTTGCACTCAAAGTGTTGTGGTCAACAGCTCCATGTCTGAGTGGAGACCAGTGACGAGTGTTATTCCTCAGGGGTCAGTATTGGGACCAGCACTGTTTAACATCTTTGTCAGTGCCGTGGACAGTAGGATTGAGTGCACCCTCAGCAAGTTTGCTGACAACATCAAGCTGTGGGGTGCAGTCGACATGCTGGAGGGAAGGGATGCCATCCAGAGGCACCTTGACAGGCTTGAGGTGGGCCCGTGCGAACATCATGAAGTTCAACAAGGCCAAGTGCAAGGTTCTGCACATGGGTCAGGGCAATCCCAAGAACAAATACAGGCTGGGCAGAGAATGGATTGAGAGCAGCCCTGAGGAGAAGGACTTGGGGGTATTGGTTGATGAGAAGCTCAACACAACCCAGCAATGTGCGTTTGCAGCCCAGAAAGCCAACCGTATCCTGAGCTGCACCAAAAGAAGTGTGACCAGCAGGTCGAGGGAGCTGATTCTGCCCCTCTACTCCACTCTTGTGAGACCCCATGTGCAGTACTGCGTTCAGCTCTGGGACCCTCAACTTAAGAAGGACATGGACCTGTTGGAGTGGGTCCAGAGGAGGGCCACGAAGATCATCAGGGGGCTGGAGCACCTCTCCTATGAGGACAGGCTGAGAGAGTTGGGGTTGTTCAGCCTGGAGAAGAGAAGGCTCCAGGGAGACCTTAGAGCAGCCTGCCAGCACTTAAAGGGGGACTACAGGAAAGATGGGGAGGGACTTTTTACAAGGGCCTGCAGTGATAGGTCAAGGGGTAATGGCTTTAAACTGAAAGAGAGTAGATTTAGATTAGATGTGAGGAAGAAGTTCTTCACTGTGAGAGCGCTGAGGCACTGGAACAGGTTGCCCAGAGAGGTTGTGGATGCCCCATCCCTGGCAGTGTTCAGGCCAGGTTGGATGGGATTTTGAGCAACCCGGTCTAGTGGAAGGTGTCCCTGCCCATGGCAGGGGGGTGGGAACTAGATGGTCTTTAAGGTTCCTTCCAGCCCAAACCATTCTATGATTCTGTGATTCTATGAATTAGTAAATGAAATAATAAAGAGTAAAAGAAGTAAATGCAATGTCCTTAATGCAATGTATATACAGCCATATATTTGTACCACACTCTAAAAGCTCCAAATTGCACTGAAATCAAAATATGATGTAAAAATAACAACGTATTTGACAGTCCCCTTTTCATTCCTTAGGAAGTGTATGACACCGTGATAAAATACAACATCAAGAAAATCTGGATCTGGATAAAAATTCCCTCGTATAAAGTTAAATGCTCTTCATTTTGAACTTTTCTTCATGTTACATATTTAGGAGAAACAAAACACAATTTTTTTGAAGTCTTTGTTACCCTAAGGCTTTTTAGTGTAGTGCATAGTACTGTTAGCCATCAGTGCACATATTCACAAAGGGGGATATTCATTCTGCTTCATGGGCCTCTGTGACAGCCTGTGCAGCACATAAACCTCACCTTAATATAGGTTTTGAATTATGAAAGATGCCTTTTGCAAGCTTCTACAATGGAGTAAATTTCATACCAGCATATAGAAAAATACCATGAAAATGACTATTTGATTAGCAAATTCAGACTGACATTTCATTTGAAAATTAGTTATGCCTTACCAAAATATCCCTCTTATATGAATCACCACACTCACCTTTCCTAGGTTAAAGGAATGCTACCAAAAACATGCAATGTTTTTTTCCTGTGTATTAGTAAGTTCACCTCAAGACATAATCCTACAAACATTGTTCAGCATAGTTTTGCTGAAATTAATGGAACTATTTACAACTGAAGGGACTCAAATTGGAGCTCTACTTGTCTAGAAACATCAGACAGCAAAGAAAATTACTTTAATGGGACAATTTGGGGAATTTTCATCATTTATGATTTCTTTTTGATAACAGAGCTCTCTATGTACATTTTTTCAAACAGCAGATCCAGTTTTCACTATGGGTTTTATCTGTCTTGGCTATTGCTCTTTTGCCTGGAGGTTGTGTTTTCATTCTTGGAACTAGTGGGACTACAGTGAGGCTAAACAAGGAAAGGGAAATGCTGATAGCGTTGTCACCGATTTTATTTTGTAATAAGGATAGTTGCTAAGGCGCTTTCATGAGAGGAGTAAGAACATGGCTTGCACATTACTCAGCCTGAACAAGTTTAAATCCAGGTATCTCACCCCATAGAGAAGAGAGAGAGCCTATGGGCTATAGGTTAGACTGCATGGAGAATGCATTACTCATCCCTCTCACTGAGGCTGATACAGAAATCCTCCGTGGGAGACCCAGGGACTCGGGAACGTTGTTCTGTGGGAGAAGTGGCTTAGCTTCTGGCTTATGTGGGGTTAATAGCTCACTGGTTAGAGTAATAACTAAGAAAAAGGAAGTCTCCAGAGCTCTACTCTCAAACCTATTTCAATTTTTTATACAGTGAACATTTCATGTAAAACGGTAGGAAGAGTCAATTTGCTGGCCTTCTAGGAGAGTGTCATATCTACAGTATAGTTCTTGCATGCTCTCATTCCGTGAATCTGCTCTAACACAAAGTGTGGCCTGATGTAGAGAATATCCCAGGAATATAGAGCCATGCCTGTCCCACAGAGTCAGGGACGTATTGGCATTCAACATTTTAGCAATCTGGTGAGGCTTAAGAAAAGGGAGAAAGAAGAAAAACAATGAGATCTGGAGAGCCTCCTTACCCTGCATGGATTCAGACTCCTGCCAAGCACTGGACCTTTGTATCTTTGGCTTTCTATAAACAGTTATTTTATGCTGCAAGTGTTTCAAAACAGTTCAGACTATAGACAGTTTTCTAACATAAGGTTTCTTACCTGAATTTTTGAGAGGGAAAGAAAAAAGATAAAACACTGGAATTTATTCTTTTACATTAGTCTCACGACCTGTAGACTGTTTGCTGGGTAGATTATTATACACATTACTTTATTACCTCGTGGCCATTTCAGTTCTTAGGGCTAGAATAGCTTATGGCAGAATTTCTACTGAGAGCAATAAGTTTTCATACTGAATACAATGTCTGTGGAATGTTTATTTGCCATGAAAAAAAAGGGCTTCTGTAATATTTTAAAAGAAATCCCTCGACAAGACAAGGTTTTGATCATGCCTGATTTTGCTGTGGACACCTCACGTCAGTAACGTAACACATCTGCAAAAGTGTTTTTTTGTAGTTGAGTTCTACCTCAATAAGTGAGGTTGAAGGATGACTTACGGCTTCAAGCTTTTTTCTTTTTTCCAACTGTATCATTTTGCCTAATGAAATGACATTACCTCCCCCAGTCGATGTGGCCTCCATTGCTGTTGTAATGTATCTGTGGATACATTATCACTGCTTCTGCTTCTGTGAATGAACAATTCCAAAGCAGCTACAGCGGATTTATTTGCTGATTACTCACCTGCTATTAAAGTGGTTCCAAATAAAGTGGAATGGCAGACACAGTGGCTCTTGGAAGCTCTTTCCAACTATAAAAGGAATTCTGTGTGTTCTCTGCAGCGCCCAAGCTGCTTTACAGATGCACCATATTTAATTAGATTAGTTTTAATTAGACTGCAGATGCAAAGTTGCATCTGTGTATCACTGTTAGTCTGTTTTGAGGCACTTTCAGCCAATAACAAAGCACTATCTCATTTGCATTCATTTAAATGTTTTAACCTTTTGCTTGCTGGAATAATCACTGTGGAAGACCATATATATCTTAGAGATGAATGTGTTGTTATTGTCGTGTGGCAGCATATGCAGAAAGTGAAGTAGCCTAAGAGACAATCATGCAAGGGAAGAAAAAAGGAAATTGTGCGGAAGAATTAATTCACTCTTACATAAATCTTTCTGAGAATTCCATTTATACATATTTAAATTCCTTTAGAGTACTTATTTTCCAAGACAATCGTTGCAAGCTTTGGACTTTATTGATTGCTCTTCTACCCTTAATGTTTGTTTTCTTTATGATCTTTTCATTTTTATTTCTTCATGCTTCACAGAGCCCATTTTCTTTTGCTGCCTCTCCCTTTCTGTTCTGAGCTTAAGTCGGTTCTGAGGAGATGGAGGATTAATTGTTCATTACTGGTGATGCTGCAGGTTTGAAAGAATTGTTGATTAGCTATTGCAAAGTTCTTGTTAGGAGAGAGCACAGCTGCTTCTTTAGTTAATGGCAGAGTACTTGCAAGAGGAATTGGGAACCTGGGACAGAAACCTCGCTGGACAGAAGTCATCAGGACCATGGCCATTGATTTCAGCAGACTAACTTCTAACTCCAGAAGTGATTATTTTTCCTATGCTTAGTTAGAGTGTTCCCTTTTTAATTTTTATTTCCCTATTCTGGCCAAACCTGGGGTTAATCACTTCAAATCTGATTGTATTTATATAGAGACAGAAGCAAGAACTCTGCTGTGTACTTTTAATTTTAAGATTTGATCATTTTTTCAGCCTTTTTGATCAGTAGCAGTGAAGTTAATCCAATGAGAAGAACGGGGTTTAATTAAATGATTTTACTAAGTGGGATGCACTTTTAAGCAATGAGGGGATGCAGTGGTTGTTATAATAACAATAAGAAAATGTGTCCATGTAGAGCAGCTGCTAAGGTTGGCTGTAAATACTGGAGCAAAATATTACTAGAGTAGAAATAGGCCAGTCTCAGGAGAGAAGCGTACATGGGGTATGGGGTTAGACTGACCACTCTGAAGTTTTAGTGACATTCTTTGTGATCCTGAAAGCAAGTCACAGGTCATCCTCTCCTGGCTTTCCTTCTTCAAAAGGAAAATAATACTTTTCTCTGGCTACGCCAATTAGCAAAACATCATTCAGAAAGCAATTCAAAGATAAAGAGCAATGAACATGAAGTGGTGTCAACCAGAGGACTATAGATCCAAGTCTAGTATAGAACTTTTGAGTCAGACTGTGATGACTATTTACTGCAGCAAAGTCAAACAAGAATGTCTAATGATTGATTTTCAGAGCTGGCACAAGGTTCCGTTTCCTGTTCTGTTCCCAATGAATAGAAGCCGGTAACATTTCAGCACTGGGTTTGCAATATGCCCTTACAGGAATGCTTCACTTAGTGGAGAAAGTCTGGCCTGGACGTGCCTGTAGGATCAATCTGTGCTGAGCGCACTCAGTGTCAATAGGACACTACAGAAGGAGATGGAGGAAAAGGATGCTCTTTCTGTGAATTGAGTTCGTACAGTTAGTTCCCATAAGGGATGTAAGTGCCTAGAATGTGTCTTTTTCATTTGGGCAGCATAAGGCAAAACTGACACCTACTGCAGATAATCAAAGGTGGACTCTGGTACTGAGAGAGGGGATTTATTACTTTCTGTCATATCCAGGAAAAATGACTGACACAATTTGGGAAAAGCTTGCAGCCTGCATTCAGTGTTAAAGAGCTGGACTTCAAACTCAGCACAGCTGGGAGTGAAGGGGTCTCAGAAGGATGAAAAGCCTCCCAGGCTGGCTGTCCAGCAGCAAGCCAGATACAGGAGTTTAAAATGGAGGGTTTTCATCTGAAACCCTTAGCACATATCTCAGAGCAGCAGACTGGTCCACCTGTCTGCTTAACACTGGGGAATTAAAATTCCCCTTCAAGGGACAGATGCCTACAGCCCTTCTTTTGGGGGAATGGGGATAGGAGTAGAACGAGGCTGGGTCTTCTGATACTACACTGGTAGCACACCTTGCCACTTCTTATATATTAATCCGAAAGTTGGAGTGCTTCTCCAGGAAATGGAGAGACTTAAATTCCTTCATCAAGCTAGAAGCTGTAATGTATGACAGCACTTCTAACTCATGCTGAAGTCATGGCATTGTGTAGGAAATAATTCAAACTATAGGCCAAAATGAGAGGGGAGAACAGATTTCTGGTTCCCATTCTCAACGTTGCTAAATTTTAGAATAAGCAACAATCACCAAATAAAATACAGAAGTTAATGAAAAGAGTCTTCTTTTTCATGGTTTCTCCTCTGTCCCAAAGCTTGCAGAGTCATACTTCACCTCTACTTTATGTCAGGTTTAAAAAAAGGGAGATAAAAGTACTAGATGAGATTTTTAGGGAGAGTTGCTGTCTTAAGAGACAAACTGATAGTAGTTGCTTTTGCTGATAGGCAATAAGATTAACAGGACACAGAAAGCATTGGGACAAACTGCCTGTATTAATCCACACCGTACAAGAACATTTTGTGCTGTCCTTCAGGGTGATATGTGTGCTTTTAAAATAGTCCTTTCCAGGCTCCTTTCAGATCCACATTATCCCCTAAACTAAAACTATCAACTTTGGGTTACAGCTGTAACACACACTCATGGCCCAGCTGAATATAGGGCCTGACTAGAGCTCATGTAAATTAATTATTCAGGCTTATTAGCAGAAGACTGAAGCACAACATGAGAGAAAACATGTTCCAGGCATGCTAAATTAATACCTTCTAACATTGCTAGTTAGGCAAAGTAAGAAGCACAACAACAGTGAGGAGTGTGTTATACTTGTACCTTACAGAAGTAAAGATGAAGGAAACAAGAAACAATTTGCAGGTAGCAGGTAGAAAATGTGGATCAAGAGATCAAATGCAGTCTGCAGCTTTTTCATTCCACAGACCTGAAGAGCTATATCTGTACATCAACCATATAATTTTGATGTAAATTTCAACATACTAACATGAAGTTCCAGGCATGTATATGCAAAGGTTGTGTTCTTGGTTCCTTCAGCAAACTGGTCACTTTTCCAAGAAACACACCTTCCCTGATCTTGTACGGGCAGCTTTTAATGCCACCTAGGAGCAGTTTTAACTTCGTCCAGACTGAACAAGAGGTAAGGAAAACTTGAGTGCCTAGCATTTGCACAAAGCATTTTGGAGAGAATTGACCTTACCTCAGTGGAACAAAATTTCAACTTTTATATTTATGGAGACCAGAAAAAAGCCTCCGAGTTCTTGTCCTAAAAAAGATAGTCTTCCTTCTTAGGGAACATAACTCCAGATTTGATTAGATCTATTAATGAGGTCAAATGATGCTTTTAGGCTGGTAGCTAATGTAAACCAAATCTATTTATCACTTTGGCAGTGGTTCCTGCAACAAAGTTAATGACCATTACAGCACTTACATTTAGCCAATCAGGAATGGTGCTTTTTGTGCAAAAAGGCAGAAGTTAGTAATCAATCATCATCATCCTCATCATAATAGTGCTGCTAAATGAGCTTCTGAAAAAGAAGAGCAACATTGCTATTAACCTTAACCGTACCTTGAAAATAGATTTCTTCCTACAAAGGCCACTACTGATATGTGGGTTGCAGCCTTGATAGTTTCTTGGAGAATAAAGGAGGTTGAAATACAAGGCAAGGGCACAACCTGTATTTGGATTCTTTGCTTCAGTCTTTTAAAATAAAACTGAATGCTTAAAATGAGAAAGGTCAAAGCCTGCTATTTTTTTAAATAGCAGATGAAAACAACATTTTGTTCAAGGGATTTGAGTTGTATACAGTCAGTGAATAATCAAATTAAATGTCTTTTTTCTGTATTAGCAGTGCAAGCATCTAATAACATACAGATTCCACAAAACTCTATCTTTATAATATCTTCTGATACACATCTTCATATTGACAGCCGTGTGCTGGCAGAGCAGAGCAGAATTCTGCAAAAGCTGTTGTGCACATTCACGCCAGTGGTGCTTTCTTGGGAAGTTTGTCTTGGCAGGGAAGAAGCGAGGGGAGTTATCTTTTGTGGTGCTTGTTGAGGCAGAGGTAAGGCGTGCGCCATGGGAACGGCTCTCTTTCCATCCCAGCACTGGGATGAGGCTTGGGATAGCTGGGCTGTTGGTACCTACTCCCTTGAAATTTGCAAAGCTGGTATAAATATCCTGACCAGCACCTCTGCTCAATAGATAGAGGTCATGGAAACGTTTCAGTTTGAATGCCTGGGGCAAGTTTGGGACCATTCAGTCCTTCAGCACACATCCCCCAGGCAGTGTGGCAGACCACACACTGCAGAACAGCTCGTCTAGCTGCCCTGGCCTGCCAGGCATGCATCATATACCAGTGCAGCAGAGCCCACACCATTATGCCCCCAATTCCATGAACTAGCGTCACCCACACAACATTCTCAAAACACCTGCAGCATGGACGGTTTTCCTGAGCTGAGCAGAGTGCCACATCAAGGACAGAGGTGCCTGCCAGGAATGCTCTCCCGCATACCCCTGCACAACTGAATCAATACACAATTTGAGGTCCCTTGGAAAAAAGCACACATACAGCCACAACCAGCCTCGCTTAGTCCCACCGAGGTGAGCAGAGCCAGCCAGGGGTGGAATAGCACAGTCTCAACGCCTGCACCCTGCTCTGCTGCACTCTACAGCTGACACATGGCATGAGCCCGTGCCTGTGTACGGTGCACCCGGTCAGGCGTTGCTGGCCATGCACCAAGACCAGGATTACCTAGCAATCCTAGCATCCACTTGCATCCAGATTTGCGAGGACACTGGACCAACAAAGTTTATCTTACTGACAATCTCTGTGAACATGCACGTGGCTCATGCTGGTTGTGCCTGCCAGCAGCTGCACTTAAGTATTATAGGGCCATTCTTGGTGTTACAGACACCCGAGAAACAAAGGTGACGGACCGTGTGGGATGTTTCAGTCGTGGTGACTAGGGATAGGGAATATCATCTCACGCTGAGGGTTCAGCATGAAAGTGCTTGCCATACAACCATTCATGCAAATAATAGACAAGACTGTGTGGCCTGAAGAATTTTTGAATGTACCAAATTTTTATTTGGGGCGTTCCTGTTAAAAGCTGTCACATGGAACACCAGAGCGAGCCATGGTTGAAATCTGGTTTGTCTGGGCGTAACTGCTATTGCCTCAATGACGCAGTCAGCTCAGGCACTACTTTTGGAGGGTCCCGGACAAAAAGAGTCTCTTGGTTTTCTGTGTTCTTTGTTTCAGGGCCCAGTCTTGGCCATAACCTTGGCCACTGGTGAGATTTGGAGGTGTCAGGCTGGCTGGCTGGGCTCCCTGTAGAAAGAGGGCATTCATGTCCTAGGTGGGCAGGATCCTAAGAGGATCTTGTTGAGGTGATAGAAGGGGTATTTAGCAAGGGTTGAGCACAAGGGAGTGGTAGGCGATGTGCTGGAACAGACTGGATCTGGTAGTGTACAAGCCTGGTGCATTCTCGTAGGCTGATGGTTGGACAAGGGCACAGCTCTTGTGAGCAGTCAGTTAGACCAAAATGGGCACGTACCCACCACACAGGCTTGGGACCTTACGCTGTAAAGCCTCTCAGGCGAGACCGTCTTTTTATTTCATCTGTGTGCAATGTCTGATCTGGTGAGGCATTTCTTCTGAGTCGGTGCCTTTAGGCACTACCCACACACAAATGGGTGTCTATTAATAATGATAATATTTAATGAAAGAATCTTGTTCAAAGTTATATCTGTACACTTAAAATAACAGATCAAGAAATGCAGATACTCAGTTGATTTCACTGAGTATACACTATTGCCCAGCAAAAGAAATGTGCTTTTACAGATACATTCCTGTCACAAAAAGAAATATGGCTTCTCATGTGAGCAATTACTGCCTACGTACTGCAATTGGCCTAACGTACCATAAAAATCTAAACGCAAAGCTTTAATTCTAGCTGGAAGAAGGAGATTGTTTTTGGTTTGCTCCTTGATTGTTTTTATAATTGATTTATCACTACTACAGCTATGCAATTAATTTTTTTTTAAATCATTCTGGACATTGAAGATATGAAAAAGTTCCCAAACCTATTAGAAATTAGCCTCTCTCACTGCTTACCGTACTTAAGTATGCGAATGCTTTCCTGTTGAAGCGATTAAAAATAATGAAAAACACCAACAAAGGCTTTAATGTCTGAAAGTATTAATCAGTTTTAGAAATTAACTATTCCCACAATTCTTAACTGTAGAATACATCTGTTTCTTTAGTAAGGGGATGGCAGATATAACACATATATATATTACGTTCTATTCTGTAGATGAGTCTTTTAAACTGTCTTTATCTTACCTATCAGAGGGGGAAAAACAGGTTCATCCCAGGCCTTTTCAAGGGCTGGATAAAAGCAGATATATGAACCTGCTTAGTATCTGGTCAAAGTGAGCGATATGGCTCTATTGGGCTGTGTAATGGATAAAGGCAAAAGATCAAGTCCTGGGGGAAATGGTGTCATACTTTTTACAGACAGAAAGAATTTGATTATTTACAAGGTAGAAATAGTTTACATTTTTACATTTGGCTTTATTTCACATGGAGAGACAGTAAATGTCTCTGAGAATTACCAAATTTTTTAATAAGGTGGGAAATGAAAATCTAAAGTGGCAACAAACCTGAGGAACAGCAGGGCTGTTTCAATGGGTAGCTTCATCCATTTGGTGTGTATGAGGAATAAATTCTGTTTACTCTGTGCTATCCCATAATTCAGTGCTTTGTCTGAGTATATGGATTCTGGTTACAATATTGCTGGCTGGATAATAAAATGGCAGGAGTCAGGAGGGAAAAAAATATCATTTTTAAGGCTTTAAATTTAAAGAAGTGAAAAATTATTATCAAAGTAGCTGTATTGGGTTTGCGTGGCAAGGTTTTGGTGGCGGGGGGGCTACAGGGGTGGCTTCTGTGAGAAGCTGCTGGCAGCTTCCCCCACGTCCGACAGAGCCCATGCCAGCCGGCTCCGAGACGGACCCGCCGCCGGCCAAGGCCGAGCTCATCAGTGATGGTGGTAGTGCCTCTGGGAGAACGTATTTAAGAAGGGAAAAAAAAGTTGCTGTGGCACAGAACCTGCAGCCGGGGAGAGGAGTGAGAATATGTAAGAGCCCCAGCCGTGCAGACCCCCAGGTCAGTGCAGAAGGAGGAGGAGATGCTCCAGGTGCCGGAGCAGAGATTCCCCTGCAGCCCGTGATGAAGACCATGGTGAGGCAGGCTGTCCCCCTGCAGCCCAGGGAGGTCCATGGTAAAGCAGGTTTTCTGGCAGGACTTGTGACCCCGCGGGGGACCCACACTGGAGCAGTTTGTGAAGAACTGCAGCCCATGGGAAGGACCCATGCTGGAGAAGTTCATGGAGGACTGTCTCCTGTGGGAGGGACCCCACGCTGGAGCAGGGGAAGAGTGAGAAGTCCTCCCCCTGAGGAGGAAGGAGCAGCAGAGACAACGTGTGATGAACTGACCCCAACCCCCATTCCCCGTCCCCCTGCACTGCTGGGGGGAGGAGGGAGAGAATTTGGGAGTGAAGTTGAGCCTGGGAAGAAGGGAGGGGTGGAGGGAAGGTTTTTTAAGATTTGGTTTTATTTCTCATGATCCTGCTCTGATTTGATTGGTAGTAAATTAAACTAATTTCCCCAAGTCGAGTCTGTTTTGCCCGTGATGGTAATTGGTGAGTGATCTCTCCCTGTCCGTATCTCGACCCAGGAGCCTTTCGTTATATTTTCTCCCCCCTGTCCAGCTGAGGAGGGAAGTGATAGAGCAGCTTGGGTGGGCACCTGGCATCCAGCCAGGGTCAACCCACCATGGTAGCACATCATGACAAATGAAACTTAAGTCTCTTTGTTTATGCTACAGATCTATAGTGATAAACAAAATTAAGCTTTATGGTCCCAAACGCTCTGCAAGCCTGGAACATTTTCAGAGCACGGCATGTCATTACGCTCTCCGTGGGACAGTAATTACCCTGCTGACAGTAACTGTTCCACACCAGGGTAGGAAGTGCCGTGTTTCAGTCCTTTTCAGCAGCATGACTGTTTTGTATGAAACGGCCATGCAGAAAATCTGGAAGCGGTCCTCTGACTTGCTGCTTGAGAAGAAGCAGAGTGAAGGAGGTGCCCTAAGGGCTGAGCGAGGGTCCTGGTGCTGCAGTAGCTGAGGTGCCAGTGAGATGTGTCGGAAAGTTTACAGCCTCGAGGGGCCTGGCGCTGGGACCCAGGGCACCTCTGATGGGCGCTCGGCTCCGGTGTCACACCGGGCGCTCGATGCTATTGAGTTAGTGTGCCGCAGAGGTTCCTTCTGGGTGTGAGATTGTGTCGCCTCTATAGTACCCGGAGCCACGCAGCGTGCACGCACCCCAGGGTGGTGCTTGAGGTGGTTCCTCTGGTGGGATCTGAGGTGGACACTGCGCTCCAGGCTGCTGTCTGGTGCACTTGCTTGCAACATGCACGTGGCATCCTCTAGCACTTAGCTCCCTACACCTGCGGGGAGCGTGCCTAGGACCCGCAGCTGACATGAACTTTGCTACTGGCAAAGACGTAGCAGGGACTCGTGGTCCTGGAAACGTGCTCGCGGTGAATGAAGCCCCTGTTGTTTCCTGCGCACCGCACCAGGCAGTAATGTAGACCAATGGTCCCACGGTGTCTTCTATATGATGCTAACCAAAGTCATTTTATTCTGTATGTATTAATGTCTGCATCCCTGCAGTTCAGATATTATTACCTACCTCCTTTATAAGACACTTTGTGACCTGCTGATGAAAGTGCTATATATGAGCCATTTTTATCTGAGGCCTTCTAAATGAATATTAAATCTCAGTAAGGAATAAAACTGGTTATTACTTTCAGTGGGAACTTAGTGTATTACTCCAACGGTTGTTAATTCTTTTAATAGTAGCTGTTCTCCTTTAAACCCCAAGCCATCATGTAATAGCATCCTGTGTTAAGTTTATGTATGTTAACAGATGATTGGCTTACAGACAGATATGGTTTCTATAAGTCCATCTTGTCAGAAATCACAAATGAGTTACTTTTTTTAAAGGACTTTACCCCTGCATAATATTTTATTAAAAATATGTGCCAAGTTAACTTTTCCTTCCTTGGCAATGGAGTTTTTACCTAGTTTTAGAACTCACAACATTCAACATGTGCTGTGCATGACCAATTCTGATACGCAAGAAATGTGGTTACTGTTTTGAAAATTGAAATACAATGCTGGCCCTCATATTTGCAGGGCAAACCTTGAAAATGTGACACAAATAACATTTCCAAGTGTTCAAAAACTGAGAAGGAGATTAAAAAAACCAGTGTTCATTGCATACAATGAATTAAATCAGCTAAGAAAATCAAATATATATATAGGCATAATTAATTTTTTTCCCATCAATTTCATTACTTTTGAGTCTTACTGTCTTGATTTCTGAGTCCTGGGATTGATACAACTGGAGTATTTTGTTCCTTTGAAAATTCCAGTTCTGAGTCAGAGAGAGTTGCACAACTTTTTTTTTACTGGTTTTTTTTTTCCTGCAGACTATCAATCCAAGTTTGAAGTGTAACATATTGTATATGTCACAGGAAAAGTGAAATGTATTTTAACCACAAAATACAGTGGTCCACATGATGGAAAGCAGTCATCTCAAGCTTCTACAGATTTGTTTGTCAGAGTCGAATATTAGCCCCATGGGTTGTTTTGTCCCTTCTCAGGAAAGTATTTGGCCTCAGCTGGTGTTGGTACATACAGTTTTTGGAAAGCCTTCAGCAAACCTGTCTGGCTTCCAGGTCTGGTTGGAGGCTCCAGCTTTCTTCATCTTCCCCAGCTGCTCAGTGTGCCCAGTGCTTTCTCTGGCAATTATCTAGAGCCTGAATTCATTTATTTTATTTTAAAAGCTTTATGGCAGCAGATATATGAACTGATAGGAAGCAGCAGTCTAAAAATATTATCTACCTGATTAGAAAGCGTCTTCCACTGAAGTCTTTCCCTTCCCTATGCTGTTTTCTGTAGTAAGAGACCTAGAGGTTTTGCCGGAAAGGGGAGGCTGTTTTATCTGTCGCGCTAGCCAGCGGTGCGGTCCTTCACAAGAGACACGCTGTGCAGCAGGGAGCTGGGCGGCTGGTTCCTCCTCCGGGCCGCTGCATGCCAAGTGGAGGAATATCATGCTTTCATAGCGGGCGGTGGAAGAAATGGCTGTATTTGCTGGAGGAAGGGGGAGGCAGGAGCAGGCAGGAGGGCTGGGAGCTGTGAGAGGGTGAGAGGAGAGCCGGCAGCCCTGCAGAAGCACGGCGCTGCTGGGAAGGGCAGCCAGCTGCCGGAGACCACAGGAGGGACCTTCCCAAGGAGCCCTGTGGCCACCAAGGAGGCTGCGCAACAGTGGCTGAGCTGAAAACGAGCCCGAGAGAGCAGCCCCGACCGACAGAGACACAGCCGGCAGAGAGGAGATCTGTGTTAACGCTCTTCTGCTCATATTCTGTTTCATTTTGATTCAGCGGGAATGGGCTGGTTAACAGAGGAGCTGTTTCGTTTTCACTTCTTCCTTGACCTTCCCTCTCTTTGGGTTCTAAGTTAATACAGTTTCCTCTGACATTGCACACAGAAAGGGAAGAAAATTATTAGGATGAAGGAATTTTTTTCTCTTTTACAGACTGTAGCACTTCGATGCTGTTACACGTTTTGTGACTTCCCACTTACTGTCTTTCCTCTGGAGTCAAATGTCCTCCAAGGCATTTGATAATTTGATAATGGATTTGTCGTTCATCCATTTATATGGATGAAACCTGACTTCTGAGCTTGAAGGCCTTTGCGATCTCTCTGAGGTACTTCCTTCAACAAGGAGACATCTCAGCAGCTTCCCTTCCTCACTCTGGCCACCTCACCATCCCATCTCACCTGGAAACTCCCCTGCCTTGCTTTGTCCCCCATGTGTCTCGAGAGACGAGGGGCAGAGGAGCCGATGGGACTGAGCAGGAGCAAAACATGTTGAAAAGGAGAGAGAGAGAGCAACAGAGACAGAAATAGTTCTGCTCTGCGGAAAGAAGATACACTGTTGGATAGATGTGTTTTAGCATGACAGAGAACGTATCACATGCCCTAAAAGGTGAACTAATACCAGCAATAATAAACATAAATGACCTGCAAATTACAGTAGCAGGTGCGAGTTTGCCTTCAGGTAAATATTTTAGTCATTTTATGCATTTTGACTTGGAGCTTTGGGAGCATACAGTAGGCACACCAGATTCTGAAGCAGCCCAAGCACCTTGGCTAAATTTGTAGCCATACCTAGGATTACCACTAAATTCAATGTCAGTCTATTTGCAAAGACTGGAATGTTCAGTCATACAAATTTTGCATAATTTTGCATGATAATGTCTAACAAAGAAGCTATAGGCAGGAGTATATTCAATGAGTGAAACCCATGTGATCAGTGCACTTTGACAGACTGTTTTGCATGCGGGGAACTTTCACTGTCAAAACACACAGCTCTTATCTCTGTTAAAGCTTCAGTAACTTTCATAAAGTATTCATAGAGATGGTCTTATGCAACTGCACATGCTCAAAAAATAGAGAAGGGGTGGGAAATGTCAGCATGAGAGCATTTGTTAAGGTATTTAGTAATGGTTCTTTCTAGTGATGAGTCAAAGGTAGCATCATTAACTTGAACCACATAAAAAATCTGTGGTAAATGTAAGAAGGTGAAAATAATATTTTGCAAACATGCTATTAAAGCAAGAGATTATACATAAGAGTGTTTGGGGTGGAAACGTAGCTGTATAAGCCTGAAGGCTAGTATTTAAATCATCGGTATTTGTAAGTATGTATTTGCAGTTTTTATCTTCCTCTTTTACAAGTCATTTTACCATGTATCAGTATTTGCTTTTCTTTGCATTGCTCACCTTTGTATTCCTTCTGCTGTGAATAGTGGTATCTATTACCTGGGTCCTTGCTGTCAGTGCATTTTCTTTTTCTTTAAGTTACTTCTAATGAAAGTCAAATAGACTCCCAGAACTTGGCCCCTGGGGAGTTTCTATATAGAAAGTCTGAATATCGCTATATATGGGGTTTGCTTCCTGATTAGAAGCTGTAAGTGCAAAAAGCTAAGGTAAAACTATGGTTTAGTAAATGAAAACTGCCAGTACCTCATGTTCAGGCTACCAGGGCTTTAGACTAATGCAATGTGCTTCACATATAACTATTTGGCGGTTGCAGCTTCCTGTTGAGTATCATGGCCCCTCTGAAACATGGATTATTAATATTTATCAATTCTGACATGCCATGGGCCTCCTTTGCAGAATAATATGGAAGCTGCCATCATCTGATAGTCCTTTGCTGTCACAGTTTAAATGGGGCTGCTTAATTGCTTAATTGGGAGTTGTTGTTGGACAGCATTTTTGGTATGGAAGTCTTCACTTTTTAATTCAGCTCCTCTCTTCACTTCTTCCTTGACCTTCCCTCTCTTTGGGTTCTAAGTTAATACAGTTTCCTCTGACATTGCACACAGAAAGGGAAGAAAATTATTAGGATGAAGGAATTTTTTTCTCTTTTACAGACTGTAGCACTTCGATGCTGTTACACGTTTTGTGACTTCCCACTTACTGTCTTTCCTCTGGAGTCAAATGTCCTCCAAGGCATTTGATAATTTTAGATCGTCTAACGGGAATGTCAGTTTTAGACCCAAGGCCTGTACCTCTCCAAGCATTTTGTGTAAGGCCAAGTAAGGATATCTTTATACAAAGGACATAATTTGTAGCTCGTAAATTGAATAACTCAGTAATACACCCTTTGCTTTGAATCTAGCATATTCAGTGGAACAACATTAAATGACAGGTTGGGACACAAGCTATATTTAGTGCAGCGCAGTAGAAGCAAATCAATGGAGTAAAGCAATCGGTCCTGAGGACCCAGCCGCACACTGCAAACTTTGTGGGGGTAATACTTCAATTTAGGTTTGCTCCCATGAGGCAAGTGCCTTTTGCACTGGGAGCACCGTTAGGTGAGCTCTGGGAGCGAATATTCCCATTCGGTCCATCGTGTCCTCCCAGATCGCCGCATAACGTGAGTCCAAGCATGGTCTATGGGTATGGTCTGGAGGTGCGCCTCAGAAATGCACTCCTAAGCCCAAACTACAATGATAAGTGCATCATAGCTGCTGTATTTGTGAAATTCTACAAATGCATCAAATGACCCACAACATGCACACAACCCTGGCTGGCATTAGTGGAAGGAAACAACAGAGAGGGATGAAAGAGCTCACAACTCCATTAGCTGCATCCATTTCTGACTGATGTTCAACATGAGCAAAGGATGCAAAATCAGTACCCAGAATGCCTCGATTATCAACACAATCCTAGAGCTTACTCTTTTCAGTGCCCTGCTATCGCTCAGGAGTAAGCCATGCGCTTCATTTTCTCTACACTCTCCTTTTACAGATAGGCTTCATTCCTGCATTTCTGAGTGAAGTCCTAGAGCATACCCTGTTTGGATTGGATCAATAAGACTTATTCAAGACCTTATTTACTAACTATGCTACTCAGCAGATCCCCTCCTATAGATTTGTCTTTAAGAGCCTCGTAGAATCACCAAATCATGTAGCGATTCATGACAGCTTCTTCAAAATAAGTATTCTGTATTTTCCCACAGTAGCAGAACCAAGAAAATAGCACTGAAATACCAGAAAGTTTACACACATATTAATTATCCTTAAACCAATAGCTTTTCCTTGATCACATAGGTAAGTATTCCTTGTTTCAAAGCACCCCCTTGTGCAGGCACTGGGTAAGGCAAGTTGTACAAGAAGCTTCTGGCTCCCTGACACCTCAGTCACTTGGTCAGGATCTGCGTTTTTCATGTCACCCACGCTGCTTCATCTGCCACAGAGGTCTTTTGCTCAATGGATCATGTCCAAAGACCTCCTGAGGTTTCAAACTGTGCTACTGAACCTGATCAAACTTGTTTAATATAGATGGAGGTGGTCTTCATACTGTAGATTCCCTTTGTTGTCCATTTAAATGCTGGAAAAATGAAATTCTGTGAAAATTTTGCCTAACTGTGGGCAAAGTCCAACTGGAATTAACCAATATGAATCTCCAAAGTGAGCCACTGTGGAAAAACAAGGAAGTTCTATACTGTGGGCAGGGTTTTTATACATATTATTCACAGATGGTAAAAAGGCTGAAAAATTAAAGGCTGTAGACTTGAGTCTTCTGAAGCGACTAGTGACTAAAGTCATTTCATTCTGGCCTGTCCACCCTGAGATGACTTTATAGAAAACTAATTTTTAAAAACTTATCTTTTTCTGGAATTCAAGCTCCTCTGGCAGTATCATGAATTGGAGAGCACAGATATGGAAACTCTCAAAGTCTTTAGTAATTTTGGAAAATCTTGTCTGTATTATGTAAAATGATTAACATTTAAAATTATTTAAATAATGCTTTTGAAAGGAAATAATCACCGCTTCAAAGCTAGTGATAACTGTATGTTTCACTTGTCTTAAATCTAACATTTACATCCACCGGGTGGGCAATCTCTGTCAATGGCAGCCTTCAGGTGAGCCATCTCGTTGACAGAGATAGTATACTTTTACTGGGAAAAAAAATCCATTCCTTTTTGCTTTTTCAGACTTGAATGTTGAAGTTGTTTTGGAAATGTCCAGCTTTTGGGTTACCCCAAATTTTTTCCTTTATTGCTTATGCTTTGTTTAATAAAAAAGGAAGTGTATTTTCTTTGAAGAGATAAATAAGGAATTCTGCATAATTCTTGGTGTCTCAGATATTAATTTGATGATCATTTAATTGCATCACAAGAGCTATTGGGTGAAATTAAATTACAAACAGATGAGAGCAGACAATGCATTATAAAAAAGAAGCTGAGGTATCTGCAAGTGCTTCAAACACTCCCCAAGGCACCCTACATTGTTCATGCTCCAGAGAACGGAGGCAGCAGTGCCAGAATACCACTTCACACAACAGTTTCAGCACAAAGGCACCTGACTTCACTACCTACACAAGCTTTTTCATCTCTAGGATGCATATGTATATAGCCTATTAACACCCACATTCCCTGTCTCCTCAATGCCTTGGTTCTCCCAGCTTACCCACATTTGATGTGTCCCTCTTCTCTGTCCTCCCACGGTGCCATCCTGCTGGCAGAACCCCATCCCATATTCTTGCTGCTCCCCATATTTGCTGGCATCATGCTTCAAGCACTGCTGACAAGGCAGCACAACAAATAGCTGATAAATTTGGGCACAGCATTCATTTCATATTGACATAAGTCCTGTAGATTAGCTTAGATATAAAGCATAGTGTTATGTAAATACCGTTTCAAATGCTAAGTGTCTTAACAGACTAAGTACACACGTGAAGTTTAGAATTTGAGAAGAGCGCACATTGCCTATGAAAGGTGATGGTTTTACATTTGTGAGTGCTGGATGAAAAAAAATAAAATTTATGGGCGAGTCAGTTGTGCTATAAAGTGTTACCACACCAGATTTGAAGGCAAAACGAAATCATTAATGCATGAAATAAAGATTTTAAGTTGCGATAAGTGCAGATCTAATGCAACCTTAACTGCAGAATTCCTGTTGCTGACTCCATAAAATACATCCCATAAACAGCTGTTAATCTGTTCACTGTTTATCTTTTAACATTCATTTGTTTAGTAATCAGTTCTCATTTGTTCTACATATGGTACAGTTTCCCTCTTATAGCAGCTGCATTTAATGAACATTTGGAGGCACAAAAGTATTACGAAAATTCTTGTTTAACTATTCTCCGGCATTATTTTTGTATCTGTCACCAAGGACATATGAATAAAAGTTAGAAAAAATGGTCATTAAATTTAGAGTAAGGAAAGTGTAGGTGCTCTGTCCTCTTCCTGAACTGGTAATTTGTAGTGGAAGTTCCTGTGACCATGCTTCACACTCTGCTTAGCTCCTTTAAGCAATTAATTTTCTCTATTTATACTGTCCATTCCCTTTTGTGATTCACTGACGTCAACATGTCAAATTTAATTCACTCTTCAGTTTTGCTCTGTATCATATTAGAGACCTTTAGGTAATGCACTGAGAGAGTATCTTGCGGACCTGATAGACTGAGTGCATTTTGAGATTTTTAGAAAATGACAGTTTACAAGATTTAAAGTTTTGTCAGGTGTTCTGGTTAAATGTGGGGATCAGTGGTCATTAAAGCTGATTTGTATGAAGATAATTCCCTTCCAGACTACTTGTGTTTAAGTGTCATCTTAATTCCTTTTTTCCAAAAGTTCTGATCTTTAACAAGACCATTTTATCATAGTAAGTGTTCTCTGTTATTTATTCATGCTTCAGCCATGTCCAGCATCCTGGACTGAATGAATAAATGGAACATACGCTTTTCTTTATAGGAAGGTATAGGTGAGAATATAGCTGTGTACTGAAACTTTGCTAGTGTTAAGGCACAATGACAAATAGGGCAGATGCCGTTGGATTGGGCAGTTCTTTGTCCTTGGTCAGTCTGTACTGGTGACCTTGACCTGCATCTATTGCGAGGAGTCTGTGAGTCTGTCAAGTACAGCAGCGGGCAGAGAAGGGCTGTTCATTAAAACTGACTGCTTGGATCAGGTGCCGTTCCAGAAAAGGGAAATTCCCCATCGGTTCCACCCAATTCAGCCACAATGCCAGGTGGGTTGGGGAAGTGATTAAAGAAAGAAGCAAGTAATTGCCTAAATGTGCTGAGCATTTTACAGATTTGCAATTCACAAGTGTAAATATTTTGGACATACTGTTTTCAGATGTTAGATAAATCAAAATAGCTGCAAATGAGTTTGATATGTGTCACCAGGCATGTAAGCAGATAGATGTGTTAAATTGGCATTGTGTGTGTGTAAATGCTCAGTTGAGAGAAATATACAAATGATGACAGGATATTTTAGAAAGGATTTCAGGTATTTCTGCAAGGCATTTTTGTTGAAAAGGGCTTAGCTGTGAGAGAAATGTTTTAACCCTACTAACGGATTACCACCTTCTTTTTGTGTGTTTCTTTTTCTCTTCCAGTGCCACCTTGGGCCTTAATAGCCATAGCCATAGTTGCAGTCCTATTAATCCTTACCTGCTGCTTTTGTCTCTGTAAGAAATGCTTGTTCAAAAAGAAGAACAAGAAGAAGGGAAAGGAGAAGGGAGGGAAGAATGCTATTAACATGAAAGATGTTAAAGATTTAGGGAAAACCATGAAAGACCAGGTAAAGTACCTCTCCTTTTCTTGAACTCTTGAGTTGCATTTGAAGGTTTCTGCTTGTTGCCTCAGTAGTGGCTCTGTGAAGAGGGGACTGACTGGCAGCATCTTCTCGGTGGTATCACAAAAGATGAATCTGGGCGTGGCATTACTGAGAAAGCAGTCAGCCAATTTCCCTGCTCTGCTAAAAAAAAATGAGCAGGCATATAATAACTCATCTGGAAGGGTCAAGTTTATTGAGAGAATCAGTTGTCCCAAAAATGAAGCAAATGTGCCCAATTTTCACTGTCCTTTTTCAAGACTTTGACCAGGACCTAGTACAGTGTTTGTGTGTCTTTCCAGCAGTATTTCTGAGCTTACATGATACACAAAAGTAGCTCTGAACTCTAAATCTCTTTTTACACAAAAGCAAAAGTTCAGCAGAGAAACAACAGCATAGAAGAAAAAAATGAGAAGCATAGAAACAAGGGAAAACAACCAAAAAGGAAGAGCACAGGGGCATTCAATACAATGATGTTGGGAGAATTCATTTTGTACTAGAGAGGAGGAGATTAAAGATAACAGGCCATACTTCCAGCTGTAACTCAGCTGAGTAACTTGGAGGAAAAGATTAGCATAATGCCCTTTGAGCAGCATCATTTTCATAAGGGCAGAAAAATTTGTCCTTCAGATCTGCTTCATGCAAGAGAAGCAGAAGGTTGCAGGACCTAATCCTCTGGGCCATAGAATTGACTAATATGTTCCTGAAAGAAAATAAAGCTTTTTTTAGCAGGGTTTTAGTATTGTCCTTCCTGGAGCAAACTGTTGAGAATAAGCAGAAGAATGGGGAAACAAATGTGAAGTATCCATGTGTCCTCACTGCATTGCCTAGTTTCCTAAGCTAAGAAGACAAAGGGCTATATTTTTCAAACCGAAAGTGCTGAAGAAATTTAGAGAATTGCTTTGCAAAACCTCTTCAGTAGGAGCAATAACTGTAAAGATAAAGACTGCAAGTCTGTGCTCCCAAGACCCCTGGTAAGGTTGAGCCAGGGCAGTGCAGGACCATTTATCCAGCCAAAGAGAGAGGATAAAAGCATGGTCAGGAATGAGCAGTTCCTTCCACAAGTTGGGATCTAGTGTAGAAGAAAGCTGGGCTGAAGGCAGGTTTGATTAGAAGTACAAGCCAAAGCTGGGAACCCCAGGGCTAGGGCCAGCTGATTGGGAACAAGATCCAAGAAGAGAAGCTTAGGGCACAGTAGCTATGAGGCCCATGGAGCAGTCCAGAATAAGTGGTGAGATCCACTGTACAGTGAGGAACCAGCCACCAGTGTGGCTCGTCAGCCAGTCTTGAGAATCCTGGAGCAGGTTAGCATGCTTCTCCAGACACATAAGATGTGATAGGGGAAGAGCAAAATCAGGAGAGTGCATGGGGAAGCCTTACAAGTCTGATGACTAGCTGCAACTGGATCACATGAGTGGAGTCTGAAAGGAGCTTGGATAATGGGAGGAAAATAATGGATAAGCTTCAAAGGTACAGAGCTATCAGAGCTATTTCTAGTTTCCATTATCAGACAACAGGACAGTTTTTGTTGTTCTTGCTCAGTAGACAGTATGGAAAGAAAATAACTGAAGATCCAGTTTTATTCCTGTTCATTCTACTCAACTGCAGTAGCCACTACTAAAATGTTGATTCATTAGACAGTAAACTTTTCTAGTCTATCCACTACACCAATAAAGTAAACCTTGGCAAAATTCATTACTTTCAAGCTGGATGAATCAACATTTTATAGTGACCACCTGTGCTCAATCTGTTTTGGTTCTCAGACCATAAGTACACATTGCATGCTTACAGCTAATGAAGTTCACACCAGTTGCCCATCTTAGGTGTACTCATGTATCTACACGCTAGAAGGCAGTACAAAGCAGATGTCTTTACAGCCATCTTAGATTGCCTTACTGCAACTAACAGAGTCCTGCACAAGCACAAAGAGCGAACGGCTGGAGATCCTTGCATCCGCATTGCAAGTGGAGGACTTTAGATAGTGCCCTGGTGTGCAACTTCAACCTTGGTTCCACCTGGAGAGAAGATGCTTCATGTGCCACACTGGTGTACTGGAGTGCGTGACACCAACGCAAGACAAATTCACACCTGAAAACAACCTCCTCAGTACACAGAATCACTAAAATAGATGCAGCTGTTCCAAGGTTAGGAAGATTAGTGAGGCCGAGCTCAAAAAACAACAGAGCAAAAATTTTGAGTTCTACCTTGAAAAATATTTTATGCTGATTTTGCTTTCTCCATATGATGAATGTGAAACAAACGCCTTTTCTTTAAGCACTTTGATTTAGCATTCATAGATTCCCTGTACGTGATTTATAGACTTTATTCTGTGCTATTAATATTAAGTAATTGTGAGATATTTCCCCCTCAGCAATACATGGAAAATCAGATCATCAGTTGTTGGGTTACCCTGGGCTACTGTTAGCCAACTCTTCCCATTGAACCAAGAATAATTTGGAAGAACTCTTTGATTATGCTTGTGGAAAAATTCCTTGAGATATTTGTTATGTTTTACCAATTATAACAAACCTAATACTTTGTTGTAGGACAAATAATGTGCATTTTGTTGATTGATATTTATGTGGAATTTGTTCCATATCATGTAAGGCCATTGTTGTATTTACAATATAAAATTAAGTGTTTTTAATTATATTCATTAGGACCTGGATAAATGACCGTGGATTCTTGGAAAATAAATATTTTAAATGCAAAATTACATTATGTAATTAATATTGAGTTTCATTTCTATCTTTTTCATGGGAAAATTTGATAAAAAGCTGAATCATGCGGCTCTTGTCTACAAAGAGAGCTCAAATTTTGAAATGTTGCACAGATAGGTATTTTAAGATGATTCCACTCAAAATATTCTGTATAGTTATTTAAACATACTTTTGCCCAAACATTTGGGGATTTAACCAATATGTTTTGTTTTGCACACTTAAACCTAAGGAGGGTAGATTCTCAGATGATGTAAATGTCAGACTTCAATAAGTGGATGGATCACCAACTGTCCAGACAAGATTCCTCTTCACTGTCTGGGATTTCAAAAACAGGCTACTTAAATTAGCCCCTTAAATTCATACCTAGCAGTCTGATAGTGCACAGATTTTAAGTCTTTGGCATTCAATAACTTTTACCAACTAAATTCCTAATTTGTGAAATTTTAGCTGTCTTTTTTTTTTTTTTTTTTGGTGTGACTGATTGTTTATTCTAACAGTTTAATCTTGAATTATCAGTGCAAATTTTAATATACCTAGCTGAACTCAACGCAATGCTAAATGTAGAATATTTCAGTTAAGAGAATTGAACCACTTTAGAGGCTCTGGCGTAAAATAGAACAGTGGATAACAAGAATGCCTTTTACTCTTTAAAGAAGCAAATTTTAATGTTAAAAAAAATTAATTGAAGATCACGATGTAAATCTAATGCCATTATAAAGGGCAACATACAGTACCAAAGATCTGAAATGTTGTCAAAAACCCAAAAAGCTTAGTTCAGTCATTGTTAGGCCTGAACCTGTAAGTGCTAATTACCTTCTGCCTTCAGCTGAGAGTGCATAATAGGAGTTGATAGGCACTTGGCATCTTGCAAGATCCTAGTTCCCTAGGCACACAAAACTTGAAAGGGTAAGGTTAACATTTGGTAAATTGAAAGTATCAGCTTCTGGAGATATAATTTCCATCTTAGTCTGGTTTTGTTTGTCAAAGAGAACTTCTGACCTACATGTACTCATGCTGACCTGCACATCCGTGCCAAATCATTATAGAGCCATATAGCTTGACATAGTTAAAGATCCTTTTGACATAGAGACTCAATCAGCTCAACAGTCACACATGATAGCTAGATATTACAGAAAGTGGAATAAAATTTTGTCTCTGTTAGAATATTTGTGTTTCAAAATGTCCACTATCCTGAACACAACTTCAAACGAGAAACTGTTTATGAAATAATATAGATTATGAGAAAATGTAGTTGAGGTAAAGTGGAAGATGAGTTGAAAATAAGATTAGGTTTTAAGTCTTGAAACCCGTTTCTGTTGCAGGCAATGCTTACTTTTTCAAGTAGGGTATACAACTCCACCAAGGGCCACTGGGAGGATTAGATTCCTTCTAGGGGAGGCAAATTGTTAATGAATGTACTACTGTAAAAAGGTCATTTCTCCATGGTTTTTACTAATGTTTGTGTGTGGATGTTTTAATTTTTATTTCTTCCTTCTATGTCCTCCTTGTCTATGTTGTGTCTCATGACTGTTCTGGATTGTCACTTGCGGTAGGTTTATTTTGCTATTTGGATGCACCTAGTCTAAAGCTCTGATACATATAGTCCTCTGACAGCTCTGGCTCCTCAGCTGAGATTTATATGTAGTAGCTTTGATACACACATCAAGAGGCTGAACTAAATTGATTGGGTATTTGTTTGGTTGGGTATATATTTGGGGGGAGGCTAGAGGAGGGTGAAAGAAAAGAGGTTGTCATTCTTTCTGTAGATAAAATATTAAGTCAAACTGTACTAGAAAGCTGAAGTTTAAAATTGACGGGCACATAAAAATAACTTGCTAATTTTATTTCCTTTTTGTATAAATGTCACCATATCAAAAGTAGACGAAAGCAGTGTGTATTTTTAATGTCTTAGTTTCTAAGTGTTGCTAAAATGATTGGTACCTCATGAAACTTGCTGTGGGCTCTCGCATCATCTCAGTACAGTACCCACGCTTTAAGTCCTTAGTGCTCCATACCAAACTCTTTAATGTGGTCTTACTCCAGATTTCTGTTGGTGCAACTGAATGACAACTAGCACCAGTGTTTTTATGAGTTCTTCCCATAACAGTTTTCATCTTTATAACTTTCCAGTCTCTGCTAATGCCCCTGCTTGCTCCCACTACTTTTTTCTTTAGAAAAAAAAAAAAAAAAGCCCCCAAACACCCAGCTCCAGAGACTCTATAATAGCTACTGATTTATTGGGTCTGAATTTAATGCACTGGTACAGCAAAATTCTTGGTTAAGCTCAGCCTGTGGACTGAGGAAAGGAATAGACGTAATCATTTCAGTCATGAACAGTGGCACTGAAAAATTACTAAAATCTAGCCCTATTGCTTGGAGAATAATTGTTGTGGTGGTCTGAACATTTTATTAGGCCACAAAGCATTTGTGGAGAAGGAGATTTAATAGCTCATTCCTTTCTCATTGCGTCAGGCTAAAACACCGTCACTAGTGAAAGATTTTTGGTTTACAATGACTGTGTCTGTTAGGTGAAATAGGATATTTGGGATCAGGTATATGTACTACACCCTGGAGTATGAGGAATATATTCTTGGCTCTGCTGCTGACTTACTATGGCCTTCAGTCAGCCACCTGACTTCTCTGTATGTTTGTTCTTCCTTTACTAAGGCCTTCCTTTTACATCAAGGTTATGTACTGACTTAATCAGAATATTATGATTAATGTTAATGTATTAATACTGGTGAAACATCAGGGCGTTATAAAGTAACATGATGTTGAGAGCTGCAATTACACCTAACTGAACTTCAATATATAATGGTTTTCTTAGGCTGTTTCACCTTATGATTTTGGCTGTTGAACAGTAAACACCCTTGTCCTCATGGAGACAAAATATTGAAGGAACAATCTTTTTAATGTTAGGTGCCCTGAAGTATTTCAAAGTAGTGTGTGTTGACCTGGCAGCGTGAAGACGATAGGCAAAATGAAGTCAGTAAAATCCACACTGACGTCCAGAGAGCCTGGATTTCACTCGAAGGAACCCAAGCCTTTATTGCCAGAAATAATCCAAGAGGATCTCTTTGAGGGACAGGAGCCGTGCTGCTGGCAGTGGTCTTTTCTTCTGCAGTGTTTGCTCGTGTGCTTGTTTTCGCAGTTGAATGCCTAGAGAATAGTGAGTGGTTTTATGCCACAGTGCCACCTGTCTTGGTCTCAGCATGCCAATTCCCATTTGTTGGCATCTTCAGCCCATGGTGACATTAATGCTCACCGTGGCTTATCCACAATGCAATGAGACATCCTAATTCACACTCAGAAAGACAGCATGCGCTGCAGAGCCATGACAGTGTAGAAAATTAGTCAGAAACAATGGGGACAAGTCTTTCTTAGAAAACAAGCCCAATAAGTATACTGTGGCAGTCAAAATGGATTGACTGAGTCCCATTTGTACATTAATTCAACCTCAGGTTTGACCAGTCGTCCTGCTTTTTTCACCTGTCTCAGAAGGCAACTGTGCAGGGTGCATAAAACTTCCTGAAAAATGTGAAAATAACATGTTTATGAAGATATGATGTTACAGATGAGTGTTTGTGTTCTGCAGGGTTTTCCACAAAACTCTTTTGTAACTTAGATTTATATTAGACTTCAAAACCCTGAAAATATGGAAGTAACAGCTGTGAGCCACAAGGCTGGGCTTATTTGCATTCCTGTCTTTTCCTCTCAGTCACTCCCGAGAAGACATAGGAGCTTGCTTTGCATGCTTTTTGAGTTTTGTTTTCCTCCTTTTTAAAAAATATTTTTCCTGTAAAATAATTCATTTATTACTTTTCTTATTGTACTGTTAGGATGATATGAAGATACAGTTCCTACTCATTTTCTTACATGTCTTCTTTTCTATACTGAAGGTCTTGCCACTGGAAGCTTCCATTGTCAAGAACGTTTCTTTCTTGCATTCTCTTGATTAACAGACCAAATTATTAATTCTTTATTCAAGACCAGAGTCTGTAGGTTCCTAATGAGTGGTGTCTAGGAAATATGCAATTATTCCCTAAATTAAGTGATTTGAGTCACACTCTCGAGACATTTACCTGTATCCACTGATCACGTGGAAAGCTAAACTCTTACACTAAGTGCCTGAAGTTAGTGGGTATGAATAAACTACAAAAGGAACAGCAGTTGATATCAATGAGGTATACATTTCAAACCCCATTGGGAATATTTAATTGTTTACTTTTTAAGCCAAGGCATTTATTCTTTACAAAATGATGAATAATAAATATGAATAGCAAAATAACCTTCAAGCATGAGAATATCAGATACTTGATAAAGTCCTATTTAGAGAGTGGTCAGAGAATGATCTTATCTCTTTTTAAGCAACTGAGCCAAAAGAACAGGTCTTTGCCAACTTTTTCTCCATAGATCAATGTGGCACCCCATAAATCATGTCTGGCTATATTTAGGTTAATTTTCACTGTTAAATAGATGTAGTCCTAATTATATAGTATGACAAATTTTTCAAACAGAAATAAATGTAGTACTCGGAGCGGTCCTCCCATGTCGGGGAGCCAGCTCTGTCCCAAAGGATGCTTCCGTCTGGCCCGCTGCCATTCATTTGGGAAGGATGAAGAACAATTGATTGAGCAGCACGCGCTGGCCAAGCAGCCTAAAGCTGCCTCCTACTCACAGCCTGCTGCTTAGCGCAACCGAGCACTGCCATATGGGAGGTGGGGGCAGAGCCCGCCAGCGTACTTGCAAGAGTGCTTACTTCTTTTAGTTCATGCACACGGGCCCCGCGTTCAAAGCAGAGCTCTGACCCACAGGGTGAACTTCTGAAGTAGCCCCCCAGGCTGAGATCAGCTGCAACTTTTTTCAGGAAATAAACACTGGCCACAAGAAAAACAGGTTGATTTGGGGGCTTAACAGCACCAGCTTGAATGTATGTATTCATATTTTACATTGAACACCTCCAGCATTTGCTGTATTCTTCCATTGCACCAGAATCAGTTGGCTTTTTAGTACCCAAACGATTCAGTGAGCTCTTAAGCTGAACACGATGACCTCATGTCATAGAACTCCAAAGCAAGCAAGCCTTTTGAATAACCCAACAGACCATTTAAAACCTGGCTAACAAGCAAGGAAGTAATGTCAAGGCATCGCATGCTGAACACAGCAGGGTCTTGCTCATTCTCTGCATCGGTGTGGCCCACTGTTGGCGTGAGGCCAACACTCTTGCAGCAGTAAGGGCAAAGTAGATTTCACAATGACCAAAGCCTGGCTCAGCCACTGGAAACCCATGAGCAACATGCTCTCTAAATTAATTCATGGAGAGAAAGCAGTTGCTGAATGAATGAAATGTTGCCTTTCCTTCTCAGGGACTCTGACAGAGAATGTGTTAGAATTGCAGGCTTTTCTGCTTTGTGATAGGGAATCAACGAGGAATTTTTAAAGGCTTTTGTTTTCCCCTGGGATAAAAATTGGCCAGGTCAGAATTATGGTGTTCTTGAATGTGAAAGAAATTGATAAGAGGTTCACCACCATTAGTGGAAATGCAGCCATTCCTAAGTGTGGAGGAAAAATTGCCTTTCTGACAAATTCATTGTTGGACATGGCACAGAACATTCTCGCTACAAAATCATATTGTTTTCTTCCATTCAGCTCAGCAGGCATCGCACAAGCCTGAGGACTGGGCGTCATTCACACGTTAAAAAAATATCCCCTTCACCGTGTGAACAAAAGGAATGATTGATGAGGCAGGCGGAGATGGAACTCAGGATGGCAGCGTGCACTGTGCAGCAAATAAACTTACAGGCTGCAGTCAGCATTGTTTTCCTGCCTCACGTCTCTCCTTCTTGTTTACCGGTAACTTGTTTCCTTAAAAGTGAGGCCATAGGCTGCTCCATGAATGGAAGGAACCCTAAAAAATCTGTTAATTAAAGTGTTTCTTTACATATGACAGTGAAAGACACTTTGCTTGCGGTCTTAAGTAGCTTGTGACATGAACTAGGCATTAACAATGAGACATGAAGATAACTGAAACCGGAATCAAAGTGCAAAATATACCTTCATGGGTCTTTGCACCCTCCTGGTGATTCAGACAGGGTTGTGGCTTCTGCCTCACTGTACCAGAGGCAAGGACGTACACTTGCTCCCCCAGCAGCTTACCCGAGTCTCGTATCAGTTTGCTTTCCTGGAGCTTCTGCACATGTGGAATCCGGAGGCAACCAGCAGACAGCTGTGCTAAATCCCTTGCAGACCCTCTCAATTTCTACACGTAGTTCTGGGAGGGATTAAATGAAAGTGTACATAAAGCTGTTTTAATCCCCAAAACCCTTCTTGTGGTTTGTGGTGGATAGTAGTGGGTTAAACCCAGTGACAGGGTGCAGGACTTTTGGTGGAACTGAGCTGGAAGCAAGGGATGTTCGCAGGATCAGGAGGCAGTGTCGGTGGAGAGAGGCTTTTGTCAGCTAGGGGAATGAGAGGGGAAGGAAGCCCAGGAAATGTAAAAACCCACTCCAAGGTGTGGAGTTTGCAGAACTGCAATTACAAGCAGGGGGTTTTTTTTCCTTCCTTTTTTAATGCAGAAGATGCAACTACAAAAAAATTGAAAATTAAGCATTTCCTTTAACAACCCAGAAGAAAAGGGCAGACTGTAAAACCACTCTTAATTATGTTGCGGAAGTGAAAAAACAACCAGCAGATTGAAATGTGGATCCCAGATTGCTGTAATTTAGCCCTGTTTGTTGTAGGGACCACTACAGAGTAGATAAGCTTGAAAACAATTAACTAAACAAGGCACAGAAAAGAAAATCCTAATGCCATATGTAGGTTGCTGTCTGCACCCTTGGTTAGAACTAGTTACAGAGCTCATTCAAGTATGGATTAAATGACAGGTTGCCCAAAAATTCATTTTGTCTTCCAGGTCTAAGAAAACATATGTTGTATATTGTGTGGCTCTGTTAAGCTCCCTGGCACAAACTTGCTGATTTCCTTAGATGTGCATGTATCACCTTGTAATGGTTGTATTGGATTAACACTTATTTTTATATGTTCCTACACCAGCTTACACATAAGCCTATGTTTTTCGGATACTTACACAGATGTAAGAGGATATAGAGGTTTGTTGTGTGTTTCTGCATATGTTATGTGGAAACCACTTGAATTAAATTCACAGTCATCCCAAATTAGAAAAGATAAATCTGGTCTCCTGCACAATGTAATAATGCATTTCTATGTTGCATATTTCACCGAAAAAGCATTTAAAATGTCATGGAATTAAAAGAAATATTAGGAAAGGAAAGGCTTATATTCCTCTGCATCTAAATCCAGGCTTTCTGATTACAGTTGTGTCAGCTGAAGAGGCTTGAGGAAAAAGCTGGCTTGTAATTAAAAATATTTTATTGTTTCTAAACCCAATAAAATATAGCTGCTTATTTTAATTGATTGTAGCAATACAACAGTAAGATCAAATATAGTGTGATACAGTGTGCTATAAATTGAGGGTTGCAGTACTATTCCATTAAATATTGATCTTTCAGAGAATCTCAATACAAAATGAAAATCTCTATGGGGTGTTTCAAGTACTTTGAAGCAATCCAATTCTTCTTCCTCTTTGGAACTCAGCAGCTGCATCAAACATGAGAAACTTCTGTGCTTCCTTTGACTCAGCTTCTTCTTGAAGCATTGGCTTCTAGTTTGAAAGCAAATTCCTCTCTTGATGGTAAAAACTATTATGTACAGACTGCTGTAGAGATAATAATTTGTCATTTCTTGCCTCCCCCCACGCCATGACCTTGGCCAAATCCAAACACCATCTCATTCTTAGTGTTTCTTAGTGCTTCAGTGTTTCTGAGTCAAGGTCAAGAAGAATCATATAGCTCCTCAGCTGATGTGAGTAATGTGCAATGTTTTCCATCCCCCCTGGGAAATAGCTTTCACCTTCCAATAGGCCTCTCATAACCTGTGGAGAAGAGCTTCCCAGCTATGCAATGTTTTCTGTCTGCGCTTCAAAACTCCCTTGCAAGAGGGACGTTAGCCTCCCATTATATTTTCCATAGTCACAGTAAGAACTTTTTCACGTTGAGTTACCCACAGCTCTGGCATCTCCCAGATTGATCAGCTATGCAGAAAGTGTATAATTTTGCTAGGGAGAGTGTGGATAAGTAACTGTTGCCTTGATGCAATAGTTACAAATTCCTCATACCTAGAAATTAGCATATAAAGGTTTTTTTGCATTCTCCCTTTTATCCCTGAGCAACAGCTGTAGGATATTTCGTCTCAAACAAAATCCAGGTCAAAAGTAGATGGAACAGCAGTAAGTCCAGTACTTATCCCAGAAACAGTGGTATAGTGGAGCTCTTTATCACTCTTCTATCATGGAGTCCTCTATTAGGGCAGTACTGGGATGATTCAGAGCAGCGGGTCTTGGAGTTAACATCCCACTCTGAGTTATTGCTTCCTCTTGTCTCCAGGCTCAGATAAATGTGGTTGCTTCACTTGGATTGAGTCACATCTTTTTTTTTTTTCATGATCACAAAACCTCAAGCTTATTTTTCTTACCAATGAAAGCAAGGGGTTTGGCATAATCACATCACCCCATACCCTGAATGTCCCACGTGTGGTCCCGCAGGGGCTGTGCCTCTTGCCATAGAGCCTGTCAGTTTTGAAGTGTCACGCTTGTTGTTGTACTAACAAAAATGTTGTGCTACAGCCAGGGAACTCGCTGGCAGCCCAGCGATTAAAATGTCTCAAAATAATTTTCATTTCAGGCAGTTCAGCCCTTCCAAATAGAAATGGTTTAGTTCAAAAAGTATTACTCTTCTAACATCACAGGTGATTCTCATCCACTCCCGACCTTTCCCAGCAGTTTCATTCAGGTACACGGTAATTTATGTTCCTCGTAGAGAGTCCATCATTCACTAACATTCAGATATTTAACTCAAACCCAGCTCCTCAGCTTGCATAAATCAATGTTGTTGCATTGATTTCAGTTGAGCTATGCCAGCTGAATTTCTATCTTATTTCAAAAAGTAGAGAAATAATTGCTTAATACTGAACAGTTTTGAGTCTGACCTTTTGAATTTAGATCTGGCTTCTGAAAAATAACATTTTCTACTTCAGGGATCAATCTCTCTTCTTACCACACCCACGCAACTCTTGTGTGGCCCCCGCTGCGTGCATGGCTGAGGGAGAATGTTAATGCTTTCACGTTTCTTCTTTCACCAACCACCATCAACCGCGGATATAACTACTTTCCAGCCTTGCTATCTCTTCGGATAGAGAACTCCAGCTGCAACCTATTGTTTATAAGTGCTGTAGGATTCTTCAGACCGCCTCACATTGTGAAAAAAGGAACATAACAAATCTTATTCTTGCACTTAATAGTCTGTTTGTGCAAGCAGAAGCTCCATATAGAAGGAACTTTTGATCCAGAGAGGGCCCTTACAGATAAGCATACTGTTCACTGTAACACGCAAATAACAATTCTGGATGAATGCTCAGTATTGATTCCTTGTTTTGACACTCTCAACTTTTATTTTCACGTTTTCCGCAATTTTTCACTATTTGTCTCATCACTTTTGCCCATTTTTCAGTTCTTACTCAGGTAAGAATCTGCTGGATTAAGATCTACATGTGGTTCATATGGCTTAATAATTGTATGAATTCCCTTTTCCACAGTACAAATACTTCTGCTTTCTGGTACAGCAAAAAAAAATATTACGTCATTTAGTATTTTAATTATGTATAAAATCTAAGATAACTGCTGTGTCCTTTAAAAATAGCAGGTTTTATACAATGTATTTCTTTATTTTTGTGTTTCTTTCTAAGCAAACGAAAATCAACTTGCAATCAATTTGGTTCAGCCAAGCTGTATAGCGAGAATGAATAAAAAGGAAATTGGTCTCGGGAGGGAGGGAAAAGGAGAAACATGCATTTGCTAATGGCATGGTGAAAACTTTGCTTCCATATTCATTCTAAATAAACATGAAAAATGTTTGGCATATGATTGTAGGAAGAACTCATCCACAGCACATGCTCTTTATCATAGTAATCCTACAGAAACGTGTTGCCAATTGCAAACAATTCACAGCATGCACAACCAGGTTTGACATTGCCGAGATATTCTTAAGTTGAATGAATGTCTGACTTTGCTTATTTAATAGCATGTTTGCCTCCTTGTGCCTTTTTAAGAGCCAGTGTGAGCCCAGAAGGATTTTTTTATATCAAGTTGATATTTTGTTTCTACTTTCAGGTTTTACAACAATTGTTGCTTGTAATAGTCCAGGAAGCTTTCTTCCTACTTCCATTGCTTGCTTGCTGATTTATAACATCTTCTTGAGCAACCTAAATAGTATAAATATATATGTAAACTGCATATTTGGATTTCTGCTGTCATGCTTGCTTTTAATGGCTTTAAAACAGATTTGAGGACCGTGTCTATTTAAAACTGGTAGTTAAGAGTTTGCCTTATTTATGAATATTACGTTCCTTCTTTCTAGGCTCTTAAGGATGATGATGCTGAGACTGGGCTGACTGATGGGGAAGAGAAAGAAGAACCCAAAGAAGTGGAGAAACTAGGGAAAATCCAATATTCTTTGGATTATGACTTCCAGAACAATCAGGTTTGAAACAACCAACCTGTAACATTTCATTTCTGTGTGTGCAATGGGAGAATGAAGTAATACATTTAGTTGCAGCAGATATTTCTGAAATCCTTACTGCTTGCACGGAGTAAAGGGAGAAAGCAAGACTGAAGATTCGTGACAGAGGTACTACTAAATTGGTATTCAATGTACTCAGAGTTTATATTACACTTTTAATCAAAATTGAAGACACAGTTTTATCTAATGGTTATTAATAACTTATATTAAGGCATCACCAATCAATGTCAACCCACATTATATTATGGAGTCTGCATGCAGACAGTAAAAGATATCTTCAGCCTTCAAGTATTTAAAATGTGAGCAAACAAAAGATGGGAGGAGAAGGAGAGGGACATGAAAGTAAGTTGATTCATTGTGGGTCTTTTAGCAAGTTGATAAGATTGCCAGGAGTAGATCGCTCTCACTTCATCAAGTGTGCACTTTGCCTTATTAACTAGCTGCATCAGGTTCTGTTGCTCTCTGTGAAAGTACACCTACTAGCCAAGAAAATTTTAGTTTGGAACAAAAGTTCAAATAAAAAGGTCTGTCCCCAAAAAACAGGAAGGTTGGACAAGAAGAATCTCTCCAGTCGAGGACTGATACTCCTTCAGTACCCTACTCTGAAGCTGGTAAGACCAAACTTCGGGATACTTACCCAAGTTTTCAGTAGGAATAGACACCTAGAATCAACCTACTTAACAGGTTTGGCCACATCCTGAACTACCTCATATTTAATTCCCCGCCCTGGCCTCTTGCTGTGGTTGGGATCACTTTTTGTCAGTTATACCAGTTCACAGCCTCACATTAAAACTCACTGTGCTTAACTTTGGACCAAAGTAAACCAACACATCTGACTTCTTCACTTCTACCACATGTCTTTCAGTGAACTTGAGAATACATATCCTGCATTTCATTTTTTGACAGCTTCAGTCAAAACCACATCATTCTTCTCTATTTAGGGAAAGAAATGACTACTGAACCTAAATCCCTGTTAATTCCTATTCTTCATCTGAACTGACTTCCACATGTACTTGTGATTCATTTCCACATTTAGATTCTTTATTTGATGCTGTTCATGGGATGCAGTACACTTACTTGTTGCAAAATGAAGAAAATAAGAGAAATTAAGAAAAATTTCTGTGTCAGCAACAGTGTATTTACACACAGCTACGACCTGGCATAATACATAGTATTTCCCTGTCTTTTCAACTGTCTTCTGACTATCAGTGCTTGTTTTTCCATGCAAGACCCAAAAAGAATTCTGAAGCCTTTCAAGAACCTCTGGTTAAAGGAGCTTTTCCTTGACTCCCAGAGCAAATTCCCTGGCCATGTGATGAGTCACACTGATCCCCCTTGAAATCGGTATGAAATCAGTATGAAGTGTTAGACCCTTCAGAAGCAGAAGATCTAAAGAGGGGGAAGGGAAAAGCTGCAAATGTGTTCTGACAAATGGATTTCACTTTCCTTAGAATATGAAAACAAACTTTCTGTGTGAATTTTATTAAAGGAAATGTTGATTTTGTGAGCTATATTTTACAAATCGAAATAGGATGGTAGAGCAACAAATCTGTAAAAATGTGTAGTATTTAATTAAGGTAATAAATTATTTGAGTTATGGATTCCTATTTTATTTTGCTGGTCTAAACTGTGTTGCAGCTTGGAATTTGTCAGAGGATAGATGATATAGAAGAGTAGAAGAGGGGATTCAGTTAGGTTAGTATAGCACGGTGGCATGAAACTGCAGACCAGAAATCTGGCTAATATATTGCACAGGGTTAAGAATGGAGACAAGATGACCGATATACTCTCCAGAGCACGATGCCTCAGTTTTAGAGAGAGAAATTTTAAAAGGGAATTGAATTGCTTTTCCACTCTGTTAACTAAAAGTCATAGACTTGTTTTTTACTCTTTGATGTGAAAGACTTGATGTAGATCCTGAGCCTATCCCCGTATTTATGAACTGTTACGCATCTAGAATAAGAATGAGACAGAAAAGGAAAAGTGTTTCTTACAGCTAAAGGAGAATGTTTCATGGAGCTTGAGAGTCCTATAGGTGGGAAAGCATGCAGGCCATACTGTGAATTTAAAACTGGTAAAAATAAGTCCAACTTTGAGGAAACTCACAGAAGCCAGAGGCTTCTTTCCTAGATTGACTACTATATTGTTCTGTATTCCAGTTGCTAGAGCTTCTGTTTCCAATTTTAAACAATTCATCCATGAGAGAAGCAAATATATTGTGACTGAAGCACTGATTTAGAAGAAAATATCCTCAGATTTCATTCCCAGTTCTTAATATCTTGTCTCCAGATTGACCTTGAAGAGTCACTTGAATGTTTACTTTAGTTCTGTGTCTATGAAACAAGATAAAAAGTATTTTCTTTCTCTCAACTCCATTTGGCTGATGAGGCCTAATACAGGCTGGGATGTCTAGATAACATAGCATAGCATAGCATAGCGTGGCATAGCATAGCGTAGCATAGCATAACATAACATAACATAACATAAGCCTTCACTTATAACACTTAAAAAATGGCCAAGGCATTTACAAGTTTCAAATGTGCTTCAGTCTTATGTTTAAATGTGTATAAGAGATTTAAGAAACTAATTTTTCTGTTTTGCAATGAGATTATGAATTGTTATTAGGATTTAGTTACCAAAGGTTAGTTTTCATTTTTTGAAAATGCTGACCTTAGTTTACTACCTAAACCCATTTGTATACATAGCAAGAGAAGTTAAATATAAGGAAGACTGGAAGATCCATTTGTTTTTCAATAAAGCTCTTCCTGAGGATTTGCATTTGATGTATCACCTTTTTGTGTTTGGCTGGGGGGAAGGTTACATGTTGGGGATTTAGAATACAAATTTTGTAGTCAAAATTAGACATTCTTGATTGTTTAATAATGTGATTTCTATTCAGGGTGCCCAGCATAGAAAAATAATGCACAAGAGGAGAGAGCAATTGAAAGTTATTTGATTGCGGTCTTTAAAAAGATGAAGTCTGTATTTATCTGTAATCAGCTGCCCTTTGAAAACCTCTTTTCTGCTTAAAAACAGCCTTTGTACAGTCTGCATCTGCCATAATTGGTTTTCTAAAGTCTATAGATAGCGTTGCTTCATTTGCCTTCCTTGAAGTGGCGGGGGGGGAATAGTTTTTCATAGACCAAAAATAGAGTCTGCATGTGTATTTCTCTTACAGTTTTTTTATAAGTATCTATTTGAAATTTAATTCTGCTCTTTTCCTCTTTTTTCAGCTTCTGGTTGGGATTATTCAAGCAGCTGAGCTGCCTGCATTAGATATGGGTGGTACATCTGATCCCTATGTGAAAGTTTTCCTGCTGCCTGATAAGAAGAAGAAATATGAGACAAAAGTCCACAGAAAGACCCTTAACCCTGTTTTCAATGAGCAATTTACATTCAAGGTATTTTTTTGATAACTATTGAAACTTTTTTATTTAAACAGTATGTATCTCATGATTGGCTACAAAGTGAGACGTCTTAGTTAATTGGTAACTACAGCATAGTGATTTTTCATGTTGTAGAAACCTGTGATATTCAATCTTATGAAGAAAATGATACGACACAGGGTCAGACCTCAGTAGGTATAAAAGGCACAGTGATTTTAGGCACTTCGGTTATGCTGATGTATGACAATCTGATCCATATTTTATGGCTGGATAAAAATGTAGAAGAAAGTCAGAAAACAGTGACACTTTGACAAGTGTTAGGTAAATTTCACTAGACCAGCATTTTCTTTAAATATCTTTGTAGTCTGATTTATGAATTTCAGTATACCATTTCTTTTCCCCTCAAAAATAAATTAAAACTCAAGGACGGTAAATGGATGAAGGACAATAGGGCAGATTAATCTTGCTAGACTTTGTCATAGCAATTCTTTGCCATGCTACTTTACATATGAAAAGAAATCATGTCTCAGGTTTAATAACATATGAATTAAATAAATGTAGCTAAGGGTTACGTTGCAATATTTAAGTCATTCCAATAGTATCTATCAATAGTGTTTTTCTGAAACTGTAGCCATACCTAAACCCCAGTTAAATACAATAAAGGAATACTATACTGCACGTTTCATAGGGCTTCTCCTAATATACATTCATCTGCTGTTACTTTAGGCCTTTCTCTCGATGCCCAATCTTATAATGACAGCTACAGATTGAAAACAGGAACAGTGAAAGACTCAGGCTATGTAATCATTCAATGAGAAAGATATCCCTGGAGGCCAGAACTACTACTGCATGTATAAGCTTATTTTTTCCCTTGAAGATGTTCATAAAAATAATCTTTTGTGGGGAGTTATTTTTTTCTTGAGCTTTCCTAAGAGAGTATTTAAAAGAAAACAGAGTTATAAATTACAGATTCCCCTGCAGCTCACAAAAGAAAAGAGAGGACCAATAATGCTGTCATCTAAGATGAAGGCACAAATTATAAATCAGATCATCCATGGGATATAATGTCCACTTGTTTTAAGTCACATCTTTTAATATTCAAATTTTATGCTCCAGAAGAAAGTTTGCTTTCCACACAAGACCTGACAGAGTGTTTAAGTGCATCCCAATACGGTACTAATCATCCCCTGGATACTGTAGTCTGTACTCAAGAGAGAACCAACAGGGCATGCCAAGTGCTATCATTGTTCTGGGGTCTACAGTGAAAAAGACAAGCGACCATTGAACTACTGCTGCAACCACAATAAATTACTTCTGTGGGAACTACTGACAATATCTCATTTACTTGGGCAGAGCCTTGCTTCTGTGACCCACTTCGGGTAGTGCACAGCTTCTCTTGGCATCCTTCCCCGTCTCTGTCTTCGGCAGAGCTGCCCACCAGGCAGCCCAGGTCCATTTTGTTACCTTCTCCCCGGGCACAGCCGCGAGCTGCCTGCCCTCCTCCCAAAGAAGGGCTAATGAGGATGAGACGGGTTACGTTTCTGCTGTATTGCATCTTGAGCCCTGGACCTCATTCCTTCTCTTCTTCGGGTGGTTCCCTGTGTTAGTCCCCTTTCCATTTCTGTTTCCCCGACATCCACGGTGCCGTTCCAGGGTGCAGGTGTTCGTCAGGCTCCAGCTGTCCGAGTCGCACGCCCGCAGCGCGCTGCACCGCGCTGCCAAAAGGAAACTGAGAAATCCTTGCTGGACCACACCAGTCTGGCAGAGGGAGGTGTTCCTCCTCCTCAGGCCCAAAGTGGGAAGAGGGTTCGTGTCTGGAGCAGTGGCGTGTCTGTGCCAGAAGAACACTCCTATACGTGTCCTTCTACCAAGGTCTCACCTGCATTAAGTCAAGAGGCTGAGCGTCTCCGAGCAGAGCAGAAAGCAGGGAGAGGGAGCGATCCTTCGCAAGAGCTGAGGACATCCTTGGTGGTCCTGAACAAAGCTGGAGGCTGGGGCTACTTTAGAGGTAGTGAATGGAGGAAGCGCTGCCACTAGATCTTCTTGAAAAAGGAAGGTAGCTAAAATAAGCTTTATTGAGGTAAAGTTATTGATAAAAAAATAAATAATGATAAATGTAGTCTTTTCATGCATTCCAAATGACCAGGATCCATTAAGCGGTATTGTAAACTGATAGAGAAAGAAACTTTAAAACATTTCTCTTCTCCTGTTTTTGAGGCTGTCTAAAAATAGAAGTGAAATTATTTAGAATTTTGCCTTCCACATATATTTGCTTTCTATAGCTTTTTAGAATCTACAAATAATTTACAGAATCAAAATAGATTTTGCTATAGTATTTACTACAATACACAGCCCTGTACCCACTGAAACTATTGTACTCAGGAATGGAAGCTGGAGCTGGGTCTCAACTTGAAAAGCTTCTTTTAAACATTATATAACATGTTATGAAAAGGAAAACTACTCATGTTACTAAATAAGTATTTTTAAAAGCGAGTTGAAACCAAACAGTAACAAAAGGCAACAGTCCTAGGGTTTAAACAGACTGGAACAGACAGAGGTTAAAACGACCAATGATAATACCACGCTTTCATTTCTCTTTTTATATAGACAGTTAATAGAAAAATGTTTACTGAAGCCCACGGAAACCATTTATACTTGCAGAATATATTCAGATTGACGAAGTGTTCAATGTAAGTCCAAACAATTCCTAAATCGGACCTCTCCAGACAGCCACTTGAGTGTAGCTTACCTGAACTGCGTATCTTCATCTGAATATTAAAAATGTGACTCATAAGCATCCTAACCCACAGCATCTGTCTGAAACACATCAGAACAGCTGGAGAATTAGTCAGAACTTGGCCTTCTGCCACCACAATTTCTAGCTGTATGCTGTGACTTAGAAAGCACCTTAGTGTTTTCGGTGTGAAAGGTATAATAATGAAAAATATGCCTTGGTAAGTGATAGGTAGTGGTACTGTAAGAGAACTGTTTAGTGTCTAATTACTTTGTGCCAGATACAGTAAGCCAGTTCTGGTTTTTTCGTAAGTCTGGGAGCTACCCATTTCTGAGTGATGACAGTTGATTTATTGAGGAAAAGATACCATTGTGTGAAAAGTTCATGTGTCTTCAGTGCAAATAATTGGGCTTCCTGTTTCAGTTTCATCACCCACAAAATGACTTGAAGTAGAATGAGAAAAACCCGGGGAGTGATGAGTGAGCTGCCACATTGGTCTATCGAGTGCCAGAGCCTGGTCTCAAAAAATACTGCATCTGGTGACTCTGAAACAAATACACCTCATAATTTTCTCTGCAGTTCAATTTACCTGAGATGACAGCTGATAAACCAAAGAAATAGATTTGCATCGTAGTGGACTGATCTTTATTGTCTCAGATACGGAGTTTGTCATTTTCTCTTCTTTGCAGGTGCCATACTCCGAGCTGGGTGGAAAAACTTTAGTGATGGCAGTTTATGACTTTGATCGTTTCTCCAAACATGATATCATTGGGGAATATAAGGTTGCGATGAACACAGTGGACTTCGGTCATGTCACTGAGGAGTGGAGGGACTTGCAAAGTGCAGAGAAGGAAGAGGTAAGAAAAATCAGACTTTTTTTTTCCCCCAGGACGCTTTTATCCTCAGCTAGAGAAACAGTCAAACGAGCAACATTTTTTTTGCCGAGACAGCTCCCATCTGTTATCAGCATTTCTCAGACTTACTTCACGTGATAAATTTTTGATAAGCATCTTCTCCAATACTCATTGAATGGTACATTCTCCTTTGCTAATCCTATTTTCAATCTTTTTGATACTTTATGCAACATATTAAGAAAGTTTTCATGAGTTTGACTTTTTCTTGAATTGATGCAGTTTGGATATATAGAATTTGCATTTGAATTATGAGAGCAGTGTGCATTTAGGCTTCTTTGTGGTCCTAATCTTTCTAAATGTTTGCATCTCAAGGCATCTTATTGTACATGAAGATAATGGCAGGTTTTCATTGAAATACCTTACAGTTTTATTGATCTGCTATGCAATCGTATCCATTGATTAGAATTATGCATTTGACAAAGACCTTGGAATGGCATCTCACTCAACTACTAATCACCTTTTTTATTTTCGTCTCTGTGCCAACATCCTGTGGGTTCATTGTTTAGTAGGTATAGTATTACATGTACCCAAGACACTTTTTGGAAATATTTCATCATTAAATTGTTGTTCCTGTGAGGTTGTTCATACTGGCACATCCACCTTTTTGCTTATTATAAGACCATTTTGTACTCAGTTTTACATTAGTTTTCCTTTTGATTGCTAGATAATATCTGCCCACTCATAATAGCATGCACAGCATGCTTCAGTTCTCTGGTGGGAGAAGAAGGAATCTGAGTCTCAGTTCCTCGTTGTCTAATTTAGCTAATAAGCTGCTTTGGATTCAAACCTTAGTTTCTGTAATTAAAGAGACAATCTCTGGATTAAATCCTTCCTTAATACAAGTGACGAAAACCTGAATATTGGATTTAGACTACAAGTTGTGAAAAATTCAGTGGATGCTGAGCCATGCAGCCTCCTCAGATTTTCAAAACTGGTAGACTTCAGTCTTGCCTTTTTGAGTGTTTGTTTTTAAAGACTGTATTTTCAGATGTCTTTCTTCTAGTGCTTATTGATTTGAAAGCCACTGCTACATTGAGACTATTCTGCCTGGCGTTGTTTCATAGTGACAGCATTTGCAGGGCTCTCTTATTGCATTGACATTGGTATCCATGCTATGAGGGGCATTTTTCTTCCGCTCTTAGAGCTAAAGATGAAAAGGAAAAAAAAAAAAGGAAGTTTGCAGTTCAAGGGCCCTGTTCCTTTAAAGCGTCAGCATACCGGAAAGCTAGAAATGTGAAATCAGAGTGTATTAATCCTTCTAAAATTTATTAAGTATCAAACTGGACTTTTATTGCACTATTGTGTGTGATATCAAAGTGTTTCATGTTTTTCTGTTGCAAACGCATAAAGGAGCCACATACTACACAAAGAGGAATTGAACCTTCACCTTTTTAGTATAACTTCAAGCTTTTAGAACATAAACAATGATATCCCCATATGCAGGTGACAGATAACATGGCATAGATTAGTGCAGGGTTTCATCCGTCCTGTGGCATAGAACATTGCCCCTTGAGTTTTCTAGCTCATGTCCACAGCGAGACCTGACTCAGTCCCTTGGTTGCTTCATAAAGTTCATGTCCTGCTAATACAAAACAATGTTAAAAGTTGCTTGAAATACAGTGTGAGCTACTTCCAAAAATGCATTCTGACTTGGAAAGAACTTTTTATTAAAATAAAAGAAGGTAACCAGAAGAAATAATTCTTAAATTATTTGGATATTAGAAGAGTATTACAAGAACTTTGAATAGTTTGCAGTAAGGACAAAACCTAGGTTGTAGCTTATTTGTGCTTTCAGAGCCCAAGTGAACTGACAGATGTGTATTTTTACATGCGTTTGTCTATGCAAATATATTTTCATGAGAGTCATGTTAACTAGAAGAAACTAGCTTTCCTTAGTTCCTGTCTGAGCCTCTGCTCTCACCTTTCCTCAAATTTCAGGTACTATGTATGCAGAAAAAACATTGTCATTTTTGTGAAGTTTTTTGATAGGGCCTTTTTGAAGCTGCTATTGATGTGTGGCTTTTTTATTTATAAGAAGCTAGGCAATATCAACCTGTGAAAACATCCTGAAAAGCTGCTTGCACCAACTCCCTAAATATTTTTTCATAATCCAGGAGGTCTCCTGTTCCATTTTTGCATCTCTGTGCTCACAAGCATGCAAAGTATCCAATAAATATGGAAAAATATTATAACTTACGTTAGTTGGAGACTTTGTTAATCTTAGTTTTCTATATATTAATTGTAGCTTTCCTACAACAGCTCCTGAGCTTACTTCACAAATAAAAAGTGACCCCACAGAAACCAGTTACTTAAGATGTAGGTCAGTCAAGTATATTTAATCCAAAAGGTCTTCACTTATTTTTGCTCTGTAATGGAACCTCTATTTCTGTCATATACGTGTTGGGCCTGATTCAAATAATTGCTTAGCCCAGTTTGGAAAAGAACCAAGAGAGTTACATCTGTCAGTGGTTTGGGAGCTGTGTTTCCCAGGAAATGTCATTCATATTTCCATATTTGACTACTGCCAAGTACCTCACCATCTTCGATATTCCAGCCTCTGTTCAGGAGCAAAGATGCCATACAAATTCTAGTAGATTTTAAGAGATAGTAAGTAAGGGACAAAGAGGAGTGGGAGAGGTCCTGTCGCCATAAACCTGTTACCAGCTGACACAGCAGACGTTGCAGAATTCACAGCAGATACAGCTGCGACCAAGCAGTACTCTGGCTTCACAATTAGCAAATACAGTACTGCACATACAAAGGTTAACATGATTTACCTATGCCACATGTGTAGCAACAGACATGTGCTTGTCTGTTGGTAGTGATCACGAACATGACATGGCGGTCTGGCTTACTGATTTTAAGAAAACATGATAAAAAACAAATTAAAACCTAAGCAACTGGATTTCATCCAAAAATGTATGACAACTGTAATTCTATTACTACCAAAACTTCTTTTGTAGACTATTCCACACGTTACAATTGCGTAATGAATTTGTCCTTGAAAAGCACATCTGTATCTGGTCTGCAATATTTGAAGAATGACATGGTTTATTTCCATCTTTGCCCTTAAAACAGTTAGGTAACTTTGTCAGTTCTTAACAACCTAGCGCTAACTAGAATTCTGAAGATGTTTGCAACTAAGTATCAGATGCCAAACTATCCTTAATGTTTTAATTATGACCCCTAAACAAGATGTATACCAAAGCACATCAGTGGCAATTGTCACCAGTCACTTTGAAAGAACCATCTAGGTGGTATCAGTCAAACTGAGTATAAAAATCTTATTTTTATCTCACTTTATGTTGCATTCAGTTGATGCACATCACAGAATATACAATCTAATTAACAATGCAATCATAGAGGGCAAAATAGTTTTACTAGCAGGTATTCTTCTTTTTGCTCATGAAGTTCCTTTGTGCTTTCCATCCTTTTTTCTAAATGGGCTTGAAATTGATGGCACAGGACGAAGGTTTAATGAAATATTTGAAGCTCTACCTCTCACAGCCCAGCCATTTGAATGGCATCTCTCTGACACTGCATTCTCTTCTGGGAAAGGTCTTATTAATATATTAATATGTCGGTGAAGCACTTTGAAGGTACAAGGCTTTATGTAAGCATTTGTTAGGACTGTGAGAGGGCTTTGGGAATGTACGAGTCTGTACAATGACTGCTAAATATTGAGGAGGCCACTACTAATGAGCTGCATACCTTGAATTGTTTTTCCCTGGCTGCTTTTAGCTCTGCTGTCCTTGTGAATATACGGAGGTGATTTATGTAGTAGTCCTTCAGTCTCATATGACTGAGAGCATGGGAGGGAAGAGTGGTAGATACTGAAAGGTTATTCACTTTTACCAAGTCTGACATATAATGGTTTGGGCACAGAGTGTTAAAAAACAGATGATAGGAGTTTGCTCCTCTGTGTCATCTACCAGATGTCACTGCCATTAACTTTATCTGAGTACATACTGCATCCAATATCCGTTATCACTCCAGTACAGAAGGCCAGACAGACCTCTTCTTTGCTCACAGCAGTGTGAATCATACTGAGAGTCATCTTCTGAATACTTCAACTGATTTCCCTCCAGACATTTTGTTATATTGGCACTTAAATTGAAAACCTGTTGTAGCAAACATTCCAAGAAATTTTAGGTAATATAAGGAAGAGCAGAAACCATTCTTTCCCTTGAAAGCAGTGGAGAATCAGAGCCTTATTCCATGAGGAGAAGGATCTTTGACCTGCCAGTGTCCACCACCAAGAGTTCTGCTCACCTCTTATGACTGCCATCACGTAAGACTCTATGCATTATCTGATCAGGCATCCACCATGGATAGGTTACATGATGGATGCATGCTCGTATCGCAATGGGTTCTGATGGGTATATTTTCTACATGGCTTCTGAGCTGGAATTCTGGAAAACACCAGCAAGGTGCACAACAGGTTCTCTCCTACATGAAGTACAATCCCAAGCAGGAGAGATGGATGCTACGGTACTGCCTTGCAAAGGGGTGAGATGCAAGCAGTCTGCAGCTGGAAGACCAATTCTGTGAAGCTTGACATGCGCTGTTCATGAGGATTGTTCTTCCCTTCCTCTTCAAAAAATAAAAGTCGAAGGAAGGAGATGGAAAAGTGGGCCTGAAATGGGTATATTTAATACCTCGGTATGCTTCACAGCAGTTGGAGACTGACAAAGTTAGTAAGCCGTCTAGCTTATTGAATCCTCAGCACTGAAACTTGCAGAGAGTTAAGAGGAAAGGACGTTTTTACAAATGTCACTGTCAAATCACAGCAGCAAATCACTGTCATTTTCTGTTATATCAGAGTTGGACAGATGATCTAATAGACCTTTCCCATCTCTAATAATAACACTTAGTTCTTATACAGCTTTGCAGACAGCACAGTGCTTTGCAAAAGAAAGTATCATTATCCCTATGGAGATCCTGTCAGAGTGTCAGACAAATTTTAAAATGTGAGGTCTCCTTTATTTAGCTGCATATTATATTGGATCACTATGTCTTCTGCATGGTGTTCAAGTTTTCTCAAGTTCACTTCTTCTTACACCCAATTAAAACTTGAAAATGTTAAATCTAAGGGGGTTTTAATTTTCAGGTTTTGTGGCAGAGTTACATACAGTAAACGCACAATGTCGAATGCACGTTCAACATTGTAAGTGCAGCATCTGTCCTGCAAAGGAACTGAATTTGACGGTGAGGGAACAAGAGAGAGGTTCTCAAGTTTTAGAATAAGCAAGCCTGATGTGAAATTCTTTAGCATTTAATTAGTTGTTTTTCATCTTGAAATTGAAGGTGTTGAAATGTTGTGATTTTAAAGGTAAAACCATATGACTCAAGCAGAGCAGTTACAGTACTGTTTCAGGCTATTAGAATTATGCATTTCTTTTCTCACCTTTCATACTCAAACTGCTGACAATCCCACTATATACCTTTGTTGAGTATTCTCTTTCTTAACTCCCTCTCTGGAAGAGACACCTACCTTAGGAGGTCAGAGGCATTCTTGTGTTATAACAAAAAGAATGTAATTGGCTTACTTGAAATCAAAAGGGAACTTGTCTTGATTCATCTCAGACTGCCTGGCTTTACAGATATTAAATTCAAATACAGAGGACAGTAGACAAGAAGAAGTTCAATGATAGTGTAAAATTCAGGCTCTGCTGGGGCCCTTCTGTTTCTGGACAGTATTCATTCTGAGAAAAACTTGTATTGCTTATTTGTCAAAAACATACTTATTACCATTTGACTTTCAAGTGTGGAAGGGCATCCTGAGGTTAAACTGTGCTGACAAAGTAGATCATACACTTGGTGCTAAGCATCTAATGATCCATACACAAAATAATAATAATTGTATTAATGTTGATTCTAGGCAAGGCATATTCCTAAAGACCTTGTAGAAAGTTACAAGGCCGAAGGAAGGAATAGTGGACAATTCCCCACCTCTGCCTCTTAATGTTATTGTGTGGTTTTTTTATCGCTCAAGTATAGGATATTTTAAAATGCTTAATAGAGGAGGGAGGCCAGACCAGCCAAGGAGTTCAAAAGCACTGGACTTAGATGTTAACCATACAGTGGCATTTGGAAAGCGATGTTCTGAATGGTGTTTTTATAGGCTTTTGAGAAAGATGCTGAGAGGGATCAAAATCATCTCAGAGTCCTTCTTCAAAAGGCTTAAGCAGAATTTATATCACTTAGATGCTGGAAGTATTTTTCATGTACCTGCAAGCGATTCATTCAGATAGCTGATGTATCAGTCATTTGCATGGGTTGAAGTATATTCCAAGTGGAAGGTGCTAAAGCTACAGTATGAAGAGATGTTTTGGATGGAAGCTGCAGAAGGAATTCCAGGGAATTCAGCCATAATCGTGGAGTACTCCCAGTTATAAAGCTCTGTAATCTGGGAGGGATTGCAAATGCATCTGCAGAATCAGCTGATTGGTGTGAAAGGGCCACAGAACATGCTATATGTGAAATTTTCCTGCATTTTTCTCCACCTGGATTTTTATGTGCTTACTTATTTTTCTGATTACCAGCATCAGTGAATGCATTATCCAGAGGCAGAAACTGCATTTCTCACTGGGACTCTAGGCAGAAGCTTTGCAGTAGTCCAGGGTAATACCTTATTTCCCTTTCTCCCCTCCCTTCGCAAATGAAGAGTGACAAAAATCATTATCTGATTGCTGTTACAAACCAGGATCAGGAGCTAAGGGAAGCTGTGAGATAGCTGTATCAAAGTACTCCATCATAAGTGTCGTGAGAAGGGCCTTCAGAACAGAGACCAGTGTTTTAACAGTCACAAGGAAAGAGCAGCTCCCACAAAGAAGACGATGGCTTTTTCACTAAAAGCTCGAGGCATAGTATGCCACTCTGGTCTCCTCGCTTTGTTGTGCCCACTCCACATAGAACTAAAAGATTTTGGTCTCCAGAAGCCTCAGAGAAAGACGTATTTCTGAAAAGGTTAAAAGACAAAGATTTAGGAATAGTCATCCAAGAAAGAAAAGGATTAGCCATTTTCTTCATTTTTTTCCTCTGTCAGCTCTTAAACACCAATTTAGACCATGTCAGGGATTACCATAGTAACCATTTAACCTCTTTTCAGAGCCTGTTGTGTTTCAGTTTAGTTCAACAATGAGCTTAACTGGCATTTGAAGCACTTTGCCTTGTACCTGCGACGGGAATTAGCACCAAATGCCCTTACTTTAGAGAAGTCACAGTTAGAATCTACAACATAATACTGTATTTTTAGTTCGGTGGTATTAGGCTTTTATTGCTTTTATGCTAATATTTTAAGAGGTAGAGTATATGAATTTAGGATGTATTACCAAGTCTTATTTCTAGGCTAAATGGATGACAGACAGCAATAACTCGTTCCTAGTTACCTGTTTGATTGTGTCATGAAACTTGGCCTTCCACCAAAGGCCAAAGAAATTCCTCACATTGGCTGATGTGGTGTTGGTGTGTTACAGGTGATGCAGCTGGGTGGTTTTAGTGCAATCAACCCTGTACTTCTTTCCTCTTTCTTTTCCGTGGCCTTCTGCAGCTTACTGTGTGATTGTTATCAACGTAACTAGAGGAATACTCAGGACATGATGATTTAAATTAGATTCTAAAAACCTGTGGAATAACATAGCCTTTTTCTCTTGTTCATGTCTAATTCAGTCTGGGCAGGATGCTGTTGTACAAAATAATAACTTTCAGAAAAAACCTTTTTCATAGAATATCTCTATTTCTGCATTTTATGCATTCTTCCCTTGTAGGTTAATGGAGAACTGACATTTCCAGTTTTTAAGATCTTGCAGTCTACGACATAGACACAGTTCTTTTTGAAGGACTGATGATGGGTAGTCTTTCACTTTCAATCACACAGATCAAAGCAAATATTATTATTCTTGGATGTTCATAGGTAACTATGTCATACATAAAATTTAAAGAGATTAATAAGATAGATGTAAATGCTTTTCTGTACCTTATCTGAGCATGAACATTTATAATGTTGGTGCTGTACAATACGAATTTTTGTAACCTCTGTCATCTAGAATTCCAATAGTGAGGAATTTTACTCCAAGAATGATGCCACTGTCTAAAGATCAAACCATCTCTCCTCTCTCTCTCTGTATCTCCAAACTTTCATGCCACTGGCCACAGGAAAGGAGAAAATCATGCAATGCTGACTGATCTCTCAGTTTCTTATTCTTACAGGTTTTTTTCTTTTTTTTTAAGTTCTACCATCATTCTATACACCTGAGTGAGTCAGTTAATTATTAAGTTGCACGATTTAGCCTCCGGTCTAAAGTTGCTGTTGCTTTTTAGTATCTATGTTGACCAGAGGTCAAACTTCTGTGAATCACTCCACCTCCTCACTTCTCAGCATATTCTCACTCTGTGTGTATGTGTGCATATGAGATGTAGACCTGAGTATGGAGCAGAAATACATCCTTCTTTTATTATTCATCTTCTGTGATGGAAGCTTTTGTGCAGACTTTAATAGTTTTGTGAGCGGCCGTTAATTGCATTAACTGGGACTTTTTGTTTCAGATGGCTCCCTGGCTGGCTAGGTGGATGGAGTGGTACTGTAGTTGTTCTGTCCTCTCCAAACTCTGGCAGAGTTTCCAGAGTAGGATGTTTTTTTCTGTGGAGGGCTTGAGTATGGTCACTGCTGCAGAATTACTACTCTTGCTCTCTCCTTAGAGCAGCACACAACTCGCTTTGAGATACAATCACCATCGCGTAGTTAAAATTTGTTTCTAATCTTTTGGACCCAGATATTGTCTGTATGTGCTTCTTGCTGGCCAAGCACTAGATGAAAAGAAATACCTGGCACTGAATCCAGTGACATGGAGGCCAAGACCTTTTCCTTGAACATTATGTCTGCAATTACAATTACAGAAATAGTGCCAAAGGTAGGAGTTTACAAACTAGCAGTGAGAAAGAGAGTTCAAACAGTGGTATGTTATTGCTGCTTGATCGACTGGATGCATTCGCCTACAACAGAACAGAATTAGGAGTTATTGCTACTTCCACTGTCACTGATAATGGCAACTAAATTTGGGAACCCTTCTCTAGTGCATTTTTCCACTTGTGGCTGACCTTGAGTTCAAATCTCTTCTTCTTAGATAGAGACCTTGCCATAAAATTCTAACCTAAGTCATTCCCTAGACGATTACCGTTATGTGGGGTTTATAACTTGCTTTTGATGCCACTGGCATAGAACATGGCACTGCAGCTTCTCAATGGTATGGATGGCAGTGGGCAGACAGCGCCTGAGCTTCCCATTAGATCCTTAACCAGTTTTAGGTGCTGCTTAAATTACTTCTGGTAATCTTCGGAGCTACTTGGTTGTCTGGAATCCAGTTATTTTATCTTTGTTTTTCCATATCTTCTTCAGTAACTGTGAAAATTAACAAGAGGATCTCTGTTGATGAGTGAAGCTCAGGCTTCAAAACTGGCAGCAACTGATTTTCATGAGTGACCTGAGGTCTGCAGCTGACATCCCCTGTCTGTTAATGCCTAGCCCAGAATTAGATAGCAGCGGATTATGCTGAAAGTGTTTTTACTCATTCAGACTTCCACGTTAATCATTCAGGCTGAACATTAATTTTCTGTGATGTTTTAGAGCATGCAAGTTTTCCAGGAGATGTGGGACATTTGAATTACTTTTGATTACTCTAATTTTTTTGCTTGTACTTATTATACAGAAAATAGGTACAACTATTACAAGTCTGTGACACAAAGTAAGAGCTGCAGTTCTTCCACAGCACTTCTCTGTAACCCATGATTCTTTCTTGTCATAGTAGATATTCATCCCTACATTTTCTTTTTCTGTCACTCTTAAATGTTAACTTGTATATGACAATACGTCAAAGCCCTCCAGAAAAACCCACCTCTAACTTCGAATGCCATCCAAATATGCGCATGCTTCCCCATCCTCTTTTTTTTACAATGAGGACCAATTTCTCTCATTGCAGTTTGATACAGCAAGTGATGATGTTTCTCTAGATATAGAATCATACTTTTCTACATTGCCTTTAAATCATTAAATCATTTAAAATCTCTTTGAAAGACATGATTATTTCTTCAGAATGTCTGTCTGTCATACTAAACTATTAGTTGCTTTCTTAATGGAGAACTGTATGCTTTTAGTTTCATCCATCAGCCTAAAGGGAATATATGCACATTTAGTGTATTGAAAGTTACAACTTTAATGATTAAAAACATAAAATCCAAAAATTAGTATTTTCTGATATATGATAACTGTAAATGAGAACAGATTTTAATTAAACTCTACTAGATTTGCTGCAGCAATCATATGTTCCAGAATGACTTCAGAATATTGGCTTCCTGCTTGGATTTCGGCTGTAGAGTTCTACAATTGGCCTAAGTTCTTGCAAGCACAAACACCAGTCACATTATATAAGGATTTAAGGCTGTGAAACTTTCCTGTTTATATGTTCCCTATCATGAAAACTAGCTGTTACTCAGCCTTCGAGCACAATCACTGCGTATAAAGCTGTGAATATCTTGTGTATAAACCCTGGGACATGCTCCTTAGACTTTTTAGCCCACCTGTTCATTGATTCCTTGGGTTTGTTGCCAGAAGGCACCACTATATGAGCTCTTACAACTCACTGAGGATGACAAGTCTTTAAATCTGATTTATTTTATTTGCATTGAGCCTAGACTAGCTAACATTAGCATTTTCTTTCTGCAAAAAAAAAAAAAAAATCCCATTTCAAAAACCTTTGTTTTGTTTAGAAATACTACTATTTCCTATCAAATTGGCTAGTTTTCTAAATGAGGTGAGGTTGTCTGCCCTAAACCTGGAGGACTCCTAGATCTTCAAGGAACATTTTAAAGAACCTCCTATAATCAAACTTAATCTAGGAAACAGGCAGGATCCAGGAGATAGTAGTGTTCCCCCTGTGCCAAGTTGGGAGGAAGGTGGCACAAGGAAACCCCCTTACAAGCTGGAAAATTAGACCTTGCTTGGTTTTGGAGCAAGGAGCTAGAAACCCTTTGATTCTCAGCCCATGGCATTTTGTCCTGGCTGCATGGCCAAAGACTGCAAATTCCGAAAGCTCGGATTTCCTCATGGTATCCTGACTTTCAGCATTATCCTGCATGTTTTTAGTGGAAGTTCAGCAAAACCAAGTCTCCCGTGACACATTGTATTATCATCTAATCAGAATTTTGTGGAAATTCCACTGGAAAATTCTGTGTGAGAACTTACTGACAAAGGATACAAAGAGAAGACTGCTGACATTAGACCAGCATTCATTATAGGCAGCTTTGCACCTCCGCTGGAAAATGGGTAGAGGGTCTTCAAACCCAAAGAGTTTGCAAGTTACTGATTTTAAGACATCAGTAAGGGAGGAAATAACACAACCCTCATAGCTTCAGCAGTTACTCTCTCTCTGTGTTAAAAATGTGTACTTTATTTGTTATTTGGATGTTACTGGATTCTACTCCAAGTCATCGATTCTTGTTGTGCCCTTCTTCAGTAGATTCAAGCCATTTAATACATGATGCTTCCTCTTCTCTACAGTACTTATGCACTGTAATCAAGACACTTCCCATCCTCTTTTCAGAAAGCTGCAGAAATTCATCTCTTAGGTTTTTCACAATCAGGCTTTTTCTCCATTTTTCCAATAAGAGTTGTGACTTTTTGAAGACTACCTTCTTTGTAGTTTTCAGCATCTTAAAAAAAAATATGTACACAAGAACTGTGTGCAGTATACTTTATGTCTTTGCCAAACAGCAAAGTCACCAGCTACTTCTGCTTGCTCCTACTATTGAATGTTTTGCACAGCATTACACTAGCAGTTCATGGTCTGTTGCTTATGACCCTAAATCCTCAGCAGGAGGCACTGCCTTCTAAGATATCTTTCCTGATTCAGTAGATACTTAGATATAGTCTTGAGTTCTTTGCCTTAGAATGTAGAATTTTTGCTTTTGGCTGTATGAAAATGTATTCTGTGTGACTGGTTACAGCTAAGTGATTTCGCACTTTCTCTCTGACCAACCTGTTGCATTATTATTTACCGTTATGGTATTTTTGGTATCACCTGCTTATTTTATCAGCAGAAATGTCTTCCACATCTATAAAAACATCAGTAGACCTTGAACAGAACAAAAAAATATTTTGCATGCTTCCTTCATCAACCAAATTTACAATCTTATCAAAGAGTGAATCTGGTTTTAGTTGAAAAAGCCTATTTTCCATAAAACCACGTGACTTCACTTTCAGTATATTTCATATCCTTTAAATCAACATTAATACAAATGTTTATGAGTTCTTTCTTTGTTTCATCGGGGTTTGATAAAAGGCAGATGGCTGATAGATACCGCCTTCATCCCATTTGGGTTTTTTTTAAGTAAGATGGGCATAATATTAGCACTATTCCAATCTTCTGGAATTTCCCTTATGGCCTAAGATTTATTAAAAATGAACATCACTGAGCCAGAAATCTCATGATAAGTGCAGTCATCTTTCCTAGATTTTTATAGATGACTGCGGTGACCTCTTTCTTTTTACTGAACAGATTAATGAAATTCAGTGTGTGGTACTGATTGCTATGATGACCTTTGATGAGCTGTCTTGTCTTCCTAAAGAATGTGTTAAGAGAGTTTTTCAAAGTGAAGTAGCCAGGGGAAGTGGAGTAATAAAAGAAGTTTTTTGCCAGTATGTATTTATCCAAAAACTTGAATATCTTTCAGTAGTTTCATAGAAATGTATTTTTGCATGCTTAGTTTAAGAAGTGGATACGAGCCTGGTAAGGGTAAGTCAACAGATTTGAATACATAGCACTAGTTAGAAGGAACTCATTCTTGAACTGAACACAAATATTTAACAAGCTGAACTTAAAACTTACAATGCAAGGCGTTGTAGAAGGAGGCATGTATTAGTTTCTTCATTTCAACTGGAACCAAAGACAAAAATATTGAAATTATCTGAGAGAATATTTTACATATTTCTGACTTCCCTGAAACTAGGAAGCACTAGAACAAGAGTGGCTCTGAGCTTTTCTGAGGGTTTTCAGCTTGCCTCTTTTCCAGCTGCATATCCTTTACCCCATCTCATATTTTTAGGCAGTTTTGATGCTCTGGAAAAATCTCCAGTACAAAAATTAGTAAAAGAGGACAATGTAAGAAAACCTTCCAAATGACAAGCAATGATACGGAAAGGGATTTCAGTTCCTGCCTGTGCTTGTAGCGCAGAAGCTGTGGGTAGAAATAAAAGATGACATTAACTTGGGTGAAATTATACATGAAAGAAAGTCGTCTTCATCTTGATAAATTACAGGTGGAGAACTGTCTTGTTATAAGACTTCACCTATCAGCTGTTAACTTACATCAGCTGTCTGTGATTTTCCCAGTAGCAAATCCAGTTCCTTTTCAGCTTGCTGTGCAATCCCCTGGTCTGCAGCCCTTTCCAGGTCACCACTGTGGCCGCAGGTGTAGCGAGGACCCTGACCTACCTGTACGGCTGAGTTGTCTTCTTGTGAAGATAAAGGCTCAAGCTGGTTTTGGCACAGATTTGTGTTGTGTGCTGCGCTGGAAGCTGGGGAGCATGGTAAGAAGGTTCCTGTAAGTTTAATGGAAAGCAATGCCTTAAAGAGGGTAGATTCTTGCCCTGTTCAGGGAAACCCTTGAGCACATACCAGGTCCTCACCTGTTCTCTTTGGCCTGCCTCTAGCTGACCAGCAAGTTTCTAGTTATAGAACAATGATATCATGTACTGCCTCTTGCCTAATTGCCAATTTAGGAGATTTTGGAAGAGGCTGCTGTATTGTGTGGGGTTTGTGACTGGGGTCATGGAAGGGAGCTGGAGGTAGTGCTGGGGGATATTATGGAGGAACATGAAAGCTGAACTGGTGTTACAGCAAGCAAGAGATGAGAGAAAGGAGGACATCTATCTGCAGGAGTCGAGTGAACCAGGCCGTGCTGGTGTCACTGCAAAAGGAATCATTTATTTATAATGTAGCTGGGACTGGCATGAGGTGCACAGTCTTTTTGTCTTGGTAGTTTGTTACAGAGGAAAGGGAAAAAGATAGCTGGCTACAAAGTTAAGCCACAAATTCCACTGAATTTCTCTTTGTGGTTCTTGCAGAACAAATAGGAATATACTGTACGCTTTCAGTAATGGAGGTACTGAATTCACCTGATAGTCTTTCCCTGGGGCTCTTGAATTTCAGCAGGATTTACCAGCAGCCATAGATGATTACTCATTCCATCATGCCAATTGTTCCCACTTACCGGTTTGTTTAATCTGTTTGTTTTTTCTTTCATTAATCGATAATGTATGGTCATCGTAGCAAGGACTCTGTTCGTGCCAGGTTTTTAATACAGTACCACATCCAGTGGTACATCTTACAAGTAAGGAATCAGTAATTGATTTGATTCTTAATTACAGTTCTCTGCTGTTTACTGATCCTGTATATTTTTGGATGTATGCTGTAATTTCAATCCATAATCAAAAGCTTTGGAGTCAATTGCTTTTGGAAACTGAGACACACTTAGTAGTAGAAACTACATTAACTGAGCATTAAGGTACCCATACTTACTACAAGAGATGTTTTTGAATCGAGCGAGGGTACTGTACCGTGGCCTCCTGTAATCCTGTCACAGGAGGACAAGGACTTTCTGTAGAGTGACTGCAATGCACATAAAATATTCTAATAATTATGGAAAAGCTTTGTGACTTGACTTCTCACAGTGTCTGATAAACCAAAAAAAAAAAAATCTTTCAAATGTATTACATTTCCTTTCAATGTTGTACTTAGGCTACTCACTAGAAGACTAGCCTTGTGACATGCTATAGTTAATAAGTTTTCCATGCTGTCAAAAGTAATAATATTAATGTGTCATTCAGTTAAATTAATTTTGTTTTGTGCACTGGCCTGCATAAACGTGAGTGACATTTAGAAATATGATCAGGCAGGAGCTGAGGAGAAGCCAAGTGGCAAAATAGAGTGAGATGCAATCATTAAAGCAGAGCAGCCAGCTGCAAGCATTTGTGGGTAGGCAAAGAGTTACAGAAAACCAGGCTGTGATGTTCGGGTGTATATGTTTCTTCTAATTCATTCTTCCCTTTCTCATGTATTTAATAAATTAATTTTCTTCTTGTTTAATTAAGAACTCGGTATGTTTGGTAGCATGGTCTCTTGTCTGGAAATCAAAGAGTGCGTTTCTGCTAATCTTTGATTTCAAGTGCCTTCAGCCACAGTGTTTCTCATTTTGCAAGAGGCAGCTGATTGTAATGCTTTTAAACTGATGACCGTGAAGTGTCATTTTCTGCTAATAACAATGTTTTCTCTTTCCATTTCCTCTGCTTTTTAGAAAGCAGTAATAGAAGTGCTTTCTCTAAACAGTTAAAAATGCAATGAAGAGGACTAAAAGGAGGAAGCTGACAAAACCTGACTTGTTAATTTTTTTAATAACATTGGCTGGTTCAAATTATTGCCCAACTTGCTTTCAAGTCCGATTTACTATTATAACTATTACTATTGTAAATATTCTGGAGAATATTACATAATTAGGACAGTTAAAAGAAAGGCCATCTACTACCTTTATATATATATTGCAATAAGAAGACAGAGATTTGTGAAGAATTTCTATGTCAAGTAGTGCTGTTCAGAGGGGAAGGAAAAAAAGTAGATTTTTCTTTCCACAGAAAGATCCTGCTAGGTCTGTTCCCTTTAAGCAAAGGTAAAAAGTAGTGCTGGCATACAGAAGTTGTATCACAAAGGAGTTGGAGAGTAGAACTGTAGTAGGGAAATCAGTCAAAAGGAATATGCAATTAAACCATTTCTTCTGGCTCTTCCTCACTCCTACTTTATACCATGACTGTATCCTTACAGATACCACCTCCTGATACCTTTAATGAATTCCCTTCATTCAAAAGATTGTTCCCTGTCTGCCCTAAAACTTCTCCCTTTTAAAACTTACCTCATAGACCTTTGCTTCTATTTCTGTTCTCTGTTCACCTAGCATCAGTCTCCTTTCTATCTCTTCTTTAGCCTGTTGTCACTGCCAGTCCCTTTTTTACAGCATCCAAAACGAGCCCTCTGGATCTTTGCTTCAAGACCCTCTGTTTCTTCTGAGATCTCCTGCTGTAACCTATTTCACTTTGCTTTGCTGCTTAATTTACTTGTTATGTGCCTTGTAACTGAACACTTCACATTAACAGGAGCTTCCTTTTATTGCCAAGTTTGCGCACTTGAAGAAGGTGAAACCTGTGAAGATGCTTCTGAAATAATGTTAGTAAAAGCAAACAGGAGAAACTTGATCACAAACACTCTGTATTTCCATTTTGTAAGACAAGTGGGTTATTCCTTCAAATAAAGACTAATCCTTCAATAAGGAAACATGGAGTAGGGCACTTGTCTGTTCATATTTTATTGTTTTAAAATATTATCTTCAAAAGTGCAGTAGGTACAGTTGTCATGAAGATTCTTCCTTCTCTCCAGAGGCATTTAGCACCTATTTACTGCTGGCTGTATAACAGTGTGGCTGCTCCGTTCATGGGCGTGAAATTCTTTTAGACAGCAAAGGAATTATTCTGCTTGTCAGATTAATGGTTTAGTTGTTAAAGTCCTTAGGTTTATATTGACTGGGTTTATAGTTAGCATTTTCCAGCTCTGAAATAGCTACTTCTGTAATCAACCTTTTGATTGAAAAGGCTAGGGAGAGCTCTGCCTCTCTTATTCGCCCTCAGTACTTTATCTCAAAAGTAGTTCATAGACTTTGGGGTACAGTGGTACTTGGTGTGCATACATATTCATGTGATAGTCTCCAAAAGTGCTATAATAATGGGCTGACACATTAGCTCCAGCTTTTCTTTCTCTTTCCAGTTCTTTATCTTTCCCTGCTGTACCATCTATTTCTAGCCTATTTATGCAAGCTGAGTTTTAAGAGCTTCTTGCTCACTTCCCACTCCTTTGCCTAATTGTGGCAGAATTGTCTTCATATTGTGGGGTCGTGTGGTCCCTGATTAGCAAGTGTAAGAGAAAAAGATTTTCTGTCTTTCCTGATTATACCTATTGCAGGTTTGAAATTTCTGCTTTAACTATGTATATATATAAAAAATGCAATGTCTTTGAAGCTGTTAGTGTTAAAGGCAGCTCTTGTGACAAAAAAAATTCAGGTCTAAAGAAAAAAAGGGAGCCCAACAAACCAGTACTTCCTTTTCTCAGTGTGATCTCTATTTGTCCTAGGGGTTGTGGAGGAGTGATACTTTCCCAGTTGTAGATCCCAGCTATGTGTATGGGTTGCTAATTCTGCCCACTTGCTATGGTGGCTTAATTGAAGTTGTGGCCAGTCCATGTCATCCATTTCTGCATCCATGTGATTATATTAGTAGTGTTACTGTGACACCTTTGTGGCTTAGTGTATTCATGGTTTATGTGCCAAGAAAAGGAATTGGTCAGATTTGAGATCTCCATGTGTAGACAGAATATGATGGCCTCAAAACTGTCTGAAGCCTATGGATGTGGGAATTGGGATTAGAGATTCTGTCATTACAGTTTACCTGGGTTTGAAAGACTCTAGTTTAGCTTATAACCCACCTTTATGCTGTCCCTGTTTCCTCCACAGAGTTTTAAAACATTTTGGTTGGTATCAAAACTATACAGTGAGCATTATGAGCTTCCGTTGTAAATATTGATCGGTGGAAGATTATATTTTGGGTCTTCACCCATAAACCATGTCCTATTGTGTTTCTCTCAGGCTTATGTAAATATCCACAATCAAAACCAGGTATTGAAGTTGGAAACCCACCTCACTGTGTTGATATCCTTCCTCCCTCTACTGACTATTTGGGAGTCTTAGATCCAATTAGGAAAAAGCATATGGTCCCGTGGCTCATTATTTTGGTATTGTTTTACCAAGACAGCTGCAAGCATCAACTTTCTTGTAATATCCTCCACAAAAATATGGAGAATGTTTATATTAAGAAGATAGATATCTCTGCTAGAGATTTGCAGTGCAAATGAGAGTAATCTGCATAAATAGCATTTTTCTCTGTAGCTCATTAGGAGAGTGTACTGTCAATGCAAAAATGACTACTGACAAATACAAGAAACATGAGACAGGCAGGAGCCTCTTAGAGTCATCTCTAAAAAGTCCAGGTTCTCAACAGGACTTCAAGTAGCTTTTTCCAAGCTGAAGAAGTGTTAGCAGCACTGTCTATGTCACTTGTGTTCTGCTCCATTGCATCCTCTTTAAATGTAATGAAGTTATGAAGTTGCCTGGTGGGGAGAGTCTTTTGATTGGTGTTTAGGTATTATACATGAATATGTTAATGTCTATGAACCTCCCACTTGGAAGGAAGTTTCTAACACTAACTTACAGTTTCCATCAGAGATCAAAGTAATTTACTAACATAAATTATTTATACATAGGGCTGAAAGAAATTCATAATAACAATAAGGCACCTCCATGAGATAATCACCATACCAGAAGCACTCATCTGTACCTTGTAGCCCTGCAGGGGTTTGTAATTATCTTCTGCAAACCACACCTCTGGTGATTGCTTTTTGTTGCTTCATTGCAGTGCTGCCACTTGCAGTATTTTGCCTGACAAATATTATTAAAATTAAAAAAAAAAAAAAAAACCACACCAAAACCGAAAAACAGCTTAGGAATAGAAAACTTGTGGCAGTCATGCAAAAAGAAAATGTTAAAAGTACAAGAAATACTAAAGAAATGCAGTTAATACAGATCTTAATAACAACAAAAAAGTACCAAACGTGATTATGGAGGCATTTAAAGAGGTACCTATGCTATTTTTTCAAGTTACTCACTGGAATGAGCTCATCATCTGCTGCCTTTTCCCATGGCTTGCTAGTGATCTGTGGAAAACTGGCTGTTTACATGATGCTGGCTTCTCTGTGCTTCCTGCAGCTAAAATTACATTAAAAGAGGCTAAAAATGCATTAAATGCTCTCATAAAATTACTCTTCTGTGTAGACAATTGCAGTATTTGCACAGAAGCATAACATGATTACAGATGGAGAAAGGCTAGTGAGAGGTGACGGTCTCCGTGGCAATAACTGTGTTTGTAAAGTACCTCCTCCAGCCTCTGCTGAAGCACTTGGATCAGAAACAATCCTAACACCTTTTTGTGCTTACTAAACATGCTCTAGTCTCAACACAAGTACCTCCCCCCCCCCCCAAAAAAAACCAAACACCCCCCCCCAAAAAAAAAAACAACCCAAAAACCCCAATCAAACAAAACCAAAAATCCACTCAAAGGAACAATTAGAAGCATGGTATTGATTTAAAAGTACCTTCTAAAACAGATGTTTAGATATTCTGTCAATGAGGTGCATTTCTGAGGAATACAAGGGAATGCAAGTTCCCATGCTGCTACAACCAAAACTCTGCCTAGTGAATCTAGAGGTGAGGGCAGAGCCCTTAAATGTCAGGAGACGGGTGAGTACAAAGGTCTCCAAGACAGGGGACTAAAACGAGCTTTCAAATATACCCTGTTTCAGTCTTATTCAGAGCCACATGAATCAACCAGGCTAATTTTAACCAAGTCTACCATGTAATAGAACAGCGACCGCGGAGAACGCTGGGCAGCTGGGTGAGCTGTGATCATGATAACACAAATCAATAAGCAATTGATTTCTTCCATTCTGAACAAGCTGCAAGTGATAGATCAACTTCACCATTAGCCTAGCCAATATGGACTTCCAAAACCGAATGGCAGGGGAACAGGAGCGTGTTTTGCTGTCACTGTGCCGTTGCAGGCTCAGTTAGAGCCGAGCACGAGCTATGCAGATTGCACGGCTGAAATCCATATTTCTGTGATCTGAATCTATGCTGGGATTTATAACAGTATGTGCAGACATGAAGGGGTAGTAAGTCCTTCCACAGCAGTGCAGTCCATGCTGTGAAAGACTTCTTAGGTTATTCTAGCTATGAGTTAAAAATGGAAATTTTCTGATATTAGGATCTGTTCTTTTGAGCAAGGTCATAACATCATTATAGTCCTCCTGGGTCAGATAGAGGTCTCTAAGATACTGCTCCCCAACTACCCCCTTTGCAGCCTGAAGAGCCCTAATCTACTTAAGCTGTTCCTTCTGCAGAAGCTGTGTCATATCTTTGATCATTCCTGCTGCTTTTCTTGGAATCTTTCCCAATTCTACCATATCCTTTTTGAGGTGGGGAGGACACCATAAGTTTCCAAGATACTGGCACATGTGCATTCTGACAGTGTTTTTATACATGATATGCACATTTAACATCATGAGCTATTTTGTGTTCTCTCTGACCATTTCCTAACTATGCATAACTCTGTGTGTTCTGTGTGTTTCCTGTCCACTGGTGATCACTGAGCTGATGTTTTGCGGGGAACTATCTATTACAATCCCTGGGTCTTGTTCCTAACTTGTAAAAATAATTTCAGTGTCTGTCACTTTATAGGTATGGCATTGTTGTTGCAGTTTCGAAGTTGTTGGGGTTTTGTGTTTTGGGGGGGAGGGGGGTATTTATTTATTAAAAGGAACAATAACTACATAATGCTGCTCTTAATATATACCGCTCCGGTCCATTGTTGGGACCAACGAAGAATTCCACATCCCCAAGGAAGTCTTCTGACACAAGCCCACGTGCCTCTTGATAAGGGAGGAAGGTGTAAATTCTGAACTATAGCTGAGTTTCTGGCATAGAATTGTTTAGGTTGGAAAAGACCTTTAAGATCATTGAGTCCAACCATCAACCCCACGCCACCGTGTCCACTAAACCATGTCCTGAAGTGCCACGTCTACGTGGTTTTTTGAACGCCTCCAGGGATGGTGACTCAACCAGTTCCCTGGGCAGCCTGTTCCAGTACTTGCTAACCCTTTCGGTGAAGAAATTTTTCCTAATATCCAACCTAAACCTCCCCTGCTGCAACTTAGGGCCATTTCCTCTTGTCCTATCTCCAGCCACCTGACAGAAGAGACCAGCACCCACCTCACTCCAACCCCCTTTCAGGTAGCTGTAGAGAGCAATAAGGTCTCCCCTCGGCCTCCTTTTCTCCAGGCTAAACAACCCCACGTCCCTCAGCCGCTCCTCATCAGACTTGTGCTCCAGACCCTTCACCAGCTCCGTTGCCCTTCTCTGGACACGCTCCAGCACCTCAGTGTCTTTCCTGTATGCATCCTTCGGATGGATATACTGCAGATGTTTTATCGAAACCTGGATAAAAAGTGATTGTGCATAAGAGCTATTGAGAGAAGTGCCACTGGTGCTGAAAATTTGGCTTAGTGGATGAAGTTCAGTTTCTCTTAAATGACTTGGAAGCTTGAGCTCTCAGTTGGAAAGGAACATTTTGGTTCCTTTTACATGGATGGTAAAGTCCTTAGGACATGGGCTGCCTTTTCTCTAGGAATTACCCACTACATCCATGGATACGTGATCCAGTTGCTCTCAGTAGTGTTCCCCCAGCTTTTTAGGTAAGGTTCTGACTTTGCCTCTTTCGCCTTGGCTCTTTTAACCTGGTAAATTGCCATGTTCTTTTTGCATTTGTGGTATAGGGAGAAGGTGCATAATTCCTGCAAAAAATTATCTAGCGTCTTAACAAAAAGCTTGGATACACCCCCAAAGCTTTTCAACAACCAGCCTTCCAATTTATTCTAACAAAACCCTGGAACGAAAGAGATACAGCTTCATAGAAATGTACTTTATACTCTACTGCCAGGATAAATTGTGGAAACAGACATAGGCCATAAGAACTACTGTCTTTGAAAGAGAAACATGGCTGGCTGAAATGCTTTGCTGGACTGTTCAGTGTAACCTGATTCTTCTCATCTCAAAAGCAACTTGTTACCTGTCCCCCGCCCCCCAGACATACCCTTGTGCCTGAAAGGAAGGAGGAAAGCAGCTTGGATCATCCTAGTCATCATTTCTAAGTGGTATTCTCCTCTTTTTTTGCTCTCTCTCTTGCGTCTGCAAGTTCAGATCTATTATTCCTCCTTTTAAAACAAAGTTCCTGTAATTCTGAACGTAATTCAGCCTTTCCCTCTTTGCCAGGACTGTTAGGAAGGTACTAAGCAATAAATAGCGAAAGGTTGCATTTGGCAGGATCCCAGATAATAGGCTGCAAGGCTGAAGGCAAAATCAAATCCTTCCAGCCATTCCTGACTGATGTGAGGAGGGGTGGACTGTGTGCTTTCCTGGTCTATATCTGCCTTTTTTTTTTTTTTTTTTTTTCTTTTTTTTTGCCTGACAGGTAGGAGACAAGCCTTTTTTTTATACTTAATGTTTTGTGCTTTTTGTTTTTTATACTTTTTGCTTTTGTGACAGTGTGGTGAGAAAGACCCATGGTACTGTTTCACAGAAAACATTCTAGTAGTTGCGTATGCATGTGTGTTAATTGATTTCTACTGAAACAGAACCTGGAAAAAAAAAAAATAAACTCATGACTTGGTTTAAAGGGCAAACAGTATTTGTGGGACCCTGACTGTCAGGGGTGAAATGCTGAGCAGTATAACTTGCTTTGCAGCCAGCAGATATCTTGTCATTTGACTTCATACAGGATAGCTGCTGTGGACTCCAGTTGCTGCAATGGACTCGAGGTTATCAAGGATTTAAGCTGGGCAACTTGTGGCAGACATCTCGTATTGTTCGTTTGAATGTTTTGTTTAACAGTAGGAGTTTGAGATGTAATCCTGTTACTTTTCTGTGGGGCTTTCAAAATTGCATTTTTAAAAGGTACAAAAAATGATTTAAATGTAACATCATGTCTTGTTTGCTTTCACAGCAAGAAAAACTGGGTGATATCTGCTTCTCCCTCCGTTATGTGCCTACTGCTGGTAAACTGACTGTCGTCATTTTAGAGGCAAAGAACCTGAAGAAGATGGATGTCGGTGGACTATCAGGTATGTGCATGAAAATCTGCTTGTAGATTTTTGCAGGCTTGTAAAGGCAGAAAATCAACTCATTTTCTACTGGAGACCTCTTGGTTGAGAAGGTAAGGGCTCTTGTTCACTGTCTGAAAAATGCGGTTTGTGTTTTCTGGAAGTTAGGGCATGACTGAGTATATCAGAACTCATTCTAGCTTAAAAAAAGGAATTTTGTTACACATTGCATTCCACTCCAAGACAAGGTCTGAAGAGTTAAACAGTCAGATGACAAGCTCTCTGTACTTTCCTTCTCTCCTGTTGCCTGGAGATAAATAAAGACTATTCAGGCAAGAGGAAAAAATCTGACTACAATTCCTATTGTCTGTTTAATCTCACAAAACGTGAGCATTTCCCTGCAATGTTACTGATAATACATAATAGAGGAACTCGCCACAGGTCACCATGCTGACTGCTGGTTGAGGTGCTAGGATAATTGTTTCTACATCTGAAGGGCTCGGGTGTGATTGCTTCCATGCACAGAGTTGGGAGTGCTCTGCATTTGCACGTACGCCGGCAATCCAAATGACAGTCTTGCACTTGTGGTAGTCAGTGAGGTTGGTATCTCCACCGTGCTCCGTACCTACAAATAGTCCTCGCAGTCCTTCCCCGTAGTAAGGCCATACACACCGTGAGCGAGATGATGGATGCCATCTCTAAGGGAGGGTCAGCACGTGTGACATCAGGCCGGCGTCTCTCTGCTAGGGCTGTGTCCCACCGACCTGGTGGAGCTCCAGGTAAGCTGCTGTTCTCTGCTGTGTCTGGAATTTGGACACACATTCCTGTCTAAATTGCCAGTTAGCTGACACCAAATGAAATAACATGCTTTATAAGGAGACGTCTTTCCAGGAGAATTTTATTTTATATACCTTCTGTTTAAAAGAGACAGTTTCTACCGACCACTGAGAATGAGGATATTTCCAGCACAGCTCTAGAACTGAAAACTTTTACAGCTGTCATTAACACACAGATGATGCAATTGCCAATTTTGAATTGGCAAGTGGCAATAAAAAAGTGTTTTACTTTTATTTTCTTATAATCTTAGCACAAGGTAAGAATTATATCCAAAATACACAGAGAAATGGGAACCTGATAAAAGCAAGCCTGAAGGTTTTATTTGCCACTTCTGATGAACAATAACAGGAGGACCTTCACAAAGTGAGGGGAAACAAAGTCTCTTACCATTAACCAGTTATCTTTTTTTATTTTACTTGCTTCTAAAGTCTTCCACTGCACAGCAACAGACATAATAAAGTAAAAGACATCAAAATATTGTTGTCATTACCTCAATTCAAGTCTAGCTTTTTCTTGTCTAAAATGGACACTGGATTAGGACACACCGCTAATAGTTTCCCTAATGCTCATACTGAACAAATTGCAAATTAATGTTCTTAAGCACATTTACTTCCTAATTGTTTTCTAATGAAAGATTAGATTCTTATAATGAGGAAGTGTGGGGGTTTTTGACTGAAGTGTATCTCTAAGAGCCAGAGCATCTATATTCTTTTCCAAGCTTTGCAAGAAATGTGATGGATAATGGGTACTCGGCTCATAAGAAAAGAAAGGGGCAGGGGAAGCACTAATGAACTGAAGACCTTCTACAAACTTCAGATGGAAAATATAGTGCATTGTGTTGGAAATAACTACGAGGAAATGAATGGGCTTACTCTCCTCTATGTGCTGAAGCACACAGAGGACATTTAAATATATTTCTAGGGGACAACAGGTTTTGTTCTCCTTTTTTAGGGCATTGCCAAACTAGAAACCTCATGTTCTCTCGGAGACAAACAAACCCAATGGGATACCATGGCTGTAGCTGGAATTCAAAAGTCACTGACAGTGATAAATGGCAGTTAGTACGGTATTCCTGAGGCAGTAATTATAGATGAAATAATGTTGGTTTAAAGTGGATCCAGTATCTTTCATTAGGGAATTTATCTTTTGAATAAATTATGCAGAAATAACTTTTGAAATCAAGCTGAGATTCTGTTGTCATTATTCACACTAAATAATACCTACTCTCAAAGTATTCACACTAAATAATACCTACTCTCAAAGTATAGTACTGCTAAGTGGTAACGAAGGTGACAGGATTTTATCTCGATTAGCAAATGCTTTCCCCACTAGTTTTGTTATTTTCTCTAGATACTAAAATGGCTTATTGTTTTGCAAAACTGGAAGTTTTGCATTGCAGTGGAGGTGGAAAAATGTTAACAGTCAAACGTGATCTCAAACTGAATGTTACCTATATACCTCAACAGCACTTACTGTTGCCAAGGGAAAGCCATTAGCAAGATGTGAAAATTATGTAGTTGACACGGAGAGCGGGGGGGGAGGATAATCTTAGAAGTTTGTCAAAAATAGGCAAAAAGTATCTTGGTTTTGAGTTTAGAGTATGTCTTTTTGTTATTCTCTCCTATTTTGGAGAAGATGCTGGAAAAGCAGGAGACAGACATTTGGAAAGGGCTCTGCTTTCTCCTGCATCCAGCCTTTATGCCTCTCTGTGGAGTTTATCTGCCATGCAGAAAGGAGGAGCGAGGCCCTGGCTGCTGCAGGAGGTCTGACATAGTGCTGCCAAGCAGTCGCAGCACAGCGGCAGACGACCTTGCAGTTTCCTTCTGGCTGCTGCTCTCCACATCTCGGCTATTACTGCTGCTAGTAAATATCTGCTATACCTTTGCACCTCAACGATGTGGAAAGCTTTAGAACGTTTATGTTATCTTTAGTCCCGCTGCAAAGAACCAGTCACTGTGGCTCAGGAGTCTTCTGAGCTTCTATTTAGAAATTTATTAAATCCATAATTGTGCTCAATTGGACTTAAATACGCGCTTGATTTTTAACATGTATATTTATGTTGTGCAGCTAGAGAGCCCAGTTACAAAAGTACCTGTCAAAAGCAAGAGAACAATCAAAGTAGATTGAGAGTACTACCTTTCCTAGCTTTTCTACAGGGCTTCTACTGGTGAAACCTTAATCCTGCTAGTCAGCGTATATATCCTATTTAAAGGTTTCTACAGTTGAAAAAGAAAAGCCTTTCTCTCCAGCATTTTGAACTTTTCCATAAATTTTATTAGCAGTCAAAAGCCAAGCACGAATTACTTCGGAAACAGACAATAAAAGACAACAGACTAATCATCAAATTCATTAGGCTCCTTGTAACAAAACCAGATCACCCATCTGAGCAATAAACTCCCAGGTCTTAAACTTAATTGCAACATCAGGCTGTGACTAAAGCAAACCTTGGCTCAAACACTGGAACTGTTCAGCCTGAGCTCATCAAGTCACCACAACAAGTGGAAATTATTACTTCTGGTGAGCAAGGGCCTCTGGCAAACAATTATGCATGTTTTAAAATGGCATTTTAATTATTTAAATTATATTCAAATGCATTTTTAATGAATCTGACATCTGGCAGGTGATATGTAGGAATGTAAGCTATAAAGAGATTATTTTTATTTGTCTGAATTTGGTAAACTTGAGTTACATGGCTTTATAGGTATCCTTCACCCAAAATGTCTATGAGACTTAGAAGCTTAGGTCTTGCAGCAAATCAAGGGAACTTAGACTCCCAAGTCACTGTGGTGTTTGGGTTTTTTTAATTTCATTTAGATGATTTGCAAAATTGGAAGATTTCAAAACTAGTTTGCAGTTTAATCTCTCCAAACAGGCCTTAGAGACGTAGCCTGACTAATTCCTCGATAAGCGCACAATGCAGCTCAGCTATGCCGGTCGGTTCACAGGGGTTGTCTATGAATTATGATACTTCATTCAGGTTTACGATTACTTCTGCTCCAGAAAGAGGGCAGGAATTATCTGCAGCTCCCCTATGAGATATTCATTTAAATCAAACTGGTAGTGATTTCACATACAGATTTAAATGAGTATGAAACTTCATCTAAATTAATTTTAATCTTGTTTTCAATTTGTAGTTTTTACTTATTTTCTAAAGAAAAATGGCTGGTTAACCCTCAGCACATCTGACTAGGAGCTAAATATGGTCTGTGCAATAAATACAGTGCTTCTTTTTATTACATAGGAAAATTCCCAATATTAATACACATTAATGCAGGCAGTTCTATAGATTTCCATGTGTTTAGTCATACCCTCCATTTGTATTCATTTTTGTTCCTAACATGAAATAAAAGCTTTCATTTCAACTTTGAACAGCTTTCCCTGCTTTGACCAAGCCAATCATTGAAATAAATTATCTTATTATATTATTATTATATAATATATATATTATTATAAATACCACCTCCACTGCAATGCAAAAATCACATTGAAAAGCATTTTGCCTCTGAACCTTCAGAAGGAGCTGGGGCTCACACCTGGACAGGCTGCTGTTGTGGGTGTTTAGCTACCCAGGCCCTTTGGCTTAAATGCCTTTTTTTGTTTTGTTTTGTATCAAAAAGTCATCTCTCAGTAGCTGACAATAAGTGTAAGCCTTAACATAGCTTATCTTTTCAGGATTAATTTCAGTATGTTTTTTTCCTTCTAAAAATCTTTGAAAGCTAAAATGTGGTTTTTGTTCTCCGTGTATTATTTTAGTGTGCTTAGCTTTTAGTGAATCTAATCACCAGGAATGTATCCTAGTAGCAAGCAACATACCCTCCCCTTATCTCCTCAGCACTGCTGCCTCTCACCACTGCCCCCCTCATCAGACCTGAGTTCCAATGGGGAGGAGATGCCCTAGCTGGCATGGGCTCAGGTATTGCCTTAGGAACTGTTGCCAAGTAGCAAATACTATAGCAGACCCTAAACTGTACCTATTTACACCAAATTAATGCTTAGGAAGAACTGCAAGAAGAGGATTGTCATTGGATCCATGAGCTCTTCCTTCTGCAGAAAGCTGCAGATACAGCCATGAAGAGAAAGCGGCCCGTAATCCAGTCCATTATGTGTGAAAGCTAATCTCAATATTTATGAGTTATAAATAGAAAATACACAGCACCTCTTTGTATCTGCCAAGCAAATACTATAAATCAGAACCATCTCTGGGGACCAAATGGTACTATAGTAGAAACAAAGCTAGCTTTCTACAATTAGACATCTATTTTAAATACTGCATTCAAATTCAAAAAGCTTGGTTGGATGTCTTAGAAAAGAATTGAAAAATTAAAAATTGTTTAGAGACCAGCTCTTTGAAGACAGTGAATGCTCATGAATTATGCAGTCAGAGCATCCACTTTAATAACTTCATTAAAACATAAGAAACCTTAAAAGCTAGCTAACGTGAATGCAATATTATGGGAAGAGAAATACACCATTAGTGCCATGGCCTTGCTATAAGCCATATTGTAAGCATAACTCAGTGAATATTAAGCGAAAAGAAAACAGCCTTATTAAAAGACAAAAGTAAAAATAAACAACAAACACCACCACCACCACAACAGCTGCATTTGCAACTAGCGTAATCCTAAAGAATCCAACAGAGACCAGTACCAACAGATATTTTAAGATCTCTACTTACTGTGAGGATTTCTATAACATCTAATATCTCAGTATCTCTACTGTAATACACTGGGAGAACTTCCAACAGTAGATGGCTGCAGCAATACATCTCTCTAACGCTTGCAAAGCAGCCTCACGGCATCGCAGTAAATTTGCTGTGGGCTCCTACAGTGGTGATGGAATTGGTCACCAAATCTCCATCATGTTAAAATCTTTCTTTCTTGCCTGAAAGAACATTCCTGTTGGTGGCATCTTCCCAAAGACTGGGCAGTAGGGTGGGGGGGTCTTGTCTGAAATGGTCCTCTTTCAATGGGTAAATAAGGTCTTAGGGAGTTGTTTCTTCTAATCCCAGCTCAAGCCTTCCACATCAAACCACCTTCTTCCTCAAGTTAAAAGCTGAAGAAGGCAATTCCAAAATCAAAATAGACTCCAAATTACAATGTATTCATTATAGAAGCCATGTTAAAGGATACATAGAGTCTCGTATTCCAGGCCATTTTGGAGAGTCTTACGAGGAAGCTGTCAGGTAATTGTCCATTTTGGAGCGAATCATATGCTACAGGGTATTACAGGCAATAATATATTGTATAAGATGAACCATCAAATGTGGTGATTCCTACAAAGAAGCAGAGTCAAATTGTTCTGCTCTTTTTTTTCCTTCTATGCTTAAAATAAGGCAAGAGAGATTGTGCCTGCTGATTACCAGTGAAGTTGTACAAAACCTGTAGGAATTGCTCTCAAAACCTTTAGGACAAACCCTGGAAAAAGCTCCTGGGCTCGGGAGGTGTTTGAACAGCTTCTTGATTTGAGAAAGGAAAGAAAGCTTATTGTACGTGTACATTTCCTTAATCGTACACGCTGACCAAAGGTACAGGAGGTCAGCACCCAGCTGTGTGGACTCTGCCAGCCAATAGTCATAATTTTCTGGCATTGCTGTCGATTCTCCCCCACCCTCCCTTCCACAAAACAGAGAGCTGGAAGACTTCTTATTCTTTGATTTGAATAGCCACATCTACATAATGCATTTTGTGTGTGTTTGCATTCGTGCTTCTTTCTGATTCAATTGCAGTCTGTTTTTATTTGGTTATGCAGTCCCAAAGCAAGTGTGAAGATGTGTGGTGGTGTGGTTTAACCCCAGCCGGCAGCTCAGCCCCACACAGCTGCTCGTTCATTCCCCCTGGGTGGGATGGGGAGAGAATCGGAAGGGTAAAAGTGAGAAAACTCGTGGGTTGAGATAAAGACAGTTGAATAGGGAAAGCAAAAGCTGCGCACACAAGCAAAGCAAACCAAGGAATTCATCCACCCCTTCCCACGGGCAGGCAGGCGTTCAGCCATCTCCAGGACAGCAGGGCTCCATCACGCAGAGCGGTCACTTGGGAAGACGAACGCCGTCACTCCCAACGCCCCCCCTTCCTCCTTCTTCCCCAGCTTTATGTGCTGAGCATGATGTCATATGGGCTGGAATGTCCCTTGGGTCAGTTGGGGTCAGCTGTCCCGGCTGTGTCCCCTCCCAAATCCTTGTGCCCCCCCAGCCTGCTCGCTGCTGGGGTGGGGGGAGAAGCAGAAAAGCCCTGGGCTCTGGGCAAGCACTGCTCAGCAGTAACTAAAACATCCCTGGGTTATCAACACTGTTTTCAGCATAAATCCAAAACAAAACACAGCCCCATACTAGCTACTGTGAAGAAAATTATCCCAGCTAAAATCAGCACAATATGTTAATTACTCACATGAAAATGAGATGGTTAATACTTTAGGTTTTCAAGCTCTACCAGAATTTCATAGCAATGTGAGTGGCTGTAAAATGGATGTGGAAATACTGTAGATAGATTCTGGAGTCCTTAGGGAAATTAGTCAGTTCTCTTACAAGTAAGTTTAATTTATTTTTACTCTCTGAAAATTGCAGCCTATGTCTTTCCTTTTAATGGGTTTGAAGAAAAAATTAAAAGATGAACTCAAAAAGAAAATGTCTTTTTTCATCTCTATAAATACAGTTTAGATCAGTGCTTAAATGGTCACAAAAAGTGAGGAAAGTATAATTGAGGGTATTTCCTTTTCAGGACTGTGTAAAGTCATACAGGTTTTTAAGATAGCATGGGGAGCATTTTATTAGCACTGTTACACAGTTGAAGTTTGATGAAGTTTATAGGACTTTCAGATAGAAACAACTTTAAATTCAAGTTTATATGTTACTTTAAATCCCACATGCCTTTTATGTTTGTTTAATCCCATGCGGGCAAGAAAGATGATTAGTTTCTGCTAGACCTTTATGTGGTTACTTCTTACAGGCCTCCTGACTGTTTCCAACATGTAACTCCTTTGTGCGCACATCTCAATGGAAAGAAACATTTCACAAATTAGACCCTTGGTCCTGATCTTGAATTATCCCTGAAGGGGACCGGGGTTGTGTGCTGAGAAGGGAACTGAACATCTCCTCTAGTACACTGTGCTGAAAATACGTCTGTGACAACAGAGAAAGTATATACTTCAGTGTAAGGAAAGAGATAGGAAAACAGGTGCTTCTAGTTCGTTGTCAGTATCACTACTTTATGTATATTCTTTATGGGTGATAGTTGTTCAAGTCTGTTCACACATTTGGCAAGTGAAACTCTCCGCTGGCAGCTACAAGGTGCTTGCTTATCATTCAACAAAAATGGAAAGGAAGTTTTCCCGTTGCCAATTCCAAAATTTATTTTCCAAAACCTTTCTAACTGAAGGTGGAAGTCAAGTCCTGCCCTTTCTAATATTGATGCAGTTTCCCAAAAAGGTCCCATACCCTTCTCGAGGTAACAGAAGAGAAATATAATCTTGTTGCTGATTGAGACTGAGGTGCCAACATTCAGTTATTCTCACGGTGCTTTTTGTGTGTCTCAGGAGAGTGATATGAATCTCAGTGGGATTCTTTTTCCAACTATTTTATCCCTCACTTTACTTCCATAGTGCTGTGGATGAGGTAGCAAAGCCAGCATTTGGGCCCTGTTTCTTCCCACCCTGCCTTAGAGCCACCTTGTTCTAGTTGAGTCAGTCATGGGGGTTTGATTAACTGCAGATTACCTGCCAACAAGGTGGAAAAGTGAAGCCCAGAAATGCCACTTTTCCCTTGTAAAGAAGTTCCTGTGTGGTGGAGGTGAGAATTTATCTGGGTTTAATTCCTAGCTCCTGTTTCTTGTGCTTTTATTAGCTGTGAAAGTCAATGCTGCAGTTGTCCTGTCTTCATGAGGATCTTCTGTATCATCATTAAGGTGTCTTTACATCTTCTTTGTAATAAACTGAATAACTGAGCTCTTCAGGCATAGTTTTCTGTGAAACTTTCACATATGTTGAAAGGGAAGACAAGCCCAGCCCGGGTATGAGTGAAGTACCTACACAAGCAACACCTTTATTTAGATATTTAGTTTATCTAGGACACCTAACGTGCTAGGCAATTGTTTTACAAAGCTAGAGATAAGAGAGGAATCTGGTCTTTTTTTTCTCCCTTAGCAGTATGATTGGTTTTAAACTGAAAACTGTGGGGTTTTTTCCTCCATTATACTAGTCTTGTTGGTAAGATGGTGCCAGATGTGTTTCTCTCAACTGATGCATCTACCACCAACATAATGCAACAGTAAAATTGGTAGTATGGTGGGAGCATCTCCTAACATTTTATGGTAGTTAGTGCAGTGATTCTAGTCCATAGGAGATTAAGTTTTTCTTCCTCTTGCATTTATTAAGCTATCTTTTTTTCTGTCTTGTTGATGAATATGCTATTGCTCATTCCCCACATGAGTTCCTTTTGTTTCTGCTGAGCTGTCTTCAAGTTTACAAATAGCAACATTTTTTACTCTCTTTAAATCAAAGTAATTTATGTGTAGGGGTTTCTCGCTGCATCCCATCACGTTAGATATTAATGTAATAATTATTGAATGGTAAAATATGTAACTCTTATTAAGGAAAGACACAAATAAATCACAGATCACATAGCATCTGTCCAGTATGCATGCCACCAGACATAAACTTCTTTATTTGACTGCAAAATTCAAATGTTATGTAACACAGTTGACCAATGTGCAATGGGTAACATTTAGAGGTTTTCTTGCAAAACATGCCTAAAAGGAGATCTGTCATAAAGCATCCCACCCACTGCAAAGCTCGGCTGTTTTCTACTTTTTTTGTGAAGGCAGAAAGGAGGATTTGTAAGCTCTGTATTGTGAGCTTTGTCACAACATAATCTCTCTCAGATTTGAGTTTGTCGAAAACAAAGTAAAGATACAGTTATACATTATAAAACTGTGCATGATCTAATAGTAGGCAGAACCAAATTTTAATTCCTGTCCTGTAAGTAATGACACATGCGGATTTCGGGATCTAAATGTAATCTCTGCAGCTCAGCAGCATCTCTGTAGGGATTGCTTCAGGTCAGAGAAGTAAAGGGTTCTGTTTAATCTCAGCTATCAAGCCCAATTCATGGGACCTCATTTTCTTCAGATTCCCGGTGGTATCACAGAACATTTTACATATACAGGTCTGCAGGTTAAATCCACCTTTCCAGTGAAGAGAATATGATAATGCCCTGATTGAGCCCTAGTGAGAAAGCATCTTAAAATCTGTTTGAGCCTCCCCAGAAATCTTTGCAGTACTGCTGGCTCCAGGGCCAGTCTCATTACAACATTGTTGTGAGGGGATGCGTTCCTGCAGTAAGTTCCAGGAAGCTGAGTTGAAGTACTTGGCTATATTGGTTTCTTCCCATCAGCAAACCATCACATGCTTGTCAACATTTGAGGGATGCTAAAAGTAGTGATTTTGAAAGCAGGCAACATAACGGGTTTTTTAAGTTCAGGAGCCCTGGCTATGTGGGATGTGAAGAAATGCTTATGTAAGGATGTGACAGCATCAGCAAGTCTTGTGCTGCAAATTGTTTCAGCTGGTTGGCAGCTAAGTTAATCTAGTCTGCTCCCTCATGGATAAAAAAATAGAGGGGGGAATGTTTAATTAAAAAGAAGTGCATGTTACTTTACAAATAAGGTGTTTGGGATCTGAATCTGGAAAGTTGTGGGGGCAAAGGTGTTTCTGGGAGAGGTTTCTGCTGTTGTCATTCAAAGTCACTTTCACTGGGGCTAAGCAAGCTTAAAGGGTATCGGACCAAACTCCTTCGTGGATGGTGGAAGTCAGGGACTGGCTTAGCCATTCCTGGAGACGATCCGGCACTCCCCATTGCTGAGGAACATCTACTTCAGGAAGTTACTGTCTGTCTTCTGGTCGGGAAACCAGCACTTGACAAGAACAATCTTTCCATCTGCTGCTCTGCTCCGTCTTTGTGCCTGGTAGTCCCTGTGGGAGAGCAAGGGAGTGACTTCCTAAATTGATTGAGTTCTTTGACCTGGATTAGTCAAGAAATAGACTCAAGTATGAGATAGATTAGACAAAAGCAGCATCTGGGCATGGATTGCATCTTTTTGATCAAGGTTTGAAAATGGAGTAGTATAAGAGAATCCACACCAAAGCACAGACAATCATTTGTTCATAAATGAAATTATTCACATCTTCCATATACACCAATGCACACTTTCCTTTGTGTAACTAATATGGCTACGATATTATGAAATACCAATTGCTGTAGTGTCTAGGTATTATGGTCCTCAGCTTCAGGTTCCATGAGGTAGCAGGGGATATAGACCTGATAGCTTTTCAGCCTTGAGGTAGGTTTTGCACTGATGAAATGTTCCATTGCATTAAGAGTTGGCAAAAGCCCAAGGCCAACAGTAGTCCTCTGATAATTTAAAATATAGTTCAGTGAGCAGTGGAATTATTAGGCGTGATTTCCTTTAAATTTTGGAGTGTCACTGGCTATTCTGATGTCTAATAAAATACGTGCTTCAATTGAAACTTTTTTCCCACAGTTTGAACATCCATAATATCTCTTTCACACATGTATTTTCTGGTGTGTAATGAGAGGTGAGACCATGTTGCAGCTTTCACCTCATATAGGGATACTTAGTAGGCTCTCTCTATTCCACCTGGCTGCCTACTTTCACAAAGCTTGTAGGAATTTAATATTCTTGAGAGGCCTGTGATCCTGTCAAGTTTGATTGACACTGGCCAATATTACTAAAAAGGTATGGAAAGGGGGCAGTCAGTCACCAGGCTGGTACTTGCACACAAAGACGACAGAATGATTACCTACACTGTGTTTCCTTGGGAACCCAAACAAAAAGAAATCTACTTTGTTTCATTGCAAATCCAGTGACAAACATGCTTTGATGATTCATATTTAAATCTATTGTCATTTTCTTGCCGTGTGGTGTTTTTATTCTTTCTTTCTGATCTCTGGATAAAGCAAATGAATACTTTTTTTAAATCTAGATAGCTGCTCCAAATCATTCCATTACTTCCTCTCTAGTTTTAATTGCTTTCCATGCATAGCAGACCCTGAATCTGAATAACCTAAGCCATACCCTGATGTTAGAAAACAAATTTTGGCTCTGTTGGCATCATACTTCAGCAAAGAGCACGGTCCCCAAGCATTCCATTGCTGTGCATTTGCATACAGGTTTGCTTTCTGCAGAGCAGTCACAGGATAAGCACTTTGGCTTTTCTTGTTTACATGCTGTTTGCTGTATTTTCTCTTTGTTTACAATTCCAGCATATTTGAATCCTGATAGGTTAAATGGAAGGGAAGAGTAGCATGAGCCAGAGTGCTGCTGCCTGACCTACCCAGCACACGCATCTTGCTTTTAGAAAAGCCCAGTCATTTTTCACCAGCACTTTGAGGTACATTCAAATCTGCTTTGGCATCTGTCCAGCCCTGCACAGTATCAAGCAGGGGACATCCTGTCTAAGAGAACAGATTGTTAGTTCAATTATATTCCTGAAATTGAGTTAAATTTCCATGAAATCTGCTTCAAATGTGAAGAACCCTGGGGGAATGGGGTTTTTTTTTGTTTGTTTGACTTATGTTATAGCAATCAGGCATACTAAATGAGACACATTGTATAAGCGCATGTTCTGTGTGCTGTTTATGACTGTTTATATCATGTGTTGAATAACAGGGTGAAGTAAGTAAATTGATAGTGCTGCCATCTATAGACAAAATAAAGTTATTGTACTCAGCTTGATGAGAAAGGTGGAGGAGCTTGGATTTCTTGTCTAAAATTTTGATAATGTTATATTGTAACCAAAGAGAAGAGAGCTCTAAGCTGCTTCTGAATATGATTAATGACAATTCCTCATTAATGGTGATCAAATTTTATGTCACTGGCCTGTCTTTCCGAAGTATGACACGGTAATTAAACAGTCCTTCAAGTATCTTTGGGTCAGACTTGGTTACAGGCGCTGTCTCAGGACCATTGCTAATCTTACTGGACTGAGAAGTGTGTTTTGCTAGTCAGGGTCATGTCTGGTATATTGAAAAGAATGGTAGCCTTCCTGTAACACATAGCATTTCAGTCCATTTTTTGGTAAAAGGACAGATGGTGCAATTTTTCTGGCAGAGATCCAAGCATCCATATGGTACAGTACTGTTCTGTATTAATTCCAGTGTTGTTTCATTGAAAGATAACGTTCTGGTCAAATGCAAAACGTTCATGCTCAGTTTTATATTTTTACCTTTGTTTTTCTCTGTTAATTTTTATTTATCCTCAGAAGCGTAAAAGCCATCTTCTCCATCTGCCAGTTTTATCTTTCCATGCACACTGAATGTTTATTTTCCTCCTTGTCTCTCAAAATGCATGCATATCTTAAGAAGTGAAAACTGTCTGTAACACCCAGAGTTAGATTCTGACATTCCACAACATACCAAGAAGACATATTTGCAGATTGTCCCACTGATTGCCATCCGGCGAAGCTTCTATTTTATCACGTAAACGGTGATAGAACTCAGATTTTGGATTTTTTAATGCTATTTCGTGTAAACACCTACCTGGCCCCAGAATTAGTAAAGGCTTTAGCTATTGCAGGAGTACTCTGTGTCGACTGGATGTTTGTTCTGCTTGTGCATAAATGAATGCCACCTTTTTGCCTCTAGGAAACAAGGAACGTTGCCTATCATTGTGTGGTTTTTATTTCTTGTCAACAATTTCTGTGTGAATTTTATATGGAGATAATAAAATAGTCTGAATAGCACATATTCCTAAATGATCTGCAAGCCATATTAAAGAGAAAAAGCGCAGCAATTAGAGAGTGTCTCACAAACTAATCAGAATGACAGAAATAAGGCATATAAGAAACAGTAAATCACTTAATGACTTAATCAGGTTAGAATGATAAATAAAGATACTCAGCAAGATGGAAAAAAACCCTAAATAATTACAGTGAAAAGTATTTGAAAGAAATTGAATGCAAGCTGCCAGGAAGGCAAAAATTTTGCATTCGTAAAAGGTGCAGAGAGCTGCCATCTATGCATCATGGAAGACCAGGCAAGCTAACACAGTCAGATCACGGTTTTGGCAATGGTCATAAAACACAAACCACTGTAGAACAGCACGAGATTTTCAATAGCCACACTAAATCCACATAAAGCTTGCCTTTTCCTCTCCAAAGTCCTGGTAAGCTGAAGCATTAAAATTGGTTCAAATGTGTATTTTCAAACTTTACATCAACAGATTTGACAGCATATGCTACATCAGACCTCCAGTTCTACTCTGTTACTGGCATGAAGCTCAATAGATAACATACTAATAAATCAAACGCAGCGAAGGGCAAAACAAGCCTTACTAAAATGATCAGGAACTTCTGCTAACATTTTTATTTCAAATAAGGACAATTCATGAATTTGAGCTCCAGTGGGTGACAGGAGTTTTGGATTTCATTCTTTTCCAAGCACGAGTAGACTATTGGTACATCTTTATTTGTCCTCTTGCATATGCAAAAAAGTGGCATTCAATTATTCTTATAAGGCAGATGATTTTTAATAGACAAAACGAATAACCATACACAAACAACTTTGCACTTAACTGTGGAAGAAACTTTCTAAGTAAAATAGTGAATTTTACAGTGATTTTTAAAAACAGAAGTGTAGAAATTTGGCCTTATTTTTAAAGTCATTTATGTGACTTGAGATACAGAATTAGAAGTGCGATGGGATTTTCAGTAGTTCTCTGAAAGGTGCTTAGCTATGTACTTTTGAAAATCCCATCCATACTTAGGCTTTTAAATACATTGTAAACTGTACTTTTACCAACTTTTCCTGATTCAGTCGGTCACAGAGACCAAATTTTCACTGAATCAGCAGTTCTAGGGCCAAGCCTTGATAAACTGAAAAGCAAAAGGCTGGTGTCTCAGTTAAATCAAAACTCTTTTACACAGCTCTGACAGCACAGAGAAGCTGCTGGTTTTTTCAATGAATTAGAGGACTTTAAAAATACTTTCTAATACTTGGGGTTTCATAGATATTTTAGGGCTTAAGCTAATGCTTATCTTAGATGTACAATCAATAGGGAAACGACAGAGCGCATGTGAGTTTAACCATCTATCAGGTGACTTGGATAGCCAAATTTGAAAAGGAGCACTCAGAAGAAAAATGTGCATATTGCTCATTCCCTTGAGCTCTTTTGTCCAAAAGCTGATTCCTGGATGTCAGTGAACCATATAGTGCTAGGTGATAAAAATATTTAAAGGAGAGCTTAGGCTAGTAAGTACTCTTGACTTTCTAAGGCATCAAAACAAAACCAAAAGAGAAAAAGTTCAACTGTATTTGTCTGAGACGTACCTCTAGCATTTCTCAGGGGGTCTCTAAACATTAGTATTCCAAATGGCTCTGCAAATGCAGTTGATAAGGCAGTGGAGATATGGGTGGCACGAGAACGTGCCTAATTTAGTAGTAGCTTCTGCTCTGAACCTTCGGAGAAATCTTACTTTCTGGTTCCCACTTTAGTGTATGCTTTGTGGGTGGGCTTTAACTCATAAGTTCCTAACGTAAAATGTTTGTATGATCCCAGCAAAGTAAAATCTCATAAACGAGAGTCCTTCATCTGTCCTCATCCACCTGAGTGTCCTAACTTGTGGTTTGCAAAGTCAAGACATTTCCTGCCAGATGTCCTTCTTGTCCCAGGAGCCTTCCCTTCTCATTTACTTGTGTCCAGATTTGAGAAAAAGGGTGTAAGTTCCTAACCACCAGCCAAGACTGTAACCTGGTGAATAGGAAATGCTCAGAGGAGGTGGGGGATTAAACTCCCTCACGTTGAGTAGGAACAGGACTGGCATTCCTGCTTGCCTGGTGCATGTTCTGCTCCTGACAACCTAGTCCTCAGAACCACCTTCTCTGTTTCCAGGGACAGCTACGTTTTTTACCAAGCATGCAAAGGCTGTGCTTTGTGCAGAGCTCTGCCACAGTCTCAGTCTCTCTGTGCTAAGCATGAGCTGAGCCAACCAAAGAGCATCCCAGAAGGATCTGAAGTGTGCGATTTTCCATATCCCTAAATGTTTAGGAAAGTGAGGGCATCTCCACATGTTGGATGACCAAATGAACATGTTCTGTGGGAGGTGCAGTGGTGTGATGTTGGACACTTAGAAAAAAATGTTTTTCCAGAAAACACTGACAGCTATGTCCTCTCACATGCATGTGTAAGGTCTTCTTACATTTACTGTTTTTTGGTGCCCAGGATGTGCCAATGTTGTTCTGTATGCACTTAAATGCTACTTTGAGCCTTAAGGTTAACTCCTCTCAGATTTGCTAGTAACTTGTTGTTTGACCATACGTAAAGGTATTTGGCTAAGTTTGACCTTGGAGACCATTTCTTTATGCCTTTGTTTGCACTCATATCATCTCCAGCGTGGGACAGGACTGCCTCTTATCGTGTAGATGCAATGTCCAACTGAAAGGGTTGGAGTGCTTCTGGGCAGTAGTAATAGTAAATTAGTCTTGAATTTCCTCGTTTTTCTCTCCTCCTTCCATCTGTGCTCAGATCCCTTTCTTCCCTGAGACTGTTGTTGTTATTTGTATCATGGCTGTACTTAATTAAGATCTCCAGTCAGTTTGATCATGCTCATGCCCTTAAAAACATTAGCCCAAAAGCCACAGAGCAGAATTTTAAATGTTATTCTTCCTTGCCATCACCTCAGCATGAATCAGGAACATAATGGATGAACAGGAAACGGTAAGCACTCCTTATGAAATGCATAGAGTTAGGTATTTTCTCAGGGGGGTTAACTTCTTTACAGTCACTGCTTGTGGTACGCAAGCCTGAGAACCATTAGTCCAACACAGTTTAAAAACTCACAGCTGAAAATGTACTCTGCCGTTTTTTATATTCACAGAAATTGAGGTACATACTTCTCCAGTTCAAATTTGTAACAGATTTTTTTTCAACTTACCTACATACACAGTCTCACTGACTGAATGGAGGAGCATCGGTAGATTTCACAGCAAATTTTGGTACTTCTGTAGCTGAAACTGTCTCAAGTTCCTATTGAATCAGATAATTCTTATCAGATATCCTTGAAGATGATAAGAGGATCAATGCTGTCAGCAAGTGCAAAGCAGCACAAAACACAGTTCGGTGAAAAGCAGCTTCATTGTAATGCAAAAAACATCTCAGCGCCCCAGCCATTCTGAGAGTGTGCGTGTAAGAATTTGAGTGATTTGAATACAGGATTCCTGATACAATAATTTCTGCCACGCATGAGACCCAAAATGATTACTTGTCCCTGTAGGGTAAATGGACCTGCTCATCATGGAGGTCTTTGTAGAAATAATGTATACACCTGTTTGGAAGATTTAATAGTTGTGGTTGAAATACCAGGTCTGAAGCTCAAGGGTTAGGAGGGATGGTTAAGCTTTAAAATCACTTGGAAGCAGCTGATTTTAAGTTGCCATGGCAAAGGATTTTCAGACAATGGGAAGCTTTTACATTAATATCTTTGTAAGCCTTGTTGTGATAGAATTGTCTCTGTGAAGAGCAGTCTCTTTCTTGCTCCTGCTGACACGCACACAGATAAAATCATAAAGTAATTATATAGTGCTATAATGATTTGGGGGTTTCTTCTCCGAGGGTTTTACCACTGGTTTGGAGATTCCATCTCGGATAGATTTTATAATAGGGAACTGTGCTATCAAAAAATTATCAAGATACCCCCATGTTTGCAAAAAATACCAATGTATGGAAATGACAGTGATATTCAATTGTGTTAGTCTATTAATTTTGAGCAATAACTGAATAAAACCTATCTGCTCTTTACTCTTCTTTGATTGCTTTTTTTTTTTTGCTTTTCTTTTTTTTACTTTGTGGCTGTCATGGCTTGAGATTTTTTTTGCAGCATATATTTTGCAAATAGGTTCTGTGATCCTCCTGTCTTCCTCCTCAGTAGCCAAAATATAGGTCTGAAAAAGGGTGTCTCATCTAAGATTAGGCGGAGATAAGAAAAGAAGCTTATTGGTAGGGGGAAATTTGTGAAGAATTTTGCAGGGATTTATTCTGTTTCTCTTTGGGGAGGAGAGAGCGCAGCGTCCACTCTTTCCAAGACAGTTTGGAGTTGTCGTGGTTGTTGCTGGTTGAATTTAAGGTTGCTCTCCTTTCAACCGGGGGCAGAGCCAGGGCCGGGTTGGGTGGCTGGCCGGCTACGGTTGGTCGCTCGTGTGCACGTTGAATCTCCAGGCAGAGAGGACTGAAGGCCAGTCCTATTACTGCCCTCTGTCTTTGCCAGCTGCCCAGGAGCTGGCAGCTGATGCAAATGGTTCTGGGAGCGCATTCTGTACGTGGGGAGCTGGGAACGAGTAATACCTGCGTCTGTGCGCTGCCACCTCCCAGAGGCTAGCTGCGGTCTTGGGTATTTTGGAGATAAGTTTTCTGAGATGCCACTTTTCTTGCCGGCTGCAGAGACAGTCAGAATGCAAAAGGGGAAGTTTACAGGCCAAAAAACGGGCTTTGGGGAAAGCAGCACGGAATCTCTACCAGCACTGACTCTCTGACATTCATGCCCAGTGGCACTTTGTCATATTGAAATTTAATGGGCTTCAGGACATAAAGTGAGGTGTATTTGTTCTGACACACTTTTAATTAAGGTTTTTATCAAATTCTTTTTAATTTAATTTTTGCTTGACATTGACCATTCCTTGTTTGGGATTCTGCAGCTCTGGAAAGCTTTCAGATAGGGCTTTAATTGGAGGCTTTTCGATGTAATTACTAGTTGTGTATTACATGGGAATGAAGTCGATTCTTTTAAGTTAGCACAGTATGAGCGCTTCATACACTCAGCTGCTATGCTAATGCACAGGACTGGGATCTGCATTACAATACATCCTCTCCACTCTCTGTACTGCAACACAGAAGGGCTATTTACTCAGTTTAGTGACAGCAGCAGCACACAAGTAATTGGGGCCTGACAATTCTCTGTGGGTATCATTAATTTAGCGCTAGATTTTAGTCACAGGAGGTACCCAAATGCCATAACAACATAAAAACATATTTAAACAAAAACAGATTGATTGGATTACATAAATAGATCGACTGGATTAACCTCAAATCATTTTTAGACATGTATTATTAGTTATGCGGAAGCATGGAGCCGACGGATGCACCTGCATGGGAAAGAATACGCTGTACAGCAGTATAAGTTGTTAGCTGTTAACTCTTTGAAATCAGCCAAAACATTTAAGCTGAGTGAAATGAATAATATGGGAAAGCTTTAGAGAGAACTGAAATCATTCACAAGATTGATGATGTATGTGAAGGTCCCCAAAATAAAATAGCCCAAAGTTACAAAAAAGGCAAAACTGTTGAGAGAAGATTTAGTAATAAGTGGGGAAAAAAAACAGATATGAAATTAAAGATGCTGAATAGTGGGTGGGGATAAGCTCATTTTATGTAACAGGATAATTTAGAAAGTGAAATACAAAAATAGACGGGAAACTAAGAAATAACTGCATTGCAGCTTTCGCATATTCACAGCTCTTCCAAAATGCTTGAAGTCTATAATTTAAAGCAAGAACGAGGAACTATTCACCTGGTATGGGAGCACAGTAGGGCTTCAATTCTCCTATCTTCCTCCCATCATGCAACTGAAAATACGCTCACCACATGACCAAAGAGCTGGTATCCCCTTCCTATCTGTTCACCTGCTGTGGACAGAAAACGTTGCAGTCCTACAATGAATGTGCTTGTGGTTCGGCAGTAAGAGGAGCTCTGTAAGCCCGCAGGAGAACGAGTAACGAAGGATGGCATGCAGTTCCTGCAGCCCTTGCCCCGCTCCCTTCCCTCCCGCAGGACATGTAGAGAAGACCTTGCAGTCCAGGCTGCTGATGTCCTGGGTTTCCTGGAGGGTTCAATCCAGACACTCCCCAAAATGCAGAATGGCCTTCTAGCTTTCCGGTTGATTTTTATTTTGCAAAGCCACAGTCCTGTCTAAAGACCTTGACTGGTTTGAGCTGGAAGCATTGGAGCTGCTAGTGATCGGAGTATGCAAGATAGCCATTTATTTGGGGGAGGGAGTCCTTTGCCTTAGGGTAAGTTTAGATCTAAAATAACTATATCCTTTTAAGAGTAGATAGTGCCACTACTTTTTGAAATTGTGTAAATTGGATTTGCATTTTCCAGAGAAATCGGTTGCAATCCTATCTCTTTGATACAGACAAGCAACAGCAATTTCTGCTGAATTGATTCTCAGAGGTAGAAAGCTATGAATCACCCAGTAGCAGTAAAGGGCATCAGCCAAACAGGCACCTAGCCAAATGACTAGAAAATATTTTTCAAAAACTTTTCAGTTGGCCAAATGTCACTGAATCACGCTAGATATATCTAAGGAAATTTGCGCTGCCGGGACAGCGTTTTGTTCTTTCATGGGTACCTGAAAATATATACAACTTCATGTAGGTAATAGGAACAATACTGTGAAAGGATTAATCATGTAATGTGTACAGTTTTTTGGAATAGGTATATAGCAACATACCTGTTGTAATAATAATCAAAGTGAACATAAAAGGGTGAGTATAGTAGAAAAATAATGCTAGAAGAACTGCGATGGGAATTCATAGTTATGACAAGTAAAGCTGTGAGCAGAGATGTGGGTTCCAGTTTGTTACACTCAGTGCTTTGGTCAGTAATCTATAGCGTACAGCTATTTATGTAGTAAATAAAAACCTGCAAATACTGCTTTTCTATTACTATGCAAATCCCTTGTGTGGGAGTAATGCTCCTGCAGGAGTGGTACTGAACAGGTGTCATCCTCCCTCACTCCCACACCGTTTCCAAATCAGAATAATCTGTGGTTCTTATAACCAAGACACCTTGGAAGAAATGAATAAACATTCCCCCTGTATGGTATTAAATTAGCATTCTACATCATTGTTACGGATGCACGACTAACCAAAGTTTTGTTTCCTGCTGGCAGGATGGGGGGGGGATGTACTGCCACAACCATATACAGCCAATTCTACCAGGTATATATGCATGTGTGTGGGAGCAGTATATGTATACATCGAATTAATAAACATGAATGCAGAATCTTTTGTTAAGTGACAATCTTTTAGTTTGTCAAGTATTGCCGGTATTTCAACAGAACAACTGGAAATTTCTGATTTAGGATAAAAAAATTAAGACTGTGACTATATTACCAGAGGACAATAAGATTTATGTGAGATTTGTGTCATACTTTATAGTAATGCTTAGAAATCCAAAGTATGTCACTGGTCCATGGATGCTTGGGGCTCATGAGTTGGAAGCAAACGGTACCAAAAATCACATCTATACCCAGGTACTTGGTATCATACTGTACCATTATCCAACATTAAAAAAATGGTTCCACATGGTTGCCTCTTCTGTTACAAACAACAAGATTGGGCAGGAGGTAGGGAAAATTAAACTGCCCCATAGCTCAGTATATTATTAGGTTTATACTTGTAACCTGCTACTTCTCTGAGCAACGGTAACTTGCATCTGGTAGAAACTTGCACTGTGGCTGATTTCAGGTATTTGTAGGCATACTAAGAAAACCGTTGCCTATTGCCAGAAGCTGCAAATGCTTTCTCATCTATTTTGGCTAGGTGGCATGCTTTATGAAAATTTGTGCAAACCATCTTTGTAATGCTTTTTGCATGTTTTCCTCCTTTTCTCATTTTTATGGCTTCTCCAGTAATGATGCCAGTTTATACACAATTCAGTTATTTTGGATAAATCCTATTTTTATCACTTTACAAATTACCTTGTGAATGAAAGAATAAAACAAAATTTTTTCATAAAAATACTTTTATTTTGAAGGACTTTAGATCCACCTTTTATAGTGCTAGTTTAATATACCCCACTGTACAGTACCATCACAGAATTGAAAGAACGACAAATCATGTTTATCATGTTTATTCTGTTTTCATGGCTTGTGTGAAAGAAATGTGTTACACTTTATCTGATACACTTAAATGACTTTCTCCTGACTTATGCAGACTATTTTTATTATTTTGTTTGTATAAAGAGAGTTTAATACCAAAATTCTGAAATATTGTTCGGCTGTTCTCCTTTTACAACTGATTCTTATCCTCAGAAAGTGATTTATGGACAGTTTGAAATACGGATATTGCATGCCCAACTTGGATTAAGCTAAGCATAACTCTGAGAGCTGCTAATGAATGTTTTTGTTCAAGAATGCAAAATAAAAACATCTTGTCTTCCTTATACAAAAAAACCAAAATCTGCAATGCAACAGTAGTCAACATTATCCTGGTAGTTTAGCCTATAATTCTTCAATACAGCAATCATGTTGTTACTGTTTATTTGTGCACAGTAGTCTTCGTCATGATCAGGCTCCAACTCGGTTAGACTGTGTAAAGAGTTTATGATGGTAAACTAGCAGTGTTGTGAATACTAGCCTCCAGCTGTGAGTAAATTCTGACTTTTATTTTATGTAAATATTGCTGTGCTAGTACAAGTATCAATCAGATGAAAAAAGGCAGTATGAATTTTCATGTTTGGTTTAAAGAGGAGGATTGCTTACCTCAAATTTGTCCTTTCTACCTACCTGTTTCACTTGTCATAGAGTGCTGCTAATTACTAGATTGTATTTATTCCACCACTGAAGAAGAAATTGCGTATTGTTGAATATTGTCAGAGAAATTATCTAAACTGATTGTTCTGATTGTAGCTTGTGTGATGGAGGAGAAATGGTACATATATAAAACATTCATAGTCTTAGGCTGTATTTGTATTGCTGGCTGTTTGGGGCAGGGAGTATCTCTTATTCTGTTTGTATGTGCAGAGAAAATGAAACCTATTGAAAGAAACCTAATGAAAAAGATATTTCTGTATATGAATGACTGATGCTAAAATATATGCAATCCCTTTCTAGAATTGTATCGGTCTCAAAATGAGCCTCCAAGCAAATTTCTGAACATCAGTTTGAACAGAGCATTGTTCCAGCTAATCATATGCTGCAAAAGAAGAATCTTGAAAAGAAAGGAAAAACATTTTTTCTAGTCCTATGTAAGGAAAACTTGAGAGCTTGGTGCTAGTAATTTGAAAAGGCAAAAAAAAATAGAAAAAGACAAAATCCACAGGTCATTAGTTCTAATGTATACCGAGAAGGTGGCTCAAATGGACTCTTTTCATTATTTTCTATACATGGGTAAGATTTCCAAGAGAAGAGAAAGACTTCCTCTTTTGGAATTATTGCAATCTTTACTTAACCTCCGAGTATAGAGAATAAGAATTTCATATTATTACATGACTAAGAGAAATGAAATTAGGAAATAGCTGAAGATTCTTTTAGTTGTGCTGAGCAGATCCTAGACTGCCCACCTGGGAGTGCAAAATACGTTAGAAAATGCAAGGCAACAACCTGAGTCTCCGTATGGCAGCTAGCTGAGGCTAGCAGGGTAATAGAGCACAAGAGCAGCTGAGATGACAACACTCTGTGGATTAATGCGTTCTGGCATTGAGAACCCTCATGAACTAACGAGTATTTTAACCATTCCAAAAATATTGTCATACTCTGCCCCACTTAAGTATTTTAAATGGCTATGAAAATGCTCCTTTTGCTGTAACCAAATGTTCCGCTGTATTGCGGAAGTGTAGAAAACAACCGCTAATATTTTTTTCTTTGTTTCTGCTAAAGACAAGGGCTCTTTTGAATATTATGATAAAGTTCAGTTTCAACATCCTCGAATTGAAGAGAAATGAAACAATATTCGTAGAACATTTTATTAATTTAGCATTTTATGATCATAGTTGTATGAGCATTATTTCTGATAGATTATGTGCTAAGAAAACTAGGACTGTATGAAATACACTCAGTAATATATTAGCAGATTCCCTTGCAAAGACAAGATGCTATAAAATTTCAGAAAAATGCCTACAACAGTGAACTGAGGCAGAGTGCCTTTCTCTATGCATAGTGTGCATTTGCAGCGTATCTTATGTACTGAAGGAGATATATATCCATAGATTGTATCCTTTTGGAAATTGGTACTGACTTTAGACCTAAGCAGCCTTCTTATGGACTTGAAGCTGATGCTGTAAGGATCCAAAAAGTGTATGCAGCATCTATCATGCTTAATGTTCATAAGCAGTAGATTGCAAAAAAAGAGGTTACAGTCTCAACAGTAAATTACTTCCCTGGTGCAAGATAAGGTAGGGTTTTTAGATGCCAGAAGAGGACATGGACTATGCTCCTCAAGAAAGAAAGAAAGAAGGAACAAGTAAAAAGTTATTCACATATAAATGAAGACAGTATATTCCTAACATATATTTTGTTGATGTTTAGATCTGAACAAGACAAATTCTCATGAGGGAGAATACAGTTTTCATCTCTCCCCAGTCCTTAAATTGAACTCCAGATTGCAAGATGGAAAAATCATTATTAGGGAATTGGTCTGGGGATGAGCATGAACCTGATTTTCTAGTTCAACAAAAGGCTTGTTCAATCATGTAGCTGTGTGTGAAAGATGATGTAGAGTGCTACCAGACTGTAAAGGCATGTCTCTATACTCATTCAGCACAGATGTAAATAATTTAGCGAGATGCAAAGCAGTAAGACCAGGTCTAAAAAAAGTAATCCCATTATTTTGAACAACCAAGTATGTCATGTCACTTGTTCAAGGAGCACTCCTGATTTTTTAGATGTTGGATGGTATATTTAGGGTCGACTTTTCAAGTTTCAACAACTAAGCCTTTTCACTCGCTGGTCTGGACATGTCTAGTGAACCTGACTATTGATCTGAATTGAAACAGGCAGACTGATTCAAAAATAAATTGAGATGTCACTAAGGCTTTTATCAAAGAGGAAAATATTATCATTGCTTTTGCTTAGATTAGGAAGCTGAGAGCAGAGAAAATAAACAGGGAACAAAAAAAAAATTATAGGAAAAAAGACAAAGCATGTCAGAATTATCCTAATGCAGCAGGTAGTTGTTCTGGTCTGGTGGATATACTGTGCTACAATATCTGAAGCAGTGCCCCTGTTGTGATTCATTATCACTATATAGCACTATTGGAATTAATAATAATGAAAGGCAGTCATAAACTGATGATAGAAATTGTGGTGTTCCTACATGGTTTTATAACTAAGTGGCTAAATAACTGTTTTTGTGGATATAATTCCATTATAAAGAAAACAAAAGTAACCTTTACAGATAAGTAGTTACATAATTTAGTCTGGTAGGGCATTATTGGCCTAATTCTCTGCTTATCTGAACAGATAAAATTTCACCAAGGATGACGGTGATGTGCCCATTTATTCTAGCAGGGAGCTGTGCGCAGTTTTAAATTATCTGCTGTTGTCTGAAGTGCCTCCTTGTCTTTGCTTTGTTAGAATCGGTTTCTCACTGGGGTTGCTTCAAAGGCAGCCTTGGGCAGCACAATTGGGTTTTGTGGCACGGGGACCGAGCCTGGGATTGGGACCTAGCAGGGTGCTGGCTAACATCTAAATGTGTAACACAGTGTGGTCCTTTTTCTTCTTTTGCGGGGCAGCGCCACATAATTTTCACTGATCAGCGCTCTTTGTCTATTGAGCACTAGCTGGGGAATTGTGTTTCCGTGACCATAAACGCTATAATTGTGCCTGCCTTTACTTTATGTGTGTCACGCAGAGCTGTTAGTCAAACAAAAATCCCATTGACTCACCTCTTGCTCACTGCCGGCATGCTTGTTCTGCTATAACTCAGCAGCCTGCAGCAGACTTGGCCAATTCTTATTTCTCAGTTTATCTAAGTTTTTGTATGCAGCATTTTTAATCACCAGTAAATCCAATATGGGATGCCTTGTTTGTGCAAAACACAGTTACTTATCATGCCAGAGGAGGACTGTCAAACACTGCCTGTGGAAAGGAAGTTTTTATTTCCATTATAAGAGAATATGACATGAAAATAACAATGTTTACAGAAGTGTTTAGGAAATCAACAGTTTAGAAAAAGGGCTAGTTTTAGGCTCCTCCAAGTTCCTCAAAACTAGACAGTACCAAGATTTCTACTCCTGCGAATGAATGCAGCCAGGAGGCTTTCAAACTTGGCATTTGGAGAGGGTAAACTCCATTTGGAGTGGGGAACCAGATCTCCTCCTTCCCAGGGGAGTCCTCTCTGCACTAGGTTATTAGCTACTAGCATGTAACCATGCCCAAATGATTCCACTCTTACAAATAACTAAGTATTCATTGGATGAGGGACTTCAACCCTGTTCACCCACCTTTCAGGTAAACTTCTTAACCATTAGATTCAATAGTCTTTCCCTACCTCTTCTTTCTGTCTCTCTCACCCTGGTTTTTTTGTAAGAAAAGGCCAAACAGGTTGTGGCACCCAACTCTATGGCCCCTTTAAATGATAAAAAAAATTCTAGGGGGAATGATGGTGCAAAGACTAGCTAGCTGGCCTCTTGCACTTCTTAAGAAATGTCACATTTGAAACCAGTCAACTGGTTTTATTGACTCTGGGCCTGGATATGAATGGGTTGCTGTTCTTCCAATTGTATTTGATTAGTTCTGCAAGGACTTAGATCATGTTTTCATCTAATCCTTTGGAAGACCTATAGAGCAGTTCTTCTCCTAATTATTATTTTTAAAAAGTTACTGCAATCAACAGATAAAAGAGAGAAGTTACCTTCTTTAAACAAAGCTGAATATATTCAGTACTGTTGTGGTGGGTTGACCCTGGCTGGACGCCAGGTGCCCACCAAAGCCGCTTGATCACTTCACCTTCTCAACTGGACAGGGGAGAGAAAATATAATGAAAGGCTCGTAGGTCGAGAAAAGGACAGGGAGAGATCACTCACCAGTTACCATCACAGGCAAAAAAGACTCAACTTGGGGAAATTAGTTTAATTTACTACCAATGAAATCAGAGCAGGATCATGAGAAATGAAAACCACATCTGAAAAAAACCTTCCCCCACCCCTCCCTTCTTCCCAGGCTCAACTTCACTCCCAATTTCTCTCCCTCCTCCCCCCAGCAGTGCAGGGGGACGGGGAACGGGGGTTGGGGTCAGTTCATCACACCTTGTCTCTGCCGCTCCTTCCTCCTCAGGGGTAGGAGTCCTCACTCGTCCCCTGCTCCAATGTGGGTTCCCTCCCATGGGAGACAGTCCTTCACGAACTTCTCCAGCATGAGTCCTTCCCATGGGCTGCAGTTCTTCACGAACTGCTCCAGCGTGGGTCCCTTCCCTGGGCTGCAGTCCTTCAGGCGCAGCCTGCTCCAGCGTGGGTCCCCCGCGGGGTCACAAGTCCTGCCAGAAAACCTGCTTTACCATGGACCTCCCTGGGCTGCAGGGGGACAGCCTGCCTCACCATGGTCTTCATCATGGGCTGCAGGGGAATCTCTGCTCCGGCGCCTGGAGCATCTCCTCCTCCTTCTGCACTGACCTGGGGGTCTGCAGGGCTGGGGCTCTCACATCTTCTCACTCCTCTCTTCTCCAGCTCTGTTGCGCAGCAACTTTTTTCCCTTCTTAAATCTGTTCTCCCAGAGGCACTACCACCGTTGCTGATGAGCTCGGCCTTGGCCGGCGGTGGGTCCGTCTTGGAGCCGGCTGGCATGGGCTCTGTCGGACATGGGGGAAGCTTCCAGCAGTTTCTCTCAGAAGCCACCCCTGTAGCCCCCCCGCCACCAAAACCTTGCCATGCAGACCCAATACAACTGCCATTGTACCGAGCTGAATCTGTGGTGACATGAGTAGTTTCTAATAGCTGTGAATACTTCTGTAAGGTGTTAGTTTATGTAATGTAGTTCAACTATATAATTGTTCTCAGCTACTAAATCAAATTTTTGTAGTCTGCAATAGCTGTGTTACTGTGCTATTTTCAATTCTTAACATGAAATGGTGAAAACCAAGTCATTAGCGAATGCTACTACATAAGCTAAAACTTCCAGAATCAATACATGAGGAAAGAAAAGACTATATTGGTTTCAGAGATACTCATAGCTATTAAGAGGTTTTTGAGTTTGCTGGATTTCTTTAAATTCTATCAAAGTACCTCAGAGCAATGAGGGTCGTTGATTAAGTAGTAAGAGAGTCATCCTATGAGATTTCATGTGAAACCAGCTTTAAGACAAAGAATATGAGCTAACAGAGCAGCCTGAAGTCTGTAAATCTGGTCTGGTGTCTTTCTAAAAGATCATCTTTACCTTGGCCAGAAGATACTATCTTGATGAAGTAATCATTTGGTGAAATAGTGCACACGTATGCTAAAGATCAGATTGACTGGTCACAGTGTTCCTGCTTTCCTTTTACAAGTACCAATAAAATTCAATGAAAAATAAAAAACAAGGGAGCTTGTCCACTGAATTCTGGAAGGAAATGTCTTGATTCATGTTGCAGTCATGGGCAACCATCCATGGAAGTCAGATGTCCTGTGCTGTGAATCGAGGCAATAAAATGGTGACCTGGATATTTACCACTCCCTCAAAGTCTCTTTAAGAGGTGGATCCAATTTTATAGAGCATGATATAAACAGATATGAGAGAGTTACCTTCTACAGCCAGGACATAAAGAGAAAGCGGGAGAAATGTGGTTAAGGTGATCCAAGTCTTTAATCCATGTTAACAAACTGGGGCAAGAAACCCGGTGTTTGTAATTGCGCATGATAAAATGCAGAGGTCCCCGAGTGCTGCACATCAGGATGAGGGATACCGGACTAGTCAAGAATCTTTAGGATAATAGTTAAACTGTAGACAGAGCCCTTTTTCCCCCTTATCTCCCTTTCTAAGCAGCAGTGGAGGACAGATTCTTTCCGAGTGATTCAGAGGAAGAGCAGAACTCTCCTCAGGACTGTGTGACACCAGCTGCCTGAAGAGCCACCCGTCACGCACCATGAGTCGGTGCTCTCTTGTATCCGTTCCTCTTGCTTGCCACCCTTCTTTCATGCTTGCCAGAGCTTAAAGTTTGATTTTCGACAAAAACAAAGCAAAATAAACAGGCACCATCTGAGAATCATGTGGCACAGCTATTTTGCTGTGGAAACTGCAGGGAGGGTTTTTTGTGTCAGCACTTCAAAACCCTACTTTTGTCTGATTAGTCTTCTAAATTGCTTTATTTTCTCCCCAGGAGAAAACCTAAATAATAATTGCAAAAGAAGCTTTCTATCACACTTAAAGCTGGAAGAGGGCTATAGGAAATTTAGTGATAAATCTTCTCCCAACAGTAAAAACAGTGTAACACAGACTGCAGTAGTTAGAAAAATATTTACCAAAATGGTGAGAACACCTGTGTGGGTGAGTTCATGCTGACCTGATAGAGAACCATCCAGTACAGTTCTGGTTGTTCTTCCAGGTCTGTTTTGTTGTTTTACTCAGTTCAGTATGTTACCTATGCCACCATCCTAGCTCCGAGGCGGAGACCAACAAGAATTTTCTGAAGACTTGACTTTGACTGATTTTGACTTCACTCAGTTCTGAAAATTTCCTGGGAGAAATGTCAGGCAAAACTACAAGTAAAAGGCCTTCCTGATGATGCTTTTAAAGCTTTTATCACTGCATGTTGACAATGGTGGAAATGGGCACTAAGACAGAGAAGACGTAAGAGAAAAGGACGCAGGTGGCTCAGTTTTAGAGCATGCTGTTGGTGGTAGGTAGAGGACGGTAGTGATATTGCCAAACCCAGGTTCCCAAATTTTTGCTCTTGGCTTAAAAATATATACATTTTAAGTAGTAATAAATAAATTATTCCTGATTTCAAGCTTTGGATTCTGTGCTTTCAGACTTTTATTTCTAGCCATGAGGGTTAGAGAAGTTATTTTCAATTTGAAATGCAAGCTGAGAATCTCTCATGATAACATAATGCTGAGAAACTAAGGCTTTGAGAAATATACTCTAAATCTCAGGGACTGTGATAAAATCACAGGAATTGGCAGCGGTGAATATTCTTAAAGTTTGCATACAGTCGATTTTGCAGTCTCGCTTCTCTAATGATACAGTACTTACAGGAGCTGGTTGCTGGCTTGAATATCAATGCCAGAGTTCTTTAGTGGGTTGTCTCTGGTCAGTAAATAGACTGATGCCTTAGAGCGAGGTCCAGATTCTGATCCCTACTGAAAGAGAAGACAGATGCAAAAGCAAACCTAACCCCAGGAATCATAAGCAAGTTGAAAGATTTTTAAAATGCATTTTTATATATATATATGTTACATAATTATATATAAAACTATAGCATTTTATATGATTGTTTTGTAGAGTTCTCGGCACCTAGTTTGGGGCAGTACTCCGGTGTTTAATATCAGCCTTTACTTCAGACTTTCTAGTTTGTGAATGCCACAATGCACTGGCAGTTGCAAGAGGCTGTCAGGAGAAAAGGCTTGTGCCTACATTTTGCTGGAAACCCATAACATTAAGATCAGCTGCCTCTTGGATAAAGAGCCTCAGGACAAAACACTAACTTTCACTCATTGAAGCAACGATTTTTTAAATTGCCTTTGCCTTCTGATCCATATTTTTTTAAATAAAAGACCTTATCATTGAAGGCAGCTAAAACTCTCCCAAAGAAACTTTCATGCTGGTGTATAAAGTGATTTAGAACATCCAAAAACTTTTGGACTACTGTAGCAATGTAGTAGAAAATAGGTTGTTACTTAAAGTGCCCCCAACAAATTTTCCCTAAAATGTGTTAGGTTTCTGGATAATAATAACAACCTTTTTGAAGTTAGACTGCTTGCTTTCCTTCACTTAAGGGATCAGCCATTTTTCAAAGCAAAGAAGTTTTAGCTAAAATTTTCTAAGGTACCTAATACTGTATTCTGGCCCAGTCGATAACTGCAAATGATAAAAGGTTTTCTCTCAGCCTTTGTGCTCTCTGGCTGCATTAGAAACTGAACGAAGATATATGAGATGACACAGCAGGCTTTTTAATCCTTTAGAAATGGTTGGCAAAGTCACCTCTTTACTTACAAAAAGTAAAACATATGAAGTTGGGGCATATGGGTATCTTTTTAAATAAATGTTAAATCTTTTTGTAATCTACTGTATTTTCACAGTCTGGGGTTGGGTGAAGGACAATATTTTAACATACCGAGACATGTTTATGGCAAGTTCAAAAGTTTATGAAACAAAGGCGCCTGATAATTCCAGGAGAAGGAGGAAAATACAGAGCCTTTGAAAAGCTTCTGTGGGTTTTGCTTACAGTCCTGTCTGGAATTTGCTATGGTTAAGAATGAGAGGGGTGCATGACGTGTTGTAGGGAAATTTATATAACACAGGTCACTTTAAAGCTTTAAAGGTACTTTAAGCCTTTATTTTGTGAAAATCTGGTCAAGATACCAAATGTGTGCCAGTAAGACTCAGAGTTTATATTTTACCTGATTTGAGGAAAAGTTAATTGACAGAAAATTGCAGCTGTATGAAAGCTATATTTTTCACATCTTTTCACTGTTTATCTTTGCAATCTGCAACTTTTGCTGCAAACATTGTGTTACTCCTCACACACTAACTCTTAATTGAACAATATTTCTCTATAGGTGAGCAATAACTATGACAAAATACATAGTAACTGTCTTGCAAAGGAAAACATAGTGAACTTAATGCAAAGTTGGGTCTTCGTAAATGCTCTGCCCTGCTTGTCTCTTTTCAGCCAATAGTATACATACAAGTCCCATAACCTGGAATGGAAGGGAACAGGGCTTCAAACCCCACCATTCCCTACTCCCCTTAAATTCCCACCCAGCACACCAGCTTTTCTTATCAGCCACAAACATAAGTGAGAAAGCAGGGTGCAACCTCCTTGTTGACTCCAGCTGAAAAAGAAAAATTAACTCAAATTAGCAGCAAGGTGGTTATAGGCTGTATTATCCAGTTGCATCCTCTGCGTGCCATCACATTGCCTTTCAGAGGGAATTAGTCTGAATTTAGCAAAACCAGAGGGCTCTCCCAGGCTGGAGTCCAGTTTCCAGGCTCCCACTGGTGATGAGTGCTTAATGGTGTGACACCCAACAAAAGTATGTTTCTGATCTTCCACCACTGGTTGGTGTCACAACCTGTGAGCTTCTGTTCTTCCTTCCTTTGATTTCGGGGGTGGATAGGAGTATCTTGATGTAACTCCAACTGTATTGCACACAGTTTTTATTTGCTAATGTTCATATAGTTTGTGGATATATGAATAGTTAAGAGTGGCTTTCAGAAAATCAACATGCTGGGAGCTGACAACAGCATGCAACTACAACGCCGTAGCAAGAAAGGAGAAAAGATAACAATGAGATCAGTATGCTAGAGGGTGAGCACTATATAATTAGGAAACTGCAGCTTTATTCTTGTCTCAAAAGCTATAGAAAGCCATGACTGCCATCCTATTTCTGCATTCCCTCAGCCATTGCTTATTTTTATACCGAGACAACATGCTGGTTGACAGAATCTCCCGACTGATTTTCTTCCCCTGAACAAATACGAGACATACATACAATCTTCTTTTTTATTGTTAGTCTACCACCTTCCACAAACCACCGCTCCCCTCAGAAGAGGTAGCAATATTTCCATGGGCAAAATAGGATTTCTGCCCGTATCTTTACAACCCTTTGAATTAAATTCTGTGGGGAAACCACCCCATTCATTTTGGTTGTGTGGGACAAGGGATGCCACAGGAGCCTAATGGCTGAGGAGGGTTAGAAAAACGTGTGGATATGACAGTTCCCTACCCATTGCAACCAAAGGCAACCATCACAAGTGACGTGCAAGGTTACAAAGGCCGAAGTACTGTTGTTGCTCAACAATGTATCCATCTCCCTATTTTTTTCTTACCCTCCAGACTGTTTTCTTTCTGTGAAATAACAAATGCTAAAAGCAAAGCTCATCTGGATTTCAGAATAGAAGCCCAAACCTTACCTATACCTTGATTTTGTTAAGCACGCTGACACGCAGTGGGGCGCGTACTTGTGCGACGTGAGAGCAGGTGGGATGGTTGCGCTGTGGGAGCTGAGGAGCAGGAGGGGATGTGGCACGTCGCCGTACGTGTGGGGCTGGTGCGTGGGTCCAGGCATCAAACCCAGCGGTCCTTCCTCTCTGTCGGGATGCAGGCGCCTGCATCTCGTGAGCACCCACCATCTCACAGCATCCGCAGTGCTGAGAGTAGAGCTGGAGAGCTTTCACGGGACGGTTCGTTGCGCTGCATTTGGACTCCCAAATGCCATACAATAGGAGCAAGACTTTCCCACGTTTTGCAGGCTACGCACTGACATGCCTTGCAGATCTGGCCCTCGTTCATGCGCAGCAGAAACAAAATCTATAGATTTCAATCACATCTACATGGAATTGCATCCTTTCACCAATGGCATAATGGATTAGTTATCTTACAGATCCTTTCTAATAAAGATTGCTCAAAATACATCCGTGCACATACACGGAAGTGCCATAGCAAGTCCTGTGTTCTGCTCCCACACACAAAGAGCTGAATCATTAGCAAAGGTTGTACTTCAGGTGAGATTTCCTATGGACTACAAGGCTGATCACCAGTGAAAGAGTGACTACATCCATGATTAGGGGAACTCTTGGTGGAAGGGCCACATTGGCTGTAAACAGAAATTTGTGTCAATAGAGTGAGAGCAATTTACACTGGCTCCAGTGCAGTATAATGATGCCTTTCCAGCCAAAAAGGATGTGTTAAAAGCATTTGAAGCTGATCATTGATACTTATCTTGGGATTATTTCACTCCACAGCAAAAAAAGAAATGTAAGGAGCAGGGTTTGTTCATATCTGCAAATCTACTTCAGAGCTACACTTCAGTCGGAAGCATGATAAAAGCAAAAACAGATAAAGAAGCAGTCAGTCCTACTGCTTAGGATTTGTTTTTTAATTATTATTTATTTTGTTTCCTCAATCACTTTGCTTTACTCATTTGGCTGGAAGGCAAACGTGTTCCCTGTTGATTTATCTCCGCTCAGCCAGGGGCTTTTGCTACTCGGTTTGATTCCTAATATGGTAGCGACAGCAGATTTTGTCTGACTTCCAGAGGGCTCTTCTCAGCTCCTGGAATGCAGCAGGGAAAGAGTCCTGCAGAGACCAATGAAGACAGTTGTTGCACTAAGACTAATAAAGACCAGAAAATGGGTTTCCCCGCATGTGCTGAAATTCCTGCTTTCACTACTCTCTAAATCACTGCTTTTGTCTTTACTGGTAAGGCTACAAATTGTTTCCCATTACCCAGCTGAATGGTCTGTCTTGATCACATCAGAAAACATATTTTTCAATAAGTTTGGAAAACACCTACTCCATCACAATAAAGTTTTTATTATACTAGCGTATGGCTTGAAAGCATGCTGTCACAGTATCAGTGGATTAATTATAGCACAGAGGAATAATGTTATGGGAATTGAAAAAAACTTAGAATTTCCCCTTTTATTTTGTTTTTCTTACCTACTTGATTCAACACACTCAACTTTTCAGTGCTCTGAAATATCTGCTGTCCATTATGGAAGGAAACTGGTTTTCTTTTTTTTTTTTCTTCTTTTAATAAAGTGTTCTTCAGGTGATAGGCTGTCAAACTCACCAAATCTAGAAATGGCCTTTGCTGGTGACATCCTCCACCAAGCAGGGTCTCTAAAAGGTTAATATGGAGTTGGAAATTAATTTCATTCCAAATACAGAACAATAGTGTGCAGTGACATGACTTTGTGATAAGCATTTGTTAAAGCTAAATCCTCCCTAAGCCCTGCAATTGTTTTCCTTTGTGCTAATGGCAAGCTAACCCGAGGCGCTCCCTCTCTCTCTCTCCCTGTCTCTCTCTCTCTCTCTCCTGAGGGTATCAGAAAGGCAAGTTTATTGTTTGCTAAATCTGGCTTTTTTTTAATTAAAACCTCAGTTCTCCTTAGGTCATTCTTTTTAACATTTGTGATCTTCATTTCTGACAGGAGAATTTTTTGTCTTTGTAATATCCACAGATTTAATGTTATTGCTTGCTGATTGGCATTACTGGCATGTACATTAAACAAAAAGAATTTAAATTATTTCTTATTGCTGTTGAGTGACTGTCTTGACTTTCATTGTTCACAGGCAAAAAAAAAGAGGCCTGTTGTCACCTAGGTACTGACTAATGCAGAAAAATGTTCAATAGGAGTTTCCAGAGGAAAGCTGAAGCCTGGGACTCCAGGGGAATTGATTGCTTCATGTTCTTAGCAGTGATTTTTAACAGTAGTTAGGTGCCTTTGAAAATGGACCTATCTACAACTCCAAATACTTATTACCTTTGAAAATCTATTCTAAATTTGGGGAACATTGCTTGAAAATAGTATTGCTTTTCGAGCTTAGGTTCACTGAAATTATTTATATTCTCTATTATACACAACAAGTACTGCCTTGGCTTGGAGGCCGTGTCAATCCACCTTTCCTTTACTATGTTTGCAATCTATTGATTCCAAATAAAAACACTTATCAGTTTCATTCCTCTGTCATCCTCTTCCTCCTCCTCCTCATCTAATAACCACAAACACTCAGGCTTGTCTTTTCAAATATTCCTACTTTCAATTCTGAAGAGCCAAAGGGTTTCTGAAATTCCTATGCGCTTTTAGGATTCCTGGGTTATTTGATTTTATTACAGATCATGATCCCCTGACTAGACTACATCAAGATCTTGTTTCAGTGGAGTAGCACGCAGAAATATGCTGAGCTGCCCAGATTCAATCTGGTTTGTCAGTGAAGCACAAGATCAGATTGCTCCACCACTTTTGTACCAAATTGGATATCTGCTGTATAAATTTGTAGCAGGTATCCAAGCTGAAAACTATCATGAACCTTTGGATTTCTGATAGGTTGTGTCGTGTTTGACTGCCTTTTAAGCTTAAGTGGTGTACAGTCAGTGGTGAACCTGTCAGTCAAATATCCATTTGTGCCATTAAACGGCTGGGACAATTTGAAGAAGAATTTGGGTACCTTGGGGCATGAGCTATTGGTCGTGTTATCAGAAATACTTCCATCTTTCACCTAATGATGCCATTTGTCAAGTTGTCTGTCCTCTTGTCTTATAGCGGGACTAACGTTCTCGGCAGCAAAGCGTTCTTACTGCAGATGCTGTTGGCCTTGAACACTTCTTCTTTAGTCTGCCTTGAATGTTAGCCCTTAAATACCTCCTGGTCTTGTTCTTTTTTATAACTTGTCTGGGGTAAACAAACAAGGTAAATTGTTTGTTCTACCAAGGACTTCAGCGCTCCCATAACTCTTCTGTGGGAATAATCTAGATGTTACTCTTGTCCAAGTAAAAATTTGCCTTAAGTTTCAGGTCACTGCTTCTCATTATGTGGAATCAACAGGAATGCGAGCAGGCACGCAGCCTCCCAGCCCTTCCTCTGCAAGTACCCGAGTTAAAAATCTGACCCTCAGGCTTTTCAAAACTTTTTTTTTTTTGTGATACTGCAAAATAGGTTTTCAGTCAGCTGTCATTTCTGAAAAACAGATATAACAGCTGAACTCAGTTGAAACTGCTGATCAGTTTAGCCTGTGTTGTAACTTCTCATGCCGAGACTGAGATAAAGATGTTGCCCATCCCAAGAAAATCTGCTTTTGATCTTCTTTTCCTTATTGTGGTTAAACTTAATCCAAAACAGCGCCAGTCTTGCCAACAAAATTGGGAAACACCACCCAGATGGCCCCTTCCACTCCCTGAGCCGACGCAGTTCTTGCCTTGCAGAGTTCCAGGAGTCTTCTCCTCACCACCAGGCAGCACGTCAGCTGGGCTTGTCCTTAGCCTTTGCTCTGAGCAGAGACTAGCGAAAGGTTTCGTGTGGCCTCTGTGTCTAAACACACACAAACAAACAGCTGTATCGTGGGCTGCTTTAGGTTTCATACGTGGGATCGCCGGTGTATGTGTTGAGGCGATCAAGACTTTCGTCTTCTGAATCGCACTAAAATTAGGTGCCCAAATAGCCTAAATGAATACCCAAAATACTTCCCAAAATCCTGCTTAACAGACACTGGATGTGTTGGGAAGCAGGAGAGAGGGGGAGAAAGAGAGCTGTTAAGTATTTTTTCCAAGTAATTCTGAATGCACGTTTTGTAGGCTAAAAGCAAGACTGCAATCATGCAGCTCCCTCCTTGCATTTACATTTTTTCCTTAAAGCTCAAATCTAACAGAAAAATAATGACAACACAACAAGAACTGATATTTATATAAACTTCTCAGGCAGAAAAAGTACTAGGAGTATTATTTCAAATTGAGACTGAAAACCAGATGCGGATGGACTCCCTTTATATGCAGCACTGATGAATGAAATGTAGTTTGAAAGTCTTGATATGCTCTTAAAGTAAGTATCAACCTTGATAAAGCATAACGGGTTGGTTTCTCAGCTGTGAAGAGTTCGGATCAGGCGGCTTTACTGGTAGTCACTGATGTTGTCAGACTATTTTTTTTATTCTTTCTGTACTGCAGCATTCCTGCAGTATTAGCTCTCAGTGCTATTTCTAGTTTAATCGTCTGAATCAAAAAACATGTCTCTCACACGTTGTCTAAGACTGAAAGCTTACCTGAATGAGAAACGCAGTTTATAAAGTAGAAGCAATAGGTTTTTATTAAAAACACCAGAATTATTTTGCAGTATATTGGTTTGCATTTTTCTGGTGACTCATTTATATGAGCTAAGGTAATTGGGTGTTTCCTACCCTTTCTGTCGTATGTAGATAAACATCCTGCTGCCTTGCTTTTCTATTTTTGCTATCCTCTGCTTCTGCTCCCAACTCACCTAACATTATTTTGGACTGCAAGGGTATGGAATATACGGTCATAACTGGGTTTGCTGCATTCGAAAAAACCTCTCACATGTAAACAATATGATAGTTCAGTGTTTTTGATGCGAGGCAGCCTTTATCACTGCCTTTGTCTTCTTTTGAGTGTGTTGCTTCTAACCCTCTGTGGGAGAGGCTGCAGATTACCCTCAAGCAGGGTATATTAGCTCTTTTCCATGTAAAGACAATCACAACACGGTATTACCATGCTGATGTGCAGTCAAGCTATAAAACCTTACCGTGGCAACGCTGACATGAAGAGTCTGCAGCACAAAATGTATGTTCTCGCTACAGTAAATTGCTAATACGCTAGTTAGACCAGTTTTTGTTTTCACAGAGTTTCTGTGTGTTTCAGGGTTGAGTAATTCCTTTGAATGAATACTGCCATTCACTCCGATGTGGTTTTCTTTATTATCCAGTAATACTGGAACTCCTATCTGTCCTCAGTGCAGTTTGAGATTAGGACTTATTTTGCCTCACAGCTGCCAGGTTTGGGTCTGGGGGTTTTTGTGATGGGGGGGGGGTGTAACCAAAAGACGAATATTTTTGTTAACAGTCAGCAGTTTATGAAGGGAAAAAAAGTGTGTCAACTGTTTTCAGAGAAAGAAAATGGACATGAAAGGTTGCTCCCTACCACACTGCAGCCTCCACAACATTTGTCCTAAGTAAAGGGTCTCAGTGCTTGGCCATGGCAAAATATTCTTTTTGAACACATATCAGCTATACTTCTTTCTGACTGGCATTACTTCCTTTCAGTGAGTTCTTTCTATGAGCACAGCCTTTCACTACATGAAAGAAATCCCCCCCCCCCTTTTTTTTTTTTCTTTCTTCCAGTTATTTTTGGGTGTCTCTCCTCACCCTTGTCTCCGAGTGGCACAGTAATTTTCCTCGGGACAGTCATCCCAGCTAGTTAAGCCTGGAAGCACAGAGAAACATCACCATGCAAATAGAAATTCTTGACTAACCAAAATTTGTAAATCCCCCAGGTTTCTTTCAGTCAAGTCCCCTAAAATCTTGATAGTCACACCACCACCCAGCAACATCACCTACTGGGATTCCTAAAGTAGGTGCCTTTCCACCATCATCCAGGATGCAGGCAAATAGCTATATGCATTAAATATCCAGAGGAGCAGAGGCCCAAAGGTGATGATCACACAGGCAGGGTGGGTGAGGGCACACAAAGAAAGGAGACCTGGCACCAGCCTTCGCTCCACTGAGTCATTGAAAGGAGCGCAAAAAATACGTTCTTCTCAGCAGAGCAGACCGAGAACCTGTTTCTCATCTCTCATAGCCTCGTCTCACGCTCTCGGGAGGTGGGAAATGTAGGTTCAGATCCTTTCAGCCAACGGAGAGGTCTGAAGAACATTTCCTAAATCGGCAATTAGCAGTTTAACCTCTTGGTAATCAGCAAAAGAGGGGTGGAGACAAGAAGCCGGTGTTTAATTGCTTTATTTTGTAAAACAAAATAGATAAAGCTAAAACCCCCTAAGCTGGCACAGCTGTAGGAAAACAGTGGAGACTTGAAAAGGTGAAGTTTAATTCCTCTCCATCGCACTTTTTCCAGGTGTGTTAGGGCAGCTCTCCACCCAGGTGTCTGGCCCTTCCAAACCCCACCTGATGCTCCTCATGTGCTCCCTTTTTCAGCCTGATTTTTGAATTGTGCCCTCCACTTGGCAGCCAGTGCCTCAGGGCGAGGTAGGGTGGTTCTGTCCCCTCTCCAGAGAGCAATACCCCTCTCTGCGTGGCCTTGTTAGATAGCCAGCCCGGATCTGGAGGACTTCAAGGTACTCGTTAATAGTGTGATACGTCCTTATTTACCCAGCTCCTGGCATTTGGTGCCAAAACATCCTGCTTGGTCTGCTCTCTAACCTTGGGTTGTTTGGGTTTTTTCTATAGTATGTGCTTCTGCTTCTCTCTCCACTCTTCTGCCTGTCATTATTCCTCAGTCTACGTGTATTCCCACCTCCCTCCTCCCCAGTTCACTTGAAGATGGTATTTTGAATCTCTCTAAGCCTCTATGTATTATCTTCTGGTATTTTCAGTACCACCACCACCAATTTTAATAAATATAAATTTAATTAATTTTTTCTCTATATCATCAAAAGGCATTACATAAATTCAAACTCAGCAGTCTGCCAGAATTTGCTGCCTGAAGTATTGCTAGTTTGCTTTGGTTTCTGTTTGAATTCCTGTACTGGAGAGTCTGCCTGTATCAGTAGCCCCAATTAGTATCTTTCCACCATTTGATGTTAATGCCACCCTCCTCTTAGTTGCTATTGTATTCTTTCTATTTGTATGTGAACGTGACATATTACAATATGCTTTTTTATTTCTTTATTCATTATCTAAGATTGCAGGTACCCTTCTCCAGTACATTAAGGTTTTAAAACGCCATGCTGTCGTCCCCCCCCCCGCCCCCCCAACTACATTCAAGCTTCACGAGCAGTCAGTTCTTCCCCTTCTGGTGCAAATACAGGGGAGCAAGGTTTACTGCTCTGATGCTCGTAGTTTCCATGTAATCACATTTACGAAGTGCTTGGTTGAGTTGCTTTGCTTTTCCACAAGAGTATTCTGTGTTTACCCACAGCCAAAACTCAAGGTGCGTTTTCCTGTTGGTTCAACCCACATTTGCTGCGCTTTATAATTTGCCTGTGTATAACTATGCTGAAGTGAACTGCTTGGATGCAAGAGAGACAGATCAGCTGCCCTTGCTCTGGCAGTAAACTTAATCGTAAGCTCATAAGCACTAATTTGTGCTGGTTTTAAATAAGAGTTTTGGCTGCTGCTTTTTTTTTTCAGTTTTCTGCTACTTTCCCCATCTGGCACTGTAATGTTTGTTGTTATGTTCCAGTTGGAAGCGCTGTGGGTGGAATTGCAGACTCGAGTGCTGGCTGAATAGCCCTTAGGCCACTGTGAACGTTGCTGTTCCACTGTCAGCTCGATGTGTTCAGCAACCTCAGTTTGGGATTCTCGGGTGAGGGAATTGTTGGCTCGCTGTCGGTTTTACAGCACCTCCTTCTTCCCAAGGCTCCCTGGTTCTCTGAATTCAGCATTTTAATAGCAACTTGATGTTCATTTAACTGCACAACAGTGAAGAGTTGTTATTTTGAGACTGCTTTGCTACACTCACGTTTTTCTGTTATAGGCAGGCTATCATTAGTTCTTACAAATACCAACCCCTTCTTCCCCACTATAAATGGATTATGGGACTCCATTATTCCTATGAGAATCTGTCTAATGTTATTGAACATGAAGTTACGAATGTTTTCATTTATAAATTACCCAGTCTTACAGCATCCTCTTTTAAAGGTGCTATTGGAAATATATAATCCAAAGTCATCTAACCTGTTAGTCTGACATATGAGCAAGAAAGGGCCTGATGGGCCGTGTACTCTGTGCGAGCGCGCTGCATCTGGAGCAGTCCACCCGTGGGGCATGGATAGATGTTAGCAAGCGTAGCATTAGTCTTTTTAACTAAACTGGTTGTGGCTATCAGGGATACTTTGGCAGCCCATTGCTTGTAATTTCTCAACTCTATTCGTGGCCAGTACGCTACTGGGCGGTGTTGGGAGAATCTCCCAGGCACACCGCTCAATCCTCAGCCCGCTTATTAAAGTGATTTTAAAAAGTGTTTTGCCAGGGTCAGGACTGGCATAGACACTACGCAGGAATCTACAGCAAATACTTTTGCTACCCACCTTTCCCTTGTGTATTGATCAAGTACGGGCTACAGCTAAAGATTTGGCCCATAACATCAAGTAATCCCAGCGGGGTTATGGGAACTGTGATGAGGTCCTAGGTATGAGCTAAATATGAACATTAGCTGAGGACTGGACATTATGTAGCAAATAAACTTTTTTAAAAAAATCAACAATCCTGTTTTCAAGGAAATGTGATAAGAATAAACCCACAAACCCTGTATCTTATGCCAAGAGAATTGTTTCTAATGAGAATGTTTTCCAGTATTTCCCTTGAGACATCAGCTGCTCCTTAAAAATAATGTTCCAACTTTAATTTGCTCATTTGTGGAGGAAGGTAGAAGGCCCAACAGCTTGTGTCAATGAATATAAACTATAACTTTTATGCAATCTAGAATGTACCATAACATTTGTACTCCTTCTTAGTAATTGTACCTTATATTGTTTCTTCCCCAGATAACACATTTTCCCCCTCTGGCTTTCCTTCCCATTCGACGCTTTCCATTCATCTGAAAAATACTAGTTTAGACAATCCAGGCACAATATCACTCTAAACTCATTATTTCAGAGACTTTAATTATCCCCTCTCATCCATACATGAATAAACAGAAGAAAAAAAGTCAGGGCAAATTATCCATGGCCTGGACGCCACAGGCATCGTGTGAATCATCCCTCTCTCGGGAGAGAAGGGTTTATATGCCCACGGAGGGAGCATGTCCCACGATCCTTGGGAAAAATCAGCAAATCTGTGGGAACTCCCAGGAAAGTTCGTCCTGTTTTGCTCTGCTCTCGGAGCCCTGCTGCTTTCCATAGCACAGCCCTGGCAGCCGCTGCCGTCGCTTTCCGAAGGCAGAAGCAAGCATGCAGGTATTGCTGATGCTGTCACCCTTTGCCCCTGGTACAGTCTCTATAGAAAATAAAGTTGTTTGCTGTATAGAATTGCTGTTCTCCCCGCTGCCTGCTCCCACAAGCCAAAAAAGCTTCATCTGAAGGGTGTTTGCACAGAATAGGAACAGGTTAAGGGTGTAATATTGAATTTAGCACTGCTCCAGCTCTGGTCTAAGGCTCTGGCTTGGCCTTCCCTCTGCTTTCCGCCCCGCTGCGCTGTTGCAGGATGAGAGTGATTACGGCTCTTTAGCATGGAACTAACGATCCGCCCTGCAAGTCACCTCTGTCCTAACCGCGTTTTCAGAGCCATTTATAAGGCTGCATTTCCAAACCTGATTTTCTTTACTTCTTGGATCAATTTCCAAGCCCTTCAGGAATTCGTTCTGCTTCCTGGAATGGAAACTCTACTGTCTGCTGACACCTTTGCTCTAAATGTCAGTGATGTGTGCTTTGGCATGGGTTTGGCCTAAGTTTTCTTCTGATGGGGAAAAACGTGCTAATTAGCACCCAGTTATCCCGAACGTTTTGAAGACAAAAATACAGCTGGAGGCAATTCTGGCACCGTATTTCTTCTTGGTTTCTACATTTTAGTTGAGAACATCTTATTACAGTGTTTTGTCATATGAAACTTTATTCAGCTGTATCTATGACTAGTTTGTTCTGGCTCAATTTTTTTCCTATTAATCACGTCAGGCTTACTCGAGGCTCGTAGAGGGTTTTCTCTGATCCCCCCTGCACAGGGCTCTGTGGGATTTTTTCTTTAAACTGTTAGACTCCCCTCCGCACGCAGGCTCAGGACTGTAATTGCATACCCGATCAATTCCAGTGTTATCCCTGTAGCATTTTTCAAATTTGTCAACCTTCTAGGTGCTTTCTTTTCATATTTTGATTAGATTACAGAAGGCTTAAAAATATTTAACAAAGACGGACACCATCCTTATGTTTGCATTCAGAATAAACCCTTGTAGTAAAACCATCCCAAGCTGAGTACATTGTTGACGCTTTTCTGCTGAAGATCCATACAATTGGAAATTTGTGTGCTGAATTCTCTCCTACCTAGGTGGAAAATGGTTTTTCATTAACTACTGATTCCTATAACAAATTTTTCATCTTAAAATGCACTGACAAGCAGTCATTCTCAAGTTCCACCTTTTCCTCAGACAGTTGTTAGCCACAATTTTCTTCTTTTGAGTTGTAGGGGGTTTTTTTTCTGCTCTAAAGTTTCCTTTTGTAAAACCTCTAATAATGAAGTGCATCTTGTCTACAACATGATGATGATGAACTAGTCATTATTTGAAGAGACTTGTAATTGTATATATATGCCTCATGGTCCAAATGACTCCAGAAGTCTTCACTTGATATTACATACCATTTCAATTACATTTTAAATAATGTATTGGCATCTTACTGGAAACTTAAGGAAAATAAAATGTGTCAGCTGGTCCCCCAGTGCTTTAGAAGCTGTTCAGCCAGCCTCCCTTGAGATGTTGTTGTAAAATCTACAATGCGCAATTAGTTATGAATTTTACATCTTTTTAGCATTCATGGGTATACTGTTAATGAGGGAATAAATAGCAGAATTTTATTTAATCCTACACATTGCTTAACATGAATTATTAAGCAAGGGACACACAGCCATTCTGTCCCTTTGGCAGAGGGACATCTGTAGTGCTCTGGATGCAACATCCCTTCTTCCAGATAGATGGGTAAGGTCCATCCACAGATACCTGTGGATGTAATGGAGATCTAAATACCTGTTTCTTGAAAGGAATAAAACCAGAGGAAAAACCAGAGTGATGTTCACCTCTTCTAACCTGAAATTTCTTCAGTGTAACTGTTTACATGAAAGCGAATAGGCTGTCTTGTATCAGTGGAGAGAAATAAATATTTTGGGGTGCAATTTATTTGACTGAAGACAGATATTTACTCTGGAATGAAATAACTATCCAGAGTACATAAAGAAAAATGCGTATTTATTTTCATTGGTGTCAGATGTAGACATTTCTACTTGGTCAAAAGAATTCTGCCCTTTATGCCCAGGCTATGCACTTAACAGATAATTTATCATTGTTGGGCTGTAATATCAGTTCTGTCATCCTTACTAGTCTCACTTATTCAGTGAGACTATTTACATATTAAAGTATTACTCAGCATGAGTAATGGTGCCAGCACTGAGGTTATGTTGCAAATAGAGAGAAAAGAGGTTTCTATTAGCACTAAACCTTACCTCAGGAAAATCACTGGAGACTGGCACTTCCCAGAGGTTCCGCTTTCTTTTGATTATCCTCCCTTCTTCCAATAATTGACTCCAAGCAGTTCAGCTTCTGTTATTTGGTGGAAGAGAATCTGTCTTTTTCTGAGATTTATTCATGAAGTCGTAAGAAAGACTGAGCTTAGGTGTCAGGTTGTCCGTGTAGATCGCAAGCAAATAGATTACTGGAGAGTTGAGGGAGTTAGGGATAATGTCATGGGAGATGGGAGAGAGTAACTGAAGATAATGCAGTGGTGGGGAGGGGCTCATATGAGACACAGAAGAATGAAGAAAGGGGAGAACTAGGTAAGACCAGGATACTTTAAGAAATAGGAAGTGGATGTACAATCTAATGAGGAGAAACTCGGTTAAAAATCTCTAATGGCCCATCCACTTACTTGAGCTGGACACCCCATTCTGATTTGAAATGTTTGTGATGAGTAAACTTATTTAATACTTTCCTCTGAAACTAGAAGAGAAGGAACATGATTTCAGTTAGGTGATGTTCAATTTGTATTTGGATTAGCACGACAATTTTACCCTCGGATGAAAAAAGATGAGGATATCGCATCACTTGTTATGCCCCCTTCTGTGCCCCATTTGGGACCTCTGCTACTGACAGTTCTGTGCTACAGTGGCAATCTGCTGCCACTTGGATCTTTCCTACTAAACAACTGGCATTTGACTGAGCCTAACTCAAATCCCCAGGCAGACAAACAGAAGCAGCTGATGAGGACACGGAAAAGAAACCACAGAAACCTAGCTTCTGGGCCTTGTCCCATGGCCGGGAGTTATCTGGGGTCAGATTCTGCTCTAATAGTAGCACAGAGACAGAAAATCTAGAAAGTCAGTAGAAGCAAATCATTTAATGTGGATGCACATGTAGACCCCGAGCATTCACATGCTCTTGAATTCTAGGTTAAAAATATTTTTCTCCAAAATACAGAATGTTTATCGAGATAGGAATATATCTGCATCGCTATTTAAATCATTACTGTACTGTTCCTTATCGGCATATGAATAATCATCAAATCTGCGTATATTGTCCACGCACAAGCACAGGTCAGTAATGGACTGGCTTATATCGACTGCATTTATTCTAATAGAATTCTTCAGTTCTAACCCCCTTAATAATAATGTATTACTGTACTCTTTAGCCTCCCAGTTCACTGTAGTTACTCAAATTACAATTTAACACGTTTTTATCTCATTTCCATATCTTAACACTCTACCATTGGCTCCTTGACTACTGAACTTTCTTACTGTATATTAGCTATACCTAAGATGTCATTTTCATGTTAAAACAATTGTGCATTCAGCATGGAACCTCAGCAAAAGTAATGAGGTAGATCAGCTTTTCTCAAGTATCAACTAATGTTGAACGCATCCAGATTTGCCTGTTTTCTACCTTCAAAACACTGTATGCAGTGATGCGGAACTTGGTATTCAAAAAGAAATAGACCTCTGTTGGCTTTTTGCTAGCATTTCTGCTCTTCACATGATACTCCTTAATTCATATATTGTGCAGCCAAAAGGAACCCTTGCAATCCCCTGTCTAGCCTCAAGCGTAAACCTACCCAGATTTAATTTCTATTTGAACTTGAGTCTTTTGAGGGAGAAGGAATCTTAACCCTCTGTAACAGAGAGTTCACCACAAACACTGAGAAGCTATTCCAGCTGTTTTACTACTAAAGTACATGCCTGTTTCTAAGTTAGAATTTATCTAGTTTCTTCTCACAGCCATTGGATCTTATTATACCCTTGTCTGCTGGCTTGAAGCATCTACTACTAAAATTATGCTCCCTTCAGAGGTACTGTAGACCGTGATCAAGTCACTCCAGTAACTTAACTGTCCCAAACGCCTAGGTCTTCCACAGTAAGGCATATTTTGACGGTGGCAGAATGCAATTACTCTTCTCAGACATTCTGAACATTCTGAATTTCATTGCAGAGTCATAAAGCGTGGTTTGCTCGTAGTGATAATATTTAATTTCAGTGTTCATTCTTCTTCTGTAGCACCACCCTTTTCCCAGGAGAGAAAGGAGAAGCCCTTTCCTTTGATAGTTTGCATTCAGGCTCTCTTAATTTACGCCACAGATGACTTGTGGCTGGCTGGCGCGTTGTATAGCTCCTGCCAGCTCACTAGAGGGAAGGCTTGCCTTGACCTACATCACGCTTCAGCTGCCTAAAGCCAAGAGAGGTACCTACCCAAATTTTAGTGACGGTACCATATAGGTTGTTGAAAAGGATGAGCTTGAGACACTTCAAATGGTGCTTCATGGTAGGTCTAAAAAGAAAAATAACTGAGGTCGGTGAAGGTACTGCTAATTAACACCACTGTGGAAGAACTGCTAGTTCATTCTCTAAATGGGAACATGGCTCTTGTAACAGGTTAAGGACTGACAGTGCTATTCTTTTAAGCAGCCAAAATTTCCACTGAAAGTGTAACCACTGAGATACCACTTCACGGCAGTAACGTCCATGAGAGTTTTGCTTGCGTGAGGAATGCCCGATTAGGTGCCAAATCATTTCTGTTACTTCACCACCAGAAGTCGTACAAAATAACAATGGGAATTCAATAGAGAGTGGCAAAACCAATTCATAATTTATACCGATACCGTGGCCTGCACCTTAGTCTGGCTGCACGTAGCACTAAGGTAGAGGACTGGTATTTAAGGAGCAAAGTCTCCTCCTGCCATGGCGCTGGCCGTCCGCCAGACCCACGGACGCTGCGCTGCGGCGGTCGCAGCCCGCCGGGGAGGTCGGAGGACAGAAAAACCGCGGTGCCGCTCCTGCCCGAGGAAAAGGAACGATGTCAAGAGTTGCCGGGCGGCGCAGAGCAGCCAGCCACCCGAGTCCTGTGCCGCCGTGGCGTGCGTTTGGCAGCGCTCCTGGCTCTTGGGAAAACCACCCATAGCCCTGTTGCTAAGAAATGTTTGCAGTAAATAAATAATGTTAAAGAAAAAACATCTCCAGGTTGATTAATGAGCTACGGAACACAGTTAGGTGGGAATTTAGCCCTCCTTCATGATGTTAAGGAGATAATGTAAAAACGTTTTGAACCTTTTTCCATCAGCAACACTTTGCAATTGTATGGGAGTTTTTCTATAGTGGAAATTAGGATTTTGTTTAAATGCAAGCTGTTTGTTGCTAAAGGTTTTTCTTTTTTTTTTTTTTTTCCATCACCTCTTAAATGTGTGGGATTAAAATCTGCAGAAAACACGCTGATCTGCCCTTCTTAGCTCTACTTCTTCTCTTGATTACTTAGATCCCTATGTGAAGATCCATCTGATGCAGAACGGTAAGAGGCTGAAGAAGAAAAAGACTACGATTAAAAAGAACACTCTGAATCCCTACTACAACGAGTCTTTCAGCTTTGAAGTACCATTCGAGCAAATTCAGGTAATGTCAAACAGTGTTTTGTCTTCCCTCTGCATTCCATCTCTCAGCCCTTATAAATATTTAACAGGAATCTTGTTAATTATCACATGTGCGTGCCTTCATTAGCACCTAGGTGCCAGCCCTGTGCCACATTAGATGAGTGTGACTGCTTCAAGAGGGAAATGATAAAAAGCACAGTACTTATGAAGCTTTGATTCATCAGTGAGAAATGAATAACTGACATTTTCTGTTAACAGAAATGGATTCTGGAAAAAAAAAAAAAAAATCCACAGGGAGATAGCAAAGGAATGTGCCAGCAAAAAAGTATAGGGATAAAAGAAAAGGTATATATAGCAATTTTCTCCAAATTATTTGAAATAATAAATTGGCATCATCAGTTAAATTTGTGTTCCCTATGCATTTATCGGTCCAGTTTGTTAAAAGCACTGCAGCATCCCTCTTAAGTAAAATGCAAAATTTAATCACAACTTTTTTTCAGTTATTAACCACACCATGAAAACTTTTTCAGTGATTCCTACATCCCTTGGAAAAAAAGATATTTGAGAATCTCAGGGGTCAGTACTGCAGTACCTGTTCTCTTGGCACCTCAGGGGAGCTCCAGCGGTTGTTCAGGTGCTGCTCCTGGAGAGTTCAGTGCCTAAAATTAGGGGCCTCAGAAGTCAGCACAGTGAGCTGGAAGTCACCTACTTTAGCAGTGGGAAATACCAGGACAAGGCATTGGGTCATTTTTTTCAGGGACTCGGTTACCTGCCTTGCGGCTACTGGGAGGCAAGTCATTTCTCGCTCATGAGAGTGGGATTTAACTTGTTCTGACGTTAAGTAGCCTGTCTCACAAGAGATAGGCTCCTCTTAACCATCTCAGGAGGCGTGTGGGAAACCTGCATCCAATTCACTCTCTGCCCAAGTGAGTTTAAACTTGTATCTTCAATGTCGTAAGCAAGTACTCGTCGCCTGTGCCCATGCCTTGTGTTGGGAGTGCAACACTCATTTCTGCATAAATAAGTATATGGTTGGCCACAGATGGTAAGATCATGTGTTAGTTGCGTGGTTCACTTGGACAGACTTTGGTCTCTGGTCTGATCTAGGTAATGTAAACCACATAAAGGTCAGTACAGGCCTCCTCCATTTTTTTTAAAGCCTTAACCATTAGTGTTAAACTATTTCATTGTTTTGCTCACTTGTTAGAGCATTCGTTGGCAGGGAAGATGTATTGGTTTAAATATCCTCAGAAGAGAAAAGAACTGCATGCTGGCTTCCCAGCCACCCATGGAGCCCAGGGACCGTGGAGGTGTTAAGCAAGACAACAGCTTTTCTGGGTGAAGCCGAGCGTGGAAAGTGTACTTTCAGGGGCCTCCCAGTTTGAACGACCATAATTAAAATAGTCTGGGAATACATCCTTTTGTGGCTTGTGAGAGAGGTCTAGGTATGAGTTAGGTGCCATGCTACTTGTAGTTTAAATGGGTTTAAATGGCCTGGGCCAAACTGGGAGCCCCCTCTTGATGAGACGAGAGCATGCTGTGGGTTTTGAGACTCTATCTTGGATTTTGATAGCAACTGTACTGGAGAGAAGCCCAGGAGCCAAGGCCTCTACGTTTCAACTAAAGCTGTGTGCTTGGTTTTTATTGACTTGGTACCGATAAAGATGATGAAACTAGACAAGGTGAGGCGGTAGGAATAGTGACTTGGATGCACGACTAGCCTGTTTAGAGTTTCTTCGTGTCCCACAGCATGTACAGGTCTCTATGGACTGTAGGAATCAAAAAGTGGGAAATCCAGTGGGGCCCAATTCCTGTTGATTTTAATGAAAGCTGGTCTGTGTGCTTGTGAACGATCTCTTAACAAGCATCAAAGACCCAGAGGCAAAAAAAGATGAATCAAATCGAGCCTCTCTGGCAATTCAGGCAACGAATGTCTTAATTTTCAAATAGGGACAGGACTGTGGAACTGGAATGGGCACCTCCAAGTTACCAGATCTGAGTTTTGGCGTGGTTAGCTGCATTCTGTAGGTACCTGGCCATTTTGCCTTCTAATCCTAAGTCACTTTTATAAGGTGGATATAGACCCTTTAAAAAGCATTGTGGTTTAGATGTTTAAATTTTTGCCCCCCCCCCCCCTTTTTTTTTGGGGGGGGGGGGGAGTTTATTAGAATGACTTTATAGCTATTTACTTCAGTATATAGCCTCAATTTAAAATCTGTAATTATGGACTTTGGTCATATGCCAATGTATTTTAGAGTTAAGTTACTTCATTATGGCTACTGAAGTGATTTCATCATTAGAAAAACACATTTTAAATGTTATTTAGACTTAATATGGTAAGAATCACTGTGACTTTGGGGTAATTCATGTAAAAGTCATTAAGCAAACTTTCACAGTCAAATAGAAAATAATGGTTATATAAGTTTCTTGATTGTTGGAGAGCGAAGACAAGAGAGCTCGTGGAGGGAAAGCAGCTCGATAGCAGTACAGCTATGGAATTTAAAATGGGCCAGACATTAACATTTTCAACAGTTTAGTAGTGACTGTGGATTCTGGCTCTTAAGGGAAAGTAAGTGATGTCTTCAAGGGTAATGGGAGAGCACCACTGGGAAGTCAAATCCTGTTGCTGCAGGCAGATCGAGCACATGTTTTGCCACGTGCAAGACAGACTGCCTCGTAGGTAGCAAGGTCTCCAGGCCCTTGCAGTCCAAAGAACGCCTCATCACGCCCAGGAAACTGCTAATCCAAGTGTTTATTAGCAGAGGTGGTGCCTTCCACTAGCACCTCTTGGGTTTTGCAGTGCAGCTGTTCCTTTAATACATGGTACAAAGGCAAAGAGGTGCTCACATTTCTCTGCAGGTTTAAGCCAGAGACCATGAGGTGAAAATCATCTCAGAGTTAATCATCTGAGCTAGCTGTTCTTGCATCTTTATAGAGCAAGGAAAAGGGGCTTTTGTTTACAGTGCTCACTGTTGTCTTATGATTAATAATAAAAAAAAAATTCAATAGTAACTAGCCCCCAAGCTTCTAGATAGAGCAGGCAACTTTTTTTGTACCGTAAAATAACAGTCTCATGCTTACTTTTTAGACCTGTGATTGTACCATACATCTAAAATATAAATGTTCATTTGGGGAGGTACCATCAACATTAAAAGTGAGAGTATTGCAAACAGCAACACCGAAACATCATTTTGGCATCTAGAAATACTTGCTTCAGGATATTGCCTTTTATTGTGAGTGCTCTGGGGAGATGATGTACACTTTTGTCATCAGCAACTATATAAATACTTTAGTGCCTGTTGGAATCATCTCCTTCTCTGGCTCAGTGAATTGTACGATCTTGTAGGGGAATGGACTCTATAAAATAGACCTCATGAGCCTGGTCTTGCAGATATGCTTGAAAGAGTCAGTTACTTTTAAAAGATAATCTTATTACTAGCACTGAAATTAATCATTCTAGTAAGATATCCAGATCGTACATATATTTAAAGCCTTAACTTTTAAAACCTGGTGCTTGAGAATAAAAGATTTTTCTGGAAGAAATTTGTTTCAGGGAATTTCTTCCTCCAACTCAGGAAACTCAGACTGTAATAAGGAGCTGTGTCTAGTTATCATGGGAAAGAAAGGAATCAGGAAAAGAACTGTATGTTCATCTTTAAAAATAAAGCTCCCTAAGGAGAAGCGTTTACAGTTTAGTAACATCGGCCCAAGGCTGTTAACGTCTTAGGTGCTATTGGGGAAGAACACCACTCGACTGAAGGAATAGCTGTTTGTGCTCTTTCAACAAATATTAATGACCTGAAGGAGAGGAATGTGTGCATGTGCACGCAAATGCATACACAAATGCTTGGCTTGAACATCACCTCCCAGTGTGCCCCAGTCTAAGTGAATGGAAAATTGTCTATGAGCTGTGACAGATGGGCTCGCGCAGATTTTGTGGGAATAGTTTAACCCCGTTTGCCAGAGGTCACTGTTCCTACGGCAGAAGTGGCACTCCAACGCCGCTGCGTCAGAGCCCCGGGACAGTGGGGTTTATACTTCTTTCCAACCCCCCGAGCATGCAGCCTGTTTTCTAGACTCCTTTATAAATACATAGAATTTACACAGTATACACACATACTTACATGTGTGCACACGCACACACAGAGGTGAGTACATGTGTGTGTCTATGTCTATAGTAACCATAAGGGCTATCTTCTGAACTTATCTGAAAATAACTGATTAGCATGCAGGATGGATGGGTAAGAGTTGTTTAGAAGCAGAAAAGCAATTAACAGAATAGAGTATGACATTGCAAATGTTAACTTGGGGTAGAGCTGTTTCTGAATTTTAACTGCTAACATATTTACTTAAACAATAATGATGTGTTAAATTGCACTACTTTTAAATTAGCTTAAGATCTCCCTTTTAGCCCTACAGACTTCCAGCAGTCTAAGTCTTCAATAACAACAACCAAAAAATCCATACGTTGTTAATCTGTTAAAGGAAAAAAATCAACCTCAATTCCCATGTGAAGCTCTTCGATGCAAGGGGGCAAGTTTCAAGTTAGCAGGGAGGCTGTGAACTTAATTTTATTTGGGAATCTCACAGGAAGCAAAGACAACAGTTTGAATTCGGTGCTCGCTGGGGAAACCTGCTCCGGCTGTCACAGACTTACCCCCTTCACGGAGCGTCCGTTGTTGTTGTCTGTCCCAAGATTCATCCCTGCCCGCCTTCCCCTCGCTGTCACGCTCACTGGTCTTTCTCTCTCTCGTTGTAGAAAGTGCAAATTGTTGTGACTGTTTTGGACTATGACAAGATTGGCAAGAACGATGCCATCGGGAAAGTCTTTGTGGGCTACAACAGCACCGGAGCGGAGCTGCGGCATTGGTCAGACATGTTGGCCAACCCTCGGCGGCCCATTGCACAGTGGCACACCTTACAGCCCGAGGAGGAGGTAGATGCCATGCTGGCAGTCAAGAAGTAAATTAAATTAAATTAAATTATGAAGAAGAAAAAAAGAAGCCTTTCTGCATTTGCCCACATAGTGCTCTTTAGCCAGTATCTGTAAATACCTCAGTAATATGGGTCCTTTCATTTCCAGCCATGTGGTCCTGACACAGATCAGTTGTACTTTTAAATTCCTGTTTTAATTTGCACAAATTTAAATGTAGAGAGCCCTCTAAAGGCGCTTCATTTCACCACTGCCCCCCCAGATCTACTCTTCTTTTAAGCAATATGATGTGTAGATAGAGCATGACAGAAATTATTTATTGTATCACACAGTTGTATATATACACCAGTATGCTGAGAATTTATTTCTAGTTTGTGTATTTGTATGTTGTAAGCGTTTCCTAATCTGTGTATATCTAGATGTTTTTAATAAGATGTTCTATTTTAAATTATGTAAATTGACTGAGATATAGGAGAGCTGATAATATATTATAGGGTAACTATTGTACCGTCTGCATTCCAGAAAAAAAATTCCAACTTGTAAGGCACTAGTAGTGTTACACTGACATCTTAAAGGACAACTTAAATCTGAGCTTTCAACTGGACCATCCTAATAACACGCTACGCGTCCACAGTGAATCTTGGAGGGACAAATCCAATTGGGTAGACTTCTTTCACAGGCAACTTAGCATGATCTGAGCAGCTCCGTGGCTGACCTCAAGGAGATGTAGCCAGAAGCCAGGATATAATTTTTTTGTATATATTCCAAAGCAAACACGTAACAGACTGAAATGGCTTTAGATTGAAAGTTGAGGAAGCAGTTCCATAGGAGGCAACGATTTCATCGAACATACAAAGTAAGACCATTGCAGAGGTTGTGCAGGGAGGGGGGGGCGGGGAGGGGGGAGACGCAGCAGTAGCGAAATGCTGCCACGAAAACAAGAGTAGCTCTCCGTTATCACCTTTATACAAAATTTGCATACTGTGAATTCCATCCACGATTTCACATTATAATGAGTTTGCACATTAGACTTTGTAACAAAATATTTTATTATACTAACTCAGATTAGAAGGAATGCAGAATATTTTTTAGACACAGCCGTGTGAGTTTATTATACGAAATAGTTTCATGGTAAACAGACAGTATTGTAATCCCATCAGAAGATGACAAAATTTAGCCATAGTTCTAAATGCACTTCAAAGTAAGCCAAAAGAGAACAGCTAGTGACCTTTTATATACTATTTATACTTAAGTTTTAATTTGTCCTTTAAAAAAAAAGTGAAAACAAAGAACAAGTTCTAGAAAACTGAAGCAACCTCTTCTGTATACTAGATGCTCGTTTCAGGAGGAGTTTTTAAATGTTTTCAATGTTATTATGTAGTAAATGGCACTATTATGAAGCTACTAGTCATTCCATAAGAGTCTTGAAAGACTGCTCTGTGTATCACTGTGACTGCCGTGTGTGCTTAGAAATGTAGTTTTCTCAGTGGATAGCAATCAATTTATTCCGTAGTGATATTGTAATAATACTGCCATTCCCTTCTACTGCACTGCCGAAGGAACGCATAGCACAAGCAGTTCTAGTTATTACGGACCAATTTAGAACTGGAGAGCTATGCAGGAGACAAGGATGCTCTAGTGAATGGGTTGACCACGCAGCATTTTGTCAAGCCCTGTGCAATACTCTACATTTCCAACCTCCCTCGCCCCCCGCCGCTTTACTGTAGATAGTCATCTTACAGCTAGCCAGCATGTCATCTCAGCTTGTACCATCTCATCAAGTCATTTAGGGCATCACTTCTATCTATCTTGTGTACTGTCCTTTGAGGCCCCTCGCTTATCTTTCCAAGCTGTGAATATATTTATAATGCTTCAGAGAGTTCATTATTTTCAGCAATGCAAACTACCCCAAAAATGTGGAAACGCTACACCTTTTGGAGGGAGGCATGAGAATTAACCATTAACGTTCTTACCAATTGTATCTAACAAGTTACTGAAAACAAAGATGAATGTAATCAGGCAACTGTGTACTGAAAACTGAATTCCGCAGCCTCCCTCAAGGCTCTGCTGCTGGCAGAGGCATGACAGTCTGGGAGACCAGTGCTGTGATGGCCAAGCAGCAATGTTTTCAGTACACTGAGGGTAAAAGAAGCAGCAAAGTGGAAGGAGAATAAAAGGCTGGATCTCTCCCTCCCCCCCCCCCAAAAGTGAGAATAGCAAGACCCATTTTCTTCGTTTTTTACATGAAACACGGAAAAAACACAAGCGAGACATTTTCTGATAGAAACAGGCGCATACATGCAAAGCATCAAGCTGGAATACTTTAAAATCTTAACCTTAAGGACCAAACCCCACCAAAGAGAAGAGGTAGACAGTCAGCTTTCCAGCGTAAGAGCTTCATGGTCTCCAACTTTCAGTTGTTCATTCAGGATAGCCGCAGGTTCAAACTGCCAGGACTGACTCATTGTGTTAAGGTATTCTTAATGCTTTCTCTTCCTACACTGCCAGACTGAACACGTCACCATAGAACCGGTTTGTAAGGTACGATGATTCTTAAGAGACTGAACCTGCCGTGTGACCAAGATGACATTCTCATCCTCAAAGAAGCCACATGTACCTTTCTGACAAAGCTGTGTGAAGTATTAGAATCTGATGCTGTAGAAAGATCCTAGTTGCCTTTGTGTATATTTACTGCCTGCTTGAGTGTTTCTCTGTGTGGGTTTTCTCTGTATCTTGTAGAAATGTTTGGGGTGTTTTATCCTGCCATATCGCTCGTGGCCCGCGAGCTGACAACTTTAGCCGTATTTTACCTTCATTTTTGATGAGGTGGTTTATATTTTGTTTCACTTTGTGTAGTGACTTCCCACAGTAGAGTTTTCCAATTGTCGTTAAAATAACATACATATTACACAGATATTCAATAAAAATGTTTTATTTCCTGTTGATGTTCTAGTGTTTCTCTTTTGATCTAAAATTTTGAAAAGACATTTCACTCTAGGACTTCAGCACAATCATAAACTTTGAAGTATCATCGCAAGTGTAATAGCTCAGCACTTTTCGAGGGGCTGTGAAAAGCTGCTTTCATCAGTGTGGCCTGCTTTAAGGTGGTCACAGCCAGCAGCGCTCCAGTACATGAATTCTCCACCTCTATTGCAGAGTAAGAACTATTACCTTGTTTTCCCAAGAGCCTGATTTTTTGCCTCCAAAAACATCACTCACTATCAAAACATGGCCTAGTTTCTATACCACGACAAAAACTGCAAGTAGTTACCTACACACCAGTACTCTTCAAGCCAATTGTGTTAGAGCCATGATTGAAGTTTTCTTCTGGAGAGAGATGGTGTATTTTAACCTACATTCAAGAGCTACTTCTAAGCTGGCCATAAAAATCAAGCCTCATGTGAACTAAATCATTAAATAAAAGCTTAAACTGTATAAGAGGCGGAGGCAGGAGGTATGGGAGGAAGTGAATCCAAAAACAAAAAAATGATTGAAAACATTGTGCTATGAAACATTTTAAGTAAGTTCCTGAGTCTATGAAGAGAAACAGCTTAAAAAAAAAAAAAAAAACAAAAAAAAAACCAACAATGCCAAAACAACAAAAAAACTCGCCCAAAAACCCCAAACCTGTAGCCATGTTTGTTTTATGTGACCATTTTCCACAGCAATCCCCCCGCCTTGCTTTTCCCCCAGTCCCAAGAGAAATATGCCCATTCCTTTCAGGTATCACACTGATACGCACCAGTTTAACCACAGCTGTTGTTAAAAGAGACCTTACTATGAGTTAGGGAAAAGGGTCAACCCTGAAAATATTTACAGTGAGCTCTATTCCCCCTGCTCAGAAAGCGCCCTATTCTTTTTTTTTTTTTTCATCGTCTAGTGTCAATGATGAGCACCAAATGGACTGATGCCACTCTCGGCGAGCGAGAGCAGGCCGACATCTCCTGGCGATTTGGAGAGCAGTTACTCTTCCAAAACTGCGACTGACTAGAGTCTGTGTCTGCAGCTTTGCAGACCTGCTGTGAGGGGATGCCTGCTTGGTCTGCGGGAGCTGAGGTAACACTCCCGTGGTGCAGTGTGGTTCCCCATAGGTAAAGGCAGGTACCACATCATGGAGGTACGAGATGCTGCTGCTCCCTTCTTTGCCATCTAAGCTGTTGCACGATCAGACCAAGCACATACTTCCCTAAGAGGAGCAGTTTGCTTCAGAGCAGACCCAAATCTATCGAAGTCAATAAATAAAAATACTTTGATCCAGGTTCTATATGCTCTGGCCAGTTTTGCAGATCTTGAGCATACCAAAATGACATCTTTGTCAATCAAATCAAAAACAGTTCTTCCAACAAGGCTAATCGGTTAAAGGCAGTCGTTACAACTAATGTTAGGAAAAATGCTTCACATAATAGCTGTTATACTAAGTGGGAAAAGCAGCAAAAATTACCGATTTTATTCAGCTCATGTAACCTCTAATCAACTGTCAAGAAAAACATTCTTCCCAACTGACAGACTGTTACCAAAGCAAAGGATCTACATCTCTCGATCACTTTTCACATCATGAGTCAATGAAAGTTAATTGCCTGTTAGTTATGCAAAGCAAGAATTAGAACATTATATTTCCTGATTACTCTAACACTCAATTCCCTTATTTATTTATGCATTAGCATTTTACTCCAGGCTGCCAGTTCAGTTTCTTATATACATACTGACCTGCTTTTCAGAACATAACATCTACCAAATTCACATCCAGCCCCTATTTTCAGTGTCAGTTCAGACACTGTTGTTCATCCAGGCATTAAAGAAAGTCTGGAAAAGGGTTTTTCTATACATACCACAAGAACTTTTACCCAGTCTTAGTTACATTTACCTTATATGCAGTAAATCTTTTTATATTCAATATAGCGAATACTTTTAATATTGCACCAGAAAGCAGTTCCAAAAGCATGTGACAAACCAGTACAGGGAAGACTTTATGTAGTACTTTGTGACTGACACCTGCAGCAATATTTTCAGACACAAGAACCGTATGAAGTGAGTTATTTCAAGATTATGCTGTATTCAACATGAAAAAATAAAGTTCTACAAACAAATGATCTAGACGTCCTTAATGGAGCTTATTAAGAGGCCAAATAGGTTGGGGAAGTGAAGACAGTTCTTCCAGGCTTTTGGGGTAAAGATGGAGGGGGCAGGTAGTGCAGTCTTTTTGTTCAGTGCCGGCACTGTGCAATAACATACTGAGATTTTGAACAGCCATTTAGACCAAAAAAGCCCAAACCAACAGTTTCATCTTCTGACAGAACCAGTCCTATCAGTTTGACAGCTCACATTTAATTTCAGTCAACCATTTCATATCCTTGTACACTCTTTTATTACTTACAACAAGGAAAGCACACAGTAGGCGATGCACTGATGTTACACACCAAATAGAGACTACATCAGTTTTTCTCCTAAACAAAAGACCAATGCACAGAAGTGGCAAAATATTCTCTGCTCCGCTAATCAAGATTATCCCACAACCCTACACACACCTCCCTAATTTTGCTCACATCCTCCCAGAGCCCAGGAAATCTCCTCTCCTTGTATTTATTGTATTCACATACGTGTACCTTAGTCTAGAAGATTTCATGACTCTTTTCTAAGAAGCAGCAGCACCCACTGGCACCAAGAGGTGGTTCCAAAACCCTGACATGGATCTGTCATTGAAGAGTTCCAGATTAGGCTCAGGCTGTATTTGTCTTCTCCCTCGGACCATCCATCACAAGGAGGAGGATTTCTGGCTGTAAATCCTGATTGAAAGCCTGACAGGTTGGAACCTGGAATACAACACTAAAGTCAATTATTTCACACTTAGTCAGAAACATTATCATCCACTCGTTCTGGTGAAAGATAGACTCTGAGGCTCAGTAATTTGCATCCCGCTCAAGATAGGTTTTTTTCTTCATGAAATTGGCAATATTATTAAACCAATTTTTTTTTGAGCTATAGTTTCTGTGACATTCACAGAGTCAAAGCGGTTTTCATGTATTTTCTTTCTTTCAAATACAAGGTTGCTTCTATTGTTTAACTAACTCAGTTAAGAATTTGTAAGCCAACTCTTCAAAGTTAATAAGTGGCTAAATTGTTTAATTGGCTTGAACTCCTTGCTTCATCAAACTTAAGAGTTTCACTCACTCCTGTCCAACCATACACCTTGATCTGACACTGATTGATACACAAAAGCCCTGAGAGAAGGCTATCAAGGAAATTAAGTAATCAGAGTGACTGATAGTCTTTTTCATGGATTAAATGAAGATTAAAAGGTCAAATTTCAGCATAGTGTAAGATTAAGGGTGGGGTGCTAAGAGGTCCATTGTTGCAAATGAATATTTATTAATGATCTAGAAAACAGATGAGTGAGTTGACAAAATTTAATCTGTGGCGTAAAATTGTTTCAGCTGGAGCAGACCTAAATTATGAGGCCATCTCTAATTTCGTATATTGAGAAATAAGTACCCAGACAAGCACTTCAACTCAAATGTTTTTGATCACCCAAATATTCTTTCTTCTGTGAACAGTAGTACAAAAATGTCTGTAAAGATGATCTCAAATAAGAAGAGAAGGTAGGAGAGCTGGTCAAGCCATTAAGGCAAATAAAGGCAGAACCACTTTTTTTTTTACAGGAATTGCTGACAGAAAAATAGATTTGTCTTCTCAGTAGTCTCTAAGAACATAATGAAAGCTTATTATGAAGTGGGAATACACAAAGGATGTTCAAATTACTATCCTCATATACATATTTAGACTTCATATATGTTATGTGGAGTATGTTTCGTTGTAGACATGCTTCACACACCCACAGAACATGCCTACGTGTCCCAGCAGAGCACTGCGTACAGACGCCAGGATGCTTCTTGACTTCAGTAAGGACATTTCTCCCTTACAGTGACTACCGTCACTGAGACAGAGCTCCCTCTATGCAAATATCTCAAAGCGCTTATCAAAGATCAAATGAAGCCTTGAAAAATACCTGTTGGAAAACTGGAAAATACTATCCCATTAAAAGCTGTCATATGATCTGGTATAGAGTAAAAAGCTCTCCATGGCAGCTGAATCAGGTATGCTCAAACACCGGGTATAAAAAGGAATCAAGCAAGTCCTTGGCAGGAAGAAGTTGTAAAAAGTAAATCTAAAAAGAGCCAATCTTGAAGGAAACGTAAGACTTTTATGGAGATTGTATAAAAGAACAGAAAAATAAATGTGGGGCAAACGAATAAATATATACCCTAGCTACAGACTTCTGCCATACTAGAGAAGAAGTATCTAGCTACAGATTTGTACCAGAGAGAAGACAATTCCTACCTAGGCCACATACCGTCCTGTCTTTAAGCCTTCCAGGTCTCCAGAATAAAAACCTGAGGAGACTCAGGTTATCACTGTTGCTTTGCTCCATGCTTCTGAAAAGAGTCTTTTTTTCCACACAGGAAGAATTACATCTCCCACTCCAACCCAGTCATGAGGAGAATTGGTTAATGCTCTCACTCCTTGGATTTAACACAAACAAATAGCTGCCTGAAAGGTTTGAGCACCGTGACCATAATTAAATCTGCAGTAATTAGTAATGCAACAACAGCAAGCAAGAAAAGCAAGCAAGCTTCTCCAGCTGACATTTTTTAAAGTACAGATAACAGAGGAATAAATTGGGAAAAAAATGGAGGAAGAAAAAAGAAATCACTTGCAGATCAGGGGACCAAATCTTTGTCTCTTGCCATATAGCCCCAGGCCACACGATCTTGTTTTTGTCTTTCCCCAAGTCACTGCCCGTGACAGTTGACTTTCCCCACGTCAACAGAGCCACAAGATCTCTTCTAACTAAACTTTTGATCCCATGTTTGCTACTGTTTATGTTGTAATTACTGTGCTCCCTAATCCAGCTGAGCACAAGCTGTTCTGTTGTTGATTCTTCTCAGGTTTCCGTTGCTCCACTTCTGCTTAGCCAACTTTCCTTTCTAAAGTTTATTCAACCACTTTGTGACAACTGGTGCCTAACAATCTCTTAGGAACATGGGTTCAGGGAAAAACACTGAGTTGCAAAAGCCTTTGCAACCAGTTATTACTTGTTTCAGAGTATAAATTAGAAAGATGCTACAGTGTTTAATGTCTTGCCACAATATAATACCTTTCTCTACATATGCAGTCAAAAGCATACTTTTTTCATGATCTTATTCTATACCTTATTAGCAATGATGAGTCATACCAGCACTTCAAAGATGCGTAGTAGCACTTTTGATGGAGAAGAAATGTGATGGACTGGGTGACACCAAGGGCTTTTTTTTTTTTTTTCCCCCTGCACCAGAAATTCTAAATCAGTTCCCACCACGACTTTCATCATCTCAAGTGCCTTCATCAAATCTCCAGTAACCCTTTCCCTAAGAGAGAGCGAACACTCTCTTTGCCTAGGGCCGTAATGCAAGCCCATTTCATTATAACCAAGGTAGCTGAACAATCAGTATGAACTGCACATTAGCCTCAGCCAGTCTCCTCCCAACCTTGTTTGAAGTTGGTAGCACAAGTACTTCTCCTCTGATCACAGGCTAAGAGGACTATCTCTACTCAAGCTGACTGAGGCCGGCGTGACTCACATTCTCTCTTTAAGGCATCTCACGGAGAACAAACTTTTGGTCACACCACTATCTCCTACCTACTTCCAGTTATCTGAAAAGGCAAAATTTACATGATACAGGGTAGACAGCAAACATTAAATAGAATGTCAATATAGGTGAAATAAAAGCAAAGTTCACTGGAATCTAGGTTTTAAAATGCATTGAAAGAATAAGCAAATTTAAAGCATTAACTATCAGGGAACTCTTTCATTTTCTTGCTAGCCAGGCTAACGGTTTTATAGCATCTTCACTTTCCTTTGTATGTGTGTGCATTCGTTATCTCCTGGGTGACAGCTCCATAAATCCTCTCACCCTCTTGATATGTTCAAGGATAGATGAGAAGCTCCTTCATGACAGAATATTTCATGTCCCTGCACAATTACACAGCATGTTCCTTGACTAGCAGCTCTTAAATACAAATATGCACTGGCACACTGTATTCCTCAGCACCTCGAAAAGAGTAGGTGTCCTCCACATGTAAGCAGCAGCGCACCATTCCTTGCTGAGCATATGACATGGCATATACCACACTTTCCCACTTCATTCACACTCACTTTGTTGCCATGTTCAACTTCTTTTCCTATTGTTTGCAGCACACAGACTTCTGATCCACAGTTTGGGCACCTGGGCATTACTATACTGCAAATGCTAGCCATATGCATTCCAGAGCCACAGCAAAAGGCTTCAAGATCCCTACCTTTTAACATTGCAAATCTGAAGTTACCATTGACACAATCTGCTAAACAATCATATTATCATCAGCCAAGTTATCTTACTCAAAACTGTCTGGATTTTCAATGTCCTTAAAGGTTGTTGTACTCTTCCTTAGAGCGAAAAAGAGAAAAAATTAAAAGAGAGAGCAAGAAGATTAATGCCATTTCCTGATCATCTCATTAATATATTTACACATGGTAGTGTAGAACAGCCACTTACTGTGACATGGGTTTGCAGAGCTAGGTCAGTTTTCAAAATCCTGCAAGAATTGTATCCTTTTCATCTGAACCACTTGGAACATATGAAAACATTTGATCCTGTTAATTATCTAAAACATTTATCTGTGAAGTGTATTTGGTCTTATTAGCAGCAACATGGTCTCTTCCTTGCCACGCAACACGATTCAACACATGCCTGGTCACACAGCCACAGGGTACTACTCATCAGGGGGAAGAAAAATCCCAGCACTTGGGAAATTACTGATCTGGATAATACCATGAAATAACTGACTGCACATCCAGAGAAGGGCAACGAAGCTGGTGAAGGGCCTGAAGCAAAAGTCTGATGAGGAGCGGCTGAGGGACGTGGGGTTGTTTAGCCTGGAGAAAAGGAGGCCAAGGGGAGACCTTATCGCTCTCTACAACTACCTGAAAGGGGGCTGGAGTGAGGTGGGTGCTGGTCTCTTCTCCCAAGTAACAAGCGATAGAACAAGGGGAAACGGCCTCAAGTTGTGCCAGGGGAGGTTTAAGTTGGATATTAGGAAAAATTTCTTCACTGAAAGGGTTGTCAAGCACTGGAACAGGCTGCCCAGGGAAACGGTGGGGTCACCATCCCCAGAGGTGATTAAAAGATGTGTAGATGTGGCCCTTAGGGACATGGTTTAGTGGTGGACTTGGCAGCGTTAGGTTAATGGTTGGTCTCCGTGACCTTAGAGGTCTTTTCCAACCTAAACGATTCTGTGATTCCTAACATGTGGCTCCTGCAGACTGCCTGGAGATACAGTTCAGTGTCAGCCCGAGGTGCAATAACCAAAACCAAGGAGTTAGTAAGGAGCAGTGTGCTATTTGCTTAGTTTACACATACAGGCAGGCAGTTTTCCCATGGTTAATAAGTGCAGTGCGTGTAGCAAAGACTTAGGGTCAGGTCTTTCCCTTCACCAGAACTGCAGGTGAAATGAGGAAGAGCCTGCCGAGGGGCAGCTAAGGTCTTCAGCCTGGGCAGAACTGGATTTTGCACCAGCCCCTTTTGCTTCCCCTTGCTCCCTACTTGGCATAAAAGGCATACAAGGAAGTTGGCAGGTTTACCGGTAAACGTAACAGCAAGGAGCCAGCATAGCCGTACCTCAGGGATGTCCAGCATTAGTCCCATCAGTCCCACGACCCCATCAGCCACCATCTCTCACCCGCCAGCTGCACCAGTGTTGGCTTAACCTCCCCAAGCTTCTCACCTCCACAACGGTGAGCATCAGGTCATGCACAGGCGTGGCTGATCCATCTTCTGTGCTGATTCTGTCACTAAAAACAGGGCGAAACACTGCCTTTATATGTACCCCATGGCTAGCCGTACCCTGTATTTTCTGCTCTACAGTCCAGGGCTGCATTTCCCAAACCTTCTCTAATCCCAACCACTGCTGTAGCTGTTTTTTTGTTGGGCTTACCATCCTAGTTAATTGAACTTCCAGTGTTCTTAGGAGCTAATTAAGTAATTGCTGGCCTGACTGGCAGAATGCTATATTGTGATGATCAGGTTTCACTCCTGATTGCCTTTTTTTCAGGGAATCTTATGTAATCTACTTCACATTTCTGCTACCTCTGTTTCCACGTATGTAACTAGGACACAAGAATCTTTATCTCTTTGAGAATTTGAGGAAGAGAGTTTTGTAGGAAGTATGTAACAGAGTTATATATTAACAATACCACTAGTTCCATAATTAGGAACTTCTATCACTCTTTTTCAACATGCTGTATAAACCTTGCCCATCATATCTAAATAATTATTTCAGTAATGAGTTGGTAAGCATTATTACTCTTCTTCTGTAGACAGAAACTGAATGCCGCTTATTTGACCTCAGGTCGGCAATACGCCACACAGGGCTGCAGCAGCGATTAGAGTTTTGGTTCTGACACAGCTCAAACCTCAAGAGTATCTGGATGCTCTCACTCAGCCATAAAGCATCACCGAAGAGTTCTTAAAGATTTCACAAAGCTGCTTGTGCAGTATCTTTTGAGGAGTCAAAGTAGACACTAGTCACTGCTACTCAGTGGTGTGATACATGCCACCATGCATTTCTACCTGTAAACGAAACCACTATTTTGAAAACCAACCATTGTCTTCCACAAGAAACAAATCCTACCACCCCCAGTAAGATTTGTGCCAAGGTAAAGAAAGGGTATGCCATGTGCAAGCGGTACACACGCTTCATTGCTCACTCAAGATGGATTAAGATGAGAAGCCTCTATGATTTCTGGATCTAGAGCATTGCAAAGCTAAATTGATGAATTACCTCTCCTTCACTTTCAGCTGTCAAGCTCCAACTTTTTTTCAGTGCAAAACATTATTTCCTTATGCTTCAATCGTTTTTCCACATTCTTTTCACTTAGTGCAGCTGTAGCTCCACTTTGTGGAAGAAGAAGAAAGCAGAGAGTGACCCAGGTGTGTTATCTGCAGGATTGTGCAGTTTCTGAACCTGGCAGGCATATAAAAGACGTGGGTCTTCAGAATCGGCCAACAACGATTAGCGAGGACTAAGGCCATTTCTCATTCTTTTTCAACTTGAAAGGCACTCAAATCATCACCTTGCTGTATTTCTTCCTCCTACTTAGTCATAAATATACAAAAAACAACGGTAAAATACAGCATGCAAAAAAACTGAAGGGAAATGTATTTCCTATATAACTACATACGCAGCCATGGAAACTGCCTGACCACAGATTCATTTTTCATAAAGGAGGAGGAAGATTTTTCAACCTGTTCAGTACCCTGTAGAATATTCTTATAGAAATTAATGTATTCCATCTCTCAGGAAATTCTCCAGTTCTAGGGTTAATGCTGGAGATGAACTGGCATGGTTTTGAGTGTCCAGAGGCTACAGTTATGAAAGCTTTTAAAGCTATTAAATAACTAACCACAATACTTTAATTATATTTACAAATTCTTTTTAAAATCTGTTTTCTATACAATGGAAGAGGACTGCATTTCAGACAGGGCTACCTACTGACTGCACAGAACTGAAATGATTTTTCAAGGAAGGTGATTTGGAATAGACTTTCTTTAAAAAATGCTGGTACTTCTGGATGCTGTAAAATCAAGATCACTTTGTAACGAGGGTGGGGATTTGGCTTAAGACCTCTGACTATAGGTATCCACATACAGGTGTCTACAAGTGTACCTGATGCTCCATTCCAAGTATAGAGAGCAGAGATTTGGTCAATGAAACGGCAATTTCAGGCACAAGGCAGTGCGTGCGTGCATTAGGGAGCGACATCGCTTTCTGAGCTCCAGTGACTACACCGGGAGTTCAGGCACCCGGTGCTCATGCACAGACCTGGAAGTGGCACCTCAGTTTAATGCCAATTTCAAAATAAATCTCTCCCAAACCATCCAGAGTTGCCCTCTGACAAGTTGGCCCTACACAGGACAAAGCATTATTCTGGCACTTAGCTTTGAAGAGATTTGTGAAATGGTTTAGGAACCCCTCTCAGTGCCAGCCCCGTCCTGTGCTTCAGCAGAGCATGCTCTCTTAATTGCAAGTTCACGTCATGTCAGACTGTGGCAAGAGCTGTAAAGCCTCACTAAGTGCTGGTCACGTCAATTTGATCAAAACTATGTCAGAATAATAGGAAGAGAGAGGAGCTGGATTATCCTTTTAGTAGGTGGGGGCATTATCTCAGCTTTGGATTTTAGGACCAATGCTTTTTTAATGCTTTGTAGGCTGTACTCAAACCAAACCCAGCACAGAAAAGTGGAAGCAGCTAAGGTGCTTTGAAATGCTCACCCATGACTGCTGCCTCAGTAGTTTCATTTCAGGGATGATCTTGTCTGAGGAGAAAGCCCCAGGTCTCTGTGAGGAGCAGGAGATAGACATGTTCTGAACAATCTTCACAAGGCATTTGAGGACTTTTCAGGAAGCCAAACAGCAAGGGGAAAAAGTAACAAGATTTTTGACATAACGTGGAAAGTCCTGAGAAAGGTACTTCAACTTACATGGAGCTCTGAAGACTACATGTAGCATTGAGGGATGGATGCCTTGCAGCAGCATAACATGCAGCTCTGTCCCCTCAGGCTCACGCATGCAGGGTGAGCACCGAAAAATCAGTGGTGGCCCAAAGGAAGAACGTGAGAAAGCTGGATGCCTCACTTATGTACGTACAGTCCTGAAGGATGGTGCAAGCAGGCCTGAAGCCTTCTGGCTGAGGGCCATACAGCAGGACAGCGTTGGTGCTGATGGAAACAGAGGGAACCACACAAAGCTCTGGCTGGGACTGCCTGCTCAAGAAGCCAGAGATGGGAGGAGAAAGTGTCTGAAAATATTTTGTTTACTTGAAAGAAATTCAAGGAACAAACACAGCTAGTAAGTGGCTACGGCATGTCCCAGGCCCAAGGACGCCATATCCTCAGCGATGTTAAGAAGCAAGCAGGCATCTGGAGCACGAGCAGCAGCCCTCGTTTCAGGACCGCTGCCAAACACCCCACGCTGATGCTGACAGTTTCAGGCTTTAAATTCCCACCAGCTCTCCACACAGACCATTCCTCTGGGGGGAGTTTGCCAAGCAGGCCTCTTCGGAGAAACCGTCTTTCTTTCCAGGGTTTAATGTAACGCCAGGGAAGCGGACCATGTAAACAGTCTGAGCCTCTAAATGAAAGGAATGTAGAAAGGAATGGATATGGAGGACTAGAATGTAATTCCTGTAAACAAAACCATCAGCTTCTTTTAAATTAAACACATACCTATCTTCCTACCGCTTTGTATATATATGCATAGCAGCTCAGTAAATTCCTGGGAAATATGGGAGGCAGTGGTCTAGCATCCAAAAAAACATTGCTTTAAGCTTTACTTAAGGAAATTAAATTTATGAGAGTCTAAAGCCTGTACTGTTATGACGCTTTGCTGTTACGTGACAGTAGTCCCAAAGCTGCAAGTTAGATGCCGAATGCATTTAAAAAATTCATTAGACTTCACAATACAGTTAAAATCCATCTTATCTATTTGACAACTGTTTAAAAAAAATGCCCCTCCCCCCTTTTTTTTTAAATGTCATCAAAATCAAGACGTCTGCAAAGGAAACCTAGGGGAATAACTGCAAATACAGAATTTGTGTGAGATTTTGCATATGTAAATAAGGTGATGAAGCAGAAGACGACAACAATAATTCTGAGGGTTATGAAACCTTAGTATGACAATTTCACCAAAGCAGTTATGCTTTTTTTTTAAGCTCTAGGGCCCTATAATGTTCTTCATTAACTGCTGTAGAGGCCACTGTAGTATGGAAATGCCACCAGAAGATGTCAGGCACGGACCGTGAACGGGGCAGGGGGGTGGCAGGAAAGATGCCTGAACAAGCCAAGCCCACAGAAATAAACCTTCAGCTGAAAAGCACTTGACAGGCACAGATGTCATTGCTTCATACTTAAGGAAAATGCCAATTTGGGAAAAAGAGAAAACAAAGTTTCTGACATTGTTATATCTTGAAATTAAAAGTAAAAATATCTATCTTTCTCATCTACTCTCACTAGCTCTTTTAATACTTCAGAAGAGCAATTCCAGTAAGACCTGAATGTTGGTTCAAACCAACATACCTGCATACGTGCCTGTGTATACCCATGCACACACACGCAAACCCCCACACAACTCTGGGATCGAGCATGACATGTTTGATATGTGCTACAACAACTTCCTGAAAATTTGTGTACTAGACATTACAAAGTCCATAATGACTAAATAGGTTTTAATGCAATCCATTAGAACTGTTTTACCCAAGAAACACAGAGCAAATTGTGTTTGACTGTTGCACTTTTTATGTCTGCAGATTCCCTTTCAGGGTACTCAAGAGAAGATATTGATCACTAAGAACAGAACTGAGTTCAGTATATTGCAGACCTAAAGGTTTATGACATTTAAGATTACAGTGCTTATCTACTCTTCAGCTTTTGCTTTCGCTACAAAAGATTATGCTCTGGTAGGTTTTTATGGCTTCTCTTCTATTTCCTTATACCCATCCATAATCTTTACTGAGTACTGGGATGACAAATGGAGCAATAACAACCTGCTCATGTGGATTCATTTCTGCCCAGTGCCTAGTGCTAGGCAGGCAGCAACCGGTCGTCTGTCCGAAGACATTCTGAACAGATGTAGTCTGCCAATTTTCAGATACCAGATTGCAAGTCGTATTTTTTTCAATTTTAAATCCTAAGCGGTCCAGCAGAAACAGCAGGTGCTGTACCAGGTTTAGCACCCTATGGATTTGAGAACATGTGATGGGACGGACTGTTACCTTCTAGCTGGCAATCCCCAAATGGTTCAGATTCACATAAAACCAAGAAACAGAACAGTTTGGATTTCAAATGAAGAGACAGCGTCCTTTTTCAGTTCCCCAGGACAGAAGGGTTTTGCTGTCCCAGCCTTCAGCAAAAGGCAGGGTGGGGAGAATAGATTTTTGGTTCAACTGTTCTTTATGAATGTAGATCTGAACAGTTCTATCTCCAGCATTAAAAAAACGATTAAAGCCACATTTACTATAAGAAAGTACTGTCTTTAAAGGGTTCACAGCCTTAGAAATAAGCAACAGTTACCATTTAGCAATGAATTATGAAAATTACTTACAAATGTATACTAATTCAATTATCTTGGAAATTACTGTTCACTTTAAGGTCAAGAACAGATGCAGCTCCAATACTGCAACTTCATTAATGTTTTAGTTTCCTGTAACTATAACTTCGGCACTTACTGTCCATACCTCACAGAAGTTGAATTACGATTATATCAGGATGCTTTTCCTTGTCATTTTGTTTCACTTCAGTTGAATAAAATCAAGATAAACCACACCTAATTTGAGTCTGATTCAATCACACACCCCTATCTACCCCACGCCAAACCAGCCTGGAATTACTTAAAACCTTTACTCCACCTACTGACCTGCAGTACTGGAATTTGTAATGGAGTTCGTAAACTAACACTGCAGGTCAAGAGAAGAATGTTGAAAATGGGAGAGACAGTAAACAGACCAGCCAAGAGACGCGACTTCATCCGAACTCGCTCCTGAGGAATTCGGAGGCTGGGAGAGCAGCACATGGTGTCCTCACACACCTTCAGGGCTCCGCTTCTAAGGACTAGGTAGAACTGTTCAATTTGATTTTATAAAATATATTCTGTGAAATGATGTTACATTAAAGTGTTCTGTCTGTATAGGAGGAAAGACAGATGAATTTTTATTCCCCTTTGAATTAAATCGGCACACAAGTCGTCCGGGCAAAACAGCGTGAGCCCCACCTCTTCTGAGACAAACTTGCAAAGTCCCTTGATTAAAAAGCAGTCTGCTAGCTTTTAATTAAGATAGCACTAGGCTCCTTTAGGTTTGGGGGTTTCTGTTGGTTTTGCTTTGCTATTTTTTCCTTTTTACATAGCTCTAGTAGTTCTATATATCTGATGTTAAAATTAGAATAGCTCTTACACCTACAAAAATACAAATGAGATATACAACAAACGATCCTGAACAGCAGTTCCAAGACACGCTGCAATATACGTAACATGTAAGAAAGTAACTTTCCAACACCTAGTGCCACCACATACAAGTTTTCATTCAGGATATTTTGGTCTCTTCGGGCCTTGTGAAATGGGAGAAAGAAAAGAAGTCTTTCTTTCCCATTTCAGAAAGAGAATACAAATGGAAACCTTCACACAAAGAGAGCTGGACATCTGGACCTCACCAGGTGCCTTGGTCTCTCACCGCGTCAAGGCAAGGAAGCCTTTCGCACTCAATACACAGCTCCCCTTTTACCTCACCGTGTACCAAGGGCAGTCACAAGGGTTGGCCGTTGGATCCCTTTTCCCTTCCTTAGGGACAGGGCTGTTGACACCACCGCCCCATTTAGCTATGTCCCTTTCAGCTCAGCGGGGGAAGACGACAGTGTGGGACCTCACGCGCAGGCAGCAGTTTGCTACCAGGTTTTCTTCTCTTTCCTTGCCCAGGGCTCTGCTCTGGCTCCCTCGGAAAGCTCTCAGACAGCTCGTTCGCTTTCTGAAAAAATAGATCGCTGAACTGGCTTCTGATTCCATTCCCCAGCTGGCTGCTTCCCACACTACAGTTCTTTGATCCTAGCCTTTCCATGAGATTATCGGCATGTGCTGCCCAGCTGTATTTCCACCTTGAGGAAGGCTCAGAGAGCCCAAGCAGCCCGAGCCCGCTCTCGACCCAGCCCAGCCCGTACGGGGAAGAGCACCCAGGCAAGGTCTCCGACACGCAGCTGCCTCTAGAAAGCAGCTGACTGAAAGGCCTTGGCTGAGGTATCTAAACACCTCCATCTAATGAGTAACCAGGCTACTGGAAACAAAACTGCTGGTTTAGGATGGAGTTCATACCACCTCTTGTATATAGTCTATCATGTATATAATCCAGTAATAAACTAGATAGAGATCCTGCTTCCTCAGCAGCAAGTCAGAAAGCAGAGCAAAGAGTTATCGGAAAGAGACTATTTTGTCTGGAGAGGTCAGTGTTTCAACCAGAGCTTGAGTGATTTAAGCAGCCCATAGTCAAGCGGGCTATGGGATTTCTCTCTCCTCCGCTCTTTAGCACTCCGTCCAGCCTGGTCCCTCCTGAGGGCTGACATCCTTCTCTAGTCATTATGCTACTGAAGTAGATTTCATAAACGACTTAATACCAGTGGTTTCCCAAGTATGGGCCACAAATCACATGCCCTGGATCTACAGAAAGCTGGCTAGCTCTGTCAAGCTGACTCTGCTCATTTCACTTAGGAAGAGAAACAACAAATGGGAAAAAAATGTACTGAAGAGAAAAATGGATTGTACAGTTGTATCTGTATTAAATTAACAGAAGAGGAAAGAAAACCTTATAGAGAGACAAGCTAGAAACACAGATGCTTTCCTACTGTTGCTTTTCCATGTAGGCATTTTCTGTAATTGCTACAGAAGCAGTTATGCAATCCTGAACAGATCCTCTATTTAACATGGTTATATTTGGGAGGAAACTTAGGAATTAGTTTTTGTTCTTGTACAATGAAATTACTTGTGGTGAGACTGCCCTCTTCCTGGCTTTCTGGCATACAGCTCTCACAGGAGGACTGCATGGTGACAAGGGAAAGTACATGGAGACTAATTAATCTTGTGTTGCATCTGTTTTTAATTCCTAATTTAGAAATACATTACAAACAGATTCTAGAATGGCCACCCAAAGTTCTGAACATCTTTTCCAAAATACCCAGCTCTCCAGTAACACTAAAACCCATTAAACCACAGTCTTAGCAATGATCATCAAATCCACCTCTCCCCTTCTAAGAAATAACTATTTCAAAACCTTGAGAGAAAGGGGAAGGAATGAGAAGTGTTTACAGTATCTAGATAGCTAAAACATTAGTTCTCTTGAATACGGAACATGAGTTATAAAACACAGAAAATTTCAGAGTTGAGGAGTTCTTGTGGAAAATCTTAGACTAGCAGATCTATCCCCTTTACAGAAAAAAAGGTCCCTCAAATAAAATCAGAATCCTTCTACAGCAGATCAGAGATGAGAAAGGTAAGCTCCACTTCCTTCAAATGCACCTGGCACTATGAATGACATAATGGCATTTCTCCTTCCTTTTAAAGGATCCTTTCAAAGGACTAGATGCTGCCCAGGTATTGGGGTTTTTTTTAAACACAGAGCACAGAAACCATTCCACGCTAAGATCATCCCATGCTATTCTTTAGTTTCTCTCACAGACATTACTCTTACTTTGCTGTGATTCAAAGGAACAGGTTACTACTGCTAGTGACACTGGTCCGTAGAGTTTGGAGTGCTCTTAAGACTGCTGCTCACAGTCAAATTCCTCCTTTCCTCATTGAATAAAGTCCCATCACAGCCACTCTGTTATCTCTTCATGAACTGTTTTTTAAATTCTGCCTGGTTCTTGCAGAGCTTGCAAACTCCCAGATTTCTCTGCAGCTCCACCGAACCAACCTTGCTGTCAGGCAGTATCAGACTCACCCACACGGTAATTCAAGGAAAGACGTAACAGAGTACACAGCAGCACACACACACACACTCACAGCTGTTGCTCAGAATTTGCTACTGCTTCTGCTGAGCCGTCTTCATTGCCTGCGGATACTTTCTCATTTCTCTTTTTATTACATATCTCTGAGACAATTTTAAAAACTACATGTGCCAAATACACTTTCAAAATACACCTGAAAATATGTAATAAGTTTTAAGCCTTGTACTGTGATGTTTACCAAAGACCATATAGGCTTAGTAACAGCATATAGATCTTTTTATCAGCTGAAAACTGACAAAAGCAGTAGCCTTTATAAGCTTATCTGCCTGAAAAGGAAGAATCTCCGGGCTCTCACCTTTCACAGCCCCTAGTCTGGATGCCTTTCTAAGTTGACTGGATGCCTTTCTGGTTGACTGCTGTTATTTTGCTGAGTGCTGGGACAGGCTGTCTGCTGGCAAGAGGACTCCAGCCACCCTCCTCTCGCATTTGACTTACTGTGCCCATTTTGTTTTAAAGCCTTTTTGCAACGTCCTGTTCTTTCACACTCTGACCCCTCTTCCGTCCCTTTCTACTTCCTCTGTACCCCATAGCTATTACTCTCTATTGCACTAAAGAAATAAAAGGAAAAACAGAATCAGTATGCATGAGGACTTATTTTTAAGTAATGGTATTTTCCACAGGTTCAGTACAGCCTAGCTACTGTGATAACTATTTCCATGCCAACATATCAACCAAACAGCATTGTCTTTTCCCCTCCCAAGCCAAACATCATCATCTCATACAAATACACTCCTTGCAGGCATACTTACCAGCGCCTCGATCCCTACCTGCCATCCAGCCTGACCTTTGCTCGCGTTCCCGTCTCTCGACGACACACCCTAAATTCTCGCTGTGACACACAAGCAAAAAATACTGTAGCAGACCTGCAATGAAGTCAAGCATCATAAAAAGCGTAGTTAGAGGAATGAGAAAAGGCTGTATAACACACCCAGCCTTTTCCCTGTATGACACTGAATTCGAGGCTTGCTTTCCCTGGCCTTGCAGCTTCCCATCTTAGGCTTGGGATCCTTGAGCCACATTAGCAAGAACTGTAGCAGTACACGTGTATTTGGTCTTTGCAATTCACCAGGCAGAACATGACTCACTCGGAACTTGTGCTAAATTGAAGTGTTTCCTTTTCTATTTTGGAAAAAGGCCTAATATTTAGCTATATTCTGTGCTCACTGGGAAATTATTTTACAGAGATCTGATTTCTTAAGCACCATAAGAAATATTCTTCAAAATGCCATTTTATCTCTTCTTAGAAGTGCCAAGAATGCTTAACAAGCTAAATAACGTAATGTTACGCAGGGGACAAAACAGGGGGGAAAAGTTCTGCCCACGATTTCAAATTTAGATGCTTTATTCAAAGTGATTTAATTACTGCTTTTCTTGAGAGGTGATTAAAGTTCATTAAAATCCAAAGTAACGCTTGCCAAGATCTCAAAACAGCTTACTATTTTACTTCTTGCATAATGATGAGAAAAAATATGTTTTGTTTCAGTCTCTTTGGTGAGGAGATATAGTATTTTGCCAGATTACAAGGAGGAAAATTCTCCTTGGTGCCAACGCCTAGTAAACTGCATCCTGTGTCTCACTGCCTCGGTGCTGAATGAGGCAGCTGACAAATCAATAGCTGACTTGCTTTAAAACCTTCCTGTTTCTGGGCATTGGGACACGCTGTTATTTGCAAGAGAGCAGTGGGAAAGACAGGTGAAAATTTCATAGAGGAAGAGCAGAGGAGGAACATGACATTCCGCCAATTTACAAATAAATGGAAGCTGATTCATCCTGTCCAGTGGGTTTTCATATCAGCACTCAGTTAATGATACTACCCTGAAATATGTTGGTTCAGCTGCCTAGCTGCAGCAGCTTAGCGGACAGCACAGTGTATCTAGAGTATGGCCTGAGAGAGGAAAAAACCAAACAGAAAGTGCTTACCTATAACTCTTGCTCCCCGCATAGGTACTTCAGTTGTTTACTTTCTGTAATCACACAGCTCTGACTGCAGCATGGGGCCAGAAAAGACTGCTAATAAATTCAAATATTGAGCATTTGGCAGCATTGATACAGGCATTTCCTGAAGCCTTAACTGTTTTTGCATCCATGGCATTAAAAATGAGTAAAATACACAGAACACTTCAATTGCAGACGTAAATAGTAATCTGCTGGGATAACCTTCCTTAGATTTAGAATGTAAGCTGAACTATATTTCAGCTTAAGCACTGCAAATCTCAAGAGGTATCAATAAGGCAAAAGATAACAGAAGAAAATGAAACCAAGAAAAAGGACAATTACACTTGTCTACTGTAGAATCCTCAAGTAGCCAAATGAGATCTACTTGTCTTTAAGTGTCATAAAAAATAATTCAGTGCTGTTGAAGGAAAAAAAAGGATAGTGAAGTGAGAGACCTGGAAAGCTTGAGTCTTCAGTTACCTATAGATTAGAAGCACCACAGCAAAAGACTTGAGAAGTCTGCATCTTCACTGACCTACAGAATAGACAGACCAAAGACATAAGCTTAATTCATCCATTTCAGTAACACTTTCGGATATAGGAGTTTAGTTTCTACTTTGAATACTTCTTTGACCTCTCATCTGAGCTAACATCCAATTTACAACCTTACTGTGGATCTCTTAACAAAATTCAGTATGGCACATCGCTCTCCATTACAGAGGTAGCCCTGTGAACACCTGCTGGTCACTAGCCTTTGAATCGGCGAACACTTCCACTTCTTACAAATCCCAAATAGCAATCCACTTTCTTCAACTGGTGGAGTAAAGCTACACTGTTATTGCCAGGAACAGTTTCCAAATATTGGAATATGCTCCCACAGAAGGAAGCCAGTACAATTCTTTTTGCTCTCAACTGCCTCAGCTACAATATTAACAGCATTCAAAAAGCAACGTAAACTCAATGGACAGGTTGCCAAATAAAAAGGATGCGATTCCTACATAGAGAGTTTCTCAGTGGAGACTCCTGACAGCTGCTTAAAAGAAATCTGAAAGAAGTGCATACTTATAGAGCTGCACAAGCCGTTTTATTCAAAATAAGAAGCACTTTTCTGGCGATCCTTATCCAGTTCTGGGCTTTTACAACTGAGTGCACCCAGAAGAGTATCTTTCTCCTGCTGCTATGCAGATCAACCAAAAACACACAAGTGAACTCTCAGTGAAACAGAAAAAGTTAAGAAAGCGAGTAATGAATGCTACTGAATACTAAAAAAAGTAGGAAAATGTAAATAATGTTTTCTTTTACCTATTTTTTTAGTCTTAGGTACTACTTAAAAAACAGTTAATAATCATTGCAGTTCTTACAGGAACATGACTTTCAAGCAATCAATTTTTGGATTAAAATTTTTAGTATTAAAAAATGACAGCTCATTACACCAGCAACAAATCGCTAATGCTAGTTAGCATTTCCTATAACAAAACAGTTAATTTTTCAAACAAGTACAGCTATTTAAATGGATGTAAGGGAAGCACCTGAATAGAGTCAGTTACGTTAAAAAAAAAATCATTCTAACCTTGTAAACATAAACATATGATACATATATTTGTAATTATTCTAAGCATTTTTAAAAAACTCATACAAGCACCACCACTTTAGACAGGCACAGTGAATTACATTAAAGTGTACTAAATGACTTCACTCGGTGACATTATATTCAACGTGCTTTTTAAAAGACTCTTCAAATCATTTTGTTCTATAGCACTTGCATATACCTATCTGGTATACTGCAAAAGTAGTTGTCTATTTTTTTTTTCTTCCCCACCCATAAATCTGTCAGCAGCTGTTGAAGAAGACTTTGTAATACTTAAAACTGCAGGATGCAGCAAAAGGGCGCTCAGATGCAAGCAGATATCAGAAGTCCTCCATATGGTCCCAGTGCTTCAGCAAGGGGCTCCCACCATATCCTGAGAATCAGCTCTATCACATTTCTGCTAGAGATCTAAATGCCTGGGGCTAGCCCTACACACTCCCCAAAACATCAAACACACTAACCAATATTACTGTAGTAGTACCACAAATTACATAATATTTGAAAAGTGATGTCCAAAATTTCTGCTTACTCATCTACAGCCTAGCATGGTCTAGGAAAAATATGACCAAAGCTCTGATTTTAGATAGCAATTTGCATATCTTGGAGGGTGGAAAGTCATATTCTTTTCCTTTTTAAGTAAGTATCTGTGCAAAGGTGAGCAAATGAAAAGCTGGAGGTCATATTTTTCTCATAAAAACACTAACTATACTGCAGCGATAACTGGAACCACCTTTAGATCTTTATAAAATATCCAGTTTGTTGGCCTTTCCTTGTTGAAAACTATGTGAAAAAAATGGAGAAAACCCAGATTTTCTTCACCCTTACACACCTATTCCTCTCCCTAATATTCAATCCTGCACAGTCTCAAGCCATACATTTTTTCCTTGTTTTCTCCCTGCTTTTAACTATCTTTATAAATCCTAGAATCTGACAGTGAAAATTGGAAGTGGCCAGTCTTTTTTAAACATCACTTCTCATACAAAGCCAGAGCAACACAATTACAGGGTTTTTTAAGTGACATTTTATTATGAACTATAGTGAGCAGAAGCAGTTAAATGGGAACAGCGATTCAGTTGGGAACAATTAGCATTTTCTATCTAATTGCCTCACAGAGAAATATGAGAGTTATTTCTAGAGAGTCTCAACTTGCAAAGCTTCAGTGGTTTTATTGTCCCCACCCATTAAATATATTTGGTAGCTGGCTGTAACCACACTTACACTGTTGCAATCAAAATTTTAAACTCTAAAATGCATCACTGTTGTAACGAGCCTTCAGGCAAAAGCAGAGATTAACATTTCTGAGAGACAGAAAAACAAAGATTTCATTCCACAGGCTCTCAGTCTACAAAATCTGATTTCCAGAGATAAATACTAATGGAGAATGTGTCAAGATGCCAATTATCAAGCTGCAGTTTTCTCAAATATAATCTTGTGCAACAAAACCCCACTGTTTTTCTTTTAAATTATGCTTTGGGTTCTTAGAAAATACCCTGGTACAAAGAAAGGACAAGAGTTAATGCTGCTTCATTGCATGAGATTACACAATAGCTTGTTGAATGAGTCTGTAATACCTAAATATCTTCAGGTCATTTCATCAAGGGAAACCCATAAAAATTGCTTGAGTTCCCGCCCTCAAAGACTAAGCAGAGATTAAGTTCTCATTTTTGCTGTCACCACATTTTAAGTGCATCCCTTTGCTATTTCAGAAAGCATGGATTTTATTAGCCGTAACATCTAAAGAAGTCAACAATTAGAAGATCAATTACAAAACGTGTTCATCTTCAACAGCATTTGTATACCAGAAAAAAAGGCAAAGCATTAGCACCAAATATGCCTACATTTTCATTATCTCCCTTATTAAAGAAATTCCAGATCTCAAAACAAAGTTTGATACCCATGTTATTTAATATTCTTAAAAATTTACAGCATATTGATTAAAAATCAACATAGACTTGGATTATCTCAGCAGTGTAGATAAGGCTTTTACCTTTTGTTATGTGTAACAGAGCTTTACTATGTAACAAATATCTACAAGTCAAAGGCATTAATTAAAGATATCAAAGCTGGCACCTCTTACCTCAAAGATTCTAAAACTTACACAACTGTTGCCAAAGTTTACTGTTTAATCTTTCAGCAATTAACACCACAGACACATTTCTTGAAGAAAGCCTAAAATACATATTAAAAAGTAAGAGAATCTCACTTTTCCTTCTCCTTCATCAGCAACATGCACTACAATTCCATCACTAATTACAAACAATGTTTTGCGTGGTTTGGTCCAAACTAGTAGAAAATGCAAGTCAGATACTTCTAGAACTCTGCTGTTATTCTTTGCTATGTTAAGGTACTTGCAGGACTTCAGTCTGCAGAAACAATTGTATTCCCTAGAAGCCCATCAATGACTACCAAGGTAGTCACTCAAAAACACTGCTGGGTTTTGTCTTTTTAGCCAGATTTTTCTTCAATGAAGACGACAAGGACTTACAGATTTCTTTCGATCTTAAAGTGCTTAACCCTCAAATGTGCTCCTAGAACTTTTCCAAAGATTTAACTTCTAGTGCTTGTTAAAAGAAGGCTTGGAGGTTTTGGGTTTGTTGAGGTAAGCACTCTCATCAAGACTATAAAATGAGCCCAATTTAATCGTGTTAAGATTAAAAAAGTCTTCTCTGAAGGCAGCAACTTTCACTTCCAAGAAAAGGCCTAGGGGACTTGACATTGCCTAAGAAAATGAAGCACTGTCTTTTTATGTAGTATAGAAGACTCCAGCCATTTCCTAATCAAATATTAAAACATGCCAAATGCTTGATATTACTTCAAATGCCTTGAGTGAATCCAGAAGTTGCCGGTCAATTTTTTCTTAAACAGAAATCCCTACTGAGGTATTAGCAAGAGAGACTATGGGTATTGGCTGTGTAAATGGACCTTCCTGCTCAAGGAATGCCAAGTGAAATGTAAGCATCAGTTTCCACACGCAAAGGGTTGTCAGCTGCTAGACCAGAAGCTCTCGGTGGCAAACCTGCAGAGAGATGTAGGCGGAAACCCACTAGACCTCCATAGAGCATTGTGCTATGTGGGACCATCAGATAATCATCAGGAAGATATCCCTGTTGTTGACTCCTGCCCAAGTGCTTTCCATACGTCAACATCACTCTTACATGTGATATTCCTACAAGGTTTCCTTTTCATTTTTAACAACTGGAGAGTAACAGAACTTTTTATGGTATAACTAGAGCACTGGATCATCTTAATATCCACATCAATATTCAATCCCTCTCAAAACCTTGGTAAGTTCTTGGTGTCCCAGAGCAACTTCCAGCAGCAGTACGTTCCACAGTGTAATCATCCACCAAATGAGAAATTCTCACACAAATGTTTGAGGTCTGTCTAAGAAAGGAAAAAAATCCAGCAAAGAATAGTTCTATGGACATTGTTACACTTCACAGATACCACTTGAAGGTTCTAGCAGAACAAGGGAAACAAGAAGATACCAACATTACAGAAGAGAATAAAATTACAAAAGAGAAAGGAAGAGATGGGCTGGAGAAAAATTAGAACATCTACAGGAAAACATACGAAGTGCTAAGATCAGGTAGATATTGTATGGCAAATCCAGTGACTAAAGGAGGAACACAGAACAGGCACTTGTGTACTTGAAGCCAAAATATCCCAGCAAGACTGAAGAACCTACAATGCCAAATGCAAAAACTGAGGAAGGACATACTTTTATATTTTAAAACAAAATCCAAAGACCACTGGGTTTTCATAAACCAAGTCAACTGTAGGAGAAATGATCCTAAACCAAATTCACCCAACTTTTTAAAATTTATTAAGTGCAAATGCTCATAATGTCATAGTGTTGAATGCATGGTTCCTTATGGTATTTGTGTTTCAGGCTGGTTTTTTAAAACAACATTACAAACTTTATGATGAACTGTGATATAGTTACTATCTCCCCAGTGTTTGCTGATGATCCACTTGTTCTCCTTATGTGTAGTCTCCAGCAATGAATGACAAGGAGGTTGTCTTTAATGATTCTGCCTGTGCAGGAGAAGAGACCATGTATTCATATAGAAACTTCAGAAATTAAATCTATTGTGAAGTCAACTCACTTCATTTGTGTAGAAGTAGCACTGTAACATCCTTCATTATCTTTTCCTGGGAAGGGCTATACTTCAACTTTGAAGTACAGGAAAAGGTCATTTCCATCTAACTGATGGAAGGATACTCGCTACATTCCTAAGCAGAAAATTAGTATAGTGGAAATATGCAGATTTCTCTCTTGTGTGTGTACAAACACATGCACACTTGAAGAAGTGAATCTGAACATAAAAATAATTCTAGCAGCTAAGGTTGGGAGCTTCCCAGTATGGGTGACAAATCGAGCTAGAATTTTAGTCAGACAATATTAACTCTCCTTTAAAAACAATAAGTAGTCAGCCTGGATTAAAAAGAATTTTGTTTTATTTGGACAAAGGCACACAGTCTTTATTGTTAGATTAAACACGTATCTTTTACCTGCAATAGCAAGAATCTCAACATAATTTTTAATCTGATATCACAAATAATATCACAACTAGTCAATGTTCAAAACTAAAATGGATATTTAGTTATTTATAGCTTAATGATGCTTCAACTTTTTAAATGCATATAATGGGTATTTAAAAAAAATGACTCTGCATTATGATTATGAGACTATTTTCAGAGAAAAACTCAACTATCACAATTTTTCCAGACCAGAAAGATCACAACTAGCCCTGAAGAAGAATGGTTACACCAGAAATAAAAGCAAAAGGATTATATTAACAGGGTAATGTACATCTGCTACAGTACAAGGAGAAATGGTAGGCGGAGATTTGCTACAGTAAGTCAACGTACTTGGAAGATCATGAATGCTACTAAAATACGTATGAAAGTCCTTTTTGTCCTGGATATATTTAAGTAGTCCTAAAGAAATGCTTAACAGAAGTAGAAATGCTTCTAGAAATGCTGGTGTCAATACCTTTTGCAGGTATCAACACCAGAATGACCAGCATGAAACAGATCTGTAGTGAACTTCTGTATCATTAACTTCCAAGATCCAGAATTCATTTGTTTCATTTTTAACAAAACTTTTAAGTATAATCCTTGGCCTCTTAGTCGTAGCAGCTACAAGTACCAGCACGAATTTTTTTTATTGTACTGTTTTTAAGTCATGGCTTGCAATGGTAATTTCTCCAACTAAAATAGTTGCTTCTTATTAAACGTCAGATGTTTATGATCATTAATACTGATGCAAATGGACCGACTCAACTGACATACTCATAAAGGGTCTGAGCCCAAGAAATACTGACAACTCAGTCATATGTTAATGGTATCCATAGTTATTACTCATGTATTTGTTTCCCTTTATTAAAAATTAATTAAAAATAATTACCTTTCCTCCTGGCTACTAATACTGATTTGTTTCAATTCAAGCTGGAAATAGCCACGAAGAACTTACAGAAAACCATAAAAGCTGGAGTCAGTGTAACTCTGCTCTCCTAGCAAAATCTTAATAGGTAATTTGATCTCCACTATTCCTTTTGGTCTCCCTTATGGTAGCAAGCTTCCAAGCTGTAATGATAGCAGACAAGTTGAAAAGAGCTTTGATGTAGGTTAATCAGTTGTTTCCAACATACTAAAACCACTGTATTTTTTGTAGTACTTATGCCAATCATAAATCTCTCCACAGCTAATTCTCAGTACAGCTGAATTAAAAAAAAAAAAAAAAAAAAATTAGGTTATACTTCCTACTTTGGAAGTCATTGATTTATTTCTTGTTACCCTCTTTTCTCACTCTACCTCTCAAATTCAGAGCCAATCTAACACAGAAATAATTAATCTCTGAATGTGTAAATACAAATCTGGTCATTAACCAAGAAAAATTTTGCTTTTAAGACAGAAAAAACCACTCATTTGCAAATACAGACTGTACTCTTTCAGTTAATAGTCACATCAAGTAACACTGAACTATAAACATGGCCATTTAATTATTTAAAAAATGGAAAATGAGCTACTTTGAATTTCCTTGTAAAAATCACCAACTTTTATATATGGTTGAACCTCTTCTTTAGGGAATAAATCCCACAAACATTAGTGCATATTATCAATGATAAAAATATTTCTGCACCATTTTAACCTTCAGTTCTGGATGTAGTATATATTTTCTATATGTGACCATAACAGGAGTATCATTGTGCATTATCAAAATAGGAATTATGTGCTGTTCGATATTGAAGTATCTCCAAAAAAAATTTTCTTAGTTGCTTTAGTCAATGGGAGTACTTTTCTGTCTACATTTCCTAGATGACCCAAGTTACCCAGAAACACAGATGCTAGACCTAAGTGGTTTGGTATGAATTTTAAGACATTAAAGTTCAGAAATCTCCAAGAGACTTACCCATACAATTAATATTGCATACTAATGTGCCCCCCCGCCCCCCCCCCCCCCCCCCCCCCCCCCAGAAAAAGCCCTAGTAAATTAATTTAGTCTAGGTACGTTAATAACCAGATTCATTCAGGAATCCCACAGCCTTTCCAAGTGAGGTGGGTTCCCACTTAGAGTGCTTTCTCTGCTTTTAAATCACACAACTAAAAACAATCGAGGTATTGGACTGGCAAGGATATGGACATGGGTTAGTGAACTGCTGGTAAGGTAGCTAATTTAACACCTTCAAATCACCTAGGAAAAAAACTTACTCTATGTTTAAGCTTGACTATAAGGTTACCCTACTGAAATAAAAAGATAATGACAAGAAATGAATAGACAATTATTAACATTCTACGCAATACATCATTTTTCCTAGAATCTACTAAACTTCTCCCAACAGTCTGATAATGTAAGCAATAATGAATTGTTACTGACGTACTTTTTTCCAAAACATCATCTAAATCTTCCAAACTGTCAGCGGAGTGTTATGCTTCAAGATACAATTTGTGGGAATTTTTAAAACCATGAAGAGCTTTATATTTTTATAATAAACAACAATGATAATGTCCTCAGGTACTTTTATCTGTGAGTACCCGACAGCTCCTTTGTTCACATGTTCTGGCTGAAGCATTACTGGTTTCAAATATTTGGAAACTTCCCTTGCCAGTACCTCTTCGAGGTAGGGTATCAGAAGTACTTCTGCCAAATATTCCTGTCAGCTAGATGTCCAAGTGAACAAAAAAAAAAAAAAAGTTCTAATTTCGGCATTACTACTGCTAAGTTTTAGTCAATACACATGCGAACCAAGAAGAGGTAATATGAAGACAAGTGATTTTTGTTTATGTTCTCTGTTGTTACTGTTCTTTGGTTTAAAATGTACGTGAAATACAGTTTATGAAATACCTCATTAACAACTTCGTATTAATATCTGTGTGTTCTGCATTAACTCCTTAATGATGCTTCAATATGTTTGACATCCCATGCCATAAATCTGTATGTACATTTCCTACCTAGCACACAGAGAAGGAAATCAGATGTTCTTCCAGAGAAAGTTTCACATTTATTCAGAAGGCATACATCTCAACTGATTTTTTATTACTTTAGATTTTTAATTTCATAAAACTGATAAATTAAGGGACTTTGTACTGTTTGAATAATATTGAAAGCAATATTCACTGGTGTATATCGTAGTTCAGAGGGCCTATACAAACCCCCCCCCCATACCATTTAAACCCCTGAGTAAAGGTTTTAAATGGTGTCTAATTGGGATCTCATCCACTGTGAAAGAAAACACCAAGGCATCCTGGAATATAAGTGTCTTGAAAAATACTTTAAAGCTTTGAAAAGTTCCTCCTCATTAGAATATACAAATGCAAAATAACCTATCCTATATCCAAAGCAATCCAAGCCGTAACAATATTACCTGGATTTGAACTTTAAGAAACTCTTACAGTCATTAAATACACATTATGAAAACAACTGGCAAATCTGAAAAGGTCATCGTTTTTATATCTTAAAGTTGCCTTTAAGTTTTAAGGTAACAAAAACTATATGCATGCAACTTTCTGACACCAAACTTCAAAATCGTCAAGAAAAAGCCTGGACTCTTCAAAATGTTTTCATTTCTAGTGTCCTGACTCAAACAACATATACATTTATTCTGATCAGGAATGAAAAATGTGCCGTATTAAGATGAAATAAAGTACATAAAATTCTTGTTAATCTGAAATTTGAAGAGAATTGTTAACTGAGGTCTGTGGTTAACGTCAAGTGAAAATTTTGTCTACTCTCATGTTATAGAAGAATCAGTACACAGTCATAAGTGGATTGTAACATCTAAATAGGCACTTTTTAAACACCTTGTTAGTTTAAAATCAAGGATAAAAGGGTTTTTTAAACCATTTGATGTTTCAAAAGGGCATGAATCACTTGTATGCCCCTCTACTTTGTTATGTACAAAAATCTTCACCCAGCTTAAAAAATGAAAACATCAAAAAACTTATATTGGCTATGATCACTACAAACTTTAAGATGACAGCTTTAAGTAGAAGAGTATTGAAAAAGTGTCTTTGCTAAAATGAAAGCTCCAGGCTTTGTTTGAATTCTCAACACAGCAAACAAACTTACTGTCTGATAGCAAACTTGCATTTCATCGCTAAAGCAAAAGCTTTAAAATAAACTGCAGTGCACAACTTCAATATGATTCTAGGAACTCATTAATGCTGATACCACAGCTGACTTAGTGGTTTTTTGGTGGGTTTGTGTTTGGTTTTTTTTTTTTAATAAAACCTCTCCCTCCTGCCAGAATACTGTTATACAGAAAAAAAAATTGCTACTCTCTAATATTGTAAGTCTTTCAGATACAGTAAAAAAACCTCAACATACAAGAGTTTTAGAGCAAGTAATCAATCTGCAAAATGTTATACATCAGTAATAAGGCATCCACTTTACAGCTGTTTAAACACAAAAGGAAATATTTCCCAAAATATATATTTTGGATCTGTGTAAACAAAGCTTCTATGTATTGCTTCCATTCATTTCAAAAATATACACCCACATGGACTGAAAGTGATCTTGGTGCTATGAATTTTAAATTACTGTAATTTATCCAGATGCAATCTGAAGATACAAAACCTGAATATTTTTGAACTTACTATTTTGAAATACGTCAAAAACGTTAATTATTCTTACGTGAAAAGAAAGCTAAAAATATACCCCAAATTTGATGCCATTTCATTGAATGAAGAAGAAAGTACTATGAAAATAAACATTCATCTGGTTTCCTAACAATAAATATAAAGACAGTTATTATAACATACTGCAACACAGGAAGTATTACTATATTGACCTTAACGTTCAATCAGTAGTTTGTTAAATCTTTCCTCACTGAGGCTTGAATCTTCTACCTTGTCAGCTGTCCAACAACTTTTAAGAGGGTTTTATTTTCTTGCTTCAATTGTTCATTTTCATCTTCTATATCATCTAGGTCCTGTGAAAGGAAAAAGAAATACAAACATTTCTCAGGACATAAATACAAACTTTCACTTAGTTGCAGCAGGAATTTAGCATCTTAGCTCTGAAATGAACAAGTTGGGGTTGGGAAGAATTAGTGCCACAGTAGCTACCCTTAAATCTGTTAAACTGGCCTTTTTCCAAGTGTTACTGTAATTACAAAACATTAATATTATATTCCCATGTAGAAGCACGTGTAAATGGAAACACATAATCAAAACTAAAGCTACAGCAGAAATCAATGCATCAAGAAACCAAAATAGGAGGGGCGCGATAATTTTATTGGCATATACAGAGAGTGTATTAGTCAGCTATTGCCTCTGCTCCCCAGACTGTGCTTGTCTGCAACTATCCTGCTCACATATACACATTACTGGTTATTACTGCAAGGTTACCTGCTTTGTGTTTTAAATTAAGTATCAAAATTTTCACAAACTGCTTGTCCACTTTTTTTTCCACTTTCTGTGAAAAAAATTAAAAGGCATTTTCTAACTTCTGTGTAAACTGCTACTGAAAGAACAGACAGCACACACAGTAATAATGGATGCTTAAAACAGATTGCTCCTACCCCAAATGTTCATCCTTCTTCCACCAATTACCATATTTACCCAGTTCCCATTTCACTTCTTCACTTCCTACCAAGTCTTTTCAAGCCTTTGGAGTGAAAACCAGTAAAATTGGCTGTTTAATGTAAGCATTACTTCAGCAAAAATAATTTTGCTGTACAAAAAAAACATGGAAGAAAACAGAATGAGAACAAAAAAATGAAGAAACAGAAGAGTGACCTCAAGGTCAGCACTTTAAGGAGGAAAACGAAAGCCAGGCAAAGGAGGAAGAACCAGGATTCTCATTAGAGATCTTAGATGCCTTTTGATTGAAGCCTGCAAAACCCTACTGTTGTCATGCTAGATTAAACATAAAACAGTAGTACAGATTTTCTCTCTCTTGTTCCTTTAAGTTGTTAAGCAGTATTTGATATACAGAGACTATTTTCTTATTTCTTTTTAGTGGGGTCATTCCAGAAGTGCATGCTAGAGATGTTGTGTTTAATCGATATTATGGTTTTTAAAAGCCTCTTCAGTTTGCCAAGCCAAAATCCGTATCGCAATACCTTCGCAATTACACTATTGTTTTTGCAATGTGGAATCAAGAAATCACTAGCAGAAATTCCTCTTTGCCTCACAGAAGTAATGCTGCATCACAGTATGAACAACTTCCAGGAAAAGCATTTGACCACACCAACGCAACCGATACAAGTGACTTAAACACCCAAGCATGGAAAGTTTTGATGGATAGCTACTATAAATACTGTTTACTATGCAATTGTAAGAAACACACTTTTTCTCTTGTGCAGTTCAAATCAATAGTCAGATGGAAGGGACAATGCCTTCTCAATAAAATGTTTTTTTCGTTCAGTATATGTAATACCGTTTGAACTTCTTGTTAACCTAGCCATCAGATGCCTCAATTAAACCTTACCTAAAAACCTTCTGTTTACAATACCTGTAGTTTACTCAAAATAAAATATTAGAAGTTTTTTAAATGTTTATGCTGTAAAAATAACATTCCAAAGATTACTACAAGTAAGATTTTCTTGAATATGAGCCAGGAAAAATAACTATTGCAGTTTAAATATCTACAGAAACAATGGACTGAGAGACGCAGGTGGGTTTTGCTACTCTGAAATTTAAAGTTTCTTATTCAAAATTCAAAACTACAACACTAATTTATGCTTATTAGTGAAAAAAATGCAATAACAGGAAAGCTTGGACTTCACATACCAAGGAACAAGTAACCACACAACTAATTGGATTGTAAATCCTCACTGACGGACTCTCTCCAAACATACATTTAACTACAATGACATCTTAGTGAGGTCAGAGATGACCAAGTGTAAACTAGTCGACAGTTGAAGTTAGTCTACAAATATTTAAATGTCTTGAGATGCCTTTCCCTTCAGACATTTGAGGTTTTTATGAAGCAATTACCCCTTTCTTAGAAAAAATGTGGCAGACATACTTTAGTGGCTAATGTACTGGAGTGAAAGAGTGCCATTTATAGCAGAAAATGCAGAAAACCTTTTCTGTTTCTCAATATAAATGCAGCTGATTATGTTCTTTAAGTATCTCTGTGATGCACCGACTGATGTCAGTAAAATTATAGTTACATTAAATAAATATATTTAATTAAAATGAGAAACAGTCTGCCAAGAAGTTTTCACGATTCTTGAAAAAACAGTTTTTCAACTGTAACACAAGACCTTTGCCAATCAAGGATGCATCCATGGTTATGAACTGACTGAAACTTCTAGAAAGAGCATTTCTTTAAATATGAGGACTGAGCAGTCAGAAAGCTATGCAATAAAACGGCATTTTAAGAAGTAATTTAGGCTCTTTGATGTGAAATTCTTTCCATATCTGTGCAACTTAACATGCAATAACTGTATATTTTGATTAATTGAAAAGATGGAGAAATACCATGAATGCATAGATGGTCAAATTTAGAGACCCCTATTTAGGTTGCCTACCAGCAAAACTTTTTAAAGAGATCTCCGCATAAGCTCACTAAGTAAAGTTTAGTCCTCAGGACATTCTTTTATCTGAGCAGAAGGCTGAAGATCACAACTGTTCTTCTGTGTGAGGCATCCAATCCTGGTGCCAGGTCCACGGAGTAACATTCCATGAAGAACAAATGGATGTCTAAGTGCTGGCTCTCGTAATCTCAGTTATGACAATAAACCTTAGGCAAATATAACTATTAACTTCCATAACCTTCTATCATGGGAATGATGCAGTATTTCTGTAGCTTTTCTTAATATTCTAAACCTTTCCTCTTTCTAAATCCACATGGATAGCCAATATAGAAGCAACCATAAATCCAAGACCTATTAAAAAAGAAAGTAAAACCATATCCATTTTAATGGAAGCATCACTTGACACGTGGGTTCAAACTTTTTAAGAAGATAAATTATTATGCTGGCTACAAAGTCAAAAGGCAGCTATTTCATCGTTAAGAAAAGCCTAAGGGATGCAAACATAAATAAATTGCACTGCAATTAAGCTAACAGACAATGTTACAGCTATGAGAAATGCTGACCTGATGGAGAAAAATAAGCATTCTCTTCCGTGTTTTAGAGAAGCTACCTAGGGAGCACCAATAAGATGGCTTTGTAGATCTCATGGAAAGGTACAATTTTAGTCATTCTATAATAAAGAGGTTTTCGAAAGGACTATATTCTGTTTTATGTTTTCCTTCCACACAACAAGCATACATTGCCATCATGCTTAACACAGGCAAGGCACAGGCACTGCTTGACTTTACTACAAATGTTCAAAGACGGTTTCTAGTCAGCCACTCAATGGATTTAATTTAGGACATCGTACTTCAAATATAGCAGAAAAAAATACCATTGTTTCTGGAACAGCAAACCTCACAAACAGTCAAGGTCCTAAACCACAGGCTTTCAGTCATTTACATTCTTTTGATTTGTTCTTTCTGACCTCTGAGTCAGGAAGTCAGGTGTGACCAGCAGTATTAAGTAGCTTTGCCATCCATTATGTAGAAGGAATGAACACTTGCCTTGACTGCAATTATTTCATCAGCTTAGATGTGACAGATCCTTTGCAGAATGGAAGAACGACATGAAGATCAATTCCTCGATTAAAATAGGAATCTCTCCAAAACAGACAATACTTCATTTATGCTACAGATTAACTCCCAACTTTCTTCATAAAAGAATAAGATATCTGTTCCAGAATAACCTCATCTCCTTCCTTTCTCTAGATTAGTTTGCAAACTTGTAAATGTTGTCCTCCTTTGCTACAAATGAATAGCGCAAAATGAAGGTTTGCCACTACACACATAGAGTTACTGCCTCCCTTCACTGCTAGATTGACCAAAGCCAGCTCTGAAAGTTTTTTCTAAATTTTTATAGGCATGTCTGCACTGGACTAGTAGAGGCATATCTACCTAGTACATCCAGGCTCTGCACCTCAGCCAGGAAGTGCAAGATGAAGGTCACTAATCCACTCTATGAAAGAGTTCCAGTCTGTCCTTATAACCAGGACTTGTTAAAATCGCTATCTTCTATCAACTTGAAAACTTCTCAACCTGTCCCATTTCCAAGTATGTCTGACTTTTCTACCCTCTCCTCTCCTGCCTACACACCTTGCCCAAGCGATACTAGCCCAAGTCTCCCGCCCCATCTTGTTCCTCTTTTACTTGGGAATCAACAATAAAGAGTATGAGAATATGTGTAAGAATATAAAGCACTTACTCCCAAATATTTCTAAGATCATCTAAACTATTATTAGTAATTAAAAGCTGACTAAAATGAAATTAAATTTATAATTACTTTGTCTAACAAAAGTCCTGGGTAAAAATTTACTGAGAAAACTGTCAAAACCCCAACTTAATTATTTCCTGGTATGCTACGTACTGAATTTGGAAAGAAGCAGCAGTAAAGAACTCTTGCTTTTATAACCTTGTTCTACGAACACTTACAGCAACAAGAAATACAGGTACTCCAATAACACACAACTTACGGAAGTTAACCATGACAAACAGAAGTCACCTGGAAAAAATATAACTTATTGACATGCGTCTTGAGAAGTTACACAAATACGACAAAAACTCCACACTTAATTCTCTTCTGAATTTGCCCAGTGGATGCAGGTGCCTGAAAAAGAGCACAGAAAATACAGAGACTTTTATCCCCTCTTTACCTAGCACCATATAAGAAAGTTATGTCCTTACTCTGTTTAATAAATCAATTTCTTCCTTCAGCTTTCCAATTAGTTCCTCTTTGTCCTGTGTCATCTTCATTAATCTCGCATTTTCCTGTCTCTCCTTTGCAAGTTCCTAAAACGAGAATATGCAATGAAGTTTGAAATGTAATTTGGGGGTTTAAGAGAGAGTTTTAAGTTATTACCATTTAAAACAAAGAAGAAAAACCCCCACACACTTACCTATAATTCCTTTTCTACAGCAAGTCAAACCCACGTCTTCAGGCCCTTACATTTCAAGGAGCTAAAGAATCATGTCTAAGAAAATATTTTACCCACAGCAAACCTGTGTGATATTTCTGATTCCAGAGATAATGTTTTAATTAATATTTAACTTAAGCATGAACCCAAATTGGATAGGGGCCCAAACCAGAAATAAATCTAAAGTATCAGCTTCCAAATTTGTTACATTGGCAGAGTTAGTCCTCCTTTTTTTTGTTTGTTTGTTTGTTGTTGGTTTTTGTTTGGGTTTTTGGTGGTTGTTTTTTATACTACCATTAACAACGAATGAAGACTCACTGTTAGATCTGTGGGCCTGAATTTGAAAAAAAATGAAAACGTCCATTAGGAATTCAGTAAATCAGGGTTCAGGATAGTGAAAGAAAGCCCTTAAATCTTCCTCTATTTTATGTGTTACTGGCAGTTAAATTATTTCAGAAGGAAGCTGATTTGGTAGGGAGGATTATGGTGTACTTCACTCAAATCAGGCTTCCCCAAGTCTTAAAAAAAAAAAAAAAAAAAAAAAAAAAGGAAAAATTAATTTCTACAAAACATGTTTTATTTTCATCCTTTCCAAAAAAGATCTATTCAAATTGTGTTTACTTAGTGACTTTCATCCATACAAATTCAAGAATATTTGGCAAGTTACCCACAAAAATCCACTTCAGAGGAAGACAGAGAAGCCAGTAATAGATTACACAGATGACATTATTTAGTAAAATACTGGTTTAGGTGAAAAACACAGCTTTAACGTTATTACATTTTCCCAAAATTGTTTGTATGAAGAATGCCTGAAGAAATAAAAACTTTGTTTAAAATATGTATTTTAAATGTTTAAAACTTTAACAAACAACTGGATAGAAATTAAGTTTTATAATATTTCAGTACATTAAAAAAGTCCAAAATAAGAAGTAGATCAAAACCAGGCTTGCTAATTTTCTGAATGGCCAGTGAGCCCCTCCTTCGCTCAAGTTATTGACCCTGTGTTGGTGTGTCACGAGGTACATCCAAGAAATACACAGAGCACTGCTGGCTCTCTAAGTGTATTATCTTCACCTCAACTATTTCTCACTTATATACCAAATGAAAACTAAACATCTGTGATTAGAAAGTTCACATTCTTCTTAGTCAGTCTGACTCTATACATTTTTATAGACATAACTATCTGTACTTCAAGCATTTAGCATCATTTCTGTGTATTTTACTGGTAGATTTCCCCATGGAGTTTCAAAGGTACTTTAATTCAGATATATGCCATGCAGATATTAGTTGGTACTTACCCTTTCGAGTTCCTCAATCCTCTTTTCCAAAGCATTACTTGGTACAGAACTGCCAGAAGAATTTGCATCCCTGCTGTATCTGCTGTAAGTTGTCCTGTCTGTTCGGGAGTATCTATTTGGAGCATCGTCTTCTGGTGCATTAGCTGTGCTACAAAGGCAAAGAGCAAAGCAGACACCTATTTATATATTTAACAAAATGGAAATAGTAGAAGTAACAAGAAGTGCTTTCTAAAGCACTCAATAGGTCAGACTAATAAACTGCAGAGAACTTATTTCACAGCTCTTGTGATGCTAAGAACTCACAAAATTCACTGCATCAGGGAGTCGAAAACTTGGATAATGCAGCTCTCATCACATACGTAATCAACTTCAAACACATACTTAGACTTACCCTATCTTACTTTTAAAGTTTTATGAACTGTGCACATTAAAAACCAAGCTAAACAACTTTATTTTAAAAAGTAAAGTACCACTATGGAATTTAAACCAAGCACCTTTTTAAGTAGATGAAAACATAAAGGATGAAAAACAAGTACATGTCCAAAATGTAAGAAGCTTATACCTATCAACTGACTTTTCAGGAACTATGGATAAGGCCTGTAAGGAACTGGAAAGCAAACCAAAGTGAGAAAGTGATGTGGCCCAACATATTAATTTTATGCCATTTCCAAATATTTTACTTCAGAACTTGGATACACACCAGTTTGTCATTGGTCAGTTGGTAGGCACTCACTCATTAACTGGTGGTATGTTTTTTGTTTTAGATCATGTGTCTATTCCTTAAAAATCACTGCCATGGAATCTTAACAGATAAGCATTGCAAATGCACATAGGCTAGTTTTAAAAAAAGCTTACAGGTTCTCCATTATGATTGCTATGTACAAAAACAGTGCTAATTTAAAAATATATATGAGAAGTCAATCATTTTCAAAGTCACAAGGTTAACACTGTTCTTCCCATAGCTATTTTCTTCCTAATAGCAATGTTATTTACCTTCAATGTAGAATATAATGAGTAATTAAGAGCAGCAGAACAGAATGCCCTGGGACCAGGCAGAGATACACAGATCTTTTCCTCCTCAATCCACCAAAACCATATACTTCTTAGACTTTGAAAATATACAGCTAAACAGCAAAAGAGAAAAAAAAAAAAACACAACCCAACAAAAAAACCAACCAGAAAGAAAGGCAGCGGGGCCAGAAACCAACTTGTTCAGTCTTCAGCAGGAGAGCTAGAATGGAGATACTCAAAAGCCATCTGGACATGATCCTGGGCAACCAGCTTTAGGTGGCCCTGCTTGAGCAGGGGGGTTGGACCAGATTCCTTCCAGAGGTCCCTTCCAACCTCAACCAGTCCGTGATTCTGTGAAATCACACAGCTGAAATATGTATACAATGGTTTTCTAGAGCACTTAGGAAAAGAATGAAAAGCACTACAAGTATCCCTACAACATTTCCTTTAAAACACAGAAGAGTATATGATTAATGTGTTCATTGAACAGTTTTGCATTTCATAACTCTAGAAAACCCCTGCTGACAATGTGCAAATCTAGATGGATACAGTGCAAATCAAAAGCAGGAGCGTCTGGCAAAAGGCTGTCTTTTCATGGATATAAATACTGTTTTGCTCCAGTATGTGTGAAGTTTCCAAGGCACACTGACACAATTGTAAGGAATTTTGTAGCTTAATGTTATTACCATATTTAGCACTGTTTATTCTTCATCTAGAAGATTTTTTTAAAAAACATTTCTAGGACCGGATACGCATGTTGCAACACAAAATAAGAGAAATATTTTAGCTTAACTCTATAACTTCTAGATTATTTAGCTTTCTGAGAGATGTGTTGTTTCATGCTGTTAATGTCTTAAGGACAGACCACACAAAAAAGGCTCAATTTTTCGTCACTCAAAAAAATGAACCCTTTTGCCAATATACTGGAGTATCTCAACTCAGCTACAGCAAGTGATAGTGGCAGATGCTCCTACAGGAAAGTTAGAAGAAAGAATACCTAGACAGGACGGGTTTCATTAGTACTGAAAATTAAGACATTTTCAGTATTTTCCCTGAAACTCACTCAAAAAGTTCCTCACCTATTCCACTGGGGAGCAGACCCTACTGAATACATTCCTTTTCAGTATCAGCAAGTACAAAGGACATACCATGAAGACTTCTAGGAAACGGGATTTTAAAAAAAACATTTAAGGAGGTATTAGTACGTAACCTAACACAAGGAATGTGCCAGATACAAAGTTTGTTATTTTGGCTGTTATAACCAATGTCCCGTACACAGCAACAGGAAAAAAGGTACCATACGAGACACAGTAGACATATCTTTTGCAAAGAATGAAATTTTAGTCTTCGTATACAATGCCACTTTGTGAGCCTTAAACAAGAAGGAAAACTTATCTAGAATAACAGTATCACTGAAATTGGTGTCTATGCTTTACTAAGAGAAAATACCTATCAATCAGCCCCAACAAAGATATCTCTATGGAAATAAACCTGAGTGTGTATATATATATATAATCTATTTTATATTTATAAATATGTAACAACCATACTAATACTAATAATCTGTCCAAACTGAAGAGCTTTGTATACTACTAAGAAAACAAATTGGGTTTATGCCTTCTTTTGGGGGAGAGGAGAAAAGTATATGCATGTGACAGCAGAACCTGTTTAGTCTGAGACTGCAGCTGAAACCTTACTTCCTCTACTTCCCAACTGAACAAAGGTTTACAAATACTTGCAACTTGGAAGTTGCTGGAATCTCACAAAAGGTATGAAAGAAAAGAAAGCCTATTGTCAGTAGATATACATTGGGTAAAAGCTGTCACTGGAACCAGATGAAAATGATAGAGTTCTGCAAGTTGAAAAAATTTAGAGTCACTGCTCAAGAATGCAGTTCAAAACATATTCCACTTTTTAGCATTCGAGTAACTTAAGCACATATGACTGTTTCAACACTTGCAGTTGAAACATCTAGCCACAGGCTATGGCTGCAGGAAACAGTATTTTTCTAATTATTTTTCAAGAAGAATATCTGAGATTGTATTTGTAGCCATATGTACACTGGATCAGAGTGCCCACTCGGAGAGTAGCAAATGAGAATGCATCTGGATAAAAACATCCCTCACTACTGCTTCAAAAGGGCACGTTTGACAAGATGTTTAACAAAATTCAACTTGTTGTTCCATCAGCTTACTTTCAATCAGCCCCTACCAAAACCTCATTTTAAACATGTATTCCTGTACTAGAATGCTGAAAACAGCAAACACTTTTGCAACTTAACAAGATTTGCTTTTCCAACCTTTTTCTGGCTGTACTTAAATAAAAATCATATAGTGAAATCAACCCACATCACAGTTTGACTCTTTTACACAGAAACAAAAGTTTTGTTTCAGAATTATGTTCCAGTAATTTCCTTTAATATAAAATAAAATCAGTTATTCACACAGGGGCAGGTTTAACAGCAATATAACAGAAATGTGGAGTAAATCTTGTTCCTTCCAATGTCTTCCCAAAGCACTGTCCAAATTACAATTTCATCCAATTAAAGTCACCTAGTCAAAAGCAGATTTCATTAATTTCAACTCCAACACTTTTTTTTTTTTCCTTTTAATTGTCAGAATCTTGTAACTATACGTGATTTGGAAACTCTTAATTAAATTATGTCACTGAAATCCAGCCGGTTGCTAACCGCCTCTTTGGAAGAACGAGCAAAAGACAGTATTTCTAAATAGGCCACCTTGGACTTCTGTTACTTCAGACTGCTTAAACCAAGTCCACGGCTTTCAGAGCTGAGCTGAGGAAAGGCAGTCTTGCCTTCTCAACAGCGGCACATTCCCAGCCTCCTCCACTTTTCCTGGCTCTGGCCTTCAGGTGACTGAGTAGGAAACCACTCAAAGAGCTGACGCAGCAATCCAGCAGCCCAGCAAAGGAAGCCATCGACTTTCCGACACAGTGGCTCCCTGAAGCATCACCCTGTCCAGCTGCACGAGCACCGACACAGGGGACAGCGAGGGACTGCAGCCGACTCAACTTAGACCACCAAAAACTTCTGCAGAAATAAACGCTACATGTTTCTGCCTTCTCGTAACATCAGCATTGGCTGAAAAGGGGATACAAAAGTCAAGAAAAGCACCTCGAGTGACCTCTGTCTATTTTAAGTGTTCATACCTGCACAGCAGAGGTCCCGACGTAACAAGCTAGACGAGACAATGCTTCAACAGCCAACCCTCGCTGCAAAACTCCCAAACACAGGCAAGCAGGCAAGTCTGGGCATAGTGTTATGAAATGGTACTTTACAGCTGTATTATTTTTTTTTTTAATTAGTGAGACCAAGATTAGTATGATGGAATGTAAATTGTTATAGTTTAAAATTTTTAGTAATCTAAAAACACTGAGCAAGAGAATTTCAGCAGCACTCTAACATTTCCTTCAGAGCACCTCCAATGAGTGCTCTGAAGCACTAGCTTCTTCTCTTCTTGCGATGTCTTCATCCTCATTTACTTTTCAACTCTTGCATGAATGTTAAACTTGAGTACAATGTAGTCTTTTAGAAGTAGTGGGCAAGGGTCTCTACCTGTTGGGTTCCATGTTAGTGTGCCACACTATCCTAAGAGGGGAAAAAAACAACCCCCAAAAAACCCAAACCAACTCTCTGACATTTTGTCAGGAAGCCATAAAGCCATACCATATTGTATTCATTTCAACTAATAAACAAACATATAAGGGGAACACACCCCTGAACCACTAAGAGATTTTAATCTAACTCTTTCTGTAAACTGATCCAGCCTGATCTGTCTGATCCATGAACCATGCAAAAATCTTCTGAGTTATTTTAAATCCTGATTTGCAAGGTTTTCTTTTCAATTTAAGACCATTCTAAAAAAGACACTAAATTGGTTCAAAACCTAGTAGACAGTCTTAAAAATAAGCTGCTAAAACAAATTCTCTGTGCTTATAAAAATATTCCTACGTCCACATACATATCTTGCTTGACTGTTACTTGCAAGCAAACTTTTTAGTTCACAGAACACCAAGAGAAACCTAATTCATGTTTACATGTAGATTACGCTCAAATATTTCAATAAACAGAATACTTTTTGTCATTCGCTTGTTTGAGAAATCAGTGATGACACCAACTATGCTGACAGCATCAGACCAGAATCAGAAAACCATTCTTGCTAATGGCAATGTTGCTTTAAAATAACTACTCGCAAAGCAGTGCAAAAACTGGTAGACCCAGTTACAGTAATAGTAGCTTGGAATGGCCAAGATGAGGCGTATCACATTAAGAAAAGCCTAGAGAAAAATGAAAGATGAGGAAGTTGATATAGGCTATTACAACTGAAGGATACCTACACATTTTAATCACATGAAGCTCACAGTCAGATCAGATGGCTGATCACAGCTCCCAAATACTCTCACGAACATGTCCTGTGGCCTTCATGTCAACATGACCTTGAAGATCCTGGTCACACTTTTAATAGATCTTACAGTACCACTCCAGATCACAACAGAACCATCACTTTCTTTTGAAAATATTTTATGCCGTTGATCATGCAACTACAAAGGAACCCCTCCACAAACTTTTGGGGTGCAAGTGAGGGAATTTTGGAAGTAAATTCAGAAGGCGGACTATGATTATAGACCAAGATCCTCATCCCAAACTTTTATTTACTTTACTGCATAAGGAGACAGGCTCAGTTTGTCCAAGTCAGCCAGAACAGAAGTAGAATAACACATCAGCAGCCAGCAGAGTTCATTTGTAAACATGTCTTCCAGTCAATGGACACTCAGTGAAACGTGTTTCTCAGCAATGTCATATAAATGTTCAACCATGGATTGCTGCATCCATATAAGGCAAAGTAGCCAGTGTGTCTGATTAAATAGGTGGTAAAATCTGTGCAATTCCTTGAGCCCTGGAACATACTGAGAGAACAGCGATTCCATGAAAACACACAGCACAGATCCTCCTCTGCCCTTAAGCCTCTCTTGTCTTGTTAGGTTCAGGAGTCTGGGTATCTCAACGTAGACACAAGAACAGCTATATGGGAAGGGAAAAAGAAGGTACTGGAAGCCCAGGATGGTATCAGTAACCCAGGACTAGAAGTCAGAAGAGGACAGAGGGAAGGGGCAAACAAGCCAAACATTTTCAGAACAGAAGAGAACTCTGGTCCTGACTCCTCTAGCACTCACACCAGAAAGTGAAGCCACTGGGAGACATACTTTGTTCAGGTACTCTTACCTGAAAAATTACTTCAGGGGAGATAGAAATTTTCAAATATAGAGGAAAACCAATAGATACTGTTAACTCTAATCACAGTGGGCATTGTACACCTCATGGAAGTACAGTTAGAATAAAACCCACTTAGTATTTGTGAGCACTGGGCACTGTGCTGACTTCACAGGAAAATAATCCCTTCTTTTCAACATGAGGTTTGAAGACTACACAATGAGTAAGATAGATGGCAACATACATAACAAAATATTGAACAGCAGCTCACAGCAAGTCAGATTCCTCCTGAATGTGATGCCAGTCCTGAGGGGGAAAGTCGACAAACAAAGAACCTACATCCCACACATAACTAAAGCTGACTGAACAAACACTGCACAAACAAGTCTTATTTTAGCATTTTCTAGCTTTGGAGTCTCCTATTTTTGCAATGCTAATGCAAAGAATTAGTTTATTTTCAAATAAGCTATGAAACTGACTGTGCAAACTTCTATTTATTACCACCACACACATAACCAAGTTTTTGCAAGTGAGTATATACAGCATGTGAACAGAGTAAAGATAAGGGTTATGAAAACCACAAATCCCTATGACACACGCGGCTAAGTATTCAGGAGTTACAAATAGCACAGAAAATCTGCACAGGGACTGAAGAGGAAGTGGAGACTGAATTAAAATGTATTTGATTAATAAGAAAGTAATCATGAAATTATATAGTCACTAAGGTTGTGACAGTAAGTTCACCCATTCCACAATGACGAAGTGATTTAAAAAAAAAAAACCCTACAGCAATAAAAAGCATCACTCAACTAGGTTTATGAAAACCCAGGAATATAAATATAAGAGACAGCACCACACTAAGAAACCTAAAGCATAACAGGATAGGTTATTATTTTTTACAACGAGGGTGGTGAGGCACTGGAACAGGTTGCCCAAAGAGGTTGTGGAAGCACCATCCCTGGAGGTGTTCAAAGTCAGGTTGGATGGGGCTTTGAGCAACCTAATTTAGCGAAAGATGTCCCTGCCCATGGCAGGGGGGTTGAACTTTGATCTTTGAAGGCCCCCCTTCCAACCCAAACCATTCCATGATTCTATAGGTGAACAAGACTGGGGGGTGGAAAATACACCAGGGAATGCTAGATAATTGTAGGTGCTCTTTGCGCTTACTTCTACAGCCAGGATGTACATACACAGATCAATTAACCACCTACACATTTTACCTGAGTAAAGGGTATCTAAAAGAGACTACATTCATGTGTCAAATAAAACTATGTTTACACAAATGCTTTGCTTCAGTTGATGTTATTTTAGACCCCATGCTACCATGACATTTTCCTAATAATTGTGATAGCTGTGTCAATATTAATTCCACATGGGCAAAAATTGCACACATTGGTCAGGTGCGTCAACAGCTTCTGAAATATTTTTCTGATTTAAGAACTTGAGTAATGCCCAGGGTAACACTTGGCTCAAAGACAAACAAACAGGACATGCTACATGTGGGCAGCATCCCCTACAACTGAGACAGTAGTATGACAAAAGCATAGAAATTTCTTTCGATATTACTGTGGAGAGCAACAAAATTATCTTCCTCTATTAAACTTCAGAAGACGGTGGTTCATAAATTAACTGTGAAACCGCTAGCTCCTAGGTAACGTGTAGTCAAGTTAGATATTTGCTTGGGAAATGTCTGCAATAGTAAACCCAGCAGAATACTAGCTGAATTTATTTTAAAATAGTAACATAATAGAGGAGTTTGGATAAGTTTGCTGCATCTCTCAGGTCCTTACCCCAAAATCACCCCTATATATCTACAGTAGCAGTATGATGGCCTCTGCTACAAACACCCATTTTAATCAGCTTTATTTCTAGCAGAACTATGTATGTAAAGAAACGTGTTGTGTACAAAGATCTCATACCTTTTATACCTGCTTGAAACCATCCTGGAGGAGTCCTAAAAGAAACAGAAAGGAAAAACTAATTAACATTTTCCTTGTATTTGTACTTCCAAAATACTTTATCACTCCATAGAAAATGAAGCCTGCAGTTAAGAGCAGGAGGCCCATGCCTCAAACAGCTGCTGTACAACTCAGTTTTGCACTACTTTGCTGTCAGGAATAAACAGAACACCAGTATTATTGTCACCGTGTTACTGCTTCTGAACACCAGCTCACAACCCTTAAATGACAGCTTCTGGTTACATCTTAAAACTGGATGCACATACTCCATCCCCCAGCATCCAGAACATGCAGCTTACCAAAACTGTATACACCCTGCCACCAATACACCTTCACTACCACTACTAATACAGAAATGCTTGTGCACTTTGATAGCTGTTCATCTACTTGTCCAAGAGCAGCAGAGCAAAACTGTTGCAATTCTTCAGCACCATGGCTGTCCTTCTGGACAGAAAAAAAAGAACTGAAGCCAGCCAGTAGTCAGGGTTAAAACCCAAATCAATTTATTACATATTAGATGGATCATGGTAACTACAGGTATGCTCTTCGCCACGCTAGCCCAGGTGTTGCAACCTGGGTTACCTCAGTTTCTTTCAGGCTAACTGAAGTGGTCTTCTCCTGGCCTTTGCTGTTAAGCAGGTAGGCTAGAAGTCTGTACGCGGATGTTTCATGTACTCACGTGTCAGACAGTGACTTGTCAAGCTACATTAAGTGAATTTTCAGATCATTGCTTTCTAAGCACCTGCAGATGCTTAATGTATTCTGACTACAAACTTAAAGAATACTCTGCTTCTCCTTTGACGGCTATTTGGAAATTATCTTAACAACTGAAATAGCAAGAAAGAGAACACATTTTAAACATGAGTACAGATTTTACATGAGTTCGATAGTGCAAGAGCTGTGCATCTGGCCCTTTAAAGACACATACATGGATTACGTGCAGATTACAAGTCTTACCGTATTTTTTTCTAGCTTAAGGTAAAGAATTTCATTACTTTTCAGATTCCCACAATGCAGTAAGATGTTTTCAGTAAGACTACATTTTGTTTGGGGGTGGGGAGGGTGGGGGTGGTGTTTGGTTTGTTTTGTTTTTTCATTTGAAAAAAAAAAAAATCCATTACACTGTTATTCTGGCTCTGTGAAGATGGAAACAAAAAGAACAGTGGGGAAAAGGGCTCATTTATTGTTACACAACCCCTGAAAAAACATTGATGCATTATGTACAAATGAGAAAACCTGAAAGAATATATGTGCATCAATAATGCTATACTTGTAGCTTCCCAATACCAGTGTGATCACATAGAAAAATTAAGACATGTTTCAACTGGTTAATGATGGCTCAGATTAGACAGAGTAAGTCCACAAATATTTTTTAGGATGTTGTAAGAAGAATATGAACCAATTATTTTATTAGTCATAGACAAAACTCCCCACAGCATCAGCAAATACTAGGTAAAAAGTCAGGGGAGCATATTTAAGGAATTAATGAACTGAACAATTGCCTTCACTGGAAAAAATAATGGCAAAGCATGAAATTCTGTCTATTTATGACACGAACTGCAGACAACAGAATAAATGAGTTCTCAAAACAAGATGCAAGAGAAATTCCATCCCCTCCAAAAACCCTACAAAACATTACACTACCTTCACTGATCAGTGCATTAATATCTTTTTAAGTAAATAAACAAGCTAAAAAATAGGATAAAAAGAATATTATTATATAAAACGAAGTTGACAAAAATATTTGTATTACAGAAACAAAACTTGATCTTAAAGTACATTTTATTTTATGAAGCATTTTCAACTTCTGCAATATGTGCTACGCTTTCCCTAATATAAGCAGAAGAACAATATTCAACAAAGTTACGTCATGGGAATTACTTAAGGAAACCCACAAAGCGGTGTAAAATTGCTGGTTTAACACTGGTAACTATTTTATCATTGATCACAGCATCTGAAAAGTAGCAATTCACAGCTATGAAACAGCAACCTAAATTCACATCTAAAAGGGCAAGGAAACAGAATTTTTAAAATTAAAACAGTACCAATGCTATTTTTAAAGTTTACTAGAAGTTCGTTATCTTGAAAGGTCATGGCAGTAGGGGGAGGTTTCTGAGGACTGGAAGGAAGTAAACGTCACTGCTATCTTCAAGAAGGAAGATCCAGGGAACCAGAGGCCAGTCCTTACCTCAGTCCCCAAGTAGGTGATGGAACAAATCCCAAAGGACAAGAAGGTGAAATCAGCATGGACATATGAAGGAGAAATCATGCATGACTGACCTGACAGCCTCCTACAACAAGCTGACTGGCTCAGTGGATGAAGGGAGAGCAGATGATGTTTATCTCTATTTTAGCAAGGCTTTCAACACCTTCCCACATAACATATGTATAGGCAAACTGCTGAAATATGGACCAGGTAAGCAGACTGTGAGGTACAATGAGAAGTGCCCAAAGGGTTATGAACAGCAGCACAAAGTTCAGTTGGACGCCAGTCACTTAGCAGGTTGACAGAGGGGCCAGTACTGTTTAACATCTTCATTAACAATCCGAATGATGGGACAAAGTGCACCCTCAGCAAGTTCGCAGACTACACAAAACTTGGATGAGCGGTTAATAATATATCAGACAGCTGCACTGCCATGCAGAGGGACACTGACAGGCTGGAAAACGGGCTAATAGAGACTTCATGAACTTCAAAAAAGGGGAAATGCAAAGTCTTGCACCTGGGGAGGAATGATCTCAAGCACCAGTGCATGCTGTAGACCGGTTGGAAAGCTGCTGTGCAGAAAAGGCCCTGGGGGACCTGGTGGACAGCAAGTTGAACATGAGCCAGCAATGTGCCCTTGCAGCAAAGAAGGTCAATGGCATCCTCAGGATGCATTGCCAGCAGGTCAAGGGAGGTGATCCTTCCCCTCTGCTCAGCTTTGGTGAGACCACAGCTAGAGTGCTGGGTCCAGTTCTGGGCTTCTCAGTACAAGAAAGACATACTGGAGAGATTCCAGCAAAGGGCCACACAGATGGTGAAAGGTTTGGAACATCTGACATGTGAGGAGAAGCTGAGAGTGCTGAGAACGTCCAGCCTGGAGAAGAGAATGCTCAGGAGGTATCTTGCCATATGTATAAACAGCTGATGGGGTAAAGAAGATGGAGTCATACTCCACTGTGCCAGAGAAAGGATGAGAAGCAAAGGACAGAAACCAAAATACAGGAAATTCAACTCAAACATAAGAAACATACTTTCTTACTGTGAGATTAAACACTGGAGCAGGTTGCCCGGAGAGGTTATGAGGTTTCTCTCCAGGGAGATAATAAAAACCCACTGGCCACAGTCCTGAGCAATCTGCTATAGTTGACCCTGCTTTGTCTGCAAGGGTTGGACTAGAGACTTCCTGAGATCCCTTCCAGCCTTAATGATTCTGTGCTTCTGCTCTGCTCGTCTGAGTGTTCCATCTGCATTCTTCTCTCAACTTAAACTCACTAAGTGAACACATACCTAACATCTGGCAGCTTCAGAGGATTTCATTCTGTCCTGTAATATTGTTATCTAGAGGCTTGCCCATCTGAACTTTTACATACAGAGGACTGTAACGGCCTGGGTTTTAGCTTTAAGACAGTCAGCAATGACTGACAAGGTGATTTGACTCTGATGTATGTGAAGAGATTCAAGTAGTTTCATCTAATACGTTAAGATACGTGTTCACTGTATATGAAAACTGAAATGCCGTATCAGTAATACCAGTCACAGCTCTTGGTGGTGATGGTCTCAGAAACATCCTGGTTGTCCCATTAGCCATAGACAGGTGGTTCAACTCTCTTTTTAAGCTTGGATGGAGAAAGAGACACACGTAGGTGACTGAGTCAAAATTTTGCCTAACTGTCTGTCGATACAATTCTTGCCAATAAGGTAGGAACCCTGGGCTCTAAGCTTCCTCGTTTCATATTTTTTTAAACAGCTTCTTTTTCAGGAAAATGCTGAAGCCTTGAGGTTATGGCCATGCTTCCTGGTGAACATAAGCCTCTGCTTACAGTGAAAGGCAGAATTCACAAGAAAGGGAGAATTTGCATATGACATTGCAATCTAGTGAAGCACACGTACCCTTGTACAAAGAAATCTCTGGATCTCGGATGCTTGTTTTCTACTCTAGACACCAAAGGGATGCAGCGTATGCATCATACACCCTCAAATTTGCCAAGTCTTTTTCATATAGTAAATGCAAATATAAAGTGTAAAGCAATTTATATACATAGACTTGTACATTTACCTCAACAGGAGACTTCTAGAAGTTTGGCTGTACTATTCAGAAAAGCCAGTTCTTCAGAAGAAGAAAGCTGGGAAAGCAAACAAATGCTCAAGGACAAAGTACACTGCAAATACTCTCATTTGCTACAAATGACAGCTGTTAAAACTAAAAGAAAAAAAAAAAAACACTAGCCCTTTGTAACAGGTGTTTCTACAGCAAGTATTAGTGGTTTTTATTTTTGTAGTTTAACTATGAACAAAAAAGTTAGAAAATACACATCTGATGCATAAAAACAAATTTCCTTTGATAACCAAATTAATACTGCAGATTTGGTAAATTGTGACTTTTATTATTTTGGAATCTCTAATGTAAATGCAAACCAATCATTCTCTAAGGTGATGATGCAAGCACCAGGGAAATATATTATTTATCTCTGTTCTCATGTTATGAAATTTATTTTGTGTGTGTTATTTATTCAAAAGTTGCTGGGAAATTCAAAGTCAGTCTAGGGAACTGGTAACTGGAATATATGTAGTTATACTATAAACAGCATTATGCGTCTATTTATCAAAAATGAATCTAAGCTTTCAGACTATTCAAAAGCTCTTAAAATGAGGCAAACGTCTTATAATTTAATATCTTGTCTCCTCCACCACTTTTGGAGAAAAGAAGGTTGGCAGAAAATGAAGAAGGGGAAGGAGAAAAGAGGGACATCCCTGTTCTGCAAAGAATTAACCTAAAACCAGATCATTAACCATGTGTATAAATACTAATTTACAAATCTTGCTTATATTCTTTAGTATTTTTAAACTTTGAGTTTCAACCCATGTTTAAAATATCTAGTCATTACTATAAAATTGATTGATTTGTCAAAATAATTGTTTATGAGCAATGAAGAGATCAGTTTATTTGAACGTCTCCCTTTAAGGAATTCTCTTTACTGCCTGTGGAAATCCTGAACGGAAAAGCAATCAGTAAAGAAGTAACCCATAAAAATTATGCTAATGATTTCCTTCACACTGGTGAAAAAGCATTGCTGCCAAAGACATCTAACAACATCAGTTCTTCATCCAGGGTTGAAAACACTTGTTTCAATACAGTATTCAAACAAAGCTTTAAAATTACTTTTACTCCTTGCATATGATCTCTGGCAGTTTGCATTACCTTCTAACAGTATATACTACTGCTAATAAATTATATAATCAAGTAGTCTTGCTCTTCCTCCATCTCAAGTGGGAGTTCAGGAACACTGCAGACTGACAATATGTCAGCATTGCTCCAGAAAACTGGTCATGCTCCCTTTTTGTCATGTCTACAAAAGTGTTTGTGCAGCCACATATTAATGCACAACAGGGTGTGAGCTAAGTGAAAATAACCAAGGAAAAAGCAAAGATTTGTCTCATTCCACATGAGCTCCTTCATCTGATTCACCACACAGCCTAACACACACACACACTTGCTGCACAAGAGAAAGAGAATGTGTAAGGGCAGAAAAGGCAGCTGAGACCATTTCCATTAATGAAACCATTTACTGACAATTAAATTTTTTGTCAAACTAGGATGTAAGCAACTTTGCTAACTCCCTTCTCTGCTCCTGGCTCATCTTGGTATTTCATCTGGCCAACACAGAGATTACACAAACAATCTGGTCATCAGGCTTTAAATAAATAGAGTTGTCTGTGTTTACAAGTGTCTGACAAAGATTTCCAGATGTTAAACCAACCCTACCATTACAAATCCACTAGTTAAAATGCACTAACAAACATTGTTTTTAAACATGTACAAACTCTGGAGTCAGCTGGACTATGAAAACGGTTCACTAGGAAGCCTTGAAAGACAACTTAAAAGTTTTGCAAATATTTAAAGCAAATTGCCTGGATCAAATCAGCCTGCTAAGCTACACTGGTATATATACTGCCATGCAGAATACCTGCAGTGCTTCAGAATTTGACTATATACTCGTGTAAATTATGACTACATAATAATATTCCTGCAACATACAAGGTTAAATTTTGACTGAAATTAGGCCATCAAAACAATTTATTTTTTCATATGCAATCCAAATAGAGGCTTCCTACAAAGTTTCCTATACATTCTTCAAGATGTGAGTAAATATGACTTCACTGCATGGAAGAAGGAGGTCTGCTGCGGTTTCTTGCCTTTTTACATATCAAGGAACAGGTAGATTCTATCTCCATCTAGTCAATCAAGTTAACACCAATCTCCTTCATGAGTCACATCTTGATTCAACTCCATCTATTTTCTTCTTACATTCAGTACAGCTTTACATGGCCATTTCCTTGGAAGTTACATATCTTCTGCAATGCAGACAAAGTTTCATTCAGATATTAAAGTGAGATAACATCTGAATGCATGACAACTGAAAGGCAATCTGATCCTACTACAAACGAGGACTAACTCCAGGTGTGAAAAGTAGGAGAGAGAAAGGTGAAATGTACTTCTTGCCCCTCCCCATCAAAATTCCCCAAAAGCAAGCATCTCTCAGGAGCAATAGAGTCATGGAGATACCATTTACCTTCCATTCCTCATTCTAAACCCCTTGAAAACTTCTAGAGATGTTTTTCATGGAATGCAACACAAATTCCACTTTGAATGGACATGCTTTCACCACCCGGGGAGGGGGGGAGGAGAAACCTCCACTCATTATTTCCACAGAAACCATTCTTTCCAGAAGCACTTCAAGGTGCTTTCAGTAAGCTTAAAGCAGCAATTATATCACTCAACTATTTGCACCCCTTGTAGCTGTGCACTTTCTAGATTTCTACTTGGACAGAATACTTGTACATACAAAACCATCCCAGGCTCCTTCTCCTTCCCCCTTATTCTCCTAGCTGCCAAGATTTTATGTCTATTTCTGAGATTCATTACATTTTATTTTTTCCTGGTGTGGATTTCCTAGAGAAGACCTTAAACACTCTTTACTCACCCAATAAATCTCTTTAAATCTCTTTTATAAGCTGTCATTCTAAATATGAGCTTTTATTTCTAAAACTGTTAGGAAAGTATGAAGATATCACCACCTATTAATCAGTTACAAAATAAACTGAAACAGGAACCTGGTAAGATTAAACAAAAACAAAAGCTGACCTACTGTTATTAAATAGCCTGACAAAATTTTTTGTATTTTGATCTTCCTTTGATTTGTACTCTGTCAAGTTGGAACCAACACATTTTAAGAGAGCCTTGCTTAATTTACATCCAACTGATCTTTTTAAAACATGCCATAATGAATAACACATAACAGAATAAAACTTTGAGAAGGAAAAAGATATTCCTATATTCTGGAGATTAAAATTCAATTGCCAGAACTATTTTGATATTGCGGCACCCAGACACTTAATTCCAGATCAGCAATACAGAACAACCTCTTCCATGCGAAGCAGTTGATGTAGACAAGCAAGACCTAAAAAAATGTCTTAGGGGAAAAGGAAGATACAGTTTCTTTACCTGTGCTAAAGCGAGGAAATTTAAGGTTAATATACCCTCTGGTCACATATTTCTGAAATACCGAGTGATTGATTCAGGTAAGCATTTATAAAAGTGGAAAGGCAATGGCATTACAGTCTATAGAAGGATGATGCTTTCTTTAGGAAGGAAGCAATAAGAGAAAATATAAAGGTAAATTCAGTAAGTAAATTAATCTGTCAGAGTGGCTGCCTATATTGGGGGTAGGCAGGCACAAACGGAAAGATCCAAAGTGAAGACACTTCTCCAGATGTAGAGTAACTTAAAAATAAATTAGGACAGCACCACAAGTTACCAGTTCCCTAGACTGACTTTGAATTTCCCAGGCCCTTTCACGGCAGCCCATTATGAAATCCACGCATCTCATCAAACAGGTTTCAGGCAGTCTCTTCCATCCGTTGACTATGCAACCCTCGGGGAAGAAAAGCTATTCCAATTCTTTTTTCAGAAGCAAAATCTGAAAACATGTCATTCTCTGTGACGTGTGCGCATTTCTGGACGGTGGATGAATGACGTCCTAGGTGAAAACACCGCAGTTCTCTTTACCTGACAGAGCAGAGCCTCAATGAAGTACCACGCGCAGAGCCTGCTCCTGTCCTGGTTTTGCTTTTCTAGAAATCAGCAGCAATGAAGACACCCATGCGAAGAACACCTCTTCCCCAAATCTGCCAGGATCCAAGGGTACCTACGAGCTCTGGCTCAGCACTGGCCTCGTCTGGCTCCCGCAGAGCGACTCAAACATCCTTACAGACAGCCTGCCCGGGCACCACAGCCCGCAGACACTGCGGGGCATGCCCCCTCCCTCGCCCAGCCGAGCGGGGAGCGTGTTCAAAGGCAGTCCAGTGCCTCCAAGAACCAGCCAGGCTGCAGCACGGGCAGCAACGTGGAAGTCTGCCGCAAGGACGCTCATCCTATCCTGACCTACTGAAATGTATTTGCAGCGTGTTTCCAGAAGTATTCTGTAGTACACTGTATTGGTTTTGTGTGGCAAGGTTTTGGTAGCGGGGGGGGGGTTACAGGGGTGGCTTCTGTAAGAAGTTGCTGGAAGCTTCCCCTGTGTTCGAGAGAGAGCCGATACCAGCCGGCTCTGAGACGGACCCGCCGCCGGCCAAGGCCGAGCCAATCGGTGATAGTGGTAACGCCTCTGGGATAACATTTTTAAGAAGAAAAAAGTTGGGACAGGCTGAATTCGGCAGCCGGAGAGAGGAGTGAGAACATGTAAGAGAAACAACCCTGCGGACACCAAGGTCAGTGCAGAAGGAGGGGGAGGAGATGCTCCAGGCGCCGGAGCAGAGATTCCCCTGCAGCCCGTGGGGAAGACCATGGTGAGGCAGGCTGTTCCCCTGCAGCCCGTGGGGAAGACCATGGTGAGGCAGGCTGTTCCCCTGCAGCCCGTGGAGGTCCACGGTGGAGCAGATCTCCACCTGTAGCCCGTGGAGGACCCCACGCCGGAGCAGGTGGGTTCCCGAAGGAGGCTGTGACCCTGCGGGAACCCTGCGCTGGAGCAGGCTCCTGGCAGGACCTGCGGATCTGTGGAGAGAGGAGCCCACGGAGCAGGTTTTCTGGCAGGACTTGTGACCCCGTGGGGGACCCACGCTGGAGCAGTGTGCTCCTGAAGGACTGCACACCGTGGAAAGGACCCATGCTGGAGCAGTTCGTGAAGAACTGCAGCCCGTGGGAAGGGCCCACGTTGGAGAAGTTCGTGGAGGACTGTCTCCCGTGGGTGGGACCCCACGCTGGAGCTGGGGAAGAGTGTGATGAGTCCTCCCCCGAGGAGGATGAAGCGGCAGAAAATAACGCGTGATGAACTGACCGTAAACCCCATCCCCGTCCCCCTGTGCCGCTGGGGGGGTTGGTAGAGAATCCAGGAGTAAAGTTGTGCCCGGGAAGAAGGGAGGGGTGGAGGGAAGGTGTTCTGAGATTTGGTTTTATTTCTCATTACCCTACTCTGGTTGATTTGTAATAAAGTGAGTTAATTTTCCCCAAGCTGAGTCTGTTTTGCCCGTGACGGTAATTGGTGAGTGATCTCTCCTGTCCTTATCTCGACCCACAAGGTCTTTGTTGTATTTTCTCCCCCCTGTCCAGCTGAGGAAGGGGAGTGATAGAACGGCTTTGGTGGGCACCTGGCGTCCAGCCAGGGTCAACCCATCACATACACGCATTTTCTGTCTCTAATTACTTCACGGGATAAATTCCAGCTATTCCAACTATTAATTACCTGTCCAACTGTGAAGAAAAAAATCAAATATATTAGTACACCAATTATTAAACTGTGGCACAATTTTAGGTCAGACTTATTTCATATCATGTTAATATAATTTAAAAATCTTAACATAAGGGGTTTTTATCTGTTCTTACATAATTCCACAGTTGCAAAGGTATCAAAGTTTTGTATGTAGAAAAACCTCAATAGAATATGTAAGTTCATGGTGGTTCTCTGCCTAAAAACCAGCATGAACTAAATCTAATGCTTAAATTTTTGGTTTGCTTCTTGGCCAAAAAGGTTTACACACCTATTTGTATTTTTATACAAATAAATGGAGGATTTTAAAGTTTATTAGTTCTTATACTTCACCCGTATCTCTTAATCAGCTTTAAAATAGACATTAATAACACAGAATCAGAGAATGGTTAAGGTTGGAAGGGATGTTATATTACATATATTACATACTTACATGTAAGTATTTTTATATATTTTCTCTTGTTAGATTGTAGCATATTGTTTTCATGTTGAGTGATAAACATAGTCATGTGATTTAAGACTATAGAGGTTTCAAAATTATTACCTGTAACTTGTAAAGCAAATTAAACCAAAGTATTACAGATGAAAATTTGCTCAGAAAAAAGAGACACCAACATGAGAAAATGAAAGAAATACAGTGCAAATATTACTTCCACCTAGTGATCAGCCTGTGTAGTGAGCTAAACCCCAAAGGAGTGGGGAAAAAGAAAAAAAGAAAAAAACCAAAACATACTGGAGAAACAAATTTCAGTCAAAGTTAAATGTCCTCAATTCTCTTCACTTACTTAAGTGAACCTTAACATTATTTTTTTACAGCCTCATCTACTACCTTTAATTAATATGTAATTAATAAGGACTTCAAACAAGAACTAACATAGACATGCTAAAATGCCTGTGTGCAAGTGATACATATTATTCCTACGAAGTTATGACTCATCTCCCTGTTTACATAGAGCCAGGAAGCCACAGAGAAACACTGCAAGAACATCTAGGGAATCAAATTAGACATCTAGCACGAAGGTAAGTATCCTCAATTCCCACCTATGAAGAAATCTATCAAGGACATTAGGTAAGAGGAAAAAATTAAAGAAATACCTGCAGGTAAAACAAGTAACTCCCAGGGAAGACAAGTGTCTTCAAGAAGAAAACAGCGCCCAAAAATAAGGAAACCAGAAATACTAAAATATACAGAGTTTTTTTCTTTATTTGTTATTTTCCATTTCTATGCCCAAGCAATATTCAACACCAAAGAGCCAGAAGAAGAGTTCAGGACAAGCACTTGGAACAAAAACTATGAAGGAGCTGATTAGATCAGGCTGACAAAGCCTGAGTAGATCTCAGGTGACTCACTGACAGAGCAGAGCTGGAAAAATAATCAGACAGACAGTGATTATATCCAACATATGACCTTCATGGATCAGTGTTGAATAGTCATAAACTGAAAAGGTAGGCTTCCTAAAATTCCCTGAGAAGAAAGGGAACTGGGAAATACTTGCACAAAGCTCCAAAATTCAATGTGTCAGTCATAAAAAAAATAATCAATACGTTTCCAGAAACCTGAGGAATACCTCCAACATGTAAGCAAAAAGCACAGGATCTAAAACACATAACTTGACACTGAAATAGGAGAGCATTTTAAAAAAAGATATAATTCAGATGGACATAAACCTTTACAGCTCAGAGAAATTAAGAGAGTATTCTCAGTTCTTAAGGGTCTTCTGCAATCTAAATGATTATATGATTCTAGGATTTTGAGTCACAGAAGAGCTAAGTCACAATATGAAACCCACAGCAGAGATGACAGTGAAAACACAAACAGAATTTGCTGAAGTACTTTATAGCAAGTGTAAATACAAAATCCTGCACGGAGCTTTGTGCATAGACCCTTCACACCGCACTACCCTGTGTCCAGACATACAAACAGACAAAATACAATTTCTCAAAATTATTTTTGATGGAATTTGTCTCACATTTTACAGAGCTTTGTAACTTTTTCAACCACACCTTAGAGTGCCAAGCTGCTTGTTGACTAGTCCACACAGTGGTTTGCACACTATGTAGTAGAAACACAACTAGTGATAAAAAAGCTTCTTCCTTAGTGGAACCAGTTTAAAACAACGAGCCCTCATGCCCACCTCTACTCAGTGCTGGTTCCCAGAAAAGAGAAGAGGCCCTTGTCGGTGAGTTTACCAGCAGAATGGGCCTGACAGCTTCTACTAACAAAAGAGTAAACGGAGGCAGACAACCCAGAGACTACTCTATGGCTCCAAAGCCAAGTGACATAAGAGTCGCCACATCCATACTCCAAAGCACTTGACAGTGGATCTCCTCCATGTCCCATGTGGTTTCCCTAAGAAATAATAATCTGTAGGTTCCCCCCCAGTCAAAAGCATCTCAAATACTGAGAGGGCTGAACTACAGCCCAAAGCAGTGTTTTCATAGCATGAAACCTAGGTCTGTCTTGCACACCCTAGCACGTTGATTAAGGGCATGCTTTCTGAACTAGCAAAGGCTAGTAATATCCTCGTAGCACTACAGAGGCAGCCAAACCTGGTGCTGTGATGTTCATACTACATGCAAGGACTGGCTCTTGGCACATTATTCCTCAAACAGTCCCTAGGTATGATATAGGAGAGCCCTAGGTAGCATGAGCCAAAACCATGCCAGAAAACCTTGCTAATAATTAAGCCATAGGCTTTATCGGCAGTGCAGCAGTTGAGCTCACACCCAGGTCTTGCTGTTTTTAGCAGTATAAACTTAGTCAGACTGTCTCCACCAAACAACCCTGAATTCCAGATTCCTCCTCCGTCCTGAGCCATCACATTAATTACACCAGACTACAAGGATGTAGAGAAGCAGGCTCCCCCGCCATCCACACACCACTACGGAACTGGAACGTGCAGCTTCTAAACGCACAAGCACATCTGCATAACTACTACCACTATGATATTCTCTAAGTTAGTATGAATAACACGAATGTATGAGCCGTGTTACAAAAATTTTTGACAACCATTGCTATCTCTATTTCTGCAGAGCTGTATAAATATCTGCTCATCTTTCTGCAATAGTGAGCAAGTTGTGTCCCCTCTCCACCTTGCACAAAGACATTCACAGCACGGATCCCCTTGGTCCACGTAGGCTCCTGCAGAAGAGCATCCTCCTGCTCTGTACATACCCCACAAGTACTTATAACTTTGTTACCTAGGCTTCAGACTTGTTCCTGGCATGAAAGCAGTATTAATGAAAAATCTCTCTCTAGAATAGAATAGCAGAAAGTGCAGGAATCAGGAGTATTACCATACCTTACAGAAGCTTTTGCTATCAGTCGGGCTATGTCATCTATTTGTACAAGCAGATACGGCAGGAAGTCCTTCCTTTTTCAATAAATTTGTATTTACCCGAGGACTCTTCTTCTACGGAAACCTCAACTAAAGTGTACCATTATGCTCTACGGGATCACATTCCCCACCCCAAGAAATTTTAAGAGAAGACTGGGCAGAGATATCCACTTAGACATCATCGTTTTTGACAGCCGACCAGAATTTCCATATTGACTCTTTCAGAGCTAAAACAACCTTCTCAAAACAGCATTCAGTTAGCTGAGTTAAAAAGTGATGCCAGTCCAAAAAAGAAAGCACATGGGAAAGAAAAATTAATTCCTTCACATGAGGCCCCTGCTGACTGCTCAAAATATTAGCTGGGAATTTGAGAAACTGCTTCCTATTCTTTATGTCTCTATGAAGGCTCCAAACCAGTGTAACACCAGCTAATGCACCAGCTTATGCAATTCTGGGGCATAGCTTCATGAACTCAACAGTGAACGAAACCAACAGTGCAACACCGAAACAAACACTTGCTCATACAGGCTGAGTACATAGCAGCAACACCTCTAGAGAAGAAAAAAGAGAGAGAATAAAAGTTAACAAAGCCCCCAAGAAATAAAATCTTAATGGAAGGATCACAGCCGAACTGGAGAGAAACTACAAGGAAGAAATCGTAACTCACACACTTTGCTTCCCACTTGGTCTGCACAAGGATTTAGAAAGTACTTGAAGAGCAAGCTGTGCTGAAACCCCTGCAGTTCCGAGGCACAATGGTGAATCTAAAGCAGGAGTAAAAAGCCTCCACACCACCTTGCCTTCACAGATACAGGCTTGATTCAGTTTTAGTTTTCATGCAGGTCCTGTCATGAATAGTTGTCCATGTGCACAGGCACACAGAACCAAGTATTCAATTATAAGAGACTTAATGGGTACGTTTAACTTTATTTACTGGGAGTGAAATGCATTCCTGAAACAAAATTTTAAAGCTTAAACCAGTTATCCACTAAATTAAATTTTAAGGAACACAGATGTTAAAAATGTTCATCATTTCGTATTTCTTTCTAGGAAAAGCAAGGTTTGCTTGTCAAAGGTAATCAAATTTATGCTGACAATGATCAGGCACTGAACACGAATGATGCCTTCCACAAACAAACGGAACGATTCCTCTTTTTGATCAGTCGTTATGAGGACAAACGTTGGTAACTATGTCCTAGTATTTCCCTACAAGAGCGGAGGTCAGATGACTCAAAGTAGGGATGCCCAACCTGCATCCCCAAGGCTACGCATCACCAGCCAAACAACTTCATCTGGCTGGTAGCCAGTTTACAGCCACCCGCTTTCCCTTCGGTCTCGCATTAGTAACTGCTAGCTCTCAGCTTCATGATTTCTTAGAGGCAAAGGGGACTGTGGTTTCACTTGTAAGCACTTTCTGAAAGCAGCGGTATTAGATAGTGCACGCGCAATATAGTTGAATCAGATTTGCTGAGCAAGTGCAGATCCTTTGGGAACGTAAAACCCACTGAACATGCATGGATCAGCAGCACTACACATAGGCATACATATACTAAATTTGCTCACATGAGAGGAGAGGAGGATGATTTTGGCAGAGAAACCTATGCTGCTACAACAATGTCCATTACATAGCCCATTCAGCTGAGAAATCCAGACTCCACTGTTTCAAAATTCAGTTTCTACTAAAACACACACAATTTAACTAAAAACTAGCAATCTCATTTTTGCAAAACAATTCATTCAGTGTCCTTAAATACTTCAGTTATACCAGACAAGACCACCATGCAACACTATTACTCCTAAACTCAGAGGAGTTACCTTGCAGATTAATTAAAAAGTTACTACTCGGGGTGGGGTTTTTTCCAGACTCGCAGTAATACAGACAAAAAGCATTTAAAGAAAATTAAGACTGCAAAGTCAACCAATTCAGTACAGGTCAGGAAGATGCTGACTTCTGCAACCTTCATTCAAATTCTTACAACTACATGCATCATGATACTGCCTTTCCTGACATCACCACACGATGTATTTTTCCACAAGATCTCTTAGGTGGAAACAAAGAAGAGTACTCAGTGACTAGTGTTCAGTATTTTGCATTTGCCTGTTTTTCACAAAGTGACCACCATGCCTTATTTACTGCTATTAATATACTCAAACTGCTCTGAGAATACATGCCCATATTGCTAGAAACTACTTGAGTGATGGCCTGATCATACGTGATCATGGAAAGATGGAAAGATGAAATTCCTGTGTTCCTGTTTTCCTTACACAGATCACAGGAATATTTTGGGTCTCCCAAGCCATACCAACCCATGGCAGTTAAACATCTGAAGCACCTGGTTCATTTCATGAACTGTACAGGACAGCAAATTCCCTGCAACTGGTGTCACTTACCTTGAAAACACTGCACACACAGGATTGACTTTAGATGCAAATATATTTTTAAAATTAAGTGATCTTTTAATACTTAAACGACACTGAATTTGAATACTTTTCACCCATTTTTATGGGAACATTTTTAGACATACAATAAGATTTCCTCACGAGTCTTTCTATTGCATTCACTATTATTAAGTGCTCTGTAAATACTAAGGACTGTTTTCATACCATCTCTGTGAGGTGGATCACATTCTTAATCTGCAAATAAAACCCCCAAGATTAATATTAATCTGGTAATTAATTGTCAAATATTAGAGTCCCACAACCTGATTTGGGAGAATTACATACAACTTCATGTACACAAACACAGATCCTCCTACTTTACATATTTCTGTATTTTAATCACATTTTATTTAAATTTATTATATTATATATATATACACACTCACTTTTTTAAACAATACCAATATTATAATCACATTGTTATGTAAAATAATCTTTGGCCCAACATCTGAAGAAATATAACACAGAAAATAAAACACATGCCTTAATACATTTGGGCATGCCCTGTAGCACAACTGCATTTCTACAGACAGAAATTAACACCAAGTAACATCATGACAATATACTTATAAAAGATTAATTATTACTCTTGAATGCATGCACGCAGTTCTCCTTTGCAAGAGCTACATGAAACATAGATGCAAAGCATCTTTGAAAGCTGTGGTCAGGTATGAATAGATATGAATATCATTACCACATACTTTGGATAATGAGAGTAATTGCAAAATGATGCTGTATGACATTACACTGCTGCGCAAAATAAAAAGCCAGGAAATGCAAAGTAGACAGGTATAAACTGCAATGCCAGTTGAGAAGCTTATTTGGCAGCATATTCTTGGCAAAAGATTCAAGTACAAAACTCTGGGGAAGCTTGTGTCAAGCAGGTTTTCAGCTCTGTTTCCTAACACAGATGCACGTAATACTTCAGTTCCCTGCACGCCTCGCAGTTTGTCACACAGCTAAGAAGTCACTAGAGACTTTTATTCCCTATTTTTATTTTTACTTACTGCTTTCAGCATAGCTTATAAGGTACCTCTATTCAATATTTACATAACTATTTCTAACACTGGCGTAAATCACTGCTTCAGAAAATTTCAACGTGTTGCATCCCATCTGAAGTAAAGGATGGTATTTAAGCAATCGGAACTGCACCAGAGCACTTTTGTGGGAATACCTTTAGACCACATTCCTCTTAGAAATTGCCTACAATGTTCTGGTGAAATGTAAAGCTTTTTTAGAACAAAAGGTTAAAAAAAGATCAGATGTGGTTTTCCTTCCATTTTCATAGGCTCTTGGATGACTTACGACTAAACACACAAGTCATGGTCATCTAAATGGTCATGCTAATAAATCAAGTTTAGATGACTTCACCAGCCATCTAACCCATCCACTACTGAAGTTAACTATGATGGACCCAATCTGCTGTGGCACTATTTTATAATTATACCATTAGGTGAATGCTGATTATGTAGACATTTCATCCTATCCTCCAGTCAACATAGATTCTTGCAAAGGTACTGGTTAATTTCTACACTGAACAGAATGAATATCCAAGCATCTATCACAAGCTAATCTCTTGCAGAGAACAAAAACCTACATTGCTGCTACTGAGAGGAGTGAGAGCAATCCAAGACATGGCAATACTACTGTGTATGCAAGTCAGTGTTGTGGAGCTGAAAACTAGAGCAACTTCTCCTTTTGTTGTCTTGGATTAACAGCTCCACAAGAATTCAGTACTAGGGTCAAGGTTTAGCCTGTCTACTAATGCACATAATTTGAATTTATTTCAAGAATATGGTACAACAGAGTATAAAGACAAGGTTCAGTGCTACAGATGAAGTGACACTTTTTGTCTAGCAAATCTGTCTAGCATTGTTGACTGTGATGCATCTTACAAAGTTGTATAAAATAATTTGGTAAGATTCAACACCTTCATTTCTTGAATTTCTTGTTGCTGCACAATCTAAGAGCAATACAGGTACTCCAAGAAATGCACATTACAATTGCATACTCAAAACAAATTAATGGTTGGAACAAGATGATCACAATTTCTAACTAGAGTGTGTCTTGAATGAGGTCCTGGGCTTTGCAGCACTATATAATATGCAATCATGTACAGCAAAACAGTTGGTGTGGCTTAACAAAAAGAGTAAAGTCATGCCTCCCACTGGGGTCCCAGGCTTCAGAACACTTGAGAAGCAAAATTCCCCTACTACTTTTGTGCCAGCAATACAAATTCAGAAGCAGGTTTCTAGCAGATGACATTAGAGAGATCTTTGGCAGTCAATCCAGACACAAAAGGTATTGTTAACTGTGACAGTGATGATCTGCAGTTTCTTAACTTGGAATTAAGAAATACACTGGACAAATTTTGCCACTGTGTAGCAATAATAAAGATCAGCATTCCCTTTTTACAGCAGGATACTCTAAATTATTCTCATTTTTATAAATTGTTACCTTTCACTTGAAGGATTCAGGGTATTTATTTCACAAAGGTTGAACCTCATTATCTAAGGGACTCAGAGCTTCCCCTTTTCATGCCCACAGGCACAAAAATTGGTTATCTCACACTCTCTCTAATTGATCCCTATTTCCAAGTTAAGTTAGCGGGGGGGGGGGGGGAAATCATTCTGACATGCTTGGTCCAAGTTTGCCAGGAAGAGGAAAGGCTTCAGCTGATCTAATTTTAGATGCCTACATTTGATCTAGTGAGACCCCTTTTGTCATCAGTGGGGAGAAAAACACACACCTAGAACACAGTAAACCCCATCTCTATGCTAATTTCAAAAATAACTCTGAAGATCTCAAATACCTTGTTGTTTCTTGGTGCTTTTGCCAATACATATTTACTCAACTATTTCCCTATCTTACACTTACATGTCAAACTGTTCACAGCCGATGAAATTTTTTGCAGTGTGTTCATACAGTGCACAGCACAACAACTAGCATTCACACACACTACAACATTTGAAATAAAACGCGAGCAGAAAGGAACTAAAGATAACATGAAGCAAAGGATTTCAAACTCCTTCCAAGGTATTGAGAATGACAGTTCTGTGTGATTATGGTATAGCTTCCAGAAAAACAGCTAGCTGTGAATTGAAGATTTTAAGGGATGGAGGACCTACACATGTACCTCCCACTGCAAGGCTTTATGTTGGCTTTGGATTAATATTCTCAGCCTTCCCAATTTGCTCCCCAATTTTCCAAGAACACCATAAAGTAATACAGACACCACAACATGATATCACACTCGGGTATCTCTTCTATAATGACATGGAAATTATGTTAACCCTACTGCCACAGGATTACACCAAGAAGGGTGCATATTTATGCATTTAGTCTCCTAAAATATTCTCCAAACAACTGAATTCCAGGAGGCAGGTGACCATGGTATCAGCACAACCTGAATGCCTTGATGTAAAGTTTAAGGCCTTGTATATGGTGGGTTTTGGTGGGGTTTTTTTGAGCATTAGCACAATATTAGCATTTGTCCACATTCTGGAACTCAGCAAGTCTTCAAAGAGACTTAAAAAAAAAAAATCATCAATAAACCAATTATTTTTCCAGACAAATTTTGTAGGTTTTTTGATGCAAGTTTTCTTTATACTGCATATATATTAACACCTTCTTCAATTAAGAGAGATGTTCATTACCCTGAACACAGTATCGTTTCTGTCCAGCTGCAAGAAAGACATTGCTGTCAAAATAGTTTCACACCATTTTCAATTTTACCGTCTCTGCTAAGCAAGCGCTAGATTTATATAATTGCCAAACTCCACTGATTCCTAGTTGAAGTAGTAACTTTAACTATGCTTGGCCTTAGCATTACAAATTTTTAGCTAAGAGTTCTAAGCTTCATTACATATAACTTATCACTCTCAGTCTGCATCCCCATACACATCAATGAGTAGTCCACAGCACTGTGACTCAAGCTGAGAACCACTGAATTGCAGCATTAAAAATAGGAGGAAAATCAAGCAAGGAAGTCAGAGCCAGATGTAACACTTGTGTTTGGTAGTGGATCTAGTGCTGATTCACCTGGTGAGGTGTGGCTTTCCACACTATATTTTGCTCAAGTAAAGTAACAGTTCTGATTGTAATTGTTTTTCAGTGTTTGTAACATTGCCAGACATATCATCTTCCATATTTCCAATGTAAAATAATTGAGAAGCTGATTTCTGCTTAGTTCTGCTTCAGGGAAAATACTCTCAGGTCTGGTATATTTTTAGACCTATTCTTAAACAAATCTCCTATCTCTGTGCTTTGGATCAAGGACTTCAAATTCAGCCAGAGTTTTCAAAAAACATGTGTTTTGCCCATGAGAAGGAGAACAGCAACTTCTGAAAATGTTAAAGCAGAACTGAAAGATCAGGTTAAGGATTGGAAATAAAACCTTATTAGCAATGTATTTGCCCATCAAACTTGAAGTCAATAACTGTCTTGTTCACCATAGTCACAGTAATTATACGTTTACAGATTTGTTAAAATGGTAATAAATGGACAAATCCGTGAAAACATCTGTAACTACAGAAATGTATTTATTCTGCTTAGTAGATAGAACTAGAAGAAACAGATAGAACTAGAATAAATATTGGTCAATGGCAACTAGAATTGACTGAATTCTTAATCCAAAACATGAACTCTACTTTTAAGAACAGAATTAGGCTTAACTTGCATAGAGTAGAATCAAAAGGAAACCAAGTCATCAAATAACACTGAAAGAACACTGTCAAATTCTGTTCAAATTGGGCAAGTTGTAAGTCTTCTAATAAAAAGCAAGTTGACACGAGTCAGTAATAAACTGATTAAGTCTTAGCAGCTACAACTTTCTAGGGTTCCATCTGTTCTGTACATGTGCCACCCTGGGTCTTTGCCAGATCTGAGGCCTGGGACTTTCTTCTGTATTGTCAGTGACAGGACACCCCTGCTGTGCTCTGTCAACAAAGTAGTGCCTGTTTGAATACAGAGGTGACGAACTTGGAACCATGTGGGATACAATTAATACAGACAGCCTGGTAAATAGAAACTGAGATTGTTGGTCAAGAAGAATAGAAAATATGGATGAAAAAAACAGGGCATGGGAATATAGCCAAAGCACTAAGTAATAATACCACTAGGGGAAACTAAAAGTGACAACTTTTGGAATATTTGCTGAAGAAGTTAAACCAGAATGAACACAATAAGAAAGAGTGTAACAAACAACTTGGAATAAGCATAAAAACATTTCAGAATGAGGAATCCTGCCAAGAATCTGCAAAGACAATAGGTAAGTTGTAAGAGGCATAATCAGAGGAGACAGTTTCTCTGCAGAAATATTTTTGTTGCTCTTCACCATGGAAAAGCATGGTAAGGTTCTCACATCAGAGCACTTCTTCATGGAAGACTCAAACGGTCTGTTTCAAACAGAAGCACTGGTAGAACTTAAAAACAAATTAACAAAATGGAAAAAGAAGCTAGTTGCCAGAATGAGAAGGTACTGACTCCTTGAGCTTTGAAGAAACTATTGATGTTACTGAAAAATGTAATAGCTAAACTACTCAAGATCATATACAATCTGCCACTTAAAACTGCCCTAGTACCAGTGGTTAACATAATCACCATCTTTAAGAAGATTCTGAAGCAGACCAGAGAACTACAGACTAATAAACTTGATATTTATACTGAATAAACTGGTGCTAGTAAGTCTAAAACAGTTAGGGAATAAGTGAGTAAATACAATACACTGTGGGAAGAGTCACCAGGGCACTTGTAAAATAGCTACACTTCACAAATCTAATACAGCTTTTTTAAGTTAAAAAATGTCCAGAAGAGAAAGTTGGTTGACAGCCTACTGAATTTCAAGAAGGCATTCCCCAAAGCCTCTTAAAGAAATTAAGCTACACTAGAATAAGAGCCAACATCCTTTTGTGAATAAGTCACTGGTGAGAAGACAGGAAACAACGGTGGACCCTGCTGGTCAGCTTTCGCAGTGGATGGGAGTACCCAGAAGAGTTCCGCAGGAACCTGGTCAGGGACCTGTGCTTTTCAATATATTTGGGGCAGAGATGTCCACAGACGCTATTCAGAACAGAAAAGATAAGGGTCAACTGTGAAAACATGCAGGATTTCTCTACTGGGAGTGGCTAGGAGGTGAAACAGGAGATGAAATTTGGTGTACATAAGCACAAAGCGAGAAAAAAGGTAAAAATGCTTCTTAATTTGCATATGCATCAGCCTCTGAGCTTGTTATTATCACTCACAGATAACTCCAAAATGTTAAGTTAGAGTAGACACACACAAAAAAAGTAAACTCGGTGCTCAGCAGGCAAACAGGCAGGTATCCGGAACTGTCAGGAAAGAAACAGAGAACAAAACAAAAACCACTATTAAACCACTCTACAACTGCATGCTGTACTGAATGAACTCTTCAGTTCTGTTTTCTGATCCCAAATAAAAATATAGTCAAACTGGAAAAAGTACAGAATGTTATTGAATATCTCCTGTACAAGGAACAACTAAATAAAATAGAATTCTTCAGCCTAGAGAAAAGGCAGCTGAGAGGGGCCGTGCTCTTTCTGCAGCACTCGGGCACATAGAGGAAGCAGTTGTTCCCCATGTCTTCCACTGGGACACCTTGGTAAAATCACATGGAAACAGATGGCAAATGACAGGTTCAACTTAAACAAAAAGGAGGTTGTTCTTCACATTCCCGGTAATTAAGCTGTAGACTTCTCTGCCATAGGCTCATCTGAATGTTAAACGCTAACATGAGCATATGAAAGACTGGGCAAAATTTTAGAAGGAAAGCACATCCAAACCGACTAAATTCAGTGATGCCCCCTCTGGTTATGGGTGGTTTGAAAACTATGACCATGTGCTTGCTCTTATCGTATATTTTTCTCCCTATGCGTGTGCTATTGCCTCTGTTAACAGAGTCAACAGGCAGAGCTGGATAGCCTCAGTGTGTACAGCTGGGTTTGCACATGCTGTTAGGTAACAGAAAGGGAGGAGAAACAAGACAGGCTGAAGAGACTAAGGGCACGAATGGAAAGAGGCAGAACATTTGCCACAGGTAGTACAGTATGCAGGAGAGGTGTACTGGGCATAACTGGCAATGTTTTGATGAAGGGGGTGGGCTGCAGGACTGAGTGTAACCTTTGGTGAGGGGATTGGAGAACAAAAAAAAAAAGGAGAAGAGATTTCACAGAGGCAATGGGTGTCTTCCCTAAGAGTGTGCGTGTTTGTTTCAATCCCAGAATCAGTAATTAGAAGTTTGTTAATTGACAATAAATTAAATTAGGAAATTGGGTCTTAATCTGAAAAGTCTACCTCCAATTAATTCAATATTCTAAACCCATGAGTATTTTTCACTTGAACCTCCAGGTTTCTCTTCCTCTCATTAAATAGTAAGTTCTGTGGTGAGCATCAACACCATTACCTTCAAAGTCCCTACAGAAATAGAGAATTCTGTTGTCAGAACCAGTTTTCAGTAGTGGTGAGTCTGGGGAATGGAACCTCACACCCTGTTTTTAGTAATGTGACAACTCCTGAACTTCATGTTTGTTTCCATATAGGGTATAATTTACTGTTAAGTAGGAATACAAAGAAGGCAGCAGTACGAGTTTTAAATCCGAGTAAAATATCAAAATGAACAAGTGTTAAGATCTCACCTGTAATAAGTATGAGCCAGGGGTATCTCCACTGGAAGTCTCATTTTGTATCGTATTCTGTTGGGTAATAGCATCCTCCTTCTTCCGCTCCTTCTGCCCTGCTTCATCATCTTCATACTCATCGAGGCTCTAAAATCAGAAATACTCAGTTATAAAATAGTTTTTCTCTGTTGCTTCACATGCTTCCCATATTTCACAAAATTCATGCATCAGTGAATATTTTCAAAGATTAATTTCATATGTCAGAAAAGCTTAATTAAATGTTTAAATGCTTTTCTTTCCGTGGATATTGATATCACCAATACAAGAATAAAGTTTGACAACTAACTGCTTTTTCTTCATCACAAAAATAAGAAATAATCAAATCAAGATCCAACTTGACAAAGCTTTAAGCAACGTTTTCCGAGTTCAGTACTAATCCTGCTGTGAGCAAGAGCTTGGACTATACCTGAGGTCCCTTCTGTTTGAAGGACTCTACAATCCCGCTCGTCATAAGCAATAATTTTACCACTACATAAGAGATTTTGAGGAAGTACAGAAAAGGAAAAAAAGAGTTAATTATACTCATCAGCTGATCTTTTTTTGACACAGTGGCATCTACTGAGACTGAAGTGTCAGTCTCACCCATTTTAATTTTGCTCTCCTCGTTTTTGGTTTTGTCTTTGAAAATTTACCATTGAAAATTAGTCATTTTTAAATTAGTTGGACAGTCATTAATTACTAACCATTAACACATATATAACATTTTGGCTCTTCAACACAAATGTTTCGTACTAGATTTGCTGAAATACTTGATTCAAAAGGATTAAGTTTCCAAAGCACTGACTGTTGCCAGGTGAGAGAAAGGAAAAGTAAATAAATAAATAAATATTGGTAACACTGCCTCTGCTCTAACTCAAAGCCACACTGAGGCCAAGGTAGAAATGTGAGGACTCAACCAGCTTTGGACCAAGTCAGCTATGGCTAGATCGTTTAGTTTAATGTACACGAATTTACAGAAAGAAAAAAACCACAATCTCATGTTTGGAAGACCAGCTTGAAGCAGACATGAAGCTCCCAAAAAATTTGACCACAACATCACAAGCTATTTGCCAGCATTCTGCATTAAAACAAGAGGTGTGTGAGACCTACTTACAAAACCACAGGGAACTAACCATTCTAATACCTCAGAAAAAGCTTCTAGATTAATGTGCAATTGCTTGTGAAACAGCGAACAGGGCTACAAGAGAACAAAGATGAATGTCAAATTACTTCAGTGGAAGTTTCTAATGCACAAAAACCAAAATCACTATTCTGAGGCTTAGATACTGATGACCTCTGATATCTTATCCAAGGGATACAAAACTAGTCAAAAGCAGACAATGAGAATGCTGGATGTAGTATTTTTTATTTTTTAAAAAGAAAACCACTGTTATTTACCAGCTGAAAATAGCACTAGCATATAAAAAACTAACTTTAGCTGCTCCAAAGCAAACACTATGGTGATAGAAGTGCTAGAAAACTGACAAACTAGAAACTTACATGTTTCCAAAAGTGAACATAATAAAGAGAACATAAGTGAACCTGAATAAAGGTCATTTAAATTCTCTACAGCACTCATGGCAGAATACTAATGCAATTTCACCAGTCTACTTCTAACCAACATTTTAATGCAACTGGTGTAGACCTGTCTACTTCTATCACTAGAAACAGGCATATTTGAAAGATTATTAAGGCTGAATCATTATACATTCAAAAAGACTTTCAGTAAGTGGTCTTTTCAAATAAAATAATTATAAATAAGTATTTAATTTGGTTCTCTCAGGTCCATTTTTAACAAAGCCTTTAAAAAACACTATCATGGCACATTCTAGGAGATCATCTTTAAATCAACATCCTCTATCTTTTATCAACCGTAAGGTTTAAAAATTTTGGTTACATAAGCTTAAGTATGTATCCTAATCTATCCCATTATCCTAATAATCCATTCTGAAGTGACAAAATAAGAAATAATGAGCCACTACTGTGACAAGAAATGGAGTAATCTTCAGCTCCTACAAAACTAGTCTCGTTCCAAAAGAACTACGAGGCTCACAGAAGGTAGCACATAAGACTAACATCATGCAGATGAAGAATGATACTGTGTTAGAAAAACAGGAAAACTTCTGGATTGTTCTTCTGGTCTCCAAGTTGTTCATGTACGAGAATGGAGATCCCAGATAAACTCAAAGGAAAGAGATAGCTTGACATGAGTTTGAAATAGCAGCCTCTAACAAGTGTAGGAGAAAACCAACTGGAGACAGAAGAGACCAGTAATCTTCACACAACTCAAAAAAGCTTTGCATTTTCAAGGAACAACATTCTTTAAGGAGAAGCATAAAGCTCAAATTACAATACCGTAGGTAAAAAAAGAAAGAAAAAAAAAAGTCTTTGTGGCGACTAAGTAGACAAGCGCTCCTTTCTTCACAAATTCTCTCCTTCTTCAGAGACATGCTTCTCACAAGCTTTCCAGAGACCATCAGCATTCCACAGAAATATTTTTCTCTGAATACAATTACATCTGTGAGGAAGAATGTTCTTCTCTCTTTCGATATAAGATCACCTGCTACTAACTATTCTCTTAGCAGTTTTGGACAGGAACAACATGTCTTCATCCGATACGAAATTTCCAGCCACAAAATTTTAAACTAAGCATTTCAGTTAGGATTTGTCAGCGATGTCCATTCCCACCCTTTCCCTTCTTCTCAGGAAGGTCCAAGATCACAAAAGACTGCTAATCTATACCATCAAAAGGTATTCAACCCCCCCAAATAATCTGTATTTCCAAAGTTAAAGGCTTTCTTCCCAAGCAGTGACCAGTTAGATAAGCAGTTTATGTAAATCTAATTTGGAGCATATAACCTCTGCTTTAAAGGCTACTGGGGCCAAGCCAGCTGGGTCCAACACAAGTTTGAGTGGTGAGAACCACAGAAGCAGCGGGTTTTTATTACTTGTTACAGATGAGGTAGAAGAGTCATAGACAGGTTGATCCTCACCATTTGCAGCCCATGTGGCACATTTGGCTAGGGTTGCCAATGCCTTCCTGCCCTAAAGCAGATTACTAGTCACTGTCAAGGACCTTCTGTGGTTTCCCAAACACAAAGGTTATGTTCCCCTTCCAAACATACAGACAGGCACGTACCCACACACTAATGTAAACCACGTCCATGAAATGCCTGCTAAGCACAAGTCAACATGATAACTATGGAATTTTAACATTTTACTGCTTTTTACTGAAGTTCTTAAGTTTTGTTTCAATAACCATTAGCCTTAGTAAGGAAAACCATTTCTTTTGTCTCACGATGAAATAGGCTTTCTTATGCAAAATACTACTTTACATTCAATAGCCTGCTTATGCACTTCTCCATCAGCTTCAGTTAGATTGCTAATCTTAATGCTATTTATATTCTAAGCTAACTTTCAGAGTAATAAAAATCAATAAAAGCCAAGTTTCAGTTGCTAGATTAATTATTATTGAAAAATTAAAAATGTCCAAAGTGGTGTTACACACTTTAAAACCCATTTTTGTTCAAACTGCCCTGCAGCTGAAACTGCCGTAGCCCACAGGACATTTCAGTCAGATGGATTACTGTGTCGCTCGCATTGGAGGCTTCTCTCAACTGCTACACTTTGCTTTAGAAACTAGTTTCACATCATTGAAAAAGACATAAATGCAGTAATTACTTTCTCTGTCAGCACAGCAGAGAAATGGACTTGTAACCACCGAGGTATAATTCTGACCCATTATATAATTCTCTCTGTCCATTCCCTTCCCCCTGCTTTTTTATTTTGCTGCTAGGCACATACCATTTCAGATTCTTATTTTCCATTAAAATCATCTGAGTTTTGTACAGCAGATATTCAATGTGACATTCCCACATCTGATCCTAATATAAGGAATCCACAGAAATTCTTTAGGTTTTCTAGCATTTCAGTAAATGTTTGAAGCTGTAGTATAAACATTTTTCTGTAAACCTCCAGTATGGAAAATACAAGCAGAATAAGATGCTTTCAAAAGAATCAGACTGATGAAAGAAACAGCCACAAAGATATCCCCACATTCCAGCGCACCACCAGCCTGCAGTTTAAGGAGACACTGTACAAAGAACATTTCTAATGATTCACTGCTTTGCTTCCTATAAACATTTGTGCATTGCTAAGAACAAACAAAAATTGGGGAGGGACTGTCTTTTCCATGAAAACAAGCAGTACTCCTACATGCAAAAGATCAGATTCTGAGCACACACAAGCTGCTCTTGCCACAAGAAATGGTGCTGAGTCAAAATGTCCCTATCCCCATCCCCCTTCCTGCACCAACTTGCTTTTTGCCTTGCAGTTCTGCTGGCCAAGCGCATATCTAAGAACTTCCCAGTTCATTTCATGAAAGGTCAGTCAGGTTAGTTTCAGCAGTTTTAATTACCCCAGCTGATTTTGCCTGAACCAGATACGAGCCCATTCAAACTATTTATTTCGCAAAACTCCAGGAATGGTTACGCTACATCAGCTTTTTAAAAATGATGAGCACTTGAGATAATATATTTAACCAGTGTAGCAAGATGTGCAAGCAGATACTGTCAGTAAAACCCTGTGTTCAACTTCACATTCGGCAATAAATAGAATCTCTACAGCACAAGCACCATCAGTTATCTTGACTTTTTTTTAGCTTCTCAACCGTGCTAACAATCTAGGAGAGGAAACAAATCTAAGCTTCTTCCCACTGCCCCAAAACGACTTTGAACAATTAAAAAAAATTTTTTTATAATCAATTTTACCGCAAGGACATTTTCCATGTTTAGTAAGAGTTCAAAATGCACTATCACAAGTTCGTATCAAGATGCTGGGTAAGTGCAAAGGTTTCCATTAAATGTAAATATTTCCTAAAACCTTCGACAGTAGAAATACAAGACAAGACACAAGAATTGTTTTTAACTCTGAAAAAAATGTAACTAGGCAATTAACTACAATAAAATACATTTTGGGGATCAAAATTATTTTTCCCTCAGCTGATCATTCAGAAAAGCCTGCAAAAGTTAACCGCAAATAAAAGATTACTATTTTACACATCATTTCTTTATAATCACTCTTCTTACTGCAGCACTGGGAACCAAATGCTTCTTTGCTTTACCATGCACAGCTCTGATATCTATTAAATACCATCTTCCTACCTCTTTGCACAGTATCAAACATTTCTGTCATCACCTCCCAAAATACACAGCAAAACAAGCAAAAATCCCAAACCTCAATGATGAGATTATAGTACATTTCCCCTTCATAAACACTATTTTTAATCATACTTTTTAAACACACTTTTATTACAATGTCCAGACAATACCCAAAATATTTAAGTAAAACGGGTTTACAGTAATATTTTTTTTTATTAGAACAACGGGATAATTGGAAAAATTGTGTCTTTTTCCCTAGGTTTTCATCAGGTTTAGCTTGCCTAAGTGCTTTTAATTTACAAGTTGGAAAACATCCTTATAGAGGTGAAAAGAGCTAATGTTATTCATAGGAACTATCTAAAATCTACAAACAGTTTTATGGGTATGGACTATCCAGTAAAAGATTTTATTTTTTTAAGAATACTTGACCTTAATTCTCACATTAAGAGAGTCCAAAAAAGGGTACTGAACTCCAACACCTTATCTGAACGATCTTTGTGCACTTCTGAAGGTCTACATATCCAAATGGAGCAGTCCAATATCAACAATGAGCATGATCACAAGCATGGATTTTTAACCCAGAAAAAGAGTAAAGGCAGGAATCTTTGGTATCTGAGATCAAAAGAGACCTGAATGCAGCAATGGGTCAGTGACCAGCAGGTGGGCCAGAGCACAGCTGACTGCAGCCATGGGATGCGCTCATCCTTGACAGCGCTGCCAACAAAGCCATCCAAAAAGATGAGCATCACTTAGAGGTCAGCGAGATGCACATCTTGCTCTACAAAACTCATAGCATTCATGATTATAAGTCACATTTACATTTTGGTTGAACTCTGTCCTCTTCTCACCCATAATGAGAATTTACAAGTGCCTGCTTCGTATACTCAATTGTATTTCAGAGCAAATACAAATTTGCAGTCTTAAAATCCACTTAGAAATGTTTCTGGGGAAAAAAAAACAACATGTGTTAGAGCAAAATAACAAAGTACTTTGAATTCTTCTAAAGCTTTAAGTAAAACATCAACTACGTAGTCAACACCAGAATGTCAATTATCCTTCATTATAATAACAAAAAGCAGCTATGTTTGCAGTTTGTTATTCAGCAAAATACACTGTTTGGCCACCACTGTCTTCAAACATACCACAAGAATGAGTTCAAAAGTCAAATGTTTAACTTAAACTAATCGCCAAAAAATCCTTTATCGCAAGGCTTGTCACGAATGATTGGTGGAAATGCCTAATTTAACTACTTACTACGTGATATTAATATTAAAGTCACAGAGTAGAATGCCAGGGATACAAGAGAAACTGCAAAAGACAAGCTATCTAGCATTATTAAAATCCTTCTAGAAAAAACGAAATAAAAAATATGGATTGGCAAGCTATCAGAATTAAGCACCAAACTATTTAATACTACAATCAAAGTTAGCATCTTAGAGCCTTTTCGGATTGATCACCACCTAAGAATGGAAGTACTGAGCAGCAGAATTGACTGAAGATCATTATGCAAAGAAGTCAATCTGGTGACACCTGTTCCATTGGGAAATTATTATACAAACATAATGACGACTCATCCAAAAGCACCACCAATGCCTTGCTCTTAAAAAGAAAATAAAAACCAATAACAAATAAGGAGGCTAAGAGAAAAGCAGCCAAATCCTCTTCTTGCTGTCAGTATGCTCCACAGGCAGTTCCAGCCCACCTGACTTGCAGAACTACAGGGCCCAGACTTCAGATACACCACAGCTCTATGTGCTAGAAGAGTGAAATTAAACATCCCGCTCCTCTTTGAAATTCTGCACACTGCTCTTACCTCTATGACCTAATCAAGTTTTGCTAGTGACATCTTTTCCTTTCTCTGCTGATAGTTTAGATCTGGTATAGCGTTAATGAACACTACATTCTGTACACAGAAATCACTAATAGCATTGAACATACAAATCTAAAAGTTACAGAAATGCTCCCCAAAATCACACACATACACACACACAAAAATTTGCTCCAAAGTGGAGTCAGTCACCAAACCCATCTCCTTAGCCTCCTAATTAACATTCTGAAATGATGCATCCTACCTAATACGAAGGGTGCAAACCAGTGGCTGAGCAGAAAACACCTGGCAAAAAAAAAGTTTGCCTGTTTCAGCCAGGAGGGGAAAAGAGAATTGTTGAGGATATTTGCACTGTTCAGTGAAGAAATAGTTCTCCGTTTGCATCATGCCGTACATGTTAGGAAACAACAATCACAGATTGCAAGAACAGAAAAGACAACTCGTCCTGGATGTACAGAAAACAAGCTATAGTTTACAGACTTGATGCCTGCCTACACTATCTGTCTTGTAAAAATTGCTCCTGTATTAAACAGGATTCTGGGAAATACTGGTATTAGAGAGTATGTAAACTATCTGAAATGGGAGCAGTTTACCCACCGGGAACAATGGCTGAACAAAAGCCACTCAAAGAACAGTTAGAAAATGGAGTTAAAATGTCTGTAACCACCATCATTTTGACTTCCATTGCCATGTACATCTGCCAGAACTAGGCAAATAGAAACAATGCTCCAAAAGCGAGAAAGATGTATTGTCATGTAGATAAAGACCATACAGATTGAGCACCCTTCTCTTTAAAGTCCAAAGAACAGCAGAGAAACAAATCTTGGAGAAGATTAGCACACTCTTTTCAAAACATAAGTAGTCCTTTTAACCTGACCATGTAACATAGAAGGCATCTAATTCCTGTTTTCTTCCCTAGTACATCTATGGTATTTCTAAAAAGAAATAAAGATGAGATCAGTATTTGAGGAATGTTCTGAAAGGAGATCAAACAGGTTAATCAGTGTACTATATTCCTAACTATCCTATCCTCTGAAGCATGCAGTTTGTAGCAATTTATAGTCTGAATATCAGGTTGCATTTAAAGTGGTTTTTTTTTCAAAAAATGCAGTACAGTGCCTTCATAGGTTTCTGCTCTCTTGCTTAACAAGCTAATTGTCATTTTTCTTTTTCTACCCAACTGAATCTCATTCAGTGTTTACACACAGTGGGTGTGGGATTGGTCAAACTAAACAAAGCCAAAGAGGCTGCTGACAACCAAGCGAGCACAGACAAGCCACGACAATAGACTCAGAACCAATTCCAAGGGAAAAAGAAAACTTCGGCACAATGCCTTTCTGCAATGCCTTTCTGAGACTTGTACTGCATTTCTCATTTGGGAGTGGGATCTTCTGAATCCATAGAAAAGCTGATAAAAATATCAACCAGCCTCTCTGCTCTCCCAGCTGTTTCTTTTGAGTCCTCATACAAATAGCTCTTCTAACCAGACAGATATGAACTCTACACTCAGCCATGGGGCAGAAAGGGAGAAGAAGTACTGAAAGAGCACCTTAAACAGGATAAGCACATATCTGGATAAAAACTGTTGGATTTGACTTCAAGGCAATAAATAAGGACTTTTAAAGCCCTCAGCACTGATGTCAGGAATAGACAGTACTGATCGAAGCCATACAGGCAGATAAAGCATATCTGTCGTACTGAAGCCTGCTAGGATGGCAATACACAGATAAGATCAAAAAAGTTTAAAGCTGCTGCTGCAGTCAATATTGTAAGTATTTCTTGGGAGAACACCTTATACCTACAAATTATTCCTAGAGACAATGCTGTGAAGCTGTTTCCCAACCTAGACTTCCAAGATCATTCTTTAGCTCTGCATTTGGAAGGAAGACCTCTTCCTCAGGAGCTCTGCCAACACTTTTTTTTTTTTTTTAAGTAAATCCGCATATCAATGTCCAAGGCTCCTGATGGAAATCCAGTCCAGGTTCTCATAGCGCAATCCTATGCCCTAACAGCATGAAAGTCTTCTGTCACCAGCATTTGTACCCCTGCTTCTTACAGAAACTGTGCTCAGAAATCACAGCTCTTTTGTACCCATATTTTTTTTAATTCACTAGTGATGGGGGGACGAGGTGGGTGGTGGTGGTGCATTCCAGGCAGTAATAAATAATATTTAATAATAGATTAGTATCTTCAAAATATTAAAGTTGCACGTGTGGGTTTTTTTTTTTATTCAAGTTTGCTAAAAGCAAAAGATGCAGATTAGCTGCCACAGTAATTCAAGGGCCAGACAAAGCAGGCAGTTACCCTTCCACCTGAGCAGTCAGCACTGTACACAGCCCTGAACCAGCTCAGCAGGTGTTTGACTCTTCCCATTCAAAGGCTCCGTGAGGAACTGAGGGAACTATAGTATTGACTTAGGAGTCAGGGGGAGAAAGCGTGGGAGACAGAAAGAGCTGTGGGAAAGGATGATAGAAAGAACATGTAGCTGATGCCTGGTGAGAGGGAGCTACTCAAGTAAACAGATTACAGTAGCAAAAATAAGCAAGCAGGCAAAGGACAAATCTGTTTCAATCGGTCTGAGAAGCAAAACTACACGTTATACTTTTTTGTGGTCTGTCGCTGTCAGAGTGATCTGCCTAATTTCCTCCGCAGCACTCACCCAAAATCTTCACATTTTGATTACCAGGTCTAAGACAGAGCTGGACACACTCCGCTGCCAGAAGATAAGGAAAACTAAGACATCAGGATGTGAACATGCAGATAGACAAGACTTCACCGCTCAAGAGCATTTCATGTGCATGCTTTAAGCCCACAAAACAGTACCAGCAGGTTCAAGTACCTCAGTACAAAAGCAGCATTTGAATATGGTGACCTCAGAACAGAGAAGAACATGCATAGACACAAAAACAAATCAATCTAGGTGTGAGGAAATGTAGGATAGAATCGTAATGGGAGGAATGAGTCACGTCATACCTTTGATTCAAAACTGCACTCACTGCAACCTTACACTAGTGTAACTCATTGCGTAAGAGAGCAATTGCGTATCTACAGCAAATCAAACCAGAATAAAGCAGGAATAAATAAAGCAGGGTAAATGCTGGATAAACAGAAGCTTATATTCACAAGTGCAGAAAAAGTTTGCACAAAAAAAGGCATTTTTCCATTAGTGTTTTTTAGATTGCTGACGGACTGATAGAGTTTGGGTTTTTTTTAGCTATACAGTTACTTGCATGCAATACAGCATTAAGTCTTGGCCAGGTCTTCAGCAACCAAGAAGTTCTTTGCATGTCAACAGGTCTACCTTTTCAGGCCAGACAGCTCAAGCAAATCATTAAGATTTTGTCTTATACAGCATTTGTTACCTTGATTCATAACATCAACTATAACATGCATTCCTCAACTGTAAAATAGGAATAAAGGGTAAAGTCCTCTTTTCTGAAGTACTCAGAAATCTAGCCATTAAAGGTGTTGAGGAAACTTCGTTACATGCTGACCTGGATCTGCTCTGTGCTCGAGACCCAAGGCATTGGGACGGGTCTCCCTTGCCGAGGCACAGAATAAAAGGGCTATGACACCCCTCCCCCCCATTTTCTATTGAGTGTAAAGAGAGCCTGAGGTTAAGGTTAAGACCGATACAGAAATTAACATGCATCGTCTTCTCCATGGTAACTGTTCACATGCGTTGTTTTCTGTAGACCAAACCGTGGTAAACACAAGGTAATTCAAGCTTTACCATCCCCCAGTGCAAGGTAAACAATTTTACATATCCTGTAGGTAGCAGAGGGTAGGAGCATTCACACCGTTACCATGGAGCAGCCCCGAGCCATTCATGTGTCCAGCCCCACAGCCTTTCACTCTGACCAAAGAGGACAAGGAGAGGAATTAGCATGAGCCGACAACACTGGAGATGGAATTCAGAGCTCAATTCATCTCGTGCAATAACGTAGCACAGCCAAATGATACTTTAAATCAAGAGAAAAAAATCTGTTATTAAGAATCTTAATGACGAAAAAAACTTTCAAGGATAAAACGATGCTCCGGTACAGTAGGGGTCTTCATGTTGTAAACGGGGGTGGGGGGGAACCAAACAAAACCAAAACCAAAAACCAACAGCAACAACAAAATAAATCCCCCAGCCATTGCTACACTGGCACTCCAATCCAAGCCAGGGGAACGCAAGTGAGGAAGTATCCGAGGAGGAGTCAGGACTGAGGATTCTGTTCACGTTATTAAAACGTGCTTTTAATTTCTCAGACTACAAGCTAAAGCCTGTAATAATGTCACTTGGAAAACAGAAGGCTGAGTGAGCATCTGAGGGTGAAAAGGAATGTTTTCACAGGCCCAGTTAGTAAATACCACTGGCTCCTGCAGACATTCTTCCTTAAATGGAAATTAACATTGCTTTAGGTTAGAAACAAAATCTCTTGATACAATAGGAGTGATAGGCTAGCTATTAACCTTTTAGCACCTGCACTAAAAGATACAAAAATCAGCAAAGGCTATATATATATATATATAACTTTTTGTTCAATAAATATTTAAAACCCTTCCCCTCCCCTACCACATGATTCTTGTCTGTAGATTTGGAAGAGTAAGGAATCCAAAAGTCTCTTAAACACTATTAAAACAATGTGGAAATAAAAAGTCTCTCTGCATATCTATGACTAACTGTATGAGGGCACTAGACAATTTAAAGAAAGGAAACTACGCCAGATAGAATCAGAACTGAACCTTCACCCTAAAGTTGAGCCAAACTTTATTTGGACACTGAAATAACTCTGCATTGCTTTGATTTTATTTTTACTTCCTATTTTTTATTTTCACATGCCCCCCTGCAATTGCTTTTTCCAGCCAAGAAAACAAGACTTCTCCCTCCCCCAAAATTCCTAACAAATTTAACAACATGATGGACAAGGGCTGAGGCTCCACAACCGCTTAAATTAGTCTGTGGCCATTTAGCGACACTCCAACTCTCCCCCCTTCCCCCTCCTGCCCATGGGCATCTACCAGCCCTCTGCATCACCTCCCCTAGCACCGGCAAAACACGTCAGGATAATTTATTTACTAGCAGAAAAAGTGAATAGTCTTTTGTACACCTTGGTCTGTCTAACTACAGGATCAAATGAGTCCCAGGGTCAGCACAGGCGAGTCAGGTAAAAGCAAGGAGCCAAAGCAGCCTGGACATAGAAAAGGTTAAACTCTCATAAAATTAAAACCTCAGCAATTCAAACCAGGGAAATACTGAAGTATTCATGTAAAAGTACATACTAACGTGGAACATTATTAACTATTTTGGGATATAAATAGTGTTCCTGATAATAGTAAACACCATCTATTTCCAAGGGGAAACAAACTATTGATTCAGATTTCAGAGCTCTGACACATGGCCAAGGTGACTTCTTTAACCTGCAGGTTGTATGGGCTACAGAACAGTTTTCCCCTCGTAACCTGCACGGCTGCTAATACTCTAAGTAGCAACAAGAAGACTACTACAGAGCTGCAGAGCTCAGCCAGCCAGCCACTGGAAGTTTCACCACCATGCCATGTAACAGCATAGCCGCATGTTATGATTCCTAAGGTAAAAAAAGCCCATCAGGAGTCAAGGACAGTGGATTAACATACCCCTTCTTACAGCTTGGCTCCACACACAGCTAGGCCCCTGTAACTGAAAGAAAACTGCAACATAAATATAAATGAGCCAAATGGAGAGACGAGACAGGCTGGACTTCCTAACCTGGCTTTTCCACCACAAACAGCATGAACTTAGAAATACCTACAGACTGACTGGTCAAACAGCCCAGCCTCATCTACTCATCCTGGAGCCTTCACTGCCCATTCTTTTGTCCTGGCACGATGTTTACCTATACGGGAACTGATCCCACTGTAAATTAATTCATCAAAACACAAAAATGTTATTTTCAGACCTGCCACTTCCCCTATTATAAAAACAGGTGTCCCCACAGAACAAAAGGGATATAGCATAAGGACAGGAACCACTAGACCTGGCCTAACTCCTTGAGAAATTTGTATCGAATTACCCCCTCTCTTGGCACAGATATGCAAAAATGTCATTAAAATATGTATACCTTAGATACATAGCTTTCATGTTAGTAATTTCTCCTGCTAACATATGTGAGTAATTTTAGGAAGAAATATCCATTGAAATCAAGACCACAAACATCGTAACACAGCTATTACACTACGCCCTGTGTACTACTGGTATTCTCTTATTACTGCTTTAAGTAAAATTTTCCACATTTTTTTAAATGGAACTCCTTTTTCTTAAAACAATTAGAGCTCTATTCACACTTCCATGATTTTTTTTCTTGTAATTCTGACATGGATTTGTAACAAAATAACAAGAAGGTATTGTTAATTAAGCTGTAGTAGTTTATGCCTGAAATATAAGTCTGGCCTAGAATCTTTTCCGGCTGTGAATCTGAAAATGTGAAACAGCTAGGTTAACATTTGACTATCTTTATTTATATATAATGGGGTACCTTATTAACTGGATTTGGGGTAATAAAAGGCTTTGGCTCTCTTCTGTAGCTGCTTTTCAATTTATGGTTTGTGTTTGAAGACTGTTTTTAGAATGTGTGAGAAGGAAGACATAAGTACATCTATGCATTGTCGTATCAAACACCCACAAAGGCTTTCACAGTCATTCACCACTGATAAGAAATGCTGCAAGAAAGGATTTCTCCCAGAAGTCCAGTTAACATTATAAACAACCTATTGGGTCCGTGACAGCAAAAAATCACCTTGCAAATAGGATGCTAACTGATTCACTTATGCATCTCATTGAACTTAATAAGATTTTGTTGCAAAAACAACAAATACATTACACAGAAAAACCACAAACAAAAAACCACACACACAAAAAAAGGGCATAGAGCAGTCTGCCTAGAAAAGCAATCTTCATCAGTGGAGATCTTAAAGAACACATCAGTGTCAGATAAATGTCAGGGATAACACAAGTACAAGGATCCTGTTGGGACAAGATGACAAACTAGATAATTCAAGGTCCCCTGCAGCCTTATTTTCTAGGATTTTATAACAGTACACTCTTTGCAGGAAAAGTTGCAGTAGCAACACATATGACAAGTAAGGATAACAAATTGCACCAAGAACGTATTTCTCCCTGCCAACCTTCATCCATACATCCCACATAAACCAACTGAAGTTGCACAGCAAACTGGGAGAAGCAAGCGTAAGAAGCAGCAGGGAAATTCTGCGATTGCACCATCCAGCATGTATGGGACTGCAGCACTTTGGCTCTTCATCAGAAGACATGGGCGTACGCATCAAGAACTCCCTAAGCAGAATATTGCTCTAATCTGGGAAGGTAACAGTATAAAAAAGGAACAAAAAGTTTGTTTTACACCTGCTTTGCTCTCAAACACATTCCCACTCATCCCTGCCAAGAAAGGATGCTGCGACGATTGGAGTGTTTCCCTGAATGAAGACAACTGCTCTTATGTAGTTTTGATGTACACTTTTTCTTTTTTTTTTTTTTTAAGCACAGAATATCAGTTCTTAAATTACGTTTTTCCCCTCCTGACCTTATCCAACTGTCTGCACCATAGTAGTAACTTCAATTACTACTAGTCTGTTGTATCTACTGAAGAAACTGTGATCCATATCCATTTTCCCTGCTTGTTCAGTCAAAATTACTACCAACCTCTGCCTTCCTATTAACACAAGCTATTCACAAGAAGACTACAACAGACTTCTGTGGCTAGCATCTGCTGATCTAGATTTATGCTCCTGGATTTGCTTTTTTTAATTGTAATCATAATTTTATACTCAAATTCTCTGAAAACTCATCCAGTATTCCGAGGTTTCTTAGAAATCAGTATTACTGGACCAGAGACTACTTTGGTCAATTGCTTTGAGTGCAAGCTATCTGGACATGCTTATTTCCAAATGTTTGTCCCTACTGGAGATGAACTGACTCCCTGGAAAATCCTCTTCTGACATGAATAGTTATTCCTGTTTCCACCAGGCAGAAAACAGAAATATTTTTTGAACATGTACTCCTAATGGCAAGCACTCAATGTAGCATAATAATACCAATCTAACCAGAAAGACAAAACAACATGACTTAGATTATGACCAAATAATTGTTTGAGGAAAAAATGGCACGTTTAAGTGAGATGGGATCCTCCAAATGAAATGTAGCACTTGGCCAAGGCTATGCTACCAGACCTCTGAATCGAAAGGATTCATTTAAAGTATCCAAACTGTTTGAAACAAACCCCTTATTTTGCATTGTCATGGGCTAACAGCACACCCACTATCAGTAACTCTACTTTAAGTGAGAAAGGCAAGCAAGAGGCACAAAACTAACACCATCATAGGTGATGGCTGACCATAACCCCAAGTCTAACGCAGATCTCTCTGGCAGATGAATGCAGCTTCTACTGGAAGCAGGACAGGTCCAACCCACTCCGTAGTGGTCACAGTTCTCAGGAACAGATGCTGCTTCCACAAGAAGTATCTGAAAGCCACCGGTTGAACCATCGATCTGTATGTGGTGCCAAGTGCTGGAAACATTGGGGATTTATCTGACTGCACTGGCTTTGATACATTATACTTATTTATAATCTTTTAAAGGAGAGACAACAAATGTAATTTTTTTTGTTTTTCTTTTTAATCAATCCAACAGTTTGTTTTATTTATTACACTCCTACAGTGCTTTAATTTGTGGTTTTCCTCAAATGCCACCCTCCACTCAGCTGCACCACTGGCAAAGCTAACCATGCTGAGCTTTTAGTTATTCAACAGTGCAGACTAAACATTTACCTCTATTTGCCACAAAGCACATGCACTATTATAGTCTATTCTTAAAGACAAAATTTTAATTGAAGTATTTGTAAAGAATGCCTATTTTGAAACACAGCTTTCAACTGCTCTGTGAAACCCTTTGGCAAGGATATTGTGCATTCCTAGGAGGATTTAAATTAGTTTGCTGCAGACCAAAACCTGGGTTACGGATAGTAACTTGGATACAGTCACACACACACTCACACACACACACACAAAAGAGAACATTCTCATTCCTCCTGATCTTTTTCCTCAGAAAACACAACCATCAACATGCAATGTCCATTTTAATAAGATAATGTGAGGGGGTTTTTGGTAAGTGAAAAATACTTACTGCAATACTGTTTCTAAGCCATATTAAACCTGTTTGTACTTCTCAAAACTACTACGGAATCTAACTTTGTAAAATCCTATGATATTTGAAGTTGAAGCTGCTAGTTTTAAACTGACATTTGAAAAGATAATTTTACGTTGAGGACTGGAATTGTACATCTCTATTTCAAATGCAATTCCTGATTTTTTTTAATAGGATTTGAGACATGCTTTTCTCAAAATAATTTATTTGTTCACTCCAATCTGATTTTTCCCCTCAGCCTCTCAGTAGGGCATCAGAATAAAAACAGGCCTTAACATAAAAAAGAAACTTAAAACAGTCTCATTAAATCACATCATCTCAGCATTCAGTTCCCATCTTCTAGGGAATCTTCATATACATGGTAATTAGTTTCCTGAAAGGCTAAGGCTTAAATGTCATTTCTTTGTGGTGTAAATTCTAAGTATTCATAGTAAATAAATTAGTGATACTCTTTTATTGCTTAAAGCAATGCAGAAGCTTGAAGCAATCATACAACTGGCAAAAATTAGGAGTTCCCAAAAAAGGAAGTAAAACTTCATTCTTCACATTCCAGTAGACTTAAAAAGGGCTCCATTAACACTAACGGGGAAAGGGCCAGTGACCTAGAACTTTACTCGTGGTCCGAAACTATTAATGAAGTCTGAAGAATAAAGAGTAATGGGTATTCAAAATCCAACTCCTGTGATGTAGCAGGAGAATGAATAAGCTGTGCTCTAATTTACTCTGACGTGCAGCACATCATGGCTGCAGCAGCAGTATGTTAGAACAGACCATCTTTCAGGAGTCACATTCTTGGGAAATGGCTGATTCCTGGGGATTCTCACACAGCCTTTAGTTTAACAGCAAAATAGTTTAAAAAAAAAAAAAATCAAACAACTTTTCTTACACAGAAGTCATAAAGAAAGAAAAAGAGTTGGGGGGGGGGGGGGGAGAACATCTTATTTAGCCTTATTTGAGAAGGAGACCATAAAATCAAATGGATTTTATGATTACTCTAGCATTATTATTGAACACTATTGAGCCTTATCCCATCTGCAAATTTTACATTATGGATGTCACATTTACTCACTACTGGAAGACAGAGCCAACCTGAGTATGCCCCTTGAGAAACTCCCTCAAACTGTCAAAGAAAAAGACTTTTGGGCATCTCAGTTGCCAGCTCTTGTTACCTAGCAAGCACATGCTTTACTGATAAGTAAAAATAGAACATTGACAAGTATTAGGATGACAAAATTACTTTGAACTTCCCCCAAATTCATTTTGGGCTCCACAACTAGACCAAGCACTTTATTCACGAACAAGCCATTCCACACCATTCTGATTAACAAAGCAAGTGCAGATTTCATTTTTGTATTACCCAAGTATAAGTTTAATATCAGCATGACTGAAGAGTCAAATCAAAATCAAAGGATGGACCTTACTTTCAACCCAGGAACAAAGAACTTCACCACCAGAAACCACATATTTGAAGATTCATAGTGTCCATTAAGCAAAGCTAAAAAAAAAAATAAAATTTCTTTGGACACACAATTTAGAATCTGGCCTTCTGAAAGGAAACTAAGGAAATAAAACACCATTCTTGAAAACAATGAGCTAAGCGATGCTTCACAAACAGTAGCATCATTCAACTTCCAAAACCATCCTGTAAAAAAAAAAAAAAAAAACAAAACCCAAAAAAACCCACCAAACCAAAAAAACCAAACCACCACACACTATGCGGTCCATTCTATTCTAAACATTTCTTAAAACTTTTAAGAAAGAACAAATACTCTTCTTAAAATACTGGAGTAAGTATTTTTTCTTATCAGCACAAACGCAGCAAATAATTTTTACCAAAATAAACACTACCAGAACGATTAAGATATTGGGATGGCCTTGCAAAGTTATGATATTTTTCTACTGGTCAGAATAAACATTTAATGCTGTTTTCACATTCAAATTTAAACCTCAACTATCTATAACTGGAGAACAGATACATTTGTATGTGCATTCCATAATTCACCAAGATTATGAGCCTCCTAGATGGCTGCTGCAAGCAATAGCAGAATTCTTTAAAATACTAGAAATACATGAATACATATCTATCCAAATAAACACTGACTATTTTTGTTACTAGAAATACTTTTGGTTCTGTTAGCAATTAAAATGCTTCAGTTTAAAGAATGAGGAACAACCTAAAAAAATATTTCCTACTTAGAATTACTGTATTGGACATATCCTTTCTGGATCCATCTTGATTCCATTGTTGAAAGAACAGTTGAGTTAGTTAAGCTCCCTAGGCCCCTGAAACATCTGGAAAGAAAGGGATCTGAGAAAAATGTAAACTTTAACTGGCTTCTGAGAAAAAATTATGTGTCTCAATGTAATTTTCATTGTTTCTTTTGCCTTAAAAAAAACCCCGAACGGCACTCTCTCTGGTATGCTTCTGATGACCATAAACTCCAGTAAGGAGAACCAGCAAAAAGAAACTTTTCTCTGATATGCTTCTGCTCACCAACAACAAGGGCAAGGAGAACCCACAAAAATAATAAACAATGCCTTATACTCCCCTTACTTGTATTAAAACACGATTAAAGTACAAAATCAGAGTCATTTCTGAAATGAGGGAACCAAGTGAACAGGAGGAAAAGAAACTATAGATGGTCTAGAGCAAGAGCACATGAAGCAGGGCTTATTTAGTCTGCTGAAGAGGAAGTCAAGGAGCAATTTAATAGCAGCCTAGAACTATTTGAAGGTTGGTTAGAAAGATGATGGAGACAGGCTCCTCTCAGAAGCAGCAGATGATATACCAAAGGGTACAAAATGCATCAACTGGACACTAGGCACATTTTGGCGAGAGGGCAGCACAGCACTGGGTCAGGCAACTCAGAGAGACAGTGGAACCTCCATCCTCAAGAGGTTTTCAAGCTTCGGCAAGACAAAGCCATGGCTGACCTGATCAAGGGCTGCCAAAAGTACTGCTCTAAGACTTCCAAAGGCCCCCTTCAACCAACATTTCTATGCATTTACAGAACCAGTGAGGTTGTTCGATTTCTTTTTCATGCCCTGTCCCCCATTCCCCCCCAAACTGGAAATCTCAGGGTCCACTTGGCTTTTATTTTTCTTACATTTGAGCAACAGCTGAGATTAATACTTCCTTCCTAAGATGATTCAGGCAAAATGTTCTGTGATTCAAAGCTCTGTGCAAAAAAGGATTCAGGCACAAATCCAAAGATGCATTCAAAAAAACATGCAGAAGCAAACAATTTGGGGAAAAAAAAAATCCAAGCAAACAAGCAATCAGATGCATTTGTTAAGAAGAACGTGTAGAAAAGTTCTCCTAAAATATGCAAAGGAAAAGCTTTTAAAAGCCAAAGTTTCTGGTTTTGAAACAGCCAACTGAGATCCTATTATTCATTAGGAGAATGGAGAAAGAGTGACTGTTTAAAATGCCCACTGATAGATGTATACTTCTTCCTGTAACATTTGCTTAATAGGTTACCCACCTCCAAGAAGTGAGCTGCCCTATCCAAAGGTTTCTTTACTGCTTTACTGTTCCAACTCTTTCTCTACTGGCTACATACATAATATACACATATATATACAGCCAAGTCACAACTCGTATCACACCCCATGACAAAGACCATATATTGAGCAAAGAGTTCTGAATGCACCAAATCCAATGAAGGTCAGGTTCCAATGGATTTGTGATCTGATGGTTCACTCAAATCAAAGTTGTGAAACTCAGAAATCTCTCTCCTTTGCATGAATTATTTTCTCCTGTGTTCTGGCAATGCATTCACTTTCATTACATTTCCTTCTGTTGCATATTAATTGACTCTCTTCTTTTATTTGCCTTCCATTATGGAATATGTAAGAGCTTTACTACTACTGAGAGAGGCAACTTTCTCAGATTTAAGGAAAAAAGAAATCGGACTCATGGGTTAAAAGCTGTAGAGGAAAAACAACCACAAAAGATTACTTTTACCACTACTTTCCCAATAAAGAAAGAAGTTATCAACCCATATACACGGCAGCCCTGCTCATCTTCTAAAGATAAGAGACAATATGCATGCTTTTCACAGATAACTCTACAGATCCTATTCCATTGCATACAGCTGCATGATCTTAGTGAGAAGCCACAGAACACATGAGTGCAGGCTTTAGCTATTCATTTTGCATGGCACTGAAATAAGCCCAATGAAGGCCATTTGAAAAGGTATAGTGGATGTAGGAGTCCAATTGTCTTTCCAGTACACATGAATAAGACCTAGCTCAGTAACTGAACAACCTACCGGAATAATGACTTCACACCCATTTTTCCCTCTGATTTTTGAAAGGCTGCTTTCCTAGGTTCCCAAGCAGGACTTCTGAGGAAAGGTGATACAAATAAAGATAATACAAATATGACTTCTACAAAATTTCATAAACTGGATTTGTCTACAAAACATAGGTTATTCAAGTCCAAAAGGTACCTACCAGCATTAAACTAACTTATTTTTCACAATGATTTGGTGTACAACAAGGCACATTAGGCCAACTGTATTTTCACTATAAAGTAACTTCTTGTCCTGGTTTTGGGTGGGAAACCACAACACTTCTTAAGATTTTCCCAAATGTCCCACTTAGACAGGAACAGGCTGTTTGATGAAAACAAATAAACCTGCACTCAGTAACTACAGTAAGCAGTGGGTGTACTGACAAAGGCAGATCTATGCCAGAAATTAACTGACAGTAAGTATTTTACCAAAATTAGGAACCAAAGACAAAAATAATGAAAAACTTTGGCCAAATCATAGCAGCACAAAACAAAGTCGATAAAGCCTGTCTTGGGAATAAAGGCTGCCTTCAAACTAAGCTCAAGTAAAAAAGCACACAGCTCAGTGTATTTTAATTTTATTTGGTTCTCAAAACAAACTGCACTTAACGTTCCTAGTAGAACACCTGGAAGTAACACATGCATTTTCTGTTACAGGACTCTACCAGCAGGTACAGCACTGTGATTTCCAGTATGTAGGCTTCACAACACCTTTCCCCCTTGCTATTTACTATCAAGGGATGACTATCAAGGGACTTTCTATGGGGACTAACTAGGCAGCTGCCAAATGTCTGAAACAAGTAAATGGCCAGTGACAATTCCTTCTGCCTCATTACAAGCACATTGAAGTATCTTGTAGCATGAACTAAACCTTAAAAAAAAAAAAGTAAAATTTTAAAAAAGTCTCCACTTTGCTTCCTAGTTCTCGTTCCAAATACTTTAAGAGTTGAGTGGGAATTGTTCCTTCTTGTTATCTTTTGTCCAGGTTTTAGTGCTGTTGTTCATGACATACCAACAACGTAAGTCACTCCAACAGAAAAGCAAGTTTAAATGTAACATGACTGCATGGACTGAAACCCTGACAAGCTCTTGTTGGATCAGCTGACAGCAGCAGTAGACATCTAGCCATAGTTCAGCAAGAACTGACTCAGCCATAGTGCTGAGCTGGACATCTTCAAACCCAATATTCCCTAAAAATCAAAGGATTCAATCCAACTGCTGTGTATAAAACTTTCTGACCAACAGATAAAATCTTTAGAGGACAGGATTATGTTCTGAACAATAAAAAGAGCCTTCTGGAGATAAACGGCTTTTTATAAAGCTTTTAGAAATAAATCCACCTTTCAAGGACAGTTCCATCTTTTGAAGAGGATTGGTCTTGAAAGTAAAAAGCACTCATCTATAAACTCATTAAAATTATAAGCAGCAAATGCATTTAAGCAGAAAATAAGCACATTCTTGAAAAGCTTCCCAATTAAAAAAAAAAAAACCCAAACACTAAACATCCATGATTACACTTCCACCTATTTATATTGCAGACTTCCAAAGGCGTTAAAACATTTGAGCAAAAATAAGAGCAACAAAAAAACCCAAACAGCAGCAAATGCTTATTTTGTTCAAAACCAAACCATTTCACAACTAATAAACTGATTTTTAATTTAAAAGCAAAATCCATTCACACTTTTTCCATCCCAACACTACCAGTTCTGAGATCCCTCGTAACACGTTGTCTGTTCTGGGTGAAGTGTATTTAAATATCTCCAAAATATCCCCCTCCTTCTTGCCACATTCCCTTCTCCCCCTCTCACATTTTCAACTAATACTTTGACATTACTGGCCTCACTAAACTCAATCCCACAAATTCCTGACATTCATGTCGTCTTAATCTGAAACGTAACTTGAGGAGGTGGTTAACATTTGACCTTTGCTCTACCTCAGACATACCTGGAGACAAAAAAAAAAGTCCAAGGCATGCAATATGCATTCACAGTCTGAGAGGATGTTTTATTTTAAAGGTCCCAGCACAGAGTTTTTCAAAAAAACAACCCATTAAAACTTCAAAAGGTTAATTTAATAAAAATTCCCCTACAAGCATAGTTTTGCATAAACATTGCAAATTCATACTAAGAATGATGATCTAAAGCAATAAATAAGAAATAAATCCCTAGAAGCATACACCCAAGAGTCATGGTGAATTTAAGAATAAAATGGCTACCATACTAATGAAAACAGTCCCATTTATTTGAATTGGATACTATGGCAGAGAATGAACAACTACAAACCATACATTCATTACAGCAGTAGACACAGTACCTAACAGGCTATTAAAAAAATTAGTCAGAAACAAATTACTAAGACAAATGGAGGCTCAAGTTAGGAGACAAATCGGAAATAAAAAAGCAAACTACTTCTGCAAAATAAGAAAATCTACCTACCTACTTGCTCTAAATCAAGCCAAGCAAGGACTCAAATACAGTTCCCTCTGCCCTTTTCCCTTTAAGAAATAAGTTTTAAAACTGAATCTTAAAGATTATTCTAGCTTTTTATCCACCCTCCTACCTTCCTTCATTACACACACACAAAAAGAGTAAGGACTTTAGAAGCTTGCTAGCTGCACTTCAAATGGGTTACTCTCTTTGTTCCCCTCAGTAAGTGGGTTTTTTTTGTTGTTGTTCTATTTTGGGAAAAAGATTTACTACGAATTAAATCCTCTCAATGATCAATGAGAAATGTTGTACTGATATCACATATTTTAACCTCAAATGAACTTGTTTGGGCATATAGGCTTCACATCCTTTCTCCTCTTAATTACTAGTGCATACTACTGCCAGTATCTGGCAGTGCCAGAATTTTGAGGGAAGAAAGAAAAGAAAGGGTTGGAATACCAGGGATGAACATGATTGTTTAATGAGCCAGTGTCTCTTTGCTAGGAGATAGTCCCCATTTGCTGTTATCTCTGTCGGCTTCAGGCATTTTGTTTGCCATACAGTTAAGGCATGACTGCACATGCCGTTTTGAGATTGTTCTTGTTAAATAAAACCTGCAGCTACAACTGATTAAGGGAATGTCCTCTTACAGACATGATGTATGACACCAAAAAATTTAATCAAGTACTTAAAGTAAAAAGTAAAAAAGGTGAATAATTTTCTTCTGTTTCCAATAAATTTTCATTTTCACTTACAATTGCACTTTTCAAATCAACCGCTACCAGCAGCTGCTGACTCATGAAAACACTGACTAGAAAATTTGTAATTTTCTCAGAGCAAAATATTTTAAGGTACAGATTTCCATAATTACAAGCCAAGTAAACTGTAAAAACTTTGTTTTCAAACAAGCTTCCTCTGTACATAAAAAAAGGAGCAGACAGAACATATTATTTGAAGTTGTCTTTGGAAGGGCTGCCTATCACACAGAAAACATGCCCTTCCTTGTACCTGTAGCTGATTCAAAGCCCAGGCCCTCCAAATCAAATCAGCTGCACTTACTTTGGTTCAAGCCTAGATGCAGGGCTGATTTCAGGTCAGGTGGCTATCTCCACACACAAACATCTGCGACCTACCGCTGAATTCTTTAAGCTTCTTTGTCTGGACAGGCTGCTTCCCACCCCACCCAGTCCACTCTTGCACATCCCATTCAGCATATTCGGTTCCCCACGCCAGTACCATTCCCTCTAAGCTCACTTCTTACACCCCATCATCTATGAAGTTCACAAGCATGCTGGCTTACAAAGAGTTTGTACACGTGAAGGGAGCTAGAAAAGTATGGTCCAGGCTAAATTCCTGATATAAGGCAGCATCTTTTATAAACATCCTTGATGGCAACCTCTTTACGGCGGTACACAAGCTCCCACTTCTATGCAATTTCTATAGCCATGTCCTGATGCAAAATTAGTCTTTCCTTCAGCATCATCCAAATGGAATCGAACACCAACAGGCATTTTGAGCTTTGATCAACTAAAAGATCCCAGTATGACATCTGAGTACTGATTTTAATTTAAAGAGGAGAAGCAGCAGTCTTTCCTATGAATGCAAGGCTAATGAGCAAATGCATTTCATTACTCCCCTGTCAGATACTCCTCTCATATTTCATTAGTCTGTCTGCTTTTGTGTTGGTAACTAAAAACTACCTTTTTTAAAGAATATTTTTATAATGTTAATGTTCTAAGTTTATTATTTTAATACTAGTATCAGCAACATCTAAGCTGCACTTAGAAACACATGAAAAATATTTTCATTTATTTCTCAGGCTTTTCTTTAAACGCAAATCCTAATGGTAAAAAAGTGTAGTCCCCCTACACCACTATACTGTGATATTTTAGGGGATTCATTGATTATTTATTAGTGCAGCTTCCTCATAAAACAGTGACCAAATGGGAGAACCATCCCTGCACAAAAGAGAGAAAAATCTGAGCTCTGAAAGTTGGTTAAAAGCAGATGATAATGGAAAAAACTCCACTGAGAACTGTGGAAAAAATACGTTACAGGCCCTACTTCCGTTTTGCTAATCAGTAACTTTTGATATTGACAAAATACTAGTCCAACAACAGATCCTGGTTCATAGGGTCCCTCTGAACTTCAGCCGGAGTCCTGCTATGCAAAACCAATGACTGTAGCAAACCAACTGAAAAAAAGCCTCTTTGGCTTTTGTTTCAAATTGAGATCACTACACTAAACTATTAATTACATAAATACTACCAGTTCGATTTCTCAAATTCATGGGGGAATAAAGAGGTGTAAATTGCACATTCTACATACTGGTTCATATAAACGTGACCAAGGTAATTTTCACATTTTAGCTTGGATTCATATACATTTATATGAACTAAAATTTTGGTCACCTGTGTTTTAAGAATGCCTGTAACATGCTTTCCATTTCAGAACCTATAATTAAAAAACACTGTACACACAACTTGACTGGAACACACTTTTCTTTCTCCTTTCTCACACTCAAATTATGCCCCTCTACTTTCTCTTTGCCACATGCTCACCTCTGTTTTTCCAGTACAAGTTTTGTCTGACACACACTCATTTTGGAAGTGTTTTGGAATATTAAGGGAGACTCCAGTTACCTAGTCATTGCAGTTTTAAAGCAGTTAACGCTTACAGCAACCCAGCCTGGTTGTTTTCCAAGATTCTTCCAAAAAGTTTATCACAGTCTCAGAATTATGAAGAAACCCCAAAGGCTCTATAAACGCAATCCCATATGCAAGTATGAGTGCTGGATACATCATGCATTCAACAGACAAAAAAGAGCAAAAGAAAATGAAGATAAAACAATGGATGACACAAAAGAAGATCATATAGGAAACATTACCAAAAACTAACAGTTTTCTTCATGTTAGGTTATTGACTGAAGTTCTGATGTTCTAGCAGCAAAGGGAATTTAATCTGTTCTAAAATTCCATTTCTTCACTTTAGTTACTATGGTAAATAAAGTATAATTATCAATGATGGCAGTAATGAAGCCGAAGACATGAGCCTGGGCACTTGAACATTTAGTAGCTTTTAGTTTGCTTGTTAATAAAACCTATTACAACTGAGGATGACATTACTCAGATAAATAATCCATCCTTATACCTCTGTTTAGTGAGCTGCTTATTATTTATCCTGTTCATCAATTCTCTACAGATAGTGTGACCTGTAGCCCTAACCAAGAAGAAAATCCACAAAACTCTCTTCTAAATGATGTCTATAGTTAGCTATCATTCCTTATCATCTGCTTTTTTAAATATCACATTTGTGATCTTTATCAAAGTTCTGTAACATATTAAGGGATAGCCACATCTTGATTTTATCCTTCAGTTTAGCCTTTTTTGTTATTTATTACAACTCCAGTAAATCTACTTTTTTTTTTAATTAAAAAAACCTAAACACATTTAAAGAAGATTTTTACAAGCGTATTTTAAAGGGACAGAAACACATTTTCAGATACATCTTTACCATTCCATTCTGCCAAAGTGGTACAAAAGCCATTCTTTGTAATATCGCCACTTCCAAACTAAGGTCTGTGATACACAGACCTCAGGCACATGAATCAATGCAAAATCTGCACTGATTTAAAAACATGGCTGTACTTATGCAACGTAGTGGCAAGTCCACCAAACACTCTTGGAAGTGGGAAGCAACATTGACATTCAAAGGTGTGAAAGTCAGCTTGAACATCACTGCATCACATTTGCATACCCACACTTCCCAGTACCTCTAGATGGAGCTAGGTTAGGTCAGCATGATTTATTAACCGCAAGTTCAGCAGTGCACAAGCACCATCATGGTGCTCCCAGATTGACCCCAGTGGCATCTCAAAGCAGAACAACAATTCTCAACCTAAACCAGTAAGCTGTACAGCTTATAAAAAGCTGTAGGGATGTCTACACTCATCATAATGGAATAAATAATTACTGATAGCTTACAATGTAGAGAATTCAGGCTTCAGATCTCCATTTCCAGTCTCTCTGAGCCAGCTAGCAGTAAGTGCTGAAAGCTTTAGAACATGAACACGTGAACAACCTCCAAATCTTTCTAAATAAACAGAACACAAAAAAATTTATGAGGAATCAAAAAGGGAAGCAGAATGGTAGCTGGGAATATTTCATGCGTGCATAAATACATTAATATACCCATTTCTAATTTCTTGATTTGATTCTCAAACATTCTTGCATCTTATAAAAAATGTAACATGCTATGAGAAGTGGTTTCTAGTGTTGAGCTGCTTAGCAACACCTGCGTTCAAATAGCCTCCGGGTAAGTTTGACAAAAACCGATCTGACATCTGATGAGCCCAATTTTTTTTTTAATTGAAACAAGCAGCAAACCCACAAAATGGGATTATATTAAAATGCCCATTTAAGTTTTACAGTAAAGACGACTGTCAGATAATGGGATGCTCCTCTGTTTCTGCCTCAGGCTAAAAATAACACCTACATTTTGCTGTAAAAGTCAACTGCCTGAGGTGTCTTTATTTCATGCAAGATAATTACGATGCACATCATCTTCAACAGCATACGAGATATCTTTATGTGCACTCACTGTACAACTTTTCTTAATTATTAGTTTATTTTCCTTTTCACAAAGAATTACATTTAGGGTTTCTATGTCTTTCTAGCTATAGGAGTTCATTAAGAAGTATTAAGGACTCTGTCCTTTTTCAATTTTTTTGATTACTAATGGATCAGAAGAGTAGAGAAATAGGCTGAACAGGAAATTCTTTCACAGATGTGTTAGGACCAACTAAACTCTAGCTATGCCATTATTCAGAAATGTCTGAATGCAGGCCCCTAAGTATTTGTTTGTCAAGTGCAGGCCCCTAATTTAATTGTTAAGTATGCTCAAAGTGCCCAATACCAATATACTTCACTGGAATGCTTTATTAGAGTAATTAGCACACCAAATATATGCTACTTACTTAAACATTTAGCTGTAGATTTCCAAATCTGAGAAAATTATCACATTTCTGAGTCTACTAGAGTATTTAATACCTTTGTGAAAGAAATGTGACTTCTTTGTGAAAGAAGTGCTTCATTAACGTAACATCCTTATGGTCAGACTTCCAGGAACGCTTTGCCATTGCCCACTGTACTACAAACTTCCCTAACACCCAGTTCTGTAACATCCTTCAGAGTACGATTGCATGCTCCTCCTGTCTCATTTTTTTTCTCCCCAAAGCAGAAGCCTACAATTTGGTATGCTCAAGTGCCATGAACAAAAATGAGAAATCTGTAAACTAATAATGTAAGCCCCCAAACATATCCTTTCACCTCTTCTCAGCATACTATAGCAGGAATGAATTAAAAAAAAGTTTTTTGGCATCAATTACTAATGCGGAGCCTCTCAGTTCACCACATCATCACATCTTCACCTTTTTCTCTTAAAGGACAAACCCAAAGGACTGCTCTCCAAAATATTCTCTGTACATTCAGTTTTTAAATCATCCAGCATGTCTCAGCATTTTATAGATGTTTGCAGCTTTTGTCTAATTCAAATGACAGCGACGTACAATCATCCTTTGAGGCACAACATTGTGCACACAAAAAACTAAATCTTTGATCTTCGAGTTAGTACATTAAATTAAATAGCACTTTTTCACATAAGGATCTGAGAGCTTTTATAGGAAGGAAAAAAATTGTAACACTAAACACGGCTATGTAACAGACAGAAGTTAAGCACTCATTTAGTACAGTTCTAGAACACAATTTGCGACAGGACCAAGCACTTCCAGGTTCCACTCCACCTCCCACATTCCAAAATACCCAGATCTTTACTCAAAACAGACTTCACAGAAAACTTTCAATATGAGTACATAAGAAGTTACATGACTATTTACATAAAAGCCTACAATTCTCCTGGAAAAAAAAAAAAAGAGAAAGATAAGCTGACTTTTTGTTCTGGAGGCAACTCTAGTAGCTACCATCTTCAGGAAAAACTACAAATCATTAAATGGTACCTCTGAAAAGATAACAGTTACATAAACCAGCATGAAGAACAGAGCAGACATGCAGGGAATTTTCCCTGGGTTCCAGGTTACATGTGCTGAAATTGCATTTTTACATTCTAAAGAATGAGTGCCATATAACATAGTATGAGGAGAGCTAATCGGTTAACTAAGGTATTAGTAGGGTATTGCTAAGTACTGTTGTCTGACCAGTGATCAATATGACTTTTGATATTTGGCTTGTTGAAAACATGAAGATTGAAGTCATGATACTATTTCAGATTGGATTTAGTCTACAAAAATTAATGAGCCACATCAGCACAAGTAAAAAATACACTCTACACCTCAATTTCTAATTAACAGTCTGGGACACAGACTACAAGCATAGCTGCTGCCAAAACTAAGGCTAATAAGGCACTGGCATAGTTCTAGCTTGGCAAAGGATTGCTTAATTGATCAATAATAATAATAATAATGAATAATTCCTAGTTTAACATGCAAACACATAAAAGTGGTTTTATGGAAAAAATTGAGATTATACTTAAATCATTGACTAGTCTGTTCGTTGCACCTTGGAAGAATTATTCATATCAAGTTAGTTCTAAGAGCTCTGAGAGCAGACTAAGAGTTCTTAGAGCTCTTTCTAAATGGCTACTCACAGTATATTGTTGTTTTAAGAGCTTTTTTTGAACTTAGGTTTGTTTAATAATCTGCTTCAGGGTACCAGAACATTAATTAGCTCCTAAACTTTGCAGTAAAGGTCATCTTTCATAAAGTCAAAAGACCTTGAAGAATATATTTATTTTTTAAATTCAGAAAAAAACATATCAAATTGAAAAAGCTTCATACTCCTAGCCCAAAAAACAAATCGTTTTTTTTTTTAAAAAAAAAAAAAAAAGAGGGGAAGGGAGGGAAGAAAAGCTGTTTTGTAAAAAAAAAAAAAAAAAAAATTAATTTAGCATAACAGTTTTCTGCTCTTTTATTTTAAAAAAGACATTAGTATGCAAAAATGTACCTCAACACTGAAGAGGAGGATGAAAAAAAAACCCCAAACCTGCAAATAACTCACTTTCATTTGCTACCATCTAATTTAGCATTCAGTATTAAAAACTTCTCTAGCCTTTCCAATTATAAAAGATGTAGGTCAGCTTAATTTCCTTTAGTGCTGCTGGCTTGAGAGAGGAGGTAAAACAAGACAAAAAAGCACTATGTTAACAATTAAGAAACTATTTTAAATCAATGACCCATTCAAGAATGAATATTGCATTTGTTTATTTTGCCACCACTTCAGTCATTAGGAGCTAGCTTCTTATGTAGCCTTTATCCACATACAGTTCATAAACACAGGAGCCACAGCCTCTACACTTAGAAATTTTTACATACAAGCAAAAAAATTTCAACAGGTATCAGCAACGCTCAAGTGATTTTCCCCCTTCTCTCCCCAGAACAAAATATAGAAATGAAAAGATAAAATATACAAGAAAAACAAATGTCAACATTTTTAACCTCAAGCCAACTGTTTACCTGGTAGGGCCTGGATACTTCCAGATGCTATAGCACACAGGTTTCTTATCTGAATTACTAAACGAGTAGGAGATTGGCTTTTGGTAACTAAAGAGGACATTACAGAAGAGCAGGTTTTATGAAATAACTTGCTGTTTTGTACTGAACAACCACATGTGGTTGGTCAGATAATAAGATATTCATGTTTCCACTTTAAAGGTCTTTAACAAGATATCGATTTCAGAAGTCTGCCCTTATTACAAATTCTGATAAACTAAAAGGAGCTGGTTAGTGAGGTCACCTGAACTTGGCCGCACAAGGACTTGTATGATGAGGATCCAGAACTTCTCATTCAGAGTGGTACAACAGTCAGGGCTTGTGTGTCAAACAAAACAGAAGAGCACACAAAAAATTTCTAAACCTATCTGGATGAATAACCTACTTCCAAAAGCAAAAGTCTACAAGCGAGCATGTGGTGGATGTGAACAGATCAGCAAAAACACCCTCATCTTCAGGTATGGTTCCACAGTGGCTTAAGCCAAGGTTTACATCAGGTGAACCATCTTCCTCAACAGCTGAGCCACAAAACTCTGAAAGTTCAAGTGCTTGCACAGAATGAGGAAAAGTACTACAGCCACCCCTATGACAGCCTTGCTCTAGAATAACTAGTGAACAGGGATCATGACATGAGGCTAACAGATACCACATTGGGTTTTTGGAGGGAAGAGCAGGAAATAATAATCATAATAAGGTGGCTCATCATATATAAGGGTTCTTACAAATGTGGACCTCATTGCCCAGTGATTTTTTTGTATACTAACAGTTTCCACAGGTTCAAGGGGAGACTGAACAAGTACTCGGCAGATAGGAATTAAAATGCATTTATCTATTTAGTAACCTTCATCTGATGCTGCAAGCCTCCAAGATGAAAACTGCCAAGAGGCTAGAAAACTAATCCACAGGAAATACCTGATAAGACTTCTACATTCTTTTTCCTTGCTATGTATCTGTTATCCTTAGTCAGACCCACTATAATCAGTCTTATTTTCTTACAGTGTACAAAGAGGAAAAATTAAGCTAGAGCTTTACAAAGCAATTAAATGCACCTTGTGTGCATACAGTGGGAAGAGATCGGTCCAGATGACAGCAGGTTTCAATTGAAATCCCATGTTTCTACAAACATTAAACTGCATATTGCATGGAAAATAACTCACAAAATACGTACCAGTAACTACGGCAGACAAGCAGGACATGCACAGGTTCCCTTTGACCCATCAAAACAATTAGTAAGGTCAGAAAGTGCTGAGAGGAAGAACGGTGAAAGGGGAAATCCCAATTGCTGCTTGCTTGGCTTCTGCCTACCACTCTCGTCTCTGGTCACTGATGTATTTGGTTTAGACACCATATATACAGACAAATAGCTGTTACTCCACAACACTTTTTCCACATCCAAGTACTGTATGCGTTCTGCCCAGCTATCCTGCCTCTGTGCCTCAGATCTCATTATAGCACCTCTTCTTTCTGCTAAATAAAGCATACCTAGGTTGTTGCTCTGCCAAAAAAACAAAACTATCTTTTTTCCAGTTGTCCCAGGCAGCCATCGAGTACAGAGCTAGGCTCTTTGTAGCAGTGCATGGCAGGAGACAACGGATGTAAATTTAAAGGAGAGAGGTTCTGACCAAAAGGGAAAACACTTTCATCGTAAGGACAGTCAAGCACTGGAAGGGTTGCCCAAAGAGGCTGAGCTGTCTTCACCTTGGAGGTTTTCAAGACCTGACTGGGTAAAGCCTTGAGCAACCAGGTTGGATTGAAGACCTCCTGAGGTTCCTTCCAACCTTAATTTCACTTAGATTCAACATCTACACACAGAAAGCACTCAGTGCTGCCCCAGACCATGCTTCTACAAGTCTCTCACCCTACTAAAAAGTCTCTTAGAGGTTCAAACTATCAGCTACCTACATAGGCTCTAGATCAAGAAAATTAATGCTATCTTGTTGTTGATGAAGTACTGCGTAACACACTGTGCAAAGCCCGTGCCTAGCACATATTTTTGTTTCATATTTTTGTTTGAAGGTGGGTGAGAGTTGAGAGTTAAGATGGGTAAAATTTGCAGTCAACAGTGTTATTTTTTTTCTCTGAGGGTTTTTTGTTTGGTTGGTATATTTTGTTTTGTTTTTTTAAGCTTACCTTCACCCAGGATGATGTTCTCATATTAGGCACCAATCCTGGCTACATCTAAGATGACATATTATTACATGGCAAGACTATATGAGAGAGTTGAATATGACATTTGCAGGCCTGGAGTAACAGACTTAAATATTCCATCCAGTCCTTCCTAGCAACATGCAAGCAGATCTAATGCAGTAAAATCCTGAAATAAAACATCAGGGTTGTGGTTTTTGTTTTAATTTCCCATGACCTTGTGAAGCACGGGAAATAGTCATCCACCTACGGTCTTCCAATTGGAAAGTCTTTAAATACACAACTTCAACTTAAAAAGTAGCAGAGAAAAACATACATGAGTTTGCATATATGTAATGAATATAAACCAGATAAAGATAGTTTTAAGAAATCAGTACAAACTTGTGTGGAACTGAACACTTAACAGTGACCTTCCCAAAACTCCCCTGGACACTCTGAACTACAGGAGGATTCAGAAAACAACTATGCTCCAGAGATGCAATGAAGAAAGAAGTATGAGAAGGTAGCGCCAATAAATATTTTGCTTATCAATTCATACTATGATATTTAATTTAGAGTTGGGGTGGGATTTGTTTTAACCTTTCCTGTGAAAAAAGGAATCTACTTCCCACCAGCTAGCTCTCACTGGAATATACAGAAACTACATTTTGACACAGGATCTTTTTTTTTTTTTTTTTTTTTTTTTTTTGAAGTGGCACAGAAAGATCTGCTTAAACTCGGTTGCCATCAGAGATGCATGAACATTCAAGTTGCATAAAGCAAAACTGAAATAAGGGTAAGGTGTAGTCAATGGATGGTTTTTAGGGGGATGGTTTCTTCCTTCTCTCACACAGGAGGTGGAGAGTTATTTGTTTTGGGAGGTTTTATGGGTTTGGTTTGGGGTTTTTTTTTTTAGCTTGGTTCTTTTGAAAGTAACACAGCTGGGATATAGTCCATTCAAAGCACAAACAGGCTGCTGTAAAGTTATAATGCAAGTCTAGAGACATTATCAAATAATTCACAAGGCTGGTGGTTTATGAACAACTGCAGAAATCAATCCGTTTGTGGTTTTTACTCTCCTGTACCCTCAGAGAAAGTTACATCTGTGGAACTCAGTGGAGAAGGGTTGTATTTTTTACTTTTTTCCATGTTTTTTAATTAATAATTTCTGAAAGTAGTTCTCATAAATTAAAAAAAAATGTTATAAAGACACAAATCACAAATAAATCACACACCCCAGTCTAGACAGAAACGTCTCACTCTTTTAATAAAAATGCTCTCCTCTCCCTTCTTTGAGGGAGTATTCTTCAGTCTCCTGAACATACAGCAGAAAAATAAAAAATTAATTATAGACTAATTTACTTTTAGCTTTGGAAATTAAGAACTCAAATCAGCAGTTTCATTAGAAATAGTCAAACAGAAGTCAAAATGAGGAAGTCTAAAATGCATGCAGTCTATAAATTGTTCCTTCTAGTACAGAAATAAACACAAAAGTCTAATTTTATCTTAAAACATATTTTGTATTACATTATTTATTCCGATCATCTCCTTCCTATTGTGTTCAATAAATGAGTCTCTCAGTAATTAGTTCTGAATATTCACGTTTGGGATGAATCAGCATCCCCAAATTCACGAAGGCATTTGGAAGTCATGACAATTCCAAACGCTGAGGTTTTAGAAGCAGCAGCTTTGGAGTGCTCCTCCATTTATCCTTGCATTTTTTTCAACCTTCAGACTTTACTCTTTATTTCCTCCACAGCTATGAATATATTAGAACTTACTTTTGAAAACACTATTACTATTTAATCCCATTACCTTCAGAAGACAGTTCTAAGTAAGTGTTACAAGAGATGAGACAGCAAAGGTGGATCCAACTGGAGAATGAAACCAAAGCACCACTCATTATTCATCATTCAGGGTAGTTTCGTTTATAATATTATAAAGTTTTAGGGGTTTGTAATATTGTTTAAATATTAAATATCAAAATACCACAAGTTTTCCACAGAAAAACTATTTTAGTATTACTCTTCCAAAGTATTAATCGCTTCACCTACCTGAGACAACACAACAGAGCAACAAGATGGACTGACCTCTTGCTGTCTTTCAAACTACTTATTCTTTTGTCCTGCTGCCTTGGAAAAAGCAAAAGTTTTCCAGCACTTCCACTACCAAAAAGGAACTAGAAAACCCTAAACAATTTCTCTCACATAGACAACTTTAACAATTCAGCTGTATTACTGTACACAGCTCTCATATTAGGGTTTTCTGCACCAGCAATTCCAGAAACTTTGAAAGTTTCCTTCAAGGGTGAAGAAGGGCCTTTGCCTTGGTCTCCCTGCAGTATCCTTAAAGCCAGAGTTGTTAAATATGGCCCACAGAAGTGTACTATCAGGTGGTGGAATACTGGCTGCATCTTCAGGCTCAAAAGGTTGAAACCATTATAAACTTCCACTGGCAGCCAGGTAAGCGGCATCCCTCAGGGGCTGGCATTAGTGCCAATAATGTGGAACACCTTCATTAACAACCTGAACAATGGGATGGAAGGTACTCTAAGCAAGTTTGTGGCTGACACCAAACTGGTAGGGACTGGTTAAGAGGCTGGAAGGCAGAGCAGCTATTTATACCAGCCTCAACAGGCTGAATACATTCAAAACTTTACTAGGCAAGACCCTAAGCAACCTGATCAAAACTGGCCCCAGTTTGAGCAGGAGATCAGACCAGACAATTTTTCAGAGTTCCCTTCCAATCTGTATTAGTTACTATTCTGTGCCTGTTACAGTGTAACGTATTATACACCAATGCTGAAAAATCTTTAGTACCCAGCTTTAAACACGTGATCAGACCCAAGGCAGGTTGTCCATACCTGTCTCTTGTGATGTTTCAGCTACAGTATAACCTCACAATATTATTATTCATATTTAGGATATGAGTTTAAATCTCTTGAAATTACCTTGAGTTATTATTTTCACGTTTGTATGCCCGAGACACTAGCTTCAAATAGCCAAAGCAGAAGTTTCTTTTTGGTTTGTAGGAAACCATCAGTCTATCATTTAAGCAAAGCATTTCGAATTTGAGGATCAGACTGAGGCATTTTTAAAGAACAACAACAACTAAATATTTTCAGAGCAATTACTTGTTACAGTGATGCTACATACAAATTTTGGAAAAAATTGTCAGGTAAGTCATTTTTAGCAATACTTAGCGGTGTGTTCACTTCAACGAAGTAACTTGTCATATCAACACTTCCCTCCCCATGCTTTTCAATGAGACCTGAAGTCACCTCAATTCCACTGGAAAGCAAGATGCTTCATATGTTTATTTCAGTGTAAAAGTAAACAAATGTACAGCTGACAGGCTGTTTCTACTCCTTACCCTACAATATTTTTTCTTCCAGATTATCTTGTCTTTTAAGTAGGCTTTAGGAACAACCAACAACGGGACAGTGTTTCAGTCTTAAGTACTAGAGAAGTAGCCTAGAAAGTACACACACACAAAAAAAAATTATCTTCAGCCAACCAACATCTACATTTATTTAGGGTTATTGGCTACATGACAGACTGGCAAGAAAAGGCAGTAACTGGCAAGGCTGAACATTAACAAGCTTTCAACCACCAATTACAACCTAAACTAAATACTTCGCTTACTTGCTCTAGAATTCAGTACTCAACATGAGAGGAAATATTTTACTTACATTGCATTTATTTTCCACCTACTAACTGTATCATTTCAGATGATTCACCCCAAAAACAGGAGAGTGAAAAGAACCAACCATACAATAATGTTTTCCAATTATACCTAACTATTAAAAGATCATTTTCAAAAACCAATCTTCCCAAAATTGCACTTAGATATAAATGCAAAGTCAAAAGAATTAGAGGGGAAATTAACGGCTTCTGATACTTTTCCATCACAGTCCTTCCCATTCCAGTAGGAACGGGTGCTGAAATTAAAAAGAACTAAGTACGTAAAGGAATCGGTACTTTCTGGTAGAGTCCTGTGAATTCCAGCTGTAGGTACTGGTCTACAATCTGCTTCTCTATGAAAACAGTCTTATTCAATTCAACAAGAAGTTATCCATATAAGCTCTTTAAGAGAAATTACATGACTTCCATGTATCTTTTCCTCTGGAAAACTACTGCACTGCCCAGCCTTATTCCAAAACAGCATTATCACAGAGACCCCAGGTTTGGAAGGTCCACATGCAATTATTTAGAAGGTGCTACACAGATTTGGAATTGAGGACTTTCCAGACTTCTAAGTTCATTATGTGATTTATTTGACCAAATAACTTCCCTTACCTAGCTAAGTGTCAGGATATTAAAGCATACTCTTAAACAAAACAAGCCAAAAAAAGGTGTGTGTGGGGGGGGGTGTGATATAAGCTTACCACATACTAAAAAAAGACAGAAAGAAAAGAAAAAAAGAATATGCCCTTTGAACAGGTACTGCCCAGGGGATTGATTAAAATCAGAATTCACAAAGGCTTCAACAGCAAAACAGACTGGATGTAAACAATCTCAACACAATCCTTTTATCAGAATCTGAAAAGGCTTGTATTGCTTCTTTCACCCTGCCACATCTAAAGAACCATAAATGGAACCATAATAAAATGAATGCATTCACTAGACAAAGCAAGCAGGAGGATGGCCTAACATATCATGAATGGTCACCCAGGTCAAATAAACATATTTCAGACTTCCGCCGTAACACTAATACCTCTGCATGGATGGTAAGGATATCAGTGGCCAGAAATAGGGTTTTTTTTCCCAGTACTTCAAACACACACTCTTTTTCCCCCAACATATCCAAAAAGCAAGTAAGCTGTTTTACAAGAAAATGCACAGAGATGTTAGACAATGCAAAGACACTACCTCATTAATATGAAGAGATGGCTAGAATGGCTCTTTCATTTAACTTAATCCTTAGGTAGAGAATCACTAAGAAATATACTGCTGAAGGCAATCTTCTGGTCAAAAGAGTGCAACCACTAGTACAGGATTCCACTCCTCTCTCTAGTTTCCAGCCATTCACAGAAGGGTTTCAATTCCTTTACAATGTACCCAGTAATTGCTATGCTTGACACATTTGGCATTTAAATTTTCCTGAAGTTTTTTCCAACTGGAACACAGCAACTTTCTGTCAGTCTACACAACTCAGGACGCTGGACTACTCTAGTAGCAGGAACTCTTTCTTTCCCCACAGAAAATGCTCATTGCTCTCTGCTTACTTACAACGCTGGTGTTTGGTGTGACACCTACCAAGCACCACATATGCAGCGCCTTCTAAAGAGGCAGGCAGACTCCCGGCAGCAAGCCAACAGTGTAGTTTCAAGAAGTCATACCCTTATTGCTGTTAATAAGAAGGTAAGAGATGAACATGGACTGGCTAAACATCCTATGCAGATTCCACATTTGAATCACTTCTACCTACTTTTACTCTATTGGTATCTCCAGTATTTCCCACAAACAGCTCAGGAGGCTGTTGTATCTCAAATCTGGCAGCTTCACGTGCAAAATACACAGATCCAAGTTCTTTACACCTTTTTAAATCATTCATCACCTTGTTATTAACAGAAGAACACTTCTGAATTTAGATGACTTCCATCTGGTTAGGTGAAAATGTAAACTTTGTCTATAAGCACACATTAAATAAAACCCAGCTATCTAACTGTCCTTCCTAGACAGACCAAGATTTTGATTGTATATACACCTTTTTTTAAAAAGGTAACTACAAAAATAGTTGTTATTCTCCTGGTTGGGGAAAAAAAAAAACAACTTACCCACACAGCTATGCCAGCAGAATCCTCCAGTGTAAACAGTTACAAAAGTAAAGCTGCACTTTCACCAGTGCAGCTTGTTTTGCTTGGAGCAGGACAGAAGAATTACTACAACAATACAAAACATAACTCTCATCCTATATGTGGGTACCTCACAAAGCACTGTCAGTGAACAGGAACTCTATGTGTTTCTTGGATAGATACTAGCACAGCTGTAAATGAGAAAAACGTTACAAGTAAACTTAACACGTGCATCAAGTGAATACCTACAAACTGAGAAACACTTTCTAACACAGCTAAAAATGGTTATAAAGCTTAATATTTAGAAAAGGAAACTTACATAGTAATGAGAATTACATACAATTTAGTTACCTTTCACAACCTGAAGAACTGCTACGGGGCAACAAAACCCAAATCCCACAGCACTTAATATTCAGAGTGAAATCAACTTTCAGGATTCAACAAGCTATCAAGAAACTACTTTACAACCACTGAAAGGGAAAAAAGCTTCAAGTATTTCAAAGCCATTTTCAAAAGCCACCATTATTTAGATAAGCACTAGTGCCGAGAAGATAAAAATCCGGCCTTTACTTCTATCACAATGGCCTCTAAATACAAAGTGTCGCCACTACTCCCAACCTGTCACCATCTGTTTTCACAGCTTCCCCTATGGTTTCTGTCCTCCACTGACTTCAATACAAAATACATTTAAGACACAGAACTGTTTAAGACCTAGCTCTGTTACCTTCCTATTGAACAGGAGAGAAATTAATCATTAATGAATAACAATCTGCTAACATTTTTCATGCCTATTTCAAGATAATTGAGACAACACAAACTTTTACTTTCCTTATTCCACCACCTTTCATACCATTAAATTTTCCAGCTGCATTGCAACTGAAATTAGATCCTACTTCTTTGGGGTAAAAACTGTTTTTGTATTCTGTTTTGAGCAGAGAAGCTTGTAGGCACTATGTATCTTCTGTGAGTGCATTTTGTCAACAGTTACCTTTTTAATTTGAGAGTATCAGAATCTCCTCTTATCATCCTTCTCCACCACAGTGGCATGCTGATCATAAAAGGGAGATGTTTAGCATAAAATGGCTACTCCATTCTAGAGAAAGGTCATTTTCTTGAAGAAGACGACAATAAAACACCCAGTAAAGCTCTAAAAGAACACCTCCTGAAAAGTAATTTTAAAACATACACTACGCAGAGCTACGAGCGCTAAGTGGTTAAATTCAGTGTGTACTACTACCAAGTCACTACATACAGCATGGTAAAGCTATGCCTAGTATCTAATGAGAAAGACAGCAAGAAACTGGAGTGTTGTAGCTTATTCCAACAAGTCATCATCCACATCGTGGCCTTCCTTTGTCAGAGAACTTCAGCTGACCATGTTGAATCAGTGCTTTAAAATATTTTCTCATGAATAAATAGATATATGGAAGACAGTACAAGTAAATACATTGCAAAACATTCATTGGTAAGTAGTTACCTACATTTGACACTGGAGACAGTTTTTGAAGCTGTCCACCATAAGGAATGATCTAGCGTTCCCTAGTTAAATAATTCTTAGGAGTGCATGTGGTAACAATTAAAAACATTTAAAATACTGCAAAGAGATAGTTTTGCTTAAGTATATGCCAGTCAAAAATGCAACACTTACTACTAGCAAGTTTCCCCAATAATACTTTGTACAACAGCCATCTACATTATTAAAATTTGACTCCAAAAACGTGATGGAATGCTCAATCACTAGTTACAGAAGTAATTAGTATAAAGATACAAGAAGTTTCCAAAAAGTGCCAACACATGGTGACAGGCAGCAAAGTTATTAGGCCCTCACAAATACGAGAACGGGCAAGAACTTGCTTCTCAATGCCTAAATATGTTGTTAACCTTAATAAATAAACCACTCTTAACAATGCAGCGGAAACTACAATAGCAAATTCACACATAAGATTCTAATGGCTGCTGAGCAAGGAACGTATTTTCCTGGAAAGCAAAGCGTATTTTGAGCAATACTTAAACAAAACAAACAAACAAAAACCCCAACCACCACCAAACCCACCAAACTAGCAAACCCCAAACCACACCACCCAAAAACTACCATAGGAACACTAGTTCAGAAAACTCATTCAAAGAACTAGGACACAAGTCTCAAAGCGTGAAAAGAAACCCACCACCCAAAACCAAACAAAAAGACCATGACTGTGGACGGGGTACACAGCAGAGGCCCCCAAAATATGATGTTGTACAATGCTTGCTGCAATGCACAAAACCATTATTAACTGGGCTAGGACTAGTTTACTTCGGGAAGTAAAGATACAGCATTTTAAGAGTTCCTATAGAAGTGCAGGGGGCAGGTATTTGGGAGACTTTGTGTAAAACAAACAAACCACAGTCTAGGAAGCTTGCACACTCTGAGGGCAGAGAATTAAAGAACTCACTTGCATTCCTCACTTTCCGAAGCAAGAATATTGGAGACTTATGCCAAAACACTTCAACTCGAACTGAAGACTATGCAAGTAATTATTCTGAAAAAAACACAATTATAAAAATTTCTACTGTTCCTAAAACTCATTCCTCAGCTTCTCTCATGAAAGTGTCTGCTGTGAAAGTGCCCAGGATGTCACAAAAAAAGGATTAGTGACTTCAGGTATGGAGAACATGATTTCATCTTCTCCTGCCACTTCAGAAACAAAGATCTTGCTTTTTAGCATTATTTAATAATCTAAAATGTTAACCAAAAGAAGAGCTACACGTTTTTTCAGCAGTATTTAATAATCTATAATGTTAACCAAAAGAAGAGCTGCAAGTTTTTTCAACAGTGATGGTGGTCATCCTATTAGTGCAAAACTGCAGACTAAAATCCAGCTTTGTTCAGTTTCCTGTGGCCTTTCTTCTTACGTGCAAAAAAAGCCGAAGACTTAGTTATCATTCTTCTGAATTCCTCTAGGAGCATTATAAATCAATGCCAGATTTTTATACTAGTAGCAAACCACAGAGGACAGTGGTGTTGGCCGATAAAAATATCTTCCTCTGCCTTCAAAAAAATGCTCTTTAAACCACTACATTTTTTCCAGTGCAGGAAATTCTTTTGGGTTCCAAACTGAATAATATTTACACCTGAACATCCATTCAGAGCCGATAAATCAAGTTTTCTTTCATTACTGTTGTTTTGACCGTACTTTAACAGGCAGGTGTCTCGGCTGGGTCTCCCAAAAGCCCTAGAACTTACCGTCTGCCAACAAGACGTTCGAAAAGCGTCGTGGGCCGTGACAGGTCTACTTTATTCAGATTAAACGGCACCTCGCCCGTTGGGGTGCCGCATCCTAACGACCGCAGCATACCCCTCCGACCGCCTGCAGGCCTCCACGCTGCTCCACGCGGCGCGGGGAGAAAGCTTCGCCGCCGCAGCCAGCCCACGCGAGAAGCCCGGGCGTGGGCGAGGAGCGCTCAGCAGAACAGCACCGGTGCGCAGGGCCCCGCGGGACGACCACCCTCACCCCCGCACCGGGCGCTCCCCGGCGGCGGCGGCCGCCCCCCTTCCCTGCCGTTCCGCTCCCCGCGGGCTCACCTCAGCGGCGGGGATGTTCACCACACCTGTCGACCTCCTCTTCTCCCTCAGCTTCCTCTTCTCGATCTGCCCCTTCCCCTTCCTGGCGCTGGGGCCCGAGCTCTTCCCCTTGGCGGCCAGCTTCTCCTCGCCCTCGGGGGAGCCCGGCGCGGCAGAGGCGGCGGCGGCGGGAGGGGGCTTGGCGGCAGGCTCTGCCCCGCGGCCCCCGGCGAGGGCCGGCGGCGGCTCCTTGCCGGGGGCGGCCCGGCCCAAGGCGGCGGCGGCGGCGAGGCTGACGCAGTTGACGGCCCCGCCGGCGGGGGGCGCCGGGCGGTCGGGGGGGGCGGCCGGGCCGCCGGGGGGCAGGTTGTTGTTCAGCTCGGCGGAGCAGGCGCCCCCCGCGGGCCGGGGCTCCCCCCCGGCGGCCGCCCCCGGGGCCGTTGGCGCCTGCTTCGCCCGCATCTTCTCCCGCTTGGCTTTCCACTCTTCCAGAAAGTCCGTGGTGCTGCCCCCGGCGCTGCGGTAGCCGCCGGTCGCCATGTTCCCGGCGGGCTGGACGGCGAGAGAGCCCCACCGGCACCTCTGCCGCCGCCCGCCCTGAGGCGGCTCTGCTGCCGCCCGGAGAGGAGAGGTCCCGGCGGGGCGGGCGGGAGAGAGACGGGGGCGGGGAGAGAGACTCGGAGAAGCACAAACACCCTGGAGAGAAACAAAAGGGGGGGGATGTGAACCGTCCCGCAGCGCTGCCCTCCCGCGTCCCGCCGCCTCCCCGGGAAGCCCCCGGGGACGGGTCTCCATCAGCCCCCGCCCTCGCCCGCCGGGATCCCGCGGCTCGCAACCGCGCAGCCCGGCCCCGGCTCAGCCCGCCGGGGCTCCCCTCACCCCTCGGCGCGGGGCCGCCCGGAGGTGCCCGCCTCTCCCGCTCGCCGCCGCCCCGACGCCCGCCCGCCCGCCGCGGCCACGACGCCCGCGAAGCGCCGTCCCTCGCCCCCCGCGGCAGGAGCGTATGCCATTCCCCCCCCCGCCTCCGACGCCCGCTTGCCTGCCGGGGGACCGTGCTCCCGCACGGGGCGGAGCGGAGGCGGCCGGAGCTCACCTCCCGCCCGGCGGGGCCGCGGCTCGGGCGCTCCCCAGCGCCGGCGGCACCAGGTGAGCGGCACCGCCTCCCGCCGTCCCGGAAGGAGCGGCGCGGCCCCGAGGCTTCCCGAGCTTTCCCCCTCCCTCCCTCCCTCCTTCCTCCTTTCCCCATCGCGGCGCGGACAGAGCCGAAGCCAGGGCGGAAACTGCCGAGATGGCCTCAACAATGGGGTAAGGGCGGGGAGGCCCCGCCCGGCCCGGCCCGGTGCCGCTGCGAGCCGCGACCTGAGCCGCGCCGGCTTGCCGGCCCGCCACCTGCCCCGGGCAGCGCCGGTACGGGGGAAGGAACACGAACCCCGGCGCTCTCGACGAGAGGGGGCGAGGGGCGCCGCGGCCGCCTGAGGAGGGGAGCGGAGCGGGACGGACGCCGCCAACCGCCGCCCGCCCGCCCGCCCTGCCTCAGGCCGCGCTCCCGCCCGCCTCAGGCCGGGCTCCCGCTTCACCGGCAGCTTTAAGGGGCGGCGGGCGGGGGCTGCCGGGGCCCGGCCACGAGGGGCCGGAGGAGGCGGTCTGGTGTCTTTCTCTCACACACACACACACACACACGTAGACCCCGGCCCGCGGGGGGCTCCGCCACAGCCGCCCCGCACCTGCCGGAGAGGCTCCGGTGAGGCGGGCGGAGGAGCCCGCCGCGCCCTGCCGCCATACGCGGCGTGGGGCCGCCTCAGCGCCGGGCAGGTGGCCGGGGGTCGGCTGTCAGGAGCGGCAAGGCGAGAAGCCGTGTGTAAAGCCCGGCTCGGTCAACCTGTGGCTTCGGGTGTCATTAGGGAAACGCCGGTTTGGCCTGAACAAGGCGGTGAGTGCCGCGGCTCTCGCTCCGTCCTCTAATGGGGTGGACGGGAAGAGCCTGAAGTTAATTGCTCCTGCAGCATAATAACTTGCTCTCGTCTGCGGCTCTGGTGGGCAGACCGAATTTATTCAGTGGAGTTCGCTCCCGCAGGAGGAAGGTCGGGAAGGAGCCTGCCTTTTCGCGGTGTTACAAGGATATGAGGGGTTTCCGACGGTCACGCTGCGAAGGCTTGAGAGATGTCTCGTTCGTAAATAATACAGCCTTCAGTGGGGAAACCGAACTGGGTTAAATATTAGGAAAAAGGCACGTGCAGGGCACGTGATGGGAGAACGCGGTACCCGTGAAACAGCCTGTGTAGGTGATCAAATGGCTAAACCTGCACAGAAAACTCAGCTTTTTTGGTTTGGCTGAATTCGCTATGACTTAATAGCACCCTGAAAATTGATCGTGGTGCTTCCGGAAATCGTGGCGCTTCCGGAAATCGTGGCTTTCAATAGATTTGTGGCTTGCTTAAGCCTGCTTTTTTATAAGCGGTATGCTGAGGGAAGTGAAGGAGTGCATCGGTGCTGCCTTTCCAGCAGGCTCGGGACAAGATACAAGCTTGCGTCAGAGGCAGAGGAGATCCATATAGCCTGGGCGTACGTAGCTGGGAGCACGTTCTCACCTTTTCATCACCTTTTTTCTCTCTTTCAGATTCAGTCCTGAATGTGTCCGCCTGGTTAATAAAATTCATTAGGAGTTCAGAATATAAACTTTGCAAAAGTTTTTGGTTTCTTTTTACAGAAAAAAACAACACTATAGATACTACAGATATAGATAAAACCTATCTAGCAAAACGGGGCCCCAAATATCTGGCACTAGGCTCTCTGCGCCCTACAGTGTAAATTACAGGCTTAGTCCATGAAACTGCTTTCACTTTAGGTATTTCTCTACCCCACATTGGTATTTCTCTTCCACAGCAGTGGGCACTGTCTCACCCTACCAAACGTCTCTGCCCTTCTGGTGATCATTCATTTCCTTGGACTTTTCACTTAACGCATAATCTGATTTCTGCTCTGGTTTGGGTTAAGAGGGTTTTTTTGGTGCGGCAGTTGGTTTTGAAAGGGTGTTTAAATGTTTGTACGTATGAAAGTTAAGGTATCAGGATCCTCAGTGCAGACAAAACCTCTTTTCCTTCAGGCTAAGGGAAAATTCCCAAACAAAACAGGCTAGTTGTTCTCTGTTGCACTGGAAAGCTGTAAATGGGCAGAAGAGTAGATGGTGAAAACACAGTTCTGTACTAGCTCCACTCTTTAATACTCAGCAATACAAAATTAGTAAATTTGGTCATATCTCTATTTGCAGATCAAGCGCTTAACAAAAAGTTGACCTAACAAAAGTTTTGACTAAGCACTCTTCTGAAAAAAAACATTCTTACCTCAACTCTTATCTGTAGAGGTTTTAAGTTACAAAACTACTTGGTTGTATTTTTAGAAAACACAATTTAGAAAAAGGATCCTTCGTGTGAATTCTTGTCTGTCTTTCCCATTCTGTCATTTTTTGTCCTTTTATACGATGAAGAGCTTGTCTTGAGAGAATTGTGTAACTGTGACAATACCAGTATTTCGCCCCTCACTATTATGCCCCATGAGCAGCACATCTTGCAAAAAATGAGTAAAAAGAGTCAGATTAGAAAGTTGCTGCTTATAGTATGTTGCGTATATGGAGAAATACAGCAATGTATTTTAGTTCTTAGGATACCCGCAGTTTTCCGTTACCCCAGGTCTCCCCAGCTGCTGCCTGGGCCCCTCTCTCTTAGCTAGCAAGGCTTAGACATGCTCGCCCCACTTCGTGTCTTATCTGTCCACCTTTCTTATGTGTAGGAGGTGCTGTTGCCAGGCTTTAGCTACATCTACCATTGCTGTTGGATTTATTTTTTTTTTCTCTAATCTTCTATAAAAAACATTGTGGGGTTTTTTTAGTGCCAAAAGGCTTTGTGTTCCTTACAGTCTGTTATATATTAACAGAAGTTATGTTGTGGTGAGTGAGGTTGGGTTTAAGTGCCCAATACAAAAACGCTGACTGTCAGATGTTTGCATCTCAATAAGGTTGTCTGTGCTGGAGAGCTTTCAGGGATAAAGTCCCAAATAGTTCAAGTATCACGCTGCATGTTTTCCTCTGCCACAATGGAGAACAGCTTAATAGCTTGCAAACGTTTTTAGAACAGCACTTTTCTTACCAAAAAAATCTTCAGGATATTCTTAAGGCCTAGAAATACAATTCATTTTATTAGCTACGTTTTAAGCTGGCATAATGACAAGGGTTCCTAAGCCTTAAGATACTGGGGTTTATATATTCACTATTATGGAATGAGAGTCTCCCCTAGAGGTAAAATTACCACCAGGTTGGGTAGGATGATCTTGATCATCTTTGCCAGGCAAAACTCAAACACTTCATTTTTCAATTTAGAATAAATACCAGCATTTATTCTTAAAATCTTGAGGAAATGAAGTGCCTTTTGGGGTTGGGCACTTAAAAGTTCGTTCCTTTGTAAAGGGTTGCAAGCTGTTAAAGATTTTTGTGATTTCTTCCAGAGATTCAACCAAATTATCCAACCTTACTAAGGTTCTGCGTACAAGTTTATCTGAGAATCTTTTTTGAAGTGGCAGTTTTCAAGGGCTGGAAAATAAAATAGCGAACACAGTAACATATTACTGGCTGAGGAAATTAAGGACAAGATCCAAATTCCTGCCCAATGTCTGTTTGCTTGTTACCATCATGCTCTGAGCTTAGTGAACATTTGTTACAGCCACTGATGCCCGTATGCTCTCCACTGAAACACTCCCTCCCTCTCACCCTCTTCAGCATCTCTGGAAGCTCTCCCCAAATCCTCTCTTGAGATGACTGTATTTGCCTGCCTGTCTCTCAAATAAGTACACTCTTCCTTCTGCTCCAGACTTCACCCCACCTCTGCCTGCCTCTCTTCCCTGAACTACCATGAAACTCTGTCGCTTAGTACACCTATCTACCGCTTCCCATATCTGATCCCCTTTGAAGTCCATTCAGTCAGCGTTCTTCACGTTTCTTCTCCCAATACAAACTTTTTCAGTCACATACTAGTTCTACCTGCTTTATCACTCATGCTTTTTTAAACTAGGTTTATTAAGTTCGCTCCGGTGCTGTCCCATTAAATCTTCTCTCTCTGCTGCTTTAAATTCCACCTGCTGGATAATCCTCACACCCATCGCTGTACCCCAACTAACCTATCTACCTACTTAATTCTGCACTATCCTTCCATAAATGCTGTTGCTTAAAATTGCTATAACTCAGTGAAATCTTACTGCCGTCTTTTTGTAGAAATATGTTCCTTTTTTTATCCATAAAATTTCAAAAACCTCTCTTTAAACCTTTCACGTTTAATCTCTTACCATAACTTCCCTTTAACCTTCCTGTAAAATCCCTGCTTATGACATTTCTAATGTCAAATCTCCCCCTAAAAGTAAAATAATCCTCAAACATGGTACCACTATCCCTCTTGACTCTTCCTTTTAACCTTTTCCTACTAATGCTTTCCAAGCCAATGCTGTGCTGTCCTGCAGCAGTAATTCTCTCCCCTTTCCAACCGCTCATGCTGCCTTAGCCCACGTGCCTAGGATGAGACAAAACCTAGGGAAACATACTTTGCAAGTGTCTTCCTCCTTGCATGCTTTTGTTATCCCCGGTTATATTGCTAACAGAACATTTAATATCTCTGTCAGAGATGGTCAAAAGAGTTTAAAAAATTAGGTGGTGCTCCATAGTCTTGACCATTAGCCTCTTTCCCATCACTTCAGAAGATTCCTTTGTAGCGGATCCCAGTGAAGGCGTGAGGCTGTGAAGAGTAACGTGGAGATGCTGGTAGTCTCATTTCTGGACAGTGAAGTGATTGCATATTTTCTCTCTAACCAACTTCCTTTGAGTATGTAGAGGGAGTTTTTATTTCTGTTTACATCCGTACTGTTTGCTTTTCAAATTCTCTCTTAATCTTGGTTTATCTCTTCTTACCTACCAAATTCTGTTATCGCTTCGTCTTGGTTGTTTTTGCATTGTTGTCTAAATGCAGATAAACTGCTATCCCTTGCAATTTAATACCCCTTTCTGCTACTTCTGAGCTATGCACACTATCTAAATCTGAGAGGCTTAGCCTATCATCATGGATTCTTATTTCCTCAACTTTTCTTCCAGAAATTATTTAAATTATTATTTTTTTCCCCTCACTGGAGCTTGGTGTCACAGCGCTAACCTTCTGGCAAGGTTTTCCTTTGTAGGGTTCTAACAATTAATTATGTTCTAGTCACTGTAGTCAGTGGTTTAACTGGATTATTTTCTTATGACTTGCGCCTGCAAACTCATACAAATCTGACAATCCTACTTTTACTGAAATACCAGTTTTATCCTATTTGCTGTGCTACTGAATGGGATGCTTAAAACTTTTTTTTCAAGTGCTAGGGCCTGATTTGAAATCTTGCATGTAAATACAACAGAGCTTTGTGAAATAGCTGGATTTATCAGGAGGTATTAGCATTCAAGATCAATCCTAGAGTCCATCTGCTAGTTTGGTTTCTCTATGTGTTTTACTATTCTTGAACTCTGCTGTCATTTCACCAAAAATAACTACCTAGTTTCTTTGAACTAGTTTGGTTTAACAGACAAACTAGTATTGTTTCTTGCAGGAAAGTTCATTCATCTAGCTGATGGAGGAGTGCACTGTGAAAAGGCAAAAAATACAAACTTGCAGAAAGAAGTTTGCTTGATTTTTCAAGTATCCTCATCAGAGATTGCCATCTGTCTCCAGCTGGCAGATAAGAATGACAGTGGGGATGGGAATGGATTCAGTATCTGTGCAGATGACTTCAAAGGCATGATGAGAACGTTTTCTGCCACAATTCACAATCTCACTCTGTAAGATGGTCTGTTGCTGCTTCTCGTGTTCTGCACCGTATGAGGGCACGGAGCGATGACTCGGCTTACCTCACTACTCCTTGCGATTTGTGATGAAGTTCAGTCAGCATAGCTTTGAAAGAGTTTATTGAGCAACCATGCTACCTCTTTTTCTGTCCAAATAGGTACTCTCTAGGGCCAGATTTGAACAGTGAACCGGTTGAGTATGCCGCAGAGCAACTTGTTGAGGAGTAGGGATGAAAAACAGAGGTGGAGTCAAAACGTTACACAGTGAGGTATAAGAAGGTAGAGAAAAACTGATGCTGACAAGTCTCACAGTGCTTGCGAAAGAAGGGAGGAAAGGGTGGATGCTTTAAGGCAGGCTATAAATATGCCTGAGGACCAGTTTGCAAAAGGCATAGAAGCAAATCCCCTGATGGCGAATTAGTAGGGCCAGGATATGATCACAGTTGGAGGAGACAGTTTTTCCATTATAGTCCCTACTTTTGTCTTCACTGTGAAGGAACCTAGGGAGTGTCTCGCAGCAGAGCTCTTCGTTATGGAGGATCCATCAAAATCAATGTGTTGGAAAGAAACACAACAAACTGAGAAAGTGAAAAATAACATTGCCAAACTGAGTGGCAGTGATAAAGTAGCAGATGGAATTCAGTGTAGATAAACATAAAGTGACTTATGTTGGGAAAAATTTTCTAAGGTAAGATACCAGCTAGACATAATGGAGAAGCGCTGAGTCTGCCAAACAAAAATGCTCCCACAGAATGCCCATGCTTCCTTGCAATAAGAATACCAGGGAGCGTAACGCAGAGGCATTGGATTTGGCCATATGCTGGTTTATTAGTCCAGCTCCACACTTGCCGTTTTCGGAACAAACTGCGTTCAAAATAGAGGTGCTCTGCTCTCTTTGCATTCCTCCACCAGAGAGAGAGAAAGGGCTCTTGTAGTCTTATGGACATAAGCTAGCCTTGGGTGTTTTCTGGGGCCTGTCTTTGTGTCACATTGTCCTCTAGACTCCTGAGTTCTCGGGGATACCCTACGTGGGCAGCTGGGCTCCCACCATCTTAGCTAGTGGAGGAGCAGCCAGGTTACCAAGCTGTTGTGCCATCGTAAGGTACTGTCTGTCACCTTGGTAATGAAGAGCTGACTGTACCTATCCATGTGACAGAAATAATATCATAGGCTTAAGTTACTCTTATAAGATAACCTTAAGTTATCTGAATAACACCACCTTTGTCACTTTATTGTAAGTTTCTAGCACCCAAGGAGCCTATTCATTCTTCTTAAAGAGAGCATCCTCTGACGATACGCCTGGACAACACTCTCAGTCATATGGTTTAGTTTTAGGTAGTCTGCGAGGAGCAGATGATCCTTATGGGTCCCTTCCAACTTGAGATATTATATGATTCTATGACCTCTATACAGCTTTCATAATAAGTTTAAAACATTTTTAAACAGATTTTAGTCCACACCAAAGACAATTTGGTTCCTGTCTTTCTGTATCTCCAAATGTAAGCACGCAAATGAATAATTAGAAACCAAATCCAGTGGTTACTGGCTTACTGTCAGTCTGTCTTGTTGGTACTGGTTACAATTCATAACCCTTCAGGGCTGTTGTGTTGTGGTGGGTTTTTTTAATTAACAGCCCTCTAGCTCTTAAAAAATTATTTTGATTTTTTTGAAGAACCAATACAAAGTCAGTGAAAATTAATTAGGTCTCTCGATTCTCACTGTGTACCTCTCGATTAAACTGTTAGACTGCATTCTTTTGATCTAACCTCACGCAGGTGACGAGCTGCGTGCAATAGAAAAGTGCAGCGGGCACAAAACTATGCCCAAAAGAATCAGAGCTAGGGCTGATGGATCTCCTCAGAGAGCTGACTAAGAAACTTGGCCTTCACTGAAATGCAGTAGATGATGCATGCAGAATTTAGTGTGATGGCTTTTTACAATGCTTTGTTTGAGCTATCCGTTCATTTGGCGATTATTTTTCTCCTGCACCACAGTATTTCTAGGGCCTACTGTGTTTCATATGACGGACTGTAATGAAGTTGCCTTGTAGAAGGAATCAGGCAGATATTTCAGGAATTTAGTACTGGTTATTAGTAGCAATCATCTGGAAGTGTCCAAAACAAACACAAACAGCAATCAATCAATGGCTGTGACATATCAGTGAGTGTAAGCAGAGGAGGGGGGAAGCACTGGGAAGAGTTCAGAGTCCGTGTGTATGAAACCAGACAGACTACAAAGGGAGAGGATCGCTTAAAGAACATAAAAAATAAAACGTACTTCCTATTTTTTAAATTATGTTGATATTTTATATTATGAAGCTTATTTCAATGATATATGGCTGTGCTCTAAACATCTAGGATAAAAGCTTGGGACTGAATTTTTGTGTGAACAATTGGAACAAAATCTATGTGCTTATCTTGTAATGATTTTATATAAACAAATGTGGACAATGCATAAAAACAAATTCTGTGTTTTGCTCATAATACACATTATTTGCTGTTTCAAGGTAAAAACTGCCAAGGTATTTGACAAGCTTTAAATACATATTAAAAAGATTGTTTCAGTTAAAAAGTTACTTGGAATAGGACAAGCTGCATACTTTGTCCAATGCTCGGTTTATGCTATTTATTCCCAAATTAGGCATTAGGACCCAACAGGTATCCCCTTATGTGTTTGCTTTATTGTCAGACACTCAAAAAGGGATGAAAGGAAACTGATGAAGAAATAGTGAATGGCTGTTTGCCTGCAAACACCTCGATGGGTTGAAAACAAGGGAAGAAGTCTAAGACCTTCCACTGCTTTCACCCTGAAACTATTTAGAGGTATGGAGGAGAAAAATAGTGCTGATTCCTGAGGAGGGGAATAACTGGATTAAGTGGGAACAGGTGACTGGTAGAGGGTGCTTAGTTTATGGTAAAACCATCCCCTTGGATTAGAGAGAACCAAGAGTAGGTGGGAACTAAATGGCTGGGTAGAGACATTCCTACTGCGTGAAGATTAGAGTATCAGAGAAAAAAAGATCCAGTGGTCAGGAAAAGATTAATGGGGTCTTTGAAACCATTAGGGCTGTGTGCTTCTGAGGAGCTCGGGATAAGGCGGTGCGAGGAAAGGGGGAGCGGGAGGTGAGTAAAAGAGGAGGAGGGAGAGCACGGATGCTGGCGTTGCGGAGAGAGGAATTGTGGACAGTAGAGGAGTCGGTAGAGGATACAACTGCAGAGCAATTAGCTCAGGACGAAGAGACCAGTGACTAGGTCTGAAGGGGGAGTGAAACAGGAGAGAGAAGCAGCAAATGAGTAGAAAATGCAAGAAGCAAGCGGAAGGATGGGAGGCGGTGTAAGGGGGCAGAAAGAGGCAGCAGGTACCAGAAGGACTGAATGAGAAGTGCTGGGAACTGACTGTCCAAGGAGGGTCTTGGTGATCTGGGTGGCACACGGGAGTGACCGGGAAGACTGACAGCTGAGGAGAAGACAGAGGAGAGCCTGTTCTCTCCAGCAGCTGTGGCACGTTGGTAAGCTTGTAGTGACTTGTCAGTAAAATATGAAGGGAGTTCTTGCACTCAGTGTCTGCATGTAGCAATTCTGAGTGCCGCTCCCCACCGGGGAAATTCAGAGTGCTCAAGGTCGCAGGGGAAGTGGTTCCTGGGGTCTTTTGGTTATTGTGGCTACCACCAGGGATAACAGGGAACGTAATTAGACCTCAAAGCCCTCTCTTGCACAGAAAATAATTATATATGGTGGCTTGAAAATAGGGGCAGAACCCTATCCATGCAGAGCAGAGGATAAAAGGTTGAGGAGGCTGGAGAAGGATGCGAGTGCCCGTGGTGTGATGCACCTGCTTGCAAGGTAATGAACAGGGAGGAGAGAGTGAAGGGGGCAGAGGGATAACTACGGGGACCTTGGAGTGAACAGACTGCTCTGGTTACAAACCGAAGCAACACACTTACATCACGATCATATTGCAGGGGGGTTGGTTGAGCAAGAAGGAGTTAACCAGTGTTTTGGCATTTCAGCCAAGTGCAGTGCCGCGATGTACTGCTGGCTTGACAGCTTTTGATAGGGAGGATTATTTTTTTGCTGTTCCTCTCTCTCGGCTGTAGCAGAGCCGTCCAGTGGCGCTCGGCGAGGGTCTACTCCTAGTCTGCAAGTCTCTTGTCGCAGTCCGGGAGCGCTCGCCGAGGGACCCGTTCCCCCAGAGCCACCGGCCAGCCCTCCCTGGGCTGCGGTTTCTGCCTCCCGACGGGACGGACTGCAGCTCAGCAGCCAGGCCAAGAGCTCGCTCTGCCATCCCCAGGGTCTTAAACCGTGAGCTCCTTTCGGTAGAGAGAGACCTAAAACCCCTCCTGCCCGCGTTCAGGCTGACTCGGCGCATCCCTTGTGTCTAATTCATGGGAGGTTGCTGGTCTCTGCCCCGCTTCGGCTGTCCTACTAGGACGGGCTGGGCTCGGAGCAGAGGCAGAATTTCCTCTAGCCGCTGTCGTTTGAGCCATTCCTACGTACAGCTGGAGGGGGGGGGAGAAAGCTCTGGAAACCGGGCAGCCCTCCCGGGCGGACCCCGGCCGCTCTCGGAGCCGGCCCGGCCGAGCGGCCCCGGGGGACCGAGGCCGCCTGGTGGCACCTCCCGGCCCGGGGCTCCTCCGCCGGCTGTCCTCGGCTCCGCGCCCAAACGCAGCGAGGAACACGGGCGCTCAGGCCCGCAGGAGCATTAGACGCACTCGCCTCCCCCCCCAGCCCTTTTAACTTCGGGGTTGCTCCTTTTTTTTTATGTAGGGGACTAAGGAAGGATAAGGAAAGCTCGCCTGGTTTCCTAGAGCGCTGGCATGCTATACAGGAGGAGCTGAGGAGGAGTTACTAGGCAATTTACTTCATGCAGCACCCATAGCCCTGAACTGAGCACAGGAGGGAAGAACTGAGGGAGATTCGCTGCTTTTCATACAGCTGGAACTAGAGGGGTGAGCGGGTAACAGTTGGGGAATCGTCCCCGTGGTATCAGCAGTCGATGTAAATGCGGATTTTTAAACTCACTTTTTCATTAAATCTTCTTTCTGGGCAGCGACTAGACTGCATCGCTAGATGTGTATTTTGTGTAAATTTTGTGTAAATGTGTATTTTGTGCCAGCTGATGTAATGAAGCCATGCTCCTTTCTTTGGAAGACTTGGGGTGCAGGTCCAGGTAACCCCTCAGAGAGCAGCAGCTTTATTTTAGTTAGCTGTAACGTAGCAACTCCCTCAGATCAGGCCTGTCCTTTTTTGAGGTAGGGACATATTAAAACAGGGGCACATAACTTTTAGACACAAATGAGGGCAACAGGGCCATTTTCTGTTTTCTTTCAGGGGGAGATGAAGGGCCTGGGGATGCGCAGAAGGCAGAGGGGACGCACAGGACAGCAGGAGGTGCAGCAGCTTCTCCCTGCACTGGTTTGCTGGAGAGGAGTTCAGCCCAGTGAGTCTCTGCTCAAAGGACTCTGTAGTAGAACAGGTGGAGCGCAGAAAGACCGTACCAAGGAAATAAATAGGTTCTTCTCACACACCCCCCACGGTTTGGTTTTTTTTTTTTTTTTCTCCAGCAAATAAAACAAAGGGAAAAGACCACACTGGAAGATGAATTGTGCTGTCTTGGCTAACTACTTCTCCTAAGCTTTAATATGTTCCCAAAACAGACATGTAGAACCAGGTAAGAAGGGTGAAATAATTAAGAGCTGGAATGTGGGGCTTTTGTCTCTGCTGTAATTATCTGTGGGCCAGATCAGAAACATTAGACATCCAACAGGTGATGATGTTTTTAGAGGAAAAGCGAACAGTTCCTCCTTTCTCTAAAGGCTACATACTTTTCCTATCTAATCAGTAATACAAAATGGGGAGGTGCTGACACAAGCAAGAATAGCCGATGACTTCATCAGTGTGGCAGCAGCTCTCCCTTTAAAGTGTGAGCAATTCGTTGTGGGTTTGGGAGGTTTTGTTTTCTTTTTTTTTTAAAGTCTGTCTTCTATGCAGGAACCTGCAGTCACCTTTAGGACTGTTCTAGTCTTGCTTCAAATCTCTGCTGAGGCAGAGCACAAGACTACTTGCTGTTCCTCTCTAACAAACCCTAACTGCTGCTCTTGCAATCAAAACAAATGTAAAGCAACTAATTCTAGTCAGCAGCATTTTTTACCCTTGTTATTAGTGGCTTTGACCTAAGAACTCGAGGAAGCTGGATCACCATAGCTAAGTGTTAACATTGTGTACGTAACCATGAACTGCAAGAACTTCTTCTGAAAAACTTCAGCAAATACTTTCTTCTGTCCCCCAACAAACGAGTGGCTATTCCTGCATGGGGAAAAAGACCTGTAATTTCACACAGAGGTGCCCAGCAGAGCTGCAACAAAACTATTCTAAGATTAGAAGCAGGTGGGAAAGCAACACTCTACAATGCAGTTACAATTGCTTCTCCACCCTCTAAAAATAGGCTCCACAAAAAATTCTGTCATGTTTGTATGGCTGTGGAGTTTTTATTTTTTAAACCATAACATTACGTAGTGAGCTCGTGTTGTGTTTTGCTGTGGCAGTCCTTCAGATTGTAGCTGAAAATTAAACTTTATCTATAAAACGTATTAACCTCTCAGTTACACAAAGCGTCAAAAATTGCCTACTGCCCACACTGGATCACGTCAAGCTAGAGAAGCTGAAGCTACCACTAAAAGAGGAAGAGTGACTTTCAGTGTAACTAAGAACGTGGCCGCCCACACCTTCCATCCTGGACAGGCTCGAGGCCACCGCTGCCACCCTCGCCCCGGGACCCGCGGCTGCCCCGCACTGCAGCGTGGCAGACTTGGCCGCCTCCGTCGACGCTTCTGCCGCGAGACCACAAGGAACAGGACAGAAACAAAAGGGGGTGCGTGCCTTTCCGGAGGAGCTGGTGTGCTACACAGGTGGGTAAGACCTCAAGAGGCCCATAAAGGAACTGTGAAGTGCCAGCTGTGGAGAGTCAAGCCACTTCCAGGATCACCCAGATGAAGTTCGAGTCAGTGTAACGGTTCTCTTCATAATCACTTCATTTAAAAAGAAATTAATACCTCCTCTGAGCAGTATTACCAGCAGCAAGGCATAATTCACACTGTTGGTAGCTTTGGACAATTTTTTCTCCCTGAACGGGAGTTCGGATGTGATGGGGCCCTGAACTGTGACTTTGGAACAGTTTTGTTCTGGTGTGTCCCCTGCCCTTCTCCACGTGAACTGTTCATTTTCTGACATGGTGTTGCCTTTCCCCATCCGGCATCGCGGCATACCTCCTCCTCGCCACATGCTTTTCTTTGTGTAGGTTTCCTGCCTACCGACATGCGGGTGTTTTTGGCGTTATGTGGTGCCCTCGCTCTTGGCTATAAACCTCATGGTTAAGTCAGCTGGCAGGGGTAGGAGCCATCTCGTATGGAGCCCATTTGTGTATGATAAAGGTGAAGGAAATGATTAAAATTTCGCCCTTGACGCACATCTCCTAAAGCAGGTATCTTCAGCTACCCAAAAGCATGCTTTTTTTCTCTTCTATAAGATGATGCGTAAATAGTTCCTCTTTCTAAAAAAGAAACGAGGACATTTCTTCTATGACAACACATTTGCTCTTAAAAGACCAGCAAATGGACAGTGGCCAGGAATATTGAACAGGTAAGATTAACACCCATTGGTTTAATGTTCATCTGAGCACAAACCAAAGTTTAGTACGGAAGGTATTTCTGAAGGAGGGTATACCGAGAGTCACGTTTTGTACTTGGCGCCGAGCAAACAAATGCACCAACCTACACAATATGAATTATACCTGCTCTTTTTGGAATCTGGCAAGGAAACAGCAAAAGTCTGAAAGCGGTATGCGGTAGGAACTAGGGAGGTCCGAAGGGAATTGTTTACGATGAGGGAGACAAGGTGGGCAAAAAATGAAGTTCCAGCTCCCGAGTCTTTTCTTCTAGGTGACTGCTACCGTTTGGAGCCACTAAGGTGCGGCAGTCCTTGCGCAGCCGCGCTGCCTCCACCCTCCCTGCACTCTGCTGCTCCGGCTGCTTCCCCAGCTGCGGTCACTCCTCCTGCCCGCGTTACGGCTTCCTTCGCGGCTGGGGCCGGGCATGCCCTTCGCCTCTTAACTCGCCAGCACCAGCTACTTCCATGCCTCCACGTGTATTTGATGTTAATTCCGGGACATAGAGATCCCTTTCCGCACGGTGACAAGTCCCCTGAAAATCTAAGCTGCTGTTCTGAATTACCATTTAAGCCATTAGTCGCTTAAGGAAGCTTGCCAGAGTCAGCAGCCAGCAATAACACATTTCTTGTATGCAGACTGTCTCCTAAATAATAAAAGTGTCTCCTCCGCTGCCCATTTTCTCTCTGTGGTAGCTGGATTTTCTGGGGATGCGTTTGATCTGCAATACGATCAGTACAATAAGACGGTGACACAAGTTTAGCAATTGCTTTGTGAGACTCGGCTAACATCACGTAAAAAATGGTTCTCAGATTCTGCACACAGACAGGTTTATGTAAAATGTATAAACATTTGTCCAAGTTGTTACAGATTGCATAAATATGGCATTTTTACTGTTGCATTTACAGATGTGCATGTACAACGATGTGCAAATAATCACAATTCGATTACAATCTTTTAAAGGTACTTGAACCTTGCATCCAAGTAACGCCATGAATGAAAAATGCCCACCAAAGAATTTAAATAGCAAACTTATAACATGGTTTAAATTCATAACAAATTTCAACGTCTTCTCAGTAAAACTTTCACACATTTAAAATAGTTTGTATTCATTTTATTTGTATATGTCAAAATACAATTTTTTTTTTCCAAAATAGTGGGTTTTGCAACTAGTTTCATGCAGATACAAGGTCTGCTCAGTACTACCAATAAAATCAATATAGCACAGTAGCCATTCATTTTTTAGATATAAAGAATAAATAACCTAAATATAAAACACTAAAATATTAGAAACACGTATTTATTCATTCACAGGCACCCAAACTTTACCAAATATAATCCAGAATATGCCTAACTGTCTTGTAACAGAACTCAATGCGTTGCAGCCATTCAATTCTGTATTTTATGTTAGCGTAAGACAATGGAAGTCCCTATGGTTCAGACCCACCTCTCATACAGATCAATTACAATAAGATATCTCATACTATCCGTGTACCTTTAAAATCAAGAATCCTGAGCGTGGTAGTAAGAGCATAACCTTACATCTTCAAAAAACCAATCAACAGAGAGAGGACATCATGTCTTCCTTACCAAAACATACCCCACCCCCGTAAAACTAACCCCCACCCCCCAAGTAGGCAGTAGAACACAATGACCTTTTTAAATGAAGGGGTACAAATTCACATTTAATATAGTATACAATATATCAATAATACAATAGCTACTACAAGCTTTACAATGTACAATTCGTTTTAATGGCTGATCCGTTCAGTGGTTTTAGGCAATAAACTATGTGCCAATAGATGTCGTATTTTGAATGGTTTAGTGAAAATATAAAAGCTGTTTCTAACAAAAGTGATCTTCACTTAAGTACTTTTTTTGTTTTTAAAGGCCACTGAAATGTATAAAATGGTCTGACATGATGGTGTTATCAAATTGGATGCCTTCTCACATGGCAACAACAGTGCATATAAACATTAATGTGAGTGTAATGGGTTATGTTTTTCAAATGATTTAGTACATTACTTTGGCTAGCACAACAGTTTTGGACAGCACTCAGATAAATACAGGTATGTGAAATGTAGTGAAGCAGTTATATTTATGCAACTTTTTATTATGGTGAACACTATCAAATGAAAAAAAATGGGAGGAAAAGATAATAAAGTATTTTATATAGTTTAGACCTTTTGTAAAGATAGGGCTCCATACAATGTACAATGTCTAAATTCTTTATACCATAAAAATTAATGAACTTTGTTAAACACACTATTCTGGAGTAGCCTAATTTGCATTAACAGACATTTGCAATAGGGAAATATATTCAAGCATGCCACGTGGTGGTCTGAAAAATCAAACCAGTACACATTTATATATACAGCATCACTCAGTACCTGCTCAAATGAATGTGACGATTACAGGATCTAACATCTTTCACTACAAACTTCTTTTTTTTTTTTTTTTTTAAAGTGACCAATAAAGGCAGAAAACAGGACTCTTAAAATATTTCTAGTTTCAACTGACTTTTAAAGCATTTTGTATAGGAAATAAATGCATATTGCACAAACAGTGAAAGCAAATGTTCCACCAAACATCTCTGTTCCAGGTGGTTGGACAATACAACTCTAGGTAGCTACACAAATATGTAATTTAAAAGGGTGTGTGGTCTCTGCAAATGGTAAAGCTGTGAAAACACTGTACAAGAAAATCTGGTACATGAATAATTAGAAGGGAAAAAAAAATTCCAAACTTAAGATTTAAAGAAAAACTGAGTATAGAAAAAACTGGGAATTGTGGCACAACAAAAACATCATTGAGTAACTGTCTTCTGTGAGAGCTGAAAGCTTTTGTTGATGTAAAAGTGTTTATGTACAACTAAGGCTTACTGGTTAAATATCTGAGGCGTATCTGGCCTTGAACACTTTCCTTATTATGCTGTAGCTGTAAACAAGATTTCTCAGTCATTTTATCTTCTCAGCAGCTGCATTTTAACAGAAACAATGATCTTGATACAAAAAAACACACAGGTAAGAGGGCGTTTGGCAGGATATCTGAAAATGACAGTCTCCAAGGGATCTTCCCACACTTCCAGTGACTGCCATACTATGGTCCACTGGAGTTACTAGTGATGTGCAATACCGTTATTTGCTGCTGTAGTAAACCCTTTATTTGGAAAGTTTGCTTATAACTCTGATCAAGGCCCCATTTTCATCTTTTAGCCTCTGGTTGTCTGCCTTCAGGTCTGGTAGCATCTATGAAAAATGAAACACGATGGTTATTTGCTATTACACCCCAAGTAAAAGCAGCAAGACTAAACAAGCACTGGGGAGAAAAATCTTTATTCAGCTTAAGCATCTTGGCAGTTCTCCCCCTTCATATCAGCAGTTCAGAAAAATCTCGCCTTTTAGCACGATACAGTTAAGAGTTATAGATTAGGAGTTTTCACTTGCTTGGACTAGACGCACTAAAACTCAGTGGTGCAGATGACAAGCCTCTAACAAAAGCATTTATAGTAGCGTGAGGAAAGTAATTAAATGCTTCAAATTTCAGTGCAAAACAAAAAAATGTTAATTACCAACAATTTAAAGAGGCTTGTCCATACTGCACTTGCACACTTTCAGAAAAACATGCTGTGGCTAAGCATATCTACCACTGTGCTCTTGGATGATTTCAATCTGATCAGATACAGTGTGATTCAGCTCGTTAGCTCATAGCATTAATCTTCCAGCCACTTCCAAACTCGTGTTGAAGCACACATCGTATAATTTGAGATCATATCCCTGAACAGCAGAGTTCACACAAGATCAGATCATCGAAAGTGATCGCTGAAACACCAGGCTGCATACTCAGGCACACAAGTTAGGAGTTGGCAAGTTAAGGCTGCCACAGGAGACGGGTGACACGCAAGCACAAAAGCTGGAAGGCAGAAGCCAAGTGAGGTGAGAGTTGGACAGGATCAGACAGGAAAGGAGGACAAGTCAGTGCACAGAGGTTCCTACTGGGAGAATTTAACTTGTCATAGAGAAACCAGAAGTAATCTCTGGTAGTTCTCCATATCTACATTCACACACTGATAGCAAACCAGCTATAATACTCATGGCTAAATTACGTGTATGGTTTCCAGCAGCAGGTTTACACAGGAGGTAACAGCCTATTCCTGCACAGCGGTTATTCAGTAACCTCCAGTGCAAGTGCATGCAAGAGGTCTAAGTCCAGCTAGCGACCTATGTAACAACTGCTAGACAATTTTTTATGATGAAATTTCCTTGCCGCTAGTTTTGTTTTCATTTTATTCAAGCAAAATCACACTTTCAACCCGATTATATTCAGAACATTATTAGGGAACAGAAAGAACTGAGAAGTTTAAAAATGCAGGGTTAATTAACTGTGCATTACACCAGAGGCTTCATTTACACATCTCTTCCGAAGGATTCCTGTCCACACTCAGTTCACCAAACAGCAGACACTCTCACAGAGTGAAACACGATGGTGCACTGAGGATGACTGAGGTTATAGGATCTCTAGTTCATTTGCCTGCTAATACCAAAGTATGTGCAAGGAAGACGGCAGGAGATCATAAGAGGAAAAAAGGTGATCTCTACAATTAGAGTAAGTAAAAATCATTCTGCTAACCTGGATTCCAGCTCTGCTCCATGGTGGAGCTTAGGGCAAGCCACCTAAACTGAGCTCTTCACAGAGTTAGAGGGAAGCTTCCATTATAGTCAAGTGAGAGCTGTGCTCTGAACAAAAAGTGCTGTAAAATGCTGATTACTTTCAAAAACCATGTCGAGATGTTTGAAATTGGGCAACACAAGTAATCATTTGGCAATTTTCAAGTATTACCTGTATTAAGTTTTCTAGGCTGTAAAAAAACCTGCTGTTGTCTGAGACAGACGTGCTAGGGGTCATATCCAGATAACAGGCACGTGTACCGTGCATTTGTGTATGCACCTGTAATACGAGGATAAACCTGGGGTTGTTCTATGACATGTATCTGCAAACAATGAAACAGCCATTTGTTCAGGCAAAGCAACTAAAACCTTTCCTTCCTCCTTTTCATTCGGTTACGGACTTCATACCAAAGATCCTGGGTGAAACCACAACAGCCTTCATCTAGCTGTGCAAGGAAGCAAGGGAGTCTGGGTTTGTTCTGTTAAATGGGTATCTCGACAAGTGTTGTCGCGTATGCTACCCAGTGAAACCTCCAAGTGGCTCCAGGAATGTCACGGTCCTCTTTCAGCTTACTGACTAGGGAGATGGAGCCCATCACGCTTAATTACATACAGGCAGACCCACAGAGTGGTGTATTTTCTGGTGAACTGTTTTAACAAAAAAGCTGCTGTTCAAATTTAGAGCTTTAACATAATCATTACCATTATATGTCTGCAAATCTTTGTAGATAGATTTTAATCCTGATTAAACTAATAAGTAGAATAAGTATTAAGGAAATATTTTCTCTTTTATTGTGAGTCTGCTAAAGAATAGGGGAAGACTGGTGGGAGACAAAAGCAGTTATGAGTAATAGGAGATTGATCAGGAAGGATAAGCTCAAGTAACCTAAAATACTTGTGCTTCTCATCTATACTAATCCCCACATACTTTAAACCTAGCCAAAGACATTTATACAATTTTCTCAGAGCAGTGCATTCCTATGGTACTCAAACTTCTCATGAGGTGACACCACACACCTTTAATGTGCAGAGGCAGGGAAAAAACGCTTTGCAGTAAATTCAGTAAAATTACAGTTACATACTGCACTTAAAACTTTGAATTCCAACTTGCTTCTCACTAAAATAGCAAAGTATCTTCCTGTGATGAGATTCCTGAGTAAGATTACAAATGCACTATTTCGCCTATCTGTATTATATGACTAGCTAGTAACTTTGCAGTGCTGTCACTGAGCAAATAATTATTCAGTAATCACCTGACATATGTGGAGCCAACTCAGATCTGTACAGTAATAATAATGTCTGTGTTTGCTGGAGGATTTAGCAGTTTTTAGATACGAAAGAGCTCTGTAAATTAAGATTACAAAAACCTCATGAACAGTTAAGGTACCTGTTCAGATTAATCAGGCTATGGTTAAGCTACCATCACAATGTCAAGCCTCCCTGCTGTGTTTTTATTGCTTTTATTTTGCTAGCCAGGCTCCTCAAGCTCTACAATGATCTGCCACTGAAAACTCCCCCTACAAAAAGGAATACTGAATAGTTTTCTGTGGGTTAACACCCTGAACTGGCTTACCATGGTTAAAGGAATGCCAGTGCTAGCAAAAAAAGGTGGTATGGATGTGTGGCTGTGGATGGCAGTCATTAGATTAGCTCAGCTGCATTGAAAAACCACATTGTTAGCTGAAGCTGATGTGAAACGGGCTGCCCTGAAGGGACAGCTCTCCCTCCTCACGCAGCAGTACGCGCCTGCTGCTGTCTGCGTGTTAGTTTAGTGATTCAACAACGCTGGGGTGAGATGGATCAAGTAATATAACGAATAAAGGGATTTGTTTTCAGCCAGGTCAGTGAGCTGACTTGACTCACTCAGCAAGGGTTAAGACAGGGGAACATTGAGGAATGCAGGGCCTGGACCAGGAACAACCTCTCTACCCATACCCTATTGTCGGGCCAGCTCCAGGAAGACGCGAAGCCAAAGGATAAACCTTCCTCTTTATTTCATGCCTCTTGGTGGGGAAAACCTGAGACTGGACTCTGAGCAGAACGAAAAAATGTACACTCATCGCCTTGCTTCTAAAGTGGGAAGGGGGGTAGGCGAGGGAAAGCAGTTTAGCAAGAGTCACTGTGCAGAAGGAATTTTTTTTTTTTTCAACCTACACATCTTAAAAGCTGACTGAAACCTCCATCCTATGCAGTTGTTATGTAAGAGGAAGAAAGGCATATAGATTTGGTGTGGAATGAAACCACATTTTGTTCCTCATAGAAGTTTTGAACCTTCAGTGGGTTTCTGAAACAGCCCTGCAATAACACCAAGGACAACAGACTGGCATTTTTTTCCCAAGATGAAACTCAAAACAGCTCATACCTTTAACAGAAAGGGACTGAACCAGATGACCGAGTAAGTATGACCCAATCTGACACACTAGGCAGGTTTTTTTGTGTCTGTGTTTGCACAGCCTATGCATTATAGGACTCTGGTCCACGACTGGAATGCCTGCATATGTAGCAATATAAATCAATAACCGTAACTTAGTGCTAAAACTGGGTATTTTAAGCTGTGTAGATAAAAATAAGGGATGGCCAGAACCACATGGGAAGTTAATATGTGAAAATACTAATCGACTTGAAATTCCAACAGATTTCTGAAAGAAAAGACTTTGGTCCCCTCTAAACACTAAAACACACAAATAGAAGAAATAAAGTTGCTAATGCAACTGTTCAGGAATGCACAGTACTGAAATCAGTTCTCAAACATTCTTTAGTTGAGACTAGATTTGTATCAATTCTATACACTTCAATTATACTGCCATAAGAAAGCTCAATTCCTAATTTCAATTTGTTAGAAAACTAGAGGCAAATCTATTTGAGCATTTACTCAAACATCAAAACAAGGGAGTGACTCCAGTGTATCCTAACGCGAACTCAAATCCTTTCAATTGTTGCCCAGGTTTTAACATGTCAAAGGTCTCCTGGATCGTTGCCAATTTATCTTCAAGTAAGCAAGGGCAAACTTCAGTGCTAGTAAGGACAATGCCATACCATACCGACACATCTGTGACACCTCTGGTTGGCACACCGGACACCATGCTTTAGCCACACTTCCATAACCGAGCAGCGGTAAGTCAGTTTCTGACACACAAGTGTTAATAGTAAAATTCTACCCAAGCACAAACTGAACGTCAACACCTGCCTGGCTACACAAAGGAGAAGGAAGAAATTACAAGTCCACAGAGCGCAGTTGCCTACAGGACCCTGACAGCTTGGCAACCACTCGGGTCAAGGCCCTATTCTCAGTCACCAGTCGCTCATTTATGTGTCTCAAAGATTGAATCTGCTTTATTTGTTGCAGGTTCTGCAGGAATCAAAGAAATAGGAGTGAAAATGAGAAAAAAAACCACATGTATGTTATGTCGATAAGAACTAGAGATGAGCAAAATTGAAAGAAAACTTAGAAGAGACAGTCCTGTTTAAAGTAGATAAGTCGCTGTGAAAGGAAAGTATCAAAGAGTGGCACATTCTTGAAAAGCAATCTAAGAACCAGCAGTGATTAGTCACAGCTTTCCAAAACAGTTCAGGATACATTAACAATGAGAGCTATTCCTGGAATTCTTTACTTAACATCCTAATTGCACAAACTAAATCTCCTATTCAAAAGTCTGTAAATAATGACACATTTAACATATACTTTTACACGGCAGTGTAACAAATGATAGGAAGATTATTTAATCTTTCATTTAAAACCTTCACATACTGCTTATTGAAAGTAAGCTTTTGAAAAAAGGCATTATATTTGCATTCTCTGTTTTTCTTGGAAGCCCAACCTTCCCTAACAGGAATTTACAGGTTGATGATAGAAGCTCACATCCTGTCTTCCACTCTTAGAATTATTTTCCTATACCATAGTTTGCTTTCTACATATTTCACTTCTAAAGACCCCTCAAGGAACCACAGACATTGTGTCCTCCCTTACAGCAAACTATCTTGGTCTGAATCCAAGGGAGCTGGCGGCATCGTGGTTGCCTTCTGCCTACATCTGCCTGTCAGCTTCAATTATTTCAACAAAACTTCGTGCATGTATTTTAATGGAAAGTATTTGGAAGTTAATGCCATTTCCAAGCACCAGAGGGAGCTCAAAAATGAGCTTGAAAGGAAAGTTTTTATTAATCAATGACAAATACCAAATGTCAAAACAGTGGTACTTCTTTAAAATTTTGGAGTGCAAAAATGTTTTCTATTTCATCATGTTCCACTAGTTTTCTAGTCATACTTCAATTCTATCGGTTTGGTTTGCCCTGTCCAATATTACATCCAAGGACATCATAGAAAACACACTTGCCAAATTCCTCACCCTTCTTATTAATTCTATCAGTTTGGTTCACCCTGTCCAATATTATATCCAAGAACATAATAGAAAACAAACCTGCCAAATTCCTCACCCTTCTTAATCATATCAGGGAACGTAACATTGATAAACCAGGAAATGAGAAAAGTCATACCATGACTGGCTAAAAAAAAAGCCAGAAATGTATTAAAAAAGTATTTTTCTTCTGGGATTCAGTTTATACATAGTTGAAAAAAAACGGAAATCTGTGCATGTGGTAAATGTTACTTATTTGTCAATGTCTGAAATCTATCTACCGCTTTTTGTTAACTAAAACCTGATTATTATTCACTCTATAAAAATGAAAATTTTTCTTTCAATATTGATAACATGCTGTCTAATACATAATTTAGAGAGCATGAGGTAACAGTTGAAGCAACATTTAATGCTTAAATACCTATGGAATTATATGCTACCATTATATATAGGGTATTGCATCAAAATCATAGATTGTGATTCCATCTTGATTAGATCAAGATATGTTTCGCTCCAACCATCTCTGATGTTTCTTGTTAGCCCGTATGTTACAGAAGCCTAAGTCTCAGCACCTTTTTAGAAGTCGTACATGTATGACTGCTTATGCTGCTGTAACAGCTTCACTACAAACTCTATGACATGAGTGATTTTGAAATGCAGCTGTAACTTAGTTATTTTCTAATGAAATTACAGACCATGTGAGACTACATGTTGCACTGACATAGTCATACACTTTGTTACTAATATTTTAACATGTAATAGTTTACTTACTTTCAGTTCCTCTTCCATTTCAGATATCCTTCTTTCTAGAGCTCTTCTTTCCTAAATCAAAAGATGTGTGTTAACATTGAACAATACCATTTTTAAAAAATTACTGCTTGTAAATACTGTGGTAACAGTGAAATACTTCAAGTTTCAAAGATCATACAACCAAAAGCATAGTGTGGATAGGAAACTTGTGATGGCAGTGATATATAGAAATTTTGTCACCCCTTCCTTCACACAAATTTAGACAGGCTGTTAAGTACCATTTGTTTGGATTTATTTTTCATGAGCTAGGCTTCTGTAATAGCTTAATATACAAGAAATGCAGAAAATGATCAGAAACAAACAAGAGTATTAAAAGAAACAAGCACAAAAGCATAAGCTTTCATAGACAAGCAAACGTAGCTGAAACATCTGTCTCAGCTCAGTGGGATCTGTCCACACTATAAACTGCAACGTAGTGTAGATACACCCAAATTTACATTAAAGGACTTCAGCTGAGTACCAAAGAAATCTAGCTACGTAAGAGCACCTGCTTCTTGAGTAAATGTTTCCTGAATATTTTCTGCGTTTCTAGTATAGTTTTATTTTCCTTTTTTCCTTTTTACCTGAGAAGCAGGAGAAATTATCCTTTGGAGAGAACTTCAGGTTGTTTTGATTACACTGATTACAGCACCCAAGCTAGCTTATTGAAAGTTAGCTGAGGGTTTTCTATACTATGCTGCAGTCTGCAGTGCAGACACTCTACCATATTTCTACATGACGTTCTTTCGTTTAAACCTAATTTTCAACACACCTGACATATGAATAGCTAATGCAATAGACTTCAGGGGTTTATAGCTTGATTGCTTGCTCTCCTGTGTCAGACAATGCAGTGTGCCTCACTTAAAAGCAGCTGCGGTTATCAGTACTCTACATTCAGATTCTTCCGAAGTGTGAAAGGCAAAAGCAAGAGATTATTGCGAAGTGGACATATGCATCTGCATACAACGGTGTTACGCAAACAGCAAGCAGCATTGACTGAGGTGTGTAAAACTTTGGTTAGATCATACCGCCCAGTAGATACTGACTCTTGCCGGTCACCTTTCAGATATAAATCATTTGAATTTAGTTTAATCATAGTGCAGTTATACCCCAACATTTTCCCATTTTAGCAAACAACTTTAAAGGTTTATCAAAGTAATAGATTACTGCAGTTGTTAGTACTTAATGTACTTAACTCCTTCGAGTTAAGACCTTTCCCATAATGATACTGACTGATAGTAATGGGCATAGTAAGTACCAGCAAGTTAACTGCAGTAAGCAAGTGACTAACAAAAAACCCACACCATCTTACATTACTTAGAATTGTATCAGTTACCTACTAGCTTTGAAGAATAACGTATATTACCAGTGTTCTTATATTAAGCAGCATTTGACAATTCCTGCAATTACCAAGGGATGAATGATCAAATAGATCTCAAAATTTCAGATGGTTAGAATTTGTTAGTCCTTTTGATACATTTGCTTAACTAGCATGTTGAGCTTGTCTAAGAACAACTATTAGCAATAAAAGCCAATTAAATAAAATCTGTATTTCATTAACTTTGTATACTTCACATTATATAAAAGAAACATTTAAATGGACTGGCCTAGATACAAGATTTTTTAAAAAACGTATTGTTTTGATTAGATGAAGCTATGCTTCTCTTTTTCCTGAACTGCTTACTCTTTTAGGAAGTGGCTTGAGGAATGCCAACAAAATAACGCATTGCAGTTTCACTGGGAAGATTTGCCAGTATAATTTGATTAGTCCCTGGACTCAAAGAAAGGGTTTGAAATTTATGCAGTCTAAAATTTTATGATACACTTCAACAACTCTATAAGGCACGCCAAGGAACTTTTGTAACCCTCAAACTGAAAAATATACATGCTAGTCTCTCAGCTTATAAAATACAACAGCTCATTTGTATTTATCAAAGCAACTAGGAACCACAGGCTTGGTGCAGTGAGATTGAGGTATGGGGGTATACATAGGTAAAAAATTGAACCCAGAGTTATAAAATTATTAAGAAGTAAAACCAGATGTATATACCTACATATATTTGTATATTCAGTAATAGCAAAAAACATACCTCTCCACAACCCAAATTCCCAGCTCATGAATTCTAAATTTGGGGGAAACTGGTTAAAGGTACCTACAATTCTGAATTCTAATCCAGACTGAAATCTGGCAGTTTGAGTTTTATTATCACATCATATGAAATTCTGCAAAGGACTTTTAGCATACTTTTCAGAGTGACAGGTCATTAATGAAACCCTTATTTTTGCCTATTTATTGTGAGGGCCTTGCATCTGTGATCCAATTTCCCCCCCCATCTCCATGGAAACACCCCCTTTCTGGTAAACAGTTGCCAAATGAACAATATCGACAATCACCAAATCACATCATGGAAACCCACTTCTGAAGGCTGAGTTCAAATAAAATTCAAAGCCAGTATTTTCTAAATTTGATTACTGTGCAATTCTAGGTTTAATAAATGTTCCCATCTTTTTTACTGAAAAGATATGTTTCAGCTTGAAAATGTCATAGTTCAAAGATGTCTTCACATTTTTCTCTGCCAGCCTTTTATTTCTTCCAATTTATTCTCACCACTTTACTTTTTCCCCTCTCCTTCTCTGTGTAATTTATATAGACATCTTCAGGTTTGTATTTTGTTTTAGTGAAGTCATATACTTGCAAAAGTATACTTAGAAAAGCTCTACAATTTGTTTCTACGTTTTACATTTATGTTGTTACATTACACATTAAAAAGATGTCTTTAAAATTATTCTTAAATTCTGAATTCGGTAAGCTTATTTCTAGAGACCAGTTGTTGATGACTAGCAGCTGAGAGACTGCTTCAGTCACTTTCAAAGCAAAAGTAACTCCAAATTTTAACAAGGGAAATACAATCACAAAGAAATTCCTGTTTTAAATTCTTGTCTGAGAAGAAGTTTAAAATTATAAAATACAAGGAACATCTCCTAAATCTTATGTAAATCACGTTTCAGCCATAGAGCATTATCACTAACTTTATTTTTTTTACCTGCTAGCTTTAATACCAATACATTTAGGAAGAGTAACATTTCTGAAAGACATTTTGCTGTTGGACCAAATGTCTTTACAAAAAAAACGTGCAAGAATTTCTAATACAGCCAATTGTTTTAATGCAATGGCCTATTTTGGGAAAACACAAAGCAGCAATTTAAAGCTGAAATAATGTTTAGCTATGCAGTACTGAATGCTTTGCAGTATGGAACCTATATAGTAATGGACGCAGCTAAATCTATGAAATAATTAAATGTCCACTTGTGTGGCCATGACAGCAAGCATGAAACCAATTAAAGCTGCTGATGAAACTTTTTTACTGATGAAATCACCGTCTACAGCAGGATGCCAAAAAATGAAGGAGAAATAGGTGCTAAAAGGCCGCTGCAATTATCTGGAGAGATTATTAAGATAAAGATAATGGAACTTCAGGAAGTGCCTGAGAGTATTTCTACACCTCCATGTGCCCTATAAAATCTACCAAGTGTTTGTTTATACACCAGACAGTTTGGTAGAACTAAAAATTGTGTTCTAAACCTCAAATACTGGAAAGTAAACATAGAAGGCTAGCGAATGTGAAGTTTACCAGAGACAAATAAATGTATAACTTATTACTGTCAAAGTCCATTTAGTTTTCTTCCCATTTAAGTGTCTAATGTGTCACTCCAGGATCAGGGGAGGAGAAAGGAACATGTGGCCAGGGTCATGCAGGAAGCCAGGACCACAACAAAACCAACATAGTTTGCTTTACATTGCTGTGGAGCTAAACTTTTCTAGGGATGGATTTTAAACTAGCATGAAACTACAGCCTAGAATTATCATGCGTCCAACTTCTGAAATAATTCCTGTAGTCTATCTCACATATGGATTTATTATACGACTCCTTTCCCATTCAATTTAGGGTTGTCTCTGACCCTGATGCCTCTCTTCGCACACTGCTTATTCATTTTTTCCTCCCGCCTCAGTATCATATTCCCTCTGGAAAAAGTTACAGTACAGGGAAAGAGACAGATTATGATTAATTTTATATCATTGGCAGGTTTAAGGTCTCACGTCTGTGAGGTAGAAACAGCTACTTCATTACCAACAATAACTGGTAAAACAACATGCATGCCTCTGGAAAGCTCTGAGGAAATTAAAGTCTCTGAATCTTGGAAATGCATTAGAAGATGAGGCACTCCGAATCTGCTTAACCTTCTGGAGTGCCAACATTGTTTTGGATGCGATGGATCAAGCGGCAGATCTCTGGATGGCAGTGGGGTTTAGAACCTGGTTATCACAAACTAACAGGCAACCTGAAGGCAATTCTTAAGAGTAATTCCATCTCACAGCATCTCACATTCATTGCCACTTTGAAACCTAAAACCCCCAAATCTTCTAAAAAATGCAAGTTATAAGAAAGGCTTCTGTTCCCACTAAAATATATCCAGGCTAGGGGTTGCAAAACAAACTAAAACAAAGCCTGAATTGGAGTACTTAAGAGATCTTTGGCAGAAACTCACCCTTTTCTCCATTTCCAAGAGTGATCTGTCAGCAAATCTTTCTTGTCTCTGAAACACAAAATTAATAAAGACATTGATACTTGTTCTTAAACAACATAAAACTGAGGAAAAACAATTCGATTGGACATTTTATTATTCTGTCCGAAGTATGTCTTCAAAAGCATTTTAAAGTGTGTTCAGGGAAGTAACACTGAAATAAAGAACGAAGAAGAATGAACTGGATTTATCACGCACTTCCTCTGTAACCATCGCTAAGTAATTTGATCACTACATAGCTTTTGGCAAATAGGAGTAATATAGTACCTAAAAGCATTACAAAACAAACATCTTTTTAATGTACATCACTAATGCTTACAGGGTACACATGGAAGACACAAGTACAGGTAAATTGTGGCAAATACGATCCAAGAATAGAAAACTCTTTCTACAGCAATTTAGGACTAATTTAACTTTTGTGTACATATTTGGCATTACTGTATGCAGCACTGTTATCTGACAACAGTTATCTGTAACTGGAATGCACTGTTTGCTCTTCAGTTCTAAGATAAAGCTATCTAACCAGCCAGGAAGAACTGGCAGGTTATACCAATCTGCCAGCAGGTTTATGAATTAATCAATCAATCCCGACCAACAGTTTGAATATAAACTTAACAGTGCAGAAAGCATTTATCTCTACCCTGCAAAGAAGTTCCAGATACATGCTGGCAAGAACCACTACTACTTCAATAGGCAGGAGGCAGTCTCACGCATTTTGTTCACAGCTGAAGACCAGAATCCTGCGCTGTGTTCTCTTTAGAAACAGAGAGGTACTCTTCTTCACTCCCATCTTTGGATAAGAAACAAAGCCGATGCCTAGTAAAGAGCAGCCCATAGCCTGGGGTGCTTCTAGTTTGTCAGCTAAGCACATGCTTTTTTGTTTTATACAAACCTGAGTGGTCTTCTCCAACTGTAGCTTAAGATCTGTAAGTTCCATGTTGGTATCATGTAACTGTGCTTTCAGTTTTTCATTTTCAGCTAGAATCTGTTCATAAAGCTAAGAGAAAATATTCATTTAAAAAATACTGAGTAATAATTCAGTGAGGTTAGCTGAAAAATTCAGAAACCATGATTAAGCTGCATGTAAAATGAACAAATACCCATTGATAGTCTAAGAAGTAAAAATCAGTTATAGATTTTAAAGGTGTTTAGAATTAGCAAGCACTTTAAAGAACTGTTACCAAGTATTCCTAGAAACAAGCAACTTTGCATAGGGAGCACATAACTTACCTTACACATATTACAAAAATACTTGCCACTTTTTTTGCTTCAGACTTCACAGATTAGACACCACAGTAAACTTTCTGACACACTCCTCTATTTTAAAGCAAGATTTAAACAATTTACAGTATGTGAGCTAGCAAACACATAAAATAAAAGGCTTTACATATGTATAAAGCAGTTTCAATGATACAATCAACCAAAAAAATAGTATGATAGTATTGGTTATAAAAAATGGATCTTGGCTCCTCTGAATTTCTTCCTTGCCTCGAAGAGAAAAGTGCAAAAGCCAGAAGCTGTTTTGTAATGTGCATTTTCCCCCACTGCAGTGGTTGCTCTGCTCCTCCATTCAGCTGAGTTGCTTTAAACTGCATTTGTTATGCAAAGTGCGATTATTTCCAGATAATTTATGAAAAACAGTAATAAAATTCTATTTTTGCACCAAAATTACTGAATCAGATACCTTCTTAAAATCAGTGCTATCTTCTTTTTCTAGTCTACTGCAGTATGGTTTCCGATCTTCAAGGTAACTCTGTGACCCCGATCGCCCCTGCGCTGAATCATAACGATCACCTGAAGACATGCTGAGGGATCCCGTATCATATCTGTAAAAGAAAAGTTCTTATTTTTCTTTGCCTTTGTGTTTAAAGTGAGACCATTCACTGTATCAAACGTTGTGAGTTTGCCATTACCGGGCTGAAAAGAACCAAATGCAATCATGTATTTTAGTTAAGCCACTGTCTTCTAATTTGATGCAAATTTAATTTTTACATTCCCTCAGTACTTGAAAATTCTGTGTGAAAATGTTTTCAAATTGCTCAGTTTGCCAAGTAAGTGCCTGCCTTGTGTGCGCAGGAATTTTTTATATTAAATTAAAATATTTAATTCAAGAAAATATTTACATGTCTTAAAGGACTTTATGTTAGCTTAGATACTTTAATTCTTCTTTATTTATAAAAAAGACCTATTTTTGAAAAATGTATTACTTTAGTTGAAGGGTTTTAAAAAAGTAATATCTAAAATATCAGTCTAGATGAATTCTCCAAGTTTTATTAGAGAAACCAAGATTTCAAAACTATTTGCTGTGAATTCTAGTATTTCAACAGAAGCAGTTTATGAAACAAATCTTCAGCAAAGTCTTTATCCTATTAATCACTATATTACAACCAGTATTAATAAAGTTTAGAATAATTTCACTGTTCACTCTTCACTGATCATGTGCTGTAGTAGTTCTATTTAACAGATCTTCAGCACAGACGGGACATAATAAAATCCAATAATTAATTCTAAAGGTCTAAAAACAAATGAAATTTTTAAAAAATTATTGATATTTCTGAATTTTCTTTTTAACAAATCTTAAGGAAATCTGATTTTCAGAGGCTCTAGTACTTTTCTTGAGATTCCTTAGAAAATTTTCAGTAGGGTATTCTAAAAGAGGGACAACAAGAACCTCTTGTCTTTTTGTAAAAGCTGGCTTCATACTGAAAAATTTGTAGGGAATGGTACTGTATCCACTGTGTTCTACAAAATGCCCAGCCTGCCTTCAGTGCACTACAAATACAGAGGCCAATATATTCCCCAGAATGGAGTATCCCACCCACACGTGGAAAAAAACATTCAGTACTGTAGCTTTACAATCGTATTTCATACAAATGTTAAATATCATTAAATGCCTTTTAAAGCTCAACCCAGCTGACTGCTGGGGTTAAGCTCAATTTTTACATAAAGAACTTAAAATGAGAATATGTGAACAAAAAGTGTAACAATTTTAAATTAATTTGTTTAAATTGCACATACCTTGAAAGGCTATCACTCTGAGGTCGGAAGGGGTAAAAAGAGAGAAAAAGAATAGGTCAAGTCAATAATTTAATTAAGTAAAATATATTACAATCTGTGAATAAGTATAGCTAAACAGTTAGTTATGTTAAATGCACATGTTATCCAACAGCATGTATTATCTGAACATTGTCAAGCTTCAATTCTGTTATGTCTGGAACCGAAAAGAAATACGTGCTAGAATGTACTTGCCAAAATATGATTTACAAGGACATTAACATTACACTCTAAGTCTGGACTGTCCTAAACATTGGAGTCATTTCAGCAGTCGGTGCATTCTGCAATTTGCCTGCCTGTTATCAAAGGCATCAGAACTGTGTTCCCTCAATTCTCTATTCCTTCTTCTTCTTCTTCTCTAACATTAGCAACGTTTTGAAAGGTCAACATAATAATGACTTCAGCTCAAGATAATAATATAAAGTAAGCCACGAGATCATAATTTCAACATAGCTCGATGGGAAACAAGCTACTATACCAACAACATAAGGAAGTACTTATTAGACTTAATTTAAAAGACATAATTTCATTTTTTATATTACTTTCATTCATTCATTAATTCCATGTGAATCCACAGGCACAAAGTTCACTCACTTTACTTGAGAAGCGAAATTTAATTAGAAATGATGACTTAAGAGTGAGGGAGTGCCCTCTAAGCATTACATCAGTCATACAAACCTTTTTCCCCTCTGGGCGGTCAATACAGATTCATCATTTATTCCAATTATAATAACAATCTTGAGTGAAGAAATTTCAGTCAGGAAACTCTACTGATGCATCAGCACCTGGACATCCTCCAACGTTATTCACCTAGCAGTGGCTGAAGCCTTCCCCTTAGGTGGGTTTTTTAGGGGGTGGTGTGGTTTGGTTTCCTTTTTTAGAAGGAAACCGTATTTTTTCAACGTGCATAGAGGAAAAGAGCCACATTCTCCACAATACACTCAATTTCCCCTTTGACGCCTTGAAGTGCATTTATTACGCATAGGATATCAAAAGTACGTGCTGTAGCCTAACCACTCCTACTAAAACATTGTTACTTTCTGTCAAGAGCATGAATAACGCTAAGAACTTAAGAGATTTTGTAGAAAATGTCACAGTTAGGTGGCACACACCTATACATGGATAGTTTTTAAGCTACTGGCCACAAGAAGATTAACTTCCGTTCAAGTATTAGTCTTATCTTACATTATCGTATACTTAAGTAAGATCAGTGTGAGATTACAGAATTCCACCATGTAATCAACGACCTACAAAAATCCCTTTTCCACTGCTTCCTTCTCACCTCAATAAAACAGAGGAAGTTTTGTCCATAAAGACTTTAGGTTTTCTCTTTTTACCTTGAAGGAATGCCGTATACAGAAAAATGCTAAGCTGGTCCTTTTAACCTTTACCTACAATCTAGGACAGCCACCACAAGGAAGTAAACCATTCCTACATTATTTCTTAACAAATACGCTTTCTAAAGGCTGTTTTTCTTTGCTTCTAGTGGACTCCCCATGGTGCCGTGGGAATGTGAAAACCTCCCAGATCTCCATTCCCCTGCTGCACTACAGCTTCCCGAACGGCAAGGCAGGTTATTAAGTCACACGCAGACCATCTTAGAAACAAAATCTTCCAGCTACACAGGGGTACAACAAACGAACTGGTGAGGTAAGAGAGCACTAATTACTAGAGGCAGGAAAGCACAGGCGCAGCCCATTCCCATTCTCCTGGCTGAGGCTGGGATCCTGAGAAGCCGGACAAGGACTCCGCGATCTCCGGAAAAGCGTGCACCAGCGGTGTCCGTCCCCGGGAGCCGCGACGCCCTGCTCTTGCCGCTCAAGCACCGTCCAGCCTCCACACCCGCACATTTCTCAAGCACATGCCTCTTCTTGTTCCTCTCACTTTTCACAAAACACGTGCGGGTTTGGGGTTTTTTTAGCACCGCCTTAGCTGTTTTCTTTCTTTATTTCCCCCCTCAATTTCTGTCAGTTCAGCTCAGCCACAATTTTCGACATTTGACCAAAAAAACTGTGAAAAGGTGTAAGTCTACAAACTTTGCGTAACGCTTGAGAAGAAATGATGCCAACCCAGATATCCCCGTGCATCCAAATCACTCCGGATGGATGTTCTTCGTTCAGCCGCAGAACTGAGCAGCCACAGTTACACTGGCAGCACACAAGCAGTAACGAAAAATTAAAACATACGTATCCTTATCTACACAACCTGAAATAATACTTACTTCTAACCCTATGCCACCAGTCTATACAGACCATAAGGGTGCCCCTAAAAGAAACTGTATTTGAAAATGTACACTAAGCTCCTAGAGAGGCACATCACATTTCAGTGAGGTTGGGATAGTTACTGGTAACGGAAATAAAATATCAAAGTCAGGTGGAATTTTCTGTACTGTTATAAATGAGTGTTTCTGTAAAACTGCCACAGCAGTGAAACTGAGAAACAAAATTTGAGTACAGCATTTAATCGACACTATTAATGCCAGTTTCTCATGTTTATTCCCACAGAAGTAGAAGACCTAATGACATTTATTATCCTAATATTGCTAGTTTTCACCTTTCACAGTCACATATCTGATATCTGGCTAAAATAAAATTCCAGTCCATTTAATTATTCATCTGAGATGAATAAGAACATATTTTTTCTGGGTCTTCAAATATTTCAGGCTAGAAATTATTTTGCCTAAGGTCCTTTGATTTTCTTTGTAGCATGCATCCATGTGCAAGGCTTGTTCTTGACCTCCTCTCTCCAGTTTAAATTCTTGAGTTACCACCAAAGCCTCTGGAAGGTTATAGTTATCATCTTCTACCTCTCGCTTGTAGTTTCACCAAGCAAAAAAACCAGCAGCAGCACCACATAAGGGAGTAACAGAGAATTTCAGTATTTCCAAAGTTTCTGTCTTCTGAATAGCAGTACATCACATAAACAGCAGAATTGAAAAAGCATAACTATTTTCTGAATGTCTTTCATTGTAATTCTAGTTTATTAATCTCTTTCCTTTTCTCTTCCTAGAACTGAAAAGGATTTATGAGCAAATAATGATGAATTTCTACAATAAAGCATGCAAGATTAGTGTCAAAGTGAAAGTAGATTTAGCAAAAAGGGAAGTGCAACTTCTTTAGGTATTTAAAAAATAAAAATAACACTGTTAACGATACAGTGGGAGGAAAGGAAACAGGGCTATGCATTTATGTTAACGTGACACAGAAATAAAAAATACAGCAAAACAAAATGGCACAGAATTAATCTCTTTAGTAAAGTATTTAAAGAATGTGTAATGGAAGCTTTTACAAAAAGGAGAGAAACATCACTTGAGTTTCAATCCTCAGTAATGAACCTGTTTCTGTAGTGTGTTACTCCAGGGTTTAGGTCAAAATAAATACATTCTGCTACACCATTTTATAGTACAGCTTAAGTTACTACTTCCCTTTTAACCCGTCTTCATCCCATTGTCGCACACCATTCAGTTTATAAGGAGTTTTCCATCAAATCAAGCCTATTACACTGTTTTCCACTGACGTTTTAACAAGACTAATAATACTGAATTAGGATGCTCAGAAATCCATTTTCTTCAGTGGAGAAATGAGGCACATTGTGCTCTTCAACTTTCTATGCTTCCTTATATTAACTTCTCATATTATTTGTTAATTACATTATTGACAGAACTGGGTTTAATTTTAAAATGTTCTAATTAGTGTGCATAAGTCACTGGACATCACTTATCTGAAAATAACAGAGCAGATGGAACAAAGATTTTTGCAATGTAGAAACTGAAAGCTCCCTCCAGGAATTTGCTGCAACGTGTCCCTGACCTATGTGTCAGAAATTTCACTTACATTTTCTGGATGCTAATTCTACATAATCAGAATGGAAGAGAAAAACATCAGTTTTAGCCATTGTTAATATGTTAAAAATTGTTATTAAAGCCTGCAAAGGAAATGGCACTGAACCATAGCCACAAATTATGAATCAGAAAGCATTTGTAAGAACTCTACCATATATACTCTTTTAACTGAATCCAACTGCAACAGAAATTTTATGATCAAAATGTATCTGTGAGAAAGTTAATAAGACAATTATCTTTTTTAAATTACCTGAGTTTCTTTCTTATTTGTTCCTTCTTCTGAATCGGACTGGTGTTCCTGTTCATTTTCATCACTCTGGTGAAAGAGGTGGGAGAGGAAAAATAATTAAACTGTTGAAAGCTTACTGAGATTTTAAGGCACTCTAGATTTTTAATATGAAAGCTAAGAGCAGTAGAATTATACCTAACTAAAATGTATAGAGAATATATAGGATATATGATGAAAATTCTCAAACAAGTACATGTTTTCAGTACCAGAAGGAGAGGAAACAGAACTTTGCATTTGGCACATGAAAATCTTGCTTTTACAAAATTACATATTGATCCCATGACAAAGAAAAGGGAAAGGGAATCGGCTGAAACATCAACTATAACCCTTCTAATCTGACAGCAGTTCTTTCAGTTGTAAGTACATGGCTACTTGTAAAGTGGCAGATAATGAGTCTCATTCTTATAGCTTTGGTATGCATGCAGTAGAAAAGAATTGTTCAATTAGTATTTTTTTCCTTAGATTATGATTAATTCCTATTAAGTTATGGTTATTACAGTATTCTAGAATTCTTTTTAGCATTATCAACATAACTTAGACTTCATTTTGATTTTGCTCCTGAAAGCTTCAAAACAGAGAATACGCATCTTGAACAAGCATCAGTTTTTCCAGAACAGTTAGTTATATACTGTATTACTCTAAACTATTCTCTATTTTAAGAATACACTATACACATCCCATATTGCTACATGCTAAGGCTATAGATCAGCAGTAGCAGTCGTTCACTTACATCTTGAGTCCAAAAAGAAACTCCTGTAGATCGTCGTTTTTCTCTTGGTCGCCGCCTTTCCCTTATAGACTTAGGCTGTGACTTATCTTCTTCCTTTTCTTCCTCTTTTTTGCCCCCTTCTGTTAATAACAACTTGCTTATTCATTTAAGTATGACACAATCTAATTTTCTGAAAATTTTCTGAAATAACTGTCAGTCTTTAAAATGCTTACAATTACTTTTTTTACCTGAAATAAATTCACTAAAGAGCTTCTTGCCACATACAGGGTTTGCTGTAATATACATTCCTCAGAATATAGCTCTAAAATACTGTAAATATTGTTCCAATTCTTGAACAGCAACTGCAAAATACTAATTCCATCTCAGCCACCTAAACAAAACGTTACAACGTAACAGTAGTACACTACAAATTGGACTTAAAATTCAATTTTCAAAACTGTCACATAATAATTCAAACATCTGTGTCAGTAGAGGTATAAAAGTACAAAATAAGAGAAGATAATTCTTCATCAAACAAGGTTTTTTTTGCTTACATCAAGAATTTGACATTAAAAAAACCAAAACCTTTATAAGTCTGTTAAGTCCTCCTTAGAGTCCCCCTTTTCATCACAGTCCTCTCCATTTTTGCTCTAAGGAAGAATAAAGTGGAATCTCCTAGATTAGATTAATACTGTATTATGGACTTCCTTTTTCTTTAAAAGAAATGCAATTGCAGTTCAAAACCGACATAATACCTCAGGACTCTGTTTGTTCCCCTATGTGTTTACAACTAATCTGTACAAAAAAAAAAAAAAAACCAAAACAAAAAACTTGCCCAAACCAAAGTTATTTACCTATTATCATGCAGTCTATTCAGTCTGAAGTTCTTTTATTAAAGAATGAAACCACAGATTTGAGTTCAGATACAAGCATCACTAATAACTTTACCCTCACTAGTCTTCAGAGGTAAATAAACATTTTAGTGTGAAGCAAGAATTAAACAGAAAAGAACAAAATACAAATATTCATGGTGAACATACACCTTTCCTAATTAAATAAATTATGATTTTACCTCTGGGCTTTCAGATGGTAATGTATTTTTCCTCCTAAAGTCATAATTTGAAAAAAAACCTGCATGCATTACTGAAGAACTTAATCTAAATTTCAGTTCATGTTAGGACAGAGGGAAAAAAATGAGAAAGCATATCCCTGAAGCTTAGCCCCATTAACTTCCTCAGAAAATACCAATCTAGGGAATATGGCAATACTGCTATACAGTTCATGAAGGTTTGATCAATGGATCATTTAATCTGATCCTCTGTATAACAAAATTATCAATTTCAATCAGTAATTCTATTCAAGTTACTGATCAGTAACTTGAATTAAAGTATTTCTCCCAAGTCAGCTGTGGCATGCCTCCGACAGAGAGCAGGAGATCACACGGTATGTCAACAGTCTCCTCCTTTGACAGGCTACTAATCAGGCACAACACCTCTGAGAATTATAGCAGGTGATTCACAGTTGAAATGAGGGCAAAAACTCTGTGACATCAGAGAAAAGCTTTTTTCTGACCTCTGAATCACGCATCTGATCCTCAGCTTAAGATTACATAAACGAGTTAAGTATCTAGAAGTACGGTTCCATTAAATGTTCTGAACTACCACTGGAAATATCCCCTCCCCTTTGTTTTTAGCTGCTCATGAAACCCTGAGAGGTCCTTAAAGCATTAAAGCATCCTTCCAATCCTTCAGGGTGGAAGGACTGAAACAAAACCCCACTAATTTAACAATTATTTCATCAAGTAAAATTCCTCCTCAATACCTGTAGTATTTGATTACACTTGCTGTGTTAAAGGAGAAATGAAAGCATTATGTGGATACTAATGGCAGCATATTTGATGCTTCTATGACCCACCGATGGAACACACAGATTCACATGCTAAACAGCTGCAAAACACCAAGTACAGAAAACCTTTTTTCCTCTCTATATGCAAGTTTTGGAATATCTTACAGAAGATGGGAGTAAGATACGTCCCCAGTGGTCTTACGTATCGCACCCCATTTTGAACTACCTTTAGAAACATAAGCTGCCCTTTGTCAACTAAAACAAACAAACAAAAACCCCTTCACAAACAGTACTCCTACCTCTCTCACTTTCCTTTGTTCCACTCCGAGAATAGGCAGAAGTTATACCTATAAGGCTGTTTGGTCTGTTTAGTTGACTTGAAGTTGAAAGAGAGCTAGTGGAGGTGGAGAGTGAAGAGGTGGATGATGAAGAAGTTGAAGTTGAAGTTGGTCTATAGCGATGATACGGCTATTCAGCAGAAAAATGTCAAAATTAATTTACCGAGATTAAACACATATAAACCACTGGATATTAAAACATTTAAATATATAAATAATTCTTAGAGTAGTACCAAAATTAAAATAATATAGTTGGAGTTAAGATTTGTATAATTTATCTACCTAAAGAGACCCATCATGAAAATACCTCTTCAACAGTTCGGGAATATCTTTGTCTATAATCATCATCTTTAGTTTCAGATTCTTTCTTTTCTTCTTGTTTTTCTTTGTCTTGCTTTTCTTTCTCTTCTTTTTCTTTTTCTTCATTTTCCTGTTCTCTGGTTCGCGTGGGACGACTTCTTCCTATAGTTTTTTCAGCTTCTTGAAGATCTGTCAGCGTTACACCCTGTGAAAACAGCAGCCAGAAAACAATGTTTCATATATTACTCATATTAATGTAGATGATCATATTATGTAAATACATATTTTAAAGACAAAATTCAGCTTAAGAAAATTAATTCTATCTATTAAGAAATAAATTTTACCTAGATAGTCTACCTATAAGCTTTTCTCTCAAATCTTGGAACCAAACATCCCTCTCTGATTAGTGGCAAGTGTTTGCTGTAACGTGATCTACCATAGATTCTCCAGCAACACAATTTTTAGTTGAACTAGTGTATACAGATCATGTAGAAAATCATATAGAAATAATTTAAGAACCCACAAGATCTTTCCAATATCATCGTAAGCATACTTAATATTTTTGAAGGAACCCTAAAAATACAATACTTATCAAAGTTTCAGAAATGTTGATACTTTAACAATTCACTCACTGCAACTGGATTTTCAGGTCAACACCACATAAAAAATGGCATTGACAGCACCAGAGAAAGTTGCAACTCATTTCTTATTTCCTTGTTATTCTGACACCAAAAACTAGTTTTGAAATAAGCTCAGAAAGCAAACAATTTTTCGAAGACAGCTTTTCTCTACTGCACTTTTCAGCTGATGTATCTTACTGAGATACTGCTCAAAACATTTTGTAACCAATTCTTCAAAGCCAACTTTGCAGCTTATCAGTTATTTAATTGCTTTTGTGTTGATAATGTTTTAATACAGTAATTCCTGGTAGCTTCTTCACTGTAAAGATTCAACAACAATTGGCCTGTAGTTTGACCACCTCTCAGGGCTCTGAATTAGTACCAAGAGGTAAAAAAGAACTCCAGTAAGATAAAGTTGTATCAAGCAGTGTGGATCTCTCAATAGGAAAGGTAACCAGAAATATTTGAGGGGTTTAAAACTGCAAAGATTTGAAAGTAACATCAGTAAACAATGTAGATATAGACTTGGCCTTATTTCTTTGTGCTGTTTTATCAAGGAACTATTTGCTGATTATTCTCAGTTTGTCAGCAGACACGGGAAGAGATGGGTAGACGCACTCCAGAGGATAGTGGTTGGAAATTGCTCCACTGCCCAAAGAGCGTTCAAGTACCATTTAGAGATAATCTATTTTGGTACTGTCACATCCTTCCCTAGGTTAGGACTGCACTGGTTGCAATTCAGTATGAGGTAGTTCTGACAGAAATTGGGAAGAACCACCAAATATATCGGTATGCAAACTAAGAGAGAGAAACGCTGAAAGGAGACATGCAGTTAGATTCTAGATTATTAGCAAGTAACAAAAAACTCTTCCTTAGCACTCTTCCGTGCCCACAGAAACTAGGTTGCATGTATTTTTTTCTATGTCATGGATCTTATTAGCTAAATGTTGGTCAGCCCAATCACATTATCTTCAATAGTCCATGCACAGAAAAAGACATAGAAATGGAAGTAAATATAGTACGCTATGCCTATTTCTCAAGTATTAAGTCTTCAGCCAGAAGCGTATAGCTGTTAGTTCTTGAAGAATTCAAAGTCTTAGATTTAAACATCTACATAACATCAGATACAATTACTTGAGTAAGCCATTTTACCATAATGCAATCAAAAATTTCCTTTCAGTGGATGAGTCTGTGCTTTCAAATTTGTATTAAGTCACTCTTCAGTGATTAGAAAAAGCAACTTTCAGTACACAATGAAGGGTCCTAAAGCTTTCAGGGAAGAAAGGGAAAAAAAAAAAAAAGAAGCTTTATTTCATCAGGTGCAAGTTGTTTTATACCAGGAAGACCCATCAGTTTATTTGGAGCTTTACTGGGAAATTAAAACTTCACTGTACTCAGAAAGCTACATGGGTATGCTTCCATAAATGTAGAAGTTTTAATAAAACTATACCTGCGTAGATCTTCTAGACTGTCTTGCTTGCCTGGATCTAGCTTTTCTTTGGGACTCTGACTCTTCATCCCGTACTGGAGTGAGGTATGATCTAAAGAGTTAATTACAAACAAAATTGGCAAACGATAATTTTTGTACAAATATATTAAATGGCCAGAAAAAAAAAATCCCACAGCACAGTATGACTGAAAACCAAAGAAGTTAGAAGAAAATCTTTAACTGTATAAGACTGATTACATTGTAGACATTTCATCCGTATCATAATGAACTGTTCATCAAGATAGCGGCTTTAGAACTCAATTAAAATACACAGTGTCTTCCTACTTAATTTAGATTTCTTTTTACCATTTTCTCTAAATATAAATTAAGCTTTTTTTGGTATTGCACTAGTCTATAACATAGGGGTAGAAGACCTCAGAGATTCAGCCAGTTACACATTTATACATAAAATTTGTGTGTGTGTGTGTGTGTGTATCAACTTTTAACATAACTTGTAGGCTTTTAGAAAAAAGCTAAATGTACTGCTAATGCAGAAAAGCTGATTATACCATCTATTGTACCAGAGATTAAAAATCCATGGGGAGGTGGTTACCGTATTTTCACATGAATCATCCATGCTTTGAGTAATCCAACTCCCTTTGAAAAAACTGTACTTAAAAATAAATCCTTATGAAACCCACAAAAATCCTGTAGAATAATCAGGTAATTGAAATCAAAACCAAAAGGCTACTAGAGTAGACATACAAGGTCTGAACTCTTTAAAGAAATTCTCCAATCCAGGTAACTTGGGTAAAAAAAAACAAAAAAAGAGAGATACATATACATACATAAATGTATATATTTTGTAAGTATGCAACATGTATATATATGTACATATGTAAAACCATCATTAAAGAATTTAAAAGTTTGGAATGTATTTATTGATTTTCTATTACAGAACATTCTGAGAATGCCGTTATAATTTAACATTTTAAAAAAACCCTTAGATTAGCTAAAAATTAGAAAATTTTGAAAAAGCAAAATCAGAAGGTTGCGAAAAGGTTGCTTAAAACACAAAACCTCTCTGAGCTTCTTTATATCCTAAAATTAGCTACATTAAAAACAGTAGAGTCAGATTCTGTAATATTTTCTGACTGTCTATGTTTTTAAATGTCATTAGTTACGAATAACTGGCTAATGATTCAATAATTGGCTAGTGGTTATGTTTTAAAAGCCATCACCTATTAACGCTTAAATCATTTACCTATGGAAAGAGCAGTTCTTTGGTCACTTGATTATCTATTTGTTAGCCTTAGCACATACCAAAAACAGTTCTAAACCAACTCTCAGTTTTAAAAATAAACTTCATTTACACAGACTTATGGATTACTGCCCATGTTCTATCTCTATTAAACGAATTATCCCCAAGCAGGAAAATATTTATAATTAGCTGCTATACTTGCAAATGTAGAAACATCTCGTATCTTACGACACATCTTAAAAATCTCCCACTATATTAATTTGATTTCCCTACCCTGTTCTCTTGCAAACAGCATTTTTGATAGACTTTCCATTTTCCTGGAACCCTAGGCCCTATCTTTATTAGGAAATGGGTGCCTGTTAGCTGCTTTAGCTAACATGACCTGAAATATTACCTACCTAGGAGGTACTGATTGCAGAGCAGGTGTAATCTTTAGGGCTTGAAAATTGCTACAAATTAGTCCATATAACTTGCTCTTTAGTAACTGGTGTACATACACCTACCCTCCAATAAATCTGAAATACTTTAAGCCTCACTGAGGGAAAATGAAAACGCTCAACTTGCCAGGCACACACTACAGCTGCTGTCAGAGTAGAAAGTGCCCTTCCCTAGCATCCCCTGTGCACGCCACACAGGTTACCTATGCAGTATTATTCATGATACAAAGATTTAAAGTTTGTCATTCTCTTCCCTGTTTCTCTAAACCAATCCTAAACATTAGATAAAGAATATAGCTTCTTCAGCTATTCCAAAAGGATGCACCATTACATGCTTCATTACTAAAAGTAGCTTAGAATGTCTTTACTTTTCAAATATTCTTTGAAATACTATTTCAAACATACTTTCTAAATGCACACTTTCAGTCCATAAATATGTATTAACCAACTTCATTTCTTAAGAAAATATTTAGCATATATTTCACATACAGACAAGTTTTTCATGTGAATATAAACATACATAGATACACGCACATATATATACGTATCTGTATATATACAGATAGATATGCATGTGCTGATACTGAAAGCACTAGCTTCTCACATGCACGCAGTAATTATTCCAGTTTTGCCAATTTCTAAGATTTAATGGATATTTTAATATGCCATCAAGAATGCATCTGCAACAGTATATTATACAATCGGCCCAGGGCCAGACAAAACCAAGGAATTTCAGGCCAATTGCAGGTATCTAAAATGTATGTAGTATATGCGCATTAGTATACACACACTAGTGAGAGCAAACAAGACAGCAAAAGCCTTAATTCTAAATTTCCTTGCTTTTCTAGCTCATATGAGACTGAAATAACATTTGCATTTAAAAATTGGAACTACTTTTGAAAAAAAGATGCATTTTGTAGGTTTTGCTTTTGATTTGTCAGGTTCAGTCAAATTTCGCTATGGAAAATGCAGGTTCCGACTACGGTTGTTACTGAAATGGATTGTAAGCACGTGTGGGCACCTCCTGAATCATGGTGGGGAATTAAAAAAATAATCCCCATTTCACAGAAGTTCTTTCATCTCAGTTTTGCGTATGAAAGGAAGACTATGGAAAACAGACTATCCTAAATAGGCTTAAAGCTATGAGGAATCTTTAAATGTTGTTGCTGCCTTAAGTGAATCGAAAGAACGCAGGTTTCTTCTGTAAGAACGAACAGCTTCATTACCTCCGTGAACATACAGAGATACACACATCTGGCACTGATACAGGAGATGCAGTTTCAAAACTACTGCAGGAACAACGCAGAAATCCAAACTTGCATTTCAGCGGAAGTGTTAAAGGGTAAACATTTATAAATATCCAGAAGAAGAACAACCCAGGGAAAGCTAACAGATATTAACAACCTTGTGAAATCTTATTTTTGCTTCCATAAATAGCAGGTAACAACTCTTTACGGAAACATAAATATGCATGAATCTTAATTCACCCTCCACGTAACTGTAACAGAAAAAACACCATATTCTTAAAATAAGATTTACATCAGCTTCTTAGTCATTCTTCATACTGAATAGCTCTTAAACCATTGCATTTACAACTGTATATTCTGTTTCAAGTAGAAGAGACCCTAAGTGATGCAATGAAATAAACAGAATGTGTTGGGTTCAATACTCTTTCCTTAGTAGTGCCAGGCACACAAAAGGACCAAAAAAATGCTACGTAGTAACTTATCAGCATACTGCCAGTGGCACAGTAGCTCAATCAGCAGCAATGTACTGGTAATAAGTAATTAATTATTGATTTTCTTATTTTTAATTCAGTGTTTTTACATAGTTCCATTATGGGTATTTTAAAGAGGAGTCATTTAATCTATTAACAGAAATAGAAATGTGAACATATCACATATGAAATGAGAACCCAAGGCCAGTCAAAAATACACAATATCAAGGTTTAAATTTCATGAATGGTCTCTACCATTCTTGAATGGTACTAAGCTCTCAGATAAACTGAGGCACGTTGCTAGTCGTTTCAACACACAGCAAGCAAACAACACTGCTTTACATACTGTACTATCTGAATTTGTGGTAACCAACACATTCCTTTAAATAAGAAAAAAATATAACTTTTGTATAAGAGCAACATTACTCTTAGGACCTTTACACACCTCCGTCTCTCCCTGACCTCTGATGTTGAGGACACAGTGCCAGAAGTAGCTGTAGTCATGGCTGTGGTAGTGGCTGTAGCATTTACAACTGATGGTGCAACAGGAACGGTCACTGCTGTAGGAACATTGTCCTTTTCTTTCTCAGTACTATCCTCAGCCCACAAACGATTTGAGGTACTACAGCATAACAAGCAGCAACACAAAAAAAAGAGAAAAGGAAACAGCTAAACAATGAAAGCACTTTACTAAACAACTAGTAACATGTAAATTGAGGGATGGATTTTTTTTAAAAAGCAAACTGAGAAATGTCTCTACTATGAAAGCTCAACTTGAGCTATTAAATTGAAAAAATTAAGAATTGAGCAGTTCACAATAATCGAATTTTTATTCTTCACACCCTTCTAACATTGGATTTATTCTTTTATACCAACACGGCTGTCACTTTAGAGTGGAAAGCCATTCACAATTTTCAAGCCAAATTGTATAAAATCAAAACAAATTTAACAGGAAAGTGAAAAAATCCAGAGCCCCAGGATCTACTAAACAAGAACGCATGCACATACATAAGCACACAGTAGACCTGACAAAAAGAAAAAAAGAAATGTGCTGGTGCCATTACCTGCTTTGTACACCTGCTGAAGTAGAACCCGTTGTACTCTTTGTAGTAGTGTTTGCGCTGGCAGGCAGTGTTTTCTGAAGACCAGCAGAAGAGGTAACTGTTGATGCAGTACTTGGAACATTAGAACTAATCAAATCATCTTGTCTTCTACCAAAGGAGCCACTGAAGGAGAGACATGTGCAATGGATGCATTTGTATTACTTATCTTTGCTCATTAAAATAACACAAAGCTGTGAATGATCCATTAAATTCCCGCCCATGTATTCTGTGTCTCAGTTGAGTCTCAGAAAATTCTGGGGCAAAAGAAGCATTTTCTTCACTATTTCCTTGACTAGGACTTTTAATTTATGACTTCAGAGGGCAGCAGAAGTGTCCCTTAGTCCTGACCATTTCTCCACAAGAAAAGGAGATAAAGAATGAAATCTCACTGGTTTATGTATGACTGTCTTGATCGCATCTACTGAAGTATTCATACAGGGCCCCCAAAGTCCCATTTTTAAACTGCTGTTTCACCCACACTGAATACCTCATAAAATGCAGAATTTTACTCCACAGCTTGTCAGAAAAGAAAATGTCATCAATATCACTCCTCTTACAATTTTCAACCAATTAAATGTACTGCTTTTTTAAAAAAAACCCTTTAATCATTCCCAGAAAGATTAACCTCCCACTCAGGCTTTTCCCTTGCTCTTCAAGTTGTAAAGAAGATCCAGTGGTTTCCACATTTTTATCCATTGGTTCTGGCTGAATAAATTTGGCATTACCAAGTCAGGATGTTTGCCCATGACTAAACCTCAGAATCCTGAGTTAGGACAGACAGAGCATCATATTACTAACTGCAAAAGATTTAAGAAAAAATGCTGCTTTGTCATTCTCCAATTGATCATTTTTTTCTATTACTATCAATTCTATAATGACAAAGAAAAAATAACTGTACAAGAATGACTAAGGAAATGCACCATTAAAGCACCACATGCAATTTAAAAGTGATTAATACATTTTCTTTGAAGACTGGATTGTAAACAGTGATAAAAACTAATATGCAAAGATTATTCTAACATATCAACTGCTGATATTTTTCAATCCAGAACAGGAAATCTGTGCAACATCTTTCCTAAACCTAAAGTTAGGAAAATTGAGTTTTCTTTTTAAGGAAGGAGGTTAACAAAGATGTAAGATGTATTACGCTGTATGAAACAGCCTGACTACATGCCACTGACAACACCAAGGTCAAGACTACAAAACAGGTTAAGTACCCATCATCATGTATATCAGCAGCACATATCAATACACAGCTTAGCTACCCGAATCTTTTATTTTGATCTATTCATTTTAGATATTTGTTGCTCCACTGATTCCAGTGAAGAACTTTACTCAAATAACTACATTGAAACTACATAATGGAGTAAAGTAAATTATGTATATAATTGCAGGATATCATTCTGAGAAAATCCTGCAAGATAGTAACCACGCACACCTGAAAATTATTTTCACATTAATCATCATTTACTCTGCATTCAAGTTAGTTTTACATATGCATTCTATGATGCTGATACTCAATGTAGGTATGGCCATAATCTACCATTACGGAGAGCAGCTCAAGGCCTCTGATATTGTCATGCAAAACCCAAAATTCAACGGAGACAATATTTTTCCCCTTTTCTTTTCAGATACCAAGCAGAATTATTTCTATTCCAACACTTAAAACAGTTATCTTTGGCTACTGAACTAATCCGGAAGGAGTCAAATGAACCTCAAACTGAAATAAACGACAGGAAAAAGAAAGCATATAATTTTAATTATATAGCAGCTGCTGCAACACTCCAAGCCAGTAAAAATGGAGTAGCTTTAAAATCAGCATGAGCATTGCATCAGCATAAGTACATACTTTGCAATTATTATGAACATTTCAGCATGTCACCATTCAACTGTCCTTACAAAGTGATTCAGTACTTAATTTGTTTCTTTTAATTTGTAAGTTTATTTTGATTAAAAAAAGATAAGAGAAAATCCCACACCTTCTTTGATAACTTGTGTTTAATGATGTAGGACCTTCATTCAAACTGTTTTTCTTGACATCCTCCTCCCATTTTCTCCTGGTATAGGAACTGCCACCACGTATTGAGCTAGCAGACAAGTCCCTGTAAAAAAGATTTTAGTTTAGTTTAACTCATATTAAAGGTTGTTCTTGATGTAAGCTGAAAAGGAGTTTCAAATTAAAGATTAAAACCCTGGATAACACACTTAAAATAAACATAACTGCACAGAACAGGAATAAAATGACCCTTACGGACAATCATTTTCAATGATTAGCTTAATACTGGAAAAATACTACATTCATACTAACACTGTTAGAAATATAATAGAAAAGTAGCATCAAAAGAAAACTGCTAAAGGGGTTTTAATCAACGTGAAATCAATCATCAACTTTTATCTGTGACCACTGCTGGCTTTGTTTTTCTCAAAAAAGGAACAAGAGTTTTTCCTATTTGCTCCTGAGATTATCCAGTGCAATAAAGGGAAAACTACTCGGTTTTTTGAGAAATTGATTTAATGTGATTTTTCATTCTTGGATGTTATAAGAAGAATTTCAAAAGCTGACTAGCCTTTAGAACTCATGATACTGTAGACTAGTATAAACAGGCCTGCAGTAGCCATTCCTGAGTGGCCTGCCACATATCACTAGCTGACATTACTTTAGTCATAAGGAATTTCCAGCCTGTTGTTGCAGTTTATAGCAGCAAGAAATAACCTTGCAAAAATCTACTTAGAAAAACTACCCTGACAACTGATACCAAGATGCAAAAACCTAAATTTCTAATAAAAATGTCAGCTCAAGATTTGAAGTAAAGTACAGATAGAAGGAAGAAAAAAAAAGTCTTTCACAAAAGTATACATAAAAGGCAACCAGGTGTGCGAGGGAAAATAAAACAAAATTTTGTAAAGGTACATTTTAAGTTCAGATACCTTTGGCCTTCAGAATGTACCTCTTTTTGCAAAAAAATTTATGCTAGCACTCCTGTGGTGAGAAACAACTTTAGAAAATTATCCAACACTGGCCAATGCAGTGTTATTTCTTACCACCAAAGAGAAACACAAATTCTGAGATACCATCTACCACAGAAAGGTCCCGATGCATGACAAATTTTTCATAATTACTGAAGGTTTCACACTGCCAAGACACTACAGACTTCAGCACTTTTGTTGTAGCATTGGCTACTCAACTGAGGCTGGATGTCTGAGATTTGTTACATCTAAAAGCCCAGCTGGGATTCATCTTGAAGTCTTTTCCATTACTCACAGTAGGATGTTAGCTGGATTACACTACATCAACGAGAAGCTAAACAAGCAGGTGTTCAGAAAGGCAACAAGAACCCAGCATTAAGCTAAGCAACAAGCACAAAGATCTGGGACAAAGGCAGAAATCTTAATAATTTATTAAGGTACCTGTAGGACAGATGGTTACATTCTACATGTAAAGAAGGTCAGACTAAATGTCAAAAATCTCTTATGGCTTTCAGTAAGCTGGGTTGTCTGCCACATCATACACTAGGCAAAGTACTGGTGCCTCAATAGGCTGGCCTAAAAGCAGTCTTCATCTCTGGTACACCAAGGAATACAGAAAGTTCTCAGCTTCGTTGTTTGGTCAGCACTGGGACTAGCAAGACTGATGACCCCAGCTCACCCAATGCATATGAGGAAAAATATTCCCCACTTTGGGAACTGTGTCTGTGAATAAGCTGTGATGGTTAAGCCTGGCATGTCAAGGACACAAATAAACCTCAACACTGAAGCAAAATTTAATCCCTTTGTTATAAGCAATAACAGTCTCTAAGAAATAAAATTGCAATGAAATATTTATCCCAAACTTGACGTACCATCTAGTTAAGACACTTTTGGAGAACAAGAGTTTTTGAGAAGATCTCAAATGATTAAAAATTGAAATAATAATAATCTCTCTTATAAATAAATCAAAACTGACAAACTCAGCTTCACACAATATAGCACTCCAGAAAAAGATAAGCACAAACAGAAACTCCAAGCTGCCCTGTTACAGAAATACAGATTAAAAAAATCTGGCCAAGTAACATGAGAAATGCTAACAAACTAAGCTGAACTTTAGGGGAGCACAAGAGCTGGAATATTCCTGTTTTGAAACAGAATTTGTCACCCAGAGACAAAACTTAGGCAACAGTATTCTGCAAGCATAAGAAAAGTCAGTATTTATCTTGTGTTTGCACTGAAGTGAACCATTCTCAAGAGTAGCAACAAACAAGCTCCTCTTCAGACATAAGGAGATTTATCAGTCTTACAGGCAATGATTATAACAGCACATTTTGAGCAATGAGAGGAGTTTCAGTTCAGGTCATCCAACATTCAGCTATCTAGATACGATCCAACAAAACCAAAACATTAGGGAGACTTCTAAGTTTTGTACTATGCATTCTGTATTAACTCAAGAAAATGTCTGAGTAGAACCTCAATAAATGAGAGAAGTGAAAAATGGGAAGGTTCTGACAACGTAAATATGCCACGAAAGTACCCCTATCCTAACAGGTAACAAGCCTATGCACCTAAACTTTTTGTTTCTTTTATACTGAAAGCTACAGAAGAAATATCAGCAGAGAAAGTAAAAAATCTCCAAAAGATGATGAAAGGTCAACACGTAAACAAGAAAAATAGAAGAATTGCTTTTGTAACTTAACTATGATTTTTGTAAATCATTGCTGCTGCATGATATGGTTTTAAGCAAAGGCAGTAGAGAAACACAGCACTTTATTATTATCAGAAGTAATAATGGAGCCCAGTAGAAGCACTCCGTGGCTCAAGACAAAGCAGTAAAATGCTTTTAGCACCCTTGAGTAGATTAAAGTTTACAACTTCGTATATTGGATTTTATTTATTTTCTCCCCCAAGAAGACAACACTTATTGCCCAGTTCTGCTCTTGTCATATAATAATTTGGATTTTAATAGTGTCATCATAATTTACAAGATCAAAACCTTCAGGAATTGGATTACCCTACAGATTAGCATAATCTATAGAGCTATAAATTAGCATTGTCTTAAAATCTCTAAGTTTGTCAGCCACTCTAATTCAACTAATTTTATATTTAACAGAAATTATAACTTCAGAGTCACCTGTTTTCTTTTTCATCAATGTCAGAGGTACTGGCCAGTCGTCTTGGTATTGTAGGTGCAACATATGCAAGTCGGGTTCCTTTTCCATCTTTCTCCTGAAAGACATGTATTTTTTTATTACATGTAACTATTATTGATTTTACTGCTATTGGCTGGAAAATCATCATTATGACAACTTCAGCTGTATTTGTTGTAACTCAATTATACTAAAGAGTTTTAAGCTTTAGTTAAATATCACAAGGACTACAATAGGAAAAGGAAACTGTTTATGTTTTCGTTCTAGTGATGCAAATGACTTGATTTCTCTTTTTTCTCCTTTGCTGCAGTACAATTCCAACACTGATTACTAAAAGCAACTCTTTTAGTATTTTTAGATAGTATAGTATAGTATTATTCTTAAGCCTGAAAACATTTAAATATTTGTATTTGAAACAGAACCACAAGTTCTATGCTGCTCAGTTACCTGTTCCAAATTAGTCCTTCATTTGGTTCAGTGTATTCATGTTTAATTACAGAACTAAATTTTTGTAAATAAAAAGTGACTATGGAATACAAAGAGAAATTCCTTTTTTACAAGATTCTTTGAACATCACTCTCCAAGTGATGCCGAAATGATCAAAACTCTGACCGTCCTTAACTGTAAAAACTACTACTAGCTTTGCAAGTCCCCAAAAGGGAAAAACCCCAGACCTATGTACCAGGTCACCAGACAATGAAGGTGCATACTACACCTTTAAAGAGACTACACAGAAGCTGCATAATTTAACTTTGCGGAATTTTGGTAAAGAATAGATATGTAGTACAGTCTTACTTCTACAATACATCATAAACTTCTCTATAAGTAAGGTAAATCAGTTCCTCAAAATGTTGTTTCACACTGAAAACGATTACCTTTTCTTTGTTGTCCAATGAAGAGGAAAGTCTAGGACTTGAAGCAGAACGCATAACACCTGCAGAGTCTTTTTCTTTCTGAGCTTCTTTGGAAGCAGTAATCTCTGCAAGCGCACCGTAACTACCAGTTTTTCTAAGACCTAACCTCCACGAAGCAGGAGATTCATCTTTCCTCTCTTCCTCTTTGGGAGAAACCTTGGTTGTAGATGTTGGAAACTATAAAACACATGTAAATGAATTTACATTATTAATTTACATTACTTGTGGTAATCCATGCTCCTTGCAGAGATTTAAGAACACAACTGGTTTTAATAATCATAGAAGCGTTGAATTCGTAGGGGAGTTGTGGTGAGAGACAACCTACACACTCTTCTCTCTAATTAGTTAATGAGATAAGAAATGTAAGACTGGTCAAGGTATACTACTCCTCTAAAAGTTAGCTTAGAAAAACCCACACTTTGTAATACACACTGTGATCATGAGATGCAAACTTAGAAACATGCAAATCCAGTATCAACATTTTGATTAAATATGTTATTTTGCAATCTGTACACAAACCTGTGCACACCAGAACCTCACCATAGATTTTTCACCCTTATTGGGCACAAGAACAATGCCAGTTTTGCGCAAGCCCTGCCTCCATGATGCAGGATCTACTGACTCCACGACAGGCATGATAGGAGGAATGAAATCATACTAAAGCCAATTAAGACAAGACAAAGATGAAGATTGAAAGAATGGAAAATAGAAACAAAAGGTTGTTTTAAAACCACATAGTTTGTTCCTACATTTATGTTATGTAGCTCTTCATTACAGCACAAAATACCAAAAAGCAGTAAGAGACTTATAACCTTAGTAACAGATTCTTATTAAACACAGCACAGCATGTTTAGCTAATTCAGAGACAGAAATACAGTTTGCATAGAAGAGGACAGCAAAGCCTGCTGACCTAATAAGGTCCATGGCCTAAATCCTCATATGGTTGAGAATACTGGAAGATTCACCTTAACATACCTCTTATCTTATTTCATTCATATCCCTTAATCACATCCCATGCTAGCGTAGCTATCAAACCCATACCTTCACTCCCAAATTCGCCCTACTTCAGTGCCCTCAGAGAGAAAGCAGCATTACTGAATGACATATAGACTGAAGAAAACCCAAATTCAAGCTTAGTACACTGCATCTGCACCACTTGTGAGCAACATATAGTTTGGCTATCTATGGTGTAAAAGCAGAAGAGCAGCTGCAGTAGCACAAATAGTACAAACCTGAAAAGGTAGGTGCAAGAGTAGGTGCAAGATCACACATAAAGTGCAGTTTTACCTTCATTAGTAAAAACAGTTTAAAGCCTTTTTGTTCATTGATATGAGCTGCAACTGCTTCTCTAGATCACACATATGTGCTATGTTACAAAATGATCAGTCTTGATATAAATGTGCCTTTATTTTGTAGCTACAGAAGGCCCTGAATTTTTCACATATAGTATTAGTTACTTTTAACCTCCACCTTTTACCTTTAAGACCCAAAGATAAGCCATTAATTACTGCATAATAAAATAAGAACAAACTAAATGCCAGTGTATTAATGATTTATAAAAGCTTATCATTCAGCTTAAAATCTTATTTCTTCTTCTTATAAAAAAGTTTTTTCCCTTCCATACATCGTCATTTAATCACATACCAAAAAATTATGTCTATTTGTTCATTCAACTCTGGAATATCAAGCCACACCCCAGCTAGCAATGATTTGGTAACGTCCTATTGCTGAAGGTCAAATAGCTTAGAAGGCTTTTGCACAATACGAAATAAATTGATGGGAAGAGACAAGCTAGGAAACTTTTGACTTCAAGATGAAGTTCAGAAAATCACAAGAAAAATTAAGTGTTTGAAGTGTTAGGTATCTTAGAATCTCCACCGTGCGAAGGTAATTAAGTGTAGTAAAAAAACTTGGTGGAGAGCACATCAGCTAATCATATCGTACCATAACAAGTAATCAACTGTCACAAATGCTTGTATTATTGAAGTGATTTCAAAAAATAAACTATATAAAGTAGGCCTATTTCCTTGCAGTAAAATTCACACCATATATTTGAATTCATTCCAGTTAGGCACAGTTAGCAAACCAGCAATTACTTGCAGTGTCTTCCCTCCCTCATGCATTTGCTGTGGTTTGTGTGGAAAACTTGTGGCTCTTGAGCTCTGCACAGCTCCTGAGCAGTGCAAATGCAGTTCCCATGACAGAGAACCGTAATTCCTTATTGAGCCAGCAGGAAATGTTTAGATTAAGGTCACAAAATCACCCTGGAATCTAGCTGTCTGCCCAGCCACAAAGCTCAGCGAGGGGAAACAGTAGTCATTCCTGCTGGTAAGCCGTGCCCACAATTCACCTTTTGGTCTCATGGTTTTTTGAGATAAATCTCGTGGACGTCAGTCACAATGATTTTTGTAAAGCAGCAGCTGGGATCAGGGAGGTTTTACGGTATCCTGTACTCCTGTTGTACAGTATCACATAATATGATGCAGTTGGGCAATATATTCCCTGCATCTGCTACATTAAAGTATACTTTGTATGATGAATTGACATTAGGTTCTATTGCGAATATGAAAGTATAACTCCAATAAGATGCTGGGAACTAAATACAATACATACTATTCACCCAGCAGTATGTCTTCCCTCTCTACTGTGGCTTCAGTATATCATGGCTACCATTTCTCCTGAACACACTTTTCAGAAGCATCAGTAGATGGTTATGCTTTGATTGTGATTTGTATAGAAGAGCTGTAATGCTTGACAAATGAAGCCTTTCTGGCTTACTATCCAGTTTGCTTTGATATTCTAAAAGTTTCACTTGTATACCACCTTCTGACTATGCAGTATCTACTGTAATTTTCTTCCCCAGGCATACATATCTTCCCTTTGACAAGCAAAACTAAATTAATTCCAATTAACTTTTCACATCAAGCTGTAAAAAGTTTCTTGTATGCAATATGGCTTTGCTAGGTGTGTTTTTGAGTGGTGCATTGAGTAAGTCATGTGTCCCAACTTTCTAGCTCTTCCATGAGGTCCTAACCATACTGAAATGAGGGTTGAGATCTACAGCACTTTCTACTAGTTATTTCAGGTACCATTTTCAACTTCTGCACCTAAGCACTAGCTGAATGCTTCTGAAGACTCCTGAAAGTACCTTAGTCACACCTGCCTCCCTTGCCTTAAGTGCATCACAAATATAGGCACAGAGAAACACTAGAACTGTAGTTTCTAAAAATTTTGGAGCAGTCTGGCATAGAAAAGACTTTCAAAAGATGAAGTTTAGCTTCAGAAAAACAAGAACTCCATTCACTGTGCAACAGATTTTTGCTTTTTTAATAGGATCTTATGTTCAGCTGTTTTGTAGTTCTGTATTTTAAATCACTTGTTTAAAATCAAAACCATTCAAAACTTAAAAAAATTGAACACAGTTTCTGTAGAAAAACACAAAATATTCTAGGAATCTGTGCATATTTTCATCAATCCACTGGATAACCCAATCCACTTCTTATACAAGAATCAAAAAAAAGTATGCTTACACAGAAGATCAGAAATCTAAAATCACAAGAAAGGTATTTTATTTTACCTTCTTAACAGGAGATGTAGGTGCTCCTTGGCCACCAGCTACTGAAGGCGCTGTCACAGCTACCGATGCTGATTGTGTACTTGTGGTATTTGCATTATTAGTTACAGCTGCCAAGGTTTTAGTTTTATCTGCAAAATATTTACAGGATTTTAATTTTCATTTTTCATTCACAATTTCTTCACTTCTACAACAGAGAGTTGAATTTCTTTTGAAGAAATTTGACAGTCAACTTTCTGAACAGCATTTTATTATTTATTCCTCAGTGTTTTCCCCCTCCCTCCCAACCTGTATCTTAGTTAGGTCCACCTTTTTTCCATAATGGTCATGCATGTAACTTTTTTTTCTGTTATTTAGCAAGTGTTAAACACTCAGAGACGCAGACACAGAACCACAGAATCATTCAGGTTGAAAGTGACCTCAGGAGGTCACCTAATTCAACCTCCTGCTCAAAGAGCATCAATATTGCTTACAGACAAGGTTGCTTGGGGCTTTGATGAGTCAGCTCTTGAAAACCTCTAGAGACAGAGATTCCACAGCCTTCCCAGACAGCCTATATTTTAGTAGATGGCTAATGACCACAAAATTTAACAGTAGGAGGTATGTTGGCATCTAATAGTCAATCTGAACTACAGAAGATGCTAATTCAAAGTAAAACATTTATTCTCGGATAACTGTGTATGTTAAGTGCAAAGAAATAATTAAGTGCACAGAGAACCCAGCCAGGGATCCTGGCCACTAGAATGAGCTGCGGCAGGGACTTGCCTTCCAGAGCTCTGACTTTCCATTTGCTTCATTCCTTCTCTGTCCCTCATTCTTCCTACCTAAGTTTCACTGTCTACCTACTCTACCCACCTCTGCTTTGTCCTCCCTGCCCACATTTCTTCCTCTGTCCTTTGTCTGTGTACCTTAATCCCTCTTACACAAACAGAAAGAAAATGTCATGGTTGTGTTACAACAACTGTTGTCACTGCACTTGGTTGAGCTTTACAATCTTACACGTCACTTCTGTTTCACTTATTCAAATTGGACATTCTTTGAAGTGGGATGCTACATCCTATCTGTGCAGTATGGAGCAACATGGGGTTCAATCCCCATTGGTTTTGGCCCCACTATAAACACACCTTTATGTCTACACTACCCATACAGCATAGGAGCAGTTAATTTCGAAAGTATGCAATGTTTTCACACAGTGTTCTCTCATCCAACATTCAAATTCCACAAAGTACCAATCCATGATTGGAACTCGTGTAATTAATGGTATTGCTGTTACACACTTGTTTCAGTTACGGACCTAGATGAACAGATGTTTTGAATAATTACTTATGCAGTAATCAAATACAAATATAAAGAAGTCAGCTTACATGACTAACTGTGCACTTAATGGAAAGCTCTTTTTCAACACAAGTGAAAAAAAATCGTGGTAAACTTCTAGGTCATGGTGATAAAAAGTTCAATAAGGCAATGTGGACTGACTACAATTTGAGATGATGCACAGGCAGATCTGCTGGAAATTTGCAAATGAGTAATACAGCTTTAATATATACAGAAAAAGTTATCAGGAGTGAAAACATGGAAGGAGAAAAATGAATTTTTCACAACTGTATTCTGAAATTATTTCAAGGACAGCGAGAACATAGTTGTATGCACGACTGAGCTAATATTGACTAACTTTCAAAAAACATCAAAGTACCTCAAACAAAGTAAGTTAAAAAACCTAAACTGCTGAAAAATTTCTTTTTCAGCTTGTTTCCCTGTCCTTTAGGAGATGCTAGTTTCATATTCGTACTTCCCTTCTTGGTCTTACAGACAGAAATGTATTTATTTTTAAACTGTATTCTCATACAATCAATGAAAAAGGATGTAAGTTTTAGGAAAACATTTCAAATATCCCAATAGATTAGAAATCACAGTTTCCAGTACTTCAGACTATTGAACACTATTAAAGTATTTTACAACCAGAATGCTGCTTATAATCTTAAGATTTTTCACTAGAAAACTACCTTAAGCTGAATAATGGGAAAAAGGGAAAGTACAAGCTTGAATTTAGAGATGCGGCTCTACAGGGAAAAGCTTAAAGTCTAGCTTGCCAAATAAAGTATGATAAAGCCTTGTTGATATTAAAAAACCCAAAGTTTACATAAATTAATTCTTGTGTCACAGTCAAATTTTCCTGGCACAAACTATCTACTGGTAACGAAGAGAACACAGTTACCAGAGTCATAAAGTTCAGGAGACATTACAGTTGGCTCAGTGACTGAGAAATTACTACACGTTACATATTACAAGTGTTTTGAGTTTACCAAAGCTCAGTCTCTGTAAATAAGGGATGCAAGTATACTAAGGTGAAAGACAAAGTTTGACAGACGGTTTTTCCAGCTTAACACTGAAATGCTGGTTTATTTCAAAATAAGAAAATTATTAAACCATAGTAGACAGTTTGGTTTCGCAACTTATTTTTATTTCTGCCTACGTTAAATATTTATGATATATCGGTTAGCTCTAAAATCCCTTCTCAGTCTCACCTTTTCAGGTGAAGAAATCAGAAAGAATGTTTTAAAATGAGAACTGACAGCTCACTAAAAAGGGTTACTTATTTTAAAAACTGTAAGTATAAAATATTAACAAGATATTTCTAATGACATCTGTGTCTATGTATTGTATTGCTGCACTGTAATTCTAAAATTCTTTATTTGGATTGAACATACATCTTTAAACACTGATTGTCTGACATTTTCTGATTTGAAAGAAGAAGATGCTATGCTGTTCTTACATCATTACTTGCTTTAAGACTCTGATAACTGTTCAAGAAAAAAAAAAATTCCACTGAAGAGAGAAGTCTGGAGTAACATGTTTCTCTGCATAGAATTCCAAACTTTTCAAAGAACATTCCTTTTGAAATGAAGTTGTATATGAAGTAACTGTTAACATTAAAATAGCACCTTAAAAAGTTTATTTCAGTACACACTGAAAACATATGCACCATTACTTTATGACTACCTGAGCCAAGATTGCCTGATTAATTGGCAGTTACTTCAGGATGGCAAGAACAAATGAGTATGTTTGCACTTCTCCTATTCCAATCTCTCTACCAGTTTTACATACAAACACTGCTATGAAGCCTTCATTTCTGATTTGATCTTCTAACTTCTTCAATGTTTTCTGACACGCTACTTAAGGCTTATATTATTCCAACTAATGAATTAGAAGTATCAATTGTTTAGTAGCCAATCAAATAAGTAATTTAATAGCTTTAACCTAAATAGCACCAGTAATGACATCTGTTTGATATCTCTTGTTATGACTTGACTTCAGGCATATAAAAACTTGCTTTAAAATGATTGGAAGCTTAGTGAAATGCAGAAGAATAAGTGAAACTTAAGATACTTAACTCTGTATCATGTGATATTTAGTAAGTAAATTTATAAAACAAAAACTTAAAGAAAGACAATACTCCGAATAACGCACCTGTCTCTGCTTCAGATTCTGAGTCGTCATCCTCTTCCTCTTCACTAGAACAACTGGATTCATCCTTCTTTCCCTCTTCTTCCTCATCTGCTTTTTCTTGCTCCAGAGACTCTATACTAGATGCATTCTTTTCTTGCTCCATAATCAAGGTCTCCTTGCTAAGTTTGAAAAGAAAAATACTTACTAAGTCCAGAAAAATTTACTAAAGCCTATCAAGTAGGACTTTATGACAGCTTGTAAAGTTATCTTTTTTATTAAGAGCTTACAATTTTTCCTAGTTTACTTACTTTTTGAATGTTTTCTGTGTCTGATTATTATCCATGTTGGCTGTGGATTCAATCAGGGGAGATTTCTTTTCCCGTTTTTCACTATGAAGCTTCAAAACATATAGAATGATGCAGTTAAATTGATAGAATGGTATCAGTGTGATAAAATTATAAATGGAGGGAAATCTTCACTAACTGCTACAAACACTAAAATATGTATAAGCTTTCAAAGTGTTAAAGTTCAAAATTCTAAAATCTCAGAAACTGTTATTCCAAGTAAGTTGCTCATTGTTGATGCTTCAGATCATAAAATGCCAACTGGACAAGGCAAGTAGAAGAGCACCTTCCTTCTTCCAAGGCTTTTTGGTCACCATAATTGACCAAGTAAGGGCATAAAAGATCTTTTGAGATGACTGTGGCATTACCTGAATTGAAGCTCCAAATCAAACCTTTGTTTTTAATCTATGTGCTGCTCTGAGCTGTATACCATAATCATTTGTACAATAAAGTATAACATATATCTATATCTATATATCTATATCTATGTATCTCTTTATATGCAAAAGGCCTACCAGATTCTGCTTCTTTTGTAATTCTTCTAAATATCCTAGAATATCTTCATCTGCAACATCAAACGCTGTCTGCCCCTGGAGAAGGGGAAGAAGTAAAACACCGTAATTGTAGAGCAGAATTTAAACATAATGGATTACGATGCCTTGTCACATGACGATACAGGTAAGGAGCACATTCAGAGAGAGAAATTAGAAAGTATAAGCCAAGCTCTATTACAAACTGTTAGTCTGTCAGTAGCTGAAAAGAATTTTGCAATATTACTTCTTTGGGGGAACTGAAACTGAAACATCTATACCTGATGAGTAAACACATTTTTTAAGAGATAAAAACATGACTTCGATAAAATTTTGCTGTCCTTTGAAGGAAAAAAACACTATCAAGGAAAAGCAGATTGAAAGAATATGATTTTCACAATATTAGTTCCAAACAACTATTCCAATGGCAGTTGTATGGATGGATCCTGAGTAGTTCAGTATCCTGTCCATCTTAGACTACCATAAGCTTGATTTTTTAAAGTTTAAATTATTTAAGCAAGCTATACTAAATTTAAGTAGTCATGCTTTCACATTTTTATAGTAAAACTGTAATTACATTTTACATTTCATTTTAGAAAAGATCTGGTACAACCATTTGTTTGTATCCCCCCTTAGTGTATGATTTCCATGGGACATGTACAGATCATCATGTGATTCGTTATCACAGAGTAATGCTGTCAGCTGGAATTTCTTCAGCTTGCCACATCTTACATCTACATAGTAGCTGCAATTCTCAACTAGACCAGATGCCCACAGGACATGAGATTCTATCTTTAAGGCCTGAATTGATGAAGATTTTGAAAATTACCTTTCGTCGTCTCTACTTGAAGACGGGAAGGGCTGAAGCTCACACAGTTTCACAAAGAAAGCCTAACTTACTTTGATATTGCAATACAATGTTTTGTATTTGGAAGTTTGCATTCAAATACAAGAAGGCGGGAATCTAGGCAAAGTCCTAGATCCACTGGTATAAATGCAGCTGCATCAAGACGCTGGGCAGACATACTGAAATGTTGGGAGGATCATGACAAGATCAGTCATGTAAGTACTTCTGTATGATAACGAGCAATAAAGACAGAGCTGTCATTTAGAAGTGGTCACAGCAGCTTATAAAGATAATTAAAGACAAATCATATTTGTCTCTGCTTATATCAGTTTCTCAAAATGTTAACTAAGGCAAACATATTCCTAATTACACTGCGAAGGCTATCTTAACTGGTTAGAAAGGATGGACCTTCAAATCACTAATTTTCACATCCGTAAAACTTCTGACCGTACAGCAGAAGCACGTGCACCTTTCAACAAGCATTACCCAAAACAGCTTGAGGTCCTCTGACATTTGAACTATTCCATTTAGTATTACACAGCACTAACCTGGAAACTAAACAAAAAAATTATCTCAAGTTTGTATTTGCATTATGACTACAGTTTTTAATCTGGCCTTCTACTTTTAGATAGCTATTAAGTGGGATTATTTCCAAAAAATATGAGTTAGACCTACTTGGACCACAAAAAATCACTTTGCAAAAAACTGTTATAGTTGGAAGGTTATATCCAAATCCAATCCATAAAAGTTAATACCTAAAGTCAAGTGCTGAAATAATAATGGCTGAGTTCTCTGAGAGACTAAGTACCTACAACTGAAACCAAATCCAGAGGAGTTTTCAATCTTCTTATCTCCAAAAGCAAAAACACTTACTAGCTTACTTAAGAACACAACAGGCAAAACTCTCCTAGCTTGCACAGAGAAGCCCATCCACCAAATAAAACAGCTTGTGTCTCCCTGTACCTCCTTTATTCTTATTCTTGCCCAAGATGAGTTGAACATACTTTCATGAGAGTGATCTCTGGAATACCACCCTCCATATTTTCACAACCCCAGTAAAAAGTCTAACAGACAACTTGATAAACTGGCTTCAATTAATTGCATCAGTTTTTGACTGCCTGATACAAAATGCAGTTATACAGCTCATACTTGGAAGTTCTCTAAGCATTATAGAGAAACAGCGTTGAAGCTATTTCAAATTTAATTCCAGATTTCATTGATTTTATTACAAGCCACCTCATTTTCTAAGGAAGAAAAAGTCAACAAAGACTAAAAATGTTAAGCAGCAGTGGTTTTGCCCTTATGTGGAGTATATACTTGCTAGTTTGTGATCCATATCTGCATATTGTCCTAATTTATTTTAAAAAGTTTATGAAAAAATTCAATGAAGAATCCATCTCAAAAGTTGGGCAGGTAATTTACATATACAGTATTGACAGAAATTGGAAGCAGATCAGAATCTATCTGTAAAACATACTGCAAAGAGAAGAAAGAGAGCTTCAGCACTTACACAGTTGAATGAAAAGTTTTGGATCCTTGTGATGCCTATGTGAATCATGAATATATTTATAACTGTTGGGAGCAAGATCTTGCAAAGCCAGCAAGCTACGCAGGCCTCTGTGTCAAAATTGAGGAAATATAGCTTAGGAAGCATTCAAGTTATGCCCAGGGAGTCCAGAGACGCCTACAAGTTTCTTCCAGCACACCCAAACCAGCATATAGTGATAACTGTTTAGTATGCCAACACAAGCTGATTTTAAGAGTTAAAACACTACCCAAAGGCATAATCATTGTTTTCAGTGATCAAATGAAACCTGTATACAATCTGTCAAGTCACTAATTTTGTACCTCTGAAATGTCAATAAACTCATTCTATTTTGAATTTCTGTGTCAAAGATTATATGGATCATTTAATGTAGAACTAAGCACAAAGTGGGCCTAGAAATTAATTTAGACAATCAGAGTATTTAGTTTTGAACACAAACATGCTGTTTTGACAAAACATGCATTATATAAAGCTCCACGTACAGTAAACAGCAGTTTATCATCACTTTTCTTACCCTGGCTTCTAAAGTCACTTTAGAGACCAGAACTTTGTATCTTGACAAGGATTACATAAAAATCCTACCACTTTGTTGACAGCCTCCATATCACATAGGTTTTCCACTAAAATGCGACATGCTTCTTCTTTACCCCAGTGAGCAGCAGCATGAAGTGGTGTCCAGCCATCATAATCTTTAATATTTACATCGTAGCGAGCCTGTATTAAAAGCCTAAAGAAATTAAAAGAATTAGATCTTGACACTGCTGACAGGGATAAATAAATTGTCATAAAATTATAAAATTACAATAATATCCTTCTTCTTTTTCATCATACATATTTTAGTTGGGCTTTTGTCAAGTGATTAATTTTATTTCCTCACAGAACATTTGCCTTTTCATTTTTCAGGAGGTATATATATTTTTAATGAAAATTCAAGAAAAATAGCCTTTTCCATTTTCTTCTTTATTCACTTCCTCTTCATTCAAAGTCCACTGTTTCTATACAGTTAGATATTTTTCTCTACATGTGAAGTAACAGAGAAAAGCCCTTTTAAGGAAAGGAGAGCTGTAAAATGTCAAAAATTGTTACAGTGTTCTTATCTAGTAAATTATTAAAACCTCCTCCTATTCTAATATTAGTTGCTTGAAACTTGCACCTCCTCCTGTCATTAACATTTGATGTTGTAATGATCTAGTGTTCACATGCTTCAACTGCTCTCTGAGCAGGTCCTGAAATAGAGGACCTGCTTTTCAGCCTGCATTCAACACTCAAATTCAGCATGGTTCTGATGTGAGTGTCAAAGTGACAACGGACACTTAACCTGACAAACAGTTTTGTGGAAAGGGCTATCAGCTCTCTGAAACACTGTCCATAATTATTAAAAATCACAGAACGGTGAAGTATTCTTCTCAAAAAATTCTCTCTGTTTCTCAAGATCCAATAAATGTATAGTAATATTCTCCAATGCGTCAACTTTCACACATGCTCTGCTGCAAAGTCTTGCAGTCTTGCATCCTACACAGAGCACACATTTTTGATAATTTGAAGCCATCATGAAAATTGCCTGCGAATGTATTTTTCCCCTCCTAGGAAAAGTACATGGACTGGACTACAGAAAAGACAACAACTGAGACAGCTCAAAAAGCCCCAGTTATAGACAAAAATCCTTTACAGACACATGCTATTCGAAAACAAAAATTATTCTTTTCCAGCAGAATAATTTCTCTTCATCATGTTGAAGCATCAGGGTTTTTTGAAGCAGAACTCCCATTCAGTACATTGTATGTAATGGTTATAATGATTAGAAAAGCTCTGTCATTCAGCTTCTGTGTTGAAAAAGCATTACAAGGCTCTGCAGACATTAAAGGTAGCAATACTTACACAGTCAGGGTATGTGCTCGTTTTCATTCATGTTACAATATGTAAGTGTTCCTTGAACTGCTAAAGCAGTCAAATACATTTACAATCACAGTAAAGCAATGTATTATTAAGTATGCTTTACTTCAATAAAAGCAGAGCTTTGGTTAAAAACAAATTAAACCTCTGTTACGGTATATACTTGTACTGTATTAATGAAAAGCTACCTGTGAATTAGCAGCCACCAAAAGCATGAAGCTTTCCAGGAAAGATTTCAAGAGTCATGATTTTCAACAACAGTATCAAAAATGCAAAATTAAATTCTCTGTTCTTTAGGTCTAAAAACCTTTAGTCTGGATTACTAGACTCTGGATTACTAGAAGCATAAAACTCTTCTTTATGTATGCAAATAAATATGGTGTCTTGAAAATATGCATCAACCAGAATGCTAACTGGCATTATAAAAAAGTATTAAGCTTGTTTACACAGTTGGCTTCAGAAACAGGGCAAGTTTTTTGTCAACTTTCTTCTTTAAATAAGTATTCAGGCTCAATATGTACACTGTGTTCATATTTTGAATGACTTCATGTAGAAAGCTAACAGCATCATAATTTATGAGTGTTTGAAAATATAAAATCAAGCTTTGAGGAAAAGATAGTTCCAGAGATTGTCATTTCCCAAGATACAAGCCCTAAAAGCCAGAAGTGTCCAATCCTATCAATTCCAAGCAGCATTATATCAACAAGACAATCAAATATGAAAAACATCCATTTAAACCACACTTACTTTAAGACTTCTGTATAGCCCTTAGCAGCAGCTACATGAAGTGCTGTACCACCAGATTTTGCATGCCTGACATCATTGATATGGCCACTGTTGAGCCACTGTCTTGCATCTCTTAGCATTATTCGTTCTTCTTCTTTTCGAGCTGCCTCTATATCAACCCCTAATTCAGACAGGGAGAGAGGACACAAAATATTTTAGTTCAAATACTTCAATTATGTAACAAATATGTATATTATGTATAGCATGTTTATGTGATACAATAAAATAATAGCTAAACAATATGAATAATGTTCACGGTTAGATATAAATATCTTTTTGAAGATGAATACCAAGAGGTTATGGAAACATCCATTATTCCATGACACTTTGCATCCATAATGCATTTTTCTCCCAAAGGGGGAAGGGGGGGGGGGGGGGGGGGGGGGGGGAAGCTACTAAAACTGGCTCTTCAATTTTAAGAATGTCTACCAATACAGTAATAATCACTGAAGTGACCTGTTAAAAAAAGAGAAAAATTATATTTTAACCTTCTCAGCACCACAATACAAGTCTTGTTTGATATATCTGTAGAAAGTACAAAACAGCTACAATTTTTTTACAAGGAGATATCTATGGGAAGAGGAACAGCCTAGCTTCTCAACATTGATGATAAGAAAGATGGAGCTATATTTTTTTATACTTTCTAAAGAATCTCTGGTTTGTCTTCTATCACTGTGAAACACAAAGCTTATACTCAAATAGCCAAGCCTTTCGAAATCTCCCTTCATATCTCAGGAAAAAAAAACCAAACACAGAAACACGGAAAACTTTTTATAGTACATCTCACACAAAATTATCATACGCTGATGAAAAGGAAGAAACGCAATATAACATTTACAAGTATACACATCAAGTTAAAGAGACTGAAAAAAACCCAGACCCTGAATGGGCAAAGCAAAGCATGTATTTGCAAGCATTTTTTAATTAGTACCACATGGAGTGACCTAAAGAACACAGCAGGAAAGGGGTCTTGAAGAGAACTATACATAAGCATTGCTCTACCTATGCTGACCTAACAGTGACAACTTTGTGAGGAAAAGAGACTCGGGAATTGTACTCATGAAGAGCACAAATTGTACCTGGGTTGACCTCTAAGAGAAAATCAGTGGGCCAACCTTCAGCAAAATTATGTATATGATTTGTCTAAGTCTTAGACACTGGTATGCAGAGACTTGGGAAATACATACTGTTCTTCTGCCTTCTGAATTTTTAATTTCTCATGGAGCAAAGCATTAACTCGGACATAATAAAACCAAGTGAAATCTAGAAACAGGTACTGATTTACTAGATAAAACCACAAACCTCAACAGCCTTATAGCCTATAAAACAGAAGTTAAGATGATTTTTAAAACACTTGAGATAGGTGCTCCTTGACTCATACCTAATTCTGCCTTCTTTCAGTACGTCCTGCTGAAGCTTCATCTGTCCCCAAACCGTTTTTCTCCAGCAACTTTGCTTCTATCACTTAACTCTCCTAACTGTCCAACTAATCAAAGCACAACAATCTAAAGCAGACCGCAAACAAGACTATGCAAAGCTCGGACATCTCTTTTCAAAACTACTCTACATAATTAATTAATTTTAATTAATTTTCAAAGTCTTTATAATGAACAGCAATTTGAGGCTCTAATGTCTTCAAAGAAACTGTGAGCTATTAATCCTTTACAGGGTGAATGAATTCCCAGAATATGGAAACCAAATGAAATACAACTTGACTGTTGCCCATTTAGACACGCAGCAGAAACTGAGCTAAGGGATGAAGTGGCCTTCATTAAAGAAATTACTAACATTGTGAAATGAAAAGACATGGATAACATAGAGATGATCATACATAGTGCAATGCATCATGCTACTGTGTAAAATGTGATAAAACAGATTATAATAAAACAAATTCATCAAGCTCTTATCAATCCACTGGCAACTAGAAAGCCAGAGCAACAAACTGGCAAAGAGAAAGCAATTTTACTGGCACTGCTGAAATACCCTTAAGGCAGTGGAGAGCAGACTGATATATCTATTACGTTACGTATGAATTAGTATTTCACAGATGCTGCAATTCCCCAATTATAGAGCAAGAAAACCCTTGAAAATGACAAGCCTAAATCAAAATTTCCTGAAATGCAGAAAGAAGGAATGTAATTACTACGTGCTTTTGGAAACATAACATGCCATTTGTTTGGTTTGCGGTAGCATATGACAGTGCTACAACAGAGTTCACTTCTTTGTTGTTATTCTTCCGTCAATTCACACCATAACAGATATTCCCTGTCTACAAATATAGCAGGTTATACATTAAGTGTTCTAAGCAGTTGACCTAACTCCTAGACTCATCCACTCAATTGATTAAAACAATCATTTTGGTCTTGGCAATTTAATAGAAATTAATAGAATTACATTTAATCAGAAACTGATGAAAACCCATAATCTGGAGGCTAAGTCTGCAAGATCAGGAAGATACAAAAGATTGTTGAAGGAAAGGAAGCAGAGGAAAAAGCTAAAATGTGCTTGTCTGAAAGAAACTGTTGTAAAAATTGAACACATGGAAAACTCTAAAACTGTCTTGGTCAAGACAACCCACGACTAAATAAATCTGAACAGAGATTAAATTTTACATATCTAATAATCTTTATAACTCTGACAGATATGAAGAATGAAAACCAGGAACTCTGAATCAATAATGTATTGATAATCACATATTCCCATTCCTCCAGAAGGCTCCTACATACTGATGTGTGAACTACCACAAACTGTAACTTCCTCAGGCCTTTGCATCTGCTTGCCTTTCAGAACAACACAGCAGTGCAGATCAGCAGATCCTGGGAAAATAATTCTCTAGAGTACAGTCATTTACATGTCAGTGTTGTCTGCAAAACACTACTATGCAAATAAATAGTTTACATATCATCTGTTAGTCACATTTATGTCGATCCTCTTCTTGCATGCCCAAGGTCTAACTGTGAATCCTTATCAGCATGAGTAACCTTCTCCACCTGAAGAATCCGATGTAAATTCCTATCAGAGTAAAACTGTTCATATGTGTGGCTGGTTGTTTTGAGGCACTTTTGTATTAAGGAAGAATAGAGAAAAAGTTCCTTCCAAACCCTGACCTTGAACTTCTAACGGTTAATGTCTAAACATACTTGCCAGGTATGCCTAAAGGCCTAGAGAATTATGATAGAATAGCAATGCTTTTGCAGAAAAAGTAACTAATACTGAATATAGACTTCTACGAATATCACAAACAATTGCATTTCTGAAGCCCAAACAAGGTATAATGGCTGCAGAGGACTAACGGCTGCATCAGTACATTATTTTACAAGACAGTAAATTTCTGATCATACCTCAACAGAAGAAAGTACAAGAACCTTGCCAATCTAAACAAAACATCCCCCATTAATAACTGGCACAAAAACGGGAATTATGCTGGGTGTCATCGAAAAAAAGCTGCTCTCTGAGGTAAGCTAAATACAATTCCCATTATTAACTACAGAAAGCGGAATGCGAACAGCCTTTATTATACCTTGTACGGACCTTTCTCCTTGCTTTTGTTTTCCAGACTCTATTAAAGCATCGGGGAAGAAGAAAATGCTCATCATGCGTTTCCCAGACTTTCCTCCTGCGGCCCATAGATGGCAATGCGCTGCCTCCCAGCCCAGCTTCAGCCCCAGCGTTCATTCCCTCACACCACCAGGACACTTACCCTCTCTGGCAGTCCAACAGCTTCCTAAATCATTAACAATTTATTGCTAAATGCTCTCATTTTTTCTGATCAACAAGCGTTCTTCAACAGTTCCAAACAGGTCTGAAAACAGGGTGTCGTTCAGTGAGCATTTAATGAAATTCTGCATAAATTTAAATGCTGAATCTTGTTTCAGGACTCCTCAGCCATATAAAGGCATGTTTTATAGATACTGCATGGAAGATCAACCCGCTTTTTACTTCATGTAGTGAATGTTTATATACAAATGTAATAGTTCGCATTTTATCCACATAAACAAAGCTGAGTTAAGCAATACATCTGAGAGTCTCATTACATTTACCTATAATTAAGAATGAGGAACATTTGCTTCTCCTTGGAAAAGAAGAAGTGATCTCTCTGGTAGTTACTCAATAGCTACCACACTGTATCATTAACTCCTGATTCACCTCACGTCACCTCTCCCCACTAACTCACCTCCTGAGAATGTTTCCTATAATTCAAAATAACTGCTTAAGCAGTTAAAAATAATTTTAAGAGGACGTCTGATGATAAACAGCTAAAAAAATCGCTTCAAACCATTACACTTAACCACTTAACCCTACTCAAGACCTGAAAAGAGGCAACATTTAAAACTGGCCAGGGCTGGCTGGGACTAAAGCCACATCTCTCTCAAGTCCACTAGTTTTCACCAGTGCAAACGAAAACTTTACACTACTGGCAAAACACAACTTCCACAACTATGGTATGTTGAAACACTGCAGAGTGGAAACACAAGGGATCATACCAAGAAACTGTAAATAATAATATTTGTAATGAAGATAAAGAATTACGTGGATTGCAGTGGCACCTATATACATGGGATTGGCCCATAAGGAGAAACAACAGAACAGGTCCTAAGAGAAGGTTTTTTGTATAACACACAAAATAGTTAAAACACATGGCATGCAAAAAGAATAGTTGTTCAGCACTACTTTGGAATAATTTCCATAAAACACCTAGTTTTGCTATTTGTGAAGTGTTTGTAACTGTGTCAAAAAATCTTTATACCTTACCTGAGTGCGTATGTAATTTACCTTCTCACAAAGAGAGATATAAATATATAGTTATAAAACTGAACTAGGTTTTAAGCTTAAAAAATAATTAAGTCAATAATTCCCCTTTGACGATTAGGGTAGAAAAATGCTTTCCTTACTATCAGAGTGCTATGGCTTCGCCTACAGGACAGCTAGTCCATTCGTTCAGAATTACTGCATAGTCCTTTAGACCAACAGGGTCCCACCGTGCTCAGCAGAACACTAGTGGCCGTGTCTGGGGATCTGTGGCCCACACTAGAGGACACATGAAAAGGTGCCTGAACCAAGGGTCACAATTTAGAAGTGTCGCATAGGGAGATCAGAATAACTGACAAAGATAGACATCGGATAATAATACTATACAAGCTCTCTTCTTTCATGTGCAACGCTCCTTATGACAGAACTTGTAAATCAAGAAGATTAATTTGGATGACCGACCATCTCCTCTCCAATTTAGCACTGGAGTCTGAATGCTAAAATAGGATGAGCCAACACTGCAAATCCTTCTTTCTATTAAGCCTGTAATGCCCCATAGAGCTGAATTTTGTTGTATTCTGCAATTTATTTCTGTGAATTTAGTGTCTCCAGAGGCTCCCATTTTTTGTCCTATAGTTAGACATGTCCTTAAAATATAATTCGATACCTGTAAAAACTGGGCATAATTACAAACAAACTGATGATCTGTAGAAGGCTGAATGGCTGCACAAGTGGAAGGCTCTGTTTGAACTTCTACAAAGACTGAAGGTCTGCAAAAGCAGCAAAAAAGGTGAACTAATATGGTGATTCTCCTCAGATTTCTAACAGAAACAAACATCAAATGTCATCACTTAAACACATCTGAAATCACCATGAACCTGATTGATCTTTCCAGGCAATCTTTTGCCACCAAACGACTCTGGCTGCTGCTGTCAGTATGTAGGAAGCCATACTCACAGCCTTAACTTAACTTAACACAAAAATGAAACTATAATGAATGTAGGAACAAATACACATAGAAAGGCTGCAAGGCAAGAACGTTACAGAAAACCTCTACTCAATTTTCACACTGCATGTTTTACCTACACAGAGGTAAGATTGTTTGGCATCCAGGTTTGTTTATTTTCAAAATAAATAGGCAGATCTTCCACTACCAGTAACACTGAGACAAGGCTGATCATTCCACAGACCCCACATTAACTCGTATTATCAAAACTGCGGCACTACTTTATTTTATATGAGGAGCAATGCTAAAGCTGGAGGGATAATTGCATTTGGCCACATGTATAATCAAAGATGAAACTGTCACAATGCATCAGTGGTAATTCCACATTAAGATAAACAATTGAGTTCCTATTTTAGAGCTATTAACTTCTCTAGCCACAACATACACAGAATTAGGCACTTTCCAAGTTATCACGATGACTATATAATTATTCTGTATATAATATTAACTTTATATGCAAGTTAAGGATGCCATCAAAAGCACATGATTAAAACCTTATTCCTGAGACAACTGCCTCATGATCTAATAAGTCATACACTACAAGTTCACATCCAGATTCATACCCTTTCTATTCCATTCTCATCCACAATCATTAAATATTTCCTATGATTTCATCCCTGCAGGTAAAAGCACCTTCAGGCACAAATTCAGGAGGGATGATGCATGCTTTCTTCCCTGCTTCTGTGAAACTGAAACTCCTAAGTGGTCTAACAGTAAAACAAGCTAGGTAGAATAAATATATATAAATGCATTCATATATATATATATGTGTGTGTGTGTAAACTTATATATAAATATATATAAAATAAAATAATATATATATAGGCTATATATATAACCATAGGCTTTAGTGTCCTGTTAAGACCAGGAAGGCAGGAATGCTGTCAGGGATGTTCACAGTGTGGTCACTCTTCAGGACAGCATCCAGTTCCTGTTCTCCGCAGAGGGAGGTCAAACCACTCTGAAGCACAGCCCTAGCAAGTTCTTTCTCATCTGACATGGTGCCTCATTCCACCAATATATTTTTCAAATAATCTGAGAAGACCAATCTTCTGAAAATCCTTTAGCTAGTCAGCAAGCCAACTGACAGGAAAAGGTAAGAGGAATGCTTGGAAAATAGGTTTTCCATAGCAAGTGAAACTTAGTATTTTAAAACAACCTGAATTATCCCTTTAGAAGCTAACAGCTACAGTGTGGGAACATCTACATTCTTCTCAGACTTACAAAGACAGTACCATAGACAATTTATTGTAAGCTTTAAATATGAAATATGTAAACCACACTGAAATTTTCAGTGAATTGTGGCATTTAGTTTAGGTTGCCAATGCTAATTTTACAATTGGGCTGTTCCAAATAATTAAACTTGCAAAAGAATAAAAATTACCATGTAATGTTGAATCTCTGCATTGTAAAAATTTACATAAAAACCCCATGTAACAAATAATAATTTTTTTAAAAAAGCAGTAACATATAAATAAGAGATTTTGGAAGAGTTCTCCTCTCAAATAATGACAGTTTTACAAAGAACTACTACAGGCAATTAGTATATCCCATCATTAAAGTCAAACATTTCAAAAACAACCTTAAAGAATTTAGGCTGAGGCACATTCCAGAAACAACTCTCCAGAAAGATTGACAGTACTGTTAGAAAAGAGAACAACTGTGTTTTTTCCAAACTAATTAAAATAGACAAATGGTAGTACAGACAAAAAAAATATTCACAACTATCTAATCTGATGGTCTCTGTGTGTTAACTATAAGAACTGTTAATCAAAATTCCGTTAACACTATCAAATAATTGAATCAAAGCCTTTGTCAAATCTACAGTCTACTTCTGTGTATCAGTAGGTATCTCTTACTTGCCTGCATATCATGTCATCCACTTTCTTTTTACTATTTGCTTTGGGCATTAAATGGGTTTAACCGTACAAATTACATCAGGGCAAAGCCTGAAGCAATTACTAGTTTACTGTTACTGAATGTCATCTTCCTTCAACATATATAATGTAACTCAGACCACACCACCCCAGTTCTTGTACTGGGAGTTCTGGGATAGCAGTGCATTTCTATTGGACTCAAGGTGGTCAGTCAACAACAACTGAATATTCTTTCCTCTGTGGAATGGAAAACCCAGAAACTTTCAAAGACCTTTCACTGGAAAACCCACCTGAGGACCTGAACATAGAAAACAGCAGTGTAAGGAGGGGGAAAAATAAATCAATACACCTTTTCAAGGCCATTTTCTCTTGCAAAGACACCCCCTGCCAGTACTAGCAAATTTCTAGGAGCAAGGTGCATAAATTTAGGGTATACGTTCTTAAACGATACTGTCAAAACTTGATACCTATCCATTAACTATTACATGAATGCTCACCTATATTGTGCTCTCAGAAGAGTACACAAAACTGTGAGGAACTTAAAGGTTTGTAATAGGTTCTCAGGCCTAAAACAAGTGCAGTCTAAGACTACTTCTCCCAAGGAGTATTTTCAGACATTTGGCATTGTAGAAGGGCATTCAAAAGGTCAGAACTAGACACAAAGGGTGATTTATGGGATACAGTATATTTGCTTACTCTTGTTTTAGTTATTCTAGGCTTTCTTGTAGTCAACAAAAAGAAAAAGTTACCTTAGGGCTGGATTCACCTCATCCTAAAACTGACATCTGAGTCACCCTAGAAGTGCCTATTTCATTCCTCTCTAAGGCAGGAATCTCTTTAGACATGGTCTAAAGCTGGGATATGGAAGTCTATATCCCAGATGCACTGAACACCATCCATAGTATCTGAATACCACCTCAATTCTGTTGAGTTAAGTGAATGCAGGAATCCAACCCAACACCTGGGTGCAATACTTCCGACCTCCTTCTTCACAAGAGGCTGGGCTGAGTAAAAACACCTAGAAGACAGCTCGAACACTGCACATTGTATTGACAATCCTCTTTAGAAAATAAATGGACTTTAAAATTCCTAATTTAGCATAAGTTTTCAAATATGTCTTTAGTGTCCAATAAACAACACCACCCTTCCATATTCAAAATTACCTTGTCTATTTACTTCATTCTGAAGCAGCTCTTCCATTGCCTCTTCTTCAGCAATATCTAATGGAGTGTCTCCTTCACTATTTACAGCTCCTACATGTGCTCCTTGACTAATTAAATACCTGCCAATAGAAAAACAAACTGTAAGCAACATAATAAAGCTAATGCAAAAAAAAAGCAGCCACTAGGATATCATATGCAATGGGTATACACATGCACACATAAAATTAATAGAAACAACTGTATTACGTACAAGTAAAAAAACCTCATGACTGTTTACAATCCCTGAATACCTCTGTCTTTTCCACATAACACCCATTAATACAAATAGCCCTCTGTTTGCTCTTCAGTTTGCCACAAAGACTCCTGACATGTTTAAATACATCCTTGCAAGAACTGAAAGAAGAAAATGGTTATATGATGAACAAAAGCAAGCACAAGGTGAACAGGGGTTAAACCACCCGATTCCCATGAGCCCCTCATATTAAGCCACTCTTCCTAGAACTTCCAAATTCAGTGGCACATTATGTTTCTGTACTTTGTCAGAATGATGACTCTTGCTCTCTGAGGCAGCTTCATAAAGTTAATAAAGCCAGAATCACCTCTGCTCCTAAGTATGCATAAGGTCAGCTTTTGGTGGGGAAAGAGGCAAGGGGGAGAAAGGAAGCAGTACTTTAAACTCTATTCGAACCCCACTAAGTGTTTTCTTACTTAAAGTACTACTGTCTCAGGAGTCAACAAACCAGACTCAGTGGAATTTGTTTCTGAATTTCCAATTAAGTCAAATGGATCAATTCCAATAATAAGTCACAAAAGGATAAGTTATTTCACTGTATTAAACCATAAGCTTATAAAGTTATTGAGAACCTACAGCTTAATACATAGTCTGTTTCTAAGTAGGCAATGAGCAATAATTAAAACATCAATACAGATCAGTCTTACGCCTTCTGATCATAACAGTTCCACTTCCCTAACAAATTCAACAGTTTGAGCCACGATAGGACTCAACACAAGCAAAAAATTGCAAACGTACCTCCTGCCTTGCAGAGCTTAATTTACACTTTCCATATATTTGCGGGAAAAAAAAAAATAATCAGGAAACACTCAGACCTGAAGAACTAGTTATCCACTCGGTAACAGGTGTATGACATCAAAAACTCTCTCAGCCTATTCTCACAGGGGAAGTGCTCCAGCCCTCTGATCATCCATCTTTGTGGCCTTCGTTTGGATGTGCTTGAGCAGGTCCGTGTCTTTCCCGTGCTGAGGACCCCAGATCCGGAGGCAGTACTGCAGGGGGGGTCTCACCAGAGCGGAGCAGAGGGGCAGAATCCCTCCCTCGACCTGCTGGCCACGCTCCTTTTGATGCAGCCCAGGATGCGGTTGGCTTTCTGGGCTGCAAAAGCACACTGCTGGCTCATATTTAGTTTTTCACCCACTAACACCCCCAAGTCCTTCTCCTCAGGGCTGCTCTCAATCCACTCATCGCCAGCCTGTGTTTGTGCTCGGGATCGCCCTGACCCATGCGCAGGACCTTGCACTTGGGCATTTGAACTTCGTGATGTTTGCACAGGCCCACCTCTCAAGCCTTTAGCATCAAGTACTCTCACACGTTTCTATATTTCAATGTATGATTTAAATAGCACTTGTTATTAAACCCCTGTAATTACATCAAGAAGAGGTAAGAACTGACAGATCACAAAATGGACATTAATTCCCAGAAGTGTAACCATATCCCCTGGGATATGCATCACCCGTTGCCACCACTAACTTTGATGCTGGTATGCGATGCTGTTTTTATACTGTTCCTCTTAAGAGAGTGCTGCTGTGACTCTTATCTCTCTCCAGTTTAAAGATTTAACTTCTGCAGGAATGAAAAATTAATACAAAGTAACAACATTTCTCAACAATACCAGTTGTACTGTTTTAACAGCGACAAAGTCTTCCTTTCATGTTACAGATCAGATAATTGCTATGCGGTATGTCTGCTAAACAGGCAAAAACAGCAGTGGGGAAACTAACTTTCTTACAAAGTCAAAATGTTGATTCCAAACCAAAGTCAACCACTGACAAAAATATCTTTATAAAAAAATCCCAAGTCAACATTCATTTTCTTTAAACCTGTTTTTTCTAATATAGACATGAAAAAAGTGATGCTTAAAAAACCTGAGTTTTACCTGTTTCCACATAATACCTACAGGGAAAAATTAAGCTACTTTTATAAGGAAAATACATAACTCATTGAGGTGGTTGTATTTGGTCAACTGGTCAACAACTTACAGACAGGATAAAAGAAGCAATGCATAAGAAAGTGTAAGGAATGGACAAAGGCTACAGTAGCATTTCAGAAAGTTATTATTTAGATATATGAACAAGTTCATGATCAAATGATCCTGTAAAGTAGACTCCAAAAATGAAGCTGCTTACAGACCAAAATCAGATCAGCAGAGCTGGGGGGATTAGTAGGGCTGGAGAAGTAGAGTTATCTGAGTTGCCCTTTGCACGTGCTTACAGGGCTCTGGTTTTCCTGGGTCAGCGAAGGAAGGATGGGTGAACCTGCCCCGAGTTCACAGGATTTAAAGGGATGGGAGAAACAGAAGAAAGATGAAAGGCAGCAGGCTCCTCGCCAGGGAAGTGAGAATGGTCCTTTCCCAACCTTCTTTCAGCCACTCTATCTAGGCCTCCCCTCTGCTATTCCCACCAAAAAATTCATAGTGATCCCCTCAAGTAAATTAACAGTGAAAGAGCAACACTCAGTATAAACCATATTACTCAGAATCCAACTATTTCAAAGACACGTTTTAAGCCCGCTAATGAAATCCATGTTTGTTCTGTTCTCCACATCATTCAGTAACAGATGACCATGTCCTGAAAAAGTTTATGCATTTGTTTATCTTCATTTACAGTAAAAATAGTTTCAGCAAAGCAATGACAGGGTTCAGATGGTGCATGAAGTCACCCTGGTGCTTACAGGATCGTAGCTTTTATTAGGAAACCATGCGCTACCAAGGGAAAGGACAGCAATCATTTCAGACGTGTAGGTAACTTGACTCTGCATCACATACAGAAAGGGTACAGATTTGGTAAAGAAGACCAAGAGAACAATGCTCTGAGTTTGTAAGGCGTAGCTGAGCAGAAGCCAGTACCAGAATAACCCTAAAAATCAGAAGGTTTTGTTGCTTCTTTTAAAAATTACTTTCCAAACAAATTGTACTTCAACCTAAATGTTAATTAAAACTTACAGTATGACTTCAAATATGGGGGTATTTGACATTTCAGTTATTCTGGTACCATATACTAAAATCTTCACATGCAATAGCATATTATTGTGTGTAGGTATTAATGTGTATTTTTAAAGTCATCCATGTTTTGAAAAAAAAAAAAAAAAACTGCAAATAATTGCTTGTATTTTACTTTATTAAGTAGGTGTTACCTTCATCTTGAAATTTCATCTTTCTAAAGCACGTAAACATAATATAGCTTTCATTTCACCAGCTGACATTTAACTGATACAGCTACACATGTGCAGTGAAAAAGAAATTGGAACTGTGTAATAAAAAGTCCAGAACCATGCCCTTTGATAACATGCCTTGAAAAAGGTGCTTTTTGGAAACATGGATGCAGTGGAAAAGTAAAAACATATAGGACTCCCATCAACACCTACTTACAAAACCTTTTGGTATAGCACTTAAATTTGTGTCTTTTGTAATTCACTTGCTGCAACATGGCCATGTTCAACAGACAGCTACAGAAGAGTGATACAGAAAATCTGATGATAATTTATATAATATTCTGGTAGGTGCTAATTCAAAATGGAAATAAATGAGAAGGAAACAGTAGTTTGATCCGTAACATGCTTATTTTTGGAGCTAAAACTTTCAAGTATTGATACTGAGCTAAAGGTACCTCTTTTAGACACTCTTGTGGTCTAAGTACAGAGAATTGCAAGTATCCCAGGAATACTAGGAAAGACAAGAGCAGGAAAATAAAATAAAATCGTTCCTGATACTTTTGCCCTGATGTTTCCATGACAAGCATTATGCAGTCTGGGTAAGAACTGGAAGAACAAGTTTGCTTTGTGATACCACTGTTTTATAAAGGCAAAAATACTTCTATTTGAAATTTGTCTTTTAGGAATCACTGCTGTAAGTTCCTCAATAGCTATTATAGACTGAAATTAACAACCTTGAAAAAAACATGAAACATTTATTTTCTATAATTATTATGAAACCCAGATTCTTTTCCATCATTTTATGAAAAATGCATTTCAATACCTTTCATAAAGGGTTGGAATCTCAGTATCTCTGCAACAATAAATATCAACCCTCTCAGATTACTGTACAAAAGCCAAACAGTCCACACCAAAACCAAGCTCAGGAACTGGAAGTTAAAGATTTTAACTAGCAACTTGGCTCACACTCTGAATTAAAAAAACAAACCAACAAAAAACCCTTACCGCTAACTTTTTTTTTTTGTGTAAGTCTATTAACAAAATGCATGTAGAGACACAAAGTAAACGGAGAAGACGACACCTCTCTCTGAAGACAGTTATATACAAACTTGAGTCTTATTTTTTAATTTAGAACTTAAGAATCTGGAAGACGCTCGAACTTTGGCTTCACTAAACTTTGTCAGCTGCAGACAAGATCTGCTGCAGATAACATTTTAGTATTATTTATCTCGGCAACAGAAAGAGGGGCATATGTTTACATTCGAACCTTGCCCCAGTTCACAGTATCTGGAAACAAGTTTGCGAAGTCATTAGGGATATAATTAACTTTAAGTACTTGTTGAACCTGAAGGTCACCAGAACGGTGGCAAGCACAAGGCAGGGCAGAGAAGTGGCCACTGAATTGGTTCAGTTCATTAAAATTGCTTACTGAGGTCATTGGAGACTCACTAGTGAAAACAAGAGGTCCCTTCAACTAGTTAGAAGACTGGGCAGCAGTCTCTAACTCCTAAAATGTGAGGAGAGGGACCCTCCTAAAAAATCTGTTACTGAACAGAGGTTCAACATATATATACATTTAAAATAAACACGTTCAGTGTGGCCTTCCAGGGGAAACATGGCTTAATTGCTAGTGGGGGCACCAACCAACAGCACAACCCACCTCCCAACAGCTGAAATTGGCAATTTCAGCTAAACCCAGCTGTTTTTTTCTAAATACATAGATGGTGGCATTCAAATTAATTCCATGAGTATCTTAAATGAAGGACAATAAGGAGCCAAAGACAGAAAAAGTGTCATGGTGTTCAGGCAGCTGTGTAAGCCGTCATTTGAGGAAAGAAACAATGAAAAAAAATCTGCCCCACAGTCCACGGGATGTAAAAACAAATTAAAAACTTACACATCTTTGGAATGTGTGTTTTAATTGCCTTCTTTTAAATGCCTTTCAGAATTATTTCACTGATTTTTTTTAAATATAAAGTATCAATACACTTTTAAAAGTACATCTTTGTAAATCATTCAATTTACTAATAAAAAGACATCCATAATAAATCTGGCCAAACAATTAGACCTTCAAGAGACATTTAACAAATAAAAAATAGAAAATTTTAACATTGCTGTTTCCAATTTTTTTTTTTTTTTAAGTTCAAGGACACTAAAACTGTAACACCTGATCCTTTTCAGACCTTCTATTGGCTTGAGTGTCTTGGAATATTTCTTTAAATATTTTCATAGAATGATAGAATGGTTTGGGTTGGAAGGGACCTTAAAGATCATCTAGTTCCAACCCCCCTGCCATGGGCAGGGACACCTTCCACTAGACCGGGTTGCTCAAAATCCCATCCAACCTGGCCTGGAACACTTCTCACTGCAGAAGAGTTTCACTTCAAATATAAATTCTTAACAATGTTGTTATTAACCCAGAAGTAGAAATGCTACCTCAAGCTCCCTAGCCCTTCTCAAAAGTGGTTTTGGTTTGGGTCAGGGTTTGGGGTTTTTTTCCCCTTTAAATTTGCAGCAAAAATAATACTTAAAGGCCAGGCAAGCAAAGGTATACCTACCGGCATATACAACATATCAAGAGATAAAATTACAACTTCTTTGTGATTCTTGAATTTTTAAGGTGCACTTCTCAAAATAACATATTAAAGAAAGGCCTGGCCTTTTTCTTTTTCTTTTCTTAAAAAAATCTTAAGTAATACAAACTTGAAGCAAATACAATAGCATTAGAATAACATTGTGCTAAATTCTGTTGTGGTACATAGTACGCATATGTCCTGTGTCAGTGGGCAAGTTTCAAGGAAATGTACAGTCGGTTGAATACGAGTGAACAGCCAGTACCCGAAATACTCAAATACTCTCTCATGCACCCTCACGCTGCCACACTTGCTTTTAAACACATTCTTCAAAACCCATATAAATGTAATGACAAAAGCCACAATTTCACTGTTTTTGAAATATATATTGTAACCCTTGTAAGCATTTGGCAGAGATGCACAACGCAGCATCTCCTCGCCCTCTTTAGCAACAACCTACACATAATTTCCCTTGTCCTCCTTTCCCCACAGCTGAGATACCCCTGCAGTTGTCTCTTCTCCTGAATCTATGATTTACAGAAGAAAATGAAGGCTCCATGCTCAATACTGGAACCAAAACTGTACAAATTCAATTGGGCCAACAATACTTTCTCCTGCATGATTTTAAGACAGATGTAGAATAAATCAAACGACTTGAAAAACAATTAAGTCAAACTCATAGGGATGTCTTATTCAGGCACTCTGCAAAACGCCATCCCACGCTGTCAGTTGCTGCTGTGCCTCAACCTTCTGCTTCTAAACTTTTAGAACCGAATAGAGACTGACACAAGAAGACAGGCTTCTGTGTCAGCATTTAAATTAAAAACACATCATGATAAAACTCAGGCACTTTTAAGGTTATGTTTCTTTGCAAATTCCAGAAGATTCTCACTCACATCTCTCTTGGAAAAAAAATGCTGCAGGACTTCTAAACAGGAATGCTCCCCCTATGAGCAGTATCATCAGCCAGCAGCTACACAAAACACCAAGTTAAATAAGGCCAATTAGGAGTATTTGGCAAAACTAGATATTACTTCTCCTGAAATACATGAGTGATGATTTTAAGACAGTTGATATCAACAAGAGATCTGAGGTGAATTTATGATTTCCTCTTGCAGAACACAAAAGCTGAGAATTTCAGATAGCTAGACGTGTTTAAAAAAAACAAACCGACAATAAAAAAAAAACAGTTGAGAAACAAATGGCCAAATCATTTTAAGAAATGGGAAGGGACGCTTCTTTTCAATTTTCACCACTCTAATCCAGATTTCAGCATATGTGTTTCTCTAAATTATGGACCAGTTTGAAAAGACTTTTTTATATCCTTCAATATGCAAGAGCTCCTCCAGACAGCAGCAAATCCAGCTTCTGATTCTTCCTCATGAAGCTGTTATGAAAGGCATCTTGGACAGACACACACCCTTGCTTCAAAATTGTCAAATAGTCCCAAAGCTATCAAAGTAGTATGCCACAGAGACGAGAAAAAAAATTCTGCCTATGCAAACAGCACTTTCTATCAATTCTAAATACTGTACCTATATGAAAAACGTATTTATGTTTACGAAGCAAACACTCCACAACATACACCACACCACTGAGCTCTGCACATAGTTGGCTGTCCCTAGCCTCCACTGCAACTTGCACACCCGAGGAAGCACAGTAACTAGAATCACATCTGTTTTCCTTCTAGGTATGCAGGAGCATAGAAGAAACAGTGTAGATAACAGTATCTAGTTAGTCTTAGTCCTCCTGTGTTCCAAGAAACCTCTGAAAAAAGCCAGCAATAAGATCTAGAAATATGTGTACATAGGCAGCCACCTAAACATTAACAGTGCAAAGATGGAACAGGAATAATTCCTACTTGCAGCCTACAAAAAGCAACTAAGCCTTCATATTTTACTGTATCCATATAGAGGAAAGATACACGAGAGGTGGCAGAGCAATGTTTAGGTGAAAATAAACAGTGACCGAGAAGAGGAAAAGTAGGAAACGTGAAGAAAGCTATCTAGGGAAACATATGCTATAACCTATTTACAAAAAAGAAAAAGAAAAAGATCTGGAGCCTGGTAATGCCAGGATGGAATACAGGGCAAAAACTTCAGCAGGAAAGAAATAAAGCGAAACAAAACATATTTTTAAAGTGTATATCAAATGTTAATTTCACTATGCACTTTGTGAACAAGTGTTTCTCTCCTTTACTTTGAAGTCTGCACCCCTTAGCACAAAAATGAAGGTTAAGTTTGAAAAATATCTTGTTGCAGCTGCAGAAGAGTACATACAGTAACTCCAGCTCACGACCCTCTCTGTGCTCAGGATGCTTTCCTGCAGCAAGTCTCCAAGCGTTTGTGGTGATTTACGGAAGTGGCATCAAGGTCAGCATTTGGGATTGAGTTGCACTGGTTGAAAAGAAGAGGTGACAACACCATGGAGGCAGAAAAGGAGGAAGAAGGAAAACCATGCTGCTGCCTACCTTCCTCAGCTAATTCCTCACCAGCAAAAGGTGATCATACCACTAGCCCACGGTCCCTCCTGCCTTATGCCAAGAGTAGCATTGCTATATTTGGATATAGTAGCACCACAAATTCTGATTTTTAACTGCTGCTTTGTATTTCAGTGGTAGTCATGAGTGTGGACCTAATAATTAACAAGCATATTTTCCTCCAAGAGCCACGTGTTAGCATTTATATCAGAAAAATTTAAACCGAGATCAATTCTTTTCTTGTGCTTAAACACATATTAGCACAGATATAATCACTACATCACAGAACTTATCTGGTTTGTAATTATATTATGCAATAACGTAGTGACCAAATCTCTCTACAAAGCAACATTACTATCACAGTGCAGCTTTTAGTGTCACCGAGTAGTACTGAACTTGGTCTGAGTTGCAATCTGCAATTCAGAGCAGTTGTTTACCTGTCCAGTCCACTTTGAACCTCCTTGAAAACACATTTCTTCCAAAAGAAACTCTATTTATTCAAATTTGATAAGCAGTATCTCATCTGTAATCAAGAGGTTTCAATTAATTCCTTTTTTATACTTTTTCTTGTCATACCTGCTGTGTATAAAAAACCCTACATTTTTATGTCTTAATATCTGAATTGTATCCCAATAACTCTCTCTCAATGCACAGCAGCCTTATGTCTCTAGAGATACCACACTAGATTTACACAGATTCCAGAAGAATTCAAGCAGCTTTTATCCTGCCTCAGTCAGGGATAAGACTAGAAAAATACACACAGATTAGGATCATTTGCACCGAAATGACGTAGTTTAGGATATCCAACAAAAGACACAGCTGTAAGAAAGGGTAAGTAGGTCATAAGTTGCTTTAGTGTCATTAGAAAGTCTACTGTATGTGGCAGAATAGGGTCAAACTCCCAATAGAGAAAAACGCTCAAGTAAAAGCTGAAAGAAAATAAAAACTGAGATGCACAGAAGTGCCAATCTACCTCACACCCATGTTTTCTCCTAGAAAACAACACTCAAAACCAACTTTACTGTGAATTAAATATTGAGTATAGCGTTTATTCAGTTACCTGATATAAAAATAATTTAATGGCACTGACAATTCCACAGATCCTACAATCTAAGAAGAATCTATCGGCACCTCTCTCTAAAACAGCAATTTTGAATTAGTTGATGAGGCCCTCACAAGTGACAGTGTGCCATACTTATCAAGCGCTTGCTCAATTCAAAACCTGGCTGCTCATGTGTCTAGAGCTGCTCTCCCATGTTCCAGTCACCCCTAGAAAACAGGAGTCTATCGGTGGCAATGGGCAGTTACAAGCCATCATCCAGGGAGGACCTGATGTGTTACGTTTCTCAGGAGCTCCCAAGGCTCCCAGGCTTCCATATGTATCACTCTTCCGTATGTTCTTCTCTTCCATACGTATCACATTCAACTTCAGCATTCACAGGTAAGATATCTACCCTAGATTGTTCTCAGGATACCGATAAAACCAATGCTCTGTGATAAACAAGTAAGATCTTTCCTATGCACATCACTTCTCAAAGCAGGATGGCTTTTTTAGACATGTGCTGCACTTTCAAATTCTTTTTTCAGCCAAAAATTAGAGTGCTCTGAGCTTTACATTGGGCATCAGTCCCTTGACTTTTCATTAGATGCAATGAACTGCTAAAATATATTAAAAGAAAAAAAGATACGTTCCACTAAATCGTATGTCCCTGAAGAAAGTATCTTTGAACTTAAAGGTCTAGTAGATTTACCTTTAGAAGAACAAAAACCCAATATACTTACTAACAAATATTTAGGGTCACAAGTGGAGATGCACACAGTAATCCCATCTGAAGAAGGCAGCTATAGAACACTGTCTTTGTGCATCCTAGAGTAACCAGCTCTCCTAGACTGCCTCTGCTGAACAAACAGGTATCAAATCAGTTAGGTCCTATGATTTCCTCTAACCCATCAACCATATCTTACTGCGTATTTCTGCCAGCTGTTTTTTACCCAAACATCAAATCACAGCTACACAGTAGAAAAGATTAAACTCTAGCACATAATCACATGATTTTAAAAAGTGAATTTCACCACCAACCTAAACAACTTAATTAGTGTTTCATTATTCTTAGGACATACAGAATATGCAGCAAAAACATGTTGAAAACAGTCTACTGCCACAGTACATCTTTGTAAAAGAAAATGCCAACTGATACTAGCTCACTGATCTTCTCCAAGTTTCTCCACTATTTTCTCTAATGGAATTTAGCTTTATCCTTGCAGATATCTAATACAGTTTGGAGGAGGAGGAACTTTTATGTTGCTGATAAAGAACGAGCATCACGCTTTGTTTAGGGGGGGAAGAGACTACCATACTACCATATTTTCTCTCCCATTAACGTTTTTTCCCAGTGTGTTCTTCCAGAAAGAAACAAGGCACCAAATAGAATTAACTGAAACAATCTCCCAAAGCCTGCAGTGACCTTTTCGCAGCTCTCAAAACAAACACTGCATCTTTACCAGTGTCAACTTGTAAGAAGTCAGTCATCCTTCTAGAAGAGCTGTTCTTTGGCTGAGAATAAATCTCTTTCCCTGCTTTTATTTTGTCACATGGCTTGTTTTATAATATATACTTCTGAAGTTCTCTTCTCATTTAATGAGTGCGTTGTATCAAGTTTCATCTTTGGTGCTTCTTCCTTTTAATTCTACTCCTCCAGCTAACATTTCCTTGTGTCATATAAAGTAACATCTGGAATCCTGACAAAAACGTCCATTCACCTTGTAGCGTCTCTATCAGACTAAACCCTGTATCGGTTTGCATAATCAGTCTCCATGTGGTTTACATCAGACCACCAACTTCGCCTTGTCATTCACAAATCCAAACTTCTGATTATCCTCCAAAGATCCATTTCTGAATATATCACTAATAACGTCACTTCATACTCAGTTAGTTAAAACCATAACTGGGAACAAAGCTAAAGGAGATGGGAGCTATCCCTGACATTTTTATCAGTCTGCTTTGCCTAAATAATGTCTTGCTCTTCTAGGATTATAATGGGTTATGGCAAAAGAGTTCAGATTAAAAACACTCCAGCAAGTAATAGCTCTAGATGATCAAGTTATTAAAACCTAGAAAGAAATGGATTAGAAGCAACTGCTTTGAAACATATTTTGTGGCACCACCACCCTCGGATATCGTGGAAGAACATTCAACAGTACCAGCTGGCTGAGACTCATGAGGTAGGAGATGAAGGAGAGGACTCCACCTCAGCACAGGCAGCTCTCCACAGCCAGGCTTCTCATCAGAGGTACAAAACCCGTCTCAAAAGCAGCACAGGATTTTTTTTTATACCCGCATATCTATGCCAACTGCTGCTGGCAAGCCAGACCAGCTCACTGATCCAAAAGAGAGCAAACCCTCCAAACCCCCTGAAGGCTAGTCTTACACTAAGAGTTCCCACATTTTTGTGTGATCATTAGATAACGCAAGAGAGGGGGTAAGAGCCTGTGGAGGAGGGAAAACCAAGGAGAGAAGGGAATGACCGCCTATTTCTGCAGTAGTCTCAAGTTAGATCACATTAAGCATATTGTGAAACAGCATTGAATCCCCTTCACCAGCTGCTGCCAGAGGAGCACTGGTCCTGTCCTTGTACCACGGGCAGGAATCGCCACCACCCAGCACCCACAGCAGTCCCCGCAAGGCAATTAGAGCTGTAAGTAAACCACCTATCATGAAACATCTATGTGTTCAACTACAGGTTTGCAGGACTGTCTCTCACTCCTCCATATACCAGACAATCATCACTCATTTAGTCTTAATGGACTGTTACTAAAATAGATCCTGGGACAATGGCTCGCTGAGGCTTCAGCAAACTAGTTTGGCTGGGTTCACTTTCAGGTGTCTGGAGTCTGGAAAAACAGATGGGCGTCAGCAGCAAGGCAGTGGTTACACACAAGCCTTTTAAAGTCTGCTTTAAGTAGTAGGGGAAGGAGGGGATACAATATAGGAAACTTTGGGCAGGAAGGAAAGCAGGTGAGCTGGGTTTTAGAGCAGCAGAGTTGGTCAAGCTGCTATTCTCTTCCTAAATGAACTGAGTGAGGAGGCTCTGAAATTACAAACTTACTCTCTTTCTAACTGTAATCATATGCTTCAGCCTTTAAAACTTGTACAATAAAGGTGTATTTTGAAACTGTGTTAAGTCGTATGGTCTGGGTCTGTAACTACGTGTACCAAACATGCGTCCCAAACATAAAAGCAACCATACTGAGTTAGACCAGACATCCATTTAACATCTAGCCTGTCTCCAAAAGTGAGCACATCTTCAAGGAGGGTAAAAATGGGGCAAATACATGCTACTTTTCCTGTAATAACGTTCCAGTCTCCAACCACTTTCATGGATTTCCTGAACCAGATGCCATTTGTATGTATGTATGCTGTGTTTGTATTTTTTTATGTATCCACCCTCAGTGGATTTCTCATCCTTTGAACCCATGAGAAATTTTAGTATCTACAGCAACATTTGGCAAACTGTTACTCAGATGTAGTACCCACTCCATGAAGGTATAAAAACCCTATTCTTCCCTCAGGAGACATCTCCCTCCCCCTCGGTTTTTTTTGCACAGAAGTGTAACTGCCACTGACTTCTAAGGTTTTTTTGAAAAACGCTTTTCTTACACTTGCTGGAAGATGCACCTTCATTCATTCTGGGGAAAATGAAAAAGCATTCACATTTAAGTAGTAAACTATATTGTAGCCTCTAAATACTTGCAAACTAGCTTCAAAATACATAAACTATGCACTCACAACTAGGCATGGTATAAAGCCCACAAGAAAATACATTTTTAACACGTACTTTAATTCTTGAACAGAAATTTCTACCATTTCAGATTTATTTTACATTAATCTGGTACAATACAAAGCAGAGAGAAATAAAAAAGTATGCATTTTAAAATTCTGTTTCTTAAATGCCACTTTGCACTATTTTTCTTCCTCTATTACATTTTTTGCATTCTAAAAATTTATTCCCTGATACTGAAATAATATACAAGCTTTTAAACTGTAGAAGAGATCTATCAGATAAAAAAATTCATTATATACACCCAAATATTTTTAAAAGAGTTTTACAGAGGAAAATTTAAGGGTCCTACCCATTAAATACCATCTTAAAGAATGCACACACAATTTCTGTTGAAGTCTCCTGCATTAAAGTTTGTTTCCACATAACTATAATTTTTCATAGCATTTGATGCTGACTTTTTAATTCATACTAACACATTGGAGGCTTTGTGTAAAGCTTTCTTTATATGAAAAAGTTGGAGAAGAATAGAAAAAGAGAACATGCTACACAAAACCCACCTGTTTTGGCAATTTTGAAGAATTTTAATTTAAAACATTGATATTACAATTACTTGTAAGCTAATTCACAAGATCATAAACTAGATGAACACTAACTTAAGTAGGCAATTCTAAAATTAAAGTATTCAAAGAATTTCCAGTAAGCTGAAGCACTCCCAGCATTTACAGATCGCAGAAACAACAATGGAAACAAAAGGAGCAGTTGCTCTCCATGGCAGAGTTTTTGCTTTTACAGCACAACTCTCCATCTACAACCAGCTGACACTTTATTTCACACTGAACTGTGTTCTCTTGCTGTATTGCACCTGAAGCGGGCTTCTACAAGACTAACATTTCTTAAACTAGAAGATGCATTATTTAAAGGAGACGGGAAGCATATTCAAGAGAAGGCAGCTGTTCCAAAGGAGCAGAAAACTGAAATGGGATGGGAGATACTGCTGGGAGAAGATGCCATAGGACTGGTGAACACAGTGGAGGATGACAGGGACAGGGAATACACCCGCAGTGAGAAGCCCATTGGCCAGACAGCGCAGTTAGCAAGAGCAAAATAAAAACCCCAACGAGTGCGCGCCATGCCACAAATTCACTCAGCCCATCAGCAATTTGCACGGGACCGGCACCAAAACTCGGCCGAAGTGGTGGCTCCCTGAGATATCCAGAGTTTTTTTCGGAGAAGCTCCCTACCACCTACATATCCTGTTCTTCTCCCAGTTCTCCAGCACATGGGTGCACTCACTCAGGAACTGCTGAGTAGCAGCAGGTGCTGCTTAAGAAGAATGTGTACATTACAGAGCAAGAGAGAATCAGGTGTTCAGTGAAAGCACAGCAAAGATGGGAAGGTTCCTGCATTGATCAAATACGCAGGCACCATTCTGTATTAACCCGGAGTGACTCCCAGTCATTCCCATTTACTGTACGTAATAGGAAATGGGTGTTAGTAGCAAATGGATGGAATACATAGAAAGAATAGCTGAACTGTGAGATTGTTTGTGTATGGATTCAAATATAAAAGCAGTCTGAACAGAAGCCTTTCTTACTCTATAACAAAGTACATTAACCACCCCAAACATAATCCTATGGAAGTCAAATGAGCATCAGGAGAAGAAAAACTATGATAAAGTTTGTACTATAGAGGTTCGTAATGATTAAACTATTTTTTTTTTTTCATTTTGAAAGCAAAACCAAGGTTTCACATCCTATTAACAGATCTGTAAACTCCAACATACCCCATCTCAGTTATATTTCATAGACCTTAATCCTAGTGATGAATCACGCAAGAGTTATCATGCAATGTTAACAGAACTTCTGCTTTCTTTCCCCCTCTTTTAAGCCTAGAAAGTGATGTACACGCATACATGAAGAATGTTAAGGTTGAAAGGTGAACATAGTCAACATACAAAGGACATACTTAGTGCTAGAAAGTCCCAAATTACATTATAAACATAGAAATGCATTTCCATCTCCTAGCTCTCTTGCTTTCTTAGACATAATTTTAGATTTTGAGACATGAAAACCTGAAATAATGAAAGTATGCTATCAGGCCACGTTTTTCTTATGAATTGTAAAAATATAAGCATTTTAAACAAAAACAATATATTAACTGAATTTGCATATTTGGAGGATTTTACAGATTGTGCTATTTCAAGAGAAATAAATTCCAGCTATTTACATCTGAAGGAAGCCCTAAGAAGACTTAAGATGGCAGCAGAGGAAGCAGAAATAGATTGCTGAGTCTCCAACTGGAGAAGCCCTACAAAGCTGTGCAACAGGCAGTTCCACAGGAGGAGGAGAAAGCGAAGCACAGGTCAGACTCTCCGCAGCCCTTCATTAACAAAGTTAGAAAACACCAGAACCCATTCCCTGACTCTCTTCTCTCTTGCACCTTGCAAGAAAACAGGAAATGAACAGAAGATGTCATAGTCCATATCATATAGGACATAAAGATGACAAGCTATTAGCTGTAATCTTTTCAGAACTATATCTATAAGTTCCATAATTTACCCAAATTAAAAGCTTCCTTCCATGAAGCAGAAAATTTAGTGCTAAAAATTAAACATATCGGATTCAGCCACGGACACACAGAAACACACATTCTCATGCTTCCCAAGAAAGACGCATCCTCACTAAAGCAGATGCTGGACCCAGAGCATACCACAGGCCAAATAAAAATCAAATTTCTAACCTCTGGTAAATTATCGTATCGTCCTTTCATCTTCCCCCAGTTTTGCTTCAGCTGCAAATTCTGCTGTCAGTTTTGTAAATTATTTGAAGCTGAGCTCCTGGAGAAGCAGTTTGAAGAAAATCTGAACTCTATGGGCCTCATCAGATATAAATATTGCTCCATTCAGGTCAGGTTACCCTTCTCAGCTGTATGTGGAAATTTGTTTCAACAGCTTATCTTCAAAACTCCTTGCACCTTAAAAACACTGCTCTTCCAACAGCTTAGATGTCCCACATCCAACAGGATTATACTCCAATAATCTCGTTTCTTTAAAGGATATCTATAGAAAATATGCAGACAGGTCCTGTCCCAGTCTGAGAGAATAAAAAACAGATGACAGTCTTCAGCAATATTATAGATTTCAGATACTCAAGTTAATAGTGAAAAACTGTCTTGTGGACAAGGGACATTGCTCTTTCTTCCCTGAACATCTGCCTACATTAGGCTGCAATGCCAAATCAAGAACATTTATCCAACTTTTTCCTATTGTGGGAAAAAGGCAGGTGTTTTACCTCCACTAAACCGAAGAAAGGCTTATATTATCTCAGCTTGTAGGGAAATTCTTGTCATAGTATAGCCAACAAGTAAACACTTCCAGCGTGCATGCAAGGGAGATTACAGCATCAAACATCTGCACAGTGTAGAAAGGCAGATTACAGAATTTAGCGGTCACATTGTGTCCCAGTTAGAAAAAGGATATACAAAGCACTTCACTCTATGAACACCAAAAAAAAAATTTTTCCCAGTGAAGATGATATACGAGAGTCTCCAGAATTTTTCCTTTCCCTTAAGATTCAAACAATTAAACCTCTCAAACTCACAGAACAGAACATCAATAAACAATCCCCTAAACTTACAATTTCCATCTATCGCCACTGTAATTAGTACAGTAACCTAGTTACATGATAAGATGCTACTTTGTATTTTATCCAAGTCTTACACTGGATGAGACATCACACTGACTTTAGCAGAAGTAATGAAGTTTGTGTTTACCCAAAGGGTCTTTAGTCTACACTATTACCTTCTTTACTGCAAGAACAGCATGCTGAACAACATATGCCACACATTTTCTCAAATCAATCATTACTTCAGGTTACAACAGACAACCTCCGGAAAAATTTGATTTTAGCATATCTTCAGTGGCCCTCAACAGGCTTCAAGAATAACTCCTGGAATTTAGTACTGAGTAAGCTTTAACTAGTACCATAACAGGCATCTAACTTCAATTGTAAGATTTTGCTCCATAGCCAAAATAATTAGCAGAAGTCACCACTTTATACCACACCTGAAAAACAAGTTTCGAGACTGCAAACACAATTGCAAAATTAATCTCCTACACATAGACTTATCCCGGGATAATGTTTGAGACTACTAACAAAATGTAAATTTGAACTTTCTCCCTGTGCCTCCCCCCCATAACAACCTTTCTACAGAAGAAAATAATTTAAAAAAATAATTTGACAGTCATGAACAATCTTACATGTTTACATCTTACAGCTACCTAAGATACAACGTAAGAAAGCTAGAAAGAGAAAATGCAATGCGCAGTTATGCAGACAGCACACTTCATAACCAACACACAATATAAAAGCATTCTCTCTCACTACACGTCCCAGAGGCAACTATAAAGACAATTTATGAATGTCATCTGCTTCTAGTGCCCCTCTAACAATGTATTAGCAAAATACATGTATTACAAAAATAGAGGAAAAAGTCTTACTCTGCTATATCAAGATATCCACAGGAAGCAGCTGCATGTAGAGGTATCCAGCCTTCATTATCTGGTTGATTAATATTTGCTCCATTTTCCACCAGAAATTTCACCATATCTACGTTATCATCTATACAAGCCTATAAAGAAAGAAACATTTAAGAAATAAGTTCATATGAAAGCTGTTCTACAATACCATGCATCTTTAAGCAACATCTTCAGGAAAAAAGGTAAGTATTTTCAGGTCTGATGAGGGAGTAGGGTTTATTTGTTGGGGTTTGACAGCAAGACAGGAAGAACTTGAGAGAAAAGCAGCAGGTGTTACAGATTTGTAAAAAAATCCTTGAATAAATGAATTAAAGCAGAGCTTAACAAAACCAACAAATGATTTCCTCAGATAGATTTGTTCTGGTTTTCTGAGAAGCCGTTTACAATCCCCACTGCAACCTTGTTCTCCAGTACAAAGCGGTTCCCTCCATAAAGCCCCCAGGCCCTCGCTCCATCCCAGGCCCAGCTCAGTCACTTGAGTGGATATTACAATTGAATAAACAGCTACACCACGAAGTAGAATTGTTGTGACCAAGAGATGGGGAGCAGTTTGGAAAACAATACCGTAACATGGTTTTAATTATAATGCAGCTGAGACTAAGGAGTATGGAAGGGGATGCTACATTGCATTTCAACACCCTCCTGCTATTTTCTACTGCAGCGGATTCTATACCACCATACATCTTTTAACAGTCTATTAATCACTGCTGTTTATAAACTTACTTGAGTATCAGTTTGGGACATTTCAAAAATACCGTTTGTGCACATCTCTTAATGACCAAGCAAACAGTGTTGCCCAGATGCAGAACTACTGCCGTTCTCCAGATCTCCATCTTGACTGGCTCCTATTTTGCCTTTCTTCTCTGCGTTTGAGTATTTTTCTCACAGGGTGCTCAGTGAGTTTTCTTGCCAACTTCCATACTGCTGCCCTTAAAAGGGCAGAGCAACAGAGAGAAAAGTCCCTCTGCATTTCAGGACAGCAAGGACTCAAAACAGCTAGACCCCACAAGACTGGTATTAATTTTTTAGCTTAATAAATCAACAATACTACATAACCAGAGGGCTGAAATGAGAACTTCTACTGCTGGGCTCCTAAATCCTTCTAGAGAATTATGCCTCTAATTAAATGCAATTAAGGTATAAATTTTACTTTTCAGAATGCTTCTACAGCAATAAAGACTGAAAATTATATACTGCTTTATTATGGCAAAAAACCCTCAGATTTCCTTATTTAAGCAATTGTGCCTTCCAAGACGAATCCCAAAGCTTTCCTCCATTAGTGCTGAGGCAACAGCTACACTGTGAGGGAGATATGTTGCTGCCCCATTTAACCAGCCAAACAAAAACAGCAACAAATTATCCCTCACAACAAATTATCCCAACAAACATCTCTTTGACCCCATTTGCTTTAGTTAGGTACAAACTTAAGGCTTTGTTTAGAATGTAACAGAACTGTTTTAACAACAAGTCTCATCTGGACTTGTTCATCCATAAACGTGCAGCTAGACTGCAGTACACTGCTTGCATTATTTGTTTTTCAATTAAAAACAAAAACACATTCTTGATTGAAACATTCATAAACCTTCTTACATTTTCAGGTACTCTTGAAAACTGCCTTCCTAAAGGATTTTTTGAATTATCTTTTTAGTCATATCCATTCCTAAAATCAGCGATTCTTTTAATAAAATAATTTATGAACATACTCCAACAATAATGACTACGAATTACTCAAGCATATTGTCTTCAATTTCTTCCACTTGTCATCAGTGTACAATGCTTAAATGCTAGTAACAAGCTCTGAAAGAAAAGAATCACCTCTCTTTGCAAGGCATTTTGTTACTTAAATGAAAAGGAACTAAATGCAAGACATCATAACTCAGTTCAGGAGGAAAACAAATTCAAGAAACACAGATGTTTACACTTAACAGAAACATTAACCTAGCCATATTTCACATATGCCATATATCCAGTTTTTCTGGATATCCAATTTGCCTGACCACTGATATCCTATGTATGTCATAATATTCACCAGTTTATTATACGGAAAATAAATTTGTATCAGAAAGCTTTGGAATTGCCTAAGCATTTTAAAATAGAGATCTTTTAATATTACATTTCAATATGCTGCATATTCATATATCTTAAAATCCTCTAAAATTCATAACCTGTGAAAAAAGGGCACCTTAAAATTGATTAGCACTATCAAAAAAAAAAAAAAAAAAAAAAGCCAGACCATCTGGTTGTGACACAACCCAACGCCGAACAATCCTTGCCCATTTTTCAAGTATACATAAGAAAAACTGGCAAGACATGCTCATAAAAATACTGTTGCTAAGTGAATCAAAAGCTTACATATGCAGCACATTAAAAGACATATGACTAAGTGGCTAAAAATATTTGACCAAATTTGGGCAGTTTATTGTGCCATACATGGCAAGGATCAGGAGAGCTCAAATACACTTCTCATGTATTATCAGAGATGGCACATTCATGACAAGCCAAGATAAACAATCTGTGAGATTATATATATTAGGATGATAGAAGAGTAACTATTAAGATAATACAAGAATTTACTTGCATATGCAAATGGGGGAGTACTGGCATTACTAGTGATCACATTTGTGAGGTTTAAATAATGTTCTTCATAACTGATTATACAATCTGAACAACTGTTCTAACAATTTTATTACGGAACAACAGGAGCCACAGAAGCTGAAGTTGATGAAATGGAAGACAGTTGTGTAATTTAAAAAATACGACTTTTGAGCTTCCTTCAACAAAGATTACTTAAAAATGAGCCTTGTACCTGAATTTTATAGAAAACCCACTGTGGCCTCCAAAAAGGTTATTACCTATCTTAAGGTGAAGAAAAGCAAATGCCATTGAGCCTATCACTGAAGAACACTTATATAATACATTCTATTTCTCCTTGTCCCCTTTTTCCCCTGAAGAGCACTGCAGGCAGGTGTTTGACGGACCCTATCCCTCTCAGCACTTTCCATATGAAAGACACCTCTGACTATCAGCAGGTACATTAAGTCAGAAAGCAAAGAAGCAAATGTTATAAAAGAAATTTTATCTCAATGTTTTTCCATTTCTACTCCGCTTGTCATTGCGCTATCTTTGTAGTCACTTCTAAAAGCAGTATTTATCAAGTGCCAAAAGTGCCTCTGTTATTAAAGACTGACATCTCAACCCCAAAAGGAAAGCTTGTCAGAACAGCATGATAAACTTAAAGCAACAGCCTCCGAAAAGTCTGCCCTTCTAGACCTCAGCCTGAAAGTTACAACAAAGGAAAAAGCAACGTACGTGCAAGATGTAAATAACAAGAGTCCCACTGATGTTACAGTGACTCAAAAAGATAAATTCCCATGATGACTTCTGTCCCAGTCTCTGCACAGAGGACAGATAGCCACAGGCCTTCCTCTTCCATGTCTGCTACAATCCTTCCAGGATTAACGTCAGTTCTTGCTGTTCGTCTCCCCATCCCCAGTCTCTCCCTTCACGGTCCTTGGTTCCCACCTAGAGCCTCAGTTACCACTTGGTGAAACAACAGGTCGTCCTAAAGCTCTTTCCGAGCACTTGCTAATCACCGCATCTGTAAAGCACACGCACCAGCCAGCTCCCGGGGCGAGCAGAAGAGCATGGGAGCTCACGCTCAAGATCCCCTTCATCCTATGCACTGGTTCTGTCTCTCAAGCCCGTTCCCAGCCTCCACAAACTGGTAGAAAGGCAGCATATCCGCATGAAGCACTCGCTACCCTGCCAAATCTGATGGAAGTTAGCCAACGGGCACCAAACAGAACAACAGCTGGACAGTGCAATCATATAAACCTCGTTTCCTTTGGGAACTAATTTGGAAACTAGGCTAATTAGTCATGAAGGCAGCAAAACAAAGCAAAGTTGATAATACAAAGTCTGGTTACTTTTTCTGATAAGAACAGAGATGAAATCTCAAAGGAAGTATATTAAGGGCCAGGAAAGAAAACCGCTTTCTATTTGTACAACCACCTGAAACCTGGACTGCAAAGACCAGCGAAGATCAACAGCGCCCGGCTCCCACACAGACCAGCCCTAGGTGGGGGCAACCTGTCCTGGAAACAACGTGCCTATGTTACGTGAAACAACGTTTTAAACTTCTCCCAGAAATGCTTTCTGATCACTCCCAAGGGGATAACCTGCTGAACATGCTAGATTTTAACTGTATTCACCATGACTTTGTATCCCAGTGCAAGTGGCATGTGACCTAGCTGGCTCTCCTTCCTATCAGGAGTTAAGTACATAGGTGAAGGGTAGACCTAAGTTAGTAAGTAACCTTAAAAATAGATAGCTTTAAAAGAGATATCTAGAGCGCTGGGTCCCTCAGTGAGTAACCACCCAAAGAATTCAGCAGACAGTACTCCTCCCCAAATGACAGGAAAAACAAGTCTGTATTTTTTCTTTTTTTTTTTTTTTTTAATCAGAAATCTTGCAGGAAAAAAGGCAATCAATCAGTTAGAGTACTGTCCCACATACATGCAGCAAACCTATACAGTATGTACCTTACGTTGGACTACAATTTTTATTGTTTTTCATCAATTATGAGATCTAATGAGGTAATGCCATCTAAAGAGGTTTAGATGTTCCATTTCCTACCAGTATTTTCTAGAGAGAGATTAAAACCTACCTTTTACTGTTACCTGATCAGTGTCCCAATCTATTCCACAAATTAAGATATTTTGCCTCTAACAGCAGAAAATAAACATTGTATATTTAAACTCTGTCATTACATTTCATTTTTCCTTATTTGCTCTTAGTACAGAAAGGACCCAAAAATATGAACACAGAATAATACATTAGACTTAAAGGGATAAAACAGGCCAAACAACCATTTTCAATTCCTGTGGGAATGCTGGAAACAGGAGAAAGACCTCACACAGTGGCCTGGAGAATAGTTTATACCCTTCCTTTGATTTAGCTAGTGAACCAAGTCCAGTGAGTCCAATGGAACTAAGCAGGACATTAACATCTTTGTTAACGTACCCAAGAATCAAATTAAGTGAGGGCATCTATACCTAGCAGCAGAGCTGGTTAAAAGCGGCTCCTATTCTCTTCATCCTAGATTGCTTTTTCCATCTGCAATCACATACCAAACACCCTTATAACTATGCTGACATACTTTGATGAACTGGATCTAAAGTGGATCAGGAAAGCAATTTGAATTTAAAATTAAATAAAATAATAAAAGAACAGCAATACATTATTATCTTTATCTGATTAAAGCAGAACTATTTGCTTTGATTATATTGAAATGTTTTTTACATTCTGAGAAGAAGCCTTGTTCTGAAATTCATCTTCATGTCCTAATTCCACTATCAGAGAAACAAAATTTTGTTTTACTGTGAAATTTCACCCGTTACAAACCTTGTGTTAAAGCTTCTGCTTTCAAACTGACACTTTTCAAAGAACACATTTCTAAATCTGCAACCAATTCTACCACTCTCACTTTTAAATTTACAACACATTTTAGCCTACTTTCTCGTTTGTACAGACTTCCTAGGGAAATCACATTACTCACTCTGTCTACCTGGCTGTCCTCCCTCCCTCAGCAATTTCAACTGAAATTGAGACAGGAATAGAGGTTGAAGAGAATTAAATTCACTGCTTGTCATGAAAAGGTGGTTAAAGGATGAGGCCTCTGAAATAATGCTGCCACAGAGCAGTTCACAGTGTGAACTCAACAATTACCACTTCTACCTGGGTCCTCTCGCTGGCCCTCCAGTGAGCTCAGCACCGCCAAATAATCCCCAGTTTGAACACTAGTCTGACTCTGCACTGATTTCTGCCCTCATGAGGGAAGGTTTTGTTAGGACAGAGGACATTACAGTTCGCTAGTCACACTCTTTATGAACATCTTCTGTTCACCTTCACTCTCCTTGGGGAAAAAAAAGAATAAGCTTACATATTGCAATTCTTAATTTTGTTTTTTTTTCTTTCAATAAACCACTAACTGAGAAGTTATAAAAAGGAAATTGGTCAAAAGATCCAAAGCAAGCTTGAGCAACACTTTCCACTTTCGGTAGGTCACATATTTATGCTGCATATTAATTAAGAATGCAGCACAAACAACTGAAGTGGCAATAAGGTGTATGAAATGAAAACATAAGCCTTATCTAAGTTCCAAGCTACAGATTTGAGGAAACCTGGCAGTTACAGCCACTAGAACAAAGGAGGAATATTTTTTTGCACCTTAAATTTGTTCATAGGTCGTTAATTCAATGTTTTCGTACAAAGTATAACATCTGAGGGTCTAATATTAGTAATGACAATGTCCTAAGACTCACTGAATATTTGGGAACACTTCCAGGATAAAGGGTAATAAGAATGGCAAACAAATAAGGTCACAAAATATTAGCGATTATTACACTTATTTACTATTTAAGGAATCACTATAAAAGCATGTGTTTTACATTTGCTGAGTATTCTTTTTAATGTAGTACATACAGGGTGGAAAGCCTGCTGTTGATGTTCACGATGACAGTAAGAAACAGGACAGTTTTGGTGTTGTAACAGAACTTCAGGCACTAATCTAGTATTACAGATGACAAATGTTGCTCAATTATGAAATTAAGTATAATCTTTCCAGTGTTCATTTAGCCAACCCACAAGTCACAGCTTCTATTTTTCAGTGAGCTGAAATAATACCAGTGAACTGGTAATAGCAGATGTCTCTGCATACTCACAAAATCTAGTTTTAGGGTTCAATATTTTACTTTTTTACTTTTTTTAAAGCATGCTTACTAGTAAAAATGCAAGTTTACCTTGCAAATATTCTTGATAAACTAGTACTATTACCCTTTTGCTACACTAGTGTTATTTTAACTTGTTTGTAAGCATTGTGCGTATGATGCATGCGTGTGTATTTTCAATTAAGAATGGCCAACTATTTAAAATCCTGGAGAGCTGGTCCATACATAATCGTTAAAATGATAGTTGCCATACCCAATAACTCAAATTAACAAATCATTTCAAGAGCATCTCATTGCTTCTGCAAGTTCTGGCAGTTTCAAGTTTATTGTTTTTATTTCTCACCCCAGAATATGAGTCAATCTTGGCATAAATTTCAATGTCAAACCCTTTCCCCCACTGCAGGGCAGCAAACTTTTCTCTGGAGAAATTTCTTGGAAACATTTCACTTCTAAGTGTAGCAAATAAGAATCCTTTTAGACACCTGCAAAAAGCAGGTGGGCAAGATACTTTCTCCTAAGGAGAAAACACTACTCGAGGCTGATGCAACGTTTCATGTCCGTTCAAGTCTCATGGGGAAGGCATGCAGAGACTATTGAAACCAAGCACCCATTAACCATCATTACTTAATTCGAATGCCGCAGAGCTGTCAAACATTGACAAAAATAGACAAATCACTCCAGAACTCAAACTTCTCTAGCTATTAATTCCACTTCATGTAAACACCTTGTCATATTCATGAGTATATCTCAATAGAAGTTCACTTAGATTTTACTTCAGCTCCAAGAGGTGGATAAAATGAGGAGCTACAGGAAATTGATAACTGTTTAGCTCAAATATTCAGTAAGAGCGTAATGTAATTTCTAAACTACAGTTTTGCCTTGTTTTCTCTGTTACACTGAACTACTAAATTAATTACACACCCTTAAGCTTTGCTAGTTTGTAATTTATAGTTAAACCTATAAATTTAATTAAGGGCACAATTCATGAAAAACGCTAAAATCTATCACTGTTGAGACTGATATAATCTACATGCTATAAAACTGATTTCATAGGGACCTTCCCACTATTGAAACTCTAATGAATACTTAATCATAGCTCTTAATCAGGACTGTAATAGAATACATGTATTTAAGTGGTTTTAGCGTGTTTCAAGTAGAGATAGAATTATTCTTGTCCTCTAACCTCCTGCCAAGAAAAATAAAGGGAAGAGGAGAGCTGGCCATAACATGTTATTTATTATAACCAGAGATGCTACCATTCCTGTTAGCAATCCCAGTAATGGATCAAGACTCACTCTGACAGATGCTATATGGACAAAACAACCAGTCTAATGCCTGCTTTTTGCTGATAAAAACCCCAACTATTCCAGGCTACCTAGTATTACATGTAAATCTACTTTCAAACAAATATTTGTTTTCTTTTTTAGCTGCGTGCAAGTCTATTTTCAGGAACACTTGAAATTCCCACACTAAAAGTTATCTCTTAATTAAAAGTACCATACTAGAAGTTTAGTACTAAACTTTAATGGTATTCATGTATTTTAACTCAAAGCAAAATCTCAAGACAATCTGCCAGAAACATACCCAGAAAAAGCCTGCCAAAAAAACCCAAACAATCCCAGAACAATGAGATGTCTTGGAAAAAAATGCTAGCCCTTACAAAATTATTTTAGAAGAGATCAAACCTAACAGCATTCAAAGACTAAAACACTGATACTAGAGCAGATCTATTTGCCCAAATGCCCTTTTTTCTTCTGGCTCAATATATTGACTTGAAGTTGATGAAGATACTGGACACAGAGGGCTCTATGAAGCAACCTTTGCCTAAACTTCACACAAATGAGGCTCTCCCTTAAACTCACGGTATTAAGCATCTGAGAAACAACTTCTGCTGTTCCTTCTCATTTCTTTCAATTTAAAAACAAAATTAGTACATTCTGTGGAACAACAGAACTTGCTTTTAAATGTAGATTCGGGTTTCTTAGTCAGCTTTATAAGCACACTGCAGGTGACAGCATGAGTTTACTAGGAGAAAGGGAGAAATGGAAGATCTGACAGCATGGTATTACAGCTAACACGATGTACAAATTCACAAGCTGTCTTGAACCCTGAAGGCTTAGGCAGGTAGGTACGTACAAATTATGTACGACAGATTCTCATTTTAGCTACACGTTGTTGAAACCTACACCATTTGTCTAGCAGCACCAAATCAGTGAATTTGGCAGTTAAATCCAGAACCAAATTTCAGGCTCATTCATTTCACAAATGGCTTTCTCACTCCTCTGGCCTGTGCCTTTGGAGTTTGCTTTCTGAAGCAATTTCAGCAGTTGTGGCTGATGCACCATGCTATGGAGGACGCAGACATACAACCCTCCACATCTACCTCCTGGCAGGTACAGAGGCAGTCTTCATTCATTGAAAACAAATGGTTTTTAGGAGTAAACAAAATTTTCATACTGTAAAAATACAGTGCCATTATGCAGCTATGCTTTCATTATGTATTTATCATTATAATTTTGGCAGATAGTGATTAGTTTTCATGGTCACACAATGTGTAAATATTAAATTTGAGAAGAAAGCAGTGTCATATAGTATATGTATTTCTGTCCCACTCCATTTTAAAAATATGCCAATTCTATTTCAAACACCTAAATTTTTTTCATGAGTAAACATAATCTGCTTTTAGTATATGGACAACTAAACAAGTTCATGCGCCAAAGCAGCTTTTCCATTTAAAATACCTAACATACTGATACCCTCTAATACATGTTCTTAACCAAATTAATCATCTAGCAAAACAAAGAGGCATCAAGAAAACTTAATAGAAGAATCTGTTTACATAAACAAACAGGTTTGTTCACTTTTATGTCTCTTGGATTAAATTTAAACCACGTGTGCCAAGTTTCCCTTTTTTCCTCTGCTTCTGACTATCACCGTTACACGGCTCCAAGTTCTTTGGAGAGGAAAACTGCACTGCCTTGCAAGAAAGCAAACCTGACCACATCTATCAGCGCTCCACTGTGAACTCTTACGGGCTACATTAGCAATCTAGTCGTCAACTGACATTTAATCTTCTGCTTTAGCAGGATCTAGGGGAAGTTTTCATTACTTTCTAATTTTAGCCAAGTGAAGTGGCAAAGCTGAGTAGAGTAAAAGTAATAACACTGAATTTAATAAAAACAATGATAACCCTTCATCCCACCAAGGGAAAAAAAATATACATGTTGATAGAGCATACTAAACTAACCAAGACATACTTTCTGTGCACTTACTTTCCTACTACACATAACTGTTGACAGTAAAAAGCACCTTTAACAGAAGAAACCAAGACTACAGGTACAAAAAGGCAGTAAGACACTCAAATTTCCGACTGCACACCTATGAATGCTTCATTCAATTAGCAATTGCCATGTGTGGTTTTATCTTCATCATTATACAATATATTAGAAGTAAAAGCATATTTTTAGTAAGCTGATAAGGCTGGTATCGTTCAGGGCTTTTTTCCTCCCTACGTAGGGGAATCTGTGTAAATAAACAACGAATTTGTACAATTCAATTTAATATAACAGAATAAAAAAGTACATGTGAAGTATGAATGTCAGTTAGATTTATGTATATTTTGTATGTAAAAAATTAATATAATCATGTCATACCTAGATGGAAACAAGAACTACATTAGAAGTAAAATTGGCATTTTGAATTGCTTAAACATTAATCAAATTATCTTAAATCTGGTAAATATAGTAGTTTATCAAAACTCCATTTTGTATGCAAAACCAATTAAACAAAGGCAGTACTACATATAAACAGGAAACTTAACTGTTTCTCATAATTTTCCATTTTTAAGGAAAGAATATATTGCTACTTCTACTTTCTGTTCCTAGACTGGGAAAAGAAAAGCTACCCTTATCCCAGCAAATTTTTCAATTTATGATCAAACTTATGATTCATTGAATTGAACAGATAAATTGGAAAGAACTTTCAGCTCTTCAAAAATGCTATTAAGTCTTGAAGCTGACATATGTTGCAAATCAGCAGGTTCAGGATGAAAGCGGAATATTCTGACAGTCTCACTAAAATTTTAGCAGAAAATCAAGGATTGTCTAAAACCCAATTAAATACAGTTTTAGTGAAATTATCTGAAAAGCAAATTAGCCAAACTTGTTACAGCAAATATCAAACAGTTGCTCTTTCTTAAAACTGTAATTTTTAATACAGATTTTGTCTATTCAGACAGTAACAAGGTGAGAAATCTGCAGCTTCCAGTCCCCACAACCCTGCAGGTGTCAGACAACACCTTTGCCAGGTGTACCAGAAGTAACACCTCAATGCTCCTCAGGGTAGCCCCAGCTCCAAAGCAGGGCAACACAGACATGTTGATAAACCTCCAGGATAATCCTGTTAGCATTTTAAACACCTAAAGACAGGACAGAGTGTTTTAGGCTCATCAGTAATGTATACGCATTTTAACTTCACTTTTCAACAGAAAAAAACAAGCAGCAGCTCTCTAATTTTCCTTTTTAGAAAAGACTGGCTATGGTACACACATATATACGTAACTACATTTTTAAATATCTCATTTTATTTCTGACTTCGGAAATATATTCAGCAGAAAACCTAAAGAAACTGGGACCTGGTTTGCCTTCTGATCTGCTGAAAGTTTGAAGGAATTACTCAGGGAAGCATATAAGGTATAGACAATGCCAAAAAATTCGTTGTCAGGTAATTTCCATATACATTTTCATATTCCACATTGTAGGTAAACACACAGCATCACTTGAACAACCTGTCTGAAGCCTTTTTTCTCATTTAATCTGCACAAAGAAATGTCACTGTGATCCCCAAAAGGTAAGGTACTTGCAAAAGACAAAGGTCACCGAGACTCAAGTAAATCCTCTGCAAGGATAAGATCAACATAGAATATACCTAAAGCCAAAATTCAAGTCAGACTAGACACTTCAGGAATTCCTGCAAAGTTAAATAAGGGTGTGCTCATGCTATGCCTTTGCTAAATTTGCTAAACAATCTTCTAAATTAACTTACATGAAATACATTGCCATGTTTTAGTATAGTTAACAAAACTGTTTGTACAAACAAATGAGATAAGCAAATGCACTACAATCCTCTGTCAAGTACAAAGAATAAAAAAAGTGTTCAACACCAAACTCCCTCTCTCTCAAAGGCTAGCTATGCAGCTGTTCATCTACACAGATATGGTTTGCAACTTCTAAAAAAGGCATTTTTGCCACAGTGTAACTTAATACTCTATTTTCAATAGGCTAGCCACATCGTGAACTTGCTGAGCAAACCCTCGCTGGGTGGAATGAAGAAGAAACTTGCGCTCGCTTGCGTGTGCTTCCTCTGCCCCAGCAGCAATCCCAGTCCCACCTCCAACTATCTTTCGACCGTATCCAAATTTTTCACCCACACAAGAAAACAGCCATGAGTACTTCTTAACAGAGACATCTAACAATTTATCTCCAGCCAGAAACATAAAAACAACATCCACTTTGTGAACTTTCTCTCTCCCAAAAGAGCACAAGTGAGGTACCAGCTTCGAAGTCGGACTCCCCCTGGCCTATCTAAACAGGAAATACTTTGGTACAGTTGTCCCATTAGAAACTCATTATGACAGATTAACGAAGAAACTGCAAGTAATCACAAGTTCCTAGGAAACCACTTAATCCCAATTACATTGAAAAAATGGACAGGAAGACAACGGTCAACAAGTAAAATAATCTAAGTTTATACAGACTCATCTACAACAGTATATACCACTATATATACACAATACATGCCATTTTAAAAGGGCCAGTTTTCAATTTGTTTGGGTTTTTTTTTTCTGAATGGGTATCACACGGACCAGAAGCCATTATTCTCCAAAGCAATTTGATTAGGAAGTTACAGTAGTACAGAGATAAAGCAAAGGAATGGCAACAATTAGAAATAAAACGTTTAACAAATAAAATGGTGAAAATCACTATAAAACCAGAATTTAAAAAATGGGAATAAATAGTATAAACTTAAAGTAACAGAGTGTAGAAATTTGGAAAGGAAAGCTATGAATATCAGTGAAAAAACACAGCCAGCAGGGTCAGGAATACTACAGCACTTCTTAAATATATTAAGAATAGTAAAAAAACTAGCAATGATATAGGGCATATATATAAATTATATAGGAGAGAGAGAATTTGTCAACAAATACCTCCACTTTGTGTTTTGAAAGAAGTAGAAAGTTTCATTTGTCTTGCATAATGAGGATTATGTACCTTCTAGTCTACTAGTAATATAGAAAAATGCTAAAACCCCACAGATCACTATTTAATTCAGAAGATCTTAGTAATACAAATCACAAGTATTCTTAGGCAGATCTCTAGCCACTATTCAAGAACTTAATGCAGCTTCAAGTTTGCCAGTTTTTGTTTTCTAAACAGATCTTGAAATACCTGGGAAACAGCAGAGGACAGTTAACACTGTACCAGCGCTGCAAAGTAGTAACACAGATGCCTAAATGAGTTAGCTTGTCAGCCATACTGGGTAAAATAAACACAAAAACACACACAAAAAAATCCATGTGACAGATAACCATCAAGATAACTGAGGTTCATTAGGCTTATTAGCAGGAAGGCAATACCACGCCAACACAGTTATACTGCTTCAAAGGCTTGCTTAGCTTCACCAGCAGCACTGCTGCTTTTTTTGCACCATGGAGTCAGACTTGATCAACACTGAAGGACCTCACCTGACACACACTCCCAAGACCTGGGGGACCAGCAAACACAGTTTTGAACCAACACGGTTCCAACGAGGCTTTTTAAGCTTGTAGCCTTGCCAAATGAAAGTTGACTCCACCCAGGGCAACTGTTAATAAATGTTCATGAAAGCTTATGAGCAAAGACACCTTAGGTGCAGAACCTGAACAGCCTTCCTCATCAGAAGACACCTTTAGGCATGTCTCCCCAAATCTGAGTTAAACAGATTTCTCCTTTTTTGGCCATAGTAGCCCCTCATCACATCAAGTATCAAAGACTAACTCCATCATTTTGGCACACAATGCATGAAAAGCCAGCAGAAATTGAGTATTTTTGAGAAGCAATTCTCTAGATTGCATCTGCAACCAGCATCATTGTTCTTCTCCTCACGGCATGAAAGGGAAAAGCAAACCAGACTCCTCGGCTCCATATTTACTCTGATGCAGGAGGAAAGGAAGATATATGCTGACTTTTGAAGAGAGTCAGTATACTAAGAAAGTTACACCTTTGATCAGTGTATTATGAAAGCTGCTTCTTGTTCTTCAAACTGCTGCATGTGCTCCAGTACTGACTATGTCTCCAGCCTCATTCTGGCATATTTGTTTGTATACTATGGTTCATGCTATACCACCTTCACCACTGCCACCAAACACCAGACAGTAGATCTGCAGCATCTCACGTGGCAGGACTTAAGGACCCTCCAAGTCACAACTGTGGTCACTGCCTACTCTGTGTGGCACGACCTGCACTGCCTGAAGAGGTCACACCTGCCATCCCCTAATTCTCTGCAAATGTCTAGGGCTGAGCTTACAAAAAGGGCAAGGATACAGCTGTGTTTTCCCCATCCTCTACAGAGCCTTTGGTCCTCACAAACCAACTTATCTCTGTGTGCAAAGGTAAACCTGTAGTCTAGTAACCTCTAAATTTTCCACCTCTCACTAACCTTCTGAAGAGCATTTTTATCCAAGCAAGCAAGCAACAAGAAAATACTGTACGTAGATGAGCAATTGTAACCCATAGCATACATGCCAAAAACAGCATGGCACTCGTGTCATCTGCTCTTTTGCCAAAGCACAAGGAATTCATACATTCTTACACACACTGCAGCAGTTCATCTCTGGCTTGTCAGTCCTGTGTGCCAGATTTTGAAAGCTCATCCATGAGTTTCAAGGAGAAAAGGCACTAAAGAAACTTGCCAGAAAACCAAAATATTTCTTAAAAAAGGTTAAGTACTTATGCTCACTACTTCATCAACAGTGTCACTTTGCAGGAAGCTTTCAGTGGAGTCAAAGAAAGACACTGACGCATTTCTTCCACTGTCTTTAGCAGCACATAATACCACTTTCAATAAGTTAGCAGAAGATACCTTTGGTAAAAGTTCTGGTAGTCTAATGTTGATAAAAACACATGCTAAGAAAGTATTCTAATTGAGCTTATAGGATCATCTTCCCCTGCTATGCTTGATTTTAGGCAGTTATATGAAAACAATATCCCAGTTGATAATAATCAGACCCTCACCTGAATATTCTGCATTAGAATCTCTGTCATTCAGGAGATGACAATGTTGCAAAGTACTCATAAATACCATCCCTATTGGGTAATTTGCATTTCTATGTTTCAAAATGAGTTTTAAGCAATATTCTGTTTCCTGCAGGAGGTAGTGTTATAAAACCAGCAAACCCTAACGCCTTTGAGCTAACATACCCTATTCGCTCAGGGCATGATTCTACACGAGCTCACTGTTGACAAACAGGGAGGTCCCAGACTCCCTCCTCATTCTCAATTGCACACTCCCAAAAGCATCTGTCAGACTCTCCATTAGCCAATTCAACTCACCAGCAAGGCAGAAACAATCCTTTCTCCCTCCTCAACCACTGAAATAAATAAATAAAAAACAGGAGGGAAAGAAAACAGCGTGGTGGGAGGAAGAAGCAAGAGCACGCTCTTTCAAGGCAGCACAGTGCAGTATTGCCTTAGTCGCACCTGGAGCTGCAGCCACTTCTGACTTTCCTTCTCAGAAAGGATTCTGGAGAAAGGGGTAAAAGACTACATTTCATTATGTAGTGACTTCCAAGTTCTGAGAGACTGCTGATGTCTTTGAAATGCACCAGGACAGAAAACATGCTGGCCTTCTCTTTACCACGACTGTGTCAGCTTGAGAGCAATAACAAGAACCCAGAAGTCTATTGCTTACCTGACCGTAGCAGTATGCACATCATCATGAAATTAATCATAAATGTTTTAAAGTCTGCTTCTTGTACATCAGACTTCTAAAGATGATTATTATCAAAGAGCACAAAAATGAAAGCCTGGTTGAAAAGCACATTGGCTTCAAGGTCAGTCGTAGCAATGTGACTGACTTTACTGACTGCATTTCCCCCACAAATACATAAGAACAAGTGCTAAAGCAAACAGGTGGAAAAACACAGAAAGTGAAACAGATTTGATTATATGGAAAAAGCATACACCCTGCCTGAGCACGGGGAAAGTCAAAGCGCTGCAGAGTTTTGGCAGGTAACCATTCAGTGGCCCTGGCAGGGACAGAGCAGCGGCAAGGGCAGGGGTAGGGTTTGATGGAGAAGACTTCCAAGTTTCCTCATTTCGAGCAAACGGACAAAGGCCCACCTGGCTTTCTCTACTATTCAATCATCCATCGTTCATGCTGCAAACTGAAAGCTCCTGCAACACAAACTGTTTTTAAAACTGGTTCTCAATGTATTCTCATGAAAGATCTATCCATCTGGCTGGGGGCTATGCTCCAAATACCTCAGAGTGCACGGTGAGAAACTGCCTTCATGTTAAACAGAAAAGAGAAACCCACTCCCTGACACGCCAGAAGACTACCTTTGCTGCCTTGAGCTTGCTTTTTTCTCCTCTATGGTGCACACCTCTACAAGAATTCCTGGAGGGGAAAGCTGTTCTGCCAGCTTAATTTACACTATTAAATTAACCAAAACGTGCTTAAGCTTTATGCTTCTCTAAGGACTCTACTTTTACATTAAATATTCATTTATGCACAGACCTAGGTATAAGCAATAGTAAGGCCAAATAGCCAAATATTCCAGGACTAGGAAATGCTTTAATTAATGCTGCCTAAGCCAAAGCAACTGGCCCCACAAACATATGACCTGTATACAGTCCTACATGATCTCTATTTCCCTGTGGCCAAAGGAACTTGTTTCATTCAATCTATGAGATGATCAGTGCTTTCGTAACATGCACCTATTCAAAATTATGGATTTTCCTTCACTGTTTAGTGTTTGGCCTGTATTACTCAAATCTTATTCCAAACAGAACTCATTTTCTCATGGGCTCTTCCACCTATCAGTGCTTACCACCATTTAGGTATGTCAGCAGGATTTTCATAAAACCTCCACCACAACAGCTACCATTTTACAGATGGTAAATAGACAAAAAGGTCATCATAAGCCATATCCCCTGATTTAACCATACAATTTGAAATACCATGGAACTGAGGTTTTAAAATATACACCATTTCATATGCCCTTTCATTACACTTACAGCCACAAGTGCATAACGTTTCTGCAGATTTCCCTGCAGTCTCCTACCCCATATACCATTCTCTTCTTTTTCACCCCACTAATAATGCAGAAGTGCCATGAGCAACAGCATCTTTTATCAGATGTCCTGACCTATCCCAAGAACAAATCCTCTATACAGGCCCTATAATCTAGGTATGATGACATAATAGAGTATTAAAAGGTTAATGCCTGTTAAGTCCAAGTACAGATTTCACAGGCAACATTAATTACCTGATATACAATACACCAACACCCGAGTTTCAGTATTTCAGTATTCCCAGTATCAGCCTTTCCTTCCTACTTCCTTTTCCATACCGCCATTTAATTTTCCTAACTCTCAGTTTCATCCTGACAGCCAGCCCATATCTGACAGCTTGCCTTTGCCTCCACTCTTCTGACTCACTCCTACATCCCTATTCTATTTTTGCATCTTACAGCTTCCTTCTCTGTGTTAGTGGAGGCAAAGAGGTCACAGCACAGATAGTACTAGCATATCTCTAAATGAATTTTAGAAGTCCACAGCAACCTGACATCTGTACTGCTTCCACGCTCTGAATTACCATATTCAAAATTAACTTAGATATATCACTGTACAGTACTGCATTTTTTCGTTAGGTCTTGGTAAATTGTGTTGGATATCAGCTTTTCTCTGAAGCACTCTTCTCTTCTGGTGAATCTGAAAATGTTTGAAAAAAAGGAGTAGTTCTGAAAAATCCTAGCACCCTCCAAAATGCCAGAGTATTAAAAACACAGATCCATCCAAGAAGACTTTCTCTTTGCTACTCCCAATCTGATTAGGTATAAAAAAAAAAAATCCATCCTCCTTTACAGCTCTTAGCTGAAAATAGTAAGAGAACAGGCTTTGTAGAGATCCATGTTTTTAATCAAAGGTATGGACTCTCTTCCAGAAAAAGAAGAACTCAATAGGCCAGAACTCTTCAGCCTAGAATAAAACTACATTGATGACCATATAATAAATGACTACAAAATCATGAATAATACAGAGAAAGTAAATAGGAATCAGCTGTTCACCCTTTCTGCTAGTACAAGGAGCTGAAGTCATTACATGAAGCTAGTAAGAGCTGAAACCAAAAGACGTAAAGAAACAAAAGCTGCTTTTCTGAAAGCTGATTGGAATGCCCCATATCAGCAGAAGCAAAGATGACTTATTACTGAGCTCAGAAGATTGACCTTTCCTTTTCACACAATCAGGCACTGGAGCTATATGATTAACTGAAAGAGACCTAAAGGCCTTAGGCAGCCCCAATATAGAAAAAAAAACCTCTTCACTACAAGTCAAATGAATACTATAGCATTTTTACTGCATACTACTCTCAACACAGTAGCTAAGTGACAAAGAGCTCTGGGTTTTTTCTGCAATAGAAAATAAGTTGTGTTTTTCATTAGTATTCCAAATAAAGGTACTGACATTGTTGCATTCTCAATTTATCGTACTTCTTGTAAAACAGGATTCTGCATATCTGAATAAAGAGATATGACTAAGTTTAACAGTCTAGCCTCTCATTCAGGAGGGTTTTTTAAAGTATAGGTATATAAGTTACCACAAGGAGAATTACAGTAAAGCTTATGTGCATCCTAATACTTGAGAGTAAATACAGGGTAGCTTACCTCACTGCAAACATAGTCATTTTCAATGACTGGTGCTACCATACTCAGATGCTCTTTCCAGAGGAACCTGAACCAGATCTCTCTGAAGCAATCCCTTAATATGCAAGCCTCAACAGGCGCTTATTTAAACTGTTAGCATCTATTCAAGCAGTTAACAAACAGGTCAAACACACAGAAAAAAAGCATGCTGGATTCTGTCGACTAAACTTTGTTTATGACAGCTACAGAAATTATCACTAGTTTACAAGCTTGGGTAAAGGCACAGGAGCTTATCTGATGGCAAAAGTTCATTATGCAATAAAGCTGTATTATCAATGTGCTACTATTCTTTATTAAATTAGCATTGAATCTTTAGTATACAGTCACCGCCACAAAAGGAATTTCTTCTACTAGCTACATAGGCTCTTGCCACATTTTTAGTTTTAATAATTAGCTACTGTGCTACTGAAGGAGGCCAAGAAAGAGGGTATTATAGACAAAGCTAAAGCCAGCTGGGCTGGTTTTTTTCGTGTTGTTGGATGGCTGCCTTCATTTCACTGAAACACTACAAAGCAAGTTGACCATATAAGGCACTGGGATTCCCATGGAAAATGCTTACACAAATCAGATCCATCCAGTCTTTTTAGTTTATATATCTTATAGTTAATACGAACATTTGCAGTACATTTTTAAAAGACACTTCAGAATTAAATCTTACAGATATAGCATTACTTTTGCCTTAACTGAGTTCATGTAAGTAGCCTTCCAGAAGAATCTACAGCTTAACATTCAACTGAATACATTTCTTTAGGTAATATTAGACCAGATCAATTTCCAAACTGCAGGCAGCATACATAAACACAGCGTCCTTGATTTTGGTGCAAATGAAAAGTACAAGAAAAGCCTAATTCACAATTCAGGGGTCTGACAGCACATGAATCTCCCTGCCAGCCGCTGGCCGCAGCCTGCATTTATCAGAGGCAGCAACTTGCTGCATGGAAAGATTATTTGTAGCCTAGATTCCAACAAGAATAACTCTAACGAGCAAGGGCTTATAAGGAGATGGTAATACACAGTCTACAGAGAAAGGACAGGGAGAACTGGAGAAAGCACTATTCTTGAACAGGCGGGGGTGTGAAATAAAGAGGACTGCAGGGCTTCCACTTCAGAAGGGCAGGGGAGCTTTCAAGATGTTGGCAGTCTCAAAGAAGGGGCAAGAAATAAATATATGCAGCCTCTAGCGTTAGACAGACAAATACAGGAATACAAAAAGCCTCGGTTAGAGGTATGTGCCAGCATGATGACAATATCTTCCTAGCTCTAGGATTTATTTTTCAGAAGGAATCAAGCACTTAAACGTTGGAATCAACACTTCTAACACAGTATCAAAATTACTAGAGAACTCTGCAATACATTTTACATCCTACCTTCACTTAGTATTTGCATTTTTTTAAAAGGTTAATTAATTAATTAATATCTTTTTAGGTATGAATTTCACAACAGATCAATGCTTTATGAGAACTGGATTTTGCCAATACATTGTACAGTTCGGTCAACACAGGGTTTCCTTTTCAAACAGATATCCAAACCTCACAGTATTCTGTATGCCAGACTACCTGATCTGTTGAACTAACTCGGACATTTGCACCTGCTTTAGCTGGTACTATAATTCTTTCATGAAGACATACTCTATTGATTCATAAGGACAAAAAATGTGCCTGTAGCTTAACACAATCTGAACAGAACTATTCCTTCCAATAACTTCCAGCTGCTGACAGATCTAGCTGCCTTGCACCTCAGAGAATATACTCCAACTAACATAGACACTAACTTCTGCATTAATATTAAAAATAATACTCAGCAATTTTTGAAAGCATCCCTACTTCCTGATTACTATATGCACTTGTTACCAACTGCCAGTATGACACAGGCTCATGGAGCATGATGCTGGAAGTTACTATTTTCGATACAGAATTCTCCACCTAAAAATTTCCTTCCCCTAACAGAGAAGTGAAATTTTAGATTGTTGCTATCCTGTCTATCACAGGAGTAAGAGATGTTTAGTGAAACAATGTGCAGTAATAACAAATAGTAATTAGTATCAGTCACCAACAATTCTATCCATTAAATACTCCAAATTTAAATGCTTCCTCCATTGCATATGGCTTATGCTATTCATCTTTAATAGCTGTTTTGGGATTCTCTCTGCCACAACCCAACTGCTTACAAACTGAATGACAACGTCACCAATCTACTAGCTACGATTCCAATCACTCACATAAAAGAATCTGTAATCTGACAGGTAGTGAGATCAACTTCATATATCTTCCATAAAAGTACAGGGGTTTCCGATTAATGTAGTAACCATTTTCATGACATTGTCTGGAAAAGCATTTGAGTTTTTCCTGCAAGCACACTGGAAAACTATGTTAACTCTCAACGCACACACCACCCGCTCTAATACCTACCCAGCCAACACCACCACTATGGTACCCCTACATATAATAATTCCTATATCTGAAAACAAAAGTCAACTTCAAAGATTTTTCTTAAATTTTACATCCCATAGGTTTGCTCTGATTTTTATTTTTTTTAATTTCCTGAGGAAAAGAGGAAGACTGTTCCACTTCAGCATTTAAGTTTTATGTAATCATTAACTGGCAATTTTAGTTGAGGCAATACTCAAAATACAGGGTTCTGATTCGGAAAAGCAAAACTACTTGCAGTAGGGTGAACCTTCTATTCTAAGTACAAAACTGATTTGTATTTGTATCCATAACCAGAATACAACAGCCATAACTGATAAATGCAAACAACTCTCTGCTTATTAAGAACTTTAAGCACAGACTTCCAAGTACTAAAAGAACATGTAGGGTTTTTTCCTCAATGCAAATAAACAGATTCAGAATGGGATGGACTGACAAAATAAAAAGTTTATTTACAGAGACAGTCCTCAAGATTTGGGATAGAACATAAAAGCAGCAAGACTCAGAAATCTGGCTTCTTTCTGAGGAAAGGCTAGTTTGGGCATCCAAAGAATGAACTCTCCAAGCTTTAAATCTGAGGCAGGTGGGATGCACATCTTTGACCGAGTAAGATTTCACCTATAGATTTAATACTTATGGATTGCACTAGGGTCTTCTAAGTATTAAGCTTAGAAAGGATTAACAAATCCACTGCATTCTCTTCTCATAAGATATTTATTTAATACACCCTAGCCAGGGGCGGGGGGGGGGGGGGGAATCTTTTCACAGTCATTTAATATAAAATGATGGCTACCACTTTAAGTAAGAACAGAACTTTCTGTTAAGAGACAATTTTCTATTTAACTATATAAATATATACATATGGATCTGAAGATGCCTCTTCTATTCCAGTTGAGGTGTGAGTTACTGGCAAAAGTCTCAAAAATCAGTAAGTCCAGATGTTCCGGGAATAATCTTTCAGTTAGTTTTCCCCCACACACCGATGGACTTGAAGATTTTGCTCATAACTAAAGAGGACTTAACCACATAGCATGGTTTCACACTTACTAAGTTTAGTACGGAAGTTCAACATCAAAATTTAATTATCAGAAAACAAAGATCACTTTGGACCAATAAAGACAGAAAAATGAACCTAGAGAAAATTTTCTGGGCCAGATCTCTACGAACTTTATGTCTCAACTTTGCCTCATATATATATATATATATATATAAAAAATTTTAAAAAAAAAGTGTGATGTTTAAGATAGTCTTAAATCTCACAGTCACTAAGATTTATATGATGAATAGTATAGGCAATTACACCAGTTTAATAAAAAAAAAAAAAAAGTAGAAAAAGCAGCAGTATGTAGCCAAACAGGACCCATAATCAGTTTTATTACAGAAATTAAGTACATATGTGACCACAGTATAAATACACCCACAAAGAGGAGAGATGACAACTACATTTGTGTGTAAGATGAAATTTTGCCCTGTTCTTAAATTGGCCCCCAACGCTAACCACCTTTGAAATCTATGTGCCACACTGGGAATCAGAGTCATTTCTATTCAAGTTCATTTGGCTAGCACTCCCCCAAATTAAAAAGATCCCTTAAGGAGCTGTAAAGCATTCAGATTTATGCGATTTTATCCACAGAGGAGAGCTAAGACTCCAGTTCACAAGCTCTTATTATTGGGTTGTCCTAAGCAGTAATTTAATGGACTGCTCCATTAGTTCTTATACCAATATTTTAGAAATTACTGCACTCCAACTGCAAGCTCGTCTACCATGTGACTTGCCAAGTGGACAAATTAAACTTCTCTACACAAGAGTGAACGAGCATGGGAATATACAAGAGCTGTCAACAAGTAAGTACTGTGTTTAAGTAGGCATTTAGTCTACAATAATGACAGCACTATAGTTCAGAGTATCTACATCCCTAGCTATCTAAAGTAAACACACACTTAGTTCAGAAAAAAGCATCATTATACCAAGCTACTTCAGATAACTTTATAGTAGCTACAACTATATTTCTGCTCTGCAGGTTATCAGTTTGCTAAAAGCACATTTTACGTGGCCTTGGACTCAAAAAGCCACATATATGGGCTCTTCTTAAAAGAAACGTCTAAGGAAGTGTACTCATTCAATTCCTATGGGCATCCCAGAGATTGCCTCTGTGGCAGCTGGGATGGTGAGCTTTCATTTGGAAGGAGTGTATTCAGTATTGAGACGCTTCTAGAATCCAACAAAGTTATTCTCTAACAGTCTTGCACTAAGTATATAACATCAGGTTAACACTGAAGCAATATAGCATTAATATACTGCTGGTCTTAGGAATGGCACAGAAATTACCTACTGCTCTGCTGAGGACTTGCTCTTGTTGGACTAAAGTAGGTTAGGCAAAAAACGCAGCACAACTGTAGCATGCTGCGGACATATGAATACCATGAGCATGTCAAAGTCCTCTGCAACGTGGTAGCAGGCAAGAGGGAGAGGGAAATGAGATGGCAGGTGAGATTTTGCCTTTCCAAGTTAGTCTGGCCTACAGACTACTTTCTTCCCATGGAAATAACTAACGTCTGAGACAGAACAGGTTGCTAAAATAGCTGAGTACTTTGCACTTAAATATCGTAAGATGCAGTGTACAAGGAGTGGGCTTCTACACAGACAACAGCTGATGGATGCTGCACAGTCACTCTGGACCTTCTTATCCAGTCACTAGGAGCCATTAGCTTAAAATTTTAGAATCAGGTCGTATCATGCCCCTTCCTCATTCCCCTCCTGCTGCTTAGGAACTGTGAGAAGAGAGGGTAACTGATTATCAAGAAAATTCAGCCCAGCAGCCTTTATGATCATTTAGGAAAAGAATGGAAATTCAGGTCAGGGCAAAACAAAAGCATACACCTTTCTTAGTTTAATGAGTGACAATTTAGAAGCCTTGTAAGGTCACAAAGAATAACAAGCACTCTTCTTTCAAAAACTTACAAACAGCTGACCTTGATCACATGCTGGGGCAGTGCTCATGCTCATTCTCATTCTTATCACAAAGTTGCATCTCACAAGTGTGGAAGACAGTTGTGAAAGAAGATGACGTTGCAGAACGCAACCGTTGCTTTCTGAGGTCAAAGTGAAGAAAAGTTCAGATCCAGACTAGTTGAATCCAAATCCAACTCATTCACTTTCTGGCCAAGAAGCTTCCAGTAACTTTGCCGTTGTTCTTTGTACGTTCATACAACACCATACTGTTGATATATTACTCAATAAAATAGCATGTGTATATATTTGCATTAAAATCAATGTAGATGTTGAGTTTCAGAAGAAAAGGCTTTGTTTTAAGATGGTTATGAGACTCAATTCTCTCAGCCCTAATGAAAAGTAACAGGACATCAGGGACACCAGTAGCAGCACACTTATGAATGGATGAAGTTACTATCCCAGTAAAAGTAACAGCTGGGTTGCGTCAAACTCAAAGTTCCTTCACATGAAGACAGCAAGCAAAAACAGTGGTGAGACAGAAGACACTCGCACCACCTTGCTGCTCTAGAGGTTTGCGTTTAACCACACTATTCCAAAAGCAGAGTATATAATTATCCAGCAGACCAAAAAAAAGTACTTTGATATTGTCTGCAGTAAAACAGGTTTAGGTATTACCATAGATGATTCCTTTTGCTAAGCAATTTATTTAGTTGAAACGGATGCAAACTGTGTGCTCAGGTAAGAGTTGTTTATTGTTCTAAAGATGGGGAAAACAATGCCTTTGCAAACTGGAAAGCTACATTGAAGTTGTAGCTATAGTTTTAGAGAATGTAGTATATATGATTTTAAACATGAGAACTGAAAAAGGATGCTCCAAGTATACCAAGAGACAGCTGTGGAGTTTGGCCCCACCTGGGCAAGCCTTATAGATAATTCTACTAAAGCTGTGGCATTTAGAGGAGTTTAAGTGTTTCCAGGTATAGAAGCAACATCCAGTTCTTGAGTCTGTGCTCACTACTATCTACAGTAGATCCCTATGAAGACTTGTAAATAAATTAATCACTGTTTCTTAGACAAGCATTGATAAGTGCAGTTTTCAGATGAAGGTGTCAGACATGGATTAACAGTGTTCTTCGAAGAATGATTAGTAACATTTGGTTAAGTAGTTATCAAGTGTAACTTGATTCAATTTTATCACAAAGAAGACAACAAAAAAGGATGAATTGTATTTATTTTCCTGGTGGTTTAAATCACTGTGTTTAGGTGATTGTAGGGTCTAACAATCAGACTAGAAAACGTTGATGGATTCAAACATGGCCAATGCCTACAAAGGTAATCCAAAGCCCTTGCTTCAGAACTTCCTCGTTCTTAATTCAGAAAGTTGATGCTATCTAGGGAAGAAGTCTATGCATGCTTGTGCCTTAAGCCACCTACATAACAGAGACATCATTCATGGAGGAGCCAACATCATCAGAGATTAGATGTGGGAAGGTAAAAGGAGTGTAAAACTGAGAATTATCACCTTGAAAAAAGCGATTAAGAAGTTTAAGAGTAAGTTGTGTTTAATTTTCACTTCCTCTTGGGAAACCAGGTGATAAAGCCAGTTTTCTGTAATTTAGAGCTCATCTGGATGTCATAAAAACAGGAGTTAGTTCCTCCCATGTTATAAGCATGTTTAGGGAGCACTGAGGTAACAAAAGAAGTGTCTATAAAATAAACGTCTACCCAATTGCAACATGTATTACAACACAAGTTCCAGGTATTGTTTTGGTAGGTACCTGCTACGTGTCTAGCAATGCAGAGTATAACATCACAGAACATGACTAGGTAATTTAAGCAGAATATTCTAGTTATTAGTTTTAGTTTGGGCAAAGGTACAGTTAGAACAGCTTGAATTAGACAGGAATCCAAGGAAAGAAGCACCTTATTGTTAATTTGATTAATACCATTCTTTATATGAGACATCTATGAACTATCCTCACTCATAACTATGAAGTAATGACTCCCTAATTACAGCAATCTTCCCTATTAATGCTTAATAATTAAAATTAGCCTGTACTTAAGGTCTTGAACTGAAGATACGAGGTCTAAATAAAGGTTAAATGTGGAACTGCAATACATGATTTGTCTTGCTCATAAGGAAATGGCTTATTTCTTTCATTTGAGATTTATTTGATCTACATCTCAGAACTCTGGCGTGTAGACACAGAACCGGAGAAGCTGAACAGTTGATGTCCTTCATGTCACCAGCAACCTCCTCATTACTCCAAAGTAGTATGCACTTATTGGCACAACCAGCAGCAGATGAGCAAACTGGCACCATCCTTATTCTTCAGGTGACATTCTAACACAGCATGAGTTTCCTCAGTTAAACTGTACCTTAATCTCAGATGACTGCACTTGCATTGGGTTATGGTTCTTGAAATAAGGTAGTAATTGACCAACCCTAGAATACCAAAGTGTGAAATCCATTTGGCAAAACTGGGACATTTTAGTAAAAATGATAAACGAACACTATGACTGAAGTGCTTGTGTAACTGGAAAACCAGCAGAATAGACTGATCTTCAACCTAGTTTACAAAGTGCTTAAACTCAGCTTCTGTTTTAAGGATTACTGTTTGCCTTTAGCTAATTTCTGTTCTCAACTTGTACTGAGTCATTTTTTCCATTACTGCAAGCTACTTTGTTTTTATTGGATGCTTTCAGTCTAAGCATGTTCAGAACATCACAACTTCAGGACTATGGTTAAAGCAAGATAAAATTTGCTGAAATTAACAATTAAAATGAGCTTGAAGCAAGAGTTACTGCCCATCTACTTAAAAAAAAAGTTCTGTAGGATACTTAAATACCAAAGTACAAAATTTAACCCATTCCTTCTTTGTCTTCAAGTAACACATAGTAACGGTTTTATCACCTTTCGGATGGATTTTAGGGACCAAACATCTAGATATTTTTTTTTTATCACCAGGGATCTTAACTTACACCATTACAGCTGCTAGAAGATAATCAACTGAGCAGTTTAAATTTATTACTTTAGGATCTTGGCTTGATAGAAATGAAAACTTAACAAAAACTACAGACTGTTGAAAGACCCTCTGCTTTGTCGCATTACAAATAAAGTCTCTGAACAGCAAGATTGCATATTTGTTTCTTTAATAGGTATTGCATTAAATACATGCATACACTATTACAAAAAAACCTTACAGTTTACGGGATCAGATAATTTTACACATGTGACAGCATTCCAGTTTTCAAAGAAAAAAAACATGTTTAGAAGTTGGAGTAAAATTGCCCTAAAGAAATTCTGTATAATTATTCCTACCCAACCACTCTAATTAAATTCATCAAGCAAGGAAAAAAACCACCACAAACCAAAAACCAAACAGCACAGGAACAGTGGACAATTTTTTTTTTGCCCCCAGTATTACTATAGTGCCTCTCGATTCGCAGGTACAGATATAAATGAAGTACAACCTACCTTTGACAGAATGGTATAATAAGTAAAAAATTTATTTTCCTTCAACAAGAAGCTGACATTAAAATGCAAGCCAGCATAATTTTATGTATTTGATTGTATTCTTCCTCCCCAACCTTCATATACAACTTCCAATATGATGCATTGTAGAGCAGGAATGACATCTTCAGAGGTCTGTACAAAGCCTAGCAAAAGCAAAGCCACTGTTTCATTAAGAATTTCTGCTGGGTCTGTATGTCGGGCAGATCATGGGAGAAAAGCTATTGAATGCAACAGTTACCACATAACTCCCTGTATTACTGTAACACCTAGGAGCTCTAGACACAGACCAGGATCTCCAGAAGAATCTATACCCCAATCTGTACAGCAATTCAGTTTTTCTGGAAAAGGTTTCTGCTTCAATAGACAAAAGTTTGCCCAAGTGTAGCAAAAAAACAGGAGAGTCTCCAAAAACGAATTAAAAAAAAAAAAAAAAAAAAAAGAGCATTAGTTAGCATGCCACCAAAAGTCCTGAACTCCACAAACAATACTGCTGAAGAACTACCCTGGGCATCTAAATTCTGCATCCAATTCTAAGAATGATTATTCAAAGCGGACAATCTACGCCATACTTCCATTAAAAAAAACCCTTCTGTTCAAACTCATTTCTCATCAAGCCACTGCCACTCACCTCTTCTCTTACTCACCTATTTGCACGTCACTTTTTTTTTTTTAAAAAAAAAATCAAAAGCTAATCTAAGGCATAGATTGCTGCAAACTCTAGAAAGGTAATGCAAGATAACCTACATATTAAATAACTTCAGTGCTGTACAAGTAAGAGAATATTTAAGAACTGCATTTTACATTGCTGCTTTGTGGAACAAAGAATACTTTGCTGTAACAAAACTTGTCACTTTCTTTTCATATCAAACTTTTTCTGTTCAGTATGCTGTTGCCATTCCTCCTCTCCACTAGTTTCTCTGCTTCCTACACTATGCTTTTCAGGAACTAAGAACACTTAAAACGAGCACAACTCCTGTCCAGACTAACTTTGCAGTAGGTGGGAAGATGGTAACACATGCCTACCTACCTGTCAAAGAAATGAGCTCTTAGGTCTGGGTATAGGTTGAGCAAAGACATACCCCTTCTCAACAGACTGAAGCTTGCATACTTGCATTTAGACTGGAGAAAAACTCCTTGCTTGGACTCACTGAAACAGGTAAGACCACACCACAAGCTACTGAGGTCAATGTAATACCAAACAGCATTCTAAAACTGTCTGTTAAATGTACATAGTTAAAAGAAGAGCAGAGCAACGATCATCTTGCTCCTTCTGGTAACTTTGAAGAAAAAAAAAAAAATAAAAAAAAAAAATTAAGGCCAACCAGAATATAGCAGGAAACAGAAGTTGGTACCCAACTGCAGCAAGTACCCAGTCTCCATATATTTACTTGCCTTCCATGGCCAAGGACTTGAGGAAGTCAGAATTCTTTAGACCCTATAAATCAAAAGCCACATAAATAAGACTGGGGGGATGGGGGGGAAGTCTCTAAAGTAGAAGACAGCCCTCCCATTTTTATTTCACCTAGAAGTACTTGAGACAAAGGTTCAGCTAGTATCTTCCAGATACTTCAGTGGTAGAAGTAGTACAGCCCTCCACTAGGCACTAAACAGCCAGCATCTAAAGGTACTTTATATACAGTCCACCTCATAACAGAAAGTAGTACCATGTTCACAGTGTCTCGTCCTTGAGAGCTGAATCAGGAAGGTTGTTAAACCCATGCAACAGCAGCTTCTTGTCTTTGAGGCCCAGTAGAAGACTTTTCTTTTAAATATTTTTTAGCAAACCACAGCTCTACTTTGTCTTTCACCTTCTTAATGGTCCTGCAAATCAGCACTTCCCACCAAAAAGAATTCCTAGTCTGACCTGGCTATTGGGAAAGGATCCTAACCATTCTGCATATGTATGCCATTGTAATAGGTTTTTTGCAGCCCTAGGGCACAACTACAAGAGCCTTCCTTCTTTCTTTAAAGGCAAGGTCTGAATATGGCTACCAGGACTGCGGTTTAAGGAGGCTGAATCATTTCTCTTCCAGTTTATGTAGGACCCTTGGGAACATGTTAGCAGAACCGTTTGGTAGTTTGCCTGCATATGTTCCCAGCTCTGCTTTCGCTTACATGTCAGACTTTTGTCAAAAACAAAACCTGAAGTAGTGCTACTTGCAACTTGGATATTAAGCAGTGTCCTCATACAAACACTTGCTGGCTTTATGGAAAAGATCTTTGAATCACAGGTTGAAAGCAAATGGCAAATAATGGAATCAGGTCTCATTTGGTTGTGGAACAGAGGAGCAAAGTTATGAATTTGTCTCAGTATTTGTCTCCTGGAATTCTCAGCTGCTTGGCTCCAATTTTCATCTGCAAAATGAGTAATTTTCATTTTAGGAGACCAACTTGCAGGAGGTCAGAGCAATCTGGCTATCCCTGATTACACATCATGGTTGGTTACAAGCTGAAGGATCTGCTTGTGCCAGTACATGCACAAATTACAATCTAAGTTCATCAAAGCAAGTGTACAAGAACTTCATCAGCTGAGGCAGAAGTTGCACTGAACTTTACTACCGACATTCAGCTACTACTGGAGAATTCAACATCTGCTTCTAGCAGTTTTAGCTCAAGTGTTGGATGAAATTACAAGTTCAATAATCCCATATCACAGTAATGGTGGGTAAGCATTTTGGCTTCATGCATGCAAAGACTTCTCCTCTATCTTCAAATTCAGTGGCATGTACAACTCAACATATGTTTGCCCATTAGCAAGTGCAGAACATCCATCTTTATCCTTCCCCGCAGTCCTTCAAAAGAACTCAGGAAAAAAAAAGATTATTGGTTTATGGCACTTAGTGGAAGTACAAAGTGTTACAACTACTGGCATAATATAGAAAAGAATTACAATACAGAAAATTCATAATTCTTTCATTGTATGTGGTACGTATATTGAAGTCACAGGTCAAACCCAATGCAAACATAAATTAGAGAGGACAAAGTTAAAGCTTGCCAATATGAACGTTCTTCTAAAAATAAAGTTAGTGCTGACATATTTGCTTGAATTCCCAAGCTCAAAAAGAATGCTGTAAAAGTTTATTGCATCAAAGATTCAGAGACATAAATTAAAGCCAAAATTTTAACTATTTGTTTTAGGGCTGAAGAGTACTGTCAACCAGCTAAGCACCTGTACTGTTCGTTAATCAAGGCTGCCAAAACTCTAGTAAAAGAAGAATGAAAACCTAATAATAACACAGAGGTATTACAGGTTAATTACATCACTACTATACACCTGAGGTTCTAGAGCACACCTGCCTATTCAACCCTGAACTCAAGGGATGCCATGAGACTCAATAAACTATAAGGCATGGAAGCATCTCCTCCTAATAGCTGCAAAGAAAAGCGACTCAGAATGTTAAGAATTATTAACCATAAATGTAGTTTACACTTGAAGCAGGAGGGTAGTAAAATATATACACTTACACCATAACCATCACAACATCCTGTTTTAAAAATACACTACCACTCTTTGGGCTAGAGAGTAAAAGTTCTTTAAATGGAATAGATAGATCAGAAAGTCAAATGCCTCCAAATACTTTTAAAACTAGACAAACAATCAAAAACACGATGAGTGTGCTCTTACCTATAACCTCCTGATACTTGCTGATAAAGGATATATATTTCTGTTGCAAAAATATCTTTTCTTCTCCACAGTTGCTTAGAACTACAGCATCTTCTGCACAAGTTTTTCAGTGAGCTTTACTTCATACTGCAACTCCTACACAGCCTTTACCATAACCAGTCCAATCTGACATTTTGCACTCACTCGTTCAGCAAGATGCAGCACTTCCCTTTGATTCTTTCTTTTGTGGACACTATCTGTGACAGAGCCAAAGGGATAAACCTGATGACAAGTCAAAAGCCTCAGGTTAAAGAGGCCTCAGAATACACATTCAAATGGGAGACAGCAAAGTAGCCAGAACTACTGGCTCAACTGCAGAAACGCACACCTTACTGGCTAAAGAAAGGATTCTCTTAGCATGATGGACCAGTCCATTTAGTCAGTAACTTGCTGCCTAACTGTATTTTTTGGTTTAGACGTTGTGTCAACCTGAAGGTGTAATTTTACAAATTAAGTGCTGTTCTCATCCCCTCCACCCCCACAAAGCAGATGGGGCAAATTACCTTTCCCTCATTATTCCAGCTGGCCACCAACAATCTGCTACTCACCCTTCATGTATCAGCATAATCTTATAAACAGCAACTTCCCTTCATTCAGCATCCTCTTCTAAATTGGCAACAGTATTATTGTTGTATGACTAAAGTGTTTTGGAGGAGGGCATCGTAGTTTCCTCCAAGACACTGACAACTTTTTGCAATATTCACTGGAGTGGTTAATAACTTTTTTTCCAAGCATTGTATTACCATAGAGTCAGGTTCCACCAACTGATAAAACTCAGTCACTGAAGTATCTGGAACTTTAAGTCTTACATTCAGAAGTCAAGAAAATTGCAGAAAACCCAGATGCCACACTGTGCCCAAAGCAGGCAAATTATCTGCATCTTAAACTAAGAATTTAAGAAAGATTCTTATATGCAACTTCTAAAGTCAGAACATTACTAAAATTGGACTTCACCCAAGAAATATTTGAGATTAAGAAGGTAAATAGCCTAATGGAGTCATCAATATTCTCAGTGAATCAAGACTCACTAGACGTGCCAGAAGTGCCAGAAGCATTTCACAATCTACACACTGACAAAAGCAAGAGTTCACAGAAATCTTTGGTTCATACAGTTGGCTCTACAGGAACAACTCCTCACATTCTGCTATTCCTTGCATTAAGCAGTATTAAAATATTCCAGAGAGAGAAATTTATAGTGCAATCATGGGTTTGGGGGGAAGGGGTATCATCTTAAGTATCCTCACAAAGTCAAGAGGAGCAGAGACATAAATCCTGTGTCTCAATGGTTGCTGATACTACCAAAGGAAGGAAGCCAACCCGTGACAGACCCTTCTTGGAGGAAGAAATCAAAGTAAGGCACATGCTGGGTTTCCATAAGCATCAGCACCTTGTTTAACTCTCTACAGATGCAGACTTGAATTCAGAGCCTGGTTTTGTAACTCTAATAACTCTAATAACCATAACTATATTAATTATAACAAATAACTAACCAGTGCTGCTTATTTATTAAAAGTTACGAGGCAGAAGAATTCCATTGCCAAGATCCAGTTTCTGTAACAAAAGTAGAGCAAGGAGACAGGCCTACAGAAAAAGGGGCAATTCACCTGGATTAAAAACATTCCTACCTCTGTTATTGTTCTATCTTATGATCAGGGGCATATTTTCTACCCTGTCTTGCCCTGTGCCCACCTTCGTCTAGGTTGAAGAACTTCTTCAAAGAGCAATTTATGCAACTGTACAATGTAATATGGGTCTCATGAATCAGACAGCTACCAAAGATAAGTACAGAACTGTACTGATAGAAGTTGGTGATGTCATTCCTAGTTAAGTGACACTCCTTGGTTTTACGGCCTATCACATGAGCTCAACTGCTAAACATTTGAAGCCAGATTTTAAACCATCTTTGTTTTAAAAATTGAAGGTTCTGCCTTAAGGTTTAAATGGTTTTAATACCCAAGTAATATTTGTGGTTTAAGCTGCAATGAAGCAGTCCAAATCAGTTGACTTAGGCTGTTATTTGCTTAAATTTTGCATAAACACCTTCCAAGTTTTAATAAAATGCAAAGCATTTTATCAAATACATGATTAGCAGTGAAACATGACAAAGCAAAATGAACAGGAAAAACACACCAAGAAAATTCTCCCATATTGAAGTAATTTAACTTGGCTATAGAAAATATTATTAATTATAAAGAAATGAAAAGTGCTTAAAAACCTAGAAGAAAGAAATTAAGACAGCAAAGCCTTCCAAATGCAGTCACAAGAATTTCTGTCTTGAAAAGACTAAGAACTTGTTACTATATATGCAGGTAAGCAAATAGCTGTCAAGATACAAAGTCCCTGGAGGATCTCCAAAAAGGGGGAAATTACACATCAGCTCTTCAAGCAAACACTTGAGTCATATCTGCGTAGCTGCTGATAAACTATGTCACTGAAGAATCTATGGCTCTTATGCCAACAAAGCTTCTTAATAGAAAGATACTTTTAACTGCTGCTTGGTCTTTTATTGGAATACCCACAGTTTGCATGCCTTCAACTTTTACTGATGCTTTTTATTTATATGCCATATTTTGAAAAGAAACTTAAATGGAAAAAAATCTTCAATAAGACTACTATCATCTACGTTTTTTCCACGACAGAATTTTCTTGTTTTCATGTTTTAATCCAGCATATACACCAGATATGACAAGTCACTTACACGAAAAAAGAATGCCAAACAATTAATAGCATCAAGAGCTTTTAAAATCCACTGTCTTATTAATCAAGTATTTTGTTTTAGTAGGCTTTTCTGGCTTTTGTAAAGTTTTTATAAGTCAAACTGAAGTTGACACCCACCAGCTGACCTTCCCTCAGGAACTGCTTCATACACATCCAGAAAAACTCCCCTATTTCCATGTTCCTTGTGCCAGAGAACCTACTAACGATTAGGCTCCAGAACACAGGTACAGCGATTCCCATATGGGTAGGCTTCTTGCAGCAAAAATAGATGACAGCTCCAGACACATTTCAGTTGATTTTAATCCCTCACAAACGTGTCATCCAGTCAATCCGTCTGCCACATCAAAACACAAAACTTCACCCAATGCAGTGTGCCCTCCTCATTTTGATTTGTGTGTAAATTTTTTCTTTCCTCTGTTGCACCGAACATGGAGATGAGCATCTTCTTGGGTTACTGTACCATTCCTGCCTTGGTGACAGGATGGACAATTATGCTAGAATCAAGAGAAAAATTCAAGTCACCAAATTGTTCAGTAGGCTTATTTGAATTTCAGTAGGATATCCGTAATCCTAGGCAGAAATTGGGAGGTTCTGAAAAGAACACTAGTTAATGGCACTTCGCATCAGGAACTGGCAGTTACTACAGCATTCTGGACACAGCACAATTCTCAAACTGGACAAACTGAGTTCATATGTATTAATCTCAACTGGTAGATACAAAATAGGGCAACTACTTAAAGTGACTGGCTAATCAGTTATAGGCCTCCAATCATCTTACCAAACATAACCAGGTACTGAATGTTGTAGCAGCTACTTAGGTATCATGTTTACTTTACCTGATCTTCCTGAATTGTGAACTGAAAGTGCTGATTAAGAAAAAACTCAGAACTCCAATAGTCATTTTACTAAAGACTGTATTCAGCTGTACTCAAAACCATATTAAATATTTGTACTAGTCTTTAATAAAGCTTGTTCAGGGTGGTAGTTTTTCTTGAAGGGAGAAGGGAAATTACATGTTTGAGCATGAAGTTCTTACTGAAGGCAATGTAACATTCAAATACTTTGGGGAAGCCTCTAGCCTTAAACAAGACCAAAACCAAGAAACTAAACCTGAATACTAGCTAACCTGTAACCAGCAAGAAGATAAATCAAACACTCCTCAGGCATGCTAAGATAGTACCACAGAATCACCTAGCACTTCAAGCCTACGACACACGTTTCTCCAAACAGCACTTCCATCATCTGTGGTATACTCATACCTACTAATATAGTATAGCTTTGCTTTTCTAGGGACTGTGGGGAAAAGTACTGTTTAAGAACTTAGATATACTGAACGGACTCTAGTGATTAAGATTTTTTTTAAATATAAAAAGCAGTATCTCAAGCTGCCACAAAACTGAATGATAAAAAAGGCAAAGGAACTGCTAAATGGAAATGGGCTTTTCCGCCCAGTGAGATAAATACAATCTCCTGCACATTCCCCTTAATGAAAATGGAAGGGTTACATCTGACATGCTGGTACTACCGAAGAGGCAGAAGTGATCTACCACACCATCACATAAACTGAGCATCTGACACTAAATATTTTTTCCCAATTAATGGTAGTCAACTAGCTACAAGTATCACTATATAAAGCTCAGTCTCCCCTATGGGGAGAAAAATGAAAAAATGCCTACTCTGTACTTAGCTTTTTTAAAGTAACCTCATCATAAGACAGCATTGTCTTTAACATTGCTTAGACACTAGAACAGCACATGGATTCCAAACTCGACATCCTTATGAAATTAGATTATCATTGCTATTCATTAGTGCAAAGCTAGCCCATTAGCACAGAATTAGTCAGGAATTAGGGATGTCACTGAGAGACTACCAAACCTCATACAGTCCACTGACTTACCCGCTGCCGTTGTTTCACATGGGCACCAGTGATACAGCCGGGAGCAGTCTGAGGAGTATCAAGAAGGATTACAGAGTCCCGGGAGCAGCAGTAAGGGACTCTGGAGCGCAGGTAGGTTTTTTTTAATCAATCCTCCCAGTCTGAAAGGGCCAGTTGAATCTGGTGAATCAAGAAACGCTTACAGGACTGGTGCCACAGCCAGGGGTTCGGCTACTTAGACCATGGGACTCACTTTGAGAAACCTGGTCTACTGGGGGCTGACAGGGTCCATCTGTCAGAGAAGGGGACGAGCATCTTCGGTCATAGGCTTGCCAAGCTGGTGAAGAGGGCTTTACAATAAAGTTGCCGGGGGAGGGGAACCTCCATCCATCCCACTCCTACCAGTTTGATCCCAGTGCCAGCAATAGACACCCAGAGCCTGCAGAAAGACCACAGGTCAGCAGGAGAGCAACTGAAGAGCAGCACTAAGGAATTCCAGCCAGTAAGTCAGCTTCATTGGTGGCCCAACTTGAATGCCTCTATGCAAACGCATGTAGCACGGGGAATGATGTTACTGGCATCACGGAGACATGGTGGGATGGCTCCTACACCTGGAGTGTTGGAATGGAAGGACACAGGCTCTTTAGGAAGGACAGGCAGGGGAGACCAGGAGGCGATGTTGCCCTCTATGTCAGTGACCAGCTGGAGTGCATGGAGCTCCGCCTGGGGATGGATGAGGAGCTGGCCAAGAGCTTATGGGTCAGGATTGAAGGGAGGGCAGGGACTGGTGACATTATAGTGGGGGTCTGCTACAGGCCCTCCGACCAGGAAGACCGAGTGGATGAGGCCTGCTATAGACAGATAGGAGCAGCCTCACGTTCACAAACCCTGGTCCTCATGGGGGACTTCAACCACCCCAACATTTGTTGGAGGGACAACACAGCAGGGCATGAGCAATCCAGGAAGTTCCTGGAATGCGTTTGTGATAACTTCCTTCTCCAAGTGATAGAGGAGCCAATGAGGAGAGGTGCTATGCTGGACCTTGTTCTCACCAACAAGGAGGGGCTGGTGGGGAATGTGAAGCTCAAGGACAGCCTTGGCTGCAGTGACCATGAAGCAGTGTAATTCAAGATCCTTAGGGCAGCGAGGAGGGTGCACAGCAAGCTCACTACCCTGGGCTTCAGGAGAGCAGACTCTGGCTTCTTCAGGGATCTGCTTGGTAGAGTACCATGGGATACAGCTCTGGAGGGAAGAGGGGCCCAAGAAAGCTGGTTAATATTCAAGGATCACCTCCTCCAAGCTCAGGAGCCATGCATCCCAACAAAGAGGAAGTCAGGCAAAAACACCAGGAGGCCTGCATGGATGAACAAGGAGCTCCTAGACAAACCCAAACACAAAAAAGAAGCCTACAGAGGGTGGAAGCAAGGACAGTTAGCCTGGGAGGAATACAGAGAAATTGTCCAAGCAGCCAGGGATCAGGTTAGGAAAGGTAAAGCCCTGATAGAATGAAATCTGGCCGGGGATGTCAAGGGCAACAAGAAAAGCTTCTATAGGTATGTTGGTGATAAAAGGAAGACTAGGGAAAACATGGACCCTCTCCCGAAGGAAACGGGAGACCTGGTTACCCAGGACATGGAGAAGGCTGAGGGACTCCGTGACTTTCTTTGCCTCAGTCTTCACTGGCAAGTGCTCCAGCCACACCACCCACGTCACAGAAGGCAAAGGCAGGGACAGGGAGAATGAAGAACTGCCCACCGTAGGACAAGACGAGGTTCAAGACCATCTAAGGAACCTGAAGGCACACTAGTCCATGCGATCTGATGAGATGCATCCGCGGGTCCGAGGGAACTGGCGGATGAAGTAGCTAAGGCACTATCCATCATATTTGAGAGGTTGTGGCAGTCCAGGGAAGTTCCCACTGACTGGAAAAGGGGAAACATAACCCCCATTTTTAAAAAGGGAAAAAAAGGAAGACCTGGGGAACTACAGGCCCGTCAGTCTCACCTCTGTGCCCGGCAAGATCATGGAGCAGATCCTCCTGGAAACTATGCTAGGGCACATGGAAAATAAGGAGGTGATTAATGACAGCCAACATGGCTTCACTAAGGGCTAATCATACCTGACAAATTTGGTGGCCTTCTACAACGGGGTAACAGCGTTGGTGTATAAGGGAAGAGCAACTGACATCATCTACCTGGACTTGCGCAGAGCATTTGACACTGGCCCACACGACATCCTTGTCTCTAAATTGCAGAGACATGGATTTGTTGGAGGAACCACTCAGTGGATAAGGAATTGGCCAGATGGTTGCACTCAAAGAGTTGTGGTCAACAGCTCCATGTCTGAGTGGAGACCAGTGACAAGTGTTATTCCTCAGGGGTCAGTATTGGGACCAGCACTGTTTAACATCTTTGTCAGTGCTGTGGACAGTAGGATTGAGTGCACCCTCAGCAAGTTTGCTGACAACATCAAGCTGTGTGGTGCAGTCAACATGCTGGAGGGAAGGGATGCCATCCAGAGGCACCTTGACAGGCTTGAGGTGGGCCCGTGCGAACATCATGAAGTTCAACAAGGCCAAGTGCAAGGTCCCGCACATGCGTCAGGGTGATCCCAAGCACAAACACAGGCTGGGCGATGAGTGGATTGATAGCAGCCCTGAGGAAAAGGACTTAGGGGTACTGGTGGATGAAAAACTAAATGACCCAGCAATGTGCACTCACAGCCAGAAAGCCAATCGCATCCTGGGCTGCAGCAAAAGAAGTGTGACCAGCAGGTCAAAGGAGCTGATTCTGCCCCTCTGCTCCACTCACATGAGACCCCACCTGCAGTACTGCGTTTGGCTCTAGGGCCCACAACATAAGAAGGACATGGACCTGTTGGAGTGGGTCCAGAGGAGGGCCACGAAGATGATCAGGGGCTGGAGCACCTCTCCTATGAAGACAGGCTGAGAGAGTTGGGGTTGTTTAGCATGGACAAGAGAATGCTCCAGGGAGACCTTAGAGCAGCCTTCCAGCACTTAAAGGGGAGCTACAGGAAAGATGGGGAGGGACTTTTTACAAGGGCCTGCAGTGATAGGTCAAGGGGCTTTAAACTGAAAGAGGGTAGATTTAGATTAGATATTAGGAAGAAATTCTTTACTGTGAGGGTGGTAAGACACTGGAACAGGTTGCCCAGAGAGGTTGTGGCTGCCCCATCCCTGGCAGTGTTCCAGGCCAGGCTGGATGGGGCTTTGAGCAACCTGGTCTAGTGGAAGGTGTCCCTGCCCATGGCAGGGGGTTGGAACTAGATGATCTTTAAGGTCCCTTCCAGCCCAAACCATTCTATGATTCTTTCTACAAAATAGGCACAGGTTTTGTAAGGAAAGCAGGTGAGACTGAAGGAGATCTTTTGGGCTACAGTCAAGGAGAAGAGTCGAATGGTTACTACGACTGAAACTATATTTTTTTTCCTCCATTTAAAAAAACTCTGTTGCTTATTAAATATTTGAAAAATCAGTTGAGTTGCCTCATTTCCTGAATCCCATTTGTGCAAGGCATCTATGATTCTATGAATTACTAGTTTTAAGTGGATAACTTACATATAGAGGCTAGCACTAGGATAATCTAACTCAACAACTCTCTAGAGGAAATCAGGAAAAGGATAAAATCCCACACACACACCTCTCATCCTACTTTCAGAGAAGCAAGTAATATCTCTTTTAAACAAGAATTCCTATATACAGCAGCCAGAGGTTGCCTGTGTTTCCATTCTTCACATCAGTATCCACAGCAGCATCCAGCACTGGTATATTTTGCCAAAGCATAAGTTTCTCAAGACAGCCCCTTCCTGGATCCCAAATGCAGCTCCTCTAACTTTGGTCTTCCTTTTCCTAAGCTATTACAATCTAGAAATTAATTTAGATGCCCTCCCCCCAACCAGTTTTACATTCATGACATTTATACCTGGAGCTATTTGTGTACCAAAATGAAAAGCAGCAAGCAGCAAGTGCAACATTTCTAGTAGCATTTATTTGCAGCAGTCAGATCTTTTAACAAACAGTAGAGACTGTATTCTAAAAATCCAAATGCCACTTAAGCTTGCAAGTGCAGGGCTATAATTACACTTTTTTACTATATTATGGAGTACAGCATCCTCTTCAATTGCTGGGAAAACAATTGGAAAAGAGCTCCCCCACTCCCACATCTTCTTACACAGGTCAGTAACTGATTAAACACTTTACAAAATACGCAATGTATCTTCCGGCATTCACACTAAGTTGTTCTGTATTTTCCTTTGAAATGGTAGTTTTTAAATCACCACTGCTATATTTACCTACAGCTATAGGTAAAACCTGTTTATACAATAACTTCATGAGCTTTCTTTGAAGTCACATTTGACAGATCAGGCCAAAGCCAGGTTAAGATATGACATTGCAAACTGCAGGTAAAAATATGAAGAAATTATTTCACATAAAACCAAGTTTGAGGGCAACTCAACTAAAACACAGGGCAATCATATACTTGTCAGTGGCCTTCTTCAGTATTTTACAAGTATATTACAAGTGTTAAGCACAAGAGCCACTAGATCTGTTGTTACTCCTTTACAGAGATGGGGGAAAGTTGTTTCTCTTCCTAAGCATCAAATACCCAATAAGCACTGTGACATACAAGTATGAGCACTCAATATTACACACATACAAGTGTAGCTATACAGACACAAATGCCAAGCATTTGGCTAGGTTGTCTGCAAGTAGAAAATGAAGGACCAGAAAGCCATGTCCAACAAAATTCACAAACAAAAACCCAAGGACAGCCACAGTGTTAGCACAACCCACCCTCTCCACTCTGCTATACTCAGAAGCCAAGAAACTGACATTACACAAAAATTCTTCTTTCAGAGATAAAGCGTTGAACTTTTATCTTCCACTGAGTAGGAAACAACATGCAGACTCCTTGTGAAAAAAATCTTTATCATTAGGACCTAAAATAATTCAAGTTGCAGTAGTTGAACAAAGTAAAAGTGGTAGCAAATTATGAAGTTTGGCAAGCTTTCTAAAAACTTTGTTTTATATGGTTTGATAGGAGTGAGATTATTACTTAACAACAGGAGTCCCTATTCAGCCCACAGGCACAATGCTGTCACCCCAGTCTTCACTTTTCACTTTGATTAAAACCTAAGGCAATTCCGTTTTGCCCAAGTTTGCAGAAAGTTCAGCATGTAAAGCACCAGGCTGGATTGATTTGAAAACATTTCCAAAGAACAGGTTAGTAAAACAAGTCTAAGAGTTGTTGACTTTTTGTAACTAGATAAAAAAATAACTTACTGCTGCAACAACCCTGCAATAAGCAAGGTTACTTTTAGTTTTGACTACCTTCTGTGTATTCTATAAAATATGACTGATCTAGGAGAAAACAATCCAAAGTTATTGATATTATATCTCTGGGATGGGGGGCACACTTTTGATTTCTTTAAGATTACTTAATTAAGCCTACTCATTCAAGTATAATTGCATACATTCGTGAGCATACTGCAAGAACCAACACTTTTGTTAAAACTTGGAACAACATGCTTTGCAGCTTTAAAATAACAAATTTTCCACTTCAGTAACGGAAGCATAGGTTTTCAATCAAGAATGCTAAAGCAAATTTCAGGACATTAGTAAGCCAAAACTTTCAAAGCCAGAAGTCAGAGATGGTATTTTAGTTTCAAAAGGGGCCCACAAGGATCCTGGATTTGACAGAGGAATGCAGCTTCTCAGTGAAAGCTTCATCCAAGTTAAGTGTTTCAGAAGGTAGCACTGACCACACACATACCTCAGTGTACACACTTGTCAGCTGCACTCACCTTTGTTACGTAGACAAAGACAGTGTTATTTTGCCTTAGACAAATAATTCACATGTGAAATTTTAAGGAAAATACTGTTAGGTAAGCTCATTCTGTAAGTTTGAAGCAGAACTATTAACAAACAGGTTTCATGTTGCTAACATGCATTTTAGTCATTCTGTGAAAGAACCAAAAAACTAACAGGAAAATGAAATGCACATGAGAAATGGCATATATGCATTTCAGATCCGCAACACAAGGCCAAGACTTGCATGTAAATCCCCTGATGCACAAGAAACCTCAGATACTCAATATGTATATAGAAGACACTTTGGTTACTCTTCTAGCTTCACTATCAGGGTAGTAAAACAGCAACAGCAAAACTAAATAAATAAACACCCCAGAACAAAAACTTTTGTAGTAATCACCACTGGCTGGCTAACTGATCACATCAAAGCAAGCTGTCACAATGTGAACTCAAGACCCTGAATTACAATCATAACATGGGAAAATAAATCAAAGGATATTTCAGGCTGATTTAAAAAAACAAACAAACAAAAAAAAACCAGTGAGACTTGGCCCCTGACAGAATGTTTTAGACCTGGAACCATTTCTAAAAAGCATAGCTTACAGATATTTTAGTATCAAAATAGATGGCTATGTGCTAGTTATAGACCAAATGTAAAACTGAAGTATTCAGAAGTTACAGTAGTATAGAACTATTTACTTGCAGCCTTGAAGGCAAATCTACATCTGTATGTAGGTCCAAAATAAGGCTGCATTTGCTGGTCAAGTTTTTTTTCAGGGGTTTCACCCTCTTCTTAAAGTGAACTCCACTCTTGACTGTTTAACAGCCCTTTAGAAGCCATTAGTCTAAGAAATATATTGTTAATGGGGTAAGTGCTAGCACCACTCGGGCATAAATGGGAAACAGTCTTCTTCAAAGACTTCATCATATTGCTCTAATTTTGGTTTTGTGAATGAGTTGTCAAAGATTCAGTGTTTCCAGGATAAGCACAGTGGCTGATTCAGTGTTCTCAAAAAACAACAGAAAAGCTGGGTACCAGGTCTTGTCAAAACAAAGCATTTAAAAAAAAATATCCAGAAATGCTTCCTCCCTATCCCCAAATACCCTGATCATCTTTTGCCTTCTTGTTCTATCCTTACAGTCTTGAAATTACTAGAAAGGAAACAGCTGAGGAATGCTGCCACTCTTATGCCATGCTTTCCATTGACTGTCATTTCAGGAATGCATATAGGAAAGTAAAGCAGCTTGGAATGTCTCCACCCATCCAGCAGCATCAGAAGCTGCCCAGCTTACTGACAGCTCCACTGCTTTGCAGCTGCATTCCAGTTTGCATTTTTACGGTTGCCCAGATCAATGAAGAAAGACACATTGTTAAGCACTGATATAACACTTGTTAGGTAAATGTCCTCATAGGTTGCATGTCCTATATGCATACACTCTATATTGATACTGCAGTATGGCAGTAACAAGGCATAATTCACAATTTCTTGGTTGCAAGAGTCCCAGAAGGGTGTACTCATGCTATAGTTGTCCAAAATTACCACCACATGGCTTTCAGAGCATATTAGTTTGTCCAAGTCTAACCTGTCTGAATATATTCTTGGATAAAAAAATTTAAGTATTTGCTAGAACACATGCATGTTCCTCGATTCCACATCCTATCAGCCCAACCTCAGGAGTCACAATTACACAGGGAGGCAAGCAACATGCTGGGCTCTCAATTTTTCAGAGGATTGCAATAAATGTCTTACTAGCCCAAGTAACAACTTTGAGAAAGAGAGCAAGTGAGAGTACAAGCAAAGGGATAAACAAGTAAAGAACTGGCCAAGAGCCTGTCAAACCATCTGTTCCAACTAAAATTTAGCATATACCCTTAAGCCTGGAATACAGATCCTCAGTTAGAAGACCCAAGTTGTATCTTTACTAATGATTTATACTGACTGCTTCTGTCTGTCTCCTAGCCTCAGATTTAGCTAACAATTTGAAATTTAGTAATTTCGTAAAAAACAACACACTTGCTACTACAATGCCAAGATCAAAAAGGCCTCAAATCAAGCGTGTTCACTTGAGTTTTATTCATACATACAAGAGCACATCTCATCTACTCTTACAAGGTGATTTTGATGATTTATCATGGAAAGAGTGTTCTAACAATACCAAGAATATGCCAGAATACATAAAAAAACATAGATAGAGCTTTACTGTAAAAGCAGCATTAATGCTACAGTGAAATTCATGGCTATAGACCGGCAAAAATCATCCCTGAACGTCAGCTTCGGTAAATACTAAAGCCCTACCGGCTGAATTCATCCTTACATTGAACGTAGAACTCATCCTCCATAACTACATAAGTTTAAGAAATCCATCAGTTACACTAACATGGAAGCTTGCTTTAAATACTTAAAATAATTACTATATGCTAGAATTCACTTGGGTTGTTCTATTTGTGCACTAGAAATATCCATAGCAATGAAAAATGCTAGGTAACTACACATAGAAATCCCAGGTTCAAACTTGACAGACCATGAGGAGGCCAAGAGACACTTGGAGGTAATAAACCTAAAAAGGTGGAAAGACCGTTACTTGTTTCTTTTATAAAACAGCAAGCAGAACAATTCTTTTGAACACAGCATTTAAATTTCCACTATTACACTTAAAGTATATTATGAAGAATCACATCTTTTTTTCCTCTTCTTGCCTCCATTTCAAAGGGTAAAGAAAAAAAAATCTTAGATGACGAGATCAGTAGGAAGTTAACAAGTACTTATTGTAGAATCTGAACCTAGCTACTGTAACTATGGAAAGATCTATGGCCCACACAAGAACCAACTCCTGTTACAAAGGGGATTTTAAACAAATATGCCTCTGTAGTCTAATCACTGAGTGAAGTCAACATTACACTGATTTCGGGACTCATTTTCTCTGTGCTTTGTTGTACAGATAGAGAATTAAAAAAATAAATAAATCAGGATAACATAATCCAAACTGAGCAAATGACTCCAAAATTCTCAGTTGTGTATCATCTACAATGAGAGCATAAGGGCATTCAGTGGGTAGGAGGTTGTTTCCCCTCCAAACAGTGAGATTTAGGCATCAGGTTCCTAACAGAGTATGAACCTTTCTGTACAAAAGTACGTTCTCGTACTTGGTAGTCTTGAAATATTAACAAGTTTACCATACACCCAGTACTTTCACTCTCCAAAAGAGGCAGTGCAGAGGTCATAGCTAGGAGGTCACTAAGATGGCTTTGAGCTATTTCTATACCTTCCTTACCCTTGGTTGTTGGGTGCTGCTGCTACGATGCAAACACCCTAGAGATTTAAGACTGTAGGAACCTGTTCTTTGCTCTTATGACTTGACATGCTCTGCATGCTGTGGCCCCAGCTCAAATACATGACCTCTGTTATCATTTGTCAAAAAGGATCCCAACAGTGCAGCCTTAATACCCTCTATCAAGTTCTAAGGGAAAGGGATCCAGCACTGGTAGATTTTATGTCCCTTTTTCATCACTCCTTGCCATCTGAAAGGATGTCGTAACAAGGACGACAGTTGATGCCAATCTTAATACCCTTTACCATATCAGGTCCTAGAAGCATGCCACCAGGAGTCCTGATAGAATTTTTCACATAAACTATTGCAGAAACTCCTGCAAAGGAAGGTACTTCTTACCCAAGAAATAAATCCCGTAGAACCCACAGGAAATATTAAGACAGTAATAACAGTCCTTAATCAGTTAGAAAGAATAAGCGTTCAGTGAAACACACTTGTGAAGAGTTTCTCAGCATCTTAAATACTACTGAGGGATCAACACAGCAGAGTCCTACAGCACTGGCATCAAATAAAAATTTCTATTTAACACTGCATATTGCTGTGCCTGCAAACTAATACATAACTGTAATGTCAGTAAAACAGTCTCACCTTCATATTCAATTTAGTACTTGAAGAGTTGCAGAAAAACACAGATATCTGCAACAGAGACATAGCCTTTGGGGAACTTTGCTTAATTAAACTGTAGTTGTCCTGGACAAAAAAGAGCATAAGAATCCTTCATTAAGGATCAGGAGCCTCTCTTGCTGTTCAGCCTTCACCAATGACAACACCTACAGTACTCAATGAAGCCCATGCACAAACAGCCAGGGCAATTTCCCTTCTCTTATTACCTCCAAAGCTGTACCCTCCCCAGGAAGAAACAAGATCAAGACAGCAGGACACGCTCCTTTCACGCTATCTGGTGGAATTAGGCCGCAGCACCCACCTTCCTCACCCAGAGAGAATGAGGCCAAAAACCAGGTTACCACCTCCTAAATCTGAGCAGCCTCAAAGAAAAAGGGCAGCCAAAAAGCAGGCTGCATAATTTGTCGTACCTAACCGCAGCCTAATCTCAGACTCCTTTATCAGGAGCGTGCAGGTACTCCACAGTGCACACCCCATGCTCCCAGGGGAGCAGCGTGCGCAGGAAATCCAGAATCCAGCCTTCCAGGAAACTGGTCACATCACGGTCCCTCCCCACCACATGCAGCCTTCCCACGGTGCTGCCCAGAGAGGCTGGGCTCCTCTTTCCCGTACAAAGCTCTACGTAACTTTTAGACAAACTACTTTCAGTCACTTAAGCAATAAATTCCAATCAGAGCTAGTGAACGAAGTTCTCTTTCATGGAAGAGAAGGAAAGAGAGGAAGAGAGAGTCCTAACTCTGAGGAAGGACAGGCACTAAGCTTTCAAGATAACAGAACCAAATCCCACTCCGAATAAATATGTCTGCCCTAGAAGGGACCAGGTTTTATTCAAAACAGTATACAGTCTCTTGTTAACATTATTTCAGAATATGACACCTTTCCCCCCCGCCTCTGCAGAAACTATTCATCTACAAGGTCACAGCTCACCTTTGGGCTTTTTTTCTCTCAAGTTCTCCTTACATTCAGTTGTTAAGGCAGATTAGAAAAGCTGCTCTATCTGTAAGTTAGATCTCATCCTGTGTGACAACTGTCTGGGAATGCAATGTTTAAAAACAATCAACTTCAGCCTCCACTAAATTAACGGAACAGACATCTGATTGTAAATTCAAGGTCTAATTTAAAAGTAAGTTTTCTCATCTTACAGACATATACGCACACAATATATCTGTAATGCAGTACATTGCAGCAGAATACATACTACCCTGCTGCAATATCCTACGTTGCATATACCTCCCATAGACAGAAAAATGGTATACCCAGTTTTGTCCTTTGTGCTGAAGGCCTAACCTGAACTTACACCAAAACAAGTTCTTAAAGAGAATGACATTTGAACCCAACATTACATACACGAATAATAATCATCATCTAATGACAAATTTCTCCCCTTCTGCAAGATCTTTAACTCCAAGAAATTTACCTGACCTGTCCTCAGATATGATGCGCTCAAGTCCACTCATTTACGTGCATGCAAATATAAAACAAAATCACTCAGTGCCGAGAGATGAAGAAAGTACATGCACATATACTCTCCCCCTTCCTCCTCTGAGCTGCCAAGCCAATTGTAATTTTTCCTTTCCCATATGCATTAAGAGAAACAATTCTACATAAAGCTTTCTGACGGTGATGGCATTCTACCCCACTGATGTAGGAAAAGTTTAGCTAATGGCTTTAGTAATAAAGCTTGATGCTCCATTAAAGACCAGATCTGAACTTCACCAGAATTTCGGGATTAATGGTACTTTCCCCTCAGCACTTTCAACCACCTGGGCTCTGGAAAAGAAAACACAGCTTAAGTCTCTTCCGGTAACTGTCATATCTAGCAGGAAAAACAAAGGCTGAATAGTATATTAAATATTTAATTCTATGGCTATTTCAGACACATGCATTTGTTCTCAATAACTGCAAAAATAGTTAGATGCAAGACAAAAAGGACACAACCCAAAAAAGGTAAGAGTCACTTTATCTTTGCTGATATTATTATTTGTTCCTGTGAAGCAGTAAAGTCTACATGGGATCTGACAGACAACACAAAAAAAAAAAACAAAAACAAAAAACAAAAAACCAACCACACAACAAATCAAACAAACAAAAAACCACAAAGCAACAGCAAACTGTGGCAGTCTTAAACACAACAATGTGGACTTTGACACAATTGACATCAGTCAGTCAAAACTCTGTCAAGAAGAATGACAAGTTTTTGAAGAGTTTCCTTTGGGAACAGATACAGCTTTGTTCCATGCCACAGCCAAATCTGATTAAATGAATTCATGTTAGACACTGCATACTGTATGATTTGCACCTTTTATACGACATATTAGAGGCAAATAAGATTTATTGATAATAATTAAGTGAAACCATTCAGAGTTGGTCACGGGCAGGGATTTGTTATATACCTTTTTTTTTTTTACAGCAACAGGCAACATTCAAGGATTCTAACTTCACAATTGATCATCTTATTTGATTTAAATATCATAAAATGAGAAAAGGCTCTTTGGTATCACTGCGGGGGGGTGGAGGGAGGAAGATGAGAGCAAGCAAGAGTTTTAGCAGTGATACAAATCTTCACCTCTGTTCCCTTAGACTTTGCCCTTTCAAACTGCAAGCTGACTACAGGTAAAAAAGAAGGGGAGAAGCAGCTCAGAATGATCTTGTTGAAAGCTTTGTTGTATGTAGTATCAAAGACATTGTGAAAATGCCATCTGGACTTCATGAAGAGAGATAACACCATTCATCTCTTATTCTAACAATAGAGTTAAACGAAACGTCATCCTTTCCTACCAATCACTGGACTACAGTAACTTGTAGACCCAACGATCTAACCAGTTAAGGTATGACTTCTAATACAGAGCTCCCTGGAAGCACGAAGCAATCATAACTTGGTTAAAGGGGGACAAATACATAAAACCTTGGTATGAAGTGACAGGCTAGCCTGAAGTCAGGTAACCATGCCGCAGTAACATGCTGACAGGCTTAACCGCAACGCACATTCATTCTTCCAGTTCAGTTCACAACTGAAAGTAAACCAATACCCTTTACAGGGGAACAAGTGACAACTTATACACAGGAAATACAGCAAAGTGTAGTAGAATTCTCTATCTTATGTTCAGGAGGGGATCCTATCCAGTACTATGGGGCAACTTATGTATTTGTAGAGCCTCACATCCTTGAAAAAAATCTGTATGGGATGGATTAAATACATTAAACAAAAATGAGGTGGTGAATTTAAGAAAAGCACTGCATAACAACAATGTCCTATTTACCTCACCTAACCATTTGGGGAAGATTTCTACTTGATCAACCTACATCTCATAATCATTAAGATTTATTTTTTTTTTTAAAACTACTGAACAACTTGCGAACTTAAGAATAGGAAGCTAGCCTGTCAAAGATCATTTTTTGCTGTTTGGATATCCAGTGAATCTAATACAGCGTGGAAGCTTTTGGCCTTCTAGAGAAACAAAAACTATTCAGGCAAACCCGCATTATCTCCGGATTGCCACAGCCTTTCCTTATTTGGCTAACGTTTTGAGATTCCAATCAGACTGCTATGAAGTTCAACATGCACAAAGCATCCATTTTGAGGAAACTTCACAGCCAGTTTCCCTTCCATTCCCCCCCTGCCCCAAGTGAAAGTTATCTCCCTCAGCACCAACCCCCCCTCCCACATACCCACACCAGAACAAAGCAATATGGATTCGGTTTTTTTGACTGCTCTCCAACGCAGGGAAGAAACCCGTGAAGAGCCCCGCTCCCCTTAAAGTTCAGCTTTCACACTGCGGCAGAAGCCATCGCTACAGAAAGCGGGCAGCCTGTTATCGATACACGTTTCTGTATCAGGAACGAAACACCGGTTCCCCTTAGAAACCGGCGAGAAATAAGAGGCTCCGTCCCTCCGCCCGCCCGCCCGCACACACGAGCGGCGTTTCAGCGGCTCAACGCCTGCGAAACCGGGGAGACGGGGGGAAGAAGGAAACTGCCACCGGGATCCCGGGCGAGAAGCGGCCGCCCGGGGCGAGCCCGCCTCCCTCACCTGCCGGCCACCACCCCTCCGCCGGGGGCAACCTGTCCCCGTGTGTGTGCGTCCCCCCCCAGCCCCGACAACGCGGGGCAGGGCCCGTTCCCCCCCGGTCCCTCCCGAGGGAGGCGCTGCCCAAACGGGGGAAGCGAGGCGAGCCGGGGAAAGCGAAAGAGGGTCACCGGCACCTCCTCCCCGCCGAAGCCAAGGGGAGAGGCCCAACCGCCCCCTTCCCACGGCCGGCCTGCGGGGAGCGAGGCGGGGGGGGGGGGGGGGCGCAGCCTCGCAGCCTCTCGCCCCTCCAGCCCGCCCGCCCCCGAGCCTGACCCCGGTCGCCGCCGCCTCCCGCCCCGCTCCGCCGGCCCCTCCCCGCCCCGACACCCCCCAGCGGAGGGGAGAGCAGCCGCCTCCGGCCCCTTCCTCCTCCACCGCCTCACGGGCCGGGAACGGAGCGGGGGGGGGGGGGGGGGCCTTCCCCGCCTGTCCCGCCGCCGAGCTCGGCCAAGGCTTCCCCACACACACCCGCAGCCCCCGCCCCGGGCGGCGGGAACGGCTCCGCACCGACCTGGTGGAGCGCGGTGAGCCCGTCCACATTGGCGTAGTTGATGTCGGCGCCCCGCTCCAGCAGCCGCAGCACCTCCTCGGTGTCCCCGCTGGAGCAGGCGGCCAGGAAGACGGCGCCGTCGTCGAACTTCACCTTGGTCTTTTTGCGCTTGACCACAGGCGGCTCCAGGTCGGTCTCGGAGCCGATCCAACGCTTCAGCTGCTCGTTCCGCTTCTGCTTGGCGTCCGCCATCTTCATACCCCGCTCCTGCCTGGCCCCTCAGCTAACGCCGCACCGAGGATAGACTATATACCGCCAGTATCCCACAGCGCACCGCGGCCCGCACTCGCCCTCGCTCGCTCACCCACCCAGGCGGAGGGCGCAGGGCGGGAGGGAACGGGAGGGGCGGGGCGGCGGCGGCGGCGGCGGCCTCTTTAGCATAATCCCGCGAGATTTACCGGAGGCGGGGCTGAGAGGAGGCGGGGCGGGGCGGGGCGTGACACGAGTGACGCGAGAGGGCGGGGGACGGGCGCGGCGGGTGGCGTCACTGGCGGGCGGGGGGGCGTGGCCGGCGGGAGGAGGGGCGGGGCGTCAGCCGGGGGCGGGGCGTCAGCGGGGGGCGGGGCGGGGGAGTGCCGCCGCCGCCGCCGCCGCCGCCTGTGTTGTGAGTGGGGCGGGCGAGGCCGGCTCGGTTTGCCTCATGCCGGGCCCGTGAGTTCGAGAGTTCAGCCGAAGGGGATCACCGGCTTCCCCTGCCCCGCTCGGCGCGGAAATCCCCGCCACCACGGGGCAAGAGCCCGGCCGACAGGCGCCCGGCGGGAGCGGACCCCGCTGCCGCCTGCCCCGGGGCCTCGCCTCAGGGGTGGCCGGGGCACCGGCCTTCGCCCGCTGCGGCCTTGGTCTGCCGTCAGGGCCGAAAAAAGGCGCTCGAAAAGCGACGAGGGCCTTGCCGGGAAAAGGGCCGTCACCGGGGACGGCCTTCTGCGGGACGAAGCGTGTGTGGAGAGGGAGCGGTGTCGTTTATCGGGGCGCCCGGTGTAGGCCTTAGACCCCAAAACCGAAGGCGGGTGCTTAGCGCCGTGCTCCCCCACCTCAGGCGGGCAGCTGAGGGCAGGGCGCTGCCTGTCCCCGCCGGCCACCGCCGCCTCACGCGCAACAACGTCTGCGCTTCTGCCTGCCTTGGCCAACAGGGCGGATGCAGCCGCTGGGGGAAAGAAGGACAGAAACGGGGCGACTCGCTGAGGATCCTTCGTTTTGGGGGGGTTAGGCGTGGCGGCGTTAGGGCAGCTTGCTGTGCAAGAGCGCCGTCGTCTCCCATTTGCCCTGACGCTTCCACGTGACGGTGGACAAATCCCTGTGCTTGTCGTCTGTTTTACTTAAAGTTCAATTCCGTTATCGGAAAACCTGGGGTAGCCCAACCATCTTTTCTGTTGGGAGAAAACAAGTAGTTCGAAAGCATACAGCATTTGAAGATGCAAAGACTGAAATGTATTTGTTCGGAGCTGCCACTTCTAGGAACCGAGCTATTACATGTAGTAAATTTTCTTCCATGCGTAGCATGTTTTCTTTTGCTAAGAGTAATACGTATTTTGTTTTAAATTGAATCATCTCGGGGGGGGAAAAATGTGGTTTTAAACTTCCTGGAAAGAAAGTTTTATTTTCACCTAATTATAGGGAACAAAGAATAGTTTAAGAGGGTCACCAGACCTCATACACTTCAAATTTTGCATGGTTTGTTCTTCTCTAATTAGAATGTCTCCCTATGGTGGGCAGTCTCACAGCCTACTCGGGCTTCCTATTTCCATTTTTATTGATAAAAATGTCAGCGGCATTTCACAAAAAGTAGTAGTTGTAAGGTACCTGCAGCAATGCGTTGTTCTTAATGTCTTTCAAAACGAATTTTCATCTGGAGATATTTCCGTAGTATCCATCAGATTTACTCATATAGCAATGCATGAGATACAGTGCACTGACAATTTGCAGGCGCAATGCACTTGTGAACAAAAGGCGACATCTTGTAGTCAAGATGGAGGATTTGCCAGGGCAAGATTTGCAGTCTGAGTAGGTGGATGAACAATTACCTGGCACCTAATTTATACCTTCCCATTGACAGCCTGTGTGACTATCCGGAGGTACAGTTTAGGCTCCTGGGTTTGAAACTAAGGCTGACTCTGCATAATGCACTTCAGAAGCAGTCTTTGCGGTGTTTATTACTCACGCGGGTGACTGAGTTGTGCTTTGGCATAGCGCTGGTACCATCGGCCCAGTATGGACAGTTACCAGCCGGGAGCTTCGTTGCATCGACAGACTCGCGTCTAAGGAGGGGATTTGTGCCGGCTCCAGCCACGTGCTGTGGTCCTGTCCTCGTGGGCAAACTTCCCTGGGGAGAGGCTCTCAATCCAGTGCCATTTCCTAAGGAGCTGAAAACTATAACCCAGAAAAAGCTAACACAAGATGAAAGCTGAGTCCTCCTTCCCCAGATGTCTCTGATATTTTACATGTACCCTCCCCAACATGCTGCTTCTCTCTTTCTCTCTCTCAGTTGGCTGTCTGAAAATTTGACTCTTCAAAGAAACCACATAGCTGAAGAATGTAATACACTGATTTCAGCAAGCAATATGTAAATCCAGTGCTTTACTAGCAGCAAAGTAATTCTAGACAAATTGATAGGCACTTATTCAAAACGCACTCTCTTAGGAATTTCTTTGTCATGGAGCATGTTTTTAGGTTTCCATCAGAACTCCAGTCCCCTCTCCTTGACTTCATTCCTCCAGCTAAGCTTTTTCTTTCTGGTCACGGATCCTCCTTCAACACCTTCAGCTCACTCTCCTTGGCTCGTTAGCAAAATGCAGAGGTTCTAGAGCTCAGAAAGCACGTCCTTTTCTGTTCTTAAGTATCATACAGTCTGCTTTTAAAGACCAGATCTAGTACTTTCCTTTTGTTTCTTTCTCCAGGGCATTTTTTCACTGATTCAGCTCCAGCTTTTCAGAGAACTTCAGCAAATACCTTTCCTTACACTGCAGCAGTTTGTATGTTCTACGTTCTTGACTTTATTTTTCCTTGACTCTCATTTTTTTGGGTTGCACCTCATTTGGGAGTTATGTTATGTTTGAGGCTTTTTACAGACTCCACAGGCAACATATAATTCATTTGTGCAGCCAGCTGAAATTCAGATATTCCATATATATGGAGTATATATGCCCTTCCCAGATAGCTGTTTGCTCTGCAGTAAATTATATGTGGTCCTTGAATGTGATCTAGCAAAGCATATGGTCTTCCTTAAGCAAAAAGTAGAGCTGTCATTCATGTAAACTGTTGAATCTCTGCAATTGTTCACATTTTCTGTATTCGACAAAATTCAGAACAAAAAGGGAATAATGATAAAAGTAATAAAAATAATATTTTTTTTTAAAACTTGTTTTTAATTCCTGTATTTTTCCTATCTCATATCTCACATACACATTTATAACTTCAACAGCAAAGGCATACCGGGCCATATTCTTTACCCCATCCTACCAGTTTGATGTCATTCAATTTCATTGTAAAAGCAGTGTAGCTGAGCAGAGATGAGACCGTCTACAGCTTCTAATTCAGTACTAATTGAGATAAGCATATACAATTACCAATAATATTTGCTGGTGAAATCTGATACTCTTTTCCAATTATCTACCTAAGCATGGAGGGTGAAATTCATCTGTGGAGAGGGTTAGACCAAACCCTCTATATTAAGCCTCTCTTTGAAGACCGTATTGAAGGTGAGTATAAAATTTGTCCTAAACCAGTCATTGCTGCAAGACAGTATCACAAGATTGAATTTGGTAACTGCGTAAGTGTGCATGTGTGTTTACAATAATAATAGTGTGCTAACAAGAGAGACTTACCATTTTAGGTACCTGATGTGTGGAACTTAAGGACACACTGAGTAGACCTAGTTCTGTCAGGCTATTTTGATGTATCTCTACCAGACTACCCAACACAACAGATGTGCTGTGAAATCCTTTGTTTTCGTGTATATACATAGCACTAAAGGTGATTGAATGTGTAATTTTCCACATGCAAATACTAGCACTGATTTCAGTAGGGCTACTTTTCTCTAGAGGTAACCATGTAAACAGTTGCAGAGATAGCATCTATGCATGTATATATTTTCAGTTAATTTAATGGCAGGGTTCAAGTGATCAGTAAAATGATTTAGCAATGAGATTGTTATCGGTGTGCTTTCTGGTTTTCCATTTTTTCTTAAAAGCATTACAGCCATCGTTCAAAGCTATTTCACACAGGCGTCTGGACCACAGAAGTACGCAGCTGAAGCTTTTGCACAACCCAAAATAGTCAGCTTCAGGGATGTAGAATTTTTTTTCTGACCTCCTAGGGATAATTGTTGTCTTGTCCTTCATCTTGAACAACAACAGACATAGTGTGGCTTCCAAAAATTTTGTCCTAACATTTTTCTCTCCCCAGTGAGGAAAACTAATAGATCAAAGTTAATTTTATCAACTCCAGCTCTGGGAAAAATGGGTAATTTGAAGAGATAGTGACAAATACTGTATATATTGACACAAAACTTTCTACTAAATCTTGCAGATTTTTATAAAGAATCACGGATTGTAAAAGGAGAGATGGGATAAAAAAATATAAAAGCCTTTTTCAACATGAAAAGGCTGTGACAGAGATACTTATCATAAGAATAAGGCATTTCTTTCATTTTTTTATTTGATAGTCGTAGTCCTTCCTATTTTTAAATCTGGTGTATTCTCTACTCCGATTGTGTGACAAACCCATACAAGTGACAGTGAAAACTCTGGTACATTCCTTATCCAGCAAAAAAGAGATGAGAAGACTATGCACAAAGTGCTATCAAAATCTTAAAGTAAATTATGTAAGAACCAGACTTCTCGAAACCCCACATATCAAGGTGGGTTACTTTTTGATGCTGCATAATCCTGAGTCACCGAAACCAAAACTAAAACTACCATAGCAACCAGGGCACATATTTATAAACTATGCAGTTCTGAATCAGATTTGCAGTGGTGTATTCTCCCAGCATCTTTCATGAGCTTTACACAGATTGCTGTCTCCGTATTCTTGGATGGCAACGCAAGCTAACATTTAAACTTGATTCACACAGAGATGCTCTCACATACTTCTGCGTGTACCCATCTGTTAAAACAGCATTCGGTCTACTGACAATTTCAACAGTGCATGGGTTAAGCTAAAAATAGTTGTCTTGGCTAGTAAAAAGTAACACCATGTCCTTTAGAAATAGGGAAATACACTTATTTATAAAATTGACTTTCGAAAACCAGTCTTACTTTCAATTAAGTTTTGCCTAGTCACTTCAGAAAAAACAGAACTGAGCCGTATGTTGTGTAACAGAAATACAGGCGCTCTGTTTCTATTCAGTCTCTGCAGTCCTGGGAATGCTGCATGTATATGGATGTAGACACGGTGCGAGACACTCTGCCATGAGAGTTGTCCATTTTGGCCTCTTGCTGTTGAGAACACATATCTTTGGTTTATTCTGATGTCCAAAAGGCCACGTAATCTTATGAACCCTGTTCAGCATTTCTGCAGGTGAAGTGTTTCTTTTCCACTGTTGTGTGTGGCTCAAGTCAAGGAGCGTACTATTGAAATGTGCGATTTAAATACTGAGGGGGAAGGCAATGACCTGTCCCTCTGAAATGCATGCAAGATGTTCCCTCTGAGCTGCATTCTGAACATATCACAGCTGAGAAACATACTCCCAGGGCTGCAGGAGGGCAATTTGGACAAAGAGAAATGAAAGACATCCTGTTCTAGCTTCTCACTCACAATGCAAATATCCATACACTCGAGGGTTATTGACAGCTGTGACACTTAGATTTCTGCCTTTCTGCTACCAGGAGGTGTATGAATTTCCTTTTGAAACATTTGTTTTGGTATATGAAAGTGTCCTTTGTCTAACTTGGGGTTTGAAAATGCTGAAATCTCTGTGTGGCTGAACAATTGGCTTGGCTTGGATTGGATTTTGGGCATCTAGGAGTATGCCCTGCTGCTCATGGTGCCTACAGGCTCTATTTTTATGAGCCAGCAGAGCATATGACATAACTGTGCGCTCACATCATGTTTAGTCTTAGCAATGCAGTAACATAAGTAACGCACCTATATCAGTGACAAAAATAATGTCGTCCTGTAGCCTATTCAGACAGCCGTTAAAAGGAAAAGCAAGTGGTTTTTTTTAAAAAGAGAACTGGCTGATGGACTATAGCAATGTTTATTTATAAGAATATTCATAAAGACCTGTTTCCCTGAATACAACAGAAACAAGCAACTGAAAGCAGTTTCCTTGCTCAGAAATCACTTTTTCTGGTAATTTGTTGTCCTAATAAATGCTTCCACTACTGTTTTTCTGTCCCCTGTATTTGTTACTAGCCCTGTTTTTGCTACGGAAAGTTACTTCTTCTGTAGGTAACCCCTCAGGCTACAGCTTAACTGATCAGACGTCATCCCAAACCATCAAGTGACTCCTTTGGTGGCCTCCTATTGTTCCTTAGCACAAGGCCATAAAGAAATTGAATTGCTTCATCGTGTCAATTCAAAAGAAGAGTGACTTAATTGAGACAATTAATCTGAGGCAACATTAGTCTGCAGCAACCACTAATGTAACGCTAAGGTACTCCAGAAGCTCTAACGTCTCTGTCATGAATGCACACAGATGTACCCTTCAGAATCTTCTTAACTGGCCTCTCGTTTGACAAGCTTATGACTTTCAACCCTCATCTGCTGAAATCACATTTCCTAACCATTCCTAAATTGGCTTGCTGGCCTGCAACTCCCCCGTTCAGTCATCACGATAACTCAAAAGGCCCCATTGAGAAGGGACCCGTAAAAATCCTTTTCCTTTAGCAGATGCTTAAAGTAACTCAAAAGCAGCTTCTTCCCACCAGAGCGTTATTTTCTGCTGGTCTAGCAAACTGAGCAGACTCATCACAGGGTGACAGGAGGCTTCCAAAAGAGACGGGAGTGCGTGGCCAGGCCTGGGGAAGGACAGAGTCACTCTCCTTAGAAGCAGGGAGACATTATGTAGGCTCAGCCATCACATGAAATCTCACCTGTAGTTCTAGCTGTGACCATTAAGTCATTATTTTTCCTCTCTCGGAAGGGTTCTTTAATGGTTTGGTGTCCTTTGGACCAAGATTCTGGCTTGTGGAAAATAAATCTGCTAACTAGAGTAAGGCAAGGGAGCACTGCCAAGTTAATTCCCCACACTCCTTTACCCACCATTTTGTCTTCTCCATGGAGGTAATGTATCTGTCTTCATTTCACTTTCTGTTTGTTTCCACGTAGCAGCTAGCAAATTGGACTCTCTGCAAACACGATAGTGAGTGGAGGGCTAGATCATTTTCATATTAAATAACAAAAATAACTTTCTCCTTCTTGGCAGTCTTCATTTTAAAAATGAAGCCCTGGGAGTACAGCAACAGCAGCGTGAAGCGAGCCAGGACCCCAACAGAAACTCACCCCCCAGCCACAACCGGGCAACGCACCCGGCAAATTCACCTCCCACGTCCGTCTGCCCCGTCCTGCCGGGCACGTTTGGGTCATGGTCACTTCCCTGCGCGCAGCACTGCTATAGCTACTTCGTTATGATTACGAAACAGTCATAGTGTATTTTTACTTCAAGCACTAACTGAGATCTGAAACACTGATTTTGTTGAGATCAGACACTTGGCTCCAGGTTGCATTAAGCATTCCTTGATTTCTATTTTTATTTATGTGCATTTTGTTGCTCTGTCCCTCTAATGGAACTGGCTCAAGAAAGTAAAGGCTGCTCCTAGAAAAGTTCTACATTACACTTATTTTAAGACAAATGAGTGGATAGATAGATAGATGTGAAATGACATTATTTCAACTAGATTAATAACAGTAAAATTAACTTTCTACTTGTATATATAATTATAGCTTAAGGATGCGATTTTAAAATTGAATTGTTTTGATTATTTTGGTTATTAACATTTTGATTACTTATTTAGGACTGTGGGCTGATAAGTAGAATAACTAACAGGAAGTTGGAACATTTCTGGCTCTGCACCTGAATCTTGATTTTACATGGGATAAATAACTCTAAGTTCTTAATTTTGCATTTCTGACCTCGATTTGTATTTAAACCTCAAGAGCTGAATAAAGAATTTTGATCACATTAATTAGAATCTTTCCACTCCCGGTGTTCCCAATGTAAGATTTAAAAGATTTAAATTAAAGCCTTAATAAAGATATAAAAGTCTGCCGGAGATAAAGCACCCAATGCTGCAGCTTCTTTTGCAGTAGGAATTTTGATCGAGCAAGGAGTGCTCTGAAAAAACACAAACACTCTTGTGTGTTAAAAAACACTAAAGTGATTTCTGTGCTAAAATGTCTGTGTTACAGTTCTGTGGGCCCCTATATTTAAAAAACTTAGGTTTTGCATATTTTTGAAATTGTGCATAATATTAAATCTTATGATCTTGATAAAATCACAGTGTTACTCCCAGGAAAATAAATGGCAACCAATTACTTCAAAAGGAGAACGATCTGGCCCTACTGTCTCATCACTTTGCATTTAGATAAAATTGGAGAAGAGGCCTAACTGCTATAGAAAAGGAAACAGTGTAAAAAATTAATAGCTTAAAGTACCATTCCAATGTCTTCTTTCTGTAAAAAATAGCTAATCCATACTTAAAATTCAAAATCTATGTTGCTGCTTTTCTGCATAGTATATTTAAAAGATCCTTACTTTCAAAGAGACACCAGGCGGTTCCCCACACAAAACAGGAATATCCTGCAACCGTATCCTGCATACAATCACCGTCATATAACACTCACACTTCTCTGCAGTAACAGTAAGCACAAAGGGAAACACATTTCTTAATATTTTATACCCAAAATATATGCAGTAGTTTTAATGTCAATTTCTTCTAGAAGTATAATAATTGTATAGGTGATGCATACATAGGTCACATTAGAGAATGTCTCGATGCATTAATTCATTTTTATTTAAAACACTCAAGGCTCGATTTAGGAACTCCTACTTGTTTTAGTGAGTTTGTATTAGCTCCCACTAATATCCCACTGAATCCCACTGGAGTTATTTACGCAAGTAAATGATTTCCAGTATAAGTTCCAAAATCTGAAATTTAATTGTATGTTAACTTATGATGGGGTTATACAACACACAGACAATTTCCAGCCTGACTATTTATTCAGGTTAAACATATTATAGCAGATCTGGAATCCCATTCCCCTGTTATATAACATTCCCACAGATTCACACTTCAGCTTTAGGAAGGAGATGAGGGTCAGGCCTCAAAGAAGCAATTACCCCACGTGGTCCTCATACGTAGAGAGATAAAGCTAAATATAACATAAAGCATGCCATTTGCCCATACAGTGTTAAATGAGCTCCATACCATAATCAGAACACAGTTAAACAAAACCAGGCAGTTACCTAGAAACAAAAGCACAAAAATCTCTGTCTCTCTCACATGCCTGAAAGCGTTTATGGTCAGATCCTGCCACTGTTGTTCACACTGTACAGCATTTATGAGTGGTCCCATTGAGGTACTAGGGTATTAGAAACAATTTGTAAGTTAATAAATGCTTCAGCTGCTTTTAAAACTGCCATAAAATAGGCACCATTTAGATTCAACATTTGCTTTAATGATTCCAGTCTACAGTGGCTTTGTTAGGTTTGTGTTGCCCAGCTTGGGTACAAGCTATGCAAGCACAGAGCTCAGCCTAAGCTGCAAAATTCTGGTAGTCTAACTTAAATCTAGCCTAACTTAGCTTACACTTGAGCTTTATGCAACTCTGGGTACACTACTACCAGTAGCCAAGCTAGTTAGTTTTAAGGTAGCTCAAGCACATCTTTCTGGCATCTTCTGTATCTGTTGATGTTTCATCTGCTGGCATGGAAGTTACAGAGGATCATATCAGTAGCTGGTATAAATTTATTGCAACTACACTGGATAAAGGTCTGAACTTCAAATTTTAGTACTTTAGGTAGAAGATTTGGGTTTCACTTGTAGAAATACATATTCTGAGAAAGTCCAGACTAACTCTACTGAAACAGAGATACCTAATTCACAGAAGTGGGCTTGAGACTAGAATTTGGTCGATACCCAAATGTAATGAAATACAGTTGCTATGCTTCACCCGAATGTCATGGTGGACATAGATAATGTTCTCAGGTAAGCTAAAACCAGCTTTTAGAAAGTTTAGTAGAAATCTTTCTGCCTTGGTCCCCTCTGACCCACACGGTAGATTTCTGTCTACCTGTGTGTCACGAGGGATGCTGCTCAATGTCTGGGCAAACATTTGAGACATCTACACAGTCTGTCTCTTTTCAGTATTTAAATTTCCTCAGTACCCTAAAAGTTAGTGTAGGTTTACACAGTATGTCTAACTGAGCAAGCATAGACAGAGACGGATTCGGTTTGTCTGTGCTCCAAGCTGCTGTGTATCTTGTCTGGAAATAAAAGAGCTCTTCCTTTCAGGTAATGTAGGTACAAACAAGTGTAGGTACAAATGTAGAAACAAAGCTAGCTTGTTTCTGCCCAGCTTGGAGCACCAGCGAAACAAGCTGCCGTCTGTCTGCACCTGTCCGCGTAGACTGTTATGACGGGACACGGGTGTTGCAAGCCTCGTAGTGAGGCCCCGGGCTGGAGTCTGGGTGGAGGCAGAAGCCAGGTGATGTAATTAAGGCAATCTGAAATCAAGAACCAGAGACATAAAATACTCATTAGCCTAACAGAGGAAGGCGAGCATACGGTTGGAGGTAGGGTTTGGCACCCAGAAGCCGGGGAGCTTGCACGCACCTTGACGAGAGGTTGGACTTTATGGTTGGACTCGATGATCTTGAAGGTCTTTTCCAACCTAAATGATTCTATGATTCTAAGAGCGTAGCTAAACTTCTGCTGGAGCCAGGAAACCATGGAGTGCAATTGATGAGGTGGGACCAGGAGAAGGAGCAGAGGGAGCAGCAGCAAGGGCAGACGGCTCGGGCCAGAACTACGACGGAACCGGCGGCAGAGGCGAGCTGGATCCTGACGGTGCAACCAAAAAGACAACAGCGGAGACCGGGCCTAGAGGCAAGGCAGAGAACAGAGCTCCAGCCAGTGCCCTTGTTCCCAGGACATCTTTTGTGCACGCCCCATCTACCGACGTCTAACGACATCTGTCTGCTGGCCATAACGCCTGTTCTGGAAGCCGGGTCCCCTTCCCGAGGGCACAGCACCCCAATGACTGGCTGCGTGAGGAGAGTCATCTTCCTCGGCTAGCCATGGCATAGTCATACCTAGAAGGGACCGCGTTTGTTAATTTTAATGAAGCTAGCGCAGGACTGTAAAGAAATCTGTGGAACATTTGTTTCCACACAATATTAATCAATATAATGAGGTGCAATCACGTAATCGGTCCCATTGAAACCTATAAGGCCTAGTAGGTATGCATATGCTTACAGGTACACTTACAAAGTAAGCGTACACTTACTCGGGCCTCTACTTCGGTATAAGCAGGAGCCTTAATTTTTCAGGGGATGAAAGGATGTAATAAACAGTGGAACTGGGCATTTCAGTACCCGTAGGGCTGAAGGTGGTGCAAGAAGATGGGTTAGCTTTCTGGCATGTGTGTCAGTCATTATAATAAAACATTTTGCTGCAGAGGTGTGTACATCTTCGCACAGTGCCTGTGAAATGACTGCCAGGAGATTAATTACGATATTTATACTAATCTAACCAAAGACATATAACAACAATTATGTCTGTAGCACCCACTGCTCTCGTGCGGTGCAACAGAACTGGATGCGAGTCTTTTTCCCTCGGTGCATCTGCTTCTAGCTGGAAAGCCGTGAAGCTTACATATACATGCGAGAAGCTGGGCTTCTGCCAAAGTGCCATTTGACGCTACGCCAGCTTTTGGTCCTTCAAAAACAAAAAGCTTTTGGCCTTTGCCATTTAGGCAGTGCACCAGTTCATCCCTGGCTTATCTTTAGACTTATAAACTATTTGTAAGACTAATTACTGTCAGCAGTGAGATGGGTTTTTCAGGATGGGGTGTTCTTACATAACTATAAATGTACATGAGAAAGCCTAAGTAAAGGGAATTAGCCTGCATGCTTAATTATCCACATTTGCTTGTTTCTGTCAGATACCTTCCTCAGACAGAATTTTCTTCTTCCAGTGACACACATAAGATTGTAAAATGAACTCACAGTCACTTATCTTCTGGATTTGTTGACAGTGATCTTTGTTAATCCTGGGAGGGGGGAAAAAGAGCAACAATTTCAAATAATTTTCATATTTCTTCCATGTTAAATAAGGAAATGAAAAAGGTAGTGTCATATCTTACATTATGTTCAGGATATGTATCCAAAGCAAATGTGAGGATTCCAGTGCTTTGGTTTTTTTAAGATGACTTTATCATGTCCCAGTAAACAGAGTGTAATCATGTATTATCCTTGCTCTAGCTGGAAGCTTTGGCAGGTCTTTTCTTTTTGAAGCAGGTGCTCTCCTGTTTGCTGTTTAGCAAGTAGTTTTAAAAGGAAAATTTTATAAAGCTCTAGGATTATTTTCCTCCGGTTCTACAACCTAAAATTCTATTGCATCAGATTTAAGAATCACATGGGTTTCTCGTGAAATAACCATGTTTATTTTCAATTCTATGCTGTACAAAAATCATTGATTTTCCATAATTTGTAATGCATTAAAATGCATTAATTCACTATTTTAATGCACTGTTACATTATAGAGGTCCTAATTATATTGACAGTAGGCTTGATTCTCTGTTGCTATGTGTTAGAGAGCGTTTCCACTGTCTGAGTCCAGTCATCGAAGTTAGGTGATCAGAGTTGCCCTCCGGAAAGGTCTTTCACTTTCCAGTGACTATAAAGTCCAAGGAGACTGCTCTCCTAAGATAGGTGCCTGAAGTCAGGCAGCATTAATATCCCCCACTTCACACCCATTTAAACCAACAAAATGCAAGTGCAAAGTGGAATGAAAGGACTGGGCTTCTGGTGGGATAATTTTAAACATTCCCGTTACATTTTCTTTGCATGCCTGTGAATGGCTGGACAGCGAATCAAGCTCGCCCAGTTACATCTCAGCCTGCAAAGAGTCTCATTGACTATATACAACTGGCATGAGCAAAGGAGGCAGAATCTGAAGACTCACCTTGCAGAGAACCACCTGAAAGAAGTAATTATTATTCACAACTTTAGCTACAGCTCTTGGATTTCCACAGCTTTCACTGTCGATCCCCTGCTCTGTAGATCTGTTTTGGAAATGTGCGTCGTTACAGAACCTGACTCCCCGTTCAATACTCAGTAGTCAGCTGCACGCTACCGTATGTTAGCACCATGGGCACGTCTACATCAACAAGTAATTCAATGCAATAGGAGCAGATCAGCAGCTGGAAATGGCTGGTACCGAGTCCTACATTTACATTCTGTATGTATGGGCATCTTACCTTAGATCAGATTTACTGTGATGCTTGAACTATTTCTAGGTTTATATTGCGGGTTGTGCCTACCATACATGTGGTTCAAAATCCTTCTGCCCTAATTAGGCTTGGAGCGCAGTAGATAAACTTTTGGAGTGAAAGTTACAGTTTCATTTCCCCAGGAAGATATCTTTTGTATGCACCAAACCCACTCTGCAAACCAAGCCAACACGCAGTGAGTGGGGATGATCAGAGGATTCACTCCGAAACCTCACTACTATTCTGAACAAAAACCCTGCTGGAGGTGCAGCGTCTAGGTACTGAAGACGGCTCACTGACACTGGTCCTGCTCCGCTGTAAATCAATGGCCAAATCCTCAGCAGGATCAGGACCGCTGCCTTTAATTAAAATGCACGTAATATTGCTGCACATCTGGGCGATGAACTATATCACTCTGTTATTTCAGCGCTGCTAAAGCTTGTATTTAGAACAATGGAAAACAATTTGAGAATTGCAGTTTTTCGCTTTCTTTTGTTATGTGACATTTATTTGTGTAGAGAGGATATAAACCAGCTATCCTGGGTCTTACGTGCAGGAAGCATTCACTTTTAAAGAACTGAAGATAGATCCTTGTTTTCATTTTTTAGAAGTGATAAGACATTACAGAAGTTACTGTGAATATGTGAATCATAATAATCTAAAAACCTGTATTTCATTAAATATGCTCCTAATAAATCACCCTTAGTCTTCTTACATTTGTAGTGTTTCAGAACAATTTGCTGCTGTCCCAAGGCTTGAACTTTTTGGTCTGACAATGAGAGCATTTAATCTCCAGCTCACTTTAAATAGATTCTTCCAGCTCAGAACAGAGAGGTCTGGCAACAAATGTATGTGTTAACGCCATAGTGATGGATGATTTAAAAGAGGTTATTTAACTTGGCTACTAATAAAAGTTATTTTCCTGTAACTTTAAAATTTTAATGTAAATAATAAAAACACCTGGTCCTTGTGCAGCCCCTGTAACATTTGATAACTGCTTTACGAAAACTATCATGTCTATTAAATCCTTGGGAAGAAGCTCAAAAAAATCAGGTTAAAAATCTATTATCTCAAAAGCTCTGGTTTTACCAAAAAAATTGAGTTTACTGAGGACTTCTAAAGAAGAGTAACAAAAGCAAAATCAAAGACACATAAAAGAAGGTTAATTTTTAAATAATTCGAGTTAGTAGTATAGAACATGTAAAATTTCTGAGGTTTTAGAAAATCAGGTGTAAACTAAGATAACCCAGACTGGCAAAGTTTATTTAGAAACAGCATCCATATAATGAATATAATTTGAGGGGTGTTCAGAAGCACTGGGGATGCTGTAAAATGAATCACAGTCTAGTTTTCTCTACCACTTTTTCCTTAGATAATATATACGAGGTGTTCAAGGGAGGTGTGATAAGAGTAACACCCCTTTTTGCTGGTATTTAGTGTCCTAAATCTGTTAAAATATTAATACTATAGTAACTGGCAGTAGAGGAAGATCCTGCTTTAGACTATAGTGCATGGAGGTGCTTGCTCACTGCAGGGATTTGATGTTTCTCTTTAGAAAGAGCTAGAGAAGTATTTGTGGTGTCTTTGGTGTAACAAAGTCTTTCCAGCATTCCAAAGACAAGTTGTATTTCAGAGGAATCTGTTAAGGAAAAAGTCTTTGGGTGAAAAACAATTACTTAAAAAGAAACTACTGCTGAGGAGGTATTGTATATGCCTTTAGTGCAGAGAAGCCTCAATTGCTTCCATGGAGTTATGGCGAAAGTGACTCAAAATGATTCAGCAATTGCTGTTCCATAACAAACAGAGATGAAGAATAATTTAAAAAAAAAAAAAAAGCCATTATTTGAGCTGTCTTCCACAGATTTAAATTTTAGCAAGCATTCCAGATGGGTTTGTGAATTAAGTCTGTCTTTATTGAATGATGAAGACTCAAATTAGAGAAGGTTGCAAGAATTTCTATTATGTTGGTATGTCTTTGCTGATAATTGGTGTGGACTTTGTATTTGCCCTGAAAGCCAGACATAATCACTCTTCCAGCTCAGCCCTCTGATGCCTTCCAGCCTGGCCACTCTGTTGAACTGGGACATGAGATATACTCTGCCTTTCCTTGTTTCATAAGCCAGCCCTTTGGCACCCAGGCATTCAGGAACCTGGAGAAAGGCAGGCACTGCTGAAGGAGATCCTTAGGGCTGATCCTGAGCAGTGGCTATATAAACTGAGATATAGAGATAGGTTTCCTGATAGATGGAATTAATGTACCAGAGTCTGTAGGCTGTAGACTGCAAACAGTAGAAGCAGAAAGATATCTTGTCAATTTGATTGTCAGCAGCCTGTTTGTATGCATAACTATAGTTTCTATGGTATCGTGATGAGTAAAGATTGGCAAATTTTACAAGATGTTGTCAGAATAATGATGAAGACTGCTAAGTTAGCAAATCTGATGTGGCTATTGTTAAATATAGGTAGGCAAGGTCTAGCCACCATGATTTTACTGAACTGATTTTACCATGATTGCTGAACTGTCCTGAACGAGCCATCTAAAGCAAATTAAATACTTCTAAGAATATCCTTATGGAAAACTTTAAGGAGTTTTCTCATTTAAGGTTTTCTCCTTGCTCATCAGATACTCCTCAGTGGCCATCCTGCACTATACTTGAAAAGCAAGTATGTAAACTTAACCAGAAGAAAGAAAAAATAGAAAAAAGGAAGACATGATCTCTAACTTGGTCAAGAGTGTGTGGAAGCTAAGAAGTGAAGGGGGTATCTTTTCAAGAGAGGACAGAAGAACCAGAAGTTGGTTCAGGAAGCATACGAGATGTTTGCAGCCCTTCAAATACCAGAAGAATGTCTTACAAAGCATTAGGATGCAGAAGAACCTAAACCTTACTTGCCAGGAGCTACGGTACTGTATGGATGGTTTTGCGATCTAGGTTACAGCCGTCTTCTGCCACAGGAGAACATATTATGGCCAAACCAGGTCTTTTCACTTGATGCCAGTGTACACTAAAGGGAATGATACTCTAATCTGTGATTCATGTAAGAATGGTCAGTACCTTGAATCTTCTTTGCTCGTGGCTTAAATCTTCATAGAAATGTCTCTGTTTGCTATGATTTCTGATGTAGATGATGATTTACTTTGGCTTTCAAAACTGACATATTCATTTAAAATCAGCAGTTCATTTAAAGTCTATATACAAGACAACTACAATGACACAAATTAGCACAAAGCAGATATTCCTCTGATTCTGACATACCGTCAAAGCATGCCCTTAAGGCCTCCTTCGGGTGCACATCTCCACAGTCTGCTCTGATAATTGCCTTTGTGTCTGGCAGTTCAAAATCAGCAGAGGTATTTCTGTCCCTACCCCCTTTTCTGGTAACATTTTCCTTTTTGTTTTACAAATATTTTGTAAAACACAACGTTCAACTATCATAACAAAAATATTTTGGCTTACTTAGACGCAGTCTAATTATGAGGCGTTTCCAGCATCAGTCTACAAATACACCATTAAACAGTCACTTTGCATGGCAATGCAAAACGTACAAGCTATGCTCACATCTGCCTTTGCATCCCAGTGGCTCCAGGATGAATAGGAAAAATAGGTGGTTCCTCAGGAAGCTGTTAGTCTGGCAGCAATGCCAATGTGAATGTGCCAGTCGAGAAAGATGTCACCCCTTAGGACTTTCAAAAAGCTTAAAAAAAATCCTCTCATTCTGAAGACTTATCATGGATCTCCCCGACCAGTTGTGTTCACAGCAATGATTTGTCCCCAATGATCCGATAACATTTTCACAACCCTAGCAAATTAGCTCTTTTTCTTTCATTGGTAAAGTAGAGAGGAGGCTGTGGGTGGCAAAGTCGTGATATTACTTCCCTCAAAGCACAGTTTGGGAGGCAAATTGCATTGTGTTCCTCTGTTACTTTCCCTACATTGCCCATGGTCACAATACCGTGCAGACTCGGTAGCTTTGCGGTCTTAGATGAAATGTCTTAGATCTTCCAGCTGCCACATAGTTGCTGAAAAACCAAATCATAGTCTTCAGCAGCGTAAGTGCCATCTCTTTCCTCTACCAAAGCTCTTGTCATTTAGTGCATGCCAAGTTGGAGGGCTGGGGCTTAACTCTCCGAGAGTTGTCTTCCATAGCCTCTCTTCTCCTGGTGATCGTCAAGGTTTATACGACAGTTCGGCCTCACTTCTCATTACTTGTTTTGCAATCCCTGTAGCTTTACTTTACCAAGTGTAGGTGTTATTTAAATGCCAGTAACATTCAAGAACTAATTTGGTGTCCGCTCCGGTTATTCTCACTGCTTTACAACCAGTCATTTTAGTAGTTGTTGAAATTCTGCAAATAATAAAAAACCAAACCAGAAGAAAACCCCCTAATGTTATATGTCTGTAATACCAAAACATCTAGTGACCTGCCTACCACCTGTATTTCTATGCAAATTAATGAAGAGAATGAACCGTGACAGGAAAAAGAATACGGGTGTTACAGAGGAAATGCAAAATAAGAGAAGATTATAGGAAGTGTAGGCTGGTAAGTAAGAACTTTTCCCCATAAGTCCCATCACAATCCTCAAGAAGGGATTTTGGACTCACAGCACAGCACTCGTGGGCGAAAGCACTGGCCCTTCACCCGGTCTATCCAAACTGCGGCGCTGGCACCTGCGTGCCAGAACTGACCCCGGCGGGTAAACCTCCTCCTGCCGACACGACCCTGGGTATTTGAAAATCAGCAACTATATACGTATATATACGTAGCGCCTGTTCGCTCTGTCTGAGAAGCTGAGCTCTGCCATAGTAAAGACAAGGTGTTATAGCAAGTCCTTTACTACAATATTCCTATGGTTCCTCTCCAAGGTGCATCTGCACTGCAGCTTGCTGGTACACGCAGTCTTGGCCTCGTAGGCCCCAGGGCAGAGTTCAGAAGTGGATTTATTTCACCTCTGTACTTCCTACATTTTAGGAGCGCAGGTTTCTGCCATTTTAATGATTCATTTCCTACTTTTGAGAGACTTAATTCCTACAAGGATGAGGCTGGTAGGTAGCTCAGGTAGTGTTCTTTTCCCCAGCCAGGAGCTGTACAGCTGCTGCTGACTGCCCCAAATGGCTACCACAGTCCAAATTCCCCAGTCGGAAAAGTGAATTTTTATATGGCTTAAGAAAAATTTTTATCGTGACGTTTGCTTCTAATGCAGTTTCTCTATGTGCTAGGTCTGCAGTATATGTGATCAGCATGGGAACTGTCTGAGCCACAGTCTGAGCTCCTATGTGCTTAAGAATATGTTAGCAAAAACAGTGATTTTCTGAACACATATTTGGGGGGAAAGTATCATTCTGAAAATCAAACTAAACTTGGCTACTTATGCTTCTCCAGCATTAGCTACATCAAATTTCAAGGGCAGCAGGAACAAGAGAAGCTTTCTATTTCACTCAAAATTGCCATCTTTGAACAATAAGTACCATTCTCTCTTTACAGAGATTATCAGAGCAGCAGTGTTGAGTTTGAAGAGAATAAGTTCAGGCCAGAGACTGTTGTCTTTAAGAGGAATGGAAATCTTCTGAAAGTATTTAAGTGACATCAATGTAAAATTGGCAGTGAAAACATATTCATTGTTTCTATCTTAGCCATCTCTAAAGCCATATTATCCACCTATGTGTATAATTTTTTCCATGTTAATGTGAACAGAAAGTGAAAAGATTGTTCAATCTATGTATGTATTTATCTTATGAAAGGGAAAATATACAGACAGGTAGAATGGATGGATGGATGGATGGATGGATGGATGGAGGGCTAGATACCCACACACATGCATACGCACACAAGCACCCCGCAAGAATAACTGAAAAAGAGTCAATGGTGGAGCTGAAGCTGGATGTGTCAGTAGGCCTTAGCATACACTTCGTATATACTTTGACAGATTTCAAAAATATGAGTTGGAATTGTGAGACAGAACATCCGTGATAGAAAATCCTTTTAAACTCTTAGGTTTGCATGTAGGGGCAAATGTTTTCCCTGGGGCAAAATCTGAACAAACAGAAGATGTGCAGGTGCCAGGGTGGGGCTACAATAATAATCCCCGAGGGCCACTGCATGTCTGTTCCACAAACACTATGTTTTTAGGATTAAAGCTGGTTAAAAAACTTCCATCAAGATAAATTCCCTCCAAGAGAAAATGCCCCTATGATAAGGGACTTCTGTGAGAATGATCCATTTTTATGGATTTTTTTTTTTTTTTTAAGATGGTTTCAAAGGTAGTTTCAGCTAAGAAACATTTCCTGACCATCTTGACTGAGGAATTCACATCGCTGCAGGCTGCCCGTGCAAGGCAGCGTGACCTTTCGAGCAGCACAGTCCCACACTGGGCTGCTTCCCACCCCCTTCTGGTACACAAAGCCCTGGCTAAGACAGCGACAGTGCAAATCTGGTTTAGCTCTGCTTAGCACCTGGAGTTGAGATCTGTGGAAAATGCTGTTTTGGACTCGAGCTATTATCCAGAGTTAGACCCCAACTTACCTTGTTTGTCTAGCTGTTTTAACCTGTTAGTTAAGTGAGCTTAGCTGTTAACACGGCACTTCTTTTTCCCCTGTAGATACGTGGTAAACAGAGAGTAGTAGCAAGTTACCCTCTCAGTGACTGCACGATACTGTTACAGTCATGCAATTGCTTTCAAGGGAAATTAATTTTAGGAAAGCATTTAATGTATTTACATGCATCTTCTAGTACAGTTTTGACATGGAAAGAAGGAGGAGCCAACATCTTATAGCCAGCTCTTTGCTGACATACATAAACCACTAAAAAATTGAGAACTACTGTTCAGTATGCCACTGAACGGACTCCTACCGACCCTCCCCTTTTGGAGTATAAACCTCTGTTGGAAACACACAGCAATATTTTCTTTGTTACACAGTTGGTACAGAGGTTTCCTCCTGCTGGAAGTTTCCTCCTACCCGTAACCCTCTTTCCTGAAGGACATCCGAGTGGACCTGCCACCATGAAGTTTACCTGAACAGCAGACGAAGGGGGGAGCTAACTCCGCTGAAAAAAGCTATGGGGCTATTCAACAAGGTGGTCTAAGTAGTAGTTAAAATACTATGAGGAAAGTTAAGTAACAGCCATCAAGAAACCAGACTCATATTTTCCTGTAGCATTACTGAGGTCAATGGACTTGCCTCAGATTTATGCTTATATTAAAGCAGACTTCTTTCACTTAAAAATGACAGTCATATCCCTGATAAATATATATGAACAAAGATGTTTTATAATAAAGATCTCATGTAGGTAGCCCTGCCTTTATGTGAGAGCACAGATCTTAACTGAAGATGCAGAGGAATGCACAGTTAGCTGTCTTGCTTGCAGTGTTATAGGACATCCTAGAGCAAGGTCAGACTCACAGTTATGCATTAGTATGATTTGTTATGAAAAGTGGCATTTAAATATTTAAATGTACCAGGTCCTATGTGTTTAATTTCATTGTTTAATCATTGCATAGTTTCCCAATTAAGTAGTAGCTGGCACAGAGTGGTGGGTTGCTCTTTATTTATGTGCTGCTGCAGCTTTACAAAGCCTTTCAGCATTGGTGAGGCATTTCAGCTATACATTATTCCTTTTTTGCTCTTGAAACTATACATCAAGATATGCAGGATATTAGCAAACTTTTCTTCCCAGGAACATGGTAAAAAAAAAGATATCCCAGTATAGATTCAGGAGTACCTATACAAAAATCCTTGCTCTTTTAGAGTGCAGCTATAAATCCCTAGTTAATGTATCATGCCAAGAGCGATGCACACAGTAGATGTATGTCCCACTGATAATAACAGGAGCTGCATATATACAAATGCCTTGCACCATGCTAAAGATGCGCTTTGAGGCATTTAACCAACATTTATCAGGTTGCAGCTACTGTATAAGATAATCGGCTACAGCAAAAACTATAGATGGCATCTTAGCTGTCTCATTGTTGTATACACTAACAAACCTTTCTAATATCACACGTGTTATACAAAATAGGCATCCTCGCTGGAGGACTGGGATTGCCTGCTAAGGATTGCAACCATGCTGATGTCTAATTTAAACACACAGAAGATTAAACAATTGAGATTAAAATGTAAAACCAGAAATTTTTATATTAGTATTGCTGAGCAACAAAAGCATAATAAAGTGAAGTCATAGATGCTCCCACATTTACATTTACTATGATGTTTAAAAAAAAAAAACAACAGCCCAGTTACAATGGAGGCAGAGGGGAAAGGCAGAACATGATTCAAGACAGAGATGAGAAAAGAAAGTGAAACATCATAACGCAAACAAGTAACAAGCATTTGGAAGTAAGCTACTTGAAAATCAGTGCTAAGCAGTGGGGCTTCGAATATTTATTCAAATATTTATTTCTGTTCCTGCTTTCCCTACATGCCCAGTGAAAAGACTGTTCAACAGGCTGCCTCCTGCTAGAGCTGGACATAACGGCACTGAGGCAATGTAGGGTATATATATCTCTGTGTTTGCAGGTGTAGGTTTGTGTATGTTTACTGCTTACCCTGGAAAAAGCTCCTAAGCAAGCCCTCTTTTTTTCCCAGGAGGATTACTCTAGTTTTCTAGAGGAAAATCTGAAAAAAACCCGCAACCGACCAACCCACCCTGAAATCCACCCCTCCTTCTGCTTTGTGTTTTGGATAACTGTTTATTAGCATAGTGGTGCATGCTAAATTTACTCTCGGAGTATTGGCATTTGCTCCTCTTAGGACTGTTGCACGCATTTGGCTAATAAGAGGAATATTTTAAAAGTCAATTAATTAATAATTTCAAATGTGCTCCTAAATCTTACATAAATTTATGTTGTAAATCTGTCTCCAACATTCCCTCAGTTTATGTCACCAGAAAAGCCCCCACGAGGAATTAAAAGCATCTTATGCACAGTTCACATAAGGACAAGTCCTTTTCTTCCCTCCCGATGAATCCTTGATTGCACCGTAACGAATGCAGCCTGCTGCATGGTTCTCAGGCACAAGATTCGGGTAGGGCCAGGGCTTGTTTTCCCACAAAAGTTGTGGGTTTGTTAGTTGATACAAGCCAGATTAAAGTAGGGGTTAGACTGTCCACAGATATGTCAATTAAAAAACCATCTTGAGTACAATTTGTTGTTAAACCGGTACATATCTTGACTGAACTGGCCCCCAGCTTTGGCTTTGCAAGAGAGTGTTGATGCAGATGGAGAGCTCTTTGCAAAGCCATGCACACAGGCTTGTCCATCCATATTCAAGGCATATACAAACTTAGAAGGAATGAAATTTATTTTCATCCGGGAAGATGGAGCTGCCCTGTGAGCACACAGCAACACAGTTCCAGCTGCATCAGGCACGTGTGCTGGTGGTACTAATGGGGAGCCACTCTCCCCCTGTTTCCATTGAAAATGAAGCATTGGAATGTATACCTAATAAATTTACTCATATTTTCTACCACATGGATAACATAAATAACGTAAAGTCTTTAAAAAAAAAAACCAAACAGGCTGTTATTAAACATCTCACAAACTATGCCCAAAACTGGTGTAATCAGCTATAGTGAAGACAACCTTTGCTGTGGCACTGGCCTCTTCTCTGCCTAAACAATACGAAGAATTAAAAGTATATGGTCATAGAAAACAATGTCAGTGAAAGGATGTTTCATTATTATCCATGTCTTCTTCAAAAACAGAATAAAAAGTATTAATAAACCCCCAGCTGTCCAGCCCCTGGTGACCTAGCAGTCCCTATATCCTGCAAAGATTGTCCCCAGAAACATTCTTTCAAAGGAGAGTTCTGCTTTAGATTAGATTGCCTAGTCCTGGAGCTCACAACAGCCCTACTGAAAACAATTAAGTAATTTATACTTAGAAGCAACTGTGACCTTATCCAGACAAATACCTTCCCATTATTAGGGCAAAAGAGACAGTATGTTATTTTACTTTCTCTAATATTATCTGTTATAGTGGTATTTTTTAAATTTGGGAAATCAACTAAAAAATAATATGTTGTCTAGCAACAAAGAAAACAGACACAAACAAAAGGGAAACAGAGTGACAATTCTGCTTTTGATATTGTATATTTCTACCTTCGGGTAAGCTCAGTAAAACTGAAACAACAAACAAGTTAAAATGAACTGGCAAATCAACCTCCCAACAGTGAATAGATACCAGGGCTCTGGGTCAGCCCAAATGTCGGGTTTTGAGGGTTTTTTTTTTAATTTCAAAAGCATCTGAGATTCATTAAGTTCGTCTAAGGATGTTTAACTTTATAATTCAATCTTTCAAATTTAATCATTAACTTACAGAACAAACATCCATTCTTTTCCCCTTCAGCCAATTTTTCCTCTTGAATGAAAAGGCTTTAACTGTTCAGTTTTATTGAAGCTGCACAATGAAAAATGGTCAATTCAGAATCAGGGATATCCTGAGTTATGTGGTTTTCTGCAAAACTTAGTATTTGTACAGAAATATGTAATTTATGTCATGATAATATGCCAAATGGCACAGTCAAGCTATTAAAAATGCTGATATAAACAAGTTCCGCATTTAACTTTGCAAGCTATGAGTAGAAAAAAATGATAGTGAAAGAAAGGAGAAAATAACTGCGTTGAAAAATACAGCATCAGTGAAGATCCACTGAAGTCATTGGAGGTTACAGCCATAGTATTAAAAGGAAAGTGTTAAGGCTGAGCATAGTGACAGGTCCACACCGCTCACCCACGGGTGTGCTCCTGGAGATACCCATAAATGACGTTTGAAGGAACCCATCGGCTACGCCCCGTGCTTTAAATTATACTCGAGCATGTTCTTTTCTGCAGCAGAGAGAAGCTCTACTCGTGCTTGGCTCGGCCACCGCCAAGCCCCTGCCTGCCCTCGCAGCGGTCGCCACCGGACGGGAGGGACGGTTGAGGTTGACAACCAGCACGTTGAGGTCCCAACGCGCGCCGACTCTGCAGCATCGCGTGGGATCGCTCGGCACGCCAACCTCAGGCCTCTGAGGACGGCGTGAACACGCAGAGCTGGACCCTGGGCATCTCTGAATTGCCGAAAGCTCCTGAGACAACGTAGAGACGGTGTAAAAATATGTACGTGTTGTCCTCGGTGAGGGGTGGATTTGAGACGCGGAACTCTTTGGGGCAAGGAAGAGTAGAGCCACTTTGATCTGTTTGGGTGACCTCAGAAAACGTGGTTGTTTTGAAGGTGCCGTGAAGTCAGGAAGCGCACATCCAACCTCCTGCCCCCTCCCCTGCTCCCACGCGCGCTTACGCGTACAGGTGCAGAAAACAAGAAAAATATTCAGAGAAGCAACGAGGAAAGACTCTTCTTCACGTGTGCACCGCAGCTTCGACAGGGGTGGAGTGAGCTCCTACAAAAGGAGCACTGGAGAGACTCGGTCTCGCTGCGCTCAGTTCCGGAGCGCGCCCAGCACGCAGGGCGAGCAGCGCTCGTTCCTGCAGCTCTATTACAGAACTACACCTGAGCGAGACCATGCAGACGGAGGAGAATGTTCAGTGCTCATACAAAAACCCTCTAACTCGCTGAATTTGGACTTAGCCAAGACATTGAGCAGCACTTCAAGTTTTGGGAAAAAAAAGTGGCAAGGGATGTTAATCACCTCAACTCATTATTCTTTGCAGGAGCACCTTGGGATTTCTCTCATGGACCTAGTCTTAGGAATGCATTATGCTTAAATAAATTAATGACATAAAATGAAATCATATTTTCACCTATGATTTCATTTGTTTCACCTATAAGTTGTCAAGCCATATACTCAGCTACAGCATATAGAGCTGGTGAAAATGTGTCAAGAAAGCTGCACAGACATTTAACTAGAGATTTGGAGAATTAAAAAATTATTCAAAAAGTTTAAATAAACTCTCATTGACCATGACTTCTTTTAAATTCCTTGTCAATGAAGGTGGTGTTAGAAGCTGTGTAATCACCATATTAAAAGAAACAAAATTAGCAAATTGTACCCAGCCATTTAAGAATGTGACTGATGCCTTATCTAAAACAGCAGTAAAAGATGTCTAAAAATCTTGTCATTTTCAGAATAACAGTAAATAGGAGGACTTTGAAGACCTAACATTGACTCTGAATGAGAAATGTATTTGAGCTATGAAAGTGACTGAGTTGCAAGAAGGCCATGTCAGAAGTAACTGATGAAGGGAGTAATTTGTTGTATCGTTGGTACTTGTGGTGTGGGATTTGGCATCCCCATACAACACCCTTCAGTCAGAACTAAATCCGTGACTGTTGTACCGTTTACCCTATGTCTTGAGATTCCCAATTTGCCTATTCTGCAACTGCTAGCACAGTTGCTGAAAGCAATATTTTTCAGTGCTGCAACTGAACTGTGAAATGGAGGTCAAAGGATGGATTAAAAGATGCCGTAGCAATGTTAGTAACTTCCTTTCTCTACCGAAGCAAACGACACAGTCTGCTCCGGTACATCATGATCAAAGACACTGTTCACATTGCTTTTCAGCTATATTATTTATGTTCCAATGTAACTCATACACCACCATTTTCAGATAGGCAACTACATGCTAAGGCCTCATATTTATCTTTACTGAATCTAGCAACTATTTAAGCAATAATTTAGCACTTGTTATCTAGATGCTAAATAAGAATTATTGCAAAGAAAAGTCTGCTGGCTTGAAAATGAAAATTAGAGGGAGTATAGAATAGTCCATATTGCTGTAACCTACATGTCTGAAGCAAAATTTAATTTGCTTTTGCCATAGGAAAAAATGAGGTTTTGACAAAAGCAAGCCCAAATAAGAGATATCTCAGTCCGTCTCTGTGCATCCTGAGAGGATAACAAAGCAAGGAGTAAGGGGTAGCAGCCCCTGAGGAACTGTCAAGAATAATTTGTCTACCTAATTTCCCTCATAACAAGGTAATGGGCCCTGCAGACTGTAGATTGAATCAGTGAAGCAGAAAATAAATTCATCAGAAGAACATAAGAGAAGAGGAATAACGAGGTTGGGTCAGACCAAAGAGTCCACATAGCCCAATATCGTGCCTCCGACAATGGCCAAAGCAGGTGTTTATGGAAGAATATAAACCAGGGTAAACACGTAATGGTGCGTCCTTGGTGTATTCTTGTATTGGGTCTGCGTGGCAAGGTTTTGGTGGCGGGGGGGCTACAGGGGTGGCTTCTGTGAGAAGCTGCTGGAAGCTTCCCCTATGTCCGACAGAGCCCATGCCAGCCAGCTCCGAGACGGACCCGCCGCCGGCCAAGGCCGAGCCCACCAGTGACGGTGGTAGTGCCTCTGGAAAAGCAGATTTAAGAAGGGGAAGAAAACCCCAAACTTGAACTCACTCTTTCAGACACTACCACACTGACTTCAGTAGCTGACTCTTTGCTGTCAAACTAGGATGGGACCTATTGCTGCATATGTACAGTGTTATGGAACTCTGCATCAGCTAAGTTATCTAGTGTCATTACCAGCTTGTATATATTCAAGAAAAGACCTGGAAAATAAGCCATAAATATTATTTTGTTCCCAGAAAAATAGAACATATTGTCCACAGGCAATCCAGTGGAGAAAATCTCCCAGTGAGATTATTCAAATACATTTTGAAAAAGACTGAAATGGAAATGTTGCAGGCTGAATATGCCTAAAGTTCCCAGAGAACAGTTTAGCCCCACAAGTCATACTCTGTGCACTTCTGAGTCTTAGGACCATGCCAGAAGAAGAAGCAGTTTGTTGGTCTCAGTGAGCATCATTTTAGGAGTGGGAAGTGGTACGATTAGAACGTGCAAAAATATTTTTTACAAGCTGCTCCAGGGACCATAAGAAACCAAACAATGTTTCCTGCTTTACTAGAGCATGTTCCTTGCACAGGAAAGGTCCTATTATTATGGCACGTTGTTTATCATCTTTATATCGAATGAGAGAGTTAAAGGTTTAATTTTTTCTCTCCAGCCATATAAACCTAGAAATAATACAAGTCGTTAAGCCAGTCTTATTCTCTCCCTCCTGAAGAGTGGCCTTATGGCACCTGCTGAGAGCCGTTAGATTTCAGCACCGATTCAGAGCCCGCCACTGCCCCTGCCCACGGTGATGGAGAACTCGCTGCTGTAAATGGATTCAGCAGTGCAAAGATCATGGGAAGCTGTATCCCTTTGTTTTTAATTTCCCCCCTAAGGGCAACTTGTTCCAATTAGTGCCTCAGCTAGCAATTATTGCTGCACAGTGCTCTGACTTATTTCTGTCTCAACCAGCTGACTCAAAATCAGAGAATCTCACATGTGACGTAATATATACCCTGCCCTAGTGCCCTTGCCATAAAGAAGATCCCTTGCCTGGGTCATGGCAGTGCTCTCGGGAAAAGCTCTTTCCTCACCATCAGACTTGGTTCTCCCTTCCGTGGATACACGGGAATCATCTTAAACAATAGCCTGCCTTTGCTGTAAGGGTATTTGTACCTCATGCGTATGAACAAACCGACCCGGCACAAACGTGTATGAATGATTTTGTTGTTGTTACTGGTTTTTCTGGCCTGGGTGCTGACCCCTGGTCCCAGATGGGTGTCTCGCCAGCCCCAGCGGCCGGCACTCCTGGGAGGGAGCGCGGTGCCGCACGGCACACGGGTGCCAGAGTCTCTCTCGCGGCATGTACCAGCTCCTCTTGTTTTGTCCTGTTTTCCTAGGTAAGGACAAACCCGCCCCAGAGAGTTACGTAATAGCTGGTTTTGTCACGTATTTAAAAATCAAGATACATCAGTACAGCCAGCTAACTATTTCACCCCAAAAGCTTTATCTGAATAGAAAATTTCAAGGATGTAATGGAGAAAGAGTCTTGCCAGGACTTCATTTGATGTGTTTCACTTTTCTGACATTGAACAGTTTATTTAAAGGAAGACGCCGTGTGCTGATGGAGAGCTAATCATGGTTAGTGATCTTTTTTCCATACAAATAATCGTGAAAAAAACAGATTACATAAATGCAGCTGCTCATCTTCCATTATCGTCTGAAACTATGCAATACGGCAAAATTTGATTTCCCAAAGGTACATTTGCCTATAATTTCTTAGGCTACTAGACTGTGCAAAATATCTTTCAACGTTATCAAGCAATGGCCCATTATCTGAATTACAGTGTATTCATGTTCCTACCATCCTCATAAATACTTGCTAAGAAAAGTTATTAAAGAAGACACAGCTGACTGAATCTTAAAGCTTTCATTTATGAAAAGGTAAACAGTGTTCCCTTAATGCTCTACACAACCCCCCCCTTTTTAGGGCATCCACGCTAGGATTAATTTTTTTTTCCTTTCCAGAGAAGTTAGTCTCTTGAGGTGAGCTGCTGGCAAGCACGCACTTACTCCCTACAGGCTTATTAACAAACAAGTCTCCAAACGCAAAGTGCAGTCCAGAACTCCCTGAGATCAATGGAGGGACTGCCATCAAATTCAATGGGCTTCAAACCAATTAATCCAAAGAATAAGGTACATTACGCTGGCTACACTAGGATAGATTTGGACCTGGATTCCTCAGTCTGTGTTTTGAATGGAAACACCATAGGCTTCAACTAAACAAATGGCTTCCACCAGCACAAAATTCAACAGCAGCAGAGGGTTTCTGTGATCTGTTTCCAGGGAACTAGAGAGTCGTAAAGCTTAAGTTTTATACTGGTATGATCACAAGTGATCATATAACACATAAAGGATATGGCAAGTTTCATGGAATTCCTGATAATTGCTGTTAGATGGGATAAGACTGCCTGATCCCGTGTTCTCTCCATGATTATACCTGCATCTACATCTCTGAAGACTTCACGCTGCCTACAGTCATAGTTAAAGCAGTACGCTTCCTAATTAGGCATCACTTTGCTCTCCCAATTCTGGGATAATAGGCAAGTGGTTAACAGACTGCACAAAAATTTAGAGTAGGAAACGCACAGCAGGTCCATTAGAAGAGACAGAACTTCGAACTGCACGCTGCCGCCTAGCAACTGGCCGGGGAATGTGTTTTATAACGCGTTAGAAGGAAGGGTCCCATATACACTGACACCGCTTCCTACAGCACTATATATTTTTCTTGGAGGTTTCCTAGTCAAGTACAGGCTTAGCTCAACCTGGCTCAGCCTGGGAACTGTGAAGGTGGCACAGGTCATTATGGTATCAATTTAGGATAAATTTGTGAAAATACAATATCTTTGTGTGCTGTTTACCTCAGTGGAATGACAACACTACTGACACTATACATCTCCGCCTTGACTAAATCCAACAACTGATAGAATATATTCTTACTCTGTTACATTAATAGGGTCGATGGATTGTAGGAGACAATTAACGATAGATATTAAGCCAAGTGATAGTTTAGAAAGAAAAAGATTTCTAAAAGTAGTTGCTATTATATACTAAAAGTCAAAGGTTTTCATCAAGACAGCATTGTTTTCAATGCTTTTGGTACACAGAAGATACAGAATGGGTATGGCCTAGACTTTTAAGTAACGCTTCCTACATCTCTTTCATGTGCTTGCATTTGGATCAAATTTTATACATATCACTAGAATTTTAGATAGATAGGTGTCATAACAGCATTTAAATAGGGAGGTGATGAGTCCCATCAGCAGCTCTTTTCACTGCACAAAGAATCAATACTACTATATACTACTTTACTGCATAAAGAAACAATACACACTATAAATATAATCAAATAGAAAACTTTAAAATATGATAATAAATACTGTTAATATTTTTCAAATGTGTATATGCCTTGTACCAGTGATAAAGCAAGAATTATGTGCTGCATTGGAACCTCATTTACCATTCTAGATTCTTTATAGACCCAAATCTAAAAATTGGTAGAGCATCTGTAGTTCACAGCTTTGTTGAGGAGTACTTGGGAGATCTGTGGAATACAGTCCCATCTTCAAATCCACAGTACAACTGGAAATTTTCATTTGACTTTCCCTGTCTTTTCACCCCAAAGCAACTGCAATGATTCTCCTTTGATCAGAGTCTTCTTAGCAGCTGAGAAGACAAGAGCTGGACTATGCAAGGGTTTCCATATTGCAAGTATGTATGTCAGTCACTTCAATGAGTCTATTTGTGGAGTAATACAGTTCATGTGGTATGTAGACTGATATGGCCCTCTATTAATGTCTAAAAATGAACCAATCAAATGGATAATAGGACTTTAATACACACCCCTCTCAACATTTTCCTACTAGCAAGAAATTATGAAGTTTGATATGCAGTTTTCTGGTCCCAAGGGAGGCACCAACTAAGCTATCTCAAAAGAAATTACATTGTTATCATATAGCTTGTTTGTTGTGGCAAGCAAGCAGATGTTAGTCAACTACCAGAATAATAAGGCTTTGATATAATTATCTGATCTAAAACTGCAATAGACATAAGGAATGCTGTAAAGGTGGTTTACCACAGATTCAGTCCAGGTATTCATAGAGAAAGCTGAGATTAGTGATCTGGAGCTCTAGTACATTCATTGCTCACCATGCATTTGGAATTATTTAGGCTTACATGACTTATGTTAGGAGTGACTGTACATATTTTAGCTTTTAATATCATCTCTCATACTGAAAATATTTCATAGCAACTGTTTTAACAATATATTACTGTTAACCTTGTAGGACTCTGGTGGCTTAGTTTCTAGCCAGTCTGTTTCTCTAGTGTCTCACCTGAGTTTCTTTTAAGTGACACCATCATTTGAATTTGAAGTCCCTTTAGGCTTCTTGATAAAGAGAAACTTGGAAGCTAAGACGGAGTTTTTGCACTTCCCAGAAGAGGCTGATTCTTATGACTAGCCAGCAGTCGTAGCCTGATCCCTAGCCCACATCTGGCCAGAGAAACATGCTGCATCTGGTCTAAGTAAATTCTTACGGTTTTCCAAAGCAGATTGCTCCTGACTAAGACATTAAACCATCTCACAAGTATTAACTCTTTTTTACATGTAGTTTCTGATCTAGGGCAGACCAATGGTTTTTTTATCACTTTGAGTGAAATCATCTACTTGAACCAAGGGAGGAGATGGGGATCTGCTGAAGAGATGATGTCTATTAGCTGCTCTCTGATGCCCTAGGCGGTTGGTGTTGGGGGACACAGTAAAGCTGCCCAGGTTGATGGCTCGGTGACCTGTGCCAGGCACAGTGGCACTGCTGAGACCTGATGACACCTTTAAAGAAGGGTTGATGACACCTTTAAAGAAAGGTTCTGCTGCTAAATGCTGGGAAAAGGCAAGTCTGTAACAGGTAGGCAGAGTACAGAGGGGGTTCCTTGTCTTTTGTGATTGTCCTAGCCAGATGAAAAGCATTTCTAGCCTGGAAATGCCCTCTACAGTGACATCCTAAATCAGGACCCTCCACTTAGATTACAGGGAACCTAAAAATAGGGTTTCAGCATGGCTAATGGAAATGCCAGAAGGTAGATTTATCTACACTGTTCCTGCCATTGCACTCATGCCTTCCGAAATGGGCATTAGCTTTTCGGTGTCTGCTAGGTCAAATCTTGAACAAAGGAAAGAGGACATTATTGAAGATGTAAGTTCTTGAGCCAGTGTCAGAGGCAGGTTTGGTGACAGCACACTCAGGTCAGAGAAATGAGGTCTTGAGTTTGGTTCTGATTCATAGTAGGAAACTTACAGCCGGTCTAATCATGCGGGGATCAAACCTAGCTCTTAGTCCTCTGCTGGTTAATGAATAAATGGCATGAGGGCACAAGACTCCCAAAATACAAGGGAACATCAGTACCACAGTGTACATCAGTAAGTTCCTGCAGTTGCTGTGTTTGTACAGGACATTTTTAAAGTGTATAGAGGTCAGAGAATATTCAGGTCAGATACTATTCCCAAAGTTGCACTTTAAGTCTTTGGGAAATTGGTGATTACAAGCAATGCTCTGAGGAGATATGACTCTCTGCAGCTTCATTAAGTGAGCAGGTTCATAGCTCATAGCTGAAGTTTAACCCTGACTAGCAGAAGGAGATGTAAATGAGAATTGGTTGTTAATCTGTTTGGTTCCCTAGCAGTACAGCTCTTCTGATCACCTGGCTGAAAGTGAGAGAAGGATCTCACATACAAAAATCTGAATTAGTCCATCCATTCCTGGAGGAGATTAGGATAGAAAGAGATTGGAGCAAACTTTACCTTAAAACTATTTGGTACTCCTCTAAAGAAGTGATACACGTTAAAGTAGCTCCTTATGATTCTCCATTAACTTTCTGAAAGTTGAAAAGTTGGAAAAATATTAAAAAATTAACCCGAATTATGCATATAATTTTCTTCAAAGAGGGCAGTGCTGTTCAAAATCAAGAAGCCTGGCACCACTCTTCACAAATGAAAAAACATATCCCATCTGGAGCATGGGTCCCTGAGGACTGTCAGGTATCATGTATTCCTGCAACCCTCTGGGCTCATTTGTTTACTTATTTGGGTAGTTCGGCTTACAGCCATGCAGCAAAAGCACTAAATAAAGAGCAACTTATGTAGTCTATTATATACAACATTAAAATCAAACAGATGTATACAAAATAGAGAACTTAAACATATATAATCATCTTTACGAAACACAACAAATAACAGGAGATACAAATCCAAGCTACAATTATCTGGCTCAGTTAAATTATATATTATAGCAGCTTCAGATTTCTTTAAACTAATTACAAAGGTGATGATATAATATGCCTGTGATGCTGCTGTCACTGAAGATTGCTCTTGCAATAATTCAATTCTTACTTTTTCCTCTCTTTCATTTTGTAAATGTCAAGTAGGCAGGAGTAAATAATTTCTCTAAGAAGTAACACAGAGTCTGTGGAAAAAGTTGGGCTACTTCTCTGATGTCATCATAACATAGTAACAAGTAAATGTGATTATGCAAAGTAAGTCGCTTAATGCCTAGATGCTTCTCCAAAAGAACCATACTCTGCTTAAATGACAGAAATATTACCTATGCTATTTCTTCTATAATGTATGCAATAATATAAAAGGTTTTGGTTTGACAGTGTGATTACAAGACAAAAATACTTGGTGAAGAAGTAAAAAACATACCTGTGAATATTGGTAAATGTCTGAATGGGAAAGCATTTTAGAGCTCTGAATGCTTTAGACTATGGACACTCTTCCTTAGTTTTGCACTGGTGACTGCTGTGTGACTGCACAACAATCACATTTAATGCCTATGAAGGTAAACAGAATTGCCTTGATTTGTATGTCACCAAGCTAGTCTGTCTAGACTGTAAAAACTGCACGAATCTAACTACATTTAAGATGTTTACCTAGTTACAAACGTAAAACCCTTATGATCTTGTGTTCAGAAGGCAGAAACCATGCAAAAGCTGGTTATGCTTGTATCGATACATTACCATATTAAACTAAACTAAGTTTTGGGTTGGTTGTACCATCATATCCACTCCAATAACAGAGAAATTAAGAAAATTACCCTCCCTCACTGAAGAGGTGATCCCTAACTGTGTGTGTATTCCTTGGACAGAGTAAATCATTAATGATTTGTTTAAACAAATGCATTTTGCTTTGCATTGAAATGGATCAGGAATATATAGTTTCAACTCTTCCCATGCAGACATGGCCTAAATACTAAAAACCCTATAAACCATATTAAACAGTCACAATCTTTGCAGGAATTCTGCAGTGTTTTTCATTTGGAAACATGGCCTAAGATGCAAAGCTGCTACCCAGATAGGTCTGCGCCAGCTCACATCTAAGGTTTGGTTTTGTCCTCTAAAGACAGAGGGAGATTACAGAGTTCTCACTGGGATATGAAGTTTCCAAAACACAAGGCTGCCCGTGTATGCCGTCAATGTTCAAACCCGCAGTGCCATTTAATTTACCATCATGAACAAAGAACATTCCATGAGGTGGTAAACTGAATCTCACTTCTCGTTGTGCAAGCTGCTGACAGTTCGGAGGAAATCCAGATGCATTTGCATGGAGTAAACTTCTGTAAACATGTTCTGCACTCCAGCAAAGAAATAAATGTCAAGGTAAGCTTGGCAAGGGACAAAAAAGGATGAGTCATATTTCTCCAGTTTCATTCCAAAGATGCTATCTTTCACCTTCCTCAGTACTGTAGTCACAAGACTGACAATGTTTCTGCTCCTTTATGGGAAACAGGATTCAAACATTGTGGGTAAATGATTTAGTGGAGCGTCACAGTCATTTTTCACACATACTTTGTTTTCATTACCAAAATCTGGAAGGAATAAGTTTCCATATGCAGCAATCAATGTGCAATTGCCTATCTATCTAAAGTGTTTATAAGTCACTTCTCATCCATGCTTTTAGCTGATAAATTTACATTAAAATGTACAGGATGAAGTCATTGTATGAAAGGCTTCCTGATGAGTAATTAATGGAAAATGTTCTGTCCATTTTGCAAAAGAAGAAACTGAGGCATCATCACTAAGACCATGTTTCCAAGCAATCATTAGCTTTGAGTTGTTTAACTTCTGATTAACCAAATTGACACATCTTGGAAACTCATTTTCAAGACTGCTATGCACTTGTTGTTTCAATGTAAGTTAACAGGATTTGTATGCACCTCACAGGTCTGAAATTCAGGCCAACTACTCAGAAATCAAGGAATTAGGAATGAAAGGCCACTTTTGAAACGATTTGCACAAGATTACATGTGATGTCTGGGACACAGCCCAGAACTAAACTCAGTCCCCTAGCTCCCCGTCCCGAGAATTAACAGAGTAATTATCATTCCTGCTAACGCTACTGATTAGTATTAGTGTTTTCCTAAAAGAAGCATAGAAAGTACTTCTGTCTAGCTCATCCCTATTCCCTACTGGTTTGTTAATCTGACTGCACCTAATGAATATTTTTTCTCTGGAATGATTAATTATTCTCACTTTAGTGAACAAAAGTCAGTACACGATACAAATATTGTGATATTAAATGGAGAACCAAGCAGTTTATAAAAGGTTTTCAGCTGAGTTCATCATTGGTTTGTGCTAATCAGATCTCTCAGGTAAAACTTTGTGTGTGATATATTCCTTTCCTCTCATGACCTAAGGTGTTGCCATTTCTGTTTTCAATTAAATTTTCAAAAAAATGAAATACATAGGAGAATTTAATGTTTACAGAAGCAACTCAGTTTAAATATTTACCTGCCTAATATCCCAGGATTGTGACTTTTTTGTACTGTCCAGGTAAGGTTTTCAGATAAAGAGATTCCAGATTGCTGTTTATTAAAAATTACATTTATTCTTGGCCCTATTCTCCCTCCATTCTTCATGCAAAAACTAATCCTTGAAAATGCAGTGGAAATGTACTAATGACATGGTGTTATTCTGCATGATTAGCATTGCAGAATACAGCTAGCTTCATTTTTTTTGTGGTAAATTTCTACGTAATCCAGTTGATATAATCCAGATGATATAATCCAGATTATATCTTGATTATAAAAGCATTTGTGGTCTGTTGAATTCACCAGCAGGCTGGAGATTTCTAAGCATGTCAATTTAAGACAATAGAAGTAAAAATAAAGCTCATCATTTACAAAGGAGATGGAAGTATGCTTTAATGTGTTCTTGATTATTGTTTATGTACATCAATATGCATGCTGATGCACAGAGAAGACATTTCTTTCCATGCCAATGAAAAACACCAAAACCTATTTTGAAAAAGCAAAGTCACCACATTTCCATTCAGTTCTGCCTGCTGTCTGTCATAGCTAAGTGCAAGAAAGAGAAGTATCCTGAAAGTCCATTCGGAAACCTTATGGCAAGCCTCTCCAAGGTAGCAACAGAAACATTTTCAAGACATGCATCTTGGTGTTATTGCTTTAGAAATCTCCTCAAATCGAGTTTGTATATGTGGGAGTAATTTCTGGTTCCTCTTGGTTATGAAGAAATCAAAGTTTTCTCATAGCACTGGCCCTGGGAGCTTCAGTTTTACCATTCTCAGGCTCCGTAAGTAAGTAGAGATGTGCAAGAGAGAAATGCTAAAAGCGAGAGTTGCAATTTTGGTTCAGAGATGCTCTGATGTTACTGTATGGATTCATTCAATTTTACATTATTCACACTTAGCAACGTGATTCCCTCAGCTATGCCTGTCCACATCCATTGAAGTGACTGGGGTGACAAGACCCCAGGAAACTATCAGCCCCTGTATGATAACAGCCAAATAAGATCTTCTGTCCTTCATCGCCTTCTCTCCCAGCCTACCCCTCATATATCTCTTCCTTTCCATTTCCATATGTCGGTTGCTATCCGTTCCCTGCTTCCTGCTGCTCTCTCTCATAGTATCTTTATCTTTGATTTTTAAACACTGGAAGAAACAGGTAAGTGAATTAGACCTGTCAAATCCATGCATATAGCGTAGTCATGCCCTGTAACCATGCGATGTGTTCACTGTGTCCTCCCTCTGCACCTTTCCCCAGTGACTCAGTCTCAGATCAGACTTTTGGGGGGTCCTGACTTCAGACATGAACCCCTGAGCCAGCCTCCCGTGGTTCTGCCGTAGAGCGGAAAGAAGTAGGTGCTTGGAGACGTGTTCATCATCTCATGCGTTTTAGATGCCTACCTTTGGATGAAACTACTTGAATCTTGGAAGACCCTCTTTCTTTCCACTGAGTAGAAGGGTAGCCCAGATAACTAGCTCAACAGCTGACAGCCCCGTTTGAGATACTTACGTTTGGTCAGACGGATCTTTAATTGTCCTACCCCACGTCGACTGGTGGAAGCCAAAGGGAGTTTGAAAGAGGGAGACAGATGAAAACCACAATTCCAGCTGTAAACAGAAAAAAAAAAAACAATTTAGAGTTGGCAGTACCAAACAACTATCTACTGTTGCATGTTTTTCATGCAATTGACCTTTTTAAGTTGGCAATTTGTATGTGATATATAAAACAAAGTTTTAACAAAATCCAAATCAACAGAGACTGTAATCCCCAGAATGATCTGGTACAAAAAACTTTTGCACTGCAGGTTTGGCTTGATGCTTTAGATGTTAGAGCTGCCACTCTTCATTCAATTTCTGAACACTGAAGATTGGATTTATGGCCTTACAAGCGTGGAGGTGAGGAATCATAAGAAAAATGAGCATGCTGATTCACATGAAAAGTTTGTGCCAAATAAAGCCTTAAATCATTTTACGCAGCTTGTCATTCAGACATATTTGACTGTCATCCAAATTGTTGGACTTGTCTCATAGAGAAAAAAAATCTGTTTATTTTTAGGGCAATTGGAAAAGCAACAGATTATCTTCAAATTAATGAATAGGTCAAATTGCTTTTATAAGCTTAATAATATTTTCCATTGTCCCTCCCTCTTTATCACCTACCTTTGTTGCCTAATCATTCACACACTTTGTTTTTTTGCATTTGGGTGAGTCACGAAGTGCACATTACAATGATAAATGTATCATCTCTGCTTCCTCTTGGTGTTAACTCAGAGGTGTGATTCACACCATAAACCTATTTTACTAATTCTATCCTTTGTCGTTCATAACCTTGACTCTGTTAACATCAACAGTACTGCTGTAATCACATGTTTTTACTTAAAAGCTAACATAAAGGTTCTGTCTGCTTTACGTTTTATAAATTCAGTCTGGCACATTTTTTTCTATTACACCAGTTATTCACATGAAATCACAAGTGTTATTGTAATGCAAGCTGAAGAAACTCACCTTATATATGAAGGTGATATTTCCCCTCTATGATCTATTTAACTGATTTATTTGAGGTAATTCAATATTGTAAAAGGTACTTAAGAAGCTCTTTCTTTCCTTTACAGCTTAGGCCACAATTTCCAGTGCCATGTTAGAAAATTGATGCACCCTGTGTGCGTCCCCCAAACAGAACCACCCTTGGAGCTTTCTTGCCCGACCCCAAAGACTATACCTATATTCACACGATCCCTGAAACCCAGAGTATGTACTTTGTTTCTCTGATTTCATGTGAGTAACAAAAGAATTTGTTACTGGTTCTGAGGCTGTAGTGGTCGATGATCCTGACTGAGAGCAATTATGCGTGTGTCATTAAAGCAACATGTAGCTGAGACGTAATATTCTAAAGATAGTAATACATCATTATGTGTGCTTGTGACTCAATAGTACGGGAACATAAGATCTATTATAACATAACTTTCCAATAACATAAGTTACTGGAAAGTTAAACATAAAAGCGTCACAATAGGAGTTGTTTTCTATGCAATCCTTTCAGAAACAGGAGGCTCCATCTTGAAATTAAATCACTGATTTACCATGTTTGTGAGCTCAGAGGAAGACAGAGTGATCAGAAGTCACTGGTTAATGATGAGGTGGAGGGAAAATGGTGAGACCTTTTAGAATTGAACACAGAAGCTCACGCGCATGCTGTGGGAATCTCTGGAAGCAGAAAGATAACCTTTTTCAGCTTCCAGCCTTAGAAAAAAACAAGCAAGTGCAGAGACTGTTTCTTGTAGCTACAGGGGGTGCTTTTTTTTCTGAAAACAAATAATTTCAAATAAAATATTTTTTCCGGTGATAACCAATAACCGGTGGCCTGCCTTTCCATCCAGGGCTGAATAGGTGCCAGATTTATTTGGAAGGGGCTTTGCAGGGAAGTGATGTGGGAGTATGTGCCATGAAGTTGTTAAGAGGTGGGGGAGCAAGGAGGGGCAGCGGGGAGCGGTGGTGTAGGAGACTGGGAACCTTCCTAAACCGGCTTCTCCCTGGTAAATCTGTTTCTGTTGCTCCAGTGGGACAAGACCTACTGAATGCAAATCTGCTAAGGTAACCAGACTGAATAGCCCTAGACCAGTTCTCGGTCCAGCCCTAGACCAGGAAATTGCACGGCAAATTGAGTGATGTCTTTTTCACTCATGCAAATGGCAATCTTGCTGTCAACTTCAGCGGGTGAAGACACGTCCATTAATCAAAGCACCTACTGGGACTTGCTCTTTAAATGTCTGATTTGACCACAGATCTTTGAACATCTTTGGTAGCCATTTCATTCACGACGTTTAAACAGCAATAAAAATCAGTTTTCCATTTTCATTCAAGGATGGAAGTTGGAGTAATTTTTGACGTAATTCAAATTTCTATGGCCAATTTTAACATTAAGATTAAACAGGGAAGTGGTGTACTACTTGAAAAGCTCCTTTCCTTGGAAAACTGATTTATAGCATGACGTTGAAGAAAGAGACCAGGACTATCTAACCACTCGCTGTCCTGTTTACTACGGCTATCAGCTGAGAACTAGCGTACGCTCATTGCAGAATGGTTAGCTGTTCTGGTACGGCTCACCTACCTGGAGCTTTCTTATTTTTTTTTTTCTTTCAGGATGACCACTGCCTGCGTAGCCTGGCTTCAGAGGAGCACAGCATGCAAAAGCAGCTATACTTCCACCCCCACGAGCTAACCGGCCCCTGCGCCGCCGCGCCGCCCCGTCCCACTCCCACGCTTTCCACGGCGGGCTGTGCCCGGGGACGCGTCCTTTTCCCGCACACCGCCCCGGCTCCTCCGGCACTCGGCCTCGGCTCCGCGGCACGTCCGACTGGGTCGGACGTCTGCTGCAGGCCGCCCTTCAGCGGCCGGGCGCGAGGAGGTGGGCACAGTGACCGAGAAAGGTTTCTCCCAAGCAAAATGTGACTTATTCCTAGGAACAGAGCACTCGGGGAGGGAAATGTTAATGTGAGACAAGAGAATGTCTCACTCGAGAGGTAGGCAGGCCTAACTCTTCCTTGGACCCCTCTTCCTGGATGGAAACGCCTCTGAAGAACTTAACTTTTCTTAGCTTCAGAGCACATCTCCTTTTTATAATCAAGCAGCTCCTCTGTTTTCTGTGTCCACGAGCCACTCTTGCCAAGCTCCCCCGGTGAAGAAACTAATGGACGCTGGAAACATTCCTCTGACTGCCCTGCTTCGTGTACCGCGTGCTGCACACCAGCACGAGAGGACTCCCTGCTTCTAAAATTGAACTGTCTCTTTATTAACAGCCTCATTTACCGGGACACTGAGCGAGCAAGTCAGATGCACACGACTTGCCTGGCCGTGCTGCCTCCGAGCTCTGCCTTCCTGCAACTTGTGCTCTTCCCTCCGAGTTCACCGCAGGTAATTTCATCTGTAAGTACTGGTAGGTGGCTGGCTATCTCCTTTTATGCTGCTTATTGCACTGGGAATCTGGGGAAAACTCCTGAAGTGATTTGTCTCCTTGCTGCTTTGACAGACCATGCCATGAGAAAGGCACATGTAATATTCAAAAAGATAATGAAGCGTCTCCCGAAGTCTCTATAGTCCATTTTAAAACGGCTTGGAAATCTTCTTGGTCTGTGTTTCTTTTAATTATTAGTTGGCAACAGATCAATTATTCTACAATTAGCACTCAAAGAGTAATCTGTAAAGTCTTCATACATGCAGATGAATCTTTTTAAGTAGTGTGTATATATATAATAAACAAAATCAAAACTACTTAATTTTGTGTGGTTTAAAATTCTGCACATTAAATATGAATGGCATTATCTAAAGAGATAATCTAAGGATTTATTCTTCTTAAAAGCAGTAACTATTATCTTGATTCAGGAAGTAAATTAAATACTTCAGAATATAGACTATCTTTCTGAATATAGAAAAAATTGGGTGGGACAAATTTTTGCTGCATCTTATGTTACTTGTAGGGAGTAGTTGTTTTCCTGGTGTCATTGCAAATGATATAAACATGTTATTACTTGCTTGTTGGCATACAGGCTAGAAATAAACTTATTATCTATTTAATATATGCCCTTCCTGCTGGATCTCAGGTTTCTGTCCAATGAATTCAAGAGTTACTCTCAGCTTTCAGGCTATGAGTTAAATCTCAGCCCCACAAATGTCAGGGGGAGGTTTGCCATTACATTAATTGGGACCAGGATTTCACTCAATGAGTATTTCTTGGAGAAGATCTTAAATACCGTGTTAAAAATCAAATGAGAGAAATCTCAACTTACAAATATGTAAGGCATTCATTTCTATCCTAATGTAAAATGACATGGTCAATACCCAGAGGCAGTTAAATTAAGCCTGGTTAGAGCTTTTACTTGCAGCTAAAAATTCAGCAACTCACATCTAGAATAGATTTTGTTTTTACTAAGAGAGAAACAGACTCCAGATATTTAGCTTGTGACATAGCTATGATTTATTTTAGACCATGCATCAGTCTAGAGTGGATGGCTTAAGCTGCCAATGTCAAAGGCTAGTTATCTTAGAAGCCCTTCTAATTGTGCTACAAAGTTACGCATCAAGTTACGCGTAATTGTGCACAAGGTTCTGTGGATGGCCCAACACACAGGCATTTTTCCTGAAAAAACAAATTAGTACATCAGCCAATGATTTCTGTCTTAAAAAGCAATGTGTTGCTTCAGTGACAGTTGATCAGTAGTGCTCTTTAGCTAAAGAAATTCAGTTGCCACTTGACAGCATGAAGACTAGTAACTTCTTAATACACCCAACACCAGCATCTTGAATTTGGAGCTTACCTCAGTAATACCATAGCCTATGTGTACTACACAATAATACATAACATTTCACAGATACTATCCCCCTTGCCATTAGGCTTTCAGTTGGAGCAGGAAGAAAAAAATACAAGCTCACAACATAAAAATACAGCCTCGCTATTTCTGTGTAAACTTTCCAACACAAAAGCAAGCTCAGATCATCGGAGTGGTGAAGAGCGTGTTCAGGGCAGCACCCAGGCTGTGCGAAACCGGCTTTAAGCCAACTTTATTTTCTCCTGGTTGTGGAACCCTGTTGGGGCTGTTGTATAGCAGAGAATTTAAAGGCTAGCGTAGATGCCAGCAGTCTCAAAAGGGCTATTTTAGCAGCCAGGATTATTGGGGCATAAAGGAACCACAAAGCCCTTGCTCTCCGACTGCCTTGTGCCAATAGCACGCAGCGAGGGAGTGACAGAAGACGCTTATAGCAGACGAGGTTTTTGCTGTTCTCGGGGAATATCTTTGTGACCAACTCCTCTGGGATCCCGGAGTCACACAGATCTGCCCCGGTTTACCAGTGCACTGGTGTTATAGTTTTGGGGAGACAGCTGAAGTGCTGCAGATTACATTTTAAAGACGTGATGCTGACAAATTAAGTTCAAAGTCTTAGCAGGGCCCTTCCAAGTGGCAGCTCTCCAGGGCTGGACAGTTATAGCAGTAACTTCTATAAATCTTTTCAGAAGCTCCTTGGGCTTCAGATACTTCCAACATTTCGTCATTCCCTTTAAACAGGGAAAATTGCCCAATCCCTTTTTGGAGGCCAGCATAATTATACTCTCGGAAAATAATAATAAAACCAGAACACCACAGTTCACACCACATGATAGAATTAGTTAATTCTCACAGTAAATACTGGCAAAAATGTTAATACAATGGCTTTCTTGGATGCACTCCTGTAAACTTATGTTGATGCAAAGAAGTGCAAAAAGAGCTTTTAAGAGATTTGTTTGGGACTCTTCTTTGTAGCTGGGGAGTAGTTTCATTTCAGCTATAAAACCTCTGCCAAGCTGTGTACGTCTTGCTGTCCAGTGTGCATTTCTTTATTTAAACATGTCCCAAACAAAACCAACCACAAAATGTTTGTGTTGCTTTACATCTGCTGCTTTTTCCTCCATCACATTTGCCTGCTACTGCTATCCCTGTTAATTAGCATTCTGGAATATTTTGGAGGAAAGAAATGTGAACAGAAGTGTCAAAGAAGTCTCTTCTATCTACAGCGATAAAACTGGTCACATTATTATGGCCAGAAGCTCACAGGACAGTTCACAAGACAGTATGAGCTATATGCTCATGTAGCTGGATACCTCCATGAATGATTCAAATAAAGTATCACTTGTTTAAAAAGGAAAACTCTCTGGTGAATGCATATGAATGCACACTTTACAGTAAAGAGTCCAATGAAGGCGTGCTGTTTTTCTGTTGTGACTAAAGTTATCGTGATAAAATTTAGCATCCATCCTCACATACTGCATGTATAACAAAACAAAACAAAACAAAACAAAAGAAATCAGATAGAACCCGGGACAGGCAACTTCACATGGATTCAGAGGAAGAAGAGACTCAAACTGGTGAAGATTCAAAAAGAAAATGAAAGGAAATACCAGCCTGGCAAATTCACCAATGCGATGCACTGCGTTTGGACCCTGTTACATTTCAGACTCTCAGAATACCTTCAGTTGGCAAGGCACTACACTGCCTATCACTCAGAATTTATAAGATTTTGGTGTTCACACAATGTCTTAATTGAATTAATTCATCTGACACAAAGTCCTGTCTGTTTCTTACAAGGATAAAAGGAAACAGATTTAGTGCCATTTATACCACCTTAATTGAATACTCATATAAATGTGCTGCTGGATTTATACCAAGTTTTCAGTAAGGTGAAAATCACAAAAAGAGGCGATCCAAGGGACTACTGGATGTGAGAAACTTTTCCTAAAGCATAAATTGTTGCAAATTCGGAACTGCAGTTTAAGGAACATCTTTCGATTTCTACCTATAGATGTGATCTAAAAGAGAAACTTTGTGATTACTAAAAAGAGAACCATGCTAGCTGGGAGAAGAGAGGTTGTAGCTGGCAGAAACCCAGAGGTGTGGCTGCCGTTTCAGGGCTGATGAAGCCACAGGGGCAGCGCTGGGGAGGCCCTTGCGGACGGAGCGTGTGGGAACCGGAGGATGGAGCTGGTGGGGGGAGACCTCTGTGAAGCAAAGAGCGGCTGGTGGCTTTGCAGGGAGAAGAGCAGCTCTAGCACAGAGCAGGGCCAAACCAGAGGAGATCAAATTGCCTCAATTTTAACAAGCGATTAATTATATATGGGGGCTTTTTTCTGGGTGAAGAAATTGTATATGCTCCTATAAACTCAAAAATGCACGTTTAACAAAGTCTCGGCGTGGCTTGCACGGCACCTTGAAAAACAAAGCCTGTGTTTACAAGAGGAATACTCAGAGCGCCAAGGTGTAAGGCCTGTGAGGAGAAAGGAGCTTTGCCTGCTACAGTACTTAAATACTGAATCATTTCCAGTATTCTGTGCCAGATAATCACTCTGGTGCATGTAAGCTGTACCAGTATGATCTGATACGTCAAGAGGCAAGCAGGTTACATCAGTTGTCTTGATCTTATCAGAACACAAAACCCGTGTCTCTTTTTTGTGTTCAATGCATCATTTCCCAAACCATTTTTCTTGTGTTCCCTTCCCAGATGAACTTTTCCATTCATTGCCTGCTAATTCCTCGATGCAATCTGCATGTCCCAGCACAATTCCTTTAGTTTGTGATCTGCTGCCTGAGCATAACCCCAGAATTTGTTTAGCTGTCATTCCAGTAGCCTGAAGGCTATTTCAGTCACAAAGAGAGCAATTCAGTTGCCTAACTTGGGTACCTGACGCTATTTGAGAAGCTCTGGGGTATCTAAGCCACCCATCAGAGCTGATAACACAAAATCCGTGGGAGACCTACACCCTCGTCAAAGTGGCAGGTAGAGACGAGGGTGGATGACCTTTGGTTCATGTGAAGTTACACAAGATGCCTACATTTGGGTAACTGGCTCGATCCTCAACAGCTTAAATATAAACCAGTATTTTCATGCCTGTTAACTTTTCCTGGTGCTGTACATCTCTTCTTGCAGCCTGTTTTCTGAAAAGCAATTAACAAGTAATTATGTTCTACTTCATCTCAAGCTCATGTAAAGAAAACTCAAGTACAGGAAGCTAGAATAACGGTCAGAAGTAAGCTGTTATTTACACTTTTACCCATTTGCCATGTTAAACATATGCATCATTCAGTTTCTAAGCTTGGTTTTCAGTAGCCATAGAAACTGAAGAAGACTAAAAAAGGCATCATTTATTTCCTTTTTCATTTACTGATGTTGAAAAGAATTCCTGAACCTGCAGTGCTGTATTATATTTCATGCACAATTGCTTCCAATCTAATTTTATGTCAAGTACTGTATATAACTTAAAAACATTATCAGGTACCTCATATTTTAGCATTTGCTATTAAAACTGCAGCAATGGTTCAGTGTGGTACTATTATTTTGTTTCATTGCACTAAAACCAAAAATTGCTTTCCTTGGTGACTGTCCACCCTAGGAGCAGATGTTTTCATGTACTGTGTTCCTACTTTATAGTCCTACCATTTTTCATCGCTTGCTACACACCCTCCTTGGCTGCTGCTGAGAAGGATGTTTGCAGGAGGAAATCGATGGTAAAGTACTGATGCTAGAAAAATACTTAGCACTGCAAAGCTGTTCCTATGGCAACTGGGGCCTACAGAAGTACTAGAACATATATGAAACCTTATGTAGTTTTCAAGCACGGCGTTTTTGCAAATGCCCGCCATTATAAAAACACCTTATTATACCATTTTTTTCTGTTAAACTTCCTAGACATACATGAAAATGTGTTCAGTATTTTTAGGAACAGACTTCTTTTGATATCATGACTAAGTCATTACTTATTTATGCTTTTGGGATGCCATATCCCATTACTACTGGATTTACAAAATTAAATCATGTTAATTTTAAAACAAGGAGATAGTAGTCATACATATTCAAGTATGTTATCTTGAATAACTTAAGTTTTCTAATGAAATGTGGATGTAAGTGTCTAGGATTAAAAACCTCCTTTATTTTTCATAACTAGATTAATAAATATATAAATCTAGTTAAAAAATTAACCGTGTATGTATCTTCCTGTGTGAGTTGCCTCCACTTTCTGCAACAGTCATTGGAATACATTAGAAAATCCTGATCTGGTCCCGGACCCTGACGTAAAACTCGAGGTTTGCCACTTCTGCCTGGCGTACGCGTGGCCGAGCTCCCCAGCTCTGCGCGGGGCTGGTTTTGAGGTGCCGCACAGCCTGATACCAGGGCGCAGCCTCCTCCTGCTCGGGGCTCCTACCCGGCGCGGAGGGGACGAAGCGGCGAGAGCGGGGCAAGCAGCAGGTCTCTTTGCTACCAGGTAACGTCTTCCTTCACGAACGCACCTCCTTGCATACACAGCACTTAAATACACAGAAAAATAAGCGTGGGACAAAGCGTCGGGCTGGTCCAGGCTGAGGGAGGTCGGTCCTTGCTCCAGCGGTAGCTGGCGTGTTAGCAGCGGCCGTCTGCGGCTGGTTTTCCCGTAGGTGCATCCCTGGTGCCTGCGTGCCAGCCCGCAAGTTTGAGCCTGTTCCAGCTAACTCGTATGTGGACAATGGTGTGAGAGTATGGCCCACGATCTCATACCGTGGTGTGAGAGTATGGCCCCGTACCACCATCTGTCCAGATCCCAGAAGCAGGGAATACTCCAGAAGCGTATTTCCCTCTGTGCTCTTGCGAGATTTGCTGTTTTCCAGCACAGAAGATCTTTGCTCTGCATCTTTAGCTTTTCTGTGCACCAAGCCTTTAGAATTTATGCAAATTTAAAAAAAAAAAAAAGCATCTCTTATGCTGTAGTTGGTCCCTTGTCCCAGGCTGTTTCTACCTCAACAGCCAACTACTAAAATTTAACATTCAAATTCTTCCTGGGAAATACAGGCAAGAGTCTTGTCAGCGAAAATGAATATCCATGCAAGGAGCTTCATGATACAATGATTTTAAGGTAATAATTACTTGCTAGTGTTCTTCTTTCTCAGCTACTGCAGAATTCACCATCAACAGGGTCTTTCAGGCTTTCTCCTAGGACTGTCTTTTATTAATGTAATTAAAGGAACAGAACAATCCATCATCTTGCAACACTGGGATCCTTAAAATGATATTTCAGGCTGTGTTTCTGTCTGGCCTCCTACCTGATCCTGAGTGGGGGCCTACAGTCGCCTCCAACGTGATTAAAGAGGCCATGTACACACCATTCTTCACCGAACACCCCACGTGAAGGGACCTGGATTAAGGTCTCTCCCAGAACCTTCCCTGCTTTGGGGTATTTTTCTTACAAGCGGTTTTACCCCTATTGTCCTCAGTTACCATGATACAACACAGAGGAATGGGTAATCCTCAGAGAGATTTGTCTGGAAATCAAGAAGTAGAAGACACCAAGTGCCATCCTCTAATATCACAAGCACTGCATTAGAAATGTATCTATATGTAAAAAGCAAAGGACCTTAAAAAGTGAAGTTTTGTTTTATAAGTTTAAAGCAAAAGTGACATCCAGTGGCCTGCAAATCCAGACAGATTGTTGCAGTTTATATTACAAAAGCCCTGCAGAATTTTTTCAAAGGCAATTTCATCTTCTTTGCTGACTTCCATGAATTTGCTCTTTAGTAACCTCTTTTATAAAGTTACAACGCCACTTAAAAAATAAAACCATTGCGCTGGAGTGGTGAACAAATTTGGTTTGAACGCGTAAGTTTCTCAGTAACACCACAGTGAATAAGAAAACATTTAAAGATTGCATATAAGGTCAAGAAGGAGAAAGGTTAACTTCACAAGGATTTGAATACTTCATTCTTGACACTGAACCTAAGGAATGCTTTATATTTGCTTTCTAAAATTAGATCAATGTGAGTGTGGACATTTTATAGGCAATTTTATAAATGTGAGTAAATAATGAGCTTGATAAGATGTGCCTTCTGGCTAAACATTTTCCAGATCACTCTGCAAAGATGTCCCGATTCCACAATGTGCTAATCATCTCCTAGGACATGATAAAGCCCCCTGGGAGGCAAGGTCCTTTTGCGAGGAGTGAACCATGCAGCAAAGCAACAGTTGTGAGCAAAATTGGAAGAGCCGCTCAAATGCAAACCCAGTGATAGGAGGGAACCTAAACCCCCACGGAAAGGCGTGAAGAGCATCCGCACCCTGAAACCAGGGCAGGCAGGGAAGCACTAGGCTATGACATTTTGCAAACGCAAACTATTTTGCAATGTGCTCTTGTCCTGCCTTCTCAAGTGAGACTGATTTCTGATGTGGATAAACCTGCCCATATAACTCTGCTAATACACCTCTGTCCAGAACTGCTCACAGGGTTTTTTTTCTATGAAGAGATTAGACATAAGCAGTTTTCAATTGCTGGACCTCTGCCTTCTGGTACTAAAGGCTATCAATACACACAGTAAATCCCAGAAAATAAATGGGAGAAGACAAAGAAGAAAAATACAACCAAAAGCTGGTTGCACACACAAGGAAATGAACAGTAAGAGACGATAATCAAAAAGACAGGAGCAAGAGGCTTTGTAAAGGAGGAAAGCCTACACAGTTGCTTTGTCATCTTTCCTGGAGCAACCACTAGTAACAGGAAGACTATACAAATACCACCGCAGAGTCACCTTTTTCTCTTAGTAAACCAAGACCTGAGGTAGTCACTTTTTCTCACGTGCGCTCTCTCCCTCCCTTAGAGTTGTCTAGTCATCATATTGGAGACAGTTTCAAAGGCAAGTAAACTGTCACATCAATTTTCACTTGGGATTCAAATTTACCTAAATAAGAAGGCCTGTCTGTATTCAATAGCTTTTAAAAACAGTTGGAGAAACGTTAGTAAAACACTAACTTTTTTGAGTTATTTCAAGGGCAAGAGGCTCTAGAATAGACACCTTTTGAGCAGTGGCAATCTGGATCCAGAAAGACTGCCAGTCAAAAATCACATGAAAGGAGCGTGGTAAGGAAGTGAGAGAAGTCCCTTCAGAACAGCTAAAGAAATATAAATATCCTCGATCCTGCCAGCTTGCGCCTCTTTAGCAGAAACACTCAGCCGCAGACTCAGAGGCCTTGGGAAGCAGCTGAACGGGTGCTAGTGGCTCCTTTCCTGACTCAGGGGGATAACAAGAGACGGAGATTGCAATGGTTCTTCTGCAGTCACATCTGCTGAACGAGAAGTGCATTTGATGAGGAACGGGTACCTTTCCATTAAAAAAAAATAAAATCACAGTTCCCTCTCTGTTGACACAGCAGTAGGGCACCTCTGTAATCAACCTTTCCACCAATGGACAGTCTTGTTTGGGTATCTTTCATTGGCAATACAAAGCTAAAAGAGGAAAGAGAGTTTAACTAGGACACAGCCACCAAGTCTGGCAGTGTTCCCTTTGAATATTTTTCTAAGGACTTTGTCCATATGAGTTCTGAGCACAAATGCCAAATGACATTCAGAAGAAAAAGATTAAGCTGATAAAACTGTGCAGCAGGTTTTTTCTACTATTTTGGCTGCCTGTGGTACACAAATTACATTACATTTTTTGCTTGATTAAAATGAAAGGAAGTAAAAGTAGGTACTAGCCTTCCTTTTTAATTAAACTGATTAAAAAGGATCATCTGCGTGTTTGTCCTTTCATATTTCACTAGCTAAATGGGTTCTCAAAAGAGCTGCGCTGCAAGATAGGATATCGCTAATGGGGTAGCAATTTTTTTTGCAGGTATCTACTCACTTTATCTGGATGCCTCATTGTTAATAGTCTCCCCTGCCCAGGCAGCTGTGCCTGTGACAGCAGAACAACATGTTCCCTCCAGTACAGCATGTGGAGTTATTTCATGTCCAACCAGAGATAAAACATAAGCTACTCAAAAGGAACTTCCAAATCACCCTGTAAAAGAAAACTGCAGAGAGACAAGTTGCTGGCAAGAAGAGAGATGAAAGGGTTATGTTAAGGACTTATTGACCATATTTCTCTTTCATCGGGCTGGATTATGCAATCTGCCAGGTGCAGAATACTTGCAGTTTCTAAGAGCTGAGCAAGCATTACAGATATGTGCGGAGCAAATACCTTCATTTAAATGGCGTGCTGGGAAAACAAAGTCATTTTGCATGGAGGTCAGGATGCGGAGGGAACAGGTGGCAGACGCAGATATTTTGGAATGGTTCTTCCACACTTTGGAGCATGCAAGGGAAAAGATTTAATCTGAATTGTTACAGGGGTCGGTGGATATTTCCCTTCCTTATTTAGACATATTTACTGAAAAGGGAGTGAGACCACCTGGTAATATATTTTTGAGCTTAAGTACTCCTGCAGGGCAGGGCTGTGGGGAGCTGGAGACCGGCCCTGCTGCAGCGTCACTGGAGCAGGGACTGACGGTCCCAGGGGGCTGAAATGGGGTCCTGGGCTGTGGGCAGGGTGGGGGGAGCCCTGGGGAGGGGTCAGGGACCCCTAAAATAAAGAAACGGTTTGCACTGGATGCCAAACTTTGAGTTGGCTACATTTAAATGAGGTTAATCCCCCATAGCAGATCTAGGCTTACTCTGTCTAATGCTTCAGGAGGAATTTTATCAGGCGATGTTCTCACTAGCCGATTTGGGAATCTTAAACTTACTTAAGTGCTTGTGTTTTCTTTACCCTAGCCCTTTGTCACTTGGGTGATTTGTGCCAGCCATCTGGTAGCAGATGTCCTTTGCAGAGAGCTGTGCAGCAAAAAGGCATTAAACACTTTAGTCTTCTCGGCATCATCTGTTTAGATCTTTCCTCCCCTCGGCGTAGCAGACCAAAGCTTTCTCAGCCTTCCTCCTACTATTAGTGCAATTACAGAAGGATTTCCTGTTACTCCTTACAGTCACAGCCTTTCTGCTTTTTCTCTCCCTAATTGCGTGTTGCTCTCTTACTGTTGCAGCCATGCTGGGGGTTTTAGGGTTCTTCTTCTGCCCCCAGGTGGGTAAAAGAGCCTTCCACAGTGGTGGCTTGCTCTCCCATCCTCTGGTCTCCTGGTTTATTTGTTTCCCTCTGACTTTACATATCACCCTCTGAGGTTGGTTGAAATCTGCTTATTTTGAGTATCTATTGCCTCATACTCTTCCTCTTTTCAGAAAATAGGGAACTCCACAACTTCAAAACAGCCCAGGCTGTCCCCATCGTGATCTCTAAACTCGTTGCACAATTAATCCTGGTGTATTATTTTTCTAAGTACTTAAAGCACTTCATCACCACTCCTGTCCTTTGGATGTAGAAATGTAAAAGCACTCAGAAATCAAAATAAACATCATGTCTCTTGCTTTTGTGTGCTGAAACAGTTGCTCACTGATGTGTTAGCATATGAAGAGGACAGAAAAATTTCTTTTATTATTAAATAATGTAAGTCACCCTTGGTACGATAGACTCACGGTTCAAAGATAAAGATAAATACAACTCTCAGGTCTTGCATTCTAATTGAGCAATCTGTTGGAAACATGAAAACTGCAGACAGCTTTTAAAGAAGTTGTTTGTACTTTCACTTTGGTTCTCTTCAAAACTGCACAATAATGGAAATCTAAAGGATCTCACCCCCATTCTAATGACACCAATGGAGAATTTCTTGTGCTCATTGGTAGGTTTTCGCTATGACTGAAAGTATGGAGCAAAATAAGATGTTCACTATTTTAAGTTAAATCTCAATAATCAAAATTGGGAGGGATAATTTTATTGTTTGTTTAGAGCCATAATATTATTATGTTTATGATTGCTATCTCTTATTTTGTTGGCTTTAGAAGAAGCAGAGTGTTCTTAAAAAAATACCATTATTAATGATCATGTGCAGGGGTCTTGTAAAATGTAGACTGTCTAAAATACCCCTCTAAACCACAAATAATAGTGTTTCAGCATTAGCTTTAGCTTCACTGTCTTTCTGAGTAATTCATACTGCTTTAAAAGCTTAACAAACAAATTAAAAATTTATGATAAACAACAAGTTACCAAACTATTGGCACAATTCTGTACAAGCATAGTTCAGAGCTAGGAAAAGAGGAAAAACAATGGAGGAGGTACAGGACTACTATGTCTTATTCATTTTCCTCTCTTCATGGGCAAGATGGAAAAACACAAAAGATGTTTAGAAGGGAAGACAAAGCAATATTTTTTATCCCCTGCTCTTCATTTTCTCAGTCAAAAAAGAATTACAAGCAAAATGTGGACTGACATCCCCAAAACTCTGAGAAAAATTTGGGTGAATATTTCTAAGTGCAAAAGCATGCTTTTCAAAATCAATGTTTTGATGAAAATGAAATTGTACCAGTATTTTAATGAAAAGATCTCTGAAATTAAAATAATGACCTGAAGCAAAAATTATTTCTAATATGCCATAAACTGTTTGCATCTGCGGTTGTGCAATGGCAGCAAAGTATTTCTGGATTTTTGCTTGTTTGTTTTGGGGAATACTTTGCAAATGGAACTTGTACCATTCTGGGCAAAGATGAGGCAAAGTATGGTCCTGGGATGCCCCACAAAACTGTTTTGTCCATCATTGGAGAGAGACGCAGCATTTATAAAAGGCAAAGTAACAGGTTGATAAGGATTTTGCCCAGAAACCGGAGAGTGATGAAGCGAGTGAGAGGTGTGCTTATTTCAGCAGATCTTGATTTAAAGCAGAGGTAAGCTGGTGGCTGAGCAGTCCGGCACCTATTCCCCACGGCAGCGAGAGGAGCTGCGTGCCGCGGCAGTGCCGTGTGTTGGCATTCCAGCTCCTGCTCCCAGACAAAAGGAGCTTTCATTTAAACTGAGAGGTATTGAGTAACGAGCCTCCGCACAACACAACAAACTGAACACAACTGTCTCAAGCGAGGCTCTATTAAAGTACGGGAGATTTGCCATGGCCCCATGATTTATCATTTTAATTGGAATAAGACAGATTCCATCAACGATTACGGAGCAGAGCAGCAAGAAATGTATGTTTTTCTTTAGCAGCTGTTATTACGCAGGATAGACAAAGAGCTAAGGTAGGAGAAAAACCCCTTTTCAGTGTAAACAGATATCCATCTAATCTGTAGAAGACGTGCAGGAGAAGAAGGGAAACAGGATCTTTCAGATACAATCAATACTGAAGAAGCAAAATCATGCCTTTTCCAGAGCCCTAATATAGCTACAGCCATCCTTCCTTACCTCTTACAAATCCGGTGCTAGTGCTACAGTAACTTCCCTCCACTTCTTGTTGGCATATTTGAACAAGAGATTTCAAAGAGTGGTTCTTTGACCTTCCCAGGTGCTGCTCATTTAGAGTTTCTTTTTATAGGCAGTAAGTTAAGTAGGGATCAATGAGGACCACCACCAAGCAGGAAAAAACAGAATGCAGCTTAGTACACTGTGTTATAGATCTGGTATTTTCACTATGTTAAATTAAGGATTTTAATATTATGCCTCCATGCTGATATAAAAGACCATAATAATTAAGTTTAAGGTTATAATTTTAATTAATAAATATCATAGCCTACTGGCTATTTTTTCCAATGTCTCATAGCCTTTGCAGAAATGACACATTATTGAGCAGAGGAGCAAAAGACTTGAAGCAGGTTAATTTTTCATGCAAACCGGTTTTCTGCTGTCAAAAAGATCTTTAATGATCCACTGTTTCCTAAACTGAAGATCACGATTCCATCCTCTGAATACATACTGATTTCAGAGCAGACAATGTAAGATTAGGGACCTGGCCATCAGAGTGCAATACAAAACCATGTCTGCAACATAGGCTTCCACATTAGGATACAGGGAGATGCAAGTATCTCTAAAGGTATCTAAAAAATACCTAGCAGATATTCAGCTAGAAATGCCCACAACAGTCAGGAATGGTCAAAAGCCAAATAAAATAAAAAAAGATGACTGTGCCACCGCGATCCAAATGTGAATACTATGATCAGTTTTGGGAAGCAGTGGTAGAAACCTCTTAGAGGTGAACAACAGATACTGGCCAGCTCCCATGTGAGAACACTATACAGATCAAATTTTTCACCTTGGGAAAGGTGTGTGTGAAAAAGACATGCTGGGGACCCAAAAACCCATGGCTGAGATCAAGAAGGTAAACAGAACTATGACTCATTATTCCTTATGATAAGGGACAGTGAATGACAGCAAACTGAAAACAAATTGGTTTGTTGTTTGGGTTTTTGGTTTTTTGGGTTTTTTTACTTAATGCAGAAGTAACTGAGCTGCAGAATTTGCACTTAAAAGTACAAATGAGTTAAGAAAAATAGGTGAGAGAAATTCATGGAGTATAGGTCCAAAGCTGCCTATTAAACAGGATAATCGATGTGCAGTTTATATTGAAGGAAGAGCTAATTGCTAGCTATTCACTGCCTCGGTCAGGAAAGGGGGGGAAATTTGTTGGTTTATGCCTTTTCTTCCAACTTGTTTTTTTTTTCTCAAGCAACCATTGTTGGAAATAGGATTCTGAGCTGTTTCATTAGCTATACATGAGTTGAAAATAAGAAGTTAAATATATGGATTTAAACCACTACAGAAAAAGCGCATTTGTATTTTCATTACAGTTAAGAGTGCTCACACATCTCAGCTGACGAGCTGTCATTTTTGAGTGATGAACCATGTCTACTTTTGATCGTCATCCCATATCCTTCACTGTTGTAGCGCAAGAAAGAATCAATTTTAGTTCTCAAAGCTAAACTTGCTGCCTAGTCCACGCTAATAGTAAAAACATAATCAAGACTAATTCAATGAAACAAATGGGTTGTGGTTAAATAATGTCATGCAGAAACACCAGACAAATCGAAACACCATTTCCCAGAGTTATGTTCCTCTCTAGTCCTGGTAGAGATTGAACCTGAGTGTGTAATATATCATAATTATATCCATTTCTGTTAATCATTTCATCAAAAATACTCAGTCAGTTCTAAATAGTAGGCTAAAGGGTAGGACGCTGACAGTTGCTGTCATGGGTTTGCTAAGTAGGAAAGCAGGAAATCGCCAGACCTCCCCTCTTTCACATCTCTCCCATGCACAGGGGACAGCGAAGAGGTATCTTTTTCCCATGGAAAAAAAACCAACTTAAATTCTAAACTACCTCCTACACTTTCCTGTGAGTTAAAACTCCAGTTGCATCCTGACCAGCTCTTGGCTCCTCACAGTTACCCGCCGTCAACTCAGAAATCTGCAGCACATTAAGAAAGCACAAGTTGAGGACAGCCCAAAGTAAAGTGAATTAGAATTATGACAAATATCACAAGGAATATAATTTTAATTCAGTAAAGCCATTCCCTTTTTATTCAGTGCATTAGCAGAGTTTCCATTTGGAGATGCCAGAGAAACAAAAAAAATGGAAAAGCCAGGCAGAGCTTCTGTTAAAATACAGTGCAGCTTGATTTGAGCATTTATGTATGGTCTTGCCTTCAAAACCTAACTCTGCAAACAGCATGTGAGTGTAACGTGTGGTTTGAGAAAAAAGTCAAATAAAAATAAAAATATATCACATCAGTCAATCTCCATTTCAGGAAGTGATGCAAGCAAAGTCCGCAGCAAAATGTGCCTCCCAGAAATACCCTGCCACCCACAGCATTGTGTAACTTTCCTTTAGCATGAAACATGCTTGGGCTTAGCTACTGTTAGCACCAGTTAATTGCACCCCATGCAACCTTGCTGAAAGTTAAAAAAACAACAAACAGATGATGTTATTTCCCTCCCTCTGCAAAAGTGGGTCTGATTAAACTCCTGTTACAAAGCCCTGCGACAGCAGGAACGAGTCCTGCAGTCTCTGATAGGAAAACTGCCTGCTCCACATCCCACCAAAGTGAATGCAAAGGCTGGTTTGCTCGAGTGCTGTTCGTGTTTCTGATCTTGCCTCTTTTGCACCCCTGCTGCTTCTTTAATTTCAACTTTATTGTTTTGGTTTCATTTCTCTTATTTTCTCTCCCATCACCTACTTTTCTTTTTGTTCCTTTCTAGTCACAGTTTCCAAAACTGAATAAACAAGGAAAAGTACGGTCAGGTGACAAAACTCAACGCTTGACAGTTACTTCTAGGCAACACTGATGCAACAATCGCAGCTGATAAATGACTGTATTACATAATCTTTAATTTGGCTGCCACCACAGTAAGTTTTGCATATAGAGCATCCCACTGCATTACCCCAAACCCTGTGCATATCTACACGGACTATTTCCTGGCAAAGCAACGGCTGCCTTAAAACTATTGCACAAGCCAAGTGGAACTAGAAGACAGCACATTATTTGACACTACTTATCCTGCTCTCAGAATACTCGGTCGTGTTTTTCAGTTGCCCTATTCCTGTGAGGCCATAGCTTCCCATCGCCGCTGCAGAAACGGTTCATCTGCTATTGCTTGCTTGCTTTCTGAGCAGGGCTGGTGGCAGGAAGCCACAATTGCTCCCTGTGTTTATCTCTCCCCATCTCACAGCCCTGACACAGCGAGTCTATTTGGATAGCAAGAAGCTGCGGTAACTAAGCAGCCACAAAATCGAAAAGGGACATTTCCCAGCTACTTGCACTGCTAAGAGTAAGTGCAAAACAAGTTCTTTGTAACAGAACAAGTATATTTTTTAATGTGAATGGAGCGAGAAAAAGGAATAGCAGGTTTTGTGTGGGTGCTTTACTTACATAATCTTAAACTAAATCTTCCTGCTTTAGAATAAAAACTTTTTCCTAGAGACGGTTTTCACTGACAAGGATATTAGCAATAACTTCATATTCCAGTTACAATCTCTACCTAATTCATCTTGAGCCTTTCTGTGGGTAGTTCAGAATCGCGCACAGCCCATGTCCCTTCCTTCTCCAGAAAGTAGCTCCCATTTCCTTAGGGAATAACAAAATGCCTGCCTTTATGAAACAGCCAGACCCACTTAACCCCTTCCTGCCATATTTAACACCTCGCCTCCGGAAGAGGCATTTCAAGAAAATACTACCAGATAGTTACAGAAAACATTTAAAGGGGTCAGTTTAAAATGCAAGTTTCAAACCCAGACCTCAGCTTTCCCAAAGGAGGTAGTGCTCAGACCTACGACTTCGGTTCAAGGCCACCCGGGGGGTCAGGAGCAGACTCAGAGCGCAGACCGGGACCAGCATCGCTCCTGGACCTGCCTCCTGTGCTCAGACTATTCCTGTTGTTTTCATTTTTTAAACAATCAATGCTAGTGACCGCAACAGTCTCCAAGAAAGACTAACAAAATGGTGATGAGCCTGCTAGCAGTAAAGTTATTCTTCTATTTCCAGACGGGTTACTGGAAGCAAAAGCAAAATTTTACATCAGTGGTGCTCCCGAAAAGTAAGATTTGATCGTAAAAACATCACCACAGATTTCAGGGGGGTTTCTGCTCACACACAGACTAAGGGTTTGACGAGATCAGGGTCCAGTTTCTACGCCCCAAGCATCATTATCTTCAGTGGACTTGCATTATAAACAATGAAAAGTACATTTTAAAGAAGAAGGGGCTATGCCTGCATTCCTGCAAAGGTAAACTCTGCCTAAACTCTGTGTATGCCTGTCCTCCGGACATCCAGCAGCCAGCGTGGCCCAGCTGGGACAGAGACGATGCTCAGCCTCTCTGCACAGGCCTGGGGAGGTGTTTGTGCATCTCGCACTGATGGGCGAGATTTCCTGGTGCATTCCGGCTGCCTTTTACCGCTTCAGGGATGCAGAGCAGTCATAAAATTTAATTGCCCAATTAAGCAGGCTTTACAGTTCCTTTGCGTTGCTGGATTGCCACAAAGCAGATTGAATAGACTAGTGAATTTGGCCCTTTTTTTTTTTTTTTGTCAGAAAAACATGAAATACATGGGCTAAAGTAACGTAAATAAAGAGGTGGGTATAGCTTGTACAGGAAGGCATGTGTTTCAGTGTTGTGGAACGAGTTACAAGCGAGAATCCTAATCCCTTCTGTTCTCGTTAGAAGATGGCAGAGGGAGCCCCGGCTGTGCAAGTAAAGCTGGCCCAGCCAGGGCTCTGTCGGGGCTCTGAGATGCAAACACTCTCCCACGGCAGCAGAAACAACCTTTTGAGAACAAATCATGGGAAAAGGGGAAAAAAAAAAGCATATAAGCATCAATGACGATTTGCAAGTGGAGGAGTCTAAACTTTGATGGGGAGTAGAGCTCAGTGAAGGCAGCAGCAGGTGAGGGCTCAGACCGGCTGAGCCCACCGCTCTGCCTCTCACCGCCGGCTCGTCCTTTACCAGGTCCCTTTGGCAGCCCCACAGCTTTTCTCCCCACCCACTGTCGGTGAGTTCCTGTTTATTTTCAAGCCTCTTGGTTGTGGGGTGATGCCGGATGCACGTGCCTAAAGAGAGGAGAACAGCAAACACTTTAGGGTGGTGGAGGCCTCTAGAGACAACTTCACTACAAATAAATACTATGGTTATCTAAACACCAGCAGGCATCCCAGTAAAAGTGACTTCATGTTCAAGAAAGCTGCCTGATCACTTCCAGGTTAATATTTTTTTTTATTTAACAAAGCAGTTTGCTGACAATGTAAACTATTAGCTAGAGCAGTGCTTCTCAAACTGCCAGCTGCAGCTACCAGAGAAGCCATGGGAGAGTTCAAAAGGACAAAGCTCACAAAAAGTTAATCAATTCACAATATTTTTATACTAAAACACCAACAATTTAAGGCAGTAAGTATTTTTCTTGATAAGTAGGTGGTATCCAGGGCTTGCAGGATTTTCACGGAAATAGACAAATCAAAGAGAAAGCCACGCTTGCACAAACAAAATAATAAAAAATTGTGAAACGGACCCCATTACCAGCCCCCAGCTCAGCCCCGGTGGGATGGTGCCCCTTTGCTAAGACAGTGCCTGCACTGGGCTCACCCTCAGCCCCCGGCTCATCCCACCTCAAGGAGCAGCCCCGCTCCTCTTGCTCCCTGACAAAGTCAGCCTGAAAAGCATTGTTTTTTAGATCCTCATCAAAGTTCATTACAACATTTTTTCTAGCATTATTTCTGAGTTAGTGAAACTAATGTAAATCAGCAGATTTCTAGTCATTCTTTAGTAGGGATTAGTAGTGACAAAGTTGAGTTAGTGCAAACACACTTCACTTTAGCTTATCCACTATGTAATGATGGGGTTTGAGGTGCTGTTCTCGCTCAGTGGTGATGGAAAAGCTAAGGGAGCTTTAGCATTCACCCCCATGGCAGCCGGCAGCAATGCCGACCCGCTGTGATCGCCCCTTCCACGTCCCAAGGGCACTCACAGTTATTACGCAGGGCTGCGCGCTAGCCCAGCTTCGCCCTCCCCGTCCCCTACCACCCACACGCACTTAGATCAGCACTGAGTCTGTTCCAGGCTTGTCACAATCCTCCGACGAAGTAAAGAGAGACAAAGGGATAAAGGATAAGGAGTGAATTAGCAAGGAGGGGAGAGATGGAAGGAATACATATGTGGAGTGGGAAAGGGATGAATAGATCATTGGCTGAAAAAGCATCCTACCGCAGTTTTCAGTTGTGTTTGGGACGGCATTCAGTAACAAGCACTTCTACAGGACCCCAAACAGATGACCGAAGTTGCAAAGGTCACTTTAAGCGAACTGATTTCAAATCTAGCTCAAATTAGAAGGGCTGGAGGTCTGATCACTAGATAGTTATGCAACGGTCACATGTGAAATCATCAGTTGGTCCTTATAGTGTAGTTCGAGTGGTATGAGCTGGCACTGTAAAAGGTGTAAACCCTCTGTCTGACCTAAACTCTCTGCCCAGTCTTCTCTCTGGAGAGTTAATGCAGGAAAAGCAGAAAGAAAGTGCATTTCTAGATTACTTTCTCATTCTCAGAACAGCCCATAAAGTGGATGTTTGGGAAAAAATAACCACATATATTCTTTAGAGCAGAGTTATATCGTTTGGACCAGAGCTACCAATTGAACAGCCATCACATTGTTACTTAGGGACACATGCCAACAAAATTTGAAATCCAAACATGCAAACATTAACAAGAACCTAGAGACTTTAGATAAAATGTGCATTGCAAACTCTAAGCAGAGAAGTTAGCACTGACACTGCTTTATATAAAGCAAGATTCCAGTTGCTACGGTTTCCAAATGGCCACATTTTGCAAGCAATCAATAAATGCACTGAATTAAAATTAGATCAGGAAGACTGACAGGGCCTGTGCAGCCTCTGATGCTGAAGGCAAGGGCTCTGTGCATGTTCAGTCAGAACTATTGGTTAGTTTGTTTAAGTCTGTATTCAGAGGATTTGATAATTGCATAGAGAAAATTCATGCATGCACAGGCTGAGATCACACAGAGACAAGATGGTCTGTTTTTTAATTTTTCCACAGATGATGGTTTGACTCTTTGTGCTGTTGAAAGGCAAGTATCCTGTCAAGCTCATATGAGATACAACTAACTGCAAAAAATTATGTCAAAATCATAAATCACTATATTGCATTTTAATATTTTATTGAAGCATAATTTAAATTATTTCTATTACACGTGAACTGTATGAATGATGTTTTAAAAATTAATACAATATGGAAAATCTCAAGTGTTCTATTATTTCAATTAAAAAAGTATAAACACCAAATACATTAAAATCAAACTCCAATAGATTTGAAACCTGGTGCTTTCTATGGATAAAAAATTTATTTATATCAGCTCCACACGATGTGGAAAAAATACATAATTATTGTTGAACTGATTTGGGGATGATGGAAGATTGTGAAAAGTTATGTTGATGGCTTACCTATCTAAAACGTCACTGACCATGGAATGGAAATAAATGGTAGAGATTATATGGGACTCTTTTGTCAAAATACTTTAACTCTTAAAATAAATGAGTAGCAACTGAGTCCAGAATGCACAATAAACAGACTTGAAGAGCTTTTAACTCCAATCTTAAAAAAAAAAAAAAGTGTTTATATAACAACAACAGTTCTGAGCATCTTTAAATCCAATGGAATACATTCTTTCAGTCCTTAATACTCTGCTGCATTTGTCCCAAGCACAACCCTGGCCTGTCTGTGAGATACTTCGCCTGTTTGCTTTCAGCCCCTACCAAATAATGGATTTGCTAGAACAGACAGGGCTACTGCCCTTGATACAGAGAGCATGCTAGATGGAAAATAAAAGTTCCAAAGGCTTCCAGTGATAATGAACAGAAGTCCTATTTTCAAAAGTTACAGGTACTTTTAAAAGTCTAATCTAATTAACTTTCAATTAGATACAGACTATGAATCTATGTCATTCTGCAAACAGAACTCAGGGTCCTAAGTTACTTAGAGGCAGAGGTTTTATATTCCTTTGGGAGTTAGGCACCTAAATGCCATATACATTTTAAATGTTTTTGAAACCTGGGGTTCATTTCCCATCTAACTACTGATTTCTGTGTGGTATGAAATCACTAGAGTTTGTATTTCTCTACTTATATTACTCTCCAGACTCCTTCATTTAACAAGACTTTGCAAGCTTGCATCAACAGTATCTTCCACTGTGTAAGACTGCAGGCAATGATGACAGAATCATAGAATCATTTACGCTGGAAAAGACCCTTAAGATCATCAAGTCCAACTGTTAACCTAGCACTGCCAAGTCCACCACTAAACCATGTCCCTAAGTGCTACATCTACACATCTTTTAAATATCTCCAGGGATGGTGACTCAACCACTTCCCTGGGCAGCCTGTTCCAGTGCTTGATAACCCTTTCGGTGAAGAAATTTTTCCTACTATCAAATCTAAATCTCTCCTGGCACAACTTGAGGCCATTTCCTCTTGTCCTATCGCTTGTTACTTGGGAGAAGACACCGACACTCACCTCACTCCAACCTCCTTTCAGGTAGTTGTAGAGACCGATAAAGTCTCCCCCCAGCCTCCTTTTCTCCAAGTTAAACAACCCCAGGTCCCTCAGCCGCTCCTCATCAGACTTGTGCTCCAGGCCCCTCACCAGCTTCGTTGCCCTTCTCTGGACATGCTCCAGCACCTCCATGTCTTTCTTGTCGTGAGGGGCCCAAAACTGAACACGGTATTTGAGGTGCAACAATGATCACTGTGGAGAGATTATTGCTCACTGTTCTGAGTAAGATCTTTGTCTGATGCTATACGGTTGATACACAATATTTTTATTCCTCATGAAGAAAACGTGCCAAACTCAGGGATTCCCATGGAGCCCAGAGCAGCATCTGACCTACAGAAGTGAAACATCCAAGCTGCCTGTTAGAGCATGAAGGGTCATGTACAAAGCATGCATATCTCACACTGTGAGAGGTGTCTTGCTTTGGCAAGGCATTATTATTTCTCTAGTGTCTATTCAATGTCTGTATTCAATAAATAGAGGAAATTTTTACTTCATTTCTTCTACAGTTTGAAATGCATATGGGTCTCCTATTCTGTAGGGAAACTATAATTTCTGTGCTGATGTGCTCAGTGGTTTGGTTTTTTTTTTTCCCCAGCTCAGTTTTTTCTCATATTGAGATATTGTACTTTTTCCTTGATTTTGATTGCCATAAAATTAAATAAGTTACTTAGATTTTTAAAAATACATATTTTCCTTTTGTTGTAGTTCATAGATGCAATGCTAGTACCATCATTTCTATGATATTTATTTTGGAAAGATAATACATTCCAGAAAAAATCATGAGGTGGTCTTTCTAACATTTAGATCAGTCATAACCCTTAAAGGACACTTTTATAAAACCAATAGCTGAAGAAGAATATGGATAAGATGAAATTTTCAGCAAAGCTGAAATTTGGATGGAATGTAAATAGGAAGAGAGTGCAGAACGGATCTCTGTTGAAGAGTTGTTTACAATTTAGGTGTGATTCTTTGTAAGGAATGGATGATAAAAGTTCATGCATCTGGTTTTTTTTAAACTACATTAAGAAAGTCACCAAAGCAATTTCTTTTGCTTCTTAATCTGCTAATCACAATATATGTGTCACTACACCACACCTACGTTAATATTGTGGAAATACACTTTCCAGAAATACTTTTTTCTAAGATCAGCAAGAAGCTATAGGTAGCACCATCAGAAAAAAACCAAACAAACAAACAAACAAAAAAAACTGGGTCAAAAGCTCCTGTAAAATGATGATATAAACACTCAAAAAAGAGTTGTGTTAAGACACTATAGATGATAAGCTGCTATGACTGCTGCATTGCTGGAGGCTACTGCCTGAGCAGCAGAGCTGGTGTAAGGTTTTTAGCCTAAGATGTCGACTTTGCATTGAAATAAACTGGAATCCACCTATTGTTTGCCATTCTGTCAGAGAACTGACCCCCACCAGACAGGGCAACAGTTTCTTGGAGCGTCCGAAGCACAGCTGAATGAGGACAGATGACAATTCACAAAACAGGGCATTTCAAGGGACCTTGAGATTTTAACAGGATTTGATGAAGCAGATTTTAAAAGAGAAGGAAAAGTTGGTATGCATATACTTAACAGTTAAGACAAATGTGTTTTCTGGGTTTGCAGTAAAACTAAAACCAAAGGACTAGAAGGTCAGCGTGGTTAACTTCATAGATCCTGAAAAGCAGAGTTAGTTCCTAGTTGAAACCCACCAGTAACAGTCTATAGTCTCTCTCTTACTTTACTCTATGAGTGGTCAACTCCTGTGTTACATTTCATCTTCCTTAGAAACTAAATTCTTCTGAGCAAGGACTGTATCTTCCTATGCAGTTTTATGACATGTAACAAAAGCTGTTTATAATCCTCACTAAAGCCTTTGGATGCTACTGCAGTAAAAAGAAGAAACACCATGTACAAGAGCAGCCAACGAGTATCCCAATGATGTAATTATGATGGTATTTCTATCAAAAGGACAATGGACTACTTGATGAGACTTCCATTTGTATGAATGTTCCAGTCCATCATCATAGGACACGTATATAATTCTTTTACTTTGTGTGCAAAACCTTCTCTAGAAGAACAAAGTACCTCACTAAATGTGAACTTTGTCTGCATAAATAAAACCATCTGGTTTGATGTCTAACCATCTGGTTTGTCTAAAGTTTATAGTCTCCTGAGTGTTATTCACAGGCCCACATATGATCAAGCCTCCACCGACATTTTTATTTGGTAAAAGCTTTCCCACAGCACTTTATTTTTTCTATCTGTTTTTGATCTTGTAAAAAAAAGTCATTTTAATACGTGTGTTGTAATACTGCATGTGTTTGTGTTTCTGTGAACTGTGTGTAGATCTCCTAGTGGGTGGATATTACGGGCTAGATTCTCTTGGGAACAGTGGAGGAAAGAACTACAAAAGAGCCATTTGGAGATACCAGACCCTACGACTTCTTCACCACTGTCCCTGAACAAAGGGCTAGGTGAGGATGGACAGATTACGTTAAAATGCATCAGCTATTAACATGTAACAAGGCATTGAGAACTGACCTCTGTCTCAGTTCAAGAGCTACAGCTGGTAACAGGCAACAACCACTTTGTCAATCCTACACGGGATGGGGACTCTGCTGGGTTTGACAGTTCCATGATTCCTGGCAGCACGCAGTGTCCAGATAACCTAGCCGTATTCAGCCCTGTGTGAATAAAATGTATAATTATTTTCACTTAACGCTACAAGCTAGACAGTCACTACATTTCTGCTCGCTCTCTCTGCTGTATAAACACAAGATTTTCCATCCGGAGCCCTTACAAAGCCTTGCCAAAAGGGTTCATTCTCCTTCAGAGTTCAACTGCTCCAGTTTCTGGAGAAAATGTCTCAGTTCCCTGGTAGGTCAGTAAGTACACAGCAGTTCACGAGCTCTGATACTTCTGCCTTATCTGCCCTCTTACCACAGGCAATGGAAAATGTTTCACTTGAAACAACAAACAGATTCAAAATCAGAAATAGAAATGACCTCAGTAGAGATTAATATTAACTTCACAGAAACCTACATCTTTCTGCTCTAAACCACGATTGATGTTTCAGCAAATTAAACATGTGCATAATTAATAGTCTATTTCTGCAGTCAGTAACAATAATCACATTTTTTCATCTACCTAGAAGGTAGCAACTTTCTGTATGCGTTACATCAAAAGTGAGATTTAAAGACAAATGTAAACTTACAGATCATGGAGTGCGATACCGTATTTGTAATATGAGCATAACTAAACCAACTGGGGCAAAAATCCTGTATTTTAAAGATGTGCAAAATAGGTGCCCATTTTAATGGTCACTCTTCCCCAGATTTCTTTAACACAGAAAAGTAGAAAGGATCCCAACAGGCCTGTGGAAGCTAAGACCCAGGACAACTTTCTCTGCAGAAGAGTTGAGAGAGGGCAGCTGGATCCCACTGGACCCTGCTGTGTTTAGTTTCTAAAAAAGGGAACTAAACTGAGCAGCAGCCTCCAGGGGCAGCAAAATACAGCAGGAAGCTTGGAGAAGCCATTCTGTTCTAAAAAAATAATTGTTTCATGTACATGATTCTATTTACTTGTTAGCTTATTTGTCTATCTCGGGGGTACTGCGTTGTTGCCCGGTCAGCTTCTTACAGCTTTGATTCCTGTTGACATATGTAAGTGTGAGTGTATGAGCTCACGCACACATACTTAAGAGCAGCTTCTGTGGATGTACAGGAGAAGAGTTTTCAGTAATTCTAATTTACTGTTAATAAATTTCACTAAAGCGTTGTATACTGCAACAGAGGTCAAACAAAGATGAAGTCATATTCCAAATCTAAGTCCTAGACTTCTAGATTTTATCCTTTAATATATGGACAGATTCTAAAATGAGCAGTTAATAACACTATCACTTTCCAGCTAAACTATGTTAACTGATAATATGAATTTCCAGCGATTGTAAATGGGATGCACGTTGTAAATTTAAGTCACATTTTTCAGATTCTAGCAGCAAGTCAGGTAACAGAGCTAAAACAATGAGCCTTAATGTCTGTCTATATATTCAAATCCAAGATGGGCTTTGTATTTCTTTTGTTTATTGTACTGAAAGAGCTATCCCATTCATTCAAAACTAAAGTTGAGACAATCATTAATTGTGATTTTTGCCAAGTACCGATGTTAAAGGTGGGTCCTGAGTAACCTATAGTATTGCTAATTATTTACGTGTAATGAATTTTAGTGTGAATATGCCTATCACTGTCTCAATTTCTACATTACAAATTGGCTTGTTTTCAATCTCAATGTGACATTGACATTTATGATCTGCAAATGGGAGTCAGTATTCACACCAGTCAGGATAATCCATATCCTTATGTTCCAGAGCTTATGCTATAGAGTTTCCTTAAAGAAGGATAATTAAATCAAAAATTTTGCTTTAGATTTTAAATATTTTCTTAGGGAAAAATATTTATTAATATGAAAATCTTGTGTGATCCTTATTTGTTTTCAGAACATATTTCCAAGAGCTGGGAATATTTGTTTTCTGGCATGCATCAAACATTTTTCCATTGGTCACAGCATTCTTGCACTAATTGAGTTTAGAAAACTCTTCAGCTGCTGCCTGAATGAATACGATCTGTGAAAAGCAAGCATCAGAAATAATGGGATCCATTAGCTAATTACACTTTATCATCAAACATGCATCAGTTGCAAAATGTAATATGAGAACTATATTCTGGTATCCCAGCTCTTTCAGATTGTAAGAGCTGTCATAAAAAAAGCACGTCCGTATCTTCTTTCCTGAAATACTGCATACTTCTCAGTGAAGGAACCCACTGATTTTCAAAAGGTATAAATCTGTACAAGACAGAAGCCTTCTGAAGCGTATAAAGATGATTTTGCTGTCTGAAGTAAAAACTTCAGGGAATATGCTTTGTTTATCATGCATGAAATATGAACAAATCTTTGCTCTGGTTAAAATCATCCACTCTGCTAAAAAAACCCTACAATGTATAATCCAATGGTAAATTGGGACGTTTAGGTACAAGGCGTGGATTTTTTTTTTAAATGTTATTATGGACTAGGTAGAAGAAATGTTTCTTCATACTTCCCCTAAGCGCCCTTTACTTTTACAATGATTTTTTTTTTTATTTTCTATGACAACATACATAGAAGTAACTGACCATAATTTGCCATAGCTCTCACCTTTCTATTAATGCTTCAGATAATACAGGAGGAAGATAATCTCACTTATTCTCACACTATTTTTCCATGGAGAGCACTGTCTCTCCTTTAAATAGGAAGAAATTTAGAGTCACATTACAGCTGGCCTTGTTAACATATTGACCTTGACTCTTTGTTGCCTTACACTCTCGGTAGCTACATACCTCTGTGTTAAGTGGAAGCTAAAATGCCATCCTCTTGGAATGTTTACCTTTTGAACTTACATGTGAATTTGATTTGAAAGATGACAAGGTCCAAGTGGAGAATGAAGATCATGATTTCACATGGAAGTCCAGTCACTTGCTACTTTAAATTCCAAACTACCTAAAATTCCAGAAAAAAAACCCCACACAAACACATAAATAGCAAAAATCTTCAATAGATTTGACTCCTGAATAGGGATGCCAAACAAAATCTCTGTTAGCACTCAGGTAACAAATAAGTATACATTTAAAATTCACTGGTTGCACTACATCAGGCTGACAGTATTGGTGGGCAGTGGAGTGACACACAGGTTTTGTACTGCAGTTTTCCATACGCTCCACACTGGCAAATTTCCAAATGAACAGATTGGGTGCTGCTCCGCTCAGCCCAGCTCACTGACTCTGCTTAGTCCACCTTTGCCCATCTCCTGCCATTCCCTTCCTGCCCTCCTCCCCATGGAGCCATGTTACCTACACAACATTTGTGCTCCTGTCACAAAGTGAGGAAACAATTGGAGACATCGTCGGAGACATTCCCCTATAGCGCTGTGCCCTGCTGCCATACCCTAGCTGTTTCCAGCAAACTGACAGAGCAGCAGTGCATGTGCCTGGTCTGTGGGAGGAGAGTAGGTCACAGCAACATCTTACACCACAGCGTGCAATGAGGTCAAAGCAGCTCCAGTGGAAGAGGTCAGGCAGTGAGAGACTCTCAATCCCTTAAAGCCTCACTAAACACCATGTAAAAGATTTAGTAGTTGTAAGATACTTGCTGGTACAAAGATACACAAGAGATCATCTGTTAGTACAGTACAGAATCGCTGTGAAATCAAGGACTTAGACTTGAGTCAAATCCACCTATTTTTCCTCCTGCTAGGAATTAATAAAAACACCCTATCGAGATGGGTTCAAACCTGTCAGCTTTCTCTTGAAATGCTCTTTCTGGTAAGAGTGGTTTACCAGAAAATATGCCTTAATTTCTCTGGGCCCGGTTATTCACTGTTTTGCATGCCATGTAACTCTTCACGCTGGTGCAAAGTAAGGTTAAAACAAACAAAAAAAAAGGCTGCCAAACAAGTGCCTTCCATTCCACAGGTGCAATTATTTTACAAATAAAAAGGAAGTGAAGACAAGAGTTTGTAGGTGGTGCTTGGAGATTCTTACTATGTTATTCTTTTTGAAATCAGAAATATGTTACTATTTTAAAGTATTCTGTGCTCAGTAAAACTAAGTAGTGATATTGTTGGACTTTTCTTAAAAGTATAGTATCTTACCCGAGGGTTTTTTCCCATTCTGGTATCTTTCTTTTTGTTTCTTTTGTATATGGTGGTATTTATGATCTAATTCTCTCTTCCCATGTTACAGCTTAATTTCTGTGGTAGGTGGTTTCTAAATGCCTTTTAGCTCCTATTCCCATTTTTATGCTAGAAAGCAAAGGAAACAAGCAGCACAAAGCCTTTAACCTTATCTTCCAGGCAACACTATCAATATTTGTTGGTTATCTTCTTATTTTGCTAACAGAAAGATAAATGTGTGTAGGCATATCACTGGTTTTATTCCTCCTTCTAGGAGGAATGTTTTTAGTTCCAGGAAGAACACGCGGCAGATGAACACCCAAATGAGGATGAATTTTGAAGGACGTTAAGAAAGCATGCTCCCAAAATGTAAGCTTTATACAAGCAGACTTTTGAAAACCCCCTATTTAATAGCATACTTGGTATTAAAACACAGGTCTTCATTAGCAGACCTCAGATAATGCCCACAAAAGGAACAGACTTAGACTTGCTTTCTTTTCCTTTCAAAGTGCCCTGAACACCCAACAAAACTCAGTTACTAATGGCTCACCTTTGGGTTGATCGTAAGTCTTAGTTGAACCTTTTTGTCTAACTGGGTTAATTAGGTATTATGTTTTCTCTTTTTCACCTAAATAAAGGTTTTGTAATGTCTAATATTTCAGCTCGTGTAGCTGCTTTCATTATGCAAGTAAAAGATTTATCTTATACAGAGCAACCTATTTTCACCAAATCTGTACAAGCTAAATTGGTTTTGAAAATTTCACTCTTCTGTGAAAACTAACTGAAATTGGCCAACAGGCTGGCAACCATTCCCCTTCCCCGGTGATGGGGAAAGAGTGGCTGATAGACACGTGTGACTGCATAAACACTGTTCCTTAGGAAACAGCCTTAAAAAAAAAAAAAAAAAAAATCACTTTCCAGGTCACATGTTAAAGCTTTGTACAATTGGGGGTTTGAGATGTGCTAAATCTTACACGTTCTGCACAGTACTATTCACTTGAATAGAACTAATCATTCAAATTGCATAAAGCTAAGTGCTTGTTTAAATCCTCACATGACTGATGACTAATGTTCAGTATTGAAAATCCTGTCCAAAGACAAAGGAACTGATTGTTTCATTTGAGCAGTCAACCTTCTAATTAATCATAGTAATTTAAATCTCTATCGTTTAAAACTTCTGAGAAGCATGACCTTGCTTCATCGATAGATTCTGCTTTTGTCCTGGAAATGTTTGCGTACCGAATACCAAGCCTTAGAAGTAAAATATTTTCAGTCTGAAAGTGACTTAAATTCCATGTTTTATGACAGATATTAAGGAAAACAGAGATAAAAGCTCAAATTGATGGTGCTCCGTGGACACCCTGAATCTAAAGAGAACTCCTCGACTTGCTCTTACACATAATGGTCGCTGACTATTCAAGTGGGTATAAACAATTGCCTGAATATGCCTCATCATACAACGCCAGAATAGAATACAGGTTTTAATGCTTCAACCTCTCCAGCAGTTTACCAAACTTTAAAACTAAAAAAGCTTTGTAGTTTGTACTGCTGCATCTCAATATTCACAGAATGACTGTAAGCCTCTTGGGGAAGGCATCGTTTTGTCCTCTTTATACCAGAAGCCCAGCTGGGTTCTGCTTGTCACTGGGATACCTGACAGAAGGTCCGCTATGGTGTCAACACTGGATGTGTCACAAGTAACGGACGATGAAGCCTCTCGCGGGCTGTGCATCCTCGCTCTCCCTCTCAAGAAGTCCTTCAAGCTGCTGTAATCCATGCCAGAGCTCGGGCAGTGAGTGAGCCCCCTCCCCAGCCCCACTCTATAACCTCACCCGTTTGAGCCGGGGCTGCCCTTCTCTTCCCGGGGAGAGGCAGAGCCGCGGCGGGACATCCCCGACCTGCCAGGTGGAAAAGCGGCAACATTAAGCCTGCGTGCAAGCTTCAGGGGACAGAAGCTGGTTTCTGGAAGGGGGACAAGGCCTACCCACCGCTTACGGAGTCTGAGGGGACTGCGGCCCTTCACACCACAAGGTAAACGCGAGGTAATTCTGTGTGCGGCCAAAGTTACTTTAAAAAAAAACACAACAAAACAACACAGAGCGAAGCGGGGAGGCGGGAAAATACGGGGTGACCCCACACCGCCGCGCCGAGCCTTACAGAAGCTCCGGTCGGGTCCGGTCCACCCCATTTAACCCTGCCCAGCACCCACCCAGCCGCTCCGGCCGGCCTGCCGCAGGGCCCAGGGGCCGCGCCTCCCGGCCGGTGAGGAGACGGCAGGCACAGCCCCTCCAGAAGGAGCCGGAGAGGCAGAGACTGAGGCGCGGCCCCTCCGCCGGGCCTCGCCATCGTCCCTCCGGCCCCAGGGACGGCGGTTAACGGAAGGCGGTCGCCCGGCGCTGCCGTAAAGCGCGGCCGGACGGAGGAGCGGAGAGGGGCGGGCGGCGCACGCTCTCTGTCGCACTGCCGGAAGACGGTGTTGCGCTTTGCGGCGCGGGCGCCCCTGAGAAGAGGCTGGGAAGCCCCGTTCGGCCTTTTCCCGGTGCCGCCGCTGAGGGGAGGGTGAGTGTCCGGCGGGCTCCGGTCTCGGCCGCCCCGTTCGCGCCCTGCTCCGCCGGCAGCGCTAACGCCGCCTCCCTCTCTCTTGCAGGAGACAGTCATGCCGGCCAAGGGTCCCCTGCAGAGCGTCCAGGTCTTCGGGCGGAAGGTGAGGCCGGGGCGCAAGGCCCGCTCCGTTCTCCTCCCTCTCGGGCTGGGCCGCGCCTTGTGGCCTTACGCGCTCGGGGTCCCTCGGCCCCAGCTCGGGAGCGGCGGCGGTTCCTCGCCGGGGCCGTGTTGGTGGGGGCCTGCGGTGGCGAGGCCTGCGCGGCAGCCCCACGTGTCCCGGTCCGAAGGTGGCGGAGCGCGCCGTGTCCTCGGCGGACGCGGGGGGGTGTGGGGGAAGGATTTGGTCTCGTTGGGAGTGGGCCCGGGACTTCGGGGTCGGAGATCTGCCCGGCTCGCTCGGGAGCGGCCGCCGCTGTCGTCTCCAGGCCACTGGGGCCCGGATCGTCGTTGCCGGTGGCCGACAGCCGTGTTAATGAGGTGGTGGTGGGGAAGATGAAGCTCGTACTGTGGGCATCCAGTGGCTCGAGTTAATTCTAGGGGAAGATGAAGTTTGTGCTGCGGGGATCCAGTGGCTCGAGTTAATTCTAAGTAACAGGCTGTTGTGAGGAAATGAGCCGCAAAAATACCGTGTTGCAGAATGGAGAGGGCACCTTTTCCTCATTTATAACTAAATCTTACGCGTGACTATATGGTATTTTAAACTGTAAATTAAATATAATTTTATTAAGATGGTGCCTTCATACTTCGAGTGAATGCCTGGGAACATAAGGAGTGGTACTGTTTTGTGTAGTGTGAGACACTAACCTTGGGCATAGGACTACGATTTTTAGGTTGTTAAATAGAAATTCACTTCACACCGCTAGTGCAAAAGTGAAATGCTGCACTAATACACATTTGGATTTTTAGAAAACAGCAACTGCTGTTGCCCACTGCAAGAGAGGAAATGGCCTCATTAAGGTGAATGGAAGACCTCTGGAAATGATTGAGCCCAGAACTCTGCAGTATAAAGTAAGCATCTGCCCAGCCTCCCCCTGCCCCCACTTTATGTGTTAAAAAAACCTTTATATGCATAATTGATTGGGGATGGAGAAGAGTTGCTTGCCTTACTGGCAGTACTAAATTTTTGGTTGTGTGTTACCTGATCACCTAAAATGTAGACACTGTTACAAAAATTCAGAAAACTGTCCTTCTGTGATTGCCTCGTTGGGAAGGGTGAGCTTTTTTCTTAACTGGATTCATGTATGTTAATGTAATTATGTGAAGTATTTTCAGCACTTCACATCCATTTTCTAAATTGAAATGGATGACTTAAACCCCTCCTTTTTAAAAGGTTGTTTAGGACTTAATAGCTGTTTGAACACTGCTTAGAGAATCTAAAACTGACTAGAGAACTAAAAAGTATAATAGTGGAGAAAACCACCTACAAATTACTTCAGGTCTTCAATTTAATAAACTTGATTTATTTTTCTGATGTAGTTAATGGCATTGTACTTAGAACTATTGCCTTGCTCTTAATTCCTGTGTGCATATGCTTTGCTATTAAGATTTCTGAAACTTTAAAAAAAAAATAATTCAAGACTTCAGTAAATATTTTATAACAGCAGTAGTAAATGTTAAAGAGCTCTGCAAGAGATGTAGTTAATTTGGGCGTGCGCTTGTAAAATCAAGGCTCTGTTTTTCAGAACATTCAATAACTTCACTTTTGGTAAACCTACTACAAGCTCTGATCTTTGTAGTTTCTGATCACAAATGAATTTTCTTTCTGTGTTTTGTTTTCCAGCTGCTTGAACCTGTCCTCCTCCTGGGGAAGGAACGGTTTGCTGGGGTTGACATCAGAGTCCGTGTAAAGGGTGGTGGCCATGTAGCACAAATCTACGGTATGATTTTTGGTGGGATCTCTGGTGTGGGCTAGAACGGGTCAAGCCACATATTTTAAGAGGCTTGAGTTTAGAATAGTAACTTGCGCATCTCGATGTTCTGTTTCTTTTTCCACTGCACAAATGCAGTTTTTCCTAAGCCTTATTGGTTATATTTTATATGCAAAGCTGTAACATCTGGAGTGAGTTGAGTGAAGTAAATTGATGAAGTTTTGAGGAAATGTGAGGAAATGATCTGTGTGTCTTGCAGTGTGACAGGACAGTTCCAGTGCAGCTGGGCACAAAGATTTTGGGAGGGGAAAAGGGAAGTTATCACTAGAAGTTATGTGTTTAGTTGTAAATTTCCACGTTGTTCAGAAGCATCTTTCAGCTGACCTGCAAAGCTAGGCAGTTCTTTTCCCTTGCAGAGAAGATTGAGAACATACTTGCATTAGTTGTTGATAGGGTTGCTCTTTACAAATGATAGATTTGTTCTGCTGTTTCAGTTTGGGTATAGGTTAATGAAGCGGAGCTGAAGCTGCATAAAGAGCAGAGACATGTTTCAGTCTCAAAGTTGATTGCATTAATTTTTCAGAAAATTCAGATTTTCATCAAAATCCTGATCTTGATGTTCTGGCAGATAACAGGCTAACAACATCTTTACATTTACTCCCATACTCCTGGTTTGAGTTCTGACTACTGTGTTACTATGCTACAGGCTTGTTTTATTGAGGTGTGCCAGAAGAACTGCTCATACTGTCCTGTTGTCCCTTTTGCCTCCTTAGTGTTTGAACACACTGATCAGTTTTGTCCTTGTTGAAAAGTACAGCTGCTTCAGAGGATTGTTTCTAAGGATTTTGAAAGTTGACTGCTCAGTAGAGGATGAACCTATGTTAGTACTCGGGAGAGAAGGTGATCAGACTGCCCTCGTACAATTCCTTGGCTAGCTGGCAGTTGTCAAATCAACACATGAACTGTGGGTGGCCTCTTGGCATGGATTTCTTCAGATTTGCCAAAGTAAAGGTCATGTGGGGTATGTGGGAGGGGAGATTAAGGAGGGAAAGGACAATTTGGCAGAAAACAAGACAGCAAGTGTCTCAGGTAACTGGCACTTTGTGTTTAAGTTTTAAATACATTTGCAATCCTTACTGATCCATTATCTTTTTTTTAACAGCTATCCGTCAAGCTATTTCCAAAGCATTGGTGGCTTACTATCAAAAGTGTGAGTTGTTTTGATTATTGTATTAGCCTTGAGTGGAAATGTATGGCTTCTGGTAGTTTTGGTGCAAAAAATGTTAATATGGATTTGTTGCATGTGAAACTTCTTGAACTGAAGTTTTGGTTTTTTTAAACAGATGTTGATGAAGCTTCTAAGAAAGAGATCAAGGATATTCTCATCCAGTATGATAGGACTCTGCTGGTTGCAGATCCTCGCCGTTGTGAATCCAAGAAATTTGGAGGACCTGGTGCTCGTGCGCGCTACCAGAAGTCTTACCGTTAAAATACTTCTACGGTCATGTGACAGTCAATAAACATAAAGAGAATTTGATAAATTTCATGTTTCTAAATTGCATTTTTCTGTGTGGGTAAATAGATTTTTCACTGTGTGTTAACTTAAGATTGATACACAGGTTGATCGGTATTAAAGTAAAATCAGAGGGCTGTGGGCAGTTCTCTTTTATCCCTTCTAGTAAGTAAGTCTAGATAGATATGGTCTTGGGAATAAAGAAAAGCTTTCTCCTGTTAAGTGTGTGGTTATCAGAACATAAAGAAGGCTTGCATCCTATTTTTTTGTGAGTACATGTGAGTGTAGCAGTTCATTAAAGCAGAGTTCAGTCTGTGCCTTTCTGGTAAATCTAAACAAACGTGGACCTCTTCCAGTACCTGGATGGCCACTCTTCCTGGTGTTTGAACCAATGTGAGTAGCCTGTGTTCTTCCCATGTGAAAATGTCTGAGCCTGGTTACAGACTTAGTCCGTAATGCATACGAGCGTGGATCTGATTCCTAGCTGGTAATTTCTGTATCGTGTGTTATGTGACTTGCTTTAATACGCCGTCCTAGTGTAATGCAGCGCATTAAGCATCTTTCTGCGTATACTTCTGCACTGGCAGTTCGTGTTCTTGCGAAGGACTTCTGTTTTCCTTGTATATTTATCTGAAATACCACACTGAGAGTGAAGTTCTGAACACCACTATGGAGTATTATATGGTAATGAGTATTGTCCCATCTGCATGAACTGCTTTTGTTTGTGCTTGCGTAGTGGTTAGTGGCAAGGAGTTTATCCCCTTGAGGATAACTCCCTCAACGTAGTGCTCCAGTGGGTATTCAGGTGGCTCTTCTAATGTTTGTATTTAAAGTTTATGTCAAAACCAAAGTAATTATGGGGGCGGGGGAGGGAGGTTTATTGAACTCTTGCCATACCAGATAATACAGAGGCAGAGTTCTGGATTAGTATGTCTAAATGTAGGGAACTTTTTTTTAAATAACAAACCCCATATATTCTGTTTCAAACTAGTATTTTGTAAATGTAAAACATAAGGATTTTGTGTTACATATAAGATTGGGTCTAAATGATTCATCCTTCAACCACAAGTTCATGCAGTATACACACAGAGGGATGTAGACCTGGAGAACAACATTAAGTGATTTAATTAAAAAAAAAAAAAAAGGAAAGATCCCTTTGGAAGCCAGATGGTTGCTTACGTCATGAGCTAGGTGAGGCAATTTGAAGGCCTTAGGGAAGTAAGTGGGAAAAACCAGGAGCTGAAAATACAACAGTAATTTTCAAAGATCTAGCTAGGGTGTGTGTGCATTAAACCTGAAAAGAAACGTTGGAGAAGTTGCAGTTTCTCGTCCATTGAAACTGAAGATTTTTGTTCTGGAAGTGATCTCCCGGGGACAAAGAGGAAGAGTAAAGTTGTGAGTAAGGCATGGGCTGTGCCAGCAAAAGGCTGTTGGAGAGGCTGGTTCTGTCCCTCGGATGAGTTGCAAGTAATTGAGTGAGGCTTGGATATGAGCTCACCCAAGAGGCGTGGGCACAGCCCTGGACTGTTCCCTATGTTTGAAAAGCAGTTTGGAGAGGAACTAGAGGAAACGGGAGACTAAGCAACTGAGAGCCTTGCTTCTGATGTATTGCTCTCTAAGCGTGGTATTTTTGTGTCTGTCGTACGCCAATACTGAAAGGGTTACAAGGAGCACGTTGATACTTGAGATTTTTGTTGGGCTTTCTATTAATGAGGTATTTGTTCTCTCACTTTTTTAATGGTAGGTCATTTCAGTGTGCTCGGTCAACATGAAGTTAAACCAGCTTCCTTTGCGAGTTGGGTTGGAGAATTGGAAAGAATAGTACAGTTTTGCCCTTTTGCTCTAGTTAAGGGAAACAGGTGCTCATGGCTTTTTATAGATGTTAATATTTGTTATGGTCTCTTTGCTTCTTCAGTAGAAAGGTATTTAAGGCATCTTCACTGAAGTGTAGTTATTCAAGAGTTAAATGCCTAACTTGAACAAATTCCTTCTGAAAAGGAATTCATCCATCCATCTCCCATTTTAGCTGTCAGGGTGTGCCACAAAATCCTGCATTACATGACCTGAATAGAAGTAGAACGCTCTTATTCAAACCCCTCACGCTCCTACTGAAGTGGAGGGGACTGTTGTATATTCTATCACCAAATTACATACCGGGATTTTTTGTCTTACCCTAAGTGAACGAGTTACTCTATTCCAGGTACTTGCTGTCTCTTTGGCAAGATGCATGGTTTGTGTTCCTCAGTCCCCCTCTTCTGCACCCTCAGATCTGACCCGTTTCTTGTCCAGTGAGTTCCTCGGAGTTTCTATCTTGTAGTAGAGTTGCTCACAAATTATTCTAGCTCTTGGGCTGGTGAAAACTGCGATGTTCTGCCTTCTAGCCTGGCTTTCTAAGGAAAAGATGCTATGCAGGGCTGACTTCAACTTGATAGATGTTAATTAGCTTCAGCTGAGGAAAAATAAGCCTTTTAGTTGTTTGGCTTGTTTGGTGACTGAAAAGCAATGGCTCGCTCATTGCTTAGGAAATGTGTACTGGTTTGCCAGTTGGCACATATGTACCCTATGCTGTGGCTTGTCCAAAACTGATTGTCGCCTAGTTGTTAGAGCAGTTGGATGCAGGGAAAAAGGAAGGACACAAAGTTACTGTGGTGTGAAACTCAGGGAGGCAGGGGGAGACGCAATACCTGATGCCAGTAACTTTAGGGGTAGATTTCACAGTTATGGGGAAATCTGATGTATTAGTTTTTCTGCCCACAGAACAGCTTGTAACAATTGGGGATTTTTGTTTTGCTGTTCTTTTATAGAAAGGCTGAAAATAAACCCCGCATTGCTACTAATATATCCAGAGATGATATCTGCATGTCATTTTTTCAACCAAAAGGCCCTTAGCATAATAAAAATGCTTGAACTGAACTCTGATCCTATAAAAATGCCCCATTAATCCTGTAAAGTGATGTCATCCCCACAGACTTGCTTTCTAAATGAGAAATGTTCATGGTATCGGGCTGGTGTCTGCCTGGGTGGCTGAAGATTTTTATTCTAAATGGTTTCTTACTGATCACCCACTAGAGGGCTTAACTTCATTGGGGAAGTGTAACTACTGTGAACTTTGAAGGTGTAAGCAGAAAACCTGTTCATAAAAATGTTTCCTTTCCTGATGTCCTGATTCTGCAGCGATGGCAATCAAGCTCCTGTTGTTGAGCATCCGCCCTGGCCAGAGAAACATTTCAGCAGAGAAATAGTAACAGTTTGATCTTCAAGCCCCTAGTGAGGTTCTTGAGCAGCTGTGAAGGTGGTTCCTGGAAAAGAAGAAATGCCCCTAACCTCGTATTGTCCAGCTTTTTCATTAGTTTCACTGATGCTAATCCTTAGGAAGCTCAGGTGCACACATCAAAATGTGGTCTCACTCGAATTCTTCATTGAAAATGCCCATTCAATGAAGGCTGGAGTGTGAGCTCTAAAAAGTGTCATGTTTTGTTAATGGTGACAGCGGATCCAATTCCAAACCAAGGCAGGTTTGTACCCATGGCTCTGAAGGTGGTTATTTTCTCACCCATTTTTTATAATCCTGATCAACTGTGTAACCTGTATATAAAATTAAGTCCTCTCAAATGTTATGTTGGAAAACTTGGGGCAAATTAATTTTGACTATAATATACAAATATATTAACATTGAAATGTTTAAATTTTATTTTAAAAGAAAAATCTGTAACTTAAAAATGTAACACTAGCATTTTTTAAGTGTGGACCAGTGTGTTCTGTATTGTGTTTTTCTTACAAAAGTGATTATTTTCTAATGCATTTGTTCTGTTCAAATTTTTCAGAAGTCCCGATCTGTGAGTATTCTACTACTTGTGTAGATAATGTGTGTCATTGCCTCAATATAATTTGATTCAAGGTTTTTTTATCTCTTTCTTAATATAGTCCTCTGAGTTACAGTTCAATGTACTTGGCTGAGTAATTCTTTTTCCTTATTAGCTGACATCCTTCGTGTGCTTGGGACTGTGCTGTTTCTTACCCTTCCTTGAGCAGAGTTATCCAGACCTAATGAAGCCTATTGCTCTAACTCTTACAAAGTCCCTTTGCAGCTGATGAGGCTTGGCCCGCTTTTTAAATATTAGAAGTTAAACAACTGTGAAATACTAGCGTGTACCAAATATTCCCTCAACTTTGCTATAGAAAAATTGTAAAAAAAACGAACAAACCTCTATTTCTGATAGTTTCTGTTAAACCAAAAGAGTTCACTTCTATTAATGGAAAGATTTGTGAAGCTGCATGTGAAGCATGGTCTGAAATACGGTCTTGAGGAAGGGAAGAATCGCACGTCAGATTTCTCAGAAGAGTTTGAAACAGTTTCTAAACCAGACTTAGCTTCAAAGTAGGATAACATGAAGACTGGTAATGGAATTTGGAAGCTCTAATGCTTGGGTTCATCTGAGCTTGAGAGCAACCTAAGGCATCGTCCCCTAAGAGCAGGTTTGTGAGAAGGTGACATGTTGAGTAGCCTCTGCTGCTTCCTGTGATGTAGGTGCCCATGTAAGAGTTCACAGTCTGAGTATGACTACATCAGTGTGTTAATTCGGATCAGGCACTCACTTCTTTTGCTTCTGCTTGCAGTCTGGAATGGTTATGGAGCAGATGAAACTAAGCTGGGAGATGCATTTCAGCTGCAGATAAGCAGCGAGTCCATAGGACAAGCCCATATCCAGTCAGAAGTAAAAATGAAGCAAAAAGCCTCTTAAAATGTGAATTAGCTGAATGTCAGCTTCTCAGATCCAACAGTAATAAAAATAATTCTTAAGAAATACTCCAAACACAGTGTAGTGTTATAACATATATCAGTTTGCTATAAGTATCCTTGGACCGCCAGTGATCCCGAACCTGCGTGAGTACTGCTGGCTGCTGTGTGGGCACAGGGTTTTGTCTTTGTGGTGGGAGAGGTTGAGTGTTTTCCTTTGCCTTTTCTTCTAGCCCAGCTGGGGAGCAAGGAAGAGAAAGGGCTAGAAGAAATGATGGGAGACCTTTTCACCTGAGAGAGGCCATCAACTTCTAAATTTTATTTTGGTCCAAACCCACCTTCTGTAGCACGCTCAGAGGGTCTCACAAAGCACATCCTAGAAGGGTGGAGGGTTAGGCAAAAGATAGGCTTCGCAAAATAAAATGAATAGTATCAGTTTCAATTAGCATTATATGTGTCTTTAAAACTGCGCTTTTTAAAGATTCTGTTAGGGTAAAGCAGGTAAGATTTTTCTGTTTTAAAATATGATCATTTTTAGTTTTGGTGAAATTATATTTTTGTATTTTAATGAAAATTAGAAACAAACCCCATTGGTCCTGTTGACTTCTTTCTCCTTTTTGCTAACGTGAAATTTTCATAACACATTTTGTGAAAAATGAAATATAATTATCCTCTGGGAAGCCTTCTTTTGTGATAAAAGCAAACTATACACAAAAATATATCTAAAATATTCTTAAAAATCCAGGTGTATTATTTAATGGAAGTTCATGTCTTGCCTTTTAGAACAGATAAAGAACATTAATATTTTAATCTCTAAACCTGTCTGGTTACAGTTTATACAGTAGCATCATTGCAGGGTCTGCAAAAAATATTTCACTGTGATAAGCAGTAAAGGGCAGCACTCAGCACAAGCCTCAAAGCACACAAAGGTGTGTGTGACGACTGAAGGAACTCTCAAACCATCATGACATGGCAACATTTCTGTGTCATTGTCTGCTATGTTATAAAGGGCCAATTCAGTTCAACAGAGGAGTAATACGGGTCTAGTGAAAGTGTAACTAATACAGACTCTGCTGAGGAGTTACCATGCATTACTAATGAGAGACATGCAGCCAGAAAGTTGCATGCAACACTTGTAAAGCTCCTGAAGCTGTATGTAGCTACCAAGCTTGATGTCTCCTTTTCTATTCCTTTTTTGTGTTGCATTATATTAAATAATGCATCCAACTATCTAACTTTTAAAGGATTTAAACACACTGTAGAAATACTTAGTTCTAAGATGCCATCGTAATCAAAGCCAGTAATTTGGATAAATTTCCTATCGCTAAGTTATACTGAAATGAACATTGTGGGAAAGCTCAATTTAATGATACCGTGGAGTATATTCTTGCTTCATTCACTGCTGTCCTCTCTGCAAGGTAAGAGCTTTATTACTTTTTTGCAGTAATGCTAATTTTAAAAAAGATTTTTCTAAATATTTTAATAATATGGCTACTTCTTTTTCTATCATTATGAAGCAACTTTTGTTACCCTTGCTGGAATTCATAAATAAAAAAAAAAATTAACACTGGTTAAAAAACTATATAGCACCATTCTCTCTGACAAATGTAGAAACTAAAATACAGCTTTTATTTTTTAAAAAAAGATACATTTTTATGTCTGAATTTGTTACCAAATAATTATTTAGGAATGTAAATTAAGTTTCTTGGCTTTCTTGCCATTACTGCTAGATAAGTAAGCAGGTAATGTTTTTCAATAGGGTATGATTTTCTTTGATCAGACTGCACCTGCAGTTTGTTTAGGGATTTTTAGAATGCTAGGGTAAATCATCACTCTTCTGGTTATAGAAACAATCTTATTTTCTATGTAGTGCAAATGGATCTTGTAGATAGTTCTCTTGCAACAATTATAAAGATTTCTAAGGCAATATGAGAAAGGAGGGTTGGGGTTTTTGGTTTTTGTTTGTTTTGGTTTTTTAAAGCATGATATCTAGAGCATTTTAAATGGCTTACAACTGAGTTTTACAAGTAACATTCAGAAAATTATTATAGGTAACCACCCTAGAGGTTTGATTCTGGAAAGCTCTGAGCACCTCTTGTATTTTATCAGTTTTGGTCTGAGTCTCTGAAGGACTATGAAGCCTTTGCTCTTTTTGATGGCAGCATGTACCAGAGCTGAGACCATGAAAACTTGCAGGTGATGAGCACTTGAAAGAATCAAACTCTCAGGAAGGAAGGCATGTAGTGCTACATCCCTTGGGAAGAGAAGAAGTGTGTAAAGATGCTCTGGAAAACTTAGAACAAAATTAACAAATTGTTGTTTACCAAATACAGAGTGAGGCTGTAAAAAAAACATTTAACTTGATGACTTTTTAATCTACAGGATCTTATTGCAAGCTTTCTCTCTTGAGAAGAAATTCCAGGTAAGTTTTTATTCCTTATTTGTCAAGTCCTACAAACATAACAAGAATGAATAAGCGTGGCGCAGTGCAAGTTAGAAAGTAAAATATAGCCTTGAATTTGACATGTAAAATGTCATGTACATGTACGTTGGATGTAAAACATGCTTTCAGAGTGTTTACAACTCTTTTCAAAGAATTTACATAAAGGGCATGGGTCATCTGTTTGAAAAATGGAGGTCCTTATGAAAAATGATACTTCTGTGGTCTCAAGAAAGTTTAGAGGAATAATGGAATGAAACCAGGATGAGATCATGATTTCATGACTGGAAAAATACATTAAATGAGTATCCTTCTGCAGTTTTAATTGCACGATAAAATCCTAGCTGCTATTTGAAGCACAGAAAAGTAAGTGCTATACAGCCTTAAAATAAATATTTTCAATACAAGTTTTCATGTAGAAGCTGAAATCCAAACAAAACCCAAACTAGGCAATGTTCCTGATCCCATTGAATTAAATGGGAACTATGCCATTACTTTCAATGGAAGCATCCAGTCGGACGTAGCTTCGGATGTCTGATGACCTCTAACATATCTAGTGAACACACATGCACGTCCAATGATATGCCATCTTGCACTGTTGATAAAACTAAGTATGTTTTATAGTTGGATGCCCTTGTTTCTAAACTTGATCACAAATTTAAGTCAGCCACAGCTGGAGAGTCATTTCTTGCTATTAAAAGAACCATCACAGTATATTCAAAGAACACTTGGGGGAACTTGCAGCCACTCACATGCAGAGTCAAGTAAATATGAAGTCACTTTACATTTTTGTATCCTGTCACATAAGCCTATTTTGCCTATTTACGTCTCTCCCACAAGCCCCAGGTACCTCCCTGTCCAAGCAGAGATCAGAGTGCTGCCCAATTCTGTAAAATGAGACCACGAAAAGAAAAAAAAGACAAAAAAAAAAAAAAAAAAAATCACCTTTTAAAATGTTAACCCAAGAAAGACCTCTTTGATAAAGTGATGGTAATCAGAGAGAAACACTTCTCTCTGGGGAGCTGCTTATTCAGGTTGCTCCAGGGACCTTTGATTATACAAGATCCTTTTTGTTTTCTTCCAGAAATGAGTTTAATGCAACTCGACAGAAAAGAGATCTCGTAACAGCCGAGGTAGGTTATACCTCCAAAAGCAGGAGGGAGGGGAAGGCGTCCCCCCTTTTCTGCTCCGGGCCTTTGCCGTCCTCTCACAAAGGAGCCTTTGTGGGGAGCAGGGCGGCTGTGAGAGGAGGACATTGAGGAGGAGCAGCCATGCCCTACCTGCCCGTCCCCTGCCTCAGCCCGCGGCCTCCTGCCTTCAGTCGCTCTCGGCAAAGCGCCCGGTGGGCAAAACCCACCCTGACGGGCCGACTGACGCGCTCCGCCATGGGAAACGAACCCGCCGTGCCTCTGTCTTTTGTGAGGGCGATCGGAGAGCCCCGGAGAGCTGTTAGTGTTCCGTGAGAGGCACAATGGCGGCGACGCCGGCGAGGCTCCCCCTCCCGCGCTTGGTGCGGCGGCGGCTCCGGCCCGGCCCTGCTTCCCACCGCCCTGCTTCCCACCGCTGCCCCAACGCTGCATCCCGGCAATGTGGCGCTGAAATTTAATAGTAAACGGGGGAATCTCGTTCCCTCGCTGGTTCGCGTCCCGGGCTACGGAGCCCGAGGGTTATAACCCCGTTTGATGGGGGCAGGCGGGAAGCCCGAGGCGGTCCCTCCTCGCGGCCTTGCGGGGAACCTGCAGCCGAACCGCGGATGATTTTCTCCGAGTCAGAAGGTGTCTGGTGTGAAATGCCGTGCTAAGGTGAATCGAGCCTGTGAGGGAAACGGGCCCTCGGGACTGATGGTGTCCCAGGAGGGCCTTCAGCAGGAAAGTGCTGCGGCAGCAAGGACGCTCTACCTCCCCGAAATAACGCAAAGGCCAAAAGCCGCTTTCCTGAGGAGGACGGCTCCGAGCAACTACCAGGGGAAATGGGTTTTGTGCAGGGAGGGAAAGGATGGTCTCCAGGTAGCCATGGGGACCAGGAAGAGTTTTGGTGCAGCGGCCTGCCAGGTGGTGGTTTGGTGAAGGCCACTTCAGGTTGATTTTACACAGACTGTGCTACTTGGATGCTTCCCACAAAGTATTTCCAGTTGGGAAAAGGAAGTTTTTATGTCAGTGTATGAGGCATTAGTGAGACTTAACCTAACCTGTTACTTGTGCAGTGTCGTTCGCTTTGAGATTCATTGGCTCAAACTCCAGACATGGAGAATGACTGGCGGCAGGAGGGAAGAAAGAAATCAGCTTACAAGTGAAAACTTAAACAATTTGTTTTGCTTAGTTGTGGAGCTGAAGGCTGGCATATATGTCTGTGGGGAGCACGGAAGGGTAACTGTTTTCTTATAGAACATCAGAGAGGCAATAAATAAAAAACACAGGGAAGAAAAGCTATTTAAGCAAAAGGGCCAAGCTTTATAAAGCAAAAGGATTTAAACTGGCCATGAACAAATGTAAGAGGGAAATATTTAACTACCAAGCACTTCACCCTGGTAAACTTTCCAATCAGACTAGTGGGGGCAAAAACCCCAGAGTGCTTTCAGCCTGGAATGGGATCACTTCTTAGAAGGGACAACGCGACGTGACAAGCTGCAGTAGCAGAGTGCTGGGTCAGATCCAGGGCTTGCTTACAGTCCGATGCTCCTTGGTTCCTAAACAAGACAGGAAGCAGACCAGGCAGATCCACCGCCTCTTTTGTTTGGGATGCACCGAAATGCAATTCTGAAGGATCTCAAGGAGGACATGAAATCCATCGCGGCTGGAGTGGCCACAGTGGGATGATTGGAGTGCGGCACAGAGCATGAGTTAGGGGAGAGGGTGAAATGGAGGGGTATCATCTTGGAGCTCTCCAACTATTGGTACTTGACAGAAGTGAAAAGGGCAGGAGTGCTCTCTGTCCCTTTGCTCTTCCTTCCAAACGTAACTGCAAAACTTCCCTGATGGAGCCCAACTGGTTTGTTGGCACTCGAGGGCACAGAGAGGAGGCCAGCAGTGATCACACAGTGCAGCTGTATCCTTTGCCATCCCCCCAAAAGCCGTGCTTCTCCACCCCACGGTGCTGGTTGCTGCAGTCACTGCCTTCCACACTGGCCCAGGCTGCCTATCCCTCCTGCAGTGCCTGCGGCTGTGCCGCGTGCCGGCTGAGCTGCAAATTACTCTTCTGTATTAGAAGTCCCAACCCAATGTTAGGCTGCAAGGCCTCAGGCTCATATCAGCTCATTTGTAAAGCACAAACACCCTGATTTTGCTTTTACGTTTCTCTGACAGATTCAAGCTGCCTCTCCTCGGTTGCACCTTCATGGGGCCTTGACGCGGAGCCCGCCAGGAGGTCAGTGCCATGCTCCTCACCCGCGGGAGGAGAGAGAGTCCTGAAAATGCTGCCTTCCTACCAGCTTTCCTGTGTTACCATGGCTTGTGGAAGCCCTGCTCATTATGTCCCCTACAAAATCCTGCTCTGTGTCATTTTCTCATTTTATCCATGTTAAATCATGGAAAATTCCTGTTAAAATTGTACTTTCAAAATACTGCCTTACAACCAAATCTGAACAGCTAACTAAGCCAAAACTTTGATTTTTTTTTTTTAAAGTTTAGTCCTACTGCACTTTTTCTTTTCTGCCACTTTTTCCAGCCTTGGCAGAGGATGTAAGTATGTCTGAGAGGTATGTAACTGGTTGTACGAAGGGACAGGGGTGCTCAGGCAATGAGCACGCAGCTGCTCATGGAAGGTTTTAAGCATTGTACAAACATGTAAAGCAGGTCCAAGTTACAGAAGTTGTTTTGCGGAAAAGTTCATTGTATGCAACCAAACTTTGGAAAATACGTATCCCTGGGTTGGTGCTTTCTGTTGTGTTTTCCCCCGTAAGTGAATATATGTAGTTTTACAGCTCACAATTCTAACAACAACAAAGAAGTTTTCCATATTAGTGCTGTTCTATAAACAGTATTTTCTGCTTTGTCAGTATTTTCAGAGTATCTGTGTATATTTGGAAAGCAATTCTTAAATGGAAAAAATTCAAAACTAAGCATGGAAAGGAGTATTCACAGTGAAGGCTGATGTTCTTAGTCATTGGTAATTTCTGTGTGTGCTTTACTGTAAAAGTCCCATTTTTTTCCCATTTAATGTCACTAGCAGCTTTACCATGGCTTCATTGGGAGTGGAAGGGCCCGTTTATTTCATTGACTTCTTGCTTTTTGCAATGCTTTTTTAATCACCATTAGCAAGATTGTAAGTGTATCTAATGTTTTAATCCTCCCCCAAGAAAGAAAGCAACTATCTGCAAAACCTGATGAAATTTTGCTTTGGGACTACCTTTCTTCTCCACTTTTGGGGAATTATGATTTAGAACCACCTCAGCGAATGGCTAGTAGATGACAGTGAGGTCTTAGCTTCTGAACAGACTATAAAACCCTTTAGTGAAACTGCTTTTGGAAACAATTACTAATTATAAGGCAAAACAAGCCATTCCCATGGAATCTTAAGTCTCTGACTCCAGTTACCTCTTAAGCAGAAAGAACGTTTTAAGTGAGGTCTTTTAACATGGGGGGAAGGTTACTTATAATTGGTTTTGACTCTGTAAATTACATATTCTGGACTGTTCATAAACTGAATGTACCCTTTGCTGTAATGCTGAGGAGGGAAGAGCTGAACATATGTATAAATTGTGCTGCATTTAGTCAATTAGAATAATCTGTGTCCGGTGTATTTCGAGATCAGCAGGGCTGGGATTTGGTTTCTTTACATGGGAACTTGACCTTTTGTTTGCTGGGAGGAGGCTGACCTTTTGCTCCTTTGTTAGTTTACAAGTCTCAAAACAAATGAAAGAGAACCTTGCTTCTCTTTTAACCAAGGAACACAAAGGATAAAATTAAGTAAATGTTAAAAACTGGAGATTGTTGTTGGTTAATTTTCTTAGCTAATATAGCTGCTTATGATTTAACAATAAATAGATTTAATGTGGATCTCAGCCTGTTTGCAAAATACTGTATCTACTAACAGGCTGCTGTGCTTGCTCACAGGTTCATGTCCTCAGGAGTGCCTTAATGGAGCAGTCTGCACAGAGGCAGGTGACTGTGACTGTGAGTTATTTCAGGCTCAAGGAAGCAGGTGCCAAATTGGTAAGTTTTGGGCCAAAAGAGTCAAGTTTCAGCTTCAAGTGAGATTTAAGGTGCAGGTGTTTAAAACAATACTGTTAACAGCATATTTGTGATTCCTCTGTAGTAGGACTGTCATTCCACTAGTGGCTAAAAGGATTAAAATGATATGCATTAGGGATATATGGAAAACAACATCAGGAATGTCTACATTTTAGCACTTGGGCTGTAATGGTACATAGATACCATAACAGATAGATCACTGTCTAGTACATCAGTAGCTAGCCAGCTTTTTTAATAGTTAGCTGAACAGCCAAAAAGTCACTGCATTTTTCTAACAGTGACTTATTACAGATAAAATTACCAACTATTTCAATGCACTGGTTTCTGGAATCTGCTGTGTGTGATCAACAAGAATTGTCTGCCAGGATCTGCAGTAGATCTAAATCCCTTGCCTCTACTTATAATTAAAATGTCTGCACTGAAGCAAATAAAAAAACTTACAATGATTGCATGTGACTAAAACTGCAGCATAAAGATTAAAAAAAAAAAAGTACTGACTTTAAATAAAGTTGAAGAAATGAGGTTATCTTTTGTCTTTGCTATGTATCTGCTTTATAAGCTCTTATTTCCTTTCTGAGCTCTTACTGTTGTAGAAGCCTGTGATACCTGTCAATTTTTGATTACCATGCTTGTTGTAAACTCAGTGTGTTCTTTCCAGTACCTAACACTGGTAAGGACCGAGATGGGATTTGCAAATCGTGGGGACAGTATCATTTTGAAACATTTGATGGCATCTACTACTACTTCCCAGGAAATTGCTCCTATATTTTTGCAAAAGACTGCAGTAGTCCAGAACCCCAGTACACTGTTTGGGTAAGTATGTGAGCATACTCTAGAAATAACACACTTGTGTATTTCTGTATTACAGGACTTATTTTTAATCATAAGTAAAATAAGTAGAGAGACAATAGATGGATCAAACTGTTGCATTGCATACTTAAATATAAACCGATGCTGCTGGAAAATGTCTAAGCCCATGTGCAGTAACCTCAAAACACTGATGAAATGATAATCAACAGAGTCAGTATATTAAAAATAGTATTTCTTACCCCCCTTATCCTAAAAAGGATTTCTGATCTCTCCTTTCTGGGAGCAAAAGTGGGTCTTAAAGCAGACCTGGGAAACTTCAATAAACTTTAGCTGTCAGATTGTAAAAAAAAATTGAGTTGCTGAGTGAAGTGCAAACAGCTATCACCTGCCTGATAGCTGAGCACCCAAGCGTACTGGGCCCTGATTCCCAGCCATCAGCACGCTATGGGGAGCTGCCTCCCTGGCCCACGGAAAACTCTGTCCCCTCTGGGGATTTGCATTCTAATTTTGGATTACCTCTACGTCATGCAGAGAAGATTAACAGCTCAAAAGCCTTCATCTTGACCTATGTATGGAAGGCACTTTTTTAAGTAATTTCCTCAAATTGCTGAATCTCTGTGGTTAATGACTTTGGGTCAGGGAGAGTTCAAACGTATACCCTCTTTGAAGGAAGATACCCTGTTTATCAGGCTGTTGGTTACTGTGGAGAGAAGATATGGGCTCATTATGTTACTTTTTACACAATGGTTGGGATTTGGTGCTGATGGGGCGGAGGAGAGGGGACAAGAGGGGTCCTAATTCTAAGTCCTGGTGGTCACAGTGCTCGGAGGGGCAGACCTAGATGCTGATTTCTGCTCCAAGGACTAGTTTTCATTTATAAACACATGACCTCCTCTCCCCCCAGATAACAGCATCTAGTAAAGATAAATCTGCCATTAAAACTGCCATTTCTATTCACTCAGGTTATAGGCGGATGCTGTTACATCTGCCTTCCGCAATGTCATTTTAATTCTTTGGATTCTGTGTGCAGCTATGATCTTTTAGACATTTTCAAAAAATGCTGTAGCAAAGTCCAAGATTATATTAAAATCTAGAATGAATATTTCAGTGGATTCCAGTTGCTCTGGAAAGAGAGAAACTACCATTAAATTGCTGGAACAAATGTCATGTTTTGCTAAAGACTGAAAATGTTTACTCAGAAAAGTCATAAGTAATGTGATAAAAAGCACTGCAGTCACTACAGGCTGGGCAATGGAGAGCCAAGAACCTTGCCAAATCCTCACATTATGGTCCTTCTGGCTTTAATAATCCACCTCTCTACAGGAGAAGACGACATAAGAATTATTTTGATTTTCCTTGATTGTGTTTCTGTCTTGGGCCAGGTTTACATAGAAACCATCTGTCAATAATAGTAACATTTATGATGTCTTTAATTATGATTATCTTTATACGTGTAAAAGCTTTAATGATTTTTCCTGGTTTGGTTTATTTCACTCAGAGAAACAGTAACTGGGTTTTACTTCCAGGATTAAGTGTCAGTTTAGGAAGATTAATTCGAGTATGTGTTAGCACGGTATGTGTTTATCCACAGATCTTTTCTACAAAAACAATAGCTCTAGTTACTTTTACAGCCTCTATTACTATGTTGGCAAAATGTTTCCCAATTATTCATCTATTTAGCTTCACAGCACTGTCAAGTAAACTGGTAATGCAACTCCCATCCTTCTCAGAGAACGGTGACATACACAGTCATAGGAGTCATATTTGAGCTATCTAAACTTTGTCTACATTTTAATTTAGGTAATGATTGGTATCTAAGATTCACGACACACTCCCCTGTCTCCTCAGTGGTGTCTAAAATCAGCTCACAGGCTTTTGAAGCACCATAGTCTAGGGCATCCCTCAGGTTTGGGTGGCTCAGCCCCACTGAGATTAATGAAAGCTGTTGAAGTTCCGCTCAAGCCCTTGGAGTAGGTATGTGGTTAAAACTCACTTAGACTATGTGAGTGTAATTCAAAACTGTGTAGTAGTTAATTGATTAGAGCATATGCACAGACTGTTGGAGACCTATATACCTATCATCAGTCAGAGTGAATCTGAACCCACAGTTTTCAAGTCCTGAGAGCACGCCCTGGCCAAGGAAAGCTGTGTGGTGTCTGGGGACAAGGACCTTCCTGCAGGAGTCATGCTCTGCTATACCGAAGGCTGGGAAAGCAAAGGAAGTCTGACTTCGGGGGTAGCCTCCTTTTTGCCAAACTACAAATAGGAAGAGTGCTGGCTTATCATGCCTATTCCAAGGTCTGATTATACATTTTTTTAATGCAAGATCTCCTTCACTGCCATAAAGCTATAGACATGCTGAGATGGGAGTTGCATGGTTTTCATTTCTGGAAGCATGCATCTGAGATCTGTTTAACACCTCTCTAGTACTGGGCAGTCATGGAAATCACACATTGCCAATACCTGAGACACACAGTTTTGCAAATCTCTCTCTGGCTGACCGAAACTTGCATTTCCATTGCTGTTCAAATTGTTCAAATTAGAGAATCTGATGCGTGATTCAAACCAATACCCTGGCTCATTATGCTATATAACGGGGAGAGGCAGACTTCAGAAAAGCCTGCCCTTCTCCATCAGCAGGTCTGGAAAGCCAGTGTGAAATGGGTTTTAACAGATCCATGTAAGTTAGATGCCTGCAGTAATCTGTGGGAGCACTCGAAGATCTCAACAAATCCCGAGGGGTTCAGGAAGGCATGTTGTAGTTCAGCCGGTGCCGGTCTCAGCTGGCATGTAGAATGCTGGTATTATGCTGAGGTTTTATATTGGTTTGTAGTTCCCTCTTATAGATCAGACCTCTGGAAACAGAGCAATGGAAGTGTCTCCTCAGTGCAAACAACATACTCCTTCGTTGGCAGTTATAAGCTAGCTCACTACATTGTCTCTGAAGTTCATCTACGTAAAATACCCAAGTATTTCATCCAGTATTTAAACATTGTCTTGTGATGCTTTGTGCTATTAAACAGTTGCTGTATTTCTCAGTAGTATCAGGTAGCATGAACTTCTAGTTTTGCATATCTTTGTAATTGTGACTTTTGAATATTCTAAGTATTTATTTGTAAAGCTGTTTCAGTGATTGGTGTGTAGAAATGTAAAATATCATATATGAGTTTATGAAAAGTTGCATGAAATTATTGAAGAACAAACATTTATCGTGTGTATATTTTTCCCCTCTAAGGTTCATAACAGTCCTCACTGTTATGGTTCAGTATATACTTGTCAGAGGTCTGTCAGCTTATTTTTTTCAAACCAAGAAGAAATAATTATTTCAGGACATGAAGTAAGAAAAGATGGAATCAAGTAAGTGTTCTAATGGTGGGTTTTAACATTTTATTGCAAAAAGATAGTGTGGAGTTTGGGAAATTGATGCTTTTTACACCAGCCAGAGAAAATAATTTGATATATATCTTTACTGATCCCTCACTGTTCTGTATTGGGGCTGATAGAGCTCTAGTGTGAGCAGATGTAATGGTGCTAATGTCATACCTGAGTGGGGACAGCATACACTCCTGCATGAACCTTCTGTTCAATTTCTCAGCTGTAACCTAATGATTACCTATCCTTACTTTGTATAAACAAAGTCTGCATCAGACAGTTCTATCTAATCCTTGGTGCATCCTGATATCATTTTGAACAAGGCAGTCATTATTTATTCCTGGTAGCTATACGTAATGTAAGACATAATCTTTTTCTAGACAAGTCTGAATTGGTTGAATTAAAGATCTTAAGTCCCCTCTGCCCCTTTGGGGAAAAAACTCCACAAAATATCTCTGAGGTATATCAAACCCCAAATTTACCAGGTTTTTTTAATAAGTAAAAAAGAAGAGTGCAAGACTATCATAAGTACCTTTTACTGATTGATAAAGTACGGAAAATTTCAAAGAGTTGTTGAGGTGTTCTTGCCATCCTCTTTGATGTAATGCTACAGCCATTAGCATCTGAGACCGATAGCTACAGTGATACTGCTCATCCCAACAGAAGCAACTTTGGAAGGTTAGGATTAGATCCATGCTGCAATTTTATTGTCCAGTGGTCTTTGGCCAAAGGAGGAAGATACACAGTATTTTGGTCAATCGTATTTTCTGTACTGTAAGTTCCTCCATTTGCAGACAGCTAACGCAGTGATGACCCTGTGCCCGGAAGGGCTGCTGGTGGTCATAGTGTCACATAGCTCCTCGTGCAACGCAGCATGCTCATGAAGTCATGTATTCCTCAACATGCCCGTGCTGGGCTTTGAAAATGAAGATTCATTATTCTTTCAGGCTTATAATTCATACAACTGATAGGTGTATATAGCAGAAAAGCATTCATTTTTGATGGTCAATATAGAGAATTACACAGAAGAAAAGATAGTGAAAATATGATGAAGAATTGAATGGAAGTGACTGTATAGACCTGGGAAAAAGGGCTTAGTGAGTTAGAAGGTGATGTTTTATGTGGTATTTTTCTAACACCTACCTCCTCTCATCTGAGATCTTTGAAACAGGCTGTTTCTTTTTCCAGATTAATGTTGCCTCAGACAGTTGGAAATGCTTTCTTTGAGAGGCTGGCTGACTATATTCTGGTGAAGACTACCTTTGGTTTTTCTCTTGCTTGGGATGGAAGCTCTGGCATTTATATTAAGCTGGCAGAAGATCATAAGGGAAAACCTTGTGGCCTCTGTGGAAATTTTAATGGCAATAAGTATGATGAGCTGATACTACAAAATAGTAAGTAAATAGCTTAGAAATACACCCTTACCTTGTGTGAACAGCTTCCATGTTCACTTTAAATATAATACTGTAAAAAGGCAGAGTCCTGTTTCAGTTATTTCAGCAGAAAATATAATATCTGCTCTGCTCTTCCTCATCATTAAAGAAGCTAAGGGAAATGGTCCTAATTCAAGAAAGTATTTATATGTATGTTTAAGCCTTTTCTTGCTCAGCAAAGCATTTGGGGTGTGTTTATCTTAGCTGATGAAAGTGCCTTCAAATAATAAATAAATAAATGAATGCTTGTGGTTTTCTCTACATTTAAAGATGGAGGGAGAAGGAGAGAAGAGCCAAAATATTAATATTTGGAGAAAAGCATCATCTCGAGTCATTTGTTTATATGAGCATCATAAAAATGCTAGTTGAAATATGTAAATTTCAAAGCTGTCGCCAAGGAGTTCCTTGTATCACTTTGTTGGTATGGTATATTATGGGCCTCCGAATACCCTGTAGGATGAGGAGTTGCCCAATGCTGCGTGTGAGGCAGAGATGACTTGCTGAGCTGGTAGAATATGCTGTAGTCTGTGTAGGGAATACTCTATAGGAACTTTTGTCCTACTTGCAACTAATGTGGAAAAAAAAAAAAAAAAAGAAAAAAAGAACAAGCTTGAGAATATGAGGAATGTTTTTCTCAGTCTCTGATAAAAACAAAGATAGGACTGTTTTACTGTTACCATTAACTGCTGAGAGAATCTAGTCCCACGGCCCTGCATATTCTTAAGTCACAAAAGTTATCTCACTGTAACTTTTTTCCCCGCCTCTGTTTTTCTCCATTTTTTATGGTTGATAGCAGAGCTTTTTGACTTTCTAAGTGAAGGAAGACACAGTGTACTTATCTTTGTATGGTCCTAAAAATCTGCCCAATATAAATTTCTCATACCCCTTCTGCCCATGCCCTTCTGCCATGAGAGCAGCAAGTTCCCTGTTTCATGCATTAACTTCTGCACACCAGAGTATAGTATGTTTAATAACTAGTTAAAACTGGTGATCTCTAATAATGGAGAAAAATGGAGTTTGAAGGAAATAATGAATTCACACAATCTCTAAAAAATAGTAATTTCAGTGTCTTTAAATGTATTATTTGTTATACAAGACTTCCAGCTCTTAGCTTTATTTCCAGAGCTACATTTCTTCACCATTATAATTTCTTTTAGAATTTTTCTTTATCAGAAATGATAGTATCATTGTAGTGTACAATGGAGAGCACTATGAATCATTTTAACCTTGAACCAGTTGTATAACGTGGTGCCTTGACTCTGTGCAAATACAAAGCATGAAGTTCTGATACCTTCACAAGAATAGACTGCTAATTCAAATTACTTCTAAGCCGCAACATTTTTCTAAGTGTTTCCAAATCTTGTAAATCATTTAGCATGATGATTTATCTCCCCCAGCTAAACTACTTCCCGCAGTAGCATAAGCAAAGCTCTTACATCTATCCTGAGTCTTCCAGAGTCTGAATGCTCTCTATTTGCAATGCCCCAAATAAATAAGTTGCTGAGAAGCATGTAATACTCCATTTCAAAGCACAGTTTAAAAAAAAATTCCTTTTCTGTTTCCTTACCTTCATCTTTAATGGCATCTTTATACTGCTTTAATATACAAGGCTGTATCTGTGTATAGAACTGGTTCAAGGACAATGATTTTATTCTGTGGCATTTTTTAAGGACTTAGAAATTTTTTTCAAGCCATATTGAAATGTAAATAAAATATTTTTAATGTTTTCGTAGAAGCAGAGTTATGTCAACAGGTTTACCTCTACATGAAAACCCATTTTTTTATGTTTGGGAAGGGGTTTCTGTGTAAAGAACTATTCTCTCAGAGACGGAGAAATGTTTTAAGTCTCCCTGGCTCTCAAGTAAAATAGACTGGTGGTTAGGATCTTATCTTTGTTTATTGGTGGAGACCCAAGTACAAATATCTGATTAGTGTGCTTTGGGGCTTTCCACATTGCAGAGTGTCAGACTTTGTACATCTTGTGCTAGAACAAGTTAGATTAAGCTTTGGATAGTACAGCTCTGTGAAAAAAAACTGTAGCTGATTTCATTTCAGTAGCCTATCTCCTAACCATGCATAGATATAGATAACCGTAGTGTAGATACCGATTACTGTAAGGTTCTTCAAGGTGGAGGCAATGTGCCCTTTTTAACATACTTAAGAACATAGAAAAAAGTTAATATTTAGTTCTTGCTGCAAAAATATGGAAAGTTTGGGTCTGTTTCTTTACTGCCAACCTTGTTGTATGTTCATGTATCTTCCTCAGCCTGTTGCCATGACTTCCAGTCACGCATCTCATTCATGAATTCTCCCATGGTCATGCTGTGAGGAGAGCTGGGCATGTAGCGGTGTGTTTGTTGTAGGGCTTTTCTGCAGCAAGGGAAAAGGATGGAGATAATAGTGCTAACTGACCTTTGTGGAACATGATGAAAACCTTAAATTGTTTTAAAGAAATGTATTTTTTTCTGAAGTATTCAATGCATTACACTTGTCCTTATTTGTGTATTTGTTATAAAATTGTCAGTGATTGCACTTAGAAAAACCCCAACCAACACCTTGCCATACATTTTTTTAATCTTTTCATTTAAATGTAGTATAAAATGCTACCTGAAATTAAAAAAGAAAAATATTTTTCAGCACCACCTGTACTCTGAGCATATCTGTATCTGAGATAATGAACACATTGAAACACTACCAGAAATTTCCAAGGTGTCTTTTGTGTTTGTGTTGACAATATTTTTTTGCCTGGATGCTCTTCCAATGTTTTCATACAGTAGGTGAATATACAGAAGACATTGCTGAATTTGCAAATAGCTGGGCTGTGCAAACCTCAGATGACATAGCTTGTGTACCTACTGCCTCAGATTTTTCCAGTCCTTGCCCAGCTGATGCAGAATTCACTGAGGTAAATCAATCATGTTATATGTATATTCTTAATCTTCATTGCCTCGTGATGGTACGAGAATCTAGCAATATACACCATGTTGAAAAAAGCCTTACATCCATTCAGGCTTTGAGAAAGGGAAGATTCAGATCAAGACTGTTGCTATTGAATGTCTGAAGGTCTTCAGATGTTTAGCTTAAAAGTACAAAGGCTCAGGTAGGATGTGCCAAGTGGCACAGGTCTGCTGGCAGAGCTCTTCATTGCTGCATTAAACTTGGCTTCAGCTTCCAGTCCTGGCATCTTACACCTTGTTATTCTGGAAATTGTGAAATACTGCAGAAGTAACATGCTCAGCTCCTGCATTGACACAAAATGCTTTTTTTGTCATTTCATACTCTTTCATCCCCGCTGGTTTAGGAGCAGTATGCAATCAAGCCAGCTTAGGCAGAGAGGACAAATTTTAGGAAGAATAAAAAGGAGACATAATAATGAATTGAGACTGTGAGATTCTCAAATTTTAATAGGGATATAAAGGACCTTAGATTAGGGAAGGAAAGCTAAAAAGAATTATGTTTGTTCAGAAAGTATTTGCTAACTGTTGTTTACTGATTCTCCTTAATGCACAGGACGTATTCTTCAAGTGCCAAATATTCCTACAGTTTCCTTTTCTCAGCTGTCATGAAAGCATAGATCCATATTCTTATATTTCTAGCTGTATGAATGATCTTTGCAGGTAAGACTGGAGTTCTTGTGTATTTATTTTTGACTTGTGAAATGAATGCTCACTATTTTGTTTGAGACCAGAACTGAGCAGTATTGAGGGAAGTTAGAAGGAACCAAGTTCAAAGTGAAAGAGATGATGTTTCTCAGTGGGTGATTTATTGTGGAAACAAAGGGTACAGAACCAGCCTGCCAAGGGATATTTTTGATTGCTAAAGGTTTACATGGATTCAAGGAAATACTAGACAAATACATGGAAGAGAAATCCATGGAGAATCACTAATGACAAAAGAGGAGCAGCTAATCACAAAAATCCTGAAACCCGCATCTGGAGGTCCTGAATCAAAAATACATGGAGATGATACTAGGGGGAAATATCAATGATACTGGAGGAGCTGGACCATTTGTCTGACACAGTCGGACTGTTTTTATGAGCAACCACTGTGGTTCAAATCAGTAGAATTTTTCAAAATTGTTTTATTTATGTAAATTCAGACTTGTCAAAAGAAATTCAACTCTCATTGGTTTTGGTGGGAGTTACAGCCCTTCAGCTGCTGGCTTTATATGCAACCTGGTATTTTTCCCTTAGTTCTCCAGACTCCTCTTTAGTTCTTGTCATTCAAATTAAACTGGTGCTCCAGAGTGTAATTGAATAGATGACTGAGCAATGTACCACTTCCTTTTTAGTATGGTTTTAAATTAAGAAGTAATTGTCATAAATAGCAGGATTTTTACCAGATAGTATTATGGCCTTCTCAGAGTGTCATCAATTTAATCAAAAACATACAGAAAGGACCACAAGACTAAAAGTAAGAATCACTCAGTATAATCCATTACAACTTGTTAGTTAATTTTTTATTAATTTTTAGTTTTCTGCTTTACCATAAAGTCAGGATGGAAGAATTTGTGTTTGTGGGCAAATCTCCAAAGTGCGCTTCCTGAAGTTTATGGTCTGTACATTGATTTCGCTCAGAGAAGAGATGAGTTGCCTCTGTATGGTGTCTTTGTAACTCAGGAGTCTATTGTGACTTTTTTTCTTAGCAAAAGAGGAATAATGAAAAGCAAATTTTCAAATGTGATATTGAATCAGTGTCACGGTGTTAAGGCAGATTTGGTTTTTGTCAACAGACATGTGCATTGATGTGAATTGTGTGAACATTAAAAACCTTGAAGGAAGTTTCTGTGTCTCAGAATCTCATTAATTTAGGCTTATTTTGTTTATAAAAGAGACCTCTCTTCTCGTGGCTTAGTGTCGGTTTATGAAGTTTTTGTGGGGCCATAGCATATGCCAAGTATTCTTTCTATTAAAACCCATTTAATTGGATTAGATAAGGAGAGCTGGAGAGACTCTGATCACTGTAACAAAGAGTATAGTGGTGTTTGATTTGATAACAGATGTGTTGAAAGCAGAATACAAACACATTGTAATATATTCTTAAGACCATTAATTTTGGAAGCACGATCTTGTGTGCTGAAAGACAAACTCAGCTGATCTGTCACAGTCATGTTTATAATAGAAATGTTGTGTTATGACTAGTTCATTTTGGCATCAAGTCCTCTACAGGGAGTGATGAGAGTTGTTGGACTTTCACATTAACAAAAGGTTGGTGGTATCTTACCTTATGTGACTTATATCTGAATAAAATTTGAGCTTACCTGAACACTGATGAATGTCTTTTTACTTGATCCTGGCAAAAGTGCACTGTACAGCTGCTTCTGTATAGATTAAGGCAGAGATAATGACTTTGCCCAAGGTCACGCTGTAAATCCCTGTGCCTGTCTACAGTATTCATGGGATAATGCTTCTGGTGCCGAGCACTTCAGCACAAGTTCAGGAGTCCACCAACAGGGTTGTTCTTGCCCAAGTTCAAGGACTGACAGGCAATTGGAAACTTGAACTTGTTACTTGGACCAGAATGTCTTTTATCAGTGTAGGTCAGAGTTTCCACATCATGCAGGAATCAGAGGGCCTGAGATGTGGATCTTGATACTGTTGAGTTGTCCGTTGTCTTCAAGACAAGGTTGTGTTTCTCTTTCACCATAAGCAGCATTTATCTTTCTTGTAATAAATTAGTGGTTTTGTTCATTGTGGTTATATTAAAAAGAAATAACTTCTTGTGACATCAAATGATAAAAACACAACAGTGTATTCAATATAGCTCGTTCCTTTTCATAGTATTTTCACTGTGTGCTGTTATGACTGAGTGGTGTCAGCTATGTGTGAAGTATCCTGTGCAGTGTCCTGTGGCAGAGATTTGTAGAAGGGATTTGAGTTCCTTGATTAGTCTCTTGTTTTATCATTTCAGAGTGGATGATGATGAAACATACTGCAGGGCAGTGACAGAGTACGCTAGAGCATGCTCTCACGCTGGGTCCCCGGTGCGGGACTGGAGGGATGACTTTCCTGCCTGTAGTAAGACTCTTTAATAAAGCATACTATGTGACCTTTGAGATACCCCGTGTATTCATTTCAAATACTTCCATCTTGACAACGTTTGTCACTATAGGACTCAAACGTGATACTGAAGTAGATCAGCCAGCTTCACTATTGCTGGCAAACAATGAAGTCGATGACTTGCTAGAGGAATAGTTTAATTGCACTGTGATCTGATCTAGATCCATACAAAATTCATGTTTCCACAGATTGCTTGAAACTTCATGTGTGCTGATCATATTCTGTGGAGGTCTGATGTTGCCCCTCTTCCCAGATGACCTTTCAGCCTCTACTGGCCCTATAAACAGAATTAATACAGTTAATCCAGCTCTTCTAGTTATCACCACCCCCCATCAATTGCAGTTCAGTCTCGTGCACAAGACTTTGAACTAACTGAGATCTGAGCACATGTTCCCCTGCCACAGAAACTGTAACTTCTTTTGGAGGGGTGATGTAAGAATTTGGTAAAGAAAGACTTAAATACTGATGAGAGATTCACCACAGTTCATCAGTTAAAACCTCTCCAAACAATCCATTTTACTTGACCTGAGTAATTACCTATACTAGAAGCACAGCACAACTGTTTATTTGAGAGAGAGGGTTCTCCAGTATGGAAAGAGAAATTGCACTAATGTTCAATCTACCATGTATTTTTTCTAGCTGAGAAATGTGAAGACAGCTTTGTACACCGTGACTGTATCAGTTGTTGTCCACCAACCTGCACGTTTGAAAAAGATTGTCTTGGCAGCAACCTACACTGCTTAGATGGCTGTTACTGTCCAGATGGTAAGTACTGTTAATTTTTTGTAAAAAAAATGTGTAAAGCTAATATCCAACATCGTAATAAAGTTGCCTAAATAGACCATGCTTAAAGGCAAAGCCTGAAAATATAAATATTGTAAATTCTGCTCTTGCTGTTGTTATTCTCACTGTGATTCTTTCTTTTATTGTGTTCTAAACATTTCTCTAGAATACAAAGGTGGCTCAGAATGAAATATCACTTAAAAACTGGAGCCATCACTAATGCTTGCTATAATAAGATATTGCATAGATTTAATCCACTTTATTTGAATTATTCCAAAATCTATCGAGGTTTTGTTTAGACAGAATGTGTCTTATGCTCTGTACAAGAAAACAAACTTCCTGAGACCTGTACTCAATAAAAATTAGGAATTGGACTACTAACCGTCTTGTTCTAGAAGGACTAAAGATTATGTGATCTCAGAATCTTTTAATTTTTGAGTCCGTACAGTTTTACATGCTTAAGGCAGACATTTTTCATAAAGCAACTATTCAGAGTGACAATTGCTTTGAGAGAGCTTCACTGTTCATCACTCTGAGCTCTCTGCACTCGTTGGGTGACTCTTTTTGCTGGTTCCTGGTGAGATCACCTTCTGGCAGATTTGAATGTTTGAGTCAGATGGGGGAAGAGCAGTGATCCACAGTTCGTTACTTTGTTTTTTATCTCATTTATTAACTTCCCTCCAATAGGTCTCATTATGGAAAATGGAACTTGTATCTCTGTGTCGAATTGTCCTTGTATTTATCATGGAACTGCCTTCCCTGTAGGCTCAAAAATTGAACAAGAATGTAGCAACTGGTATGTGAAAGCCTCACGTCTGTGCTTCCTCTCTCTGTGACTGCTGCCCATAGTTAGTTTAACGTCATAGTCACACTTACATTTTAAGGAATAGTAAGTATCTATGTTTTATAGTCTGGGCCCTGTGTATCACTAAAATATGGAGGCTATTCTATGGAAAGGGTGAATTCAAGACGTATTAATTAGCTCAAAGCTGCTCTTTTTGCTAAAGATCAGAACACTGAACTTCTGTGTTTTGTGATTTTTCTTTTTAGTATTTGTATCGGTGGCATTTGGAACTGCACTGATCATGATTGCCCAGGTATCTGTGTTTCATTATTCTTTTCAGCCATCAGTGAACATAAGAGAGAAACTTTTCAGAACACAACAGAACCAAATGTGATCCAAAGGCTTGGGATGCTAATTTAAGAAGAAAGATTAAGCCAGAGGGATGTTGAGAGTAGCAGTGGGCCAGCTGGGGTGAAGCTGTTAACTGCCTGACCATACTCATCTTACCTTTTCCCATTTGTTTCCCAGACTCAGTGTGTTACATCCACCTCTTGTTTCTACCTCCTGCTTACGGTCTATGTTCTTTGGGGCAGGCAGCTTATTTCTACTTTCTGTGCAATACCTAGGCCAGGTATAAGGATCTCCTCACTTCTAGGTGCAATTGTAATGCAAACAATAAGAAAAACATCATTCTGATGCTCAGTGTGCTGTATTTTCTCCCTTGTAACAGCAGTTCATGTTTGGATAATGATCCTTATCTTTAAAGATTACATGTCTCTGTAATGACTTACTCAGAGGAACATGCAGTAGTTGGGTAGTGAAACTTCCTTGACAGTTCTGTATCTTAGACAAGATTATACTGTGAAACTTGTGAAAGAGACAATTTTTTACAAATTAAGGAGCCCCCTCTGAATGAGGTAATAAACAAGGCTTAAGAGTTACTAAGCAAGGCTGGACAAGGTGAATCCGTAGTGTAAAACAGTTGACACTGAGAACCACTTGTGTGTGTTGTGTGTGCATGTAGGGGGTTAACTATGACTAGTCTGGTCCGAAGGACTAAATGCCTGTTAGTGGGAGCAGGTTAGATGTGCTCCCACAGAGCACCTCCTGCAGTAATCGCAGACAAAATAAATCTAGTTCATGTGTTCTGGCACTGCCCTGTGGTATGAATGAAAGTGCGGTAAGTGGGGATGCGCTGGAAACTTGCTTCAACAGTGGACTCCTGGTCTGAACTGAAAAATGAATATAGTACCTAGAAGGAAGGAGAAAGAAGCTTATCCTCTTTCACACTCAGTCATGCCAAAAGACAATGAGAAGAAGATTCTAGGAAACTTCAGAGTTGTAATACAGAGAAAACTCTTTCGTATTTTAGAGAACTCATGACTCAAAGGCATCTCATCTCGATAGAACCAAAGGGTGCTGCGCTTCGGTGTGTGCAATATGAGATGGTATCTGATGGAAATAGGTGTATGTAATATATTTTATTTCCAAATGCTGTAATAGCTAGGATTAACGTTAGCCTGGATTATGTGCTTAGAAATAAGGAGAAGGTTTCTTATTTATCTCTCTTCCATCGTTTACAGAATAATGACACATTCTTATGCAAGTGAACATTCTTGTTTATCCTTTTTCTCTCAAGCTGAGTGCTCCATCACAGGTAGTTCTCATTTCACAACATTTGATGGACGTCATTTTACCTTTCTTGGGATTTGCCAGTACATTTTGGTAAAAGGCACTGGGAAAAACAAGTTCACAATCACTTTACAGAAAGCACCTTGTGGACAGGTAAGTCATGTTTTTGTTGAACATTCACAACAAACGTGTCCATTCATATTTCAGGCAATCTTGTACAGGTTCTACTGTAAACTACCAGGTTATGTTTAACAGAAAATATAAATTGAAACCATTTTACATCTTTTTTGTAAGCGGTGGTATTGCTACATATTGTATTGCCCTTTGTAAAACCAATTGCATCTTTAGACGGATAAAGTCTACAGAGTTATTCATTTATGCACATTAAACAAGTATATACGTCTTTGGTTATGGTACACACAGATGTCTTAGGCTTTAGAAAAGCTCTTGCTGGCAGCACTGAACAGGTTTAATACACTGCTAGTTAGGCAAGATATATTTTTTTTGGTAGCTTTAGGTTTTTTACTTGATATGTTATAGCATATTTGATTTGTTGGAACAATGCCTTTTAGAAAACTATTGAAGAGACTAGCCACCACACATATTTGTTTGAAAGTATTTTGGCAGGTATCCAACAACAGGCTTTACGAATAGAGGTGCTTATAAAAAGTACTTATCTGCGAGACTGGATTTAATGATGTTATTAGTCACCTAGGCTCTCAGGAGAAGGGCCTCTGAGACTATGACTCACAGCTGCCCACGTGCTGAGGGCTGGGACGCCTGAACTCATCAGCAGGGAGTGATGCACTGAAGCTGCACAACTATGGACTGTCTCTCATGTCCGTTCAAAAGCTGGACTATAAGCTGGTGCCTCTGCTTTTTTTTGTAAGCACCTCCTGCATAGATGTTGAGGTTTTTCTGCATTTCAGGTGGCCTCAAGCATGAAATGGTTGGTTAGGTAGCCACTGAGAGACAAGGATGCTACTGGAAATGACCTTAGCATGACTCTAGGCATGTTGGAAAGTTTCTGGGTGAAAACATAGGGGCCCTGGGGAGCATAAGATGCTTGGTTTAAGCTGGTTATGTGTCACCTTTTGTTGTGTACTTAGGTTCATAAATTCTGCCCGGATAGCACTCTAAAATGATGGGTGTGAGTTAGTTTATAACTCTCCATTTTTTGATAGTCAGATATTTATGAATTATTGCAGTATAATTCGGGAGAAATTATATCCTTTTGGTCTGTAGTCATCATGACTACATTTCAAGGCAAGAAGCACCTTCATGTGTGCAATAGTTTCTTTCCCCTACATTGCTGCTTTTGGGCTCTGGTTACACCAGCTTTCTATAGACGGGGTCAGACTCTTGCTCAAACACTGGTTAACCCAGCAATGAGGAGTACCCAGGGTGGCCATGCAAGTATGGCCTTTTGAATGCTGTATCAGTACTTGGGGATCTCTGCCCACTCACTACTAGACTGCCATAATAGCTAAAAGGCATTCTCCTTGCTCTTATGTGCATATGCAATGTTTTATTAAGTTCTACATAGAATTTTGGGTGCTCTGTTTAATGCTTTGAGTGATAGTTTACAACTGATTTACCTGAAGACAGTTCTGGTATTTCCTTTCTATACAACTGTTTTTTCCCCTGTTTGTTTGTTTTTGCTTTCCATGGTAATATTAATGTCTTCGCCTGTTTCTGATGGTGAAACTTGTTTCTACTTAGAACTTTGACCACGCCTGCATTGAGTCTATAACACTAGTTCTTGAAGATGATGTGAGCAAACAATTAACACTCACGAGATATGGTCAAGTCCAAACTGGCCCTAACCAAGTTTTTAACCTTAATGGTAAGAAGTGCATGGAGTAGAATTTTAGCAGGGTTCACATTCTTTCTTTTATATGCTCCAACGCTTTTTAATAATACCTGTCTATGAAAAAGGAATGTCTTCAAACCACTTATGAAATGTACAATCACTTCTCATGACCTTAGTAATAGTTCTAGAAATGTACTTTTTCAGCCTGTGAAATAAACTCCTTCATTATGCCCTCATTTCTTTGCATTTCTTATCTTGCAGAGTACCTAGAATTCCACTCATTTTGTTTGTATTTAGGGGGGAGGAGGTAAGAAAAAGAAGGGAGGTGAAGAGAGGTTGGAAATCATCTTGATGTTGATGTTAGGGTCTAGCTTGATTAAAGCTTTTTGGAATACATGGCATGGAATAGAAACCATGTGCTCTATGGGATCTACGTTGCTTTCAGTGCTGACTTATGTTGTGATTTCAGGCAGGTTAATTCACCCTTTTGGAAAGGATAGTAAAATAAATGAGCCTTAAGAGGATGTTATAAAATTAAGCATTGAAAGTGGAAATGATATTGCTAAATTTTGTATCTTACAGTGATCATAGTAAATTCTTACTGGATTTTTAGTCTCTTTCTGAAAGAGTAAAGTGGGAGTTCCCCTTTCCTTTCCCAGCCTCTGGCAAAACAGCTTTTAGGGAGTTCTGTGCTGGTGGTTGAAGCTATGTCTTTTCTTCATTGAATTTTTCCAGTCACAGTTCTGCTTTTGGCATTCACAGCTTCCTATGGCAATGAGTTTCACAGCTCAGTTGTACTTTCAGTTATGTTGACAGTTCTGCTTCATAATTTCATTGATAATTTCATTTTATGGCTTTTGAATCAGTCCCTATTCACTTTCTTCTCTCTTTCCATAGTCTGCGACAAATATAATCTATGACAAATATTTTGGTGTCACGTTCTTGATAGTTGGGTGTATCTAGTAAGTCTTATCAGCTAAGACCACCTTCAAGCTCACATAAGCATTTTATCAGCCTCTTCTCAGTTTATGCACCTAAGTGTGTGTGTGTGTGTGTGTGTGCACGTGTAGGGGCTGCTTGTGAAGGTAGATCTGTTTTAAGCCTGCAGCTGCAAGTAGCCCAACAATGTGTAGCAAATGAATGCTGTGACTGTGAAATTTCCATTTCCTCACATAATGGATTTGCTGGGAAGGAAAGCTGGGAATTTGATAGGGCCTTAGTTCACATACAGTCTAAGGAAGGAGCTATACTGATGTCATATCAATAGCAGTAAGAGAGAACCTTCTATCTAAAGATTGCAATACGCTTTACAGACATCTGTTAATTAATCTTATAAGATCCCTGGAGACTAAGAAACAAGTGGTTTCTTGTTTTGTCTTCTCATTGCCAGAGGCATGCTGTTGCATTGCTTTTCTCTAAAAAAAATGAAATGTGAGAGTGATTTCTGGATAACTCACAGGTACAGAAAAGTGACAGATTTTTTACTGTCGACAGTAGCTGCAATTCCTGATTTGTGTTGCTAATGAAAAAGATATGTAGTCTCATAAATTCGGATAGAGAATGGGTGAGGTTATTTGGCTGCAGGTGGGTTGTGCATAGTTTCTCACTTTATTTCTGAGTTTTCAAAATCTATTTTGTTTAAGGAGTAAACCAATACAACCTGGAAATTGGATTTCAGTGACTTTGGTTTTCTTTTGCTATATGCAGGTGCTATTGAAATTCAGAATATATCTTCTTTCTTTGTTCAACTGAAAACTAGTTTTGGTTTGAAGATACTGTTTGCTAAAGATGGAGAGAGGATCTATGTTCAAGTTGATGTTGGCTGGAAGAGAAGAACCTTAGGACTATGTGGAACTTACAATGGGAATTTAAGAGATGATTTTCTGTAAGTTGCATATTGTACATTTAGACTGTGTTTAATAACAAGTCAAAAGTTTTGTTGAATGTAATAATCTGATTATTTCATTTCATTAACATGCTCATACTTTGGTAAACTAACCAATACAAAATCTCTTAATTAACATGAAAAAGTTAGTCACTTTTTAAAATATGAAACTCATAAATTTAGCTAAGTCATTCTAAGCTGTTTAGCTAAGTAATTTTAGAAAACTACCATATTATTTATAGAAGTTTTGGATGATGATATTGCTTGAATGCACGTTTTTTTCCTCCCTGCTGCTCCCCTATCATCAGAACAAATACATGAGCACTGACAAAAAGAGTGGATGATAGTACTAGTATCATCCTTACCTGATTAACACTTACTACTGCTTGATTTCCCCCCCCCCATGTCAAGTTTTAATGGAAAAAAATGTAATTCTGAGCCACAGGAATGGTTTAATTACAAGGGCACACTTTCCTTATTCTTTTACTTCCTTTCCTCCGAAGTTCCTCAAGCTATAATATCATAAAACTTTTCTAGCAATAACAAATGCTTTTGAAATCCTTGGTGAAAAACAGCACCAAAATGCAAACAGTCCCCCTCTAGAACACTGAAATTAGCTAACAGGTCAAATTTTTTATATTTCACTGGATGAATGTACTCCAGTAAGGCCAAATTCTCCTCTCATTAATGCCTCCTCCAACTGATTTCAGAGTACTTAAAGTCTGCCCTCATGCTTAATTCGAGTGTAAGAATATTTTTGCATGAGTAAAATATTGAGGAAAAAGCTTCACATCTCTCTTCTTCTATAACTCACAGGTGGAAATTCTTTTGACACATTGAATGTTCAATGTGACTGTGCACCTAAGGCTTTTTGATGTACTTGTGTCCTCAGACATGTAATCCATAAGGTCAGCAGGATGCTTACAGTGTTGATCTTTTCCTTTTCAGTTCTCCAGCAGGGATGATAGAAGGGACCCCACAACTTCATGCCAATGCATGGAAGGTTTCCTCAGCTTGTTCTGTGCCTATCAATATTCCTGTGGTTGATCCCTGCAACGTTAATCAGCAAAATGGTATGTTTTCACGTGGGAGTCTGGAATTAGCTGTATCTTATTATTATGGGACATTTTTTGTTTTCTCCCTGAATGAGTTGCACATATATGTATTTCAACTTCAGTTTTAGATGTGCACTCTTACTTTCCTTTTTCTTTTTTGGCAAAGACAATTCTTTCCATATATTTAGCATGTAAAATGAAGTAAGTCCTTTGTAAATACAAGCTTAGTTGATCATTTAATCCTGGGTGTACTGGGCATGAGTCCTAAATTCTGCTGTCTAATATATATGCAGAGTGCTAGGCAGAAAATCGTCTGCAGTCCTGTATATTATGCCAGTCAAGAGGAATGATGTGATGCACATTTGTAGATTGACAAAGAAAGTACAGGAGACAGTGCCTTGCCAAGAGTGTTCAGATCAAAAGTCCTATCTCTGGCTTCTCCATGCTTGTTGCATTAAAAGTTTCCTTATCCTCCATCTATGCTCTCTGATGCAAGCTGATGCAAACAACCTGAGATCCATGGATTTGTTCAAATTCCTGAGTAAAGATTTAGTTTTGGCTGGTTGATGTGCCTATATTTTGCATTGAACTTTCACTGTCTCCTCCTTTCCATGTTGCTGTTCTTTTCAATTAATGAAGACAATGGGCTGACAGTAGTTGCCAATTCTGTCAGAATTTAGACTAATGTTTTTAATGTTTCAGACATAAGGCCTCACTAAGGATGTGGGATTTGGCCATATTTAGAGCCTGTGGGAGCAAGCCTAGAATAACCATAAACTTTTAAGAATCTGGGGCATTCTAAGACTTTTTATGTCCTTTAGCATTGGCTGTCTTCTAAAGCAGTGCATCTCAGCCAAGTTAGCTCTCTCCAAGATACTTCATGCCTCCACTGTACTTCCTCAGTGAAGGTGGAGTTTGACATAAATGTAAGCTGCTTAGAGCAGGAGGGTGGACTACATGAGCTTCTGAGGTCCCTTCCAGCCTGAATTTTCCTGTGATCCTGTAATCATCACTGGAAAAAGCAGCCCCTGAGTAAGTGGTCCTGCCCCATGCTATCACCTGTGCTAAGCCAGCACAAGCATTTTTCCAGGTCTGTGATGATCTTAATCTGATGAAACTAAAAAATAAATGATTGTTTGTTTGTTTACTTATTTTGTCAGGTTACTTTTCAACCAAGTCAAGTTCACTCTTTGAACCTGAGAGACTCCAGAAATCCTTGTGTCAGTGTGTGTATGTGGGAATGAACAGGGAGGGTGAAGGGTAGGGACACCCTTTTAGCGGCAAAATTGGCTTAAATGTGATGCACACTATGGTGTTCCTGAGATATTCCACCACGTGTGGTGGTAGTATGCTTCAGTGGTAGGAGGAGGGTCTGTTGGTGCTAGAAGGTATATGGCCAGCTTGGGACCTGCATGCCCTCGAGCTCCAGTTTGCAGTGCTTCCTGGGTCCACATGCCAAGAAGTATATGGCCATGGCTGATTTCAAAGCTAAATGAAACATCAAGTAGGAAAAAACATATTCCAAGCTTTGGAGGACTCTTCTAACTAACTCTTTTGAAATATTATTTTGCCGTTTAAGTTTCCTGCACTACTAGAGGAAGGCATAACTGGTTTTATATAGTTATTTTTATCTTAAGTGGAGTATATTGTTGAGGGAGTTGCTTACAATACCAATTTTAAACTATAGAACTTTGCAGAAAGGCATTGTATACAAGTTTTTGTGGCACAACTGGCTATGTTTGGTTTTAATATTCTGTGCCATTCATTTGACTGTTATATTAAAATGGATCTGGCTAAAACAATGTCACCTTCTCTTAGCTGGGTATGCATCTCACTGTGATATCATCAATCAAGAAGTTTTTGCTCCCTGCCATGCCTACATAAGTCCAGGATTATACTACCAGCTATGCCGCTTCGATGCGTGCAAATGCGGAAGCAGCTGTTTGTGTAATGCTTTGGCACACTATGCTTACGTCTGTAGCAAGCACGGGGTCATCGTTGACTTCAGATCTCATATTTCTTACTGTGGTGAGTAACGTTTGCAGAATGGAGTATCTTTTAGAAATGTGTAAAGTTCTACAAATACCATTTGCTCCATGAAATGCAGGGATTGACCTTTTTTGCTGGAAACTAGAATTGTGCCATGAACTAATGGTATACTCAGGGGTGAACGCTAATAGCCTTTATGTTAGGCATCTGAGTTGGGGAACCTGAGCTGCCTCACAGGGGGTGCCTGTACCTTTCCTTTGCCTACAGAGAGAATTTAAATTTCTGACTTTGAACTCATAAGTCATATGGAAGCCTGTATTAGGCTAAAGTAGTCAGGGAGTGGCAGGAGCAGGGCTGTTCCCTAAGGGAAGGCAAGCCAGGGTAGCAGGGGCTCCCCAGGGCCAGCAGGGCAGGGTGGGCAGTGATTTGCCGAGTAGGATGTAGCAATGATTTAAAACAAGGCATTTCTAAACCGTAGAGTAATGCCTCAACCTTAACTGGACCATTCTTCCTCTCTTGGAAGCCTGAGTTACTAGGCAGACACACCCACCACACACACTTAACATATATAAAGAATAGACACCTACTGCTTACAAAATAGACAGTTCCAGCCAAAGGATTGCCCAACATAAACCCACCCGAATCTAAACATTTCTAACTTAAGAAATCAGTAAAATAGCGTATTTTTGTCATGCATTTTAACTCACCCCAGTGCAGCAAGAGACCATTTTGCTTTGCTGTTTTGCACTCCCATAATATACTGCTTTTTTTCCTATTTTTCACATTTGAAGAGTATGTTGTTCTCCCTTCTCTCTCCCTCTCTCTCCTCCAGCTGTGATGTGTCACAGTGGTATGCTTTATCATCAGTGCTCTTCTTTTTGTAAACACTCCTGTGCTTCACTTTCTATGGCAAATATCTGTGGTGATGACTGTGCAGAAGGATGTAATTGTCCTGATGGGAAGTATTTTGAAGAGTCGGTCAACTTTTGTGTATCAATGTAAGTCATAAGAAAATAGAACATATGTGTAGGCACATTTTCCTCTTTCCAGCAAGATTTAAAGTAGTTTTTCTGCTGTTTCCATCAAGATGTAGACTGCCTAAACAGGATAGCAAGCAATATGTGAAGATTTCATATTCTTTTATACTAATAAATAGTGGGGCCTCATCTGGTACTGTGTGTACAGCCATCTACTGCACTTGAGAGAAGATATGTCACACTGCTTTAGAGAAGGGTGCTGAAACTTTTTTAATTCATGGGAAAGCATTTTCACATGAAAACCTTGTTTTTAACACTTAAGAAAAAATGAGAAGGAATCTACATAGTAGCAATCCATAAAGTCAGGGATAGTATGGAGAGAGTGGCTAGGAGTGTCTTTTTTCTGTCTCACAATACAAACCCCTTCAGTTAAATGGAAGGAAATGGTCAATGAAAGGAAATAGTTTTTGTACATTGTGTACCAAAATTTTACAGCTTACCGCCATGGGGAGTTACTGAGTTCAGGTACTGAATTAAAAACTGGAATGAGTATTTATGTAAATTTCAAGATTATACAGAGATATTGCTGTTCATCGCGACATATATTTTGGAAAGATCAGTAAAGTTCATCCTGTAGGGATAAAGACTGTTTTAAACTATTAAAGAGTTGGAGGTAACTTGGTATTCTCATATTTTTGCATGGTTTCTAGGGAATTCTGTTGCTACTTCCATCCCATCTGGCTCTTACCATAGACAGGGTTAGTGGATTTTGCTATCGTAATTCCTCTGTCCCATGATTTTGACAGTACTTTGATTGGGAACTACATGTTGCCTTACTATTCCTGTAACTGGGAAAAAAACCCCTCTTTTCTTTAAGACTAATGCACAGAAACAGCAAATAAATAATACGGAGATTGAGGAAAACCCTGGCTTTATTGAAGATGGCAGGAATTTCGCCACTGACTTCAATACAGTCAGAGCGTCATCTTTAAGTTTTTGCCTTTAGAAGTATATTGTAAATATAAAGATTGAATTAATGAATTATAAGGCCTGCTTATCATAATATCTTGATAAATGGATTGCCCTGAAATCCCATTTTGTCTTGCTTTTGTATCTACATGCATAAATATTCTTTTAACAGATCTGCCTGTCATTGTCATTACAAGGGCAAAGCCCTCCAGCCTGGAGAAATCCTCCCTACACCAACAGGCTCCTGGTAGGTTTGAGCACCAAGAGTTTTATCTTTCATGTATCACAGTCTGGATGCTACTCGAGAGCCTTGAGATTTTTTTTCACATAGAATGAAGGTCTATTGTATCAGGATTTTATTTTTGTTACACACTTAGTAAAAGGGTGTCTAATATAAATTGGATTACGTACTTGCTTATGTTAACAACAGGATACCTGGAAAATTCTGTAAGCCAGGGACTAAAGAGTATCTCAAACCACACACATAGAGGTTGCAGTCCTGTTCTTAGACCTGGGGGCATTATGATAGCAATATGAGGTTAGTTTTGGAAGAATAAACAATGTGATTCTATTTTGGAAAGTTTTTCAAACAAAGGCTTGCAGGGAGCTATGCTTGTGCCATTTTGTATTATTAATTCATGATGGAATCCTGACCTCACTGAAACAAGTGAGGAAACCTCCCAGGTTTCATGGTCAAACTTGTTCATTTTACAAGAAATGCACTCAACCTGCTGATTTAAAATCATGTCTGTGACTTGAGTATCAGGGTTGATTCTTGCTGAGGTCTTATATATTATAGTTGTTATAACTGAAGCTTGCTAATCATGTAGTTCAAGAGGTGAGAGAGGGGGCTTCATTTTTCTGCCACTGCTATGCCTCTGCAAATTGTTTTTTCACAATTTTTTTTTTAAAGGAAAATGAAAAAATGAGGACTAGGTTTATTGTTGAATGTGTTTTTTTGTAATTCTGTATTTTATCATAAAAAGAATCCAGCTGTGTATCTTAACATCTGTGCAACAGGAAATTTGCATACTGTATCCCTCCATATTCACAAATATAAGGTTAAGGTTTTGTGTTACACTGCCAGCATCCTGAATCACCTGGCCCTACATTCCCCCAGAGGCTGACGTACCCAGCTTCTTTTTTATTTCAGTGAACGTTAGACAATTAAATAGTACATAAACACCTTTGTGAGTTTGGGCCCTCATTACAGATCAGCGGTTAGAAAATACCAACAAAATATTGGTCAGAACTCGTGCTTTTGGTTTTTAATCCTCCTTCTCCTCCTGATTTCTGTTGTTTAAATTGGGTTAAGTTGTATTATCTTTTTTAACATGGTGACTACAAAACATTTTCCCCTTAGAATAGAGATGGGTGTGCTTTTCTTTTCCAGTCAGTGTTTGAATGGAACAGTGAAATGTATTGAAGCCACTACAGAAAATACAGGTAATTTACAGTCTTTTTTTCATATTACAGTTGCACAGAGGAAGTTTTTGACATTGAATAGTAATTTGGTTTTCTCCTCCTATGTATTTTCATTATGAGATACTTAACATCATAATATATTTGAAATAGGAGCTTAGGAGCACACGTTGTCTTGGTTTTTCTTTTTCCTTTTTCTGTAGCACAAATTGTACTAAGTCACTTGGGAAATTAAAAAAAAATAACTAATTACATGTGAGGTGTAGGTCAGTATGTTCTCATGGGAATACCTAAAATTAGGCTCACTATCCCTGTTTAGGAAGCCTTAAGATCTTGACTTCTAGTAAGTAAATTTCTAATTAATTTCTAATGAATTTAGAAGAGATTTCAGTACACTGAAAATTATGCCACTTCTAAAGATTCTGTCTACCTAAGGCATAATTACTCCTCCTTTAAGAATTGGCTGTGTATCAGATCCAGGGCGCATAGATCCAGATGCTTAATATTAAGTTTTCATCTTTCTTTTTACATTAAAACATATATTAATTTTATATCTCTGTAATACAAATGAAGTTACAGACTTTTATTCAGATTATATTCTTATGTGTACTGTAATGTAGGCTAACTGTGCATTAAAATAAATAGATTGCGAACAAAAACCAATAGAAAACCTTCAGTGTAAAAGAGCAGTTGATCTCATTTAACCTGCATTTTGCATTTGAAGTTCACATATGCCCTGAAGGAAAAATCTACTATGACTGCAGATCTCCTGTGCCTGGATTACCAGCAGCGGGCGTGAATTGCGGGATCTCTTGTGCAAACCTTGCCATGAACTTCTCCTGTGTCCCCTCACCACCCTGTGCAAGTGGCTGTATTTGCCCCCCTGGGTAAGTTTTGGCAGGACAACCTGGAGCACAAGCCATATACCTATTTTTCACAGTTTAACTCTGCACATTTTTTTTCTTTTTAAATTCCAGTGGTATCACACCTCTGATTTTGAAGCTACTGTTCTATAAATCTTTGCAGATATAGAGTCACAGTTAAAAGGCTAACTTTTTCTTTTGTCTCTGAGAGCCCTTTTCTCCTTCCTGCTGGTGTGAGGCTCCATGATATAATGATTTGTCAGTTGGAGTCCTACAGTTTCTCCACCCTGAGACCATGATTCCACTATCCCATGAGATACCCATCTTGCTACCCCTCCGATTGGCTGGTATTTGGGACTCTCTGGGGAGGAGATGACTCCCACCACTTGCGCTGTATATTTTATTTGAGTGTAGAAGCAAACGTGACAAAAAAACATAATGTAAACCATCTGTGTTCCTTCTTACTGCCCAGATAATTGTCTCGCCTAGACTTCTACTCAGGCTTACAGTATTGATGCCCAACCTGGGGCAGGGAGTTGGGGGGTTGCGGGCTGGATCCTGCCCTCTTCCCCATCATTCTCTCTGTCCTTCTGAACTCAACCAAAGTTTTTGTTTTCTCAGCTCATGAATTTGGATTTGGTGCCCAGAAACAGTCTGCCGAGCTTTGCAGGTGTCATATCAAAGTACAAGAGCTAAAAGCATTTGTTGTGAAGTTTCTGTCAGGATCACTCACTACTTCCTCCATCTGTTTCCATTCCCTCCCCTGATACCTGCTGCATGCACTTTCAGATTTGAAGAGGCAAATATGCTGTGCAAATTGCTGCAATTTGACCTCAGGTGGAGTGCTCCCTGTTCTTTCTCAACATTTGATTTTATTTCACTATGTGTATCCAGTGGTCCCCTGACAGTATATCAGTTGTACACAGATCAGAGTGTAATGAGACTGCCAGAATTCCCCTTCCAGCAACTTGTGATGTTCACGGATGACTAAGTACTGGTGAAGGACAGATTTCAGGCACAGCTATTTAAGATTTCACTAGTTTTTCTTGCCTGGTATTCTGTAGTCCTCTACAACCTCTGCCTCAACTGAGGAGTTAGCTTTTGAGACCATTAGTGTTACAGCAATAAACAATTATTTTTAACACAAAAATTCCTGAATCTGTACAAGGCATCATATAAAAACTAGTAAACTTTTACTGAAACATCACCATGATATTTGCATGAACTTAAACTAGCAGCATAGTCATGAAAGTTCATTTGAAAATTTGAAATAATTAAAACATAAGTTGAAAAACAGAGCTAAAGCCCTGCTCTCACAGTCAAGTAGTATTATATCTTTTCAAATTGAATATGTTACTTATTTTCTGAATTATAAACTATAAAAGGGGTACAGACAAGCCAAATCCCAAGTTTCTGTCAAATAATGGAGTAAAACACATGAATTATTTTGTTAAGTAAGAGAATAAACACTTATTTTGTTATTAGATAGAAAAGTAAATGTGTAACATTTAAGCAGTTAGTACCATCATCGGTGTTAAATTTTATTTCTGAAGCCATTATGCCTTTCAGGCTCATGGTTCTGAGAAGTGAGTATGGCTTTTAGCTAGGAAGGGGCCAGCAGGGTTATCTTAAATATTGCATTCAGAAGTTCTCTTTTTTTAATACAAGTAAATGTTAAGCATATACCTCATGAAATTAAATCTACATGGACAAGTCATGAAAGTCTTGTTATGAGAAGTTTTACTGTTGTGTCATTTTTTAAATCTCTTAAGATGCTGTTCTTCTCTTTGTTTCTCCTTTCCCACCTTATTTCTACTACTACCCATTGTTTGACCCAATGACCTAAGCTTTTGGGGTGGAATCTTGAATTCTCCTGGAGACTGGCACCTTATTCTAGCATCCCAGGTATTTATGGTGCTCACAAAGTAAACCAGCTTGTGCATGGTATTGAAACTCTTTCCTTTGAAAACCCATGACAGGATGGACTCTAGTATGCAAAAAGTGGTCCTTTTAAAGTAAAAATGTTTTACATTTTCTATTGTTAAAATTCTTGCACACCAGCTTGTGGTTCTTTTAGTCAGTAGTTAAAGAGGTGACAGAATAAGAAACACTGAAAGTCTCTGTTATGCTATAAAAATTGAATAGAATAGCTAAAAATTTCATGAGGAAATGAGCTGAGAATGACAGTGAATTCATCACCCAAAGATACACTGAAAGTCACCCTAACACTGAGCTGGAGATATAGAAGAATAAGTTGAATTACAGAAGTACAGAAGAGTAGTATGGAAAGGGACCGCATGGGGCTAAGTTATTGTCCTGCCCTTAGGTAGCATCAGCAATATCTGTTATTCTTGGCAGGTATTTAACTTCCATCGACAGAGACTCTAAATGACCTTCCCAAGCCATCTGTTCTAGTGCTTTCCTATCTTTAACCATTTTTCTGAACACTTGACTCTTTTACTTAAAACCAATTAATCTTTAATGAACCAGTAATTATGGGGAGAAGAAAACTCTAATCTGTGTGTTCCTTTTAACTTCAAGTGAAGCAATCTCAAGATCATACTTTGAAAATACATCTGTCTATACTCTCAACCATGTGTTGCAATGACAACTGCAGGAATGGCTCCACTAACAGCAGCATTGGGAGTGTCAGTAACATTTTTTTTTTTTTAAAGTTAATGTGGCTAAGCAGATGGAAATGAGGACATAGCAAAAAGCGGTTAACCACATCTCAGGGTCACTTATTCATGATCTAATTAGATTTGCTGCTTTTTGCATTAAATGCTCCTCTTTTGTCTTAACCTTGTTAGTTGTTTCCGCTTCCCCAGGGTAGGCAGGTAACCTCCACCACCGCCCTTCGTAAACTGTGTTTCTTTTGCGCTGCTAACTCTGCAATAGGTGCCATAGCCCAGGTCACTGTCGTGTGCTCAGAAACTCAGAACGGCTGCTTCCCTGGGACAGGAGGACGAGGGAGCAGCAGAGAGGGAAGGGCAGCCCGGCTGCAGCCTCAGCAGCGTGCGTAACACACAGATGCTCCGCAGTTTGCAGGGAAGAGCACCTAAACTGCCTGCGCTCTTGCATAGGAGCTGCTGCCCCACACCAACATACCCCGTTGGAGGTAGAAGGAGAGAAGGAGAGCTGCAGCTGTGAGCTTTGCGAGGTCTCCAGCTGTGCCCAGTGGAGATCATTTGATTCGGACAGATTTTATTGCTGAAACAATTGTCCTTGGCTTGGATGGAAGACAGGTTGCCCGTGGTGGGGTTTAGACAATACACTCCACATTCCGTTATGTTGATCTACTTGTGAATTTATGCTTTCATCTTAATAATTCTTTTATTTTGAAGGATGGCTGAGCATAGAGGGAAATGTTATATTCCTGATAGTTGTCCATGCACCTGGAAAGACAGGGAATTTCTGTCGGGAGAAGTGATAGCTACACCGTGTTACACCTGGTGAGTGACATGCATTTTGCATGCTTCCAAATCACCTGGGTCTAGCCACAAAGTGAAATTGATACAGAAAACGTGTTGGGTACATTGAAAATCAAAAATGTACATGCTTGTTTATGGACAGTTACAGTATATATCTTTTATTAGGCTCACTAATAGACTTGGAAGAGTACACAGACTTTTAGGTGAATGCTTCTTCAGGTCTGAAAAGGAAGCAGAAGATATCAGAGTTAAAAAGCAGTCAAGAACAAATGCTTGATTCCACACGTATCAGTTAATCTCTGAAAGAAAAGGCATTTGGCATTTTGGAGAACAGAATATCAAGAAAGACAACCAAGGAGAAAAAAAGAGAAATTAAATGTGTAACAGTGGTAAATAGCCTGCTCCTTTGGGAACTGGACTGTGCAGCGTGAGTTACCAGTCAGCATGAGTGGCTGTATAGGAAGAAGATGGGCAATAAAAAAAAAATTTAAAAAAGCATTAGAATTGGAAAATGAGCTAGCACCCAGCATCTTTTTTAAGGAGTCTTACCTGACTCGTATTAATGCAAAACAGTTCTTCATCCATTATAGTCTGCTAGCCAAAATATCTATCTTCAGTTAAGTATATATTTAATAATAATAAAAAAGTTTGGCATGGCAGCTTTTAATCAGTTAAAAACTTCATTGGCAAATCAACTGAGCTTATACACTTAGACAAGCAAAACTAGAGGCTGTCAGTACTACCTTCATACAAATTCATGTAAGTCACTGAATGTAGCTGACAGGAAAAGTAATCCTGTGAAATACCAGCATTTATTTCTTAAACTCATTCCATACTTGTCTGATACCCTGAAATCTTACAGGTAGCAACTGGAGGTCTTTTGCATTGCATATGTGCAGATTTTTATCAGAATTTCTTAAGAAAAAATATAATATTGATGTTTTATGAATGAGCATGTTGTGGCATGGTGTCTTATTTAAACTGGAGGCAGTGATGGAAATATTTGCATTAGCCATAAAATTTTTAAGATTTTACATTCATTTCTTATGCATTATTATTGTACATATGTGCTGATGGCAAAATGCTCAACACTATTCTGCAATGGCATCACCAATAACTTTAGAAGCAATCCACAGACTAGCTCTGTGTTTCAAGGTCTGAGAATTTTCTTCCTTTCATGAATTTCTTTATGACTTGAAATAAAGAACCCAAGAAAGCTTTTTCTTGAAAATAAAAAGTAATTTACCTTTCTAGTGAGAAGACACTGATTGTTAATTTTCCTTACAGTGTTTGTCGGAGAGGGATATTCAATTGCACTAGTTACCCCTGTCCTGCTGTATGCACTATTTATGGAGATCGACATTATTATACTTTTGATGGATTGGAGTATGATTATGTCAGTGACTGCCAAGCTTACCTGCTAAAGGTAGGAAGATTGTTTATATATTTTCATGTATCCAAGTGAAAGTTTCTGTGAGAGGGCATGTATTTTGAACATTGGGAGATGATCTATAGAAACAAACATTAAAAAAAACCAGGTGCAGAACAGATGTGTCTGAAAGGAAGAATCTGTAAATGACGTTTCATGCTCAGCCATTTCAAAATAGTACATGGGTGTGTCCTTATGTATCTATGTAGTCTAGAGAAAAATAGAAAACAATGTTTTCTGTTCTACCTTAAGCATGCTTTCATCACAATGAACAAACAACAACACTATAGAAACTGTTATAGGATGAGGTATAATCTATAGATTTATTTAATAATTTTCTATAAACTCTGCTTGGCAGAGGGTTAAGGATGACCTCTGAGGCTCCTTGGAATCCTTCTTGAATGTGATCTGCATCTGATCTGGAGTGTATGTGTGTAATAATATCAAACACAATGATTTCATAATTCAACAATGAAATCCTTCATTGAGATTGTCTGGCAGCTACGTGCTAATGTTCCTCATAGCACACATTTACAGTACATTGCTAGCCTTTTTTGTTTAAAAATACCATTACTGACATTTAGAAATATATTCTATTACTAACAACACTATTGTTTATTATCATTGTTGCTATTATTAAGGCTAAGAGTCTGTCTTCTGAGTTACAGTAATGTGTTTAGAAGAATACTCATTTTCTGTCAACCCTGACTGTCTAACCTTAAGAAAAAGCACGGTTTCTCAACAAGGACTACTGCAAATAGTTTATTTCATGTATGCTTTAGTAGAGTATTCACAGCTGTGAAATAAAATAGATTGGTTCCAGATTTTTTTCTACGTTTAAAAAAAAAAAGAGAGGTTTGGTAAAGATAATAAGAATACCTCATAGCAAACTCCTGGCATGTATCATATTGTCTCATAAAAGAGCTCTTACTCTTAGAGGTATATGAACCTTTGCACAAACCTTCCTCCTTTAAGATGCAAAAAAATAGGGGTTACTTTACCTGTAAATCATCTTGCCTGTATGATGAGGTGGAAAGGTGGGTTGTCATTTCTTAATTCTTATGTCATCCAGCCAGAGAGGTGTGTAAGACAAATCTATGCTGCTTTTTCAAAATTTAGTATGATACTGGGATGTTTTGCTTTTACAATCAAATGTCACCTGCTACTCTACAGCATAAGAAAGTACCTATCTATCTGGAAACAAACCATGGGGAGCATTTAGAGTACAAGAATAAAGTTGGCAGCCACATAATTAAGGCATGTGGCATGCTGCCAACAGGCCTTTCTTCAGGTGAATGTGATGACACAAATGACGAAAATGCTGCCTATGTAGATCTGCTTTTCAGACTCTTCAAACTTTTTTCAGCTTTTCAAACTGTTTTTTCCCCAAACTTAGCTAATGTGAGAAAGTATGGCCTAATTTGTTCATCGTTTTTCTTTCCTCTTTAGTATATAGAAAACTTTCATGATCTATATTGAAGGACTGTTTATTACAAATTAGGCACTGCATAATTATCTCTGGAACAGATGATGTATCTGTGGGCTCGTTTTTGACTGTGAAATGTTTGGAGAAGTTTTAAGGGGGGGAAAAAAAAAAAAAGAAACAAAGGATGGGATCATATGGCAGATGCCCAAGAGCTTTGAGGGAACTAAAAGACAGAACTGATGAACTATGTGATGTGCAATCCTGGAATCAGAGGAATGGAAGATAGCAGTATATTTTAAAAAGACTCCATGGCTGAATTTGGCAGGAACAGACCAATATGTCTGATTTACATATGAAGGAAATTAATAGAAATTCTAATAAAGAGAATTTACAATTGGGGAAGAGTTGAACTCTTTTTTTTGTGAAAGAAATTTATGCATGATGAATCTTCTGAGTTATTCCATGAAGTCAATAAACATATGGATGAGGATGATCAGGTCAATATGTGTGTATTTTAGCTTAAAGTCCTTTTGGAGACAGATTTCAACAAATATTTTTTAGAGACTGGTCTCTCATAGGATGAGAGCGAAGATTCTTTGAGACACGATTAAAAGTTAGAAGTTAAAAGATAGGAATAAATGGCCTTTTTGTAGAATGGAGAAATTCTGGTGATATCCCACAGGGATCCATGCTGAGACCTGTGTTCAACATCTTGAGAAACAATTTTGAAAAGGTGGTGTGAGGATTGAGGTGGAGTATGCTGATGGTAAAGAATCAGCCTGAACAGCTGAAACAAAGACAGACCACGAAAAGGTTCAGAAGATCTTATGGCAGAAAACACTGCATGATAAAATGGAGGATGAAATTCAACAATGAAATATGCAAATCAGTGAACAGAAAAAATAACTGTAACTATGCTACCGTGAAGATAGGCACTAAATTAGCTACTACTATGCAGGAATGGAATTTTATGTGAGAAAAATATATGAAACAGATGTAACTGGCATCTTCCTAGTGGCAGCCTGAGTGATAATCCAGAGTGTCATCCATCCTCCAATTTCACATATGCTTTTATTTGCATGTACAGAGTTACACCACAGTTGTACCACATACATCTATGCAGTTGTACCACATACTGATGTGGTTAAACTACATTATATGTGCAGACCTGACAGCATGATGAGGCTGCTCCTTTTTTGAAATACGCTTTGTTGTTCCTAGAGCAGAGGTTTCCATGGCTGTTTCTTCATAATCATCCTCCCTTACATTGTGGCCATGTGCAGTGACATTTTTTAAATAGTGGTATCAGAGCAATATAATGAGTCTCCCTTGAGCTACTCTTTGTTCAGAAGGTATGCAAGAGAGCCCTGTGTCTTATAGCCTGTTATCCAAATAAACAAGCCAGATGAAAGGTGGGAAAGTATAGGTAGTTGCGAAAGTTTAAATGCCTTGCCTAACGCCTTGGCAGGAATAGCTGTCCGGGGCAGTCTTGCCACCTAAACCATGCTACCTGCTCTACAAACCAACAGTTTTTGTGTTGTTTTGTTTTGTTTGTTTGTTTGGTTGGTTTTTTTAACTTCAGTCATAGAATCATAGGATGGTTTGGGTTGGAAGGGACCCTTAAAGATCATCTAGTCCACCCCCCCACCATGGTGTGTATGTGCTGTGTGCTTCATGTTCCCCACCTGTAAGGTATTACAGAATATCATAGACTTGATAGTTGCTAGTATACAATCCATTGACTTAATGGTAGTTTGTGGTGCTGTTACAAGGCTGATTTTTATGGATGACATGTAAAGGGCTCACCAAACACCTGAAATTGAAACAGCTGGAGTGGTTGTAGTATTGTATATACAACACTGTAATAACTTTGTCCTTTCCCTTTTACTCATCTTTTTCCTATGAGAAGTGGACCGCTTTGTCTCTGTTATCTTATATACTCTAAACAAAGGTGTTGTAGCGTGCAATAAGGGAAATGATAACTACAATAAATTTGTTGGCATACTAGTTCCTCCCAGATGTAGCACTGAGTCCAAGAATTATGATCTGAATCCCATGTGCCCAGTGGCATGATAATGCACTGTTCCTATCCACGTTACCAACCCTCACTGTTTCATTTGGCTGTTAACCTCCCTAAATGTAATCTGTTTGAACAGCTCTTTAATTTGTCCCTGTATTACGCTGTAACAAACAAAGAAGTCATCCTTACCTTTTACTATGTTTTTAATAAGGAGCTCTTGTGCTCTTATGGGCAAAAAATCAAGTATCAACTTTCAGCCAATTATGAAACTTCAAACTTTGTTTTCAACACCGGTATCATCTGTCAGGCCTTTTTGTTTAAGGTGACAGTAAGTGTATGAAAAAGCCCTTTATAACTAGTTCAACAGATATATCTATCGGTCAGAAAATGACCAAAAATATTTAATGCAGCAGTTAAGAAAATTAGGGCAGCAGTGACTCATTAAATGATAACTTCATCTTTTTCAAGGAATTAGGAGTTACATTACACACTGAGAAGTAAAGTCCCTGTATGAATAAATGATAGTCACAGGGAAGACATCAATATTTGCTTCTAACATTTTAAAACCTCAGTAATTTCAAAGGAAAAAAAGAAAAAACTTAGCAGACCAACTCATTTAAGTTTTGTCAGTGTAGATCATGTAAACACTTCATTTTAGCTAATCTGAATACTGATGAATTTAAGCCAACCAATTTCTTAATTAAAAAGATTTAAATAGCTTGCTTTCTTCCATTTTCTTGTGCATTTTCTGTCTTTGATGATGCTACATTCTTTCCTTAACAAAACGTGGTTTTTTTCTAGCAAACTTTTACTGTGTGTTATTTGTACTTGCAGTCTGTTTCTTCCCCTTGCCTGTTTCATAGACTTCTGCTTTTATAGTAAAATTGCTGTCTTTCTATCACGTGTTGCCCTTTTTCTAGCTTTGTGGTGGTTTTCAGTCCTGCAGTTCAGTGCATTTATTAAGGCTTGCAGGGTCAGTGCCCTTGGAGCCCCTCAGACTTGTTCTCTTCTGAGAAGCAGAATTATATTTTCTCTGATTTGGGGAAGTCTCCAAGCAAGAGTTTAGAGGGATAGTCTACCCGTCAGAATATCCTTGAATGATAGGGAGCTCTGTTGTAATGCTTATCTGCCTTTTAAAAGAAAACCCAAAGCAACCCACTGAAGTCTTTCAATTAACTTTGTCGATAAGGTTGTCAATAAGGTCCTAAAGCCAAGAAAAAGGACTGTGTTATTCCTGTATCCTGAAAGATGGAGGTCAGAAGAACTAAGGCCTCATCCTCAAGTATTCACACTTTATGGATTAGTCCTAACTTTAAAGTATGCGATAAAAATATTTGCACTGCTTTTCATCTGACACTGGGGGTTTGGCCATTTTAGTCATCTTTTAAATCTTTTTGATGTAACCATGAAGGCTCTTTTAAAGCCAAAGTTATCTCCAGATTTAGTGTGTTGGAGGATTATGAAAGCAATAACCAGACATTTGATCAAATAATTGAACTGTTATGCCCATTAGAAGTGCAAATGTAACTCTTTTGGGCCAGAAGACACCACATGAGAGCCCATTTGTTAAGGCAGAGGTTCATTTAACAAAACATGTGTCGGGTGAACCAATACTACAGTTTCCCAAATGATTATCCTATTGATGAGCAATGCCCAGTGTTAGATACCTGGTCTGCCCTGGGGAATGCAGCAAGGGAGTTCTTTTCTTGCATACCCCTTCTTTTGTAACTTGAGGCAAGTTCGAAGCTTTTGGTTTATGATGCTTTTATTAGAGTGCTTAATACAGAAGTTGGTTGATGCACTGATAATCTTTTACCTCTTACTCGCTGATATATTTATCTCGAATGGTAAATCTTAAATGAAACTGAGCATAAGCTGGAGCAATCACACACAAAGCAACAATTCTTAAATTACTGATTTGTCACATCTGAGGAGGCAGAGTAGCCTGTATCCCGGTTTCCCTTAATTGAATGTCTGTAATTTTTTGTGCAGCTTTTTCCAACATCATTTGTGCCAGGTAGCCAGTCTGTAGATCCATGAAGCTGGCAATCCTATAGAATGAAATAGTATTTTGCATGGTCTGCCTTGTAGCCTGTTTGTAAAATTAATACATTCTGCTTGCTGTTAGTCACTGTATGGAGGACTAGAGCTGCAGGTTCATGGTTAACCAATGCTGTCAACTGACCGTTCACTGTTAAGAAAAATATTTTCTTTTAATAGACTCTGAAGATTTTAATGGGAAAATAAATACTGTTGAATTTGAAATTAAAAATGTTTTAAATTGGAAACCTGACTCTGAAAGTAATTTTCGTCTATTCAGGGAATAAAACTGTAACATGGGGTTCCAGTCAGAATGCCTTTAATTTTTTAATTAACATATCTAATCCTCAAAGCCACATTCCAGCAAACAGTTTCATGAGTGATGTGCCAAAATATGTTCACCTAAACCACTTGTGAAATAATTTAGAGCAACAGTAACTGTGTAGAAATAATGATGTGTTTCTTGACAATTTGTGTGCAAATTTGTGTCCAAAAAAAGAGAGACTACATTTCAGTGAAAATATTGTTTACGGTGAATAGTTTGCCCTGCTCTAGTTGCAAAGAATACCAACAGTTTGCTTTTCATCAGTCCCATGATTTCGGAGGAAACCTTTCTGGACACCCTCTTTTTTCTGGGTGTCTGGGAGTCCTGTAAGGGTCAGTAGTGAGCTCCCTGTGGGAGACATCCCCTTCCATCCTTGCCTTCAGCTGAGAAGCACAGTGCTCAGATAACGTTGACTTGTACCTGTTTTTCCATTTGTTCTACCCCTTCTGTGAGCAAAAGATTTGATTACAGTTGGCAATGGATTTATGCTCTAGTTCCATTTTCTCCAGATCAATGATTTCAGACTCAATTACCTCTACATGCCTTTCCGTCTCCACTACCTGATTCTCCAGACCATTAAATTATGCAGTGAATGAATCACTTTTCTTCTCCAACAAAGGAAAGATTTCTTTCAATTTGTGCAGATTAGCATGGAGGGCTTCCAGGAAAGGCTTGGGGAAAAGTTTCTTGCCATGAGAATGGCAGTTTGGAGGCGGTGTGTGCATAGTGTGACTCAGAAGTTGGATCCTCTTTCTGAGGAGATTGGCATTTAGCGACCACACAGCTTGAAGAAAGTGACCTTTTCACCTTGAATTTCTGTTTTTGGGTTAACGTTCAGCATCTAACAGCCCTTTGGCTATACTGACTCTAAAATGTTACAATTTGATGGCTGCCTGAAAAGGCAGTTCACTGTAAGAATGACTGCCCAAGTTGGATTGCCTCTGGTGGGTACAGCTTTATGGACTGTTGATGCCCATCTTCTGCTGATAAAGCAGTAAAAGATGAGCAAAAACCAGCATCACGTGCTGCTGTTTCAGGAAGCTGTATGGTATGTTGGCAGCTGTAAAATGAAAGCTTTTTGCTGTGTTTGAAGTGGGAGGATGCTCGGGCTAGTCACCTGTGGATGCTGCTTAGCAGTTGATGGCTTCCGACTCTGGGTCTTGTGAGTGAGCTACGACAACTGTGAATTAATTTTACTCTGGTTTAGGTCAGGATATGAGTATTTCTGTTTCTGAATGCATAGAAACTAAATCTCAGCAGTGTAAATGAACACATTTAACATTCGTTATATTTAAAAAAATAAAAGCTTTGTGCAAGTTCCATCTTTCTAGCTCCTGCCATCATTTGCGGGAGCTCAGAAAAGGCAAATTTATCACCACTATGTCTTGTCCTTTTTTTCCTGTTATGTTGTGCTTTATCACTACAACCGACAATGATAAAATACTGACATTTATCATGCACTTATTAATAAAACAATACCCATAGGTCTCATGTAAATACCTGTTTAGATATTTAAAACTAAGACCACCAACTGTGGTGCTGATTTGTGATTCAGAATAGTTTATGTTGCAGACGGTGTCACTTGGAAACAAATATTTGGATGTTCCCAAATCCTTAATATTCAGAATATCTCATTTTTAATTAGAAAGGGATTGCAGTAATGTGACCCGTGCAAAAGACAAATCTGATACGCAAGCAGGCAAAGCTAAGTAAGTGAAACAAAAGAAAAACTGCTCTAAATGGTCTTTTCGCAAACCTTTTAGTATAGTTCTCTTAAAATATATAAAAGAAAACCAAAACCTTTCCAGAGATCTCTATCTGATTAATCAACTTTTTCAAAGTTAAGAAAAGTTAACTTAGAACAACGTTTTGAAGTATATCAAGTAAAATATTCCCTGGCATGTACTTTTCATTATTAGCAATAGATTTTTAAAATTATTTGGATTTTAAAAATATTCTTGACAAAACCTCAGAACACCCAACAACTCTATATTGCCATAAAATCTACTACAAAAAACTTATGTATAATAAAGGAAATATGATATAATGATTTATCTTTCTATTGCTTGTATACATACACACAGATACTTGTAATGCATCTTTCTCAAGAGTTGTTGAGAGTTTATTCTGCCTGAGGTGTATCCTTTTGGGAAGTCACTCTGAAAGACATAGGAAAGAGTTATCATGGAAGCATTAGCAGACATCTGGAAGCTGTTTGAGGGTGAGTCAGTAGCCAGACTAATCTCACTCCCTTTGAATTTGCATCAGTGAATCTGCTCAATCATGTTGCTCTCTTCCATTTCTACTCAACTATGCTACAATGCTAGAAATGTGTCATACCTTACGGGTGTATTGCAAGTTTCTTTGCCATATTCTAAGTGAAAATAATCACATAATTTGCAGCTCTGTAGAAGATGCTGGGGAAAAGAGAATTCATATGCATGTGTGTGTGCATGAGCAGTTTAGCTCTTAGGTTCTTAGTTCCTAAATGTGGTGTTTTTTTAAATACTTGTACAGAAATACATAACATCAGTGGAAAAATAAGTACGATTACTATTCCTTTTCTCTCTCCTGTAAGAGGATCACTTACTATCTTTCCTATAGCATTGTTTCCCAAATTTCACGTGGATTTCTTCCCAAACTGAGAAAGTGTGTATCAGTGCCATCTGCTGACTCCAAGCAATATTGCTCCAATGTTTGAATAGCTATGGGGAAAAGCATTTGACCATACAAATTTGTACAGAATGCAAAAGCAGGCATTAAAGTTACACAGAATGTATATATATAATTTTGAAATGGTACAGAAGAAATTATCACACCAGCAAAATGAAAGAAGCCTCCCACTAGGAGATGCTTCTTGGTGTAAATTGTGAATGAGTTTTGCATAATTAATGTGTTTTCACTGATTAGCTGGAGATCAACCTCCCCCCCCCCCGCCAAAATGGCACAAGAAACTAACAGAGCAAGGTCATGTCAGGTGCCAAGGCATTTGTCTGCTCTCCAAAAACACTTAAATATTTATGCCTAAATGCTCCCTAAATCTCAGCTAAAATGCTTTACTTCTCCTAGGATCAGGCTCACTAGAAGTAATAGTTTCAATTGTTAAGTTCCTTCAGAAGAAACTCAGAGCCCAATAAACAACCTCCAAGCTAATTCTGAGTTTCCATAAAATTTCCTGAAATGTTAAGTTTGAACAGAGCTAATGGTATCTCTGTGAAAATATGTAGGAAGGAGAAAGCAAATTCTACTTTTTAAACTACTGTATATTTTTTTTCAGTATTTTTAGAGTTTTTGTATTTGTGTGTGTGGCTATATATGAAAACCTCTAAAGAATCATTAAAACAAAAGGAAAATAGGACTAATTATGTCTATGCAGTTCCCAGTATGTCCCTAGATGCTTTTATGGCCGCCCTAGTTTGCAAGTTAGCGTATTGTAGGGAACAAAATGAAAAAAAAAAAGGGGAAATCAGGGTATTAAGAATGGAAAAGAATGTGTCTACACTGAACAGTTAGATTTTAATGAAACTTTCAAAGAGGATAAATGCAGCTACTTTCAAGTTGTCTTCTCCCAGGCTGCATTTTGACTATGTAAGCACACTGCACAGTGTTTTTATTGGTTGATAGCAATAGAAAATTTCTAACGGGTTATTGAAATAGAAAGTTTCTAACAAAAATAAACCCTAGCATTCCCAAGCACTACCAAAAAAAAAAAAAAAAAAAAAAAAGTGGAGGGGGGGAAAGCAGTGCTTTGCTTTTTAAGCTAGGAAGAAATATGAAAAAAAAGTGCAGTGAAGTCTAGAAAAAGAATGTCCTGAGAAGCAGGACTGACAATGAGCTTTTGACTGACTGCCCAGAGCTGTGACTCTGTCTTCCCTGTTGCTTGGCAACTCCATGTTATCACAAAGAAACTGATATTAAGTTGGAACAGACTGGATATGGTAATTTACGTGGGAAGATACTCTTGCAGTGGGAAAACCATTTTATTTCTAGTTTCTGTCAGTGTAAGTAGGTTTCACATGATGAACTGTAGTACATCCCCTGTTGGGTGCATTTTACCTAAAAAGGTAAAGAGCGACTCTGCCTTGGAAAGAGACGGTGCAGAAAAAAAAAAACCAACAAAAACCCCCACCTTATTATTCATTAGACCTGCTCCTAGTGTCTACTCAGACATTTCTTCTAGCGGTAATGACAAAAGCTTCATACCTGTGTGGATCCAGTGTGGATTAGAGAGATGGAACTCGATCATTATCATTTATACTATCACAGTCCCTAAGAGCTGTCGAGATTTGCCCAAGACATCACCATTTTATACAAACATTAAAAGATGATCCTCACTTTATCTAAATAGTTCCTGTTCTTTCTTCTGCATTGGCAATAGTTAAGTGCCAAGTTTCAAATGCACTTTATTTCTTCCCTGCTGAAACAAGAAGCTGCACATGTAGCAGTTACAGAATAATTTGAAGACCATGATAGAAACTGTCATTCAACTTTGAATTTGGCTGGTACTGTATGGCTGGGAAAGGAATCAATTTTTATTGAGGTGTATGGAGAAAATGGCAAGGGTATGTATGTAAAGAAAATCTTATTGTGAAAGCTTTGAGCCACAAGAGATAAGTAATCCATAATGGCATTTTTATATTTGGGTTTAGGTCTAAGACTTAATTAGAAAGAGAGAAAGCACAGAAGACACAGGACTTAATGCAAAGCCCTTTTTCTTAAATGTCTGGTTTACTTATAGCTCTACTGAACCACCGCCACCGTCTCTCTGCTTTTCCATCCTGCATCATTTCTAGTAATTTAACACCAACATGCAGTCCTACAAGTAAGGAAATACTTCACATGTCTTCAGGACTCCCTGTTCTGGCTTTGGTCAGCAAAACACTCCCTGTCTCCAGGCTTCTCTCTACTGCAGAGTTAACTTGAAATATAACTCAACTTTTGCCCTTGGCTCAAATCCCAACCATACACAAAAACTTCTGACTTGAGTATGTTGATGCTGTTCAGCTGAAGGGATTGGCCTGGACTGTCAGAAGGCACAGGCAGCAGCTTCAATTAGCATAGCTAATACAGCTACCCGCTGCTGCTCCACGAACTTGTCTCCATTGCCAAAAAAGGTGTATTTTTACTGTGGGACAATTAGCCTCAATTAACTATCCTTATTTAAAATAAAGCCCTCAATCTCTTTTTTTACAGTGAAGACATTGCTTCCCTATTAACTCAGAGTGTCCCCTTTTGCTGAGGCTAAGCTAACTGAAGAGGAATGAACTCTGCAATGAAAACAGCCCACAATGTCCCAGGCATCAAATAGACCCACAAACCGCAAGCAAAGTCCTTTTCTGAACGGACTCGTGGTGGGGAGGTAGTTTCCTTGCTCGCTTTTCATTTGGCCAGCACGGAATGTATCAGCTTGCATCCTATCTACCACACTAATGAGTTTGTGTCCTTTTTAACTTACCACATCACCTCCAATAAATCCAAAAAAGCTCTGGGCTGTTATCTGACTTGGAGGGGAATAATTATGGGACTGACTCCAGCAGCAAGCCTGGCTTAATTAAAACACAATGTATTTCCCAAAAAGGTAGTGACCAATTTTTTTCTGAGTGCAACCTAAAACAACTTTACAACAGAATGGAACAGATGAACTTTGCTTTACCCTGCAGCTTTCAGTACTTTTAAACTGAGTTCCCCTGCTAAATCATGAAGAGCTGATTTCCTACACCCCTGTACCACTAGCAGCTAGTGGCTAACTTTACCCACCCGAACCATTCTCTACCAAGATAACTGCTAACACATACCACCTGTTTCTTAAGCCCTGGCATCAGGGTAACATAAAGGTTGCAGGCAGTCTCCCATACCTTATGTTCCTTGCATTTGCTCACACTAGCTGTAGAGTGTTTCCTATGCCAAGTAGCAGCATCCTCTGGCTGGTGGGCCGTGCTAGATTGACTAAGGGCAGCAAAGCTGTAGCACCTCCTCTGTGTGGCAGCAAAAATACCTCTATGCTTCCCATCACATAGGGTTGGGTTGTTTAGGGTTTTTTTTTGTTGTTTTGTTTTTTTTTTTTTTTTCTAGGTTGAAAGTGTTCTTTAAACAGTTTGGTCACCATGACTTTTATTAAGGAAAAACAAAAAGCTGCTTCCTGTAGCACCCATATTTTCTGTATGCAATGTTTCTCACTGGTGAGGAAAAATTGCTGATATGGTTTTTTTATTCTTGAATTCCGACGAGCACAGAACAAATAAGGGTAGAAATGTGAGACAGGCAAGGAGTAGTTAGGAGTATGTACCCAGCACCTTTCAGGGGTACGCTGGCCAAGGGAGGGAGCAAAGTTCTGGGGAGAGATGCTGTGGGCACAAACCAAGGCAAGGGATCCCTCCTGTTGTGGCCAAGTGGAGCTCTCCAAGAGCATTACTGGGAGCCAAGAGGAGTTTCCAGGACTGGGGAACTGCTGGAAGCCACGGTTCCCATCTGTCCCACTGTACCCATTAGCACCTGCAAGTAGTTTCAGCTAGTCATAGTCTCAGAGAGTGTTTAAAGGAGGGTGGGAGTAGAGAAGAGAAGTTTAAACATCTTTTTGTTTCCAGTAGTATCCAAGTGTCTCTCATAAGACTGGATGACTCAGCAGGTAAGATATATAGCTCGCCACCTCCAAGATTTTTATTTCATATCTGTCTCAGGTTTGTAATGACTGTAGGACTGAATTAGATCTAAAATTAAACTGGATTCAGAAGCAATGTTATTGGTTTATATTAATGTTATGAAGTTAACGCTCTCAAATCTTTTCTATAGTTATGGCTTCTTGTTGACTTTTAAGGATTCGTACAGAAATTAATTGAAAGGCAAATTAAAATAAGAAATAATACGAGTAACTCAACTTCATTTTTGTTTGTGGTAGTGTTATCAGCTCTGAAAATACAGCTCATCTCCTTTGTTCTAGTGCCAATCCTAGCATGGGGAATTACAAGGTGCATGTGTGTTTCCCTCAGGGTACAGAAGAACCACAGAAGCTGTAGATGAATAAACAGACATGTTGAGCCAAGGTGCAAAAGTGATTTTATGTGCCTAGAATCTATTAATTTACAGGCTGGAGCACCAACAGATATGGGATTGGGAAGGCAGTGAATTCAAACTTGGGGTGCTAAACCACCAACAAATCAAAAGACAACAGACTGGACAAATCTTCTAGATGTTAAAGAAAAAAACACAAACAAATGTATCAGCAGAAACATTTGCTCCCTCCAATAACATTGATGTTTTGTGAATTTTGATGGGTGGTGGTACAAAAATTGTTCTATCTACTACTGACAGATGGTAGGTTTCTTGGTTCTAAAAATATGAAAACAGCTTGATCTCATGTACCTTGGTTTAAAAATAAAGCTCTTTTTATAGCATGTCTCAATTTTGACAACCATACGGTGCAGTAAATATTGAATTCCACGTATGAGGACATCTTAAAAGCCTAAACCAGACTCTTATTTTAGGGGTAGGCTGATCCTCTGAGTTTGTGAAGTCCCCAGAAAGAGGACTCACAGCTGAACGTAATGCTCTTTGTGTTTAACTCCAAAGTTTGAGTTGCTTAGGGGTTCAGCTTTGAATTTCAAAATGCATTTCCTTGTTTGGTAGCTTTCTTAAATTTAATTTCAAAGATGTGTAAATACTAAGTTATCCATCTTTTTGTGATGGTAAGCCTGGTATAAATCTGCAGGAGTGAAATGCAATTGAATCTATAAGTAAAATGATTTCTTCTTCATATTGCAGAGCACAGATAACTCAAATATATCTATAATTGCTCAGAACAAAAAGTGCTTTGACAATGATATTGTTTGCTCGAAGAATGTTTTCATCACTGTTGGAGACACCGAGATTTATTTTAGTGAACCTTCTGAGAAGCAGGTTAGTTATTTTCTTTCCTTTTCGGGTTGCCCTTTAAGATAAGCATTGTAAAGTTACAACTCTAAAGGAGCATGTTTTTGGAAAACATCTCTCAGTCTAACATAGTACAAGTGCCTAGGCCTGGATAAAGTAGCAGGTCCCAGGAAAAAACTTATTTTTTCACTGGTTTTTTCAAGTTCTATTTGTCCTACAAAGACGACTGCTCAAAAGCCTTAAGCAGTCAAAACATATTGGCATTTATTTGTTTCTTTCTGCTTGGTTTTGAAAGGGAAACCAAAGTACAAAATCAAAGCAATCTTGAATGATTGAAAAGACAAAGTATCAAAATATTAAACAACATTTCTAGTAATGTTATTGATCCAGCTATATCCTAAAGATAAAGTATTCTTCAGTATACACTTTGTTATTAACTGGCGGTATATGTTGGTAGAATTACTTTATTAGATCTTAATAAATATTCATTTCTGTCAGAAGACCTTAAGGGGACAGGAAAACAAATCGAACTATCAGCTTTGGAAGGCTGGATATTATACTGTGATACACTTTCCAGAACAGGACATCACAATTCTGTGGGATAAGAAGACAATGATTCATGTTAAAGTTGGACCTCGATGGAAGGTGAGCCAAAATAAAAGCCTGAGATTTTGTGTAGCGCTCTGTGTTGCTAATGTGATCTCTTATTGAATAACTGTGATTGTCTTTTCTTCATGACTAACTTTCCCAGTGATATAGCTGTTTATCATGGTGTTGAGCTGCTAGCATTTCCCAGGTTAAGAAGAGATGGAGAATGTGATTTAATGGCTGGACTCCTGAAGAGAAGGGATGGTTCCTACATGCGTGTGTACTCTGCTGCTCCACGCATTGCAACCTTGCAGATATGCAGTGATTCAGCCCTGACCCAAAGTTACTTCAGGGGCAGGAAGAGAGGGTTAGTTTTGAGTTACCCAGTTTACTGCGTGTTTTCATAATTGCTGAAGCCAATGGAAAAGAAGCTTCCATATCTAGCGACATGGAAGATGGCAGGTTTGTAGCACAGATTGGATTAGGCTGATGATGGAACTGCACCCTGAGATGTAGTAGAGGCTGCTGAGATGAACAGATGGAGTCATATCTTGGGTTTAAATTGAGAAGACAAGATACAGGAAAGGATCTAGACAAAACCTGACATTTAAACCTAATAAGTATACTGTGACCGGGTTCAGCCATGATGAAGGGAAGAATATGAGGCTCCTTCTCTTGCCAGTTGCTCTTCTCTGTTACATTCCTACATCATCATCTGCCTTGGTGTCTCTGCAACTCAGTCTTTGGGTCCTGGCAGAGTAACCGTATCTGCACATTCGATAATTACATTCCTGCTTCATCTCAACCATGAACACATATTGATAGGGCTCTTTCCAGTAAAAGAAAAGAAAGCACTCCATGGTAGAATACAGTATCAGATTTTTTGAAGTGTTAAAGTTACAATGACCATCTAATCTTCTTTTAAAACAACATTACTATAGGCTTTTGTCCCAGTAGCCATAAAATGCTTACTTCACATACAAGCTGATTTATCAGCCATCAATACACATAGTGAAAAAAAATTCTTCTGCTTTTGAGTAAGCTAGCAGGGAGCTGAGTTCTAGTTCTGCAAGTTACATGCAGGGACACAAATACTTCAAGCTCCTTCTGTTTCCAATGACTGTTTCTTCCAGAGGCTCTAGTTCAGTAAGATAATGTCTACAGCAGACCTTAAGGAAAAAGAATTAATTGAAGTGAGCCACAGCACCCTAGAAATCCAACTTTACATTTTACTGCTGTGCGGATATATCTTTTGTCTATGTACGTACACATGTATGCATGTATATATACTTTTTCCATCAGCAGCACATGCCCCAACACAAGAAAGTTGCAGCTGTCTCTTTTGTAACTGCTATTACAAATGTTCTTGCTATTGTGAGCTAAAATTAGAGGCAGCAAGTTTTAATGACAACAACTAGTCAGGCTTCAAAATCATGAGGTAATTCACCTGAACTTTTGACTTTTGGACTAGATGCACTCTTAAGCTTTCAGAAAAAAATATGACTAGATTCCAGTCCTTTTTCACAGGCAGACAGTAAAAACAGGTTCTGAAAAATAGGAACAAAAAATGAAAACATAAATTTCTATTAAAAGTTATTTGCAATATGGACCTGTAAGCGTAGCAGAGTGTCAGATATTTTCAAAGTATAAATCAGAGTTGCATTCACCTTTTTCCATTTAAGAATGCTTTATTCCACATATATCATTAGTACTGATTATTGACTGTCAGTATACATAAAAAAAAAAAAAATCCTTCTTCTCTTTTAGGGTAAACTGGCAGGTTTGTGTGGAAATTTTGACAAATATACTTCAAATGATCTGACTACATCAAACAACATGGAGGTGAGAAATGCACAGGTGTTTGGAGACAGCTGGGTATTAGGACAGGTAAGTCCCATGTCCGGTAAAAATTTGGAAAAAAAGGATGATAATTTTAATTTATTAATGAACACGTTATAAGCACATGATGTACAGTGATTTTCTAAACTCATGGTGAGTGTATAAGAGGACATTCTAACTTTTATGTTTGTAGATGTGAAATGTGTTAATAATGTCTTATGTCATAGGAAACATATACTGAATTTAAATGAAACCAAACAATCTCTTTAGAGGAGAATATATTTTCCGCTATATAAGATAATTATCATAGCTGTCTGGATTTCAGTTTCCTACAAAGTTAGATACATTGCTTCTGATATTTTGGATTCAGCCCAATTTTAAAAACAATTCTGATTTCTCTGATGTTGGAGGCATCAGGATTTGAAAGTAAATAGAATCTGAGAGTTGGAAAAAAAAGGTCTGGACAAAAGTCTCTTTCTGAACACTGAAAAAAAAGTTGGTGATTCTTTTTAGTTGCAGTTTGTAAACAGAGAACAAACTGATGAAGCAGCAGTGGTGAAGGGGTGAGATAGAAAAGGCTCAGAACAGCAACAGGCAAGATCCAGTATGGAAACTTGGTTTCTGAGGAGAAGGAAAGAGGCTGTAGAGAGTGGATGACTGCAACTGTGTTTTATAACACAGGAGAATAGGTATTTTATTAATTTGTGATGAGAATTTGTAAGGTTTTATAGCCTTGTGAACCTTCTGAAAAATCAGTATTTGTAAAGCACTCCCTTAAGATGTCTGTGAGAACCAGTTTTTAACCTGTTCTCTCCTTGACTCACAGCAGGAAATTGAACCAAAATCTCTTACCTCATGAAAGAATATGATGCCTACTCTGCTTTGGAGTAAAGATTTTGAGGTTTCTCTCCTTCAATATCTCCCTTTGTATCTATTTCATTCTACACAAAATGTTTAAATTTTGTGAGCAAGCAAGGCAAATGTGTAGTGCCGGTGGTTATACTGCTCATCTGGAAGGTGGTACATAAAGGAATGTGTAAATGTTTTGAATGGAGTGTATGAATTTTTCTTTTCCAATTTATCAGTTCAGTGGCTGCTTGAATAAAGTGTATAATGTTTACATAGCACATTAACTTCCAGGATGTTACAACCTTTGCTTATGCAGCACAAACTTGCCCTTGCATTTTTGTGGCCATATATATATTTTTTTATTATTAATATTTTTAAATCTCATGTAATCTTCCAATCCCTGTGGCTGCCAGAGCACTCAGGATCTGAGTTCAATAATGGCCTCGCAGGCAGCCTGCGCTCAGCCAGACTTGACACTTCATCTGCTCTGCAGTAGGCGTTAGGGTTTTTTTTTCAGAAAGGACCTTTGGCCTTCGTAGAGATGTATCCTGGCCATGTCTTCTGCAAAATCTAAATACTGTAAAGAAGTATTTGATAGCTGGAGGCCTAGAACCCAACTCTGCTACTGGCAAACATGCTTGCATTGGCACCGGGAAGCGTGGGATGCTTCCAGGGGTTCTCCCTCCTGGGAATGGCAGCATGTCCCCCCACAGCGGCATCTGAGCATCCACACAGGAGGGCAGCATAGGTGGGCGATGCCTTGCAGCTGAGGCTGCGTTGGGACACCCCAATGCTGCCTACGGATCCATCGTTACCCCCTCCTGAGCTTCCCTGCTGCACCAAGAGAGTATGGGTTTGGATGAACTCATGTTTTCTGAGCTGAGTGTCGTTTTGTTACATTTTTCTGTTCATTTGTTTTTCTTCTTGAAGAGAGACTTTAAGAGAGGGAGTTGTATCTCAGCCATTTTTGAGTTATCACGATGATCTTTGACTCTATTTTTTTTTATGGGTTGCTCTCTTCCTACCGCTCCTTCTTTATTTGAACTTACAGGGCTAAAGCCATCTGTAGTGTGACTCCATTTAAAGTCAGTGCAAAACCACCAGGGATGGATTTGGACCATGTATTTGTTTGTGATGTTACAGTTGGTTGCTCTGGTAATGATTATAATGTGTCACAAAGAAAACATCTTGTCTTTATGCACTGAGCAGACAGCAGGAACATTTTAGTACTTCAGAACAAAACACAAAGATTCTTTTTTGTGCAAATGTTTTCAATTATAACAACAAATCAGGGAAAGGAGAAGATGAAGAAGATAGCATTTAAACTTTATTTTTGTTTTCTGAGTATGCAGGTATTGAATTACATAATACTATAGTGTACCTGAGTCCATGGTAAACACACCTTCGTATAAAATGTTTGTGGTGTTTTTGCTTGTTTTTAAGTGCAAGAGCCCAAATGAAACACTAAGACCATGTGAGGTACATCAGAGCAAGTTCCCTTATGCCAAAAAGGAATGCTCAATTTTATACAGTGATGTTTTTGCACCTTGTCGCAATGTGGTAAGTTTATTAAATATCCAAGATGTGCTCTCATGTAGGAAAATATTGAAATTCCAGTAATTAATTTCTTCTTGCCATTCCCCTCAGTCTGAGTGCCGTGGAGGATACAGAGTAGAGCCCTGCAAGTATCTCTGTGTGGGTGGGCTATGTTTGTGCAGAGCTCCTTGTTCCTGTCAAGGCTGGAGCCTAAACAGAATAGTGATAACTGGGAGCCATGAGTTAATAGGCTGGATAATCAAAGTTCTGTTCTCTTTAGGTTTTATTTATATCCTTTACTTATATAGGTAACAAAATTTTTAAGGCTTTTGTATATATTGCAGGATTCTAAAATAAGCATTTGTGTAATGTGCCTACAGCTTATCTCAAATGGTTTTATTTTGTTAACTGTTCTGCTCAATATAGAAAGAAATATGGGAGAATGAGATTTCAGCTTCAGAGCTATCAGTACTTTTAAATGGCTGACAGCTTATCATCTGCTTTTTATCAAAACCGTGAGGTTTGGTGTCCTTGTTTTTCCAATACCTTGCTGAGCCTGGGACTTGAGTTACAAGAATGTCCTTAAGTTCAGTCTAGACAAGATGGGGACAACAATAACTCGTGTGGGAATCTTTTATTCCATTTTAGTCCATCCTTTATCAACGCAAGACATGCTTTATACATTTTTCCCTATTTCTGATTTTAGCCCCCCAAAGGTATTTAATTATCGAAGGTGCTTCTTTACACCTGGGCAAGCAAGAGCCACTACAACATTTCGTCTCAGTCTCTTATTTTCTTTATGACTATTAATACTAAATGAGATCATTAGATGTCCCAGATGAACCTCCTGACTTTCAGGACTGAAGTTTGATATCAACATGGTTAGGAATTTGCCTGAGGAGGAGGTTGCAGTAGCTTAACCCGAGAGATTTATTAATGTTGACTTTAGTTACTATGTAAAGAATTTTTTGAGCTTGTGCCTGAGAACATAGTGATGAGTGTATTTTCAAAGTGGAAAGTAATAAATAAAAATGGAACTTTTGAGAGTTTTTAAGGACCTGTATTATTATAACTCACAAAGAAAGATGTTTTCTCTTGAACATTAATTTTCTATATCTTATCCATGCTGTGATTAAAATTTGCAAACATTATGCCAAAATTTAGCATACTTACGTTAAAAAATGCATGTCAGGTGCAAAACATGTTATTTAATTAGTAGTCAAGTATTTTCACATGCACATGTCCATCTTGTATGGGACAGCCTGTAAAGCAAACATCTTTCAGGTGGTTTTGCAACCTATTCATCAGCGTGTGAAAATACAGCTCTTACAAATGTGATGTAAAGTGACCTCCTATCAAGGATATCTGCAGCTGGCTGCAGGCTGCATGGCTGGGGAACTGGGTGCCAAGGGAAAAAGCCCAAGCAGAGACTGGCGCTGGGGGCACGGAAGGAACAGAAAGCGTAGATGGGGGTTGAGGACGTGCGTGGAGCACGGCGCTGTCGCAGTCGCTCCTGCCGTGGAGGTGGTGGAGGATCCTGCTGTGCGCGGAGGCAAGCGCCTGCCCGTGGGACAGCGGCCGCAGAGTTCAGCTGAGGCTGGAAAACCCCATTTTCGGGGAGACAAAATCTTGCATCCCTGGCTGTCAGTGACTGATGGATTGCAGTTGCCCAGCTAAGCGCTGAACTCAGCGGGGGCTGAGGAGCCTCAGCACTCACAAAAAAAAGTCTTCCTCATAACTCCTGAACTCAGCACGAGCTTTGACACGAGGCTGTTGTTTGCCACAACAGCAGGATGCTGCTGACCCATGGGGAGATGCTGTCCTGCAGACATGAGAGACAGGTTGAGCTCTTTGGAGCCAATCTGCTGTCCGGTGGTTCCTGCAAAGATACTACAGCCATTTTCAAGGCAGCTAATGCTCGTGCCCCCGCCCCAGTGGTATCCCTGTTTTCAAAATAAGAAAAAGAATGAAAGCAAAATGGCATCTCTCTCCACCGAAGGCAGAAAAACAGTCTTCGTATCCCTGCCAGCTTCTAGCAACTGCCAGCTGAGAAGCTGTCTCCGTGTTCGATAAGTGCTGCTTTATTACTGTGACAGTATTTCTGTAATCTGACATGTGCCATTTGAGTGCTCTACAACTGAGCTAGACCAGAGTCTAAACCAAAGAAAAGCATCGCTTTAAACATTCCGTGTGTTGAGTAAGAACATTGTTTTGGAAACGTTGCTCAACATTACAAAAAACATGATTCAAACCCAAAAAATAGTGTATCATGTAAAACCACAAAATAACGTGATAGGATTTTAGAGTGAGGACGTGGGTTTCTTATCTAATAAAGGTTTGCAGGCAAAGTATATTAAAATCTTGATAAGTGCAGAAATATTTTCCTGCAAAATGTCACCAGCATGCTCAAGCTTTCTTTCCCTGACCAGAACCCCCTCTACAAATTATTACTTTAATTACTTGATAATCAGAGCTGCAGCTCTGACTTTGTTCTTGTCCATGCAAAACTGACAGGATGACTATAGATGGCAGTATTTGCCTTACAAAAACAGAACTGCCAGCTTCAATACACTCGCCAAAATCGATGAACAGCAAGTGTGTGGACAGCCATACTTGTTAATAGTCACTGATTGAAATTTTCTCTTGGCCTGTGACGTAGGTACAAGCTGTCCATTCGAAGTGTACTTTTTGCATAGGAATGTACCCAAACCTTAGAAAATACCTTATTTTTGTGTTAAATTCTTTCAGTCAATCCAGAGGTAGCACTCCTGCTGAAAATGGTGCAACAGGAATTTGTACAGCTCGTGCAATTAAATCACCAGCCCTCTTTTCTTTTTTTTCTTCCCCCCCCGCCCTCAGATTGATGTGACTTCTTTCGTCAAAAATTGTCACACAGATACGTGCAACTGCAATCTCGGTGGGGACTGTGAGTGCTTGTGTACCAGTATTGCAGCTTACGCCCACAAGTGCTGCCAGCAAGGAGCAGCAATTCACTGGCGATCTCCTTCGCTCTGTGGTATGTACCTGGGCTGGCCTTGCACTGCAGGTCATCTTCAAGGCATCTTTGGCCTTTCGCTGCCTAGTAATACAAATACGACAGAAGCAGGTGGATAATGAAGGTACTTCTTCACGTTTTTCGTGCTGTCTGTGTGTCAGCTGGTAGTCTTACACACCCACATTTGCTGTCTTACTGAAGAGGACTGGCTGTGCTTAGGGTGCGCCAGCGTGGAAACGGTTGGAAAGGCACCGGTATACCGGATCTGGGGTACGTCCAGTGTTCTGTGTAGGGCTGCAAGGAGATTCAGTCCCTTCTACTTTACATTGACAGCGGGAAGGGTTCTCGGCTGTAGAATAATTTATGCTTCAGGTCTGCTGCCCTGGCACATCTATTTAAATACAGCTGTATGTCACTGAGTAAAAGCCTTAGGAAATAAAGTCACCGACTGAAATACATTATGGGAAATGAAACTTCTTCTGATGGAAGTGAATTTTACATTTTTAGGATGCAGATATGCATAGATTTGTTGTTACTTAGTAATAATAATGTGCTTGTTTTCTTTTTCTTTTAGCTTATGACTGTGAATATTACAATCAAGGTATGTAGTATTTAATATTACTGTCTTTGATTCAACCTTATGTTCATATACCTTGCTGAGTACACTTACTCTTCGTGTTTTCTAGCGTACCAGCTAGCTATGAGCTAGAAACAAATCTGTACTCCCTGGTTCCAAAATGGAATCCATTTTTATAAATCATTTAGTTGCAGATAATTCCCCACACCAACTCTAGAATACGGAAGGCATCTTCGAGGTACCATTCTATCATCTTTCTTTCTGTATGATGCTATTTTGAGATATTGATCTCTCCCCCACTCAATTATTTCGTTTCTCTTTTAAAAACAAATACCTCAGAGACACTTTTCTTCTATCAGTTCACTCACACTAACCCTGGAAGAAAATATAGTTTGGTAATTTCTCTCTTTCACAGGTTAGAATGATTTTTTTTTTTTTTTTTCCGCTGATATGGGTAAGTGAGTTTAATGAGCTCAGCAAGTCAGCAAAGCAAGTCCCCATGGGCCTTTCTGCTCTACATCCAGGGACAGCAGTGGCATGGAAACAAACATCGTAGTTGTAAGCAAAACAACACATCTGGCATCTCAGATGAAACATGATACAGTGCACACTGCAAATAGACCCCTTTGTAGCTTGTGCTGAGAAGAATCTCTGTCAGCTGCAGCAGTGTTGGAGGTTATCTCTTTTCCGTTCTCCCCGTTCCCTAGGGTAGGATTGCATAGTCACAATCCCTCGAGCTCACTGGACCTTCAAATCCTTTAGAAAGGAGAGGTGACTTGTATGAGCAGCCTGGAGTATTGTATGTCATTTTGCGACATATTCCTTGCCTATTTAATATCATTATGTCATTATACTGACTTTTTCTTCCCTCCTGTTCTGCTATGGATATCTAAAATACTGTTTTTCTGTGCAATATCACTGAACTAATTGCCTTTGGCACATGGAAATTCAAATCCTTTTCTCCAAAAATGAATGGTGTAGATATAATGCATCTCTGATGATACTGAGTTCAGATTAATCAGAATAATAATTAATTTGGTATGACTTTTGGGAAAAAAAAAGCCTCATAAATTTTATGATCATTTGTCACACTATGCAATTATCTTCTAGGTTTTCATTCTGAAGTGGCTTGCTTTGTTTTATTTTTCCTTCTTTCATTGACATATAAAAGATTGCTCTGGTTCAATTAAAAACTCAATTGAATTAATTGATAGGCTTTTTCTTTGACTTGGTGCATGTAGTTTTAACATCGCTTCTATTTTTAATGGGTGAAGGTCAGCGGCCCAGCTGTGTTGAATGATCTTGGTAATCCCTAATGTCTCAATTAATAACCTCATCATATTCAATGTGGGGGTGGTTTAATGCACCATGCAGCATATCTTGGCAGTCAGGGAGAAGCTCTAGAAGGATGTTAGTTTGTGCTTGTGCTGTAAATTTCAGAACTGGGACCTATTATATTTTGAAATTGATAGGTTACAGGATTTTATGCACAAGTCTCACAAGTATTGCACTGTAAAGAACAGTTCCTTAGAATGAGAGTGGTATTCATTTAACAAATTTCATTCTTGTGGCATCACTTCTTATATTTGGATCCTGTGCATGTACTTTGTGGGGAGCAAGATACTGAAAAGGAAGGGAAACTTGACTAAAAGCAATGATATAAATGTGACTTTTGATACATCTTTTTTACCGACTTGCATCCTATAATGAACATCATATAGTAGATGATTTTTTTTCTTCTCCAAAGAGTCTGTCCCAGTACAGTAGCAGCATGTAGATCTTGCTTGGTATAGCTGATTTTCCATAATTTCTTTGCAATAAGGAATTTTGTCTTATTTAAAAAGTAGTAAGGTGTCCAGGTTTTGGCTCGGGTAGAGTTAATTTTCTTCATATAGTTAATATGGTGAAATATTTTGGTTTTGTGATGAAGACAGTGTTGATAACACCCCCGTGTTTTAGCTACTGCTTACACAGCGTCAAGACCTTTCCTGGTTCTCACGCTGTCCCACCAGCAGGCTGGGGGGGCACAAGGAGTCGGGAGGGGACAGAGCCGGGACAGCTGACCCCAGCTGACCCAAGGGATATTCCACACCACATGATGTCATGCTCAGCAATAAAAACCAGGGGGGAAGTTTGCCGGGGCTGCCATTGCTCAGGGTCCAGCTGGGCATCGGTCTGCTGGTCGTGAGCAATTGGGGTTTTTTGTATCACTTTTCTTGGTTTTGTTTTCCTTTGTTTCTTTTTCTTTTTCTTTTCTTTCTTTTTTTTGTTGTTTTTTTTCACTTATTAAACTGTCTTTATCTTAAGCCATGAGTTTTTTCAGTTCTTCCCCTCCAGTTCTCTTGGGGGGAGAGTGAGAGAGCAGCTGTGTGGTGTTTAGCTGCCTACCAGGGTTAAAATCAAGGATGGTGTTATGCACGTTTCCACCACCAAGTGCCAGCAAAACAGCTTTTGGGACTAGGATGGCTCCTCCTCTCATTCTTTTTTGTTCTACATGATGTCAAACTGCTGAATCTTTATGGAAACTTTATCAATTACAGCTCACTCCTGCTTTTGCTCAAGTCATAGGCAAAATGTCTGTTAATATGTAGGGATAAACATTCAGTGATTTAGAGCAAAGAGTCTTTTTAAGATAAATTGTCTCACCACTTCTTTAAAAGCGGCCATTTTGTAGCAAGCTTGCGGGCTTCATGTGCATATAAGCTCCAATATAGTTTCCATATATAAACAGTAGTTATTTTCATGCAGTTTTCTTCAGAAAATGGTGTTTAACTTCTAGGTGAGCTAAATCTCATTATTATGAGAATTCCTTCCCTCTTGGAAGAGTCATATCTGAAAGGAGCTGTCTTAGGCTAGGAAGGGGTTCAGTCTTTTCACTGAAAGGATTAAAAGCTTTCACAAAACTTACACGCTTTGTTCAGTACTCCTAAGGTGAGCTTTTAGAAGTATGCTGCTCTTGGTTGTTTCAGTGGGATATAGTGACAAGGACGGATGCTGTTGTATCTGGAGGTATCCCTGTGAGCCTTTCCAGCCCAGCAGAAATAGCTCCAAGGGTTTGCTGTGGGGCATGGTTAGGTCAGCACCATTTTGGCAGTGGTACCAGCTGAAGCTGTTGTCACTGTTATGTTGGCATGAACTTTTGAACGATGATGTGGTGAACAAGACTGGAAAAATTAGTTGGTTGTTCTTCAGCTGCTTCACTGCTGAAGCACTTAGGATGGCATAATAAATGGGGCAGTAGGGGGGAAGAAGCAAGTGGTTTGTGGGAGAGGATGAACTAGACAACTGCTTAAGCAATACTGCTGCCAAAAGTTGAATTACAGCCTTATAATTTGAAATCTGGGGGTTTAGGGGAGGATTGCATTGTAGATCTTAGAGTAGCTTCAGTGTCTATTTGGGGAATAATATTAAAGTTGCTCTGTTGCTCTTTCAAAGTATAGAAAGAAGGACATGTAAAAGACTAAAAAGCAGCCCAGATTGCTTTCTTGTACAGGTCATTTTGTGAGGATAAGTACCCATGCTTTTTTGTGCTCACTTTGTATCTGTTCTATCGTGAGCAGGAAGCAAAGAATAAGAGAGTACATTGAACCGATAGATACAGACCTATACCAGCATAATACCTTGAGGCATTAAGCTGTAGTTCCAAACTTATTTGATTCCAGGTATGGTGAAATATTTAAGGTAATATATTATGTCAGCTAAGATTTAAGTTTTGTATGTTATGCAAGGAAGATTTTTCTTTTTCTATTTAATTTTTCTTCCCTTAGGTCTTGGTGAAGGACCCTATATTTTGGCAAGCTATGGAGAGAATGACACAATTATAGGAGCTAATGTATCCAGTAGAAGAATATTTCCCCTGCCTAGAACCGGAGCACATGGAAATGTATTTTTCAGTTTCATGATAACTCCAGGTCTTTTCAAAGATAAAGATTTATGTAAGTTTTCTCAACGGTTTTGCTAAAGGCAATACGTATTTTTCAAACTGCACGAATGATTTTTGCTGCATCTTCTAAATCTCCTAAAATATTCTAGATATTTTTAGTTATTGGAATAAGCGAGATGAAGCACCCAATTTCAAAACTGAGGTGGAATACTGATTTTTTTAAATATTTTTTTTTAATATTGGAAAACCTTGCTGCCAGCTTTAAAGCTGACTTTTCAAAGATTGTTTTAGAAATATTGCAAAATACAAGTGAATAGAATTCCTCTGTGAAAAAAAATTAGTTTGTATAACTGGAAACTGGAAAATTTTGCACATGTATCTAGCAAGTGTCAACACTGAAGGTGAATGCAGGATATTTTTGTCTCCAGTCAAATCACTTCTATTTTATCTTTTCTTCTTTTTTGTGACTTTCAGTGGATTATAAAATGTGCAACTTAGAAAAACCAGTCTGTCTCCTGCATTGTTAGTGAGCAGCATCTCCATACAAAGTAGAAGGAAGTTTTTTAGGTGATCAGCTATTCCTAAGCTCTATTTTTCACTTACGAGAGACTGATCCAAACTACACAATCAAAAATAAGTATGTTTAAATATTTTTCCTTCTGTATATATTTTCCTTTCTTCACATGTATTGGGTTTGTGTCAATTAAGTCAATACAGATTTTGTCATTGCTTTCTCACAGAATTTAATTGAAAAACATCCCAAACCCTCAAAATTCAACATAGAGAAGGGCTGTTGTCACAGTAAAATTTGAAACTATATCCACAAACAGTTGACAATTTTGCAGTGGAGAAATTAGGTTTTTAGATATGATTTTGAAATGAGAAAGTACATAAAACAGAAGCATTAATTCAGCCTTGTCAATGCTCCAACCAATGTAAAGTGGAAGTAAAACATTCATTATAGCTGTGCAGTACACAGGTAGTCTTTGTATCTGTGAGGAATGAGATAGTATTCATCTAGATTAAAGACAGTTCAAGATTTTATTCAAGTTGAAAACCAAATATGAAGTTAGTCTTCTTCTAAGTTCTTAAATTTTTGAGAATGTTCTTCACTTTTCATTTCTGGCATGGGTAGAGCAAATAGAGGGATAAGTCTTTTATTTGGCCACGGGTTTTCTGACGGTACTGCTGGATATGACTGTATGTAAAGAAAGCCTGACCTCAAGGTGAAGTCAAGCATGTTCTTAAAATATTTGCGTGATGTTATTTAGTAATGAAATTTTGGTACAGATGAACTGTTGGGCATTTGTCTGATTTTGAGAAAAACTCCCAATGTAAGCAATTCCCAATTTGAGACTGCTTATGAATCATTTCAAAGGCTGGCAGCAGTAGGCCGAATGTAGTTTTGATCTAACCCATTAGCTCTCTGGTGGCTCTGGATTATGTGATCATTTGAAGTCTCCTTTGGACCCTGCATTTCTAACTTTATTTTTGTGTTACATGAAATCAAAATTTTTTTTTTTGAAAAGCAGTTGTTTAAAAGGAGCCACTTAACAGCCTATATATAGATTTTAATCTCACTTTTAAGTTGTTTTCTGTGAAAATCTCGCATCGTTATTTTTTTTTCTTCTGTGGCAGCGCTCTCTCTCGTTTCTCTTGAATCTGCTGAAAGACCAAACTACTTTCTGTACGTACACGACAATGAAACTGTTGGGTTGGAACAGTGGCAGGCAAGTGCCTCCTTTCGGAGACGAGCCACCTTCTTCCATCACCAGGGCCTCTGGAGTCCAGGGCTCAGTGCCTTTGAACTGCACAGTAAAAAAGGCTTTTTCATCATTCTCACCTCATCTGGTGTTAAAGTGGCAAAGTATGATGATTCAGAAGAATTCAAACGTTTGAGTACCTTTAATATTGAAGGTAAATTTTGCATAATCCCCAGGGATAAGTATGGTTTCTTCTCCTTGCCTTTAGAGCACTTTCATCAGCAATAGTAACAAATATTTTTTATGCTATTTTTAATTACTATTCTTTTCTTCCACCCCACCTCTAAATGTTACTATTTTCTAATTTTTGCAGATGTGATGATCACTTTATCTTTGGACTACATTTTCATTGTTTTTCAAAGTGAACGTGGCATGTCACAAAAAGATGTGTGTTAATGTCTTGCTAGTGAGCTATAGATATCTATTCTTTTAAATGAACGGGTAACTGTATTGCTTCTGCAACCAACAGTACTTTCACAATGGTTAATTGGTTTTTAAGGTTTTTAAACGGAATATGTTGTAAAAGCAAGTACCTGTTTGTATCTTTGAAGCTTCGGTGTCTTTTGGCTTGATTGAATTTAAAATACTTGAAATTGAAAATGAACTAAATCTCACCTATTCGAAAGTTCCCAAGAATTTCTTTACTTGATTTTCAGTTTTTCTGAAAATCCCAATGTACATTATAGAAAAGACTATAAATTTATAGTTTATTGATTACACAATCAATAAATAAAACCTTTTCCTTCTTTCTCAGAACTCGGTGCCTCAGTGCCTTATAGACGGCTGTGTGAATGGCGATATGAATCTTGTGCTAATCCTTGTGTTAAAACATGTAGTGATCCTGAAGGAATAGCATGTAAATTTCTTCCTCCGTAAGTCAAATTAAGCTCAGTATTGCTACTGTATTGTGGTTTTTGTACCATAGGCTTTCTGAAAATTACTGCAGCTGCAATATCCATTCATTTTTACTTACCTAGATTTCAGCATCGCTCTTGTGAACAGCTCTCACAAGTCATGTGAAAACGTTTGCAACAAGCCTCTCATTTCCCACAGTATATATTCCTGTTTACATGTGATCTTTCAACACAAGAATGAGAGAGTTTTTATTTAGCTCAGGGGATTAGCTTCTGGTAGTGGTTAGGTAGAAACCTATTAAATTAAATGAAGGTTGTTCCCTTCTATGGTTTTATATTCACATCCTAAACTAGCATCCCATGATGCTGTAAATGACTACTTCTTTCTGGTGTTTATGTGACAGAGACCAAAAACTGGAGGAATTTAAGGGTGGACTACGCCCTCTCCTGTAAGAGGAAGGAACTTTATAGTAAGAGATGCTCATGGGCTTGACGCAAGGGATTTCACACTGCTGGTGTTATATTGTTCCTTAGTAAAAAGGTTTCCTGTCTCCATGGATCTTCCCTGGCACCTATGGAACCACAGTTTTTTAAGCAAACTAAAAAGAAAAATGTCTAAAAACCCAAGGCATAAAATCTGGTGGGAAAGAAATTATATTTTGAATTGCAGACTATCTCCCTAGGCATGTGCAGTTTATGATTAGGAATATTGCTAATATTGCTGATTTTCTCTGTTGGTATTCTTACCTTTTTTCACATGGGCACACTGGTTGTTAATTTAATAATCAAAATTAAAAGGTAAGGGGATATATGGACTTGTCTGCACTTTCCTACTCTGAAAGTGCACAAGAATGAGACTTTCTATAGAATCCATTTAAATATTTTAATGTCTCAAATGAACACATCTGGGTAAAACAGTGGTCTTGTAATGAAGTTCTTTGTCCTGTGGGAAACCTTTCTGCTTAGTGATCTGAACTTCCACCTGGTTGTGGAAGCAGAATGGTCCAAAGCCATCATGTTCATCAGCCTATGCAAAGAATTGATTATTAACAATTTAGAAACAGTACTGTGCTGTTCAATGTCTTATTGACCTTAAAATGCCTCAAAATGCTGTGTTCACCATTACACTGGAAAGTTCTCAGAATGCTGATGAGGAATACATTCAAATGTTTCATGTTGCCAAAGTGAAATAATTTAAAGTTAATTTATATTTCTACTGTGGCTTTAGAATTAACTATACAATATTTTAAAGGGTTGAAGGATGCTTGCCATACTGTCCCAAAAACATGATCCTTGATGAGGTCACACTTAAATGTGTTTATCCGGAAGACTGTAAGTATATTTTATTATATTCTAATCTTATAAATCACTCTAGAGATCCCAGGAAAGGTTTTAATCAAATGTACATTGTTGGTTTTTATTAAGTGCTTTACCAGAAGAAGAATGTCTCTCTGGGACGTAGACTCCATTCCCAGTCATCCAAAATACATCTCCTACATCCAAACAAGCCATAGCTAAAGTTGAATTCTTTCATTTCTCTAATAGTGTGTTAAATTTAACCTTTTATGATGGTGTTATACTCATTACAACTATATTTGATTATATACTGCTAGTATATCATATGTATGTAAGCGAAAGACCCCAAAAGGAAGAAATACTGCTGTGGTGAAAAGTTTGGACTTTTCAGTTGATGACCCGCCACTAACAAATTCAGTGCATCAATTTCATAACTTCTGGTGTGTGAAGTTACCACGTTATTTGCTTATTTGGGGGATACGGTATTCTTTTAACATAAATTACATTTTAATAGTATCTCTTATTTTATTTCACAAGTTTTGACTTAAATACGTTATGTTTGATATTTGCTAGTACAAAGTTATCTCATATAGTATACTACCTTCCAAAGATATAAAAGAAGATAACATATTCTACAATATATTTATTCCAAATATTTTACTATTTTGGATTTACTGAATTTTCCATGGAATTCCCTTGTTGCTTCAAAACTGCTCTGCAAAATCAAGGTTTTCACTAATAAAAAAATCCTAGCTACTCCATTTGCAAAGAAAATTAGAAAACTTCTTGAGTCAGCTGAGTTCCTCAAAGTCATCAGGCAACCTGGAACCACTGGCAAGTTATCTTCTCAGCAAAATGATGCTCTGATTTGCTAATATTTAAATGGAACTTGAGTAGAGATAGATGTTGCTATTTTGCTTTACCAATAATTCCTAAAAGACAGTGAAACATGCCTTTTTCCTTTTAGGCATACCTGTGACACCTACGGAATCAGCAATTGGAACAAAACCTTCACTGTTAATCTCTCACACGGGTGCTACCACAGAGAGATTTCCTCAGACACCTCCTTTATTTGTTACTTCAGGGACTGAGTCAACTCGCACCGGTGTGACAGCCAAAATAACCATGAAGGCAAACACCACTTTAATGGGAATGAATATGTCGGCACAGTCCCTTACAGACTTTCATTCACTGGAAGCATCTAATGCAGCCACCTATTCAACATTTTCATTACCAAGTACAGTGGAGCCTTCTGATGTACTTCACAGCACAGCCAGCCCTACTGTCCTTTCCAAACTCATCTCTTCAACAGATTTTCCAACTGCTCTTCAAGCCTCAGCAGTCACATCACGTACTGTCAGTTCTACTGCATCTATAACTTTACCCATTACAATAGCAACTCCAACAATCCTGCTCAGTGCAAGTCCTATTCCAACACGTTCTGCGTTATTAACACCCACTTCCCTACTGGTAGTTCCCTTTCCACTTGAAACATCAATCACTCAGCTAGGAACGGTTCCCCCTACCTCAGCATTAAAAGCTTTAACCTCCAAGCCATCTTTTGTCACTTCTGAGCTGCCTGCAGGGATTGGGAAGAGTAGGAGTCCTCCAGTAAGTCATTCTAAGGGAGCAACAGTATCCTCCAAAGTGTCTTTGTCTGCTTTCCTGGCTGGCAGAGCAACTTTCACAAGACCTGTATTTCTTCTAGGTTCACGGTTGACACTAAGCACATCTACTTCTCCTACATCTACTTTGTCTGTTAGAACTAGGTCTGGCACTGGTCAAACTGCAGTTCACCCAGCACCCATTTCTGCACTGACTTTAACCGCTCCTCAAATTCCTATGACCACTAGATTTGCTAGCTTTGAGACAAGTTTTCCTCAATTAATCACAGCGTCATATTTTGAAACAGCAAAACCTTTGTCTAAAACTTCTCTGATATCTTTAAATGCAAGTTCTTTAGCTAGTTTTTCTCCAAAGCCATTTTTATCTTCAGTGGAAATTTCAGTGACTGTTCCCAAGCAGACATCTCCATTAATAAAAGACAGTATTTCTCCTGCTCTGCCTGTAACGACTGTATCTTCACCTCAAGCTGCTTCTCAAATCCCTATAAACACTTCTTCAAGCCCTTCTGTAACACACACACTATCTGTACCAGTGCATTCTCTGATTACCTCCCTGAAGCCCAAAGCTATGGCAGATGTCACTGTTACTTCCAAAAGTCTTTATAAAATTCCTTCCACTGCTTCCGCTCTTCTAGTCAATCCAACAATCTCTGATATGCCTATAGCAAGTAAAGCCTCAACAGAAAATAAATACGTAATGGACACTGATTCCTCTTTGGTGTCATCCATTTCTAAAAAGCCAAGGAAATCCATTAGTTCTACAGTCTTCCCTCTTAGGACACTGGTATTACCTCCAAATGCTACGTTAATAACCACTTCAGAAACTACAGAGTACCCAAGCAGTTCACGTACAGAATTGAAAACTGACCCTGTAGCACAAAGTTCAGGCACTTTCATTCCTAAAGATCCTTCTCTTACAAGGTCATCATCTTTATTTACACTCTTGTTATCAACATCAGTACCATCTCATGTGACATCTCTTCCTACAAGTTCTTCATTGATTCCCATAGTCAGTAGGACATCATCATTAACACAAAATATAACTGCTACCCAAACACCAGTTTCATCTCTAGATACACAGGGAACCTCAGAAAGTCCAGTTATAGACTTCGCAAATTCTTCTGTAGATTTTTCTACATTCACTTTAAACATAAGCCCTTCTACCAGCCTTTCAGCGGTGGGAAAAACATCCATTAGAATGCCCTCCTTATTAATGCCTACAATTCCTGAAGCCACTTTAGAAAACCAGCCCAGTAGGGTCCCTGTGTCTTCACCTCCTCCTAAGACCGCTCGTATCTCTACTGTTTCTTTAGGAAAACAGAGTTCTTCAGTAAGTTCTTCAGAAGAAGATGGAAAAATATCAGCCATATCAGCTGGAATCATCACTCAATCCACTACACCAATGATCACGAACACAACAGTGAAGGCTACATCCTTAAAAGCACCTTATATTTTTGCAAAAATACCACCTAGCTCTTCAGCCAGTTTATTAGTTGCTTCTGGCACTACCGTAGCCTCTAGGATTACTACAAAAACCACTGATTCTTTTGTTGCCGATTTGGAGTTTTATATGGCTTCAGCTTCAGTTCCTACCACCACAGAAACACTCATGCATGTGTCACACAAATCTTTATTTACGTCTGCAGCATCTCAAACTTCACAGAGCACTACAGAAACTCCACAAATGATGATCATGAAAACAACGGGTACTACAAGTCCATTATCACAGATGAAGAGTACCTCATTTACAGCTTCAGAATTTAAATATGCAACCTCATTTGAAAGAACTGTGGCTATTTTAGAAAGTGGTCAGACTTCACATGAGCAAAGAAATGTTACCAAGACAAAGTCAACCACAACTGAGAAATCTTCCCTGCCTTATTTGACAGTATCTGCAGTTCAGAGTTCACCTTTTTCAAGAAATACAACCTCAGAAAAAAATCTCTTTCTTTCTGGAGTCCCGGACGTAACATCATCAAATTGGTCCAAAATCTCAACACAGAAAACCATTAAACCTTATTTCAGTTTAACAGAGCCCACAGAGCTGCAGACCAGAACTATAACAGATTTATTTCATTCTAGTGGTGGAATGGCTCTGCCTTCCTCTTCAGAGCCTGTGGAAACACAAACTTCTCTGGCAAGCACAGAAACAATGACAGCTATAGCTGACAAGGCTTCCTTTGGTACAATGATGCATACGCTGATGTCTACATCTTCCGAATGTGTGGTATGTTCAGTTTTACTTGCCCCTGTGTGTTAAAATATATATCGCTTTTCAGTTCCTTCTGTTATGTTATGGATGTAATACCAGAGATTTTAAATATCTCCTATTTTTGTTTTTATTTGTATGTTTTAAAATACGCAATTATTCTTAGAGGATTGTTGTATTGCTGCTCTTACACTGCCCTGGTATATTCTGCAACTTGGATGTATTGCTCTAGAAAAAAATGGCTTTTAAAACTATGTGCTGATTCTAGATAGCAAAATATATGTCTGATGTGCAGAAAAAGCCATAATCCATGGAATTCTGAGGTTTCTGCATAATCTCACTCTGTCTTTCTTTTTTCCATTTGTTTCTTTGTCATAGAGTTTAAAATGATGGGAATGCATGATTCTGTACTTCTTAAAATGCTTCAGATTATTACTGAACATAACATGTAGCCTCAATGCATAATGCTTTACACAGAGTATTCCACCAAAGCTAGATGGAACAGGAAGGGTGTGGGTGAATGGACGTGCATCATTGTCACCTGTTACAACCACATAAAAGCAATTAATTCCAAAATAACTGATGAGGGGTCACGTGGATACACCGATTCTGTCTCAGAGCAGAGTGATGAACAAGGGATCGCTTGGACTTCATAAGGGCAATGAATGTAAAGTTGATTCTGGTTGTTTTTTTCCTTATATGACAGCCAAGATACCTTGAACCTGTTGACAAATGTAGCCAATATGTATGTGTTAATGCGGGTTGGATGTTATACAACCTTTCAAGGAACTGCCCTAAGGATGTGCGGAAGCCAGACTGTGGTTTTCGAGGAATGCCAGTTCAAGTTAACACTGATAGTTGTTGCCCAGAATGGGAATGTCCCTGTAAGTCACTGTTTTATTTTTAAATACAACATAGAGCCTTGATCTGTAAATTTCAAGTAATAAATTAAGGGTTTATTACAGTAGGAATATGAGGTTGAATACTGGAATGAATTTAAAAGAGCTGTTCATCAGCAAACCAGAATGAAATATACTGAATATTTTGGTATCTTTGAATTAACATTCAAGAGAGTAAAAATATTTTGTTTTGAATGAAAGCATTGAAATGAAATCTGCAACATGAACATCAAAGTTTTTCAGCTGAGACTTTTCAGAATTTCTATCAGTAGAAATGTTGAGATTTCAACATTTTGTGAAGAAAACAAATTAAATACTGGCATTTTCTGAAAGACAGAACCCCCAAATTTCAGTTAGCTCTAACTGCAGTTTTTACTCGTACTTAGAAAGTGCAGAAACTGGCAGATGACTGTCTGTCAAGGGAACAAAAAGGCCGAAGAGAAGTCATATTAAAAACCTTGTAGCATTATGGAAACCAATATTGCACTTTTAAATATTTATCTCAAGATAGGACGGATCAGTCTCTTGTTATCAGTATCTCAAAAATATGTAATTTTTTAAAGCATATATTTTATCTCACAACATACAGATTCATTGGCCTAGCCTGTAAAACATTGACTTAAGTGAAAATTTTCACCAATTTAAACTTTCTCCCCTTCCCTGTGCACATAGCAGTAGGGTAAAGTATTTCCATTGAGTAACGTAAGATATTTGCTTCTGCTTATGGCTCAGTATGCTGTCTGCAGAACAAGGTCATCAATAGATACATGAATGTACATATGAAAGCAAATATTGCTAAAACTGACAGTTTTTAGAAATGTCCTGTATTCAGTTTTGTGGTAACCTCATTAAATGACAGTTGTTTTTTAGGTCAATGTTCTGTATTGTCTGAACTGAGTGTTATTACATTTGATGGAAACAACATAGCCCTCTGTAATATGGCTTCCTACATTTTAGTCAAGTTACCAGGAGAAACTATTGTTGCTCATATTGAAAAATGTCCTGCTAATCAGGTAAGATTCTTGCATTTCCGCAATAATTGTAATAGTTTCTTGAATTTTTGTGTTATAGGTATGAAATTCTGCAAAAATGTATCACCTACAACTTTCAGATAAAAGCCATGCCCATTGAAAAATGGCAAGTTATTTAATTTTTGAGGAGCATGCTTAATCATGCTGTCTAGATAAAAGAAGAATGTTATCTCAGGTTAAGTAGCAACTGTTGTATTATGTTATAAGGAAATTCAAATGTAGTTTCCTTTTAAATTATAAGGGATGACCTAACTTCTGAACCTGCATGTCTCCTTTCAGGCTCTCCACTCACAAATCTTGAGGCCTTGAATTTATAATTTACAATATGGTCAAAACGCTAAAATATTTTGAATAGCCACAAAAATCTTTTGTAGTTATTTTGGGAAGGTATTTATGAGTTTGAGATTAGTGTCATGAGTTGTTCTTTGTAGTTGTCTAACTCTCTGCCTTGCCTACAGAGGGGATCCAGCCGCTTTATTTTTAGACTGCCAGTTTAGGTCAGGTCAGTCTCATCCTTCGAGTCTGTACATACATTTCCTTTGCATTGTCCATGGTCCAAATTTATGCGGCCCTTGAACTACTGGCTTGTATTTCCATCTTTGGTTTGTGGATAAACAAGTTCCTGATGAGGGGAAATGCTGGGAAATGTATGTTTTTCATATTTATAAGGAATATATTAGATTAGTTTAATTATGAAGCTGATTGATTGTAAAACTTCAAACACAGTCAACTTATTTTTGCCAAATAAGAATGCTGCTGATTATCATTGCACTTCTAATCTATTTTTAATGTTTTCCAGAGTGCAAATTCAATAAGAAAACTAGTGAGTACTTTTTGCTTTTACTAATTATAAAATACATTAATATTACACATATTGAAAAAATTCCCTATAGCACTGGTACAGAATTAGAAAAAACAATAGTAACTAAACTTGTTTGTCCCTTTTCTTTCAAGGTTCCCCCTGCAAGCACTTCAGGGCTCTGTTTTAAGAAATTAAACGTAACAACACGCACATATAAATTACTTATCAATCGTTTAGCAAGAAAAGTAAGTATATATCACCAGTATATAGCATGTGTACACTTAAAAGACAGCTGGAGAGCTATTCTATTGTAGAATGCAATAGATCAGACTTACAATGAATGTACTACAGGATTAGGATTACTTTGGCAGTTCAGGTAATTCATGATATGCTAGAAGCAAAAAATACACATTTCTGATACCATGCTTCACTTGTATGTCATTTACCCAAAATGACACTTCAAAGTTCTTTTGAGATTTCAAAGTAGCTGCAAAAGCATTTATACTTCATATTTCCAGAAAACCTAGAACCGAATGGAAATGTTCCAAGACCTGATAAATACTTAAGCTGCCTTTCCTGCTAGTCAATAACAGGACAAAACAGAGAACTTTGAATAATTGGGATGAGGTTTGGTTTGGTTTTGTTTTATCATGCGGTATGTGATAAATAAGATTTATTCCTTCCTTAATTAGAAAAGATTTCCATATCATTATTTTTTCTCATGCCTACTTCATTTGCAGTTATAGGAAATGGCACTGATGGGAAGCTCTGTGATTTAAGCACTGTGACTGTTATTGTATGCGGCAGAGGCTGTAAAAAATATCTTATGCTATAAAATGTAGAGACACATAAGATATATCTTCGCAATCTGTTTTGTTCCCTAAAATGTATTTGATTTATTTTAGGTAGTAGTGGATTCTGTAATCCAATCATTACCATTTTCAAAAGAAGGACTGAGTATTCAGGATACTGGTGCAATGTATGTCATTAATTCCCCAGCTGGTATTAGCATCAAGTGGGCTCATGTTACAGGCATCATAGATATACAGTATGGATTACACTCTAACACATCGATGAAGACAGAAGGACTTTGTGGTGAGGCTACGGTGGCAATTTTTTTCTTATTTAATAATTTCCCATTTAAAATTTACACCTCCTTTTTGTGTCTGTGACCTGCTGCCCGGTAACTCTCCTTGTGACCCCCATTAAGTACACTGACGATCCTGTTTGAGGTGGGGTTGTGAAATTCTATTAATGAACAATAAAAATTCAATAATTCTGTTTCAAAGCACTCCTTGCTAATAAAGTATTTTGCAGAGCAAGTAATGATCAGTACATTGTATCTAATTAACTTTTTAAAAATGTACTTATCTCTGTGTTTAAGAATATTGTTGAAGTCAAGTAAAGAAAAGGGGAAAATTTTCAATAGAGAAGTGGCTGCTGAAGCAGTTCAGGTAGTGACAGTATATTTCAGTGATTATGAGAGAAAAGAATAACTGTCAGATATTACCAGTGGCAGCTTATCACTATGCAAATACTGATAAAAGGCATATCTTGGGCAGGGTCCAAGTCCCCTGAGGATAGTGAATCCAAATTCAGACCTCTTCAGGTTGGATCTAGGGTCCAAAAGTGTGCTGAGGTGCCTCAGGATTAAATTACAATGACAGTAAATTTAGCATGGTTCAGGCTTCCCTGATAGCCTTTTTATAACTCTGCCAGTATGAATTATATGGAAAAGCGTAAGCAGGTATTTTAGAGTTCCCTTAATTCTATCAGAAATGCTCATTTTCTGGTGCATTGTAATTTTACAGAATCTACCCTATATTGAACAGGAAAATGAACTTTTTATAAACTTTTAAACTGTTTTTAGTTTTAAAAACAAACAAAACTATTCAGACATGGTTTAAATATACACGTAAAAATTAAAGTGTTTAAAATTAATTGCTATATTCTGCTTGAACAAAAGGAAATTTCTCCTAGATCTAGTGAGAGAAGTCAAATGCTGGCCCTGGCACGTACTGCATCTTATCCCAGTATCCTGTCATCTTCTCCGTGCACACTGAAAAAGATTGGGATGTAGGACGGATTATAGAATAGTTACTCTTTGTGCCATAAAAAGACAGAAAGAGGAAGACTATGCAGACAGATCCAACCTCCACTATAAAGTGTTGTTCTACCTGCTCTTTTGCAGTAAAATCTGAAGCCTCTTTTAGTGCTTCTTTCCTATTCTCTGCCGTTTGCTCCTGTCTGGGATTCTCCTATCCTCTCCCTCTCACACTGAAAAAATTGAGGGACTATGTGGTAACCTGCCTTGGTTTTTAAAGCTGTATTGATTCTGCAATTCTGTACTATGGCCCTCCAAATTCTAACGCCAGCCCAGTTTGTGGGATGGCATTAGGACAGCAGCAAGAAGCAGAAGTGTTAAGAATGCTGGAAAGCGGTGCTACTGTCAAATGCTTCTTATCATGCAAATTCCATCTTCTGTGTTTCTCCATGCTGTCGGAGAGGATAACAGCCCATCACGCCAGGCTAGCCCAGTTCTAACAAGGGACCCTGGAGAGTATCGGGATGCAGGGCTGGAAGCATGAAGGCAAGGACGTCGGGTGTGGTTAGCAATGCAGAAGGAAAGTGGAAAAAGGATATAGGAACTTTGGCTGATCAGTCCCTGGGATGTAAAACACTATTATGAAGATTACAGTTGTGGCATTACTGACTTGTTATGTGCTTATAGGAAGTATATGTTTTCATTGATGAATTAACTGAATACATACAATAATGAATTCAGGTAGCCAATGGATGTCAGGGGTTTGGGTGGAGTGTCTTTTTCACTGGTTTTGCATTAATAAATTGAGTAAGAAAAATATTTTCTCTAGAGAAAGCAATTTGTTCATCAAAAGATTCCTTTCATAACTTCTTGCATTTAGAATGTTCAATTAAGTTTCAGTGTCAAATCATCAGTGACGTGCAGTTAATTTGAAAGCCATCTACATTTACTCCCATGGAGCTGATTGTTATTCAGTAGAATAAGATCAGAATCTGGTGCCATGTCAGTGAATTTGCCACACTCAACAGCGCATTTTGGTAGCAGTTTTTCTCAAAAGTTATTTCGTTACTGGGAAAAGTATCATTACTTGTATTGTATGATCTGCTGCTTTTGCTAAGCCATTGAGCTGACAACTAAAACCACAAGTAGAATGTTGGAACTACATATAGTGGACATATAGCTGCTTTCATTTATAAATTCAGATGACTAAGTCTCACAGGCGAGCCTGATGCAATGTTAATCTTACCCTATCAAGTGCACTTTTTTTTCCCTAAGGAAGTAAATATTGCATGTTTGTTTGTGCTTTGAATGTGATGCTCTGTCTCCAGGGGTGTGCAATGGAGACCCTACTGACGACCTGAAAATGCAAAACAAGACCATAATTACAAATATGGAGGAAATTGAAGTGTTCATTAAGAGTTGGGAAATTGAGAAATCACTTGATGTAACTACCAGGAGGCCAGTACGAAACTGTACTGAAGATAACTGCACATACTGTATGGAACTGTTAAACAGAAGCATTTTCATCCCTTGTCACAAAAAAGTGAGTACAAAGATCAGATAAATTCCAGGTGAAATTAAATAAAAGATATGTAGGTAAGAAAAGAGACAGATATACACATTTTTTATGTTTTGCTTATTTTCATGAGTTGACAGCTGGATGGGTAGCTTTAATACCTCTGTCATGTTGGCTTTAATACTTTTGTCATGTTGTTCATTGTAAACACACATCTATACGGATCCCTGTGCTCTTACACTGTTTCTTAAATCATTTAGTAGGCAAAGCTCAAAGGAGAAACACCAGATCATCATCTCAACACAAACGCATTCCAAACGAGTTATTTTTAATAAATGCTTGACAGGGGTCACTAGAACAGAAAGCCTCATGCTTCTGCTGCGTACAACAGCAACTCATGCAGTCTGAGACTGATTGGACTAAAGAAATTTCCAGTTAAACAAATTTTGATCTAGGCACTATTACATCTACAATTTGGTACCATTTCTTACAGAAATCATTATCATTTGTTTCTGGACACTGTACTTTCCAATGGGGATATAGCTGTGGCATTCAGACTACCACTAGAGCTGGGCAGTGCAGCACAGCTGCTTCCCGGAATGGGAAATCAAGAAGCCCCAAATCTCTGAGGTCTGACTTACTTTTCCCACTTAGTTCAAAATAAAAAGGATTAATTACTCAAGTGGCCCTTTCTTTCTCAGGGGTAGATATGTCCAGATTCCTGATTCACTTCTTGCTGTTCTGCGTTTCCACCCCTGGTTTGCGTTGTGTTACTTTTCAGTTTTCATCACAGACAAATGCTGTTAAAGATATTGCAGGCAGCTGAGCCCCTTCCTTCAAAGTCCCAAGACCTCTCCTCACTTTCCCCAGGTAGAAAAAAATGGAGGGAGTTCTGAAAGAAAGGGTTTAAAGAGATTAAAGAGATTTTTTTTTTTTTAAAGATTAATAGATATTTCCCACAGCAGCTTAATGGGAGGGAACACTGGTTATCAGTTTGGAATCAAGAGTGGAGAGTAGCACCAGTGGGTAGCAGGTCGCTTTTCATAATTGTTTTAGCATATCTCATTTAAAAATAATTAAAGGGAATCTGACTAGTCAGAAATCCTACTTCATATGTTTCCAGGAGAACTCTCATAGCCTCAGATACAATGCAATTGCATCTTTTCCTGGTTTATAACAAAACTTGACATAGCATCAAAATTGCCAAGCCCTTGGTTCATCCATTACGAAATTTGTTTTCTTTCGTATACATGATGGTGGCAGAGCTAGAGTGGATGGAGTGTATTGTGCACTTCACAGGCATGAGGAACTGGACAAGGATAGGTAAGAGAGTCATCAGTGTAATGAACTTTATGGCAGAAGTGAGCGACTGAAGATTTGCTAAAACCACAGGGAGAGCTGGGCTGCAGCATAGCAGTAAACAGCCAGAATGAAACAAAATCTGTCTTTTTCCACCTTGTTATAAGCTTATGCAAATAAAACCAACAGAAATAAGACAGGTTGCACCACCTGCATTTAGACCCAGTAACATAGGTCATCGGGTCCTATAGAGACAGAAGCAGAGCACTCAGAAATAATTCATTCACAGCAGGAATTTATGGAAGGTATAGCAGCAACGTTTAGCTGAGATTTTTGACTTTTAGCTGACAGGGCTATACTTCAAAAGTTCTTGTAAGTAGTGTGACAATCTCATTAGGACTGCGTTCTGTGCCTACTAATGAGCATAAAAAATTCTGGAAGTTTAAGTTTTGCAGAATCAGTATTTTTTACTTTAGACACTGCTTGTGATTTTTTTTCTTGCAGCTGTATTATTTCTTGTAATTAATGATTTATTTTAATTACAGAAAGCTCTTCTTGTTAATTCTTAATTACAATATGTTCCTAGGTGTCACCACAGGAGTTTTGTGAGAAGATGTGGATCAACAGTACTTATTTTTGGAATTATGAGTGTGATGCACTTTCTGCATATGTGGCTTTATGCAACAAGCACAACATCTGCATTAAATGGAGGACACCTGATTACTGTTGTAAGCAGATAATCATGTTCTACACCCCAATGTGGCTTTATATTGCTGCAGTGTTTAGTGATGAGTTAAAAATATATTTCTTTCTATTGTTATTGTAAGTGCCACCTCATTCTACCACAGCATTAGTAAATCAGGGTGCAAGTTCTTAACATGTATTGTTTTAGTCAAGGTGTCATGAATCAGTTTTAATCATGATTGAATGAGTTGCTTACCTGAAGTACTGATAAAAATATAAATGCATTCTTTCTATGATACACTTGTTCTTACTGTTTATCCAATTAAATGCTGGAAGAATAATAGCACTCAATGTCCTATTTTTATGACTTGCAGCACTGAGTTGTCCTGAGGGCAAGGAATACCAGCCTTGTGTGCAACCCTGTGAAGCCAAGACCTGCCTGAATAAATGGTTCTATGAAGATTCTCCCTGTTCCTATTTAAGGGAAGACTGTGTGTGTAAAAATGGCACTATTCTGCATAGAACGGACTCTGACCTCTGTATACCAGAAGAAAAATGTAGTAAGTGCAGCAGGACAGAGTGATTTTGCAGATATGCTAATATTAACCGCAGCTCAGTGTAAGTGATGTTTAAGTTCTGTGTCAGTCCTCAGTAAGCGTGAATCTGGTACAGCTCCCTTCAACAGAGCCTCGCTGTATCTCAAGCTACAGCAGTCTGTGCTTTCAGCTCCCTTGGATTCAAGACCCAGTGCTGATGTACTTCTGTTGGGGAAAAATGATGGTCTTTCTTCCGTAGCTCCCAGGCTTTTTTTCCTGGAGTAGCATGGGCAGGTTCTCTCCCTTGCACTCAGTATTTATTTTCAACCATAGCGAAGCATTTGTTCATTTGGGGTTTTAAGGCCATCATCTTTTCTTGGATTCCTTGATCATAATGCTCCACAGCGCTCTTATTTTATGCAATAATTTTATGCAATTCATAGTTGTTTGCAGGAAATCTGCACTCTCCACTTGTTGAAGGGATATAATGTTTTTTGTCTCAGCATGTACAGATAACAAAGGACAACCCCGCTCTGCTGGGGAGATTTGGAATGGGTCCATGAGAGGCTGTTGCATGTACAACTGTTTAGAAAATGGAAGCATTGTTGCTGTAGAACCTGAATGCAATGAGGATCCTCCACCAGTCTGTGAAAGAGAAGGGGAAGTTATCATACATGTCATCGAAGAGAGAGCTTGCTGTCCAAAGAAAGTTTGTGGTATGTACCACACCTGTTTTCAGTTAGAGAAGTATAAGGTAAGTGCTTGACGTTCACTGGCAGATGACAATCTATAGACAGGGTTGAAGGTAACATTTTTCAGAAGTGATTTTTAGGTACTTGTGGCTGGTTGGGCCAGCAAAGCAGGCTGCTTTTCTTTGTAAGAACTGACTCACTGAAATATTTTTTTTTTCCTAGAAGTCCGCTAGTGAAACAAAACTTCTGTTAAAAATGAATTTTTAAGCTCTTGGGTGGAATTTCAAAAGAAATTGATAAATACTCGATGATAGAAATACCTTGGTAATTGGGGCTGTCATCAAAGCCTGTTTGCTATTCTTATTAGTGCTTTTGTGTCAAGAGCAGTATCCTCTGACCTACTGCTGTTTCCCAGAAGCAGTATTCTGTGAGCTGATCACTGAATACTAATATTCTGTCCAGCCATGGTTGTTAAAAAAAAGAATAAATGTATTGATCCTAAAATGTTAAGCAAAAGATACTTATTTTTTCATAACATCTTCAAGGAAAACGAGAACAAATGGTCCAGCTGTATGGTGCTTTTCTTCGTCAGTTCAGATACCTGTAACCAACACTGTATTGTCAATTCGTTTAGGGAATATTTTCACTGGGACATTTTAGCTGGTTTCATGTGTAGGAAGCAGAGCAAGTAAATACCTGCTTTAAGAGGGATATAACTGTGCTTGCACAGTGCCACATGAATGGAGCTATACCAGCCCTGGGTTGAGCTCAGAGGTCTACCTGATGGTATGGAGTGCACTTTAAGCCGACTTGGGCTGCTCTTAGTTTGTGGATCTCTATACTAGATGGTATAAATATCTTGAGCTATAGGACTTGCACTTGTATCTGTTCAAATATGTCAAAATTGATTGTTTTTTATCCCACAGAATGTAACATGTCATTGTGCGATGCCATTATTCCAACATGCAAACCCAATGAAAAATTAGTGGTAGGCTACCACCCCCTGTCCTGCTGTCCACAGTACCGATGTGGTAAGGGAAATACAGAAACACAGCTACTGGGCCATTTTCCATACTTGTATTATGTGTTGTAAGAAAATTTGCCTTACAAGTTGGTTTGATTGTTAGCAGAATGGGACATTGTAAATAGCACCAGGCAATGATGTATTTTTTTCCACACTCTCCAATATTTTTTTGTTTGCGTTTTGTGTCACTTTTGATTTACAGTCAATTTGGGGTATTTTGTTTTACTTAGTAGATGAAGAATATCTTTTCTTTATCTTTTTAGTATTGTTTCTGTGACTCTTTTAAAAATGCTGTTTATTTCACATCCTACAGAATGTGATCCTTCAGTTTGTTTCAATGCTTCCCAGCTGGACTGCAGAGAAGATCAATTTATTGTTGAAGCAAAACAGGAAAATCCTTGTTGTTTCTCTTATCTCTGCGGTAAGAAGCCTCTAATATTTTTATGGACAACTAAGGAATAGTTAAGTATTTACAAAAGCAGTCTATAGTTCTAAACCTAATAACTTAAGCCAGGAATTCTTGGAGAGGTCAGTGAGACTTCACACAGGTCAGGCTGACTGGAGCATGAATTAGTCTTGGGGTTTGGGATCTTTTATTTCCAACATCATTTTGAACATCATACTTGAACTTTGTTATGTTTTTATATTTAAATGTCAATCCATAAAAGCTGTTATCCAAGTAACAAACATTATATGACTTGTTATATAGTCTATTAAATAGAATTCACATGTGCTAACTATTGAGTATTTAAAACTTTATAAATGTCTAATTCTTTTTAATTTAGTTTGTGAATCCTGCATTGAGCCTGTTCCCTTGTGTAATGAAGGGGAAATTCTCACTGTAGACCTTAATACCATACATTACTGTTGTCCTCATTACTACTGCGGTGAGTATGTTGGCAGTTCAATATGTTACCAAATTTAGTAAAAATGACAGACAGTGTGTGTGTGAAGATTTTTTTGATTCAGCACTTAGGGTGGGCTTCAGATAGAGATTAAGAGATCTAAATGAGGGTGTCTGCACTTGAGATGGTTTCAAAGTTCTTGGTATATTCAGTGGTGGTCTAACTCAATGGAGTCTGGAGAGGTTATTTAGTTCACCAGACAGCATATAGCTGCTTTCAGGGTGATCTAAATACCGATACATTAATGTGGAACTGAATCCCATCCTTGGAATATAAATATACAATTCTTCACATTTTAAAATACCTGTAATAAAACAGCTTCCATCTTGTTCCCCTGTTGTACCATTCATTAGTGTTTAGGCAGTTTCTTTGCACTTTTAGCTTTTAGGGGAAGGATTAGGCCAAGGGTTTCAAGTACTGCTGGGTTGACTGCTATTCAAAAAATGAGGAGCCATAAGAGAAATACTTGCAGTGTAATGTAGTCTCTTTGGTAGCCTCATAAAACACAGAAGTTGTGCTATATGTTGTTAAGTAATGTCTACAAGTGTAACTGCTTAATTTAGATTAACTCTTGTCCTGTTGCGGTCTTTGGGTAATTTCAGTTAATTAAATTGTCTTCCAGTAAGTTTGGAGCTTAGTCATTTTTAATTCAGGTGGTTCCATGTTTTGGTCCTTTCCTTTTCCTAGCACTTGCACCCAGGTGAAAGTTTCCACAAAGGCATTTGGCACTGTTTTTGCCAAATTCTGGCAGGTAGATGTTAGATCTTAGTATGTGGTCTTCTTTCAGAGTCCCAATAAGCCACCTCCAATAAGACAGGCAGGTATTTTCTTATTGGAGTCATCCCAGGAGGGCATTTGCTCCCTGTTATCTTACAGAAATGCGCTTTACAGCACATCTGTAGCCGAGAGAAAAAAAACCATGTTTTCCAAAAGCTGTGATTTTAGTTGTCTTTGGTACTAGTTATCAGCTTGAGTGACTCTGAAGTAGCAAGAATATTAAATGATTCCTGTGTGATGTTTTCTGAAAATTTAAACATGTTCTAAGGCAACTAAAACCACTTTTGAAAATCTTTGTTTATTTTTTCAGTTCCAAATATAATTCAGATGCTTAAGACACACAATAAAAATGTATTAAAACTGTCATTATTTTAATAATAGAGTTTCTATATTATTAGTATATATATTATTTTAATATATAGAGAAATATAAGCTGGAAAATTCAAACAAAATTTGAGTAAATTCTCATATATGCCTTTTCCCCCCATTTAGTTTGCGATGAAAATCTTTGTCCTGAGCCTCCTATGAATTGCACAGATGACATGACACTTGTGAAGGAAAAAATACCTGGGCAGTGTTGTCCAGAATGGCACTGTGGTAATTATTGCTTTATTCCTTCGTCACCACTGCTAACAAAAGCTAATGGTTAGCTAACTGACTAATACCGTTTTCTTGTTCTCTTCTCAGAATGTAGCTGTGAAAACACCACTATGCTGACCTGTAAATTGGTAAGCACTGTCCTTTAGATCTTTTTATTAATGGCGTTCAGCCCTCTTACTCCTCCCTTTCCATTCCTTGTTTCAATTAGTTGTAAAGGGTGATGAGGCTGAACAGGGACAGGCTGGGACTGCCTCCCAGTCTCCAGCCCAAGCATGTAACTCCATCAAGTGTCTGCACAGTGTTGTCAACTATTCCTTGGGGAAATTTCACTTTGTGTGTTTTAAGATGTCAAAGAAGAAAAGCGACCGTAATATTACTCTGTTCAATGTTGACTCGAAACAGTATGCTGGGAAGGTTTTCCAAGTAAATAATTCCCAACTGTTTTTAATAATTAATGAGGAATGAGCTTTATGATCATATGTATCATCTGGAGAAATGTGTTATTTTGTTAATCATTTATACTTTTGATTAAAATAATTTAACATTATTGAATTTAGTTGATATGAGAAGTCATAAATATTTTGCTCCTCACATACTTTCTTGTAATAGGATCTGGATCTGGAAAATCATTATGAGTGAATGTTCAAACTCCCATTATTACCATAGTGACAGGGATATTTTCCCTATTGAATGCCTGTAGCTTGTCCTTGTCTTCCCCTTATGTGAAGACTGCATGATGTAAAGTCTAAACAGGAGTTGCAAATTTGAATAGCTTTCACCTGTCTTTTAGAAGAAAATTCATAGAAGGCAGTCTTTTGCTAATATTTTTATTATTGAAATAACTTTGTATCTCAGAAAAAATTGCTGTTTAGCGACTCTGCTGTTCATATGCATTCCTAGAGAAAATGGAGTGCTTTGCTCCTGTTTAAAGAGATAAACACATTGAATAACTGAATGTGCTACTGTTTCTTGAGTACATTGCAATTCTTCTCTTTAATGAAAGCAGGGGTGGAAGTGAGGAAAGTAGTATTTTACATTTTTAGAGGAAAATTGTCTGTTTAGCACTATATGTAATTGTGTGTGACTTTGCAAACTTTTTTATCTTTTTATACTCAGGGAGAAGTTAAAAAAATAGATGGTGTTTCCAGCGCTTGTGGATGCACTCACTACATTTGTGGTAACTTTTTCATATTCCTAGCTGGTTTGTTTTAGTTTTTAGTAAAAAGGGCATGCAAAGGAAGCAGAAGTAGGACCATAATAATCTTTTCAAATGTAAACGCTCTTTTATTTTGATTTTGTGGGTGTCTACCTAGTTATGCAATTATGCTCTCTTTTCTGAATATGATGCTTTGTCTGCTAACCCATCCATTTTGTGTCTGTTCTGGTGGGGTGTAGGAGTGTCGTAAAACTGTCCATGCTTTCAGAGTGAGGGAGGGTCTCTCTGGTGAGAGGCAGATAGGAAGCAGGTTGTGAACCTTAGCTGAGCGCGAGCGGTGCGACTACTCCTAGTCCACTGTCGAGCACAAATGAGACAACACCTCACACCGGAGCAACAGACCTGTCCAGCCAGCACGAGGATACGTACCCAGTCTTAAGATCAGACCTCTGCTTCCTTCCCGCACGCAGCTACACCATGGGGACTAGATTTCAGCTGTACTGTGCGTGGGTGTGCTTGAGGTACGCTGCAATCCTGACTGCAGCCCTGGCTAGACTGCCTCCGGGAGCAAAGCACGAACTTACAGTACAGCTTGAGCGTATTACTGTCCCACAGGTAATTGTAGACATACTAGTTTAATTGACAGAAAGGCTACATTTTGTGGTGTGCAGAATAATTCATATAGTGTACTTAGCCCAATGTTAAATATTAGAATTCTTTAAAAATAAGAACAACAGATTTTTTTTTTTTTTACTTTCATGGTAGGAACACTATCAGTTTTAGGCAGTTTTGCATTTTGTAGCATTTTCTTAAGGTGCATTATACCTCCCCCCCCCCTTGTTTGGTAATTAAAACCACAAACCAATCAAGTCTAAAAATTAGAATACTTTTGCAGAGCGTAGGACTTTGCCCTACTTTTGTCTTTACAGTGATTTCGTTAATTTGCCTGATGATTATTTTTTTTTTTCCCTCTGGTAACATTTATTTCTTTTGGTGTTAGAGAAGGATGATGTGTGCATCTTCCAAGAGGTCACAGTACTGAATCCTGGACAGTCAGTGATTCAGTACTTGGATGGAGACCTTTGTTACACTGTACAGTGTTTACAAGAAAAAGATCAGAACACGGGATACAACGCCATGCATTTTACAATGGTGAACTGTTCCCAGCAATGTGAAGCTGTGAGTATTCTTAAAATACAGGAATGATGCAATTTGTGAGCACAATGACACAATTAGGATAAAAGTCAAAGTGAAGACTTTTGCTAGTCCTGTTTGCTCAGCAAGAATTTGAGAACTTAACAGTGATGATGTGTATCGTGTGTCCCCAGGATTATTTTGAGAGGCAATTTCTAGCAGCATACGTAAACATATCCATCCATCCATCTGTATATTGTTTCTCTTGGTATTTTTAGTTTCAGAAATCAATGAATTTTCATATACTGTATGTTTAAAAAAATACTTGGTTTTTTCTCTTTTTGCTTTCCTTTCTTTCCAGCATCAAATATATATTCCTTCCTCCAGTCACCATACTTGTTGTGGTACCTGTCAAAACGTGTCCTGCTCTTTTCATACTGAGAATGGAACACTAATTGTGTATGAGGTAAGTGCCTCTAGACAGAAATAGAAAATAACTATAATAATATGATAAACAGGTGTCTGACAGTCACTTCTTAGTTAACTCATGCTGTGAGTCTTGTTTCATACCTCCTTACTGCTGGTTACGTACTTATGGACTATTTATGGTATATAATAGGAAAAAAGCGTGTTGATTTAAAGACCTGCCATTTCACACTAGGTGAATACCTTATTTCATTTTATCGGTTGTAATATTTTCTACAAAGATATGCGAATGTCATAATTTACTTAAGGCTGCGTATGCTCTAAGTGCAGGGTAGGGTGGAAATTGTAACTCTAAGTCATATACTGTGATTTGGATGCATTGGGAGCTTCCGAGTCCACGTGAGGACTCCTATGTCCCCCTCTTCCCAGGGCCACTCTTCTCCTCATTCTGGTTTCTACAGAAAGGAAGTGTGCAAACTGAAGCACTGGGGTCAGGATCCTGATGGTGTGTTCCAGCATCCACACGCAAGGAAATTTAGATGTGGCCATGACTTGGTTCATGCTTCCCATTGCTTTTGGAGAAAATGAAACTATTGGACTTTTTTTCTGGCACAGAGACCTTTTGTTCTGCACTAGGACACCCATGCTGAGCAGCATGCTGGAGAGTAGAGCCATGGCTCCAGGCAGGAGTAGCCACTGGCAGTTGGAGGATGGTTTTCCCTTTGCTGCCTGTGGGTGGTCTGCAATAAACTTTCCACTCCAGCAGGTACTACAGTGTGAGGGCACCACTTCTACAGACATTTGGGGTTGGACACAGAGCTGAAATGTTTTGTCTTTCCTGACAATGGTTTCGTTCTATGTATTCAGGAAGGAAGCACCTGGAGCTCCAACTGCACCAACTACAAGTGTGCAAAGACTGCTGCGGGGGCTATGATACTGGGATCAAGTGTTGTCTGCCCCCCTTTTAATGACACTGAGTGTACAAAGGTTTGTACTTGGGGTGAGGTAAGTGACAATAACTGATCTGGAGTTTGGCTTACAGTTGACAGTGCATGCATACCTCATGCACTTTCTTTAAATTAAAAAAGTGGTAAGTAAAAACATGAAAGCAAGCAATTTACTCGCTACCTTTACATTGTTTTCTATGTTCCTGCTTGCTTTTTGACTAACAAAATATCTGTGAGGAGTATGAAAGTTTGTTTGGGTCTTAATGATGACTGCTTTTAAAATATTGTGGAATTGGAATCATGCTTGACGTACCACTATATAAAGTTCTAATCACTATGTCTTACTTTGGTTTGGAATAACACTTTGCCAAGTTCGTAGTACACATACACTAAATAAATTGGACCACACAATTCAGAAATGCTACATATAAAAGTGGGCTATATTAAAAACACCTTAAGTTGTGCAAAGCTTAGAAAGATGACAGAGTAGATATAAACTTTATCTCTTAAACTAAACTTTGTATAACATAACAAAAAATATCTATCATACATGAAAGGGTATCTACCTACATCATATATCTAAAAATATAAATTTGGCATACCCATATAAACTGGTTTGAAGAATGTGGATGCTTCACATACATTACATATTTGTTTACAATTTCATTTCTAATTTAAGACTTCTCTAACTTTATAATACTTGCCATAATTCTTGCACTTGCAGTACACCATATATTTAATATAAGCTACAAATAATAATAAAATAAATATACATGTAGAAAGGGTAAGTACCATTGCTGCCTTGACTACAGGTTATAAATTTAGCACAAATTTAGCACAAGTCCTACTTATCCATTGCATTTGTTTAAAAAGTCCTTATTTCTTCCAATCCTGAAGAAGGCATTCTATCTAAATTTAACGCCTGTTCTACTTTGACTTTATGCTCAAGTTTCTTTCTTGGAACCTTTTTGTCACCATATATTAGGATCTTTCCTTAGTAATAATGGTTAAGATTTTAAAGAATGGAGCCCTAAAATTAACTTCCTGAATCAGTCTGACCTGTTTTTCAGAGATGCTGAGCATAGACTTGAACCAGTAGCCGAGGAGAAAGCTCTTCTGACAGGCAGCTCAGGATAATTTATGAATATGGATTTAAGAGGCTGAGTTTAAGTGCTCATTTAAGAAGTTCTTGAACAACTTATTCAGTAATTTTTCTGTAATGAGATAAAAAATGGATTCTAGCATGAAAAGATGGAAGCTTAAAAATGTCTTTTGTCTGTTGTTATCGTAAGAGTGCTCTTTATGGTCAGTTGTCGGCTTGATATGCAGTTCTGGGCTATGCACTAAAATTGAGGGCACGTGTTTCTCGCTTGCACTGATTGTGACAGATTCTGACAGCCTCTCTCTCTGTCTCTCTCTCTCTCTCATGCTCTCTTTTAATTTCAAAAGGACATTTTCTTCACTTCCGTACATTTTTACTTTCTAGCTAACAAGCAACTTTAGCAGAAATCAATAACAAAGACTATAATTGAGAAAAGGAATTGAGCACACCAATGGTTCTGAAATTCTGCAGTTAATGTTCTCTTTCAAAACCATGTGTGTGTATATATATATTTAATGTTGTAAAAAGCTACTTATTAGGTATTCATTTTCTCCTTGGCATATGATCAGTGTAAATCCTTTTACATCATCAGCAAAGTTGCACACATTAATTTTTTAAACCATCCTAATAAATCTCAGTCGTCGGGAAATAGATGGTAGTGGATGATATAAAAAGATACTTATCCAAACTAAGTGGCTTATTCAAAGGAGACTAGATCAGCTCAGACAAGCAGCGGTAAGTTCATCTTCAATATCAAAGGCTGTAAAGAATTTGTGAACCAAACCTTCAGCTGATACATACCTGTGTAGTTCTCTTGATTTCAGTGATACTATTTTGTATTAGTTGGACATCGCTAAAGCATGGAATGTCTTGAGATACAATTCACCTTTGCATTGAGCACAGTCTTTTTTGATATATTCTCCTTTTTACTTTCCTAGAATGGAGGAATTGTGCAGGCGTATAATGATGGCTGCTGCAAGACCTGTAAGTGATGAAGGCTGCAATATGTGCTAGTTTGGCTTTGGTTTTGGAGGGCTTGGTTTTTAACCTCAGTTGCTGGGACATCAAGAAGAAAAAAGCATGCAGTCCTCCCCCAAATCACATAAAATTGTTATAGTTACCTAACTACTCCTATTAAAAGGTCTTGCTTCATTTGGCTGCTGACTTGGTGATTTTTAACATTATTGTTCTGGAGTATAACCAAATCTCTCCAAATATAACCTGTGGAAGATGAAAAGTTATTTTGATGAAAATAACGAAAACATTCTCTTTATTGCTAAGCTGACGCCAAAATATTGCCTTATATAATTTTCACCATAAAAGATAAGGATTTTCCCCCTAAAATTGATTCCTAATTCGATGACATTTTGAAATACGTCTCCAAATTTACCAATTTATTCTGTATCACTAGTATGTATTTTCTAGGGCCAAAATACTGGAATAATATATATTTTTTTTTTAATCCCAAATGAGGAAAATTAGAGTAATACTGACGTTAGCAACCCTTATATAAAATTTACTTTTTAATATCTGGGAATACATTCACATTTTCTGAGTGTGTAACTTTAAAACATGATGAATTGTGATGCAAGCTTATATAAAGGCTTCATAATTTATGCAATTTTAAAAGTCAGTTGAGAACAAACTGATTTTCTCTGCAGTTTTGACTAGGAAAGGCTTTATTACCAAGGTATATAATTATGTATACATAAAAATAAAACACTGTTGTGTAAAACTAATTGTGTAGAGCAAGAACTTGTTGAATGCCACAGAAAATCCTCCCCCCTCTTTTTTGACCTTTTTTGTTTTCAACATTAGACTTAAAATATATAAGCAAATTAGTCTTTGGAATTTTTTTAGACAAACATTTACTTAACAATATTGAATAGGAAGTCACAGACTTATAGCCACATATTGCACAGTTATTAAATAAAATTCAGAAGTGCGATGTATTGTAAATAATTCAGCGATATAAGGAGAAATATTCATATTTATCAAATACAGAACAATACTCAAGTTTCCAAGTTATGCAAAGCTTTGAAAGTGAACTTCAAGTATTATTGTTCTATTGTATCCAAAACATAGAAAATAAAAGCTATTTTAATACAACAGAATACTTTTTTTTTTAATGAGAATCAGCATAGAAAAGTAACACACCAGAATTGTGCTAAAATCTTACTAATCAGTATTCTTTCTCTAATGAGATAAACTATGTTGAAAATATTTAACTACCCCCCCCCCCCCCCCCCCAATTAGGTTGGCTTTATTTAGAAAATTAGTCTAAAGAATTAATGGCTACTGGTTTTCTGTTGACCAGGAAGATTTATAATTTTGGCCATATTCTGTGGCCTCAGAAAACGCATCGTTATACTTCAGAAATACTTGCTGAGGTGGCTGCTAAAAAAACAGATGTAATTCATGCAATGATATGCTATTTTATTTTTATTTTGTTTTATTTTTAACTAAAAGCATGTGCCCTGGATGAAACAGTTAAAAAGAGTACTTACAAATAGAGCTTGCCACACCTTGGGGTTTTAATGGGAACAAATAATCTTTCTGAAAGAGCTTGATTCAATGCATGCAAAGTGAGTGCATATATTTAATTCTTACCTTGCCATAGAGAGACTCATTGCAAAAGTTTGGTTTACAAGGAAGCATCATTCCAGTTTTGTGTTAACCAGAGGAGTAATAAAGTTTAGGCCGTCTTTAGCGAGACTTGAAGCAGCTGCAGAGTTTCAAAATTTGGAAGACTAACAGGAAAGCTCACCATCTTTTGCTAAAAGAAAAATTGCAGTTGGCAGTGTAAGAATTAATGAAATGTCATTTATATAAAAATGTTTTTATTTCATGAGAAACTTACATTCCTAATGATTCTGCCAGGTTCTGGATTGGGTGTATTACCCTTTGCCATTAGTCCAGTAGTGCCTACTGATAGTATTAATTGTGAACCAGGTATTATTTTTAATAATGTATTTTCTTTTTTTAATAATAGTGTAAGCACTGCTTGATATACACGTATAGCTGTCACCACCATTAAATGTTACCATGCAGTTAATGGTACTGGGCCTGATACTGAGAGATGCTTATCCCCTGTTGCCCTCCCAGATCAGTGGTTTTCTAAAGCTTTGTTAGGGTTCACTGCTCAGCACCTGTCAGAATTAGCTTCATCCACTTATGGTATATGCTGCTGATGGTTCTTCCTCCTGTTCATTTCTGAAATTGGTTTTAATATGTGAACTTACTGTACAGGGGAGTTGTCATAAGAAATGTTACTTTAAAAAATATCTTCATGCTGAATACTGTTACCAAGAGATTCTAAATGTGATCCCAGGGCTCTGAATTTAATGACTGAATTGTTTTTGCCTTAAAATAGAGCAAGAATGTGCATTACTGTCTGGTCTCACCTTTGCAGATATGGATTTATGCTGTATTTCTTCTTTGTCACAAATAACATGTTTTACAAAGTCATGAAAATGTTGGGCGGGAGGGCGGAACATACAATTACAATCACGCATTAATAAATACTCTTTACACCAGAAATAACAGAATGTTACAGAGCTGTTGCATTATGATCATAATTCTTTGCCTTTAAGGATAGGTAAGTCACAGAAACTCCTGCCTCAAATAAGGAGTGAGTAAAAAAAGCACGCCTGATACTGAATGCAGATCTTCTTGACAGCTGTAGGTGGGAGAGAGAAAAGTATACCAGCAGTTTTCATTGGACATCAGCACCTTATATGCTGAAATGTCATTTATCTCTCTCTAGGACTTATAGAAGTACAAAGATTGCGTTGTCTACACGTATTCATGCTGGCAAGCGCTTTCTGATGGAAATATCAGAGGACTTCTTTTTCTTAAGTGTTGCTGAGGAAGGAAAACCAAGATGCTGTAGGCTAACAGCTTTCATCGTTCAGCAATCTGCTAGTTCACTAACAGAACCTTGTCTGATCCTGCAATGTGCAGATTAAAATCTAGCTGTACTCTGCAGCCAGCCTAATTTTTAAATACCCACTGGAGCTGTGGTTGCCAAATATCTTGGTTACTCAGAGCTCATTTATCTTATGAAAGTGCTCACAAGCTTCTGGGGAACAGAAAAGTTGTTCTTTTTGTATACACACAACCATGAAAGCATGTGCTGAAGGTGGAGAAACTCTGCTGAATATTGCTTATTATTTGATATGCTGGATGTACAGAATGGTTGCGTAGCAAAACTAATAGGTGATTTTGATGGGTAGTGAAATAGGAGATCTAAATAACTGCCATTACACAGATAGTAATAACAGTCTGATATGGAGTGCAGCATGAAAGATTGTACATTTAATTGTTTCACTATTATATTATGATTTTTATTATGTTAAAAATGGCTTTGCACTGTACAGCTTTATTTTCCAAATAAAAGAAAAAACCTCCTATCAATATCTCCCAGAATGTACTTAAAAATGCAGTATTTCCCTAATCCTAGATCCGTATGCTGACTCAGTGCTACATGCTTCAGTTCTGGTGGTAAAAACTGCACCATATTTAGCAAATATATGCATCTCTCTCTTTCAAAGCTTTCTTGAAGGACATCTTTCTCAAAAATATATTGAAATTATACGGTTCTATTTAAATTCTAAATATTCAAAATAGCATCAAGGTTGTACTCGCATTCACAGCTTTACCTTCTCAAATGTTAAGTTCTGAAAATTTTCTAAAATGCAGAATCAAAATCTTGTTTACATTCAATATTCCGATTAAAAGAGAATTAATTCTAACACTATTCAAAATTACTTGAGACATCTTTTTTCTAATTGCTTATATTTATCTTGCCATATGTGCAATTTAAAATCATATAAATGTTTTAATATTTATAAAATCTGTATAGCTTAATGGGCCACTTGATGCCTCATATGAATCCAGCTATAAAATTGATAGTTTTGCACAGGAAGTATTTATTAATATATGAGATTTTTTCTAAACAATTATTTAATTATGGAAATAATAGTTTCAATGTGTACATTATTGAAAACAGTATAATTATTAAAATTATTTTAATAGTTTCACTTTTTTTAGTAGCAAATACAGTACAAAAAGTGTATTGATTCAATATGCATTTTCTGTATTTTATCAGGCAAAAAGGAAGAAAGGATTTGCCAGAAAATGACAATCAGGACAACCATAAGGAAAAATGACTGTATAAGTCAAAGCCCGGTAAGCATAAAAGACCTGTGTTTGGTGCTGGGCCTATGGCATACCAAATTAAGTATGAAGAAGTGGGTTATAGCTATCAACAAGCAACAAAAAATGCTGCTATCTTCTCAAAAGCAGACCTTTGACTCTAGGAATGTTATCCCACTTGTAAATGGAGTAAAATTAGCTGTTCCTATGGCTGAAAGACTGAGCCCTCCTACCTGGAAAAACATCTGGCTTCAAATGAAAAGTACACAGCAGAACTGCTTGTAACTAACAAAGGCATTGAACTCTTCACCATGAAATAGCATCCCACTCTAAAAGAGGAGTAGAAATGCTTCCACTTAGGATGTGATGGAAACACTGCTGCATTCCTCTTTGAAGACCTTTACTTTCTGGGTATCTTCTCCTCCACATAGCATATGTCTGCATATCATAAATTCATGATCCCATTTATTTATGGGCCTACTTAAGACATCTTATTTCTCAGCTTTGGTGTAGCCCCATCTACGAAACCCAGGACATGTCTGAGAGGCAAATGTGCTTCTCACATAGCACTTAAAAGAGAAGCAACCCACACAATATCTTCAGACCTCCAGAAGGCCTCTGGTAAGAGTCTGTTGAAGAATCTAAACAGTCATAAGGGAAGAGGCAAAATATCATCACAGATTGAAAGCTGAGCAGTTTAATGTCCATCCTGATAGAAGCTCAACAGTGACACGCCCAAAGTTTAATAGTAGAAGTAAGAATGTATGGTGTATTTATTTTGTTTTAGAAGAAAGGTTGGTAATGAGGGAATATAAATATGCTGATGAAATTACAGTTTTTTGCCATAGTTAAGAGGAGAGAAGACTGTGGAGAGCTTCACAGTTACTTCAACAGCCTAGGTTAAGGGACAGCAATATGACAAAATAAAGACATGGTATTGACTAAAGCAAAGAATATTAAACAGAAAGATTTAGTCAAACCTGATAGGTTTTTCAGCTAGCTGAAAAGGACCTTGCCCTTGCATCCAGTTCTGTGAAAACCTCTGTTAAATGCTCTCCTGCAGACAGAAAGGCTGACTAAGAGTTATGACACTTAGGGAATAGGATGGGGCGTGGAAACAAACTCATTCTAGTGTCTCTTAGGAGTCAATGGCGCATTAGTATTGAGGGTGCTCTGTGCAGTTATGGTCCCTCTACATTGCTGCAGAACTAGAGAGGGTTCAGAGAGGAGCAACGAGAATGTTGGCCAGGTCATTCCATGAACGGCACAAGCCTTCCTTTTTATGACTTTCTATTGTACATTCTTTATCTTTCCTTCACCCTCTACCCACCTTCCAAACAGACCTACCCCCATCCCATCTCCATCCATATTACAACCCCCTTTACCCAGTATCTTCTTGTTCCCCATTTCTTTGATGGCTGCCAACCCTTCCCACAGTCCAGATTCCCTGCACCCAGAAGTACCTCCAGATTTTCATGTCCTCAAAATCTCTATTCATATCCTTAGCTCCACTTCCTTTCCTCTCCAGCTCCCCCACTGCAAAACCCCTGGCAATCTATTTCAATCGCATGATTTTGGTCCATCAAATGGCGGTATCTGCTATGGTTGGTTTGGAACTGCATACATGTTTTTTGGCCAGATTAATGCTGTCAAACTGTGGATCGGGCTGACTATGGTTACATTTAATTAATTAATAACTGAGATTATTAGTGCTTAGGACAAGGTCTTATTTCAGGAAAGCTGTAAGAGTAACCTTTTGGTCCAATTTGTTTTGGATATGGCCCATTTGTTCACAGGCTGTTTGGAAGGGAGTGGATCAAAGCATCTTTCATACTCCTCACTTGCAAAAGAAATCAGATTTAAAACTATCACAGAAGGAACTACATCTCGTATGGCTGTTCTCAATTTCCCAGCATATCAACTCCATTTAAGTTTTAATTAAAAAGTATCAATTTCTTTTCTGTCAGAGTATCAGCTAAGAAGACTCTTCACACAATGTAATAATAGTGAGAGAAAGCTTTGCTCTGCTGAAGTCTCGAGCACAAATAATTTTATAGCCAGTCTCTGCCCTTGCTGGTTTGTTACTGCATCTACTTTTTGGATATACTTGTTACAGTGATAACACAGCTAATATTGGTGTGCCCTTAGTCACAAGCAGTATGAATAAGAAAGGGAGAAGCTTTTGCACTGATATGCTCTTCCTCTTGAACCTTCAAGGAGAATGATAGACTTCTCTTCGTTTTGCTTAGAAGAATTTAACTTTTCAGCAGTGAACATGAAAAGAACATGAATTTAGCTGTGCTGTTTCGAAGTTATTAATTTGTAAACTAGGGATTCGATTTTGGTATCCACAGCACAAAATTTTGCTCAAGGTTAAGACACAATACACAATTAAACAACCAAAAAAAGTTTAATTTAAAAAAAAATTTAAAATGTGTCTACACTTAGAATGAATGAATCTTAGGAGATAAAATAATTTTTAAGACCGGAGTCTTAACATTTTCTCTTACATTTTCAAATGTAAAAATGGGTTTTAATCACAAAGAAGTTTGAAATGTAATATCTTTATAACAAAATATGAGATGTCTAATTTCAGTTCTTATTTTGCTCATAGATAAATGTGGCTTCTTGTGATGGAAAATGCCCATCTGCAACAATTTTCAATGTCAATATTGATAGTCATTTAAGATTCTGTAAATGTTGTCGAGAAAATGGAACGCGTAACCTGACTGTGCCACTACGCTGCTCAGGAAATGGCACTGAAATTATGTATGTCATTCAAGAGCCTATAGACTGCTCATGCCAATGGAACTGAACATTACTGTGGATATGATTTAATCTGAAGAATTAAAATGAGTTTCCTTTCACCAGACTCTATTTTTTGACCTTGGATGGCTATAGTGCTCTGCAGGGGAAAAAAAAAAAAAAAAGTCCTCAATTATGCTTTATAATGTAACTTTTCACAAATTTAGTGAAGATGATGTTGTTCTTTGTTCTGCAAATTTTCTTTTCAAATATTGGCATGTGTAGAGAGAAAAACATAAATTCTTTTGAACAAGGTATAATTTAGCCATCATTTATTTCTACTCAGTGGCTTTCTGATGAGCTGTTGAAAGCTGGTTAATGTCTGTGCTTCCAGTGTTTTAAAATTTTGGATTGTGGCTACTTATCAAAGTTCAGAATTTCTCAGTGGTTCTTTTCCTTTTACTTGGAAACTTCCAGTTGAGAACCATCACTGGTCCCATGTTTAAATGGGAAAGAAGCATATTGGGGTTTTGAGAATGACTGAATTAACTTATTAAAAAAATAGTGGGTTCAACTGAAACATTTTTTATCTTGCTAAAAAGTTTATCTTTCGTCCATTAAGCTGTTGTCAATGACTGGACTCTGCTTACACTGTAAGTCACTGAGAAACACCACAACCAACAGGTCTGTAAGTAACTGTAGTAAATCTCCAGAGCATATAGTAAAATCATGATAATGTCTTTAAACCTTAGACATTTATTTAATTTTTATATATATTATAAATATGAAGCATGACTAAGCAAAGCCTGAAGAGTTCAAACACTTGTGCCTTTATTAAAAATATCTAAAAGCTGTTTCTGATATGAAGGATTCTATTTTATATCCAGTTTTCAGTTTTCACAACTAAGAAATTGGGTGTCTACTGTTAGCTGTAGAATAAGATATTATGTATATATATATTTATTAAAAAACCAGGATACTGCACATTTTAACTATTCATAGTGGGTTTCTTCCTTTGTTTTCCAGTTTGAAGATTTGTGTCCAGTGTATTTTTATACAATACATAAAAATTGTTTGCTTTTTTTAAATATTGAGATTTGGACTATTGATTGAATTTAGGATTCATAATTTTTGAGTCCAGGAAAACAAAATCCAGGTAAAATATATGTTTTGAAGGGCTTAGGTGAGCTATTCATGTTCAATCAGGCTGTGAATGTGCATGATTCAGCACCTTAAGCTGAATATACTCTCCCTTTTATTAAACATACTACATAATCTTATCTTAAAATCTAAGAATAGAATTTTAGGCTTGTTTTTAGAAGATTACTTTGCTTTATAAACTCACTGAATGAAACTTGTTTAAATGATGTCAGTATTTTCCTTGTCATGGAAACTGTTTCAGAATTAAAATTCTTGTCTGAAAGTCTGAAAACATTTTGACACAGTTTTTATTTCAGGCTGTCATCATTTAATTACGAAAAGGTTGGATTATCACATTGGTTTATACAATGAAAAATAAGCAACATAAAATTAAAAAACCTTAAAATCCAAGGCTATTTTGCTACTTTGTGTGACAAATCTTTAAACATTTGCTGTATTCAGTTTGAAGGCTTGTAAAGAAAAATAGTATATACAGTGAAATCTGTCGTTACTAACAAGACTGTCATCTACTCATCCATCTCCTTAAAAATAGTGACTTGGTTTAAAAATTAAAGAACAATCCATTGTATTATCAGTAAAATATTTAACCACTATAAAGAAACAGTGATCACCTAGCGATCAAAATAAAGTGCTGTTTTGAGAAAGCATATGCTTCATTTGCATGTTTTTATGATTTGTATGGCGGATATTTCAAGTCGTGTTACATACTAGGGCCTAGAACCAAAATATTCTCTGATATTGCTGCCAGAATTTGTGTACAGAAACTTTTCATGCAGGCCAGAAATGGAAATTAAATCACAGGTAGAGCCGTAAAGTTTGTGTACTCATGCAGCAAATTAAAAGGACAACTTTTAAAAGAAAAATTCATCCTTAGGGCCTTTTGATTTATTAACATAGAGATAGGAATCCTATATTTGCATCAAGAGAGTTTGGCCCAAAACTTCTTAATGAATTTAGCATTTGATAAATTACCTGAAGAAGCTCCTACAAGATAGCATTTTTCCATATAATGACAAACACTTGATGTGTTTTGATTGAACAGCTGTGCTTTTTATAAGCAATGTGCTTTCCTGAGATTTAGAACTGCATTTGTAATTAAAGAGAAATTAATAAACATTATTTTGCAGAATGATAATAAATCAGTGTTGATGCAATTAATTTACCTGTGCCACTAAAGATGAACAATAATGCAAAATCTTAGACAAACCTGGAAATTATAAAAGCAGTTATGCTTAAAATTAACTCCATGATAACCTGTAATAGGAAAAATGGTATTAAAAGATCTTTTCCCACTCACCCAACTTGGTTTTTTAAGTGCAACAATCAGTAGGAACTCTGTCGGGATCCTCCCTGAAGCCTACAGCAAAATCTTACATCTTCGGTGAAGCTGGCTATGGTCTAAGATTGCCTTTCATTTGACAATTAAACTTCAAATTCAGGCTGCTTTGGCCTGGTCAGAAAGTGAACACCTATTAAAACTTGTGAACCATTTTCTGGACAGCCATCCCACCCCCATTACCTCCATGAAGGTGACATTGGCATAACGTGGTATGTTTTATACAGTGTGAACTAGCCCTTGCAGGCCTTGCAATGGGTAGAAGGTTTGAATGAGCCTGCAGTGTGGCAGGACTGTTCTGCTCCAAATATTTCCTCCGTTTGTATCTTAAATATAAACTTAGATGGAGTCTGTGGTTCTGTCTTGGTTTCCTCATCTCTCTTCAACTGCATTCCTGCCTCAACCCCCAGCCTCAAATTGCGCGTAACCCTGTTTGCGCAGACATCTTCTGAGCTGCTTTGGAAAGCTGATCCAACTCAAACCTAACTTAGTTAAATACCAAAATTAATTAGTTTGTTTATTGTTGACTAAAAGAGCTTTAATACCCACAGAGTTCCCTCCCTTCTACCCCCGCCTGAAACCAAGACTCGAATAATTTCTACTCCCCTAAAAGAAAGGCTGGGAATGCATGCCTCTCTCAAACTCCCACGCTGCCACTGGAAAATGCGAGGAACTGGGGAGAAGCTGCGTGCACGGTCGAGTGCAGACCTTACGCTGCGGTCCTGCCGTGCCCTGGCATCTCCCCCATTCATAGCTGGTTGCACTGGTCCTTTGCGCCTACGTTTCCGCTGCTCTGTTCTCCTACTTGCACTTGCAAAAGAAATTCTACAATATAAAGGCTTACCCATAAAACAATGCAGATTTCTTTTTTTTTTTTTTTTAAGGGATTAATCTAAATCTATCTCTATACTTAGAATCAGATTGTAACTGAACATGCCTCTATAAAATAGTAAGGCTTTGGCCATATTATTTATAATATTTGACTTTTATAATTCCATTGCCTTATTGCCAGGTCATTTGTTAAGACCAATTCTCACCTCAATATGCAACTGGAATTTAAGGCACAGCTTTTAATATTGGGTTTAAGCCACTTACTGTGTTTTTTCATTAATAAAATCCAAGACCTACAGTACAGCTATACAGGCAGCCAATATTCTCATTTTTAGCTAGCCAAATCTGTATACTAAAAATCGACAGTAAAACTTAATACATACATTTTCATGATTTATTACTTTCCACATTGCAGGTGGAGGTCTTCCCAAATACATGCACCTGTGTATTGGTGAAAAAGCTATTTGCACTGAGGTCTTTGTTACTAGTTTCTTTTGAGAACAGGACCAGGCCTTAAGTATGGTGTCTGAACGTAGTTACAAGCCACAAAGTATACTCAAAGGTGGAGGTGTTTACAAGAACACACTCCAGGGTGACAAACGGTCACTGTGCTGTTCACAGTGCTTAAGCAGTCACAAATGCCACGTCAGATGTGGCTTCTGTCCCCTTTCTTTTCCACTCTGTTTTTCCTAACACAAATTCAATTTTTTTCTCTCGACCTTCTGCACTGCTGATGAGCTCAGATTCAGCCTGGATTTTTTTTTTTTTTTTGATTATGCATTAGTTCTGTATAGTTCTTTCCATCTCTTTTTCTTCCATCTCTCCTTTTATAAGAATTTATAGGACATCCAATTTCCAAATATTACAGAGGTTCACCTTTGTGTAAAAACTTACTGCCAAATAAATGTGTAGGTACCAATCAGGAATACTGTGGCAGTGGGAAACACTGACTTGAACTAATTTTTTCAAGTTCTGTCACATCAAATCCTTTTCCAGAGGTTACCTTGAGGTTATGCTGCTGGTGTAATCATGTATGGGTGTAATCCATGTCCTATGGAAAAATCCCACAGGCATGTGTTCTAGTAGAGGGGACAAAACATACATGAGCTGTCACACATAACCATATAGACCATATTAGGTCGTCGTACGCCTATACGTCGTATTGAAATCAGTGGTAAAAGATTCTCCAAGATCAGAGATTTGAGAATCTCACTCAAAGGAGATAGTCTGAAAAAAATATCTTATACCTGTAGGTTCTACTTTTACAAGTAGTTTTTGTATGAAGACTGGGGGAACTTGAAGAGCTTCTGTACTGATGTTGCATTCTGGAGAAACGCAATAGTTAATGATGTTAAAAGTTAATCACTAGAAATGCTCAATAAAAGGAAAGCGGTTATGTTTTGGGGAGTGTTCTTTTGATTAAGGTGGAATGTGCCATGCACACTTAATTTAATGAGGTTAAAAAAGAGAGGGCTCCTGCTGTTGTCTTGAAAATCGCCCCGTTAATAAAGCCTCCCTTAGTGCTTGGTGATTACAAAGTTCTCTGGAAAAAAAATGAGTATGTCTGCTTTGTGAAACAGCTGAATAGGCAGCAGCTTACTTTTGGCATTGATAGCTAAAATAGCATTCAGGCGACACCCCCACCTGCGCTCTGTATGTGTGTGTTTCTCAGGGAGAGACTGACTCAGTGTTTTGAGATCAGGTGTTTCATTGCAGCAGCTTTTGATTTACTACGTCTGTCTCTGAGCCTGGGTAACATAAAAGCTCCAAAATGGTATTTTTTCTGGTGAGATTAAGCCTGCCTTGTTTACTAGAAGTTCTAAATAAAGGTCTAATTAAAAATTGTATTCCTTATTTCACGATTCAAAGTTCAGTTGGGTACAGATTTTGGGAAAAATGGGGAACAACCCACTGATCAACAAGATACTATCTCAAGACAGGAATAATATATTATGTGATGATAGCACCTAAGAAAATACACAGTAAATAATATGAGTGTTGCTCATTTTTATGGTACATGTTTACAGTGGCACTAATTCGTATTTATTCTATAATTACTTTGTCTGGAAATAATTGGTAAACAAATTTTATCGGCTTACTAAACTGATTTAATTTCAAAGAGCACAGTGGAAAACTAATTTTCTATTAAAAAGGTTAATTTGGAGAAGGTTAGGGCACTGGAAATTATATCGAGGTAAGTTTACCTCTGAATTCACCACTTCAGATCTGGCCAAAGGTGGATGTCACCTGAAGTTTTTGTCTGAGCCGAGTTCTTGTTCAGCAGCCTTTGGGAAGTAAATCAGTGGTCCTACTGTTACGTATTCTCGTCTGTTCTTCGTTTATAGATGCTTGCACTGGTAACTTTGTGTGGGACGTCTGTACAGAGGCCAACAGCTTGATAAGGAGAATCAGGAATTCTGCCCCAAGGAGGAATTCTGCCCCAAGGAGGTAAATGAGGATCTTTGCAGCGGCTCCAGCAGCGAGACAATGTCAGTGTCTGTTCCTCCTCCGGGGCTAATCTCCGTGTTTTACAGTAGGGATACTCACTGGTGAAGAAACTGGTGTCACACCGGGGAGCAGTTGTATGGATTCTGAGATCGACTTCGTTCTGAGACCAACCTTACTCCTGAGCGGTCTGATTTAACCCTCTTCGTATAAAATCTAGAACCAAAACATGCCTGTTAAGAATCTAGCTAGCTAGTTAAAGGATAGAAGGCAGTACTTCATGCTAGTTGCTTTGATGGTATTTGTTACTCATTCTTCCCAGAGACGTACTCTGAAACTCTACGATGCCTAAGTGGAAAGTATTTTCTCAAAGCAAGTTAAAGCCAGCACTCCTGCGAGCAGCTTTCGTATTTTGCACACATGGCCGGCCCCAAAGACCCAGCTCTTACATGTAAAAAGAGTTGAGGAACATCTGCTCGCAGTGAATTTGCGATGGGTCCACGTTCCAGTACAGTTGGATAACAGAACCCAAAAATCGGGTATCGGAGCTGACCAGACCATCACAAAGCACGGCGGCTCCTCACACAACCAACCACCCCCTGAAACACCCCGTTTGCCTCCTCAGTGTTTCCTTTCAGCCCGCTAACCGCAGGAATAGTTCGGCCGTGACTTCCCATACACGTATACACCTCTCTTAACATTCCAGCTATTTTTAATTTCGACAAAGTCTTTCCGGTGCTGGGCTCTGGCCGGCGGCCCGGCGCGGCCTCACGGCGGGCGGGAAGGCGGGAAAGCGGCGGGCCGCGCTGCGCCGCCGTCCGCCCCTTCCCCTCAGGCGCCCGCCTCAGGGAGCGGGAAATAAGCGGGAAGCTCCGCGTTTGGTGCCCGGCGACGGCTCCGCTGGGGATGAGGGGAGCCGGGGGGGCCGGCAGCCGGGACCCCGCCACACGGCGCTGCCCGTTGCCGCCTCGACCCGCCCGGCAGCAGGCGAAAAGGCAGGAAAGGCCAGAACGCACGGCGGCGGGGCGGGCTGGGGACAGAGAAAGCGAGGAGGGGGAGAGGAAAGCGGCCGGAGCGGAGGCCCCGCCAGCCGCAGGTGGGTGCCTGTCCCCTCCGCGGAAGGGGAGCGTCGTTTGCCCTCACGGGGAGAGCCCGTGGGGCGGTGGCGGCGGCCGTCCCGCTCCCGCCGCCCCGGCTGTGGGCTCCGCGGGGCAGCGCTGCCGCCCGCCCTTCCCCCGTCGGGCTGCGGGGTCTGCCGCCATGCGGGAGCCTCCGCCGCCAGCGCCCGGGGCTTCCTGGTGCTGGAAAGATTTCTCCCGGGAGGCGCGTGCTGTGCTTGCTAACGACAAGTTTGAGAAGTCCTCCAATAAGTAGGTTGTGCGCGAGTTAGGAGACTTACAGGCTCCGCTTTTCGACTGAGAAGAAGGATTTGGTATTTTCTGTAAGGGGTTTTAGACTTGCTCGTGCGGTTCCTGGTGCTGTACTGGTGTGCACCTGTCTTTCCATGAGCAAATTTGACGGCAGTTGTCATAAACTTACACTGTTTATTTCTCTCGGACACTCTAACAAGACATGTCAGTGGGTTCTGCAGGTTTGCTTAGTACTTCCATGTAAAAGTGCTTTAAGGCTTATTTTGAACACTGACAAAGGGGCATCTTGCTAGAAATCTGTGCTGTGAAAAACAACCAGAGTCTCTTGAGGAAAGTTTGGGGGGTTACACTGATTTCAATGAATTTTGATCCAGTAATCACTAGTAAAACTTAGAAAACCCTGACGTTTTTTACGCTGAGGTGTTTTAAAATGACTAATGAACAACAGGCACATCCACAGTCCAGTGAAGTTAAAGGACGGCCTTCTGCTGATCTCAGAAAACTTTATATGAGGCCTGGGAAGGGGCAGGGCTAGAGCAAGGACACAAATCTGGGGGGCACCATTGGCTGCAGCTGTATCTATGTGAAGTATAAATATGTGTGTTAGTTTTTCTCGTGTCTTAGATATTCTAACACCATTTTGGTTTGAAGCTGTTGTGCTTCAAACACATAAGGGACACTGGGACTATAACATTTCTTTCTCTATGGATCAGGCAATTCTTCTCCTCCTTTTATTAAACTATTTATTTAAGGTAAGAAAAATATTCCCTTTTCTTGAAGGTGGATAGATATTCAAATTGAATGTTGAAAATTGATGATTTGTGATTCGGACTGTTTTTTTGTCGTTCTAGCAGTCACAGCGAGCTCTCAGTTACTGCTACTGAGCATTCCCAGTCTTCCTTCTATTTAAGTGGTTGGAGTATCTTTTGAGATCCTTAATCTGCTTTATTGCCTGCTGCTTCTTGTTTAATGTTGTTCCGCAGAAGAAGTAAGAGATCCCAGGATCTTTAAGTCCTAAGCTAGCTCATATTGCTGTGTAAATTGTCACCTTTTGGACACTGTGGAGACATGCATGGGGATGCTGGAAATTCAAGGTCATTCTGGGACCCAGGGGTGTACTCTGGCTGTGCCTTTAGGAAGTGTACTTGTGCAAGAAGTATTTTACTTTCTGATCCAAAACTGCTGTTTGTGGGTTAGCCCTTTGTGTTTGACTGTTATTGAAAGAACGGCGTATGTAGGAACCACATGTGTCTTTCTGCTTCATTTTCTAGTACACTTTGCAGTAGTCTTGTCCATATTTACCTATATTTGGGTTTTGTATGTGTAGTCTTTATTTTACACTTAGCTTAACATGCTTTGCAGCAAAGGTGATTTCAAAGCTGTCAATTACTGGTACAAATACCACTCCGTTCCTTTGGAGAAGAGAGCCGTGTATTTGGAGTGGTGAAATGTTGCTGTGGTACCCAGCCTCCTGGTATATTCCTTGAGAATATCCAGATAGTGTCCAGTTGCACTGGCCCATTTTGAGCTTGAGAACAAGTGCTTTTTTGCTTTTTGTAGAAGCCATCATGCAGCAGTCTGTGATCTGCCTTAGTCAGGGAAGTTTCCAGTTGCAGAGTAGTTGAGAGTGCCTGGCTCTTAAGGATGGGGTGAAATAAAAACTTCAGTGAGTTCAGTATCATACCTCTAGCAGTGGCAATAAGCAGATCCTTGTGGAGGACTGTATAATAGCATAATATGAGAATTACCTATACTGTGTTAGTTTCCCACCATTTGCAGCTTAAGGACTTCTTGAGACGGATATAGTTGCAGTGCATTTTGTAAGCTCCAGTGTAGTTCTCTTCTATGAACTTGTCTGGCCGCCTCTGAAGCCCATTGAACCTTTTAATACTTGTTTTAAGCTTTGTCAGAGAAATATTTATTTTGTGAAGAACTGCCTCTTGTTGTTTGATTTCAATCTGGAGCATACCAGCTACACGTCATCCTTCACAGTTCCTGTACTTGAAAAGAAAATGAAAAATCAATCTCTGCTCACTTCTTCTGGCTGCTTAAGATTTTGTAGACCTCTGTTGTATTTCCCCTCAAGTGCCTCTTTTTTAGATTGGGAAGCCTACTGAAGTCATATATTGAGAAGTAGTTGATAATAGAAGTCAGTGTTTATTTTAGGTCTCCTGGCTGGTGTGTAGCTAGCCTGAAGATAGATTTGAACCTTAGGTCTTTGTGGTCAATTTAATTTTTTTTTTTAAATTGCTGCAGTCTTTGGGTAAAGGCCTAAAAAGTACCGACAGGGTGCTGGCGACAAAAAGGGACATTCTAAATATCTCTTGTCAGATATAAGTATGGTAAAATTTCTGTGTACACTTGAAAATTTAGTTCTTGTTTTTATGTCTAGAAATATGTATTTATGTACAGTAAAATGGCATACAATATTGCTGATGGTGGAAAATTATTAAACAAGGTTAATTCAATTATTGGCAAATATAAATTTTTTTTATTATCTTTAAGAGCAGATTTTCCTACCCTTTGGATTGTCTGGACTAGACTGTTTTCAGGCAATGCAAGCCAGCTATACACCCATCAATTAAAAGCCTGCTACTTTTCCTGGAAAAGTGTTCCTTTAAACACTTTCGTGTATGCCATCAATATTAGTGTAGTATGTCAATTCAGGGGCTTCCAAGAGGTGGTATGTACTGTCTTACAAAGGGTTTATAGAGGTTAAAGGTTTTATAAACTTTATAAAGTTTGTACTTTAAAAAGTGTGATCTAAACTCTGCACATTAAGATCTTGATAGATTTATAGTTACCATTAGTTAAAGGAAGTTATCTTAAACCAAACTGAGTTCCAGAGTATGTTATATTAAAAAATAGAGAAGAGCTGAGTGTTTTTGCTTTTTATGGTGCATTTTTTTGTGTGGTAGATTGCTTTACAGGACAACACAAAGTAATGTAATAATAAAAACCTTAACTTTTATTTTAGTGTGCTAGGGTTCCTATTTGATTTTTGTTTTGGTTTGTTTTTTTGAACTACATTTTGAGTTCATTGCTAAATGATGGCATTTATTTGTCGTGGCAATTCATAAAGAAAGTAAAAATGGAACTTAAAAAACAGAACTGCAGTCTTTTAACAAATGTGATGTGATAGGGATTGGCATTACATGCCCCAATTTCTCTGAATTTCAGAGGTGTGATTCAGGTTTTTATCCTGTTAGATAGAAGCAACCTGTAAGTTTCTGGTTCCAAATGAAATTCAAACACAGAAGGAACCTGCTTCTCTAAAGAGCTAAGCCAAAGTCCTTCAAAGGCAGGTACAGTTATTAAAAAGCTAGTGTCAAAAATACAGAAGACTAGTGTCTAGAATGAGTTGACCTCTGTAAGAAGTTGAAATGCTGAACCAAGTTTGTAATGCCATGACTAAATTGGATTGGTAGGGAGTTGTATAATGAATTATTTCTTTACCTCTTGAACGTTGCTGTTTCTTATTCTGAGATATTTGGAAGCTGTGAAAGTGATGCCAGTAAAGTCTTTACCATGTAATGTGGGAATAAGACAGAGACCTCCAACTCCTGGACAGAGACCTCCAACCCTGACTGACTGCTAACTGTAATTGCAATATGTACACTGCAAGTTAAATCTCTGACCTTGTTTCTAAAATGATGACAGATTTCTCTTTTCCTAGTAGGGCATATTTGGGTCAACTGACATGGTTTGTCCACCTCTGGAGAGAGAAAGAAAAATAGAATCTGTACCTGCAGAACTTGTAAAAAAATTATGAAGCCCCTGTGTGTCACACAGTAGGGCTGGTGATACTGGTCCATATAAAAACTGTTGCTAGCTGACAAGGTCTAGGTAAAAGTTGTTAAAATTGACAGAATTTAATTATTTAGTTAGAGGTACATTTTCTGCATTTTCTACTAAGTTGCATTCATGTATGTTTCTGTTACAGGGTTCAGAGAGTCTAGACTGTGACCAAGTGAAAAAGCCTGCTAGAGTAGTTTTGATGGAGTGGACTGAATTGCCTAAAGGAGAGGATCCAGACTATTATATTGTAACATACCAGCAAGCAGATGCTTTCAGTCAAAAAGTAAATTTCGTCAGTCTAAGTGATAAGTAGTACCATATGTATTTAAGCTGTAGATACCAGTAGTTAATACCATTGTGTGTTGTGTGTGTGTGTTAGTTTAAAAAAAATAATGTAAAATAGCAAACAAAGAGAAAGTTTGGAAAACTTGTACTGAATTCTGTAATTCTTGTCATTTATGTGCACTCTTACAGAGTCCTGTTGAAGCCAGTGGGACTTAAAAGACCATTGAGTATCCTGGTTGAATAAGTATAGATAGGCATATGTTTAAAGTTAAGAATATGCATGTTCTTCAAGGTACTGTGGTTTGAAGGAGGAGTCTAACTTCTCCAGAAGAGGCACAGACACTACCCCCAGGTCTCTGTGGGAAGATGTTGTTCTTATTTTGAGCACAGGATATTCTGGATCTTAAAGAAAATATGGGGATTTTAATACGAAGTTGTTATTAACAGTTTGATTTCTAAAAGGTCTTGTTTTAAATACATTGGGTATTTTGCAGTTTAACTGCAGCCTTAAGTTTGACATGCTGCAATATAAGCTACCCTTTTAAAAACTTAATAGATCATTTATGAATTGTATTTTTATTACTTTCACTATATCCAGAAATTCTTTTAACTTGCAGAATGTAAGAAACATTTCTAAAGTTGAACAGAAACCTGTCAGTACTACAATTCTGCTTGAGGAAAATAAGAAGTATGATATTACAATACAATCTCTAAAAAATGGCCGAATCTTAACGATAAAATCATTTAAGACACGTAAGTAGAGTAGCACAAAAATATTTTGGCATTATTATAGTTGGTCTAACAGTAAAGATTAAAGAAGTAGGGGCTGAAATCCGGAGCTTACTCCTGTATTTAGAAACTTTGCATCAATGTATGTTTTCAACCATGAAGAGTAGAAGGAACAATTTTATGTAACTAATTTGGTTAGTGTAACAATTCTGCAGTATGGGACTGATGTAAAAGTTTGGGAGATATTTAAATGTTACGGGCTTTGCGATACTACAGTAATTCTAGGAGAAGAGATTTATAAAAGAGGACGATGGAGAAAGTTACTTAAAGCCTGGCAATTTCATATCAATGTAGGGTTGTGATTGTTTGTCATATAAATTAAAAATACTAAATATTTTTATTTCCACTTTATGACAGTCCCTCTTTAAAATGGGTTAATGAGTACCTTGAAGATCTTAGTATTGTGACTAAGTGGGACAGACTTTTAGTATAAGAATTTGTGAGTCTAGCCACTGAACATATAAAAACATCATTTATAGCAGTAAATATGTTCAGGACCACAAGTCCCACCAATTACTAGAATGAAAGGGCCTTTTAATCTTAATTTTGTTAACTGCTTTAAAATAGTTTATGGCATTACCTTTGTACACATTACAAGCTCATACTAGCTTTGGAATAGTCTAGGATCTGAATACAAACAACATCACTGGGAAAAATACATAGTAAGTTGAAAACATTGCAGCAGCCATTGACTCTGCTGAAAGTACATTCAGCAAGCTACAGGAAATAATTCATAACACATGCATGTGTTACTGCACTTGACATCTGTTACATAACCGGTATTCCAGCAAAGTATGTACTTTTACAGTTAAGCACTCCTTAAACTGTGCACTTTTATTTCTGGTTGCTTCACACGTAAGTTTACATAGCATGACAATAAAGAAGAGTGTGACTTAATTTCTCAGTAAGACATTTTCTGTTTTGATACTACCTTTCTTTCCCTAATGTGTGTATCCCTCATCCCTTCTTAAAAGAAAAAGAATAATAATATTGGTGCAATAAAACTTTGAGCTAATTATTCCCTTGTGGTAAAGACAGTATTTATTTTTTCTTGATCTACTAGGTGGAATTTCAGAAAATGACATCAGAACATTTGTGACAGCTACTACAGTGTCTTTTAATTGGAGTACAATGACCAAAGAATTTTCAGTTTCAGCTTCACTGAATGACACTTCTCAGTTTATAAAAAACCCCAGTGGATTCTTTGTTTGGAGTAATTTGGCACCTGCCACCTTATATACATTTAAGTTTATATTTGAACAATTACATCTTGAATTTATAAATGTGTCTCAAGCACTGGATGTTCAAGCTGAAACAGGTATATATTAGAGTTTGTTGTAGTCACAGTGAATGCAAGGAAGCACTGCATATTTTCTAGGTTTAAGAGTAAATTGTAAAAAGCCTGTATTCCATTTTACAATTTTTAACAGGTGTGGATTATTTCTTCTCTAGAAAGCTGAAAAAAATTGAATGTTAAGGACATAGAAAAGTTATTTCTAGTTAATATTTCCTAGTATTTTTAGGAGCAAGAATTCGAATTCATATGTGCAAATATTTTAAGCTAACTACATTTTTTTACAGTCTAAAACAGAGTCAAGTGATTGTTGAGGTTAAGCACTGTAATTACTTGAATGTAAGGATCAAATTTGCTATAAAGCTTCAGTGAAAAGGCAGGGAAAATCCTGAATTTGGTAAGGATATGGAATGCTTTTTGCCAGCGTTTGAAGTGATGGTTTTGTACTGCTGAGTGGCTAATCTAGCTACACTGTTTTGTTAGAAGTGCTGTGAAAGAGGTAGGATTCTTAGGATGTTACAGCTTGATTTTGTAACTTCATTCCTTTAAATGTGCTACTCAGATAATGCAACTTAAAATCTTTAAATTTAGGAACACAAATGAAAGGATTATATAGGCTCAAATTCAAGGAAGTAATTGTTTTCCTAAACTCAGGAAACTATTAAAAAGAAATGATTTGTTAACTTCAATTTTGAAATTTAAAAAATGAGCCATCAGAAACTAAGCTTAAAGAATGAGTTTTTTCCTAGAGTAGGATAAAAATTAATGGGTCTTTTTTTTTTGCTTCAGTACGTTGTAGTTGATACTCCTTTAATTCAGTCAATCAGATTTTTTTAAGACACTCAGGATTTTGAAGGGGTGTTGATTCATAATTACTGAATTTTGGGGGGTTTGCAATCATGAATTAATTAAATGCTATTGTCATCAAAATGTCTGTGTAATTATAAAAATTCTTAAGCTGTGCCACTGCCGTGAATGGTGCAGAATATCTTTAAAATCCTGTCCTTGTTCACCTATAGGCACCTGTTCCCAAGGGTGGGTGGCATTCCAAAGCAGCTGCTATCGAATCGGTAAGGAGAGCAAGCCGTGGAAGGTGGCGCAAGAAATCTGTGAAACGACTTCACAAGGGGCGCATCTTCTTGACATAGGGAGTGAAGAAGAACATGGTTTCATTTTGTCTTATCTCCAGACAATTAGTCAAATAATCATGTTATGGACGGGTCTTAATGACCTAAAGGTCAGTCTATTCTATCTTCTTTGCTATTACATATATGGAAGCAGGAGAATTTTGATATATGGGGCCCGATTCTTTGGAATAAAAAATGCTACACAGTAAATTGGTTATTTGTTTGTATAGTTATTAGTAGTTGGAAGAGGAATCATTATTTCTTCCTATTTAGAAATGCTGAAAATATTTAGCAGGCCATAGCTGGGAAAAAGAGACATAGTTTTTACATAACCTGTTTAATTTTTTTTTTTTTTGTGAGTACTTCACAGGGATATTGTTTTGCCTGTAGGTGGTGCTGCATTGCCAGATTTTAAGTCTTACTCTCTACGTGTGTTGCTTGTTATGGATATCGAAGCCTGGGGTTGGCTTTCTCAGTTTTGATGCAAGTCTGAAATGTTGAGTGTTGAGCTTAGCAAGGTCTGTCCAGTATGGCTGCTGGATAGGCCAGTGGAAGAATGAATGGGAGCCACGTATTTCTTGTAAAAAGTTTCCTGTTCCTCATATTTGGGATATGAAGGTTCTTAATGCCAGCTCTGCTGTTACTAAATGACTCACTGTGGTGTGGTGTGTGATTTGGGAACAGCTACAGAGATAAATAAAAGTACTGGGGAAGCTCTCAGAAAGATGGAGACCCTCTGCCAGAAATGTGGGATCCAGACTTCCTGTGGTTAGGCATAGTGAAACCTTCTTTTGTGGTAAGTATCGGAAGGTTGGGAGAAAGCCATGGGAAATCTACGCTCCAAAATTTAATTTTAATATCATTTTGGTCAAATTAATTTTGAAAGAAGTGCTGTGGAAATCAGTAAAAACAAAGTAAACTTTATTTATAAAGGCAGGAAGTAAGTGGTAAACATGTCATAGACAGAAAATTTCTTTTTTGCAGGCTCTGTTAAAAAACTTAATGGGGCTACACAAACAAGTCAGAGTGGGATAACATGCAAACTGAGGAAACACAAACCTCTCTAGGTTTGTGGTTAGAGAAGCACTCTAACCTTCCTGGTTAGTAAAGCACCAGTAATATATGCATTTTACATATAATATTGTTTTATGCATGAGATTTTAGAATTGCTGTAGTTTTTACACCATAGTGATACTAATTGTAACCAACTTGGTGTTTTGGAACTAAGGTAGTATTTGTAAGAGGCTGCCAGAAATAGATGCCCCATGAAAGCATAATATTTTTGCATGTTAGAAAGAGTGCTAGAAAGGCGGAGTTTTTTTCTTTTTAAACTCTGATTACACAGAAAAGAGTTAATTGCCAGTTTGGAATTTGACTGTTAGTCAACTGTTTAATCATTACATGCATTTTTATGTTTGTGGGAGTCTAGTCAGTTAAATGAACTAGATGAGTACCTTGTTTTAAGAGTAGCAAGGGATAATAATAAAATGCTTGCTTTTTAAGCACTTCTTTCCTAAATATTTGTACTTAATTAGTGTGTTCAAGTACTGTATGAACATGTTGAAGTCCTTCTAAGTGTCATTGTTGTCATTTGCTCTCATCTTACAAGAACTCCAAATTGTACTTGCACCAAATTGTACTTACCCCAGGAGTTCAAAGATCATGGGACATATGCTAGGAATTGCAGGACTTGTTTAAAATCTGAAATAAAAAATATGGATTCAATTATTTTTTGCTTTCTCTTTCATATTTGAACCATTAGGGAATTAAATTTCTGTTGTCAAGTTCTTTTCTCCCAGTACCCATGGGACTTGAAATGTTCTATGAAAAAATGTTGAGACTATAACCTACTCGGAAGATTTCAGCAGCCTTAGGAAAACTGCCAAGCACTGTGACACTGATGAAAATTAGCAACATTGTGAGCAAAATTAGTTCTGTAGCATTTGCATTCTCACAGTTTCTCCTTCTTTAACCCTATTTTGTTCTGTATCTGCATTCAAACCCATCCTGACGAGGGTGAGCATTCATGTGAAAGACAACAGCGACCCTGGAGATGTAGGTCAGTGAGCCGGGCAAGGATGAATGGAGCGCTTTGGTGATACCCACATGTCTGTCCTGACACTCTGTGCAGTTTTTCAGAGTTAGGAAGTGGAAAAGGTAGCCAAAGACTATTTGCTGAGGTTTCTCTTACAAGCTCTGCTACAGAGGTTTGTATCATAGTAGTATATTGCGGCTTCCTGTGCTTGTAGTTAACTCTGCCCAGGAAGACCAGCATAAGAAAAAGATAGGCATTGATTTACGTAGTATTTTTGAAACAGCAGGCTAGACACACAAGTGCTCCTGAAAGTCAAGCTGAATTATTTCATACCATTGAAAATCTTGTTCACTCTCTTGGGAAAATGAAAGACATCACAGAATTGTATTTGATCCTTTTCAATTCAATGGGTGAATTGAAAAAAACAGGCTAGTCTCAACCAACATGATTTTTTGTTGTTTTCTCAAAGAAATGGAAAAAAATCTTTTTCCTCCTCCCCCTCCCTCCTTTTGAATATCTTTAACAAAATGGAAAAGAAATGCAAGTCTTAAAATTATGGTGGTACCTCAACTCTTCTCCATTACAATACTTAAAGCATTTATTTGGATTGTAGGACCACAGACTTGCTATGCCTGAAAGCACTATGCTAGTATACCTCCTGAGAGTGCTCCAATGATAATAAATGTGCATAAATGTGTTGGGTTTTTTATTAATCCCTGTAGATGTTAGTATATGTTAGTGCAGTGCAAACTGAGACCTGTCTCCCACTAGAGGGGTCTGCATTGCAGTGCTGTAGGCATATTCTACAAGAATCTTTGCTCCAAAATATCATGTTGCCCTGGTCTAGTATTTGTAGAGCTCTGCTGGAGAAACTGAAAGTACCTCAAAGGTGAGAAACTTGGAGTCAGGTGTGAGTGAGTGTCCTAACTGCCAAGCTACCAGCAAATAGGAGAAAGGGGAAAAGATAGCATTTCCTCATCTGATTGTGAATCCAGACCTGGATTTTTTTTCAGCTAAACTATTTTTGCTTTCAGACGGAATTTATGTATATTTTTGACTGACTCAATTTTTGTAAAGTGATTAACATTTTTAGAAAATTATCCATTCATGATTATTAGATTATTTGATTTATAGTGATTTTTAAAGGTTTGTTTTTAATGATCAGACACTACATTAGCCTTATGTGGCTTGTATGACATGATATGATATTATTACCCTGTAATCTTTTGTAATAGAAGGGGTAGAATTTTACACGGAAATATTTACTTTATTCAAAATGTTCCTATACAATTAATTTGCATAAATGAAGTATGTAAATTTTGGATGTTTAGGAGATATGCTTGCAATGAGGAAAGCCTTAATAATTCATAAATATAATGTAAAAATACATGGGGTTTGTATTTCTGTTTTTTCAATGTAGGAAGAAGGTCGGCTCTTGTGGACAGATAGATCTCCTTATCTTCTAAAGGCTGGTATCTCAACTTTGTCAATGATACCAGAAAACGAAACGGACTGCTATGCCCTTCAGAGAGATCCCACTGGTCCAGGCTATTTCTTCACAGGGTTTTTCTGCTATATACAGCTACCATATATTTGTGAATATGAATGTAACTATATTTTTTTACAGTCTTTTGCATTTATTTTTAAAAGCCTTCCCCCAATTACCTTTATCTTTGAAGATACAAATATAAATAGAAAAAGGTTTTCATGATTTTCAATGTTTTTTTTCATTTTTGGTGTTCTTTTTCAGTACCTCTGGTACCAGAAAACTTCACGTTTAGTGTGCGTGATGTCAAGACAACTGAAGCTGTATTTATGTGGAGTGATATGGACATGCGGCTTAAGTCAGGCTTTGCCCTTATAATTAAGTACTATTTTGATCAGTGGAAACCATACATTCTGAACTTGCCTGTGAATACAACTCAAGCAAAAATTGTGCAGTTGTCTCCTGGCCTTTGCTATAATTTTTTATTAGCAGCAAGGAACCCAGAAGGGACACAGACTATCTTAAGTCCAATTCTGAAGGTAGAAACAAGTAAGTTACAAAAATAAATAGCAGTAATAATCAGATAATCATGCAGTTCTTATGTTTTTCTTTTAATTACACTGTTCCTTGTGATGCTATTTTGTCTGAAAATAGAAATAATTCTGAACATGAATTCTGAATCCAGGATTTACCAGTTTGCAGAGTGGATTCCAACATCTTCATTTTGCTTTTGTGCTACAATGCTTTATTGGGATTGATGAGGAAAAGCTCAGGAGTTTTCGGTGGCTGCAAGCAGAAAGCCAGCTACAAATTCTGTTTCTGTGACGTATATTTTAAAAGCTCATTCTTACCATAATTTTACTCACAGAATTCCTACTGATGTCCAAAGGTAAAGCTGGATTTCAGAGTAGCAGTAAGGTATTTTTTGGCCATGCTGGTGAAATGCAGAAGCATACTTTCCAATCTGAAGTAAAAGATTTGTTGGAATAAGCGGAGGTATCCCTGTATATGTGCAGTTAAGATTAAGACAAGCTTTATGGTTTAAAAATACATTGTGTTTTGGCATGCTGCATGATGCAGTACAGCATAAGAGAAATTCATGAACAAATTAACTTGTGTTCTAGTAAAGTCTAGCTGAATGAAGCCAAATGAAACCTGCCAGTTGGTAGAGATGAAAAATACCTTTGCATCTAAAGGTGATCAAATGGAGGTGTCCTCAAGGTAAAACTACTTCATGGACACAGTTTTAGGTGCAAATTTTCTTCATGTTCCTGTTTCTGTGGTACTGGGAAAATGTTCTGATTTTCAGAAGTTAAGGAAAACATACTTCCCTCACATTTTTACCAATTCTGGCAAGGCAGTCCAAATATGAGTCAGAGGTCCATTTTCTTAGTCAGAACAAAATAGAGGTTTTAGTTTAGGGGAAAGAAGTTGTTCCTTTTCTCCAGCAAGTACATTTTGTACAGTTTACTTCTTCATCCCCTGGGCTGCTTTAGTGCACTTGAAAGTCCTCTCATCTCCTGTGCCTACCAGCTTCTCTGCTCCCTAATCTGATGGTTTGTTTTCTGGATAGAAGACCTTGTAATGCAAGTTGCCTCTATAATGAAGGAAGGATATTTCTGCTTTCTCCTAAGAGAAGCAAATATGTGTTTTACCTCAGAAATCACGTTTTCAGCTGCAACATTGCTATCTACAGAAACATAATTGTCCAGGGAAGGAAAAATAACACGATTTACTAATTAGACTAATGACTGAATTGTTGGAAGAGGTGTAGGAGACATGTGAAGAACTGTTTTAAGATGATTGATAAAAACAGTGTGCATTGAACACTTAAACTTTTTGAAATTTAGTAGATTTTGCCATGTAATCCATTAGGACCAGGTTTTAACAACTTGGGTAATTCATACCATTTGTCTTGGGCAATGTTTCTGATCTGACTGAAATACAAGAGAGGACCTAAGTGGGGACTGAGCTCTACATAAAGAGCTAGGTGATTCAGAAAAACCTTAATTAGAGAGTAGGGGTATTGCTCTGTGTATCAATATTAGATACACTGTCAAAGTTGCATTGTTTGATTTCCTCTGATACTATTTAACATGTATTTAAGTGTGTACTATTAGCTTTTCAGACTGTATTAAAAAAAAGTTATTGGTAAAAGGCATCAGAAGCTATTATCCTATTTCTATTCCTAATCTTATTCAATAGGGCCATTGCACTCCCAGAAGTTAGAGGCTACGTATGTTTCATCTGCAGAAATACATTTGAAGTGGAAGCCTCCACAGCGTTCATCCAGTGCTTTTCATTACTACCTAGTCAACATTTTGGATACCGAAACCAACATCTGGGAACAGTTACCAGTTGAAAAAAACAAGACTTCAGTAGTAATAGGAAATGTAAAACCTTATCATCAGTATCAGGTATATTTACAGAACGTAGCAGAGAAGGGAACTCTCAGCTGCCATGAGAAGCCTATATTCATCACAACAGGTGATGTATCAATTTTCTGGTTGTTTTATTTCACTAAACAGAGTTTCAATTGAAAATACAAGGCCCAAAAGTATTTTTAAGGCAACATACTGATTGCAGTTTGTTGGCGTGTATTGGGGGAAAGTCGGGACAATTCTTTTCTATATTCTCTGTTTACTGGTTCTAACCTTCAGAACCTTCCAAAAGCGTGAACGTACCTATCCCTTTATTTATTTATTCACTTACTTAATTACAGCACATTAATATGTGCTAAAGAAGCGACATCCTATTTGATAAATATTTATGGTTAGCATATTTAATTTTAGCAAGGTAGAAACGTTACCATCATGTCTCAAATTATGTAGGTAAAGGCAGATTAATTTATTTTTCTGATCATAGATACTGTGACTCAGATGGTGTCATCTTTTGTTACTCTCTATATGTCCAATAGAATGGAATATGCTCGTAAAATAAGTCCCTATTTGTTATGAGAAAACAGAAAGCAGAATCTGCCTGTAACAGGTAGTTGTCTACAAACTATTTTAAGAAATAAATAAATGAGTTAGTACTTTTAAAATCATGGAATTTTTAGAAGAAAAAATAAACCAAAAGGCATCATTGGGAAGTGATTGTAAATTGATAGTAAGTTTGATCTGTGGTTTTATACTGACATCTTTTTCTTCGATCAAGCTGTCAGCCCACCTACAGCTGTTTATATTCACCCAGAGGATGTAGAAGAAGAGAGTGTAATCCTCCACTGGAAGCTGCCACAAGAGGGTCAGGAATCCTACATTCAAGTGAAACCTAATGCAGACGTTGGTGACACTATGAAGTTTTTAGTAAACAATACAGAAGAGTTTAAGATTGATCTCCTAATTCCTGGAATGGATTATGAAATAGCGGTGGCAAGTGTGAATAATGGAAATATGAGTGAACTGAAGACCGTTCAATGCACTTTAAGTAAGATATCTTTTAACAGTGGAATCTACAGGCTATAATACTCACAACATCAGTCTCATTATCATTACTATCATCTAACGGATTTGGTAGATCAAGTTGATTTGCTTAATAGCCAAGGATCAAAACTTGCATGTGAAGTGTACCGATCCGATCCTAATTGTTAACAGCAAAGCAGATGCTGTTAACTTTCAAAGAGGTGTAGCCTTGGGAAACACATTGGTACTACTGAATGTTATTTAACTGTGGTGAGGACCATAGCAGGGAATCCTGGTCCCACTGACAGAAGAAATCGAGTGAATCATTGATTTCCAGTGAAGTAACAAAATATTGGAATGGTTGAAACAGACTTTATTTTTGGAGATGCATTAAGTGTTTTGTGAACCGTGAGAGGGAAATTACCCTGCTATTGGTGAGAGGGTGCTGGGAAAAGATTTTAAGAGTTAGAAGTACTAGTAGCTGAAAGGTAAAAGCTTTACATTGTTTATGGAAGGGTCTTTCCTGCTAGTTATAATTTACCAAGATGTTGAAATGCTTTTGGCACAGTATACATTTTTTGCATATGTGAAAGGAATGGGCAGGATTCACTTATACGTGTGGTATATAAAGGCTGCAGCTGTCAGGTTACAGATACATGAAATGCTGTACTGTCATTTTTTCTAAATGATTACAGTATTTTGGAGGGTAGCAGGCTTAGTCTTTTTCAGAATTTTTTATATAGGATTAGATTTAATACCTCATTCAAGACATAGATGACAAAATTCTAGATGGGATTTTTCACAGCTGTCAGAGCCAGCTGTAAGGGAAGAAAACTAAACACATCAATATTGCATCCATCAAATGTATCTCATTCTCCATGCTCATCTCCCTGTCCACATGTACATTTCTGTATATTTTTCAGCTATCCTGACTTACCTTCTTGGTGCAGTTGTGGTTGAAAAGGTAATTCATTGATACCTTTGGAAGCCTAACTTGCTTTGATTCATAAATCATTTGTCAAATGCTTCAGGATTCCAGTAATAAACACTTAAAAAGATCAGGTTGTTTATTGTTCCTGAGCAATGACATGTTTTATTATAGTAGTCATTTGTTTGCACTGGGCAAGCATATTTCTCAGGGCAGTTGCTTCAGATTTATCGTGTGGCTTTCATTGAATTTATTTTCAGCTGATTTAACATGTGGCAATTTTTTTTTTTCTTCTTCTTCTTTTAGAGCTCAAGCCTGTTCAAATTGTAGTTCCTTATGTGCTTTATAGCAATGCTGTGGTATTATTTGTTCGCATGCCTGATATTGGAGTATTTGATGGCATATATATGTTACAAGTAAAAGAGGACCTAATGAGACATTCGTTTTAAAAAGCGATGGTAAAATAACAATTGAAAACCTTACTGCAGGAACAGAATATGATTTTTTTTTTTTCTTCTTTTAGAGCCCAAGCCTGTTCAAATTGTAGTTCCTTATGTGCTTTATAGCAATGCTGTGGTATTATTTGTTCGCATGCCTGATATTGGAGTATTTGATGGCATATATGTTACAAGTAAAAGAGGACCTAATGAAACATTCGTTTTAAAAAGCGATGGTAAAATAATAATTGGAAACCTTACTGCAGGAACAGAATATGATTTCTGCATTTCTACAAAAAGTGGGAAAATGTTGAGCACCTTTTACCATGTATCTGGTGTAAAAACATGTGAGTATTTTAAGTTTATTCCTATAAAATTGCACCATATTAAATTTTGATTTGTAAACTTATTTTTATTTCAGTGCAGTAGAAGGACAGGCTTTTTAAAAATCATCTTGATATATCTGTGTAAGCAATTAATAATTATACTAATGCTAGCTGTTTTTTAAACAAGGCTATAATCATCCCTTATAATTTCAAAACTTTCTGAATTGTGTTTCTTATATCAAGTCTATAAAATGTCTAGCAAGTATTTCAGGAATTTAGACTGTATTAAAATGTTGCCCTTGTGGGCAACAAGACACATTTTGACCATTTATTTTAGCCAAGAAGATGAGTAACAATGGAGTTACTTCTGTGTCTTGAAATTAGTAAGTTTATTCCTCCTAGTGCATCTTTAAGCAAATAATAAAAGCATTGAGATTCCCATTTTCCAAGATGAAAATTCAATAACAAAGACTTTTAAAAAAGTATTATGGGAAGGGGACTCCTTCTAGCAAGGCCTTTAAAAAAGGAATTTTAATAAGAACTTTAAAAATGTTTAAAAATACATGCTGAAATTCTGTGTTTTCACTTTCCTGTTTTTTATTATAATTATACTTCCAAAAGTTTTTCTTTTTCTTTTTTATCATTTTCCTTTGAAATTCTTTTCTGCTCTGTTTCTTTCAAAGTAGAAATGTTATAAAAGGAAAAATTAAGATAGGAAAGAAAGAAGCAAGGAAGAAGGGAGAGGAGAATGAGGGCAAGACAGAAAAATTCTTCCCCAAATAATGAAAACCTTGAAAGCTGATTTTTCTTAAAATATAGTTTTAATAAAAACTTGGGCTTTGATTGTTCTTATGAAAGCATTTCCCAAACTTAGTATGAAACTGCCTTAGACAACCTAGTTTTGGTCTGTCTCTCCTGGGGGCCCCAAAAACTTGGACAAAAAAAAAAATACTGACCCCTTACATGTATACAGTTTTTCTTAGAAAAAGTGTAAATTTTGGTACATTCCAGCCAGAAACAGCTGTGGTGGGAGTGAAAGAGATGCAGAGCAGAGCGGAAGCTCCTCTGTAACGTGATCTGAATTGTATCATACAAGGCTATACTAATTAGGGATAAAATGTATTTGGCTTGCCTGGTCTACTTGGTTTTGCTGAGCTGTTTGACAAAATTTAGGTACATTCTGAGCACTATGGTGGTGGTATTGGAGGGATTAACATCATTTTGGAGGACTTTCCCGCCTAGGAGTGCCAGCTCAATCCTCAGGGAAAAATGTATGTTCAGCCCCATGTAGTTTTAAGATAAACAAGCAAGCAATTTTCTTTAAACAGTGGCACTATTGTCTCTTTGTTCTTTTTCCATTTTTCTATTTTGGAATGTCTGTGTGTTTGCATGCCTGAGATCAGATTTTGCCCTCTATCTGTTTGAATCTGTTACCGGTTGTCTTCACTTCTGTGTCTCCACAGGAGATATAATAAGTGTTGGATTGAACAAAGCCAGATTGAACAGTAATATGTTTTATGTCCTTTTGCAGGTCTGGCAGCTCCACTCAATGTACGAGAAGGTAACGTTACAGACACTTCAATACAGATTGCTTGGGACCGTGCTGATGGAGATTTTCAGCAATATGAAGTTACATGTACAAATTGTGAGAGTGCTTTCAGGGTATGTTTTTTAAAAGACCACTTGTGTATAGGCTATGCAGTTATTTTTCAAAATCTTCTATTAAGTAATCAGAGGTTAAACTAAAAGCTATATCTCCCATTAGAATAGGTGGAGGTACCATTTACATAAGATAAGCAAATTTTGCAAGCAGTTCTGTGAAAACTGTATTTGGATTTGTAGGTCCAGAAGGTCAAGCAAGAAACAGCAACGTTTTCCAACCTTACTCCTGGTAAGCTGTACAACTTTACAATTCGAACAGAAAAGGAAGGTTTCAGAGACAGTATTTTTGTGACAAAGGAAATAGAGACAGGTGAGACCACAATGTTGTCAAATTCAGCATTTGTTTTACTCCGTCTATATGTCTTGCTTTCTTCTTGAATTTTATTTTTGTCTTAGAGAAAAGCAATTCAATCATTTTCATAATTTTCTCCTTATTGTCTTTCATTATTATTTTCCTTATTCTTTGACTGCTTGTGTCCTTTAAGAATTTGAATACGGTTACAACGTACAATGAACTACCAATGTTAACTTCATAATGACTCAAGCAGGTGTACGGTCCAGTAATTGACACTTGCACACTGTCTGGCAACCAACATTACAGAAGACAAAATCTTTTTTCTTAGACTTCTCTTTAATGTTTGATTTCTCACCTCAGTGCTGAGTTTGAACACACTTAGGTGTTCAGAACTGAATTAGTTTTATGATGTTCTCTCATTGGCCTCCCCTTACATCAGGACTAAATTTGAGGTTTTCTACATTTAGTTCTACTTTGGGTTAGGACATTTGATTCTCAGCAGCATAGTTCTGTTCTGTTCCAGTTCTTCTCCTAGCTGCTAGTGGCTTTCTTCCATTATACATTTAAAAACCATTCTTTGATTGTTACTTTTTTCCTTTCTAAATTAAGATCCCTTGAAGTCAGATTTTTCTGCTGCTTTTTCTCATTCTAGCAAGTATGTTCATTCTGAAGGGTTCTTTCATTTTTGGAATGATGTTTCTTCTCTCTGTCCATATCAGGCTTTCACTTGTAACACAATTATGTTTCTTCTTTTGATGTCACTGTGAATAAGTCTATTCAGATATCACCAAAAAGTGAGTACTGTGGCCAGTAACCTTCACATACTATCTTGAGATAATAATTTCAGAGTTGTATCAGTTCACTGTTGCTTCTTCTTTCAATAAGCATGATGTTCTTATTCCAGTGAAACTACATTAAAAGAGAGTTCAAAGTCTCTGAGCTGCTCTCTGTCTCCAGTAATGTACAGTGTCATAGATACTGAGATATCCTGCTCCAGTGGAAAATGGTACCTTCATCTTGGGTATAGGAATTAATGGTGTGGACAGAAAGGAGTTTTGATTGTTAGCTCTAGATAAAACCTGGACTAAACTAGCAGTGTCACTATTCTTGGCTAGCAGAGTAACTCAGCGGTGGTTCTGAGGCTGTCTTGACTCTAGGAATACATCCACTATTGCATTGCTTTTTGGTTGTAAAGTTATAGCTAATAATAAACTATGTAGTATCTTATAGTTTAGAGGCAGAACAAGGAAGGATTTTAGTAGTATAGGAAAAGTATGCCTCAAAAACATCTTTGGATTCTTTCAGGGAGTCATCAAACATGTGGTAAGGGAGATGCAATTGATGTATGCTTTGTGGATTTCCAAAAACCTGCCAGTGAGATTCCCTTACTGTGGCTCTTAAAAAAGTAGCCAGTCTTTTAAATTGACCTAACAACTGGAAATAGAAGATAAAAGTAGTTTTCACAGTTGAGGGAGGTTGTCAGATGATTTCTGGGACCTGTTCTGTCCAAAACATTCATAAATGATCTAGAAAAGTGAGCAAACACAGAGGTAACAGAGTTTGCTGATGTACAGTTAGTCGGGATAGTAAGGATGAGAACTAGCAAAGAGTAACTATGGAAAAGACCATATGTGCCTCAGTGGCTGGATGTTAAAGTGTCAGATGCAATTCAGTTTAAATAAGCATAAAGTGACACACAAGGCAAAAATAACCCAAACTTCACACATATATGGTCAGCTCTGAGCTGACTGTTACATCTCTGGAGCAGTATCTTGAGAATACGATGGGTAGTTCCATGAAAACATCAGCATGTAGCTCAGCAGCAAAGTAAAAAGCAGCTGGGATGTTAGAAGACGTTATAGGACAAAACAGAAAATATCGCTGTATTATCTATAGGAGTCCAGGTACTCTTGCCTTTTGAATACAGCATGCAGTGATAACAATTCACCTGCACCCCAAAGGAGCCCAGAGAGGCAATGGCAAGAAGGGGACCCCAAATAATACCCTGCCAGACTGCTCCCAGGCCCATCACAGGAGCCATTCAAAGGTCCATCTCCACAAGCCCAGAGGAACACAGTGGCAGGCGGGAACCCGAACTACAGCCTCCCAAGGAACAGACACCCTGTCCAGGTCCTTCCCAGGGCTCTCAGGAGACCCTCAGCCCCTGTGTCCAGGCGTGGAGCCCATCAAGACAGTCATCGGGAGGAGCTCTCTGGATCACCTTTTGGACTAAGGTGGGGGGGTTACTGCCTACGGGGTGTAGGACATGTTATGGGATGCCAGGAAAAGCAGTTTGGGATTGCACAGGACTTATGATGGGGTGCGTAAGGGAGGAGTCAAAGGCAGGAAAAGGGAGGGCATTAGGTGATTTGGGGAAGAACAAATGTGGGAAAATAGAGGACTAAGGGGATAAAACCAACTCATCACATGTAAATGATTTGCTTGTCTGACTGTGCCCTGCACCTGATCAGCACAATCTGTCCTGTCTTATTAAATCCCTTTCTAACTCCTTCCTGTTCTCTGTGCGTGTGTGGGTACAGGAGCGTGAGTGCAGCAACTGGAGCTGGCCCGTGAGTCCGAGGGCCCTTGTGTCTGCGATGCAGCACCTAGAGTGAGCACGGGTGTGTGGGTGAGTGCGTGACTGCGAGTGAGATCCAGCTGGGTGGGCTGGTGGGTAGGGCAAGTGGCCTGGGAGCAAGGGGGTGGGTGGGCCAGCTCTGGGCGTGAGAGCATCTCTGTGTCTCTAGGGCCGAGAGCACGGGGGGGTCACCTGTTGGGACCTGGGAAGTCCTGGCCATCTCTGTGTGTGTGCCAGCAACTGGAGAGGTGGGAATCCAGGGGCATCTACTGGGCAGACTGAGTGTCTGAGCCCAACTGCTGGGGAGATCCACCTGGTACATATGTATATAAGTATTCTCACTGGTGGACCTCCATTCTCAGCAGGAGAGGGGAGCAGGATGAGGCCATTGGTCCCGTCTGTGTTCATGTGAGTGCTCCGAGTGTCTGTCTGTGATCTGTGTGGCCGGCCATGTATATGTGTATATATGTGGTGTATATGTGTGCTCTGTGTGCGCGTGCCTGCTGGGAGTACAGCCTCAGCCTTGCTGCTGGTTGGACCTGTGGACATGGCTTCTCAGGCTGTTGGATCTGGCATGTTATATTTTCCTCTAATAGGTCCCTAATGTGAAAAAGTAAAGTATAGTAGATGCAATCGAAAAGATTCGTAGGAGAGCAGCAAGTGTGATCAAAGATATGTAATGTTTTGCATTTAAGGAACCACTGAGCTAAAACTGATACAGGAACAATGATGTAATGTAAAATCATTTGTGAGAAGATAAGTCATGGAGAGGTAATTATGGAGCGAGTAAGAAATTATAATTCACTGACATTTCCTTTACAAGAAGTAAGGACTTGAAACTAGAAGAAAGCAAGTAGAAAACAAGAAAAAGGAACTGGCTGTTCATTAAATTTGTAGATAAGTTGCAGAACTTCTGGCCATATGATATTTTCCGTGATGATTGTGGTCATGATTGTGGTCATAGGTTCAAGTGGAGACTGAACACATGCGTAAAAGAGAAATCTGCTGAGGTTTACTAAATTCACAGAAATCACCTTTGGCTCAGGAAATCCTTGGGCTGCAAACTGCAGTCTGGGAGATTACTGAAGGGAATTATCACTCTATGCAAGTCTTGCTTTTCCGTAGACACACTTTTGGCCACCGTTCAATACAAGATACTGTGCTAGTGGGGACTTTGGTCTCAGCCCAGTATGCTACCTCTTATACTGACATTTCTTTTCTTGAGGAATTGTGCATTTTTGAGGAACTCTACATCAGTGATGTCAGAACTGCACTAAGTAGCATTACAGAGCAGCAAGCAGCTTGGCTCTGGATCTCATGGATAACAGAAGTCCCTATACACATTACTGCAGTGGTATTGGTCTGTGTGTCCTTGGATAAGCAAGGACATGACATAATTTTCATGGAGTTTTCATTGCATTCTGATGACATGAGTCCTGTCATAAAATAATGTATATAAAATTTATTTTAAAAGTAATGCATTTTTTTTTATTGTCACACAGTACCAAGCGCAGTTCAATATCTGAACTATAGCAGAGACTCTGAATCAATAACTGTTACCTGGCCACCAGCCCAAAATATGTTTGATGGATATGTTATTTCAATAAACAGTAAGGTCTTCAATGAGGAGAAAATGTTACCTTCCGGTGTAAGGTATGAGGATTACATTTAAAAAAATAACTGACATGAACTCAAAAAAGATGTTTCACTGTATTTGTGTATTTAAAATAAGTAGCCTACAGTGTTACTTACATGTGATATGTATTTGATGTTTTAGTTGATGTACATTACTATACCCATGTGAAAAAAGATTATTTTAAGAATTGCATTTTTAAACAAATTACAAATCTCATATGATGTGTTTGTGCAAAGAAGAGCAAACAAAACACTGCACTGGAGTGAGAACCAGTAGAACCTATGTGTCATTCTGGATTTGATTTAATATAATCTTTTATGAGTTTCTAGTACCTGAACTTGCTGTGAACCATAGCGTGATGCATCCTATTTAAGATTTTATCGTACTAAAATAGTTTTTGACTGACAATATATATACATGTATACACACATCACGTGTAAATAATATCCATAACACTATAAAGAATTAACATATGAAGATACATACATTTAAAAAATCCTAAAGAACACAATCTCTTTTTTTAATCTTTGTAGAATGTACAAGTTTGAGAGTCTTCTGCCAGGCACTGATTTCTTAATCAGTATTGTGACAACCAATGGATTAAAAAGAAGTCACCCCACCATCCTCAAGATTAGCACCTGTAGGTTCATGATTTATTAATAACTTTTCATGATTTCAGATAATTAGGGTTGTTACATCTTAAGGTATTGTCTAAGAAAAGCTCTTTCTTATTAAATCAAGGCATCTTAGCAATGGCTGGATGAATGTATATATGTCTTTCTTTTCAATCTAAACATTCTTGAAAGTTACTACAAAAAATACAAACAAGTTTCCTTTGTAGTTAATGGGATTCTGCCAGTAACTGAATCAGCAGTAATATTAGGATGACATAACTTTTCCATAAAAATTTACAAGCATTGATTTTATTTTTGATTCTATTGCTAATATGTAGAGATGAATTTAATTTATTTTATATTCTTCTTAAGTACAAAATTAAATCTGGTTCTACACTGAACTATAAAATAATGAATTACAGCAGTGTCTTCTGTAGATGTTAATTTCCTTCAAATTAATATAGATTATTTTGATAGTAAATTTTGCATCCACTCCTGTCTTTACCTCAGATCCTGATCCACCATCAGATTTACAGGTGTTTGGGCAAGAAGAAAATACAGTCTATTTTTCTTGGAAACTACCAAGAGGAGGATTTGATATGTTTCAGGTGAGAAAATAATGGGAAGAAACCAATGCAATTGTTTACATCTTTTTTTTTTTTTTTTATTTGTCAATGAAATTATCATTCTGTATGTACTGCAAACAATAAATATTTGTCTTTATAACCCACATAAGTATGGGAGGGAAATACTGCTATGGGAGAAGATCAGCTAAATACATACTTCATATTACATTACTATTTTTTAAAAGATTATAAAATTATGCTTTTAAAAGCTTTCAAAAACTGATTTTTCAGCTAGTGTGCAATAAAAAAGAAGATTATGGGTCAGGGGTTGAATGCAACTGCTATTAATCTTTTTTTCTTAGCTTTCCAATCCAAATTTGTAATACAAATTGATTTCATTAAACTGCAAAGTAAAAAATTAATTGTGGAAGGATCTAAATGTTTTGTTTAGAAAGTTCCAGAATAAAACTTTTTTTTTTTTTTTTTTTTTTTTTTTTTTTTAATATAGCAATTTACAAGACAAAACTGCAAACATTTGATACCTCCCATACCCTCCCGGCCTTGGGCACTAAGTAGCTCAGGGATTTCCTGCGTGATATGTATGTCCAGTTTCAACCTAAGAAAAACAGTGACTTTTTTTCTGAATTTGTTTAATCCTGTATACTTTACAATTTCATTATGCCCTGTTTGAAAGAGTACACTCTTTTTATTTTAAACCTGGTATTCTTGAGGTTCTTGTGGTATTAGAAATAGCTAGTACTTCCCTATTCACCATACCCATATCTTCTGTGATTTTATAAGCTTTAATTTCTCAGTTGTCTTCTGTGCATTGTTCTTGTGTGGAAGCTGTTCTACATCTCTTATTATTTTTTTCTTTAATTTTTCCAAGCTTTTTTTATCCTTCTTGAGATTGGGTGCATAATGGAGTTATCAAAATGTTAATAGTGTTTTCTGTTTTGCTTCCTGTTCCTTTCCTAGGCAATAACATGCTGTCTACCTTTCTGACTAATGTCAAGACTTTTTAAAAAACCTTTTCTATGGACATTTCAATTTGAGACAGCTTGATTTGACTCACAATTCATAGTTCATTAATAATGATTCTGCTGTGGGAACATCCTTGACCACTGGAACAAGTAATTCAATTACTATTCTCATATGGGCTTGTCTATACTGAGTGCTCTCTTTGTACTTTGGTCAGCTGGTGGCCTCCCCAACACCCAGATAAGCTTATTGTGTGTTTAAATCATTGTTTTCATTAGTTGTTATACCATTTTCAATTTGCTCTTCAGTCTCTTTTGGCCTGCTGACCAGTGTTTCTGCTCTGCCCTACTTCCCTGTGCTTCTTAAGTTAGCTTGCATGAATTAGACAAGTTTATAGTTTTAATTTTCTTGTTTTGACATGATCTCCAGTTCTTAAGGATATCTTTTCTTAAAGTAATCCTCTTTACTGTTCAAATATTTTTGCTATTTCTACATTCCCTCTACAAACTTTTTGAGTGGTGTATTATGTATTAAAGTTGCATTTCAATGTTTTTCATACCATAATATTTTTGGGTCGTCCTCATAATTTCCTTTTAACTTGCTTAATCATTTTTAAGTATTTCTCCTTTTCTAATTAAATGTCACTGTGCTGCACTTTTAATTTTTATTCTTACAAAGAAGCTGAGTTCTAATATTTCATGGTTGGTATTACAGAGTGGCTCTTTAGCATTTGTATTTTGAACCATATCCTTTGCAATGCTTAGCACAAAATCTAGAGTTATTTCTGTTCTTTCAGTTCTCTGGTCAGAAACAATCCACTATGACATCTAAATACTTCATCTGTGGATCATGTTTCACTATGACATTCAACCAGTCTCTCTTTTGTACCCTGTCTTTTGCAGTCTGTGTTATCCTTTGCATTTTGCAGTCACTGTATAAACACGGTCATGCAGTCAATAAAACTTTGTGATAGCAAACTGTTCTTTAAACACGTCATTTGAATCAATAAAGATTTCAAGGTATAGCCTTGCACGGTTGACTTACTTGACTAGGATATTCTTTAGCGTGTAGCACTACCATGAGACAAAGTACTTTGCTTTAGTGGTCTTACACAGTTTATACCCCAATATTACAGTGTCCAATACTTTTCCTCCCCCTTCCCCATGACTTCAATTATATCCTTACCTAAAACTTGAAATCTGCATATTCTTAGTATAGTTTCTTGACATTTCTTCTTCATTAGTATAAAGCTGCATTGATCTGAATGAATAAGAGTAGCCAGTTGACCTACCACAGCACAATTTGGTGATGTAGACTGGAGTGGTTTTACAAATTTTAAAATTAAATTAAATTCTCTCGTTAATGTTTGGAACCAGTTCAGATATACTTTTGTATGTGGTCAGGTTATTTTTACCATCCTGTGGAAAGTAACTGTCATCTTGTAATTGTAATATTGATCTTTATGGCACAGTATTATTGTTCAGCATCTCATAGAGCAAGCAGCCACATTAGACAGTGTTTTGTCTGAATAAATGAGCTTATCTTTAAATCTTTAATGAGAAAGGCTTCAGTAGACTGGTTGCTTAGTAAGGTGCACCTGCATAAAAGGGATCATTTTACTAATCATTTAAAATTAATTATCCCAGCTCACCAACTTTCTATGCAATATATTGTAGTTTGTAGAGCGAAGAGTGCACAAAAGGTACTTTCCTAACTCCTTTAAACTAGAGGTAAATCTTTAATCTATAGCTTTGCTTCTAGCATTTTGCAGTGCTGTAATTCTAATAAGGTGATGACAGTCTCCAAGATTTAGTGTGTATTAACAGGTACTGTGCTGGTAAAATATACAGAGGGGAATTGGATCATTCCTCCCCAAATGAATAGCAGCTGAACCAAAGTGCTTTCAGGTCACTGCTGTGTGTAGAATATCCCTCTTCTGTTGGAGGAAATAACGGGTGGCAGGACAGGACACACCGATGTAGGAGTTGTAAACCTTCTTGATCTCTTAGTACTAATTGCCACACCTGAGAAACCCATGTCTGTGTGCTGGAGATGCTTGTCGAGCCCTCCTCTGCAGGGCAGACACAGTGTGCATCTTGCTTTTCACTAGTGCAGATATGAAACAGTCTGCAGTGACAGTTTTCTAAGTCCAAAGAAAGGACTATCACAGGAATTTTTTTTCTCATCTTAGAGTTGTCTGGGAGGTCAGAAGGAGTCCTCACAGTCTCTAGGAGTTAAGTCCCCAAATTTCAATTACGTGGTATCTCCAGCACTTTTATTCTCTGCAGTGGCTCTAAACAAGTGAGTTTTCAAGGTATACCAGTGAGCAGAGTTGAGTGGCTGATTCCTTGGGACTCTTTTCAGAATCTCAGCTCTGAACAGTGCATGGGTGTTTTTTGGTTGGTTTTGTTTGATTTTGTTTGGGGTTTTTTTTGCCAGAAAGGTACAGAGATGTCAGAAGTGTCTCCATTGTAGAATTAAAAAAATGTATCTCATCCTGTTGATTAATCCTTAGGCTGCTCTTCTACCCCTTGGCTATTCTCATTCTATCTTGTAGTTAATTGTACAGCTCATCAGTACAGCTGTGTGACTGAGCAGTTGGAGTACGCTCTATTATCCTTATTCCAAGGGCAAAAACATGTCACCTGTAAGCCATGACTTAACTTTGATTCCTCCATCTACTTTTAAAGATTAAAGTCACTGCTTTCACCACTGGGCTAGTAAGGAATTTCAGAATAAGTGGTGGATCAACCTTGTGGAACATAAGATAAAGCTTAAGCCATAGTCTTGATTTTTTTTTTTTTTTGGTCTTTAAAATGTGGAAAATACTGTAAATATTTTTTTATAAACAGGTAGTTGGAATGTCTGAACATTATTTTTACGTAGTGAAATACTCCAATATAAGAAATTATTTTTCTTCCTTAGCTTTCATATTGTCTAATGAATAATGAAAAGCTGCTTACCAGAACTGTTTATGACAGCAGAGCTGTAGTGAAAAACCTGGCCCCTGGGACAGAATACTTTTTTCAGTTAAGGACAGTTAAAGGCTTGGATTCCTCTGTGGCTGTGGAGAAAAAAGTCATCACAAGTAAGGAAATACCTTATAACTTGTCTTTTTTTTTTCTTTTTGAAAAACAGTAAATGTTCAGAGACATTTAAATCATTGTATGTAAGTGACTCAAAAGGGTCATACAGTTCAAAATGAAAATTTAAATTCGGGAGGCAAGTTCCGCTTCCTCTTGTGATAGTTGTTTAAACAGGAGCTTTGTATGTAACTTGCTGGGTTGAAGGCAAGCAGCCTAGATATAGGTGCAGATAACCGTTTGAAAAAAGAGGTAGACTCACAAAATTCTTCCAGCTCAAGCAGAATAAGATCTTGCCAGAATAGCATCCTATACTTTAAGAATTACCTTGCATTTTGTTTACAATTGTTTCTACACCTCTTAAATTCTTGCAAGCCCATGGTCCAAGATTGGAGGATTGCTCCTGTACAAGGCCACAGAATGCTTAAAAGAGTAAGAGGAATTGTGCTTCAGATAGCTTGACAAGGTCCAGAAAATTAACCTGTATCTTACACTCATTTTCTGTCTCTGAGCAAACATGGATTTTCCAATGCTCCTGTGATACAGCATAAAAAGAGGAGAGTTTGTTTGTGGTAGAGATTTGAAGGAGTAGATTTATACTGGATTCTGGACTGCCAAAGCAGATAAAGAGCAGCTAAGTGTAATCGGAAAATAAATCAACTCCCAGATTTATACACATGCATGTCGTAGACCTCCTCCCTTCCTTGATGGATTTTCTGTGGTCTGTTTGGACTATAACTCCTTAACCCAGTTAATAGTTAAGGAGGCTCAGCACCTAGTTATTCAAAGACGAGTGAATCTCTGAAAAAACCCAGATCTAGTCCTGCAGATTCTTGTTAACAAAAAGTGCAGCAGAATAATCATTATCATGGTCCTGAAGGTGCTTTTTATCCTCAAGCAAATATTTTCAAGAGTATTGTGGATGAGTCCAGTATATGGCTAGATTATGGAGAATTTACTCTATCATTTTAATGGCAAACATTTAGGATTTTTTTCATGTTGAATAATCCAGCCCTTAATGGGATTATGCTAATTAGTATTTTTCAGAAAGCTTCGAGCAAGATAAATCAATAATCTGGAAGACTCAATTTTTTAGGAGGAATGGAAATATTTTTCTTGTCTAACTGCAGCTCTGCTGCACAGATTAATGGAGGTGCTATTTGTAAATAACTATCTGTGATTTGAGGAACCTGAATATAACCAAAAGAAATATTTAGAAAGGAAAAAAGGGATAATCACTGAGAACATGTGATTTACTGTATCCCTAAGTGAACAGATGAATAGTTTTCTAAAATTATGTGGCTTATGGTATATTTTAGAAAACTTAACTGAATAAAATCTCTACTTCTGTTTTCAAAGTTTTCCATTCTCATTCTGTTTCACCAGTGAGCAATGTTACTGATCTTACAGAAGATCTGATAAGTCTGGAATTTTCTTCCATAAATTACAGAGTGCACACAGGATGTACATTCCCATGTTTTACCCTGTGCAGCGTAATGGCACTATTTACTATGTATCAATACAAACATACTTCTAAAATTTTTATGTTTCATGATGCTGTGAACCCTCAAATCATTTAAATAAAAAACCACTTATTTTTAAAAGATAGTACTTTTCTTATGTTTTCAGGGCTATGCATTAAATTTTTCTTTATTAATCTGAATCATTTTTACTGTAGAACCAGCTGGGATATGCGGTCTGGCATTAAAAATGGTAAATACTTCCTCTGCAACTTTAATGTGGAATCCAACCAAGACTAACTTCACTTATTATAAAGCATCTTTATCAAACAACACCTTTATTAACAAGTTCAGGATTCCAGGAGCACTGACTGACTTCAGTGTTACAGACCTGACTGCTGGGGGCATTTATAATTTCACACTGCAAAGACTAAGAGGAAATATTGAAGGAGCTTCTGCTTTCATTGAAATCATGACAGGTCTGTGTGTTTTCTTGCTTACTTTCCTTGCCAGTGAATGGTAGCTGTCAATAGCAGTGCACAGCTTTGTACATCTCACTTTGCAGAATAACATTGGAATTTCAAGAGATCTTGCATGTAATAGTTTGCTGTGGTTGTGGACATATATTACTTATACCCTATTCAACCTGCATCTAGTGATAAGCTACCAGAAACATAATTTTTTCAGCCGTGCTGCATTTCTTTTGACCATTTTTAGTATTTGTTATTTTTCAGGTTTTATCCTGCAACGAGTTACACATGAGCTGAGTTTTACCTTATCTGATTTCAGTAGGTTTTTTGCAGTGAGTGAAGTTAAACAGGTTTACAAATGTTTGTAGAGTTAAGGCTTTAGATTGTAAACTATTCCATTCAAGGACTGTTTCTTACTAGATTTGTGATTAAAACTTAGTGGGGTAAAATCTTAATCTTAACACGTCTGCAGTTTATTGTAATGTACTAATGTGAAATACAGATGAAATTTAAAGAGCAGAAAGATGCACCAGAACTACCTCGACCATTTTCTCTTACTACTTTCTTATACTACTTTTTGTAGGTTTTTTTGTGGCAATGACATAGTTGTATGAGAGAGACCTGAGAAGTGTTGGAAGCTGTCATTGAATGACAACTTTGACCAAATGTCATGACATTTGTATGTCTGCTTTTGGGATCAGTGCTTGACAAACTGCTGGTTCTTCTGCCTTAGTCAGGGGGACTGAAGCAAGAGGTCAAAGAGAGCCTTTAAAATAAAGTGACCTAGGGGTGAAAATCCTTACATTTGTTTTGAGGTAATGTCTTGAGGGTAAAATTAATAAGAAAAAAATCTTGTATATCTTTTAAAGTTTAAACTAAGGCTGCAGTGCTATAATACTTCAATTGCAATTAATATTTTTTTCTAATGCAGGGAAGATTTAAATCAGTTTGGTTGACCTAATTGTGCTTCCTTTTACTTAAAGGTATTGAGATTACATTGTGATGCTGAGCCTGCTAGTTTATAATGGTTAATTTTTTGAAAAATATGCATTCCGTATTCACTGATGTGTCTACTCAACCTCGACTAATTTTCAATCCAATCACTCTGAATATATATTGCAGATATTAAGGAGTATTTTTGCAGGTGAAGTTGTGAAATTTACAGCAAATTGTTCTGACTATGCTTTACATAAATATACTGGCTCTATACTTTATACAAATATGCTGATGACTGCTGGTAAGAATTGTGTGTGCATGTGCATGAAACAGAGCAGAGAACTGTAGAAGAGCAGGTGCAATGAGGCTCGAGTGAACCACACTCACATATACGTTCCCTGATAATGTGGTTAAATCTGCAGAAAGGTAGAAGTGAGGCTTTTTTTCAGCGTCAGTGGGAAGGGTAATTCTTAGTCATGGGCTAATACTCGAAAGAGCATTAGCTTCATGGCACTAAATTTCTCTTTCCATGAGGACATTTTTATGCTCTCTTCTACTGCTGAGTCAGAAGTAATTCAACTGAGGTAAAGAGAGGTCTTCAGTATTGTGATGATTGTACACTCAGAGATTAATCATGGGTCTGTATAAAAAGACCTCTAGAGCAAAAAATCCAGCTTTAAAGGAAGTTGAGATCCATGGAAATAATAGTACTGATGATAGCAGTAGGACTTAAAATTCATAAAAGTATATGTCGTGGTTTAACCCCAGCCAGCAACTAAGCACCACGCAGCTGCTCACTCACTCCCCCCCCACCCCCAGTGGGATGGGGGAGAAAATCGGGAAAAAGAAGCAAAACCCACGGGTTGAGATAAGAACAGTTTAATAGAACAGAAAAGAAGAAACGAATAATGATAATGATAACACTAATAAAATGACAACAGCAATAATGAAAGGATTGGAATGTACAAATGATGCGCAGTGCAATTGCTCACCACCCGCCGACCGACACCCAGCTAGTCCCCGAGCGGCGATTCCCTGCCCCCACTTCCCAGTTCCTATACTGGATGGGACGTCACATGGTATGGAATACCCCGTTAGCCAGTTTGGGTCAGGTGCCCTGGCTGTGTCCTGTGCCAACTCCTTGTGCCCCTCCAGCTTTCTCGCTGGCTGGGCATGAGAAGCTGAAAAATCCTTGACATTAGTCTAAACACTACTAGCAACAACTCAAAACATCAGTGTTATCAACATTCTTCACATACTGAACTCAAAACATAGCACCGTACCAGCTACTAGGAAGACAGTTAACTCTATCCCAGCTGAAACTAGGACAGTATACTAAAAGGAGGAAATTATGCTCTCAGTTACACTTGCACACCTCCACATATATTTTTTGTTGTTGTTCTGTTAGTATTCAAATAAAACAACAATTTAAATATCATACATATAAGGCAAATCCAGACTGAATATAAAATCTAAAGGTAATATTTGGATATATTAATATTTCAGATAGATTATTTGATGGCAAAACTGGAGTAATCTGAAACTATTCTGCAATTTTGGATAGTCAGTGTAAAGAGTTCATGAAAGATATATAATGTAAGCAGATTTACAGGAAATAAGAAAGGAGTGGAACTCTTTCAGGATGGCAGTGATATCATATTCAGACTGCACAGTATGATATTAGTGTATAAGGAGTACTAGACGATTTAGTCTGAATTGTGAAGATCCATGTTAGTAAGGCAGACAAAGGACTGAGTGCAAGGGTAGTGGTGAATCTGAAACGTGGTGAATAGCATCACTGACTGGGCTTGCTCTGGGAGATAAGCTTAGGGAAAGCTGTTAGCTGTGTGTAATTTCCAAAGTAGAAAGGAGATAGATGCACATGGCTATGGATTGCACAGGTGGATAAATTATACAATATTATAGGTAGATAATGTTTTAATGACCTATTGAAGAAGCTAAAATCTGGTTCATTATTAGGCTTAGAGTGGATGATACAGATTTAAATGTGCATTTAGAAGCAGAAGAAAGTGAGATGGTGTGACAGGAGTGGGTGGAAACTTGACTTTAAAAAAAAGAGTAAAACATCTAAATTTTGGGGACTTAGCTAACTAGACTTCACGGAATTACTGGGATTCTAAATACATGGAAAGTATAAAAGAGTGAAGTAGCACTAGTTATGAAAGTAGTAGTGCTAACTTTAAGGTTGAGGACAGCAGAAACACCAGGACTGTGCAGAGATTCTTTGTTAACTGAATACTGGGCAGAGATACTTGAGCTTGCTCTCTGTGAATGGGAATGTCTGCACAGCATAGCTGGGAGATTATCAACCAAGTCTCAGTGGGAGTATAGCAACTATAGTACAATATACTGCTGTATCCAGGCTAATTAGCAATTATCCTTCAAGTAGCAGGTAAACTGTTCTTGGATGCTTTTATATTCAGTTGTAACTACTAATATATTTGTAAAGGGGGCTATTTAAGTTAATGTCTTATATTCCACAATTCTCTTTCAGAACCTGCAAAGCCAGAAGGACTTAAGTTCTTCAATGTTTCATCATATTCTTTTTCACTGTATTGGAGACTACCGTATGGACATGTAGACAGATTTCATGTGGATCTTATTCCTGATCATGGTTCTGTTGTTATCCTAGATCTTGGAGTTAGGGAGTATCAAGTATGTGTTTTTATTACATGACTTGCGTGGCCAGCTTTTCTTTATGCACTGTGCTCATGAGGAATTCAAGCTTGACTCCTTAGCTATTTAATGCAAATATGAATATGAAAGTATTAATGAAAAATTGGTGAGAGCAAATTTCAGCATCCAGAGTTTGGTAACTAACAACAGGTAGTGAATTTACTTTTTTTTTTTTTTTTTAAGTCTGCTGGAAGGATACAGCCAGTCGTCCAAGGGTTCATGAATAGTTTAACAAAGGAAGAGCAGAGCTATTGAGTAATACAGGCTCATTAATTGTGTACTTGCCAGGAAGATCTGTGCTTAAATCATTAATGCAGGCAACATTTCACTGCTAAGCCATCAAAAAGAAATAGGAGCACTTTTTGATTCTGCTGTCTGGAAAATATAATGATATTAACAGAAATAATGGTTATTCTGGTTGTTTTGCTTTTGTTTTTTATTGGAACTGCAAAGATACAGGTATTGTACATAAATGCTTGCTAAAAAGTTGTTATGTTTATTTCAAAAGATGGGCTATCTTAAGCATCAAAAACTTGTAAGTTTTTCAGGCTGCTTTTGTGTTTATTATTTCAAAAAGGAATTTTATAATGCTTCATATTTACTTTGATAATGATGATGATACAGAAAAACTTCATAGATACACTGATAGGTGATTCTGTGATAAAATTAATAGTTAATTTTGTTGTTCTTTAATATTGAATGTTATACGAATCTTATGGAGGGTAGTTAAATAAGATGGCAAAATACTGTACTGGAGCTAACAGATGTAAACTATAGTTTTATACTGTTGTATTTCTAAAAGCTTATTAACAGATCACTTTTAGTAATGCAATGCTTAAACTTTTGGGTTTGGGGTTTTTTTTTTCATTTTCATAATTCTTGGTGAAAGACTTAAATAAATCTATGTCCTATTTCAGGCTGATTTTTCTAATACTATTCCTGGAACAACGTACAATGTTACAGTTTCTTCAGTTTCTTCTTCACTCTACAGTTCACCTGCAAGTAGAACAGTGACAACAAATGTGACAAGTGAGTTAATAATGACTGATGAAATTTTGTTAATTTTTTTTAACTATGCTTTTTTGTATTTATTATGTGCACAGTAGTATCTGAGAAATGATAATCAGTTTTGAACATTCTTTTTTTTTTTGTTTTTCATCTTCTTTAACCATAAAAAAATACACTGAGGTGTTCTATGAGAGCATGAGAGTTTCTGTATCAGATATTTTTAAGAAGCAGCCCTGGGTAGGAGTTGTAATTGTATTCATCCATTAGCTTGGCTATTTAAAAAAAAAAAAAGAGAGAAGGAAAAAAAACCATGAAGGAGAACAATTTATAAGCTTTTGAAAATATCCATGTCCCATTTTATATGTATAGTGGTAGACTTCGGAGACATTTCAAAAAAATGTAGCCATATCAGACATGTTTTGTAAGAGAGTGCAGTTTGGTTTTGATTGGTTTTAGGGAAAGGAACTGAAATTAAGCATGCTAGAATGTCTCAAATATTAAATTGGCATTAAACTCTGTTTTGTCCATGAAGATCTTGAGCATTACATTTTTTACATTCTTACAGAAGAATGTTCCTGGTGTTCCAAAATTTATTTAATTGTTTTTGTAACAGGACTCTAGCCAGGAAGAAAGCTTTTTATTCAACAGTACGTTAGTTTTCAGTAGTTTTACTGTTTTATGCTGGCAGATGATTTAATTTCTTTATAGAAGCTGTGAAGGTGTCTCCATTATCTGGAAACTTAATTAAAAGCTGTTTTATATGTGTGTGTTTGTGTGTGTGTGTATACATTTATATAAAAAAAAAAAAAATTTTTTTTTGTTTGTTTTTTGTTGTTGTTGTTTAGATCCTGGGCCTCCTGCGTTCCTCGCAGGTGAAAGAGTGGGCTCTGCTGGGATTCTGCTGTCATGGAATACGCCGCTGCATCCAAATGGGAGAATTCTCTCCTATATTGTTAAATATAAAGAGGTCTGCCCATGGATGCAAACAGCTTATACACAGGTCACAACAAAGCCAGATAGTTTGGAAGTTCTTCTTACCAGTCTTAACCCTGGAACAACTTATGAAATTATGGTAAAAGCTTCATGAATGCCTTTTAGTATTTTGAATTCTGAATTATTGTAAATTGTGTGAGTTTATGGTAGCTCCATATAGTGTTTTCTGAAGGACCTTGCTAATTACTGTTGCCATATAACAAAATATATTAGCCAGGTATATGTTTACAGTAGTCATTTTTAAATCTACTTTAAATAATTTCCAGCCAAAATTGTACTAAAATGTAGTTTCTTCTATTGATATTCTTATTGACATATGGCATTTGTTGTAAAAAGTAAAAAGCAAAGGGTAGAATTTTCAAGAATATCTAAACCCTTCTTCATCTGCGTTGAGATTTAATCTTTCAAATCACTGGTGCCCTTTGGATATTACACATAGATTTCTAAATCATCTCAGCCAGATCCAGAAAAGCATGTAGGTACATACTTCTTTCTTTGATTTTAAACTTAATTAGTTTAAGAAGGAGTTTTCCTGCCTGAATATCTGTTTAGATGTAGCCTGTAAACACCTTAGCCTGGTTTCCCTAAGGCTGGGAGTTTTAGTTGGTGTTATCTCCTGAAATAAAAAAGTCATACTTTTCCATTCCCTTTCCATAGATTTTATTGCCTAGATATTCACAGTGAATATCTACTGCCAAAATCAGTACATGTATTTTCATGACTTCTCTATGTGGAATTTGTTTACATTGAGATTAGGCACTCCTGATCAGAGTGGACAGAAATAAACTGCTGTCCTCTTGGCAATATCTGCTAAGCAGTTCTTCGCCTGTCTTACTCTTTCATAAGAACCTTGGAGACGTGCTTCTTTTCAGTATCAAGAATGAAATGAAATTATGTGTTTGATTTGCTTCTTTCCATATCATGTATGTTCCTATAGCGCAAAGCTATAAAAAAATATTGAAGTTGACCAGACTAGGAATAGGACTGTGCAGTGATTCTTTGTAAAGGTGGTATGTGTGTAACAAAGTATGTGTGTAAGAAAGTAAAAATATAGTTATGTCTGCCATTGGGGGAAAGTTGCTCACTGTGAATCTAGTCATGATGACCATACTGATAAAAGCCAGTATATCCACAGCTGGAGAAATGTTTATCCTTTGATCTCCTGCTGCCAGTCATCTGTTTAAAAAAAACCAAAACAACAAAAAAACACAAAAAAAGTTCAGCTACTGTTTGAGAAAAGTATTATCACTTAGACTCTAAGCAGATTAATCTCCTCAGACAAAAGTTATTAAGATAATTCAATTTGCAATTCTAAGTACCTCAGTAGCACTTGTGTGGGGTTCAATATTAAAGGTTTTGCAAATTCCATTCTTTGCTCCATACATGAATCTTCCCTGGGAAAACTCTGGGACATTTTAAATCGTTTGTTTTAGCAATAATTTGCCCTTTGTTTATATATATGAGAGGCAATCCTTCCCATTGATGGTGCCTGAAACATTGATCTTAGAGCAGAATTTGACTCAGAAAAGCGACTTGTGACCCAACAACCTCTGTCTAGCAGGGACCACATGGCTTTTCTCATGAGTGAATAAAAGTCTGTTGGCAAGCTAAGGGTTGTTACGTTACCTACTGCTTTGGTGGGCGCCCTGACCGCATGACCCATGAGCAACCTCACGGATTCAATAACGACTCAGGTGGAAACACTTTTTCTACCTCACAGATGTGACCAAAAAGAAACATTACATGTTTTCCTTCTCTTGAGCAATTTCTTGTGGTTCTTTGGTTAATTTTTGGAGTCTGTTGTGTCATTTAAAAGTAGCTCTTGATTTTTGCATGGGTGAACATTCTTTATTGTTTCAGGGTACCTGGCTTGGTCCTGTTGTGAAATTCTTTCTGGTAAATAATGTGACAGTACAGTTCAACAAAGCTTATAAGCTTTGAATATGGGTTTCCAATCTGTTTGTAACAGCCCAGTCTTAATTTCTTTACATCTAATGAAAAAAACATTTTTAAAGAAATAGCAGTTAGAAGTGATAATTTGTTAACTGTTGGAGAGCTATGGACAATTTTGAACATCTGATCATTGATAAGTTTATAAAAATATGCACTCAAGACTTTTTTCTAAACTTACATAATAGCGGCAACATACTTCAAAGCATAAAAATTAATAGTCCTTCCAAATGTGAATTGCAGCTACTTGAACTTTGGATAGCACTTTGTTATCTGCATAGTAAACTTGTCCTTTTTAAGTGTTTGCAAGATTTTTTCTCTAATGGCTCTTTGTGGCAGTGATCTCTAGAAGCTAACAGTACATTGTGTAAGCATTTAATTCTGATTTCTCTTCAAAGCTAATTGGTGTGTGTAGATGACACCTTTACCATGCAAATTTTTGCATACTTATGTCACAGTGACTTTGAGTTCTCTTGAAACTACACATATGAAATAGGAGTTTCCATGTCTGTCTTAATGCTGGTTTTCCTTTCTGGACTCTTTCTACAATACCTACTTTGAGTTGAGATAACAAAAAATGAGGTTAGGACATACCTTTAGGTTTATATAATGTAATTTTAATACTGTCAGAATTTTCTGATTGCCCGTCAACCCCCTGAAGATCTCCAGGTAATTTCCTCAGCTGTTGCAATTACTGTAGAATTCATCAATGCTTAAAGATGTTTCAGGTCGTTCTCTCTGTGACACAGAAGTAGGTAGGACTGGCTGGAGTCATGAGGTGTGCATGCATGGGGAGAGGGTGTTTGTATGGCTTAGGAAGGAGCTGGCCAGTGATACAGGTTCTCCTTCAACAAGAAGAGCATGCACTGCTTTGGGAAGTGGTTGTAGGCATATATGTCCCTTTACATCCTAGGTTAAGTCTTCCATGTTACCTCATATTTCTTTGCTGTAGTTTGTCTGCCGTAGCTTAATGCTTTTGTTGAAACAGCTATACAGTCTTCTGAAAGACGCACAGTTTATTCCTGAGAAGTGATTAGAATAGTTTTTCTTCTGACCTCCTGGCTCCTTCCACTTTCTTTGCCCTTCATTATCCCCTGCATGCTGTCGCCACTTCTACTATGATCCACACGTAGTTTTGCACATCTGCCCCTTCTCACCCCACTTTCCCCACAGTCTGCACTGTCAGCTCCGTCAGCACCACTGCCATAACTTTGTTACCTGACACTGGCAGGAGGGAATGATTCTGCCAACTTTAACCTTGCTGAAGAGATTTTCACTTCGCTGCTTCTTTCACACATCTCTTACCACCACTGCTGGAATTTTGCTCATGTTTTTCCTTTTGTTGTCTCTGTCACTTTTTTTCAAAATAAGGAGTCAGACTTCATTCCTCTTTCTTTGTAAGTATTGCATGCCATAGCCCATCACTGATTTGAATTGTCAGTAAGTCGTATATTACAGAGCAAATAGCATTGTTGTTGTGTTTATCTCCATAAATTCTACCAAAGTCTCAATGTACTGCCCTTCTGCAGGAAGACTCTGCTATGATTGTGAGCAATGAAGGACATCCACCACAATGTGTATCCACAGTTTCCTGAGCTGTTTTCTTTCTGCCAAAAGACATGCTTTCCTTGGGTTTCTGCTCTGAGGGAGGTTGACCTGCTCTTGCTATCCTTCAGGAGTTCAAGAAATAAAAGAGAACCTATTTTCCCTTTTACTCTTTTAAGTTATAGTACGAGTAAAATAGGAATGGGGAAGCTGGTTTAAGTGAGTTGTGGTAAGGAAAAGGAATGTTACTGATGTTATTCCTGCTGTTGACTTTAGCATAAAACAGGGACTCGGCACTTTTGAAGTGTGGATATTCACATGTGGTTTTCTCAATTTGTTACACAGTTTCATAATTTTTCCATTTTATTTTTTCACATTTAAATGTTGAGTATAAATTAAACAATACAGCTATAAAGGCATGTTCATTTGTATATATATAGTTTAAAGCTAGAAGGTGAATCCCTGTGTATCCTTAAGATTTTCACACACCCTGAAACTATATATCCTATAGATTCTCCAATGTGGCTTTTTTTTTTTCCTGTAGGTTGCTGCTGAGAACAGTGCTGGTGTTGGAGTATTTAGCGATCCTTTTCTTTTTCAGACTGCAGAAAGTGGTAATTTTAATAAAGTTGCTAATTATTTTAATTAAAGCTGCTCTAATTTGTTCAAATAAAGTATCCATGGCACATTTTATACTTGAACAAATTCTGATGCATTTAGAATAAAATCCTAATTCTTTTCTTAGTCTTTCACTCAGTGGAAAAGGTGCAATTTGTCCTATTTGCTAGTAACAGCATTTAGAGTGTGCACACATGGGGGTTTCTTATATGCAAAGTCTTTCTGTTGGGGTTTTCCTATGCCAGTTTCTAGGTAGGCTGCTTCCAGAAAGCAAGGTCACAGGAGAGCAGAGCTACCTATCAAGTGGACCCATCTGCTGTTGCTTGCAGCAGTCCTAGGAGACAGACTTTGTTGTGGGATCAGCTCTGGCATTGCCTACTTATGTCAAGCCATATTTGTTTAGTGCTGGAGTCAAGTGCCTTTTCTAAGAAGCCCAGCACAGAATGTATTTTACTAAGTTTTTACTTCTTAATTCTGAAGTAAAAAAAATTTAAAAATAGTACATGGCTGAAATGAAAATTTGACTTGATGGTTTTGAAGATTAAAAAATTGTAAGTATATAGTCTGAATTTGCGTAATCTTTATTAATTTGGTGTTTGCAGTCTTGCTTGTGCTCCAGGAGCAGTTGTGCCTTGGCTGAAGAGCTGGCACCAGACCAGTTACGCTAGGGTGATCCAGTCTCAGTGGAATATAGAATTTGTGCTGTTGTGGCGGTGACTGTCCCTCTGTGTTTAGGAATCCTGGTTGGTTTCTGTAGCTGTGCAAACTGCAGAGTGCCACATCTCAGTTGATGGCAGGAAATCATCACTCTGCATGAGATTTCTGAGATAATGCAATGACTCATGAAACCAAATATAAGAAGGACTAGTAGACTTGCCAGGTGGAGCTATGCAAAATCATTATTCTTCGCTATTCTTTCTACATTATTGCTGGTAGAAAACCATATTTCCATGAGCTTTATTTACTCATGTTTGACAGAGGACAACACTAGCATTCCTCCATATGAGAACATTAGCTTTTTACTTTTTGATGCATTTCTGCTTACATTTTTATTAAAGCTAAAATCCCTTATTATAAATGTAATTGGAAGGTTTCTTCAAATTCTAGGTGAGAGTTAATGTGTCGCTGATAGTACATTTATACTTTTACCTTCTCAACTTTTTTTTTTTTTTTTAACTCTTGCTTGGATGGTTAAAGAAAGCCCAACATCTTGATCAACATGAAGAGCTGCAGTTTAAAGCAGGAAAGTTAGCCAGAATATATAATTATTTAAATATAAAGGCCGTAGTCTGGGAGGAGGGGGAAGGAGGTGAAAGATCTGCAAAAGATTCAGCAGGGCCTAAGCAAAAACTAAATAAGAGGCTTGGAGGAGCTGTCTCAATTCACCTGTGGAAGTTCTGTAATTGTGGACAGTTGTATATTTTTAAGGCAGCATAACCCTTTTCTCCTTAGTACTAAGGCTAGCTATTGCAGGAACCTGCTGCTGACCGTGCCGTGCAGACAGGACTAAGAGAAAGCCACAGTGCTCTACTTCACAGGAAAGTTCAGATAGCATGTAAAGTCTCGTTTAGATGCTGCATCCCATTCCTTTGTGCTGTGATTAATACACATGCTCTGACAAAAGGCCCTGGAAACTGTCACTGATACAAACACTATTTCTGCAGTAATAGTGAATATTCAAATTAAACTGAGCTATTTAAAGCTACCAAAAATCTATATCCAACTGAAAAGATGACACAGGTAAAGTGAAATAAAACACCCAGTGCCATCATATGCCATTAAACAAACAAAAATAGGCAAAAATTTGCTACTTCTGTCACAGTAGATGTGTTGCTTCTAGGAAGAATATTTTTAAGTTGACCAAACCAATTACTATATTACTATGAGACTGAAATAATCATGTTTCTCACTTAAACTAGATTGGAAGACAGCTGGTTGCATATCAGCTACTTTACATGTGTTTGTGAATGGTTGTTATTTATTTGCTTCAGAGTTTGGAAGCTAGAAATGACATTACAAAAAAGAAATGGGTATTTGTTTTTTCCAGTGCTGAGAAGAAAAGTATGTCTCACTGCTTTTGTTTGTTTTGTTTTCAAGCTCCAGGTAAAGTAGTGAATCTCACAGTTGAAGCCTTAAATTATTCAGCTGTAAATCTGATCTGGTTTCTCCCTCGGCAACCAAACGGAAAGATAACTAGTTTCAAGATTAGTGTGAAACATGCAAGAACTGGAATTGTAGTGAAAGATGTCTTGGTTAAAGTAGAGGACCTTCTGTCTGGGAGGTTACCAAAATGTAATGTAAGTGCTATAAATCTTTTAAATTAGAAATAGACTCAAGCCACAGAATATAATTTTACATTTTAATTTTGAGGCATAAAAAATTTGGAGGCTTGCTTTTCAGAACAATCCCAAATACTTTACAAACTTAGGCTCAAGGCAGGATATAATGGTTGAAGAAAACCCTTTCTGTTCAAAATAGTTTAAATGGAATGCTTTTCCTTGAAAAGCTCAGTTTAATCAAAGTAAAAGTGTTAAAGGTCCAATTTGGCATCCTTTTAACAGAAAATAATGAAATAGATAATTTTGAGGTTTTTTTTCAGCATTCAATTTTTTAATTTTTGTTTTATACAGCAGTGAAGTAGAAAAAGCAAGAATTGGTGGGATTTTTTGATCAGTGCAGACATATAGTAATGTTAATATATTAATTTTATATGCAGTATGATAATGCTTTTGATACTTTAAATGTGTGCTTTATTCTGTGTATCACATTTCAACATTATTTAAGTACTTTTAATATAAAATTAAAAAGACCCATGATTAGCAGTGATTTTTAAAAAAACATTTCTAGTCTGAGTTGTTCTTAAAATAAGCATTCATTGAAAAGTTTCTGAATTTTGACTATTCATTGGATTCAGACCTGTAACCAATGTATACCTTTCAGAATTTCTTGAAGAAGATTCTCTTTTCTAGTATTTATTCTCCTTTTCCTCTGTATTCTGAGCAGAGTATTGTGATTACTCAGATGTCAAGTTGCCTAACTTTTTTTTCCTTTTTTTTTTTTTTTTTTTCCAGGATGCTAGGCTTAGTACTTTAATGAAAAGTGCAGTTTTAAATGACAAAAATTATCAGAACTTTGGTTTCAGATTTTATTTAGAAGATCATCTTAGGCATTGTGAAGGTTCCCAACATCAGGCTGATTTAATTCAGCACTGACACCTACTGAATCATAAGCATTGGTTATGCTAATGTCTAGCACTTTTTCAGAGGTCTCTCCTGACAGTATGGATTAGGAAGCTCCTGTCTGGTCTTATCCATGATATATGGATATATGTATGCTGTATATGTATATACACATATTTACATATAACAGATACGTGATGTAGAAGGACCTCACTAGGGAACTTTTTTTTTAAAGAGAGACTGAACGCTGAAAATGGAATCTGGGAATAATTAAATGAATCCTAGAGAGTTGCTTCTGTTCAGTCAGATTTGAGATCTTTTGGGATAAGGCAGGAAGCTATAATACTGTCACTAATAGGATGTACTAGCAATGTCAACTAATAACCTAACTTTGGAGATTGAAGTATAAAAAGGAGAACCATTTTAGGGTAATTGTATTTCAAAGGTGGTCTGCCTTTTTTTATCTACATATGTTTACAATTATAGGTTATAGATGCAGCTTATCATGTTTCATATTTTGTCTTTATAGGATAACAGTGAATCATTTTTGTGGAGTACTACCACTCCTTCAACTACTTTTGGCAAGTCCACAATTCCTTCGCGGACTACAGTTACACCAAGTACAGAGGCACCGAGTCAAATGAGCTCTGTTTGGAATGAACCAATTAGTTTTGTTATAACTAACCTCAGGCCATATACCACCTATCTTTTTGAAGTCTCTGCAGTTACCACCGAAGCAGGCTACATTGACAGTGCAATTGTCCGGACACCAGAATCAGGTATATACTGCTTTCAAATGAAAATAAAGTTCTCAGATTTATATGAAAACTTCAAAATATCAGTTTGAAGTTAATGTTGCAAGATACTTCAGTCTAAATCTGTCTTGATCTGTATCATGCTCTTGTATTTACATGGTTACTTTTATTTTACCTGATCGAATCAACTGAAAGTGTATATAACTATTGATGTATCTGATAATGTACAGTGAGCTGGAGTTCAGTTATTATTAAAAGTCAAAGATACCAAAGTATGCTCAGGACAGATCAAATTTTATGAAAAACTGAGTATAATTTAAGAACTGCAATTAATGGCACAATGGAAGGAGAATTAAAGATAGAGGTGAAGGAAAAAGGCGTCAGGCATAGCGTTCAAAAAGTATGTGTATTGTGTACATAGCAATGCACTTAAAGCTTCTTTGCTTTTGTGGAAACATAAGCAGTATAAAGAAAACTCCTGTCCCATGGTTCCTCAGTCTGGACCTATTGCAGAAAGTTTTTCAGTGCTGAAGAAATCTTTAAACACTAGGAAAGTTGATTTTGGATTACCTGCAATGCACTGAGAAGTTAGAATTGGAAATGAAGGTTGTCCAGGAGCAGGAGTTTTATAATGACTTAGGTAGTGGGCAACATTATTAATAGAGCCATAGCAAAAAGGTGTTCTAGAGGAATGTTATTCTGGCTTTCCATTTGCTAGTACATCATTCCTTTGCCTGACAAAGTTTGATGTTACTGGGTTCCCCTTTCATACATCCAGAATTCATAGCAGTGTTCAGATGAAAAGAAATTTAATTCCTTCCTAGCACTGTTCATTTGAATTGCTTTGCTAGAATTTAAATATCCTTAGTTTGCTGTTCTGTCTAGGGTTAATGAAGTTTTGGGTAGTGTCTGTTCTAATGATCTCAGGGCTGATTTCCAGTTTATTTTTCACCCTGTTAACATCCTAGGATAGGTACACTGGTAGTAAGAAAACCCTGGAAAGTGATGAAAAGCTTATGCAATGGGGTTTAGTTCTGCCAAATACATAGAAAGATGTCAGCTGTTTGAAAGATGAGATCTTCAGTCCTTGCGTACCAGGTGCCCGTACAGCCAGGGTTGACCTATTAAAGCATGGTCTGGGAAAAGGGAGGTTGGCTTACTGGTCGGTGTGGGTGGAGGTGTGGTGTGCACAGGGCCACAGGCACAGTCAGCACTCATGGCCCAAGCCTCACTAAGTCCTTCCTCTTAGCAGCACACTGGTACGCCCAAGCTTCTGGATCCACCTCTATTAGATCTTCACCTTATGAGCATTCAGGTGTTTGTTAAAGTGTTCCCCTGAGTCCTGCATGCCTGTGTGCCAAGGACTCTGTCTGGAGGCTGGCTGTAGAGTTGGTTGGTGATTGTTAGGAAGGCATTACAGGTTGATAGACATTTTGCCTCATTATTTTTATTTTCTTACCTTTCATTTGCTTCAGTGGAAAAGCTGTTTCTACGTGCTAAAGTTCGTATTTATCCGTATAGCCTATATAGTAAAATCATGATTTAGGTGTGTTGCTTTGCAATTATTCTAACAGGTTCACCTTCTAGTATCAAGCACCATCATCCAGTCTCTGTAATTACTGAAATCCACTTCCCTTCTCAAAATGTCTTGGTTCTTACAAGAATCTCTTTAGCGTCACACTAGCTACCCCCTCCAAGTTACGAGTTTCTCATATGGCCAAATCCTCCACTGGAGTGTCTGAGATGAGGCTTGAGGAGAGGAATTGATGGATTATAGTTTGTCATAGCAGTTGGGAGGATGGAGAGTGCATTTATTTCAAATATCACTTTCCTGCTCACACAAGAGCATGACACAGAGTTGTCGTCATGCCCATTTCACCAGAGATGAAGGTGATATATGTCACTACTGTACAGCTCATTGATGTTCCATTTTAAAATGCTAAAAATTATTTCTGTCCCCTCCAACCAGAATTTTCTGAGCCGTCCTGAAGCTCTCCTGTGTTGCTGACAAAGATGATATTTTTCTTTATTTGATTTTTGAAAAAGAGGCTACTTCTTTAAAGTATTTTAAAATTTTCATTATAAATATTTTTTGAAAACTCAGCATGCAAATATTTTCTTTGTTCAGGTAGCTGTCAAGAGGATACTTCTACAAAGAGAAAAAGATTTAAACCTTGGGAAAAAAAAAGTGGACTCTTAAGATGATACTTCAGAATTATGTGCAATTGTAGCTGATGCAATTTGCATACTAAGAATGATTAAGTAGTCACTACTGACCAATCTATAGCATATCTTTTAGGAATGACAGGATTTTTTATTTATTTCATTTGTACATTAGTTTTTACAAAAGACGATAGTACTTTTAAAAAGTAGTATGTTAGTTAAATTGCATATTTGTTTATAGGATCAGTCTATATCTCCATATTGGCATAAATCTCACACATGACATATCGAGACCTGATTTTTGTAGAAATTTATATCAAGCAGTTCCCATAAGTTTACTTGCATATGCAGCATTTTTGAAAATCAAGTTTGTTTTTACTCTATATGGATGTAAAAAATTCCACCTCCTTTAGTTGTCTTTGGATTCAGATTTTAATCTCAGTAGTAATCTCTCATTAACTTATCAATGCAGTAAGGTATGCTTTGGAAAGGACTCAGATTCCATAATCACTTGAGTATTGGATTCATTTAATTTATGTGAATCGTTTCAGGAAAATAGAATGTTACTCAAGTATGCAATGTTTTTGCAAGCTTAGTTGGTTCCAGGTTTACCTTTTTGGATAGTAATGTGTATCATTAGTGCTGTCAGAAATCTTTAAGATGAAGTGTTGTCTATATGAACAAAGAATCTGTTCAAGAAAAAAACCCACACCCGATGTGAGCTCTGTATTGCTGAGCATCACAATCATATTTGAGCATTTTCTGTATGTAATCTATATCATGATCAAGTCCATGCTGAACTTGGTAGAATCCCTGCCACCCATGTCTTTTAAGGATTATTTGCATGCTACCAGCTCTCTTGATACCTTAAAAAAGAAATGAAATAAATATGTCATTTTAATGAGAAGTGCTTTTAATGTAGCTTCCCCTCAGAATATTTAATGTTTATGTTTAAAATGAATTGTCTGTTATGTGGTTCTTGGAAATCCTAATATAAATTATTTTATGTTCAAAGACTTTTTCCAATATTGTTTAAGTTCCAGAAGATCCACCACAAAATTTTGCCAAGAGCAACATTACAGCAAAGTCTTTCTCAGTGATGTGGGACCCACCAACCATAGCAACAGGAAAGTTTAGTTACAGAGTTGAGCTGTATGGACCATCTGGTAAGTCTGAATTGATGTTTCTATTTCTTTTTTTTTTTTTTTTTTTTTTTGTGATTATTTCCTTACACTTGCATTCTTAGTGTCCCTGCCAATCAAGAATGAATATTTGAAAGCAGTTCTATGTATCCTTATTACTATTAGACTTTTAAATATTTTTTAGATTACTTTTAAGGGAAAGTCTGTCCATCATGAGGAAGAATGCGCAATTAAATTCATATTAGATATTCTTAAGAGTAGAAGAAACCAACTTTCCTCACTCTTTCAGAGAGATGACAAGCTAGGCTTGCAGCTGAATTAGGGTGCTTATATATCTAAATCATTCTCTGTTTTTTTACTCTTTTCTCTTTCTGTTAAAGATTTCTGGATGATTTTCATTCCTGTGTAGTATGCAATCAACTGTATGAGTCTGTTTTGATGTTTTTGTGATTCTTTTAACTCAGACATGTATATATAAAGACATTATATAGCTGCCTGTAGTTAAGTAAAAAGTTAATGAGCTGCGTACTAATGTTTTTATGGGACCACACAGGAAAAGCAATAGAAATTAGTTTATAAACAAAATCCCTTCCTCTTGAAACCCGTACCTTCTTGAGGTGGCTTGTTTGTTTGTTTGTTTGTTTGTTTGTTTTTTCCCCAGACATTCAGTATTATTTCCAATGAAGTTGATGCCAAATGAGATTTTTCACAAAAAAATTTGTCTTTTCATCATCCATCATCCTGGAAAGTAGCTGTGGACTGTTTTTATTTTTGAGCTAGAATCTCTTTATTTTTCATTCCAGGTCATATTCTGGAAAACAGCACAAAAGATCATAAGTTTGTATTTAGTAACCTTGTGCCGTTTACAACATATGACGTGTACGTCGGTGCTGAGACAAGTGCTGGGGTGGGGCCAAAGACTAACCTTACAGTTTTCACTCCTGCAGATGGTAAGTAAGCATAGAGAAGTGAAATAAATGGGCTGTACATGGTAACTGGTTTCAGTTTTCCCTGCAGAGCCTTTTAGGTACTTTGCAAAATAAATAATGGGTGTGTTTTGAGAGTGTTGAAAGAGAGCGATAAAAAGCTAATGAAAGAAATTAGCTGAAAAATTATTATGTCGATTTATTTCTCCATTTTTGTCGAGTTCCTACACTGTCACTAAATTTACTTGCTATCAGAAGCCTTCATAGATTGTGAAAGAAACATGGTTTCTGCCTGAATGAAAGTAGTATTTTTAGATACGGTAATTAAGTTGCAGGTCCTGCCCTTACCCGTTAGATGGCAGCAAGTGGAAAAGAAAGAACAGCGCAGGATTCCCCACGGCTAGTTTGTTCAGCCCCAATGTTTCTTATTAAACCTCGTTTGACTAATTTTCACCAAATCTAACGCCCCATACCAGTCTCTAATGGAGCCACCTTTACCAGAGTCCATAGCTCTGAGGCAGACCCAACATCGAGATCTTGTCCTGGGCCAGTCAAGTGGTTGGTTCTGCCCCTGAGGCATCTACCCTGTCGTTTGGGAGTTTTGGCTCCCCGTAGTTGACTCACCAGGTGAGAGTCCTTTGCTATATAGAAATGCGGTTTTATCTTGCATGTGTGTGAGATTGTGCAGGATTATTGGTCTGCATCTGAGGATGCAACCAGAAAAAATTGAGAATCGGTGTGTAATAGGCAGGCAGTTTCAAGATGGTTATTTGTGTTACATTTATGCCACACAGCACAGATTTATAAAATATCTTAATCAGTGATTGCTGCAATGCTTGCCATCAAGGTGTAACAGCAGGAGGAACACCTATCCTTATTTATCATGTTCTTTCCTGGAGTATCTGCTTTTGTGCTCTCAGAGACAATTTCCAGAGATGGCCTGCCTCAGTGCAGTCATGCTCACCTCTTGTCTAAACTCACTGTCAGAAGCCAAAGGGGATTTCGGTGGTTTGGGTTTGGTTTTTTTTCTGAGAGTGACATAGAATGTCGCATTTTAATGTCAAATCTACAAATCTTCATTATGCAAGTAATTTCAAGTTTGTCTTTTTCTAAGGTATATTAGGACACAATTATTTTTCATATAAAATCTGAATATCATTCTACTGAATATAAATGTATCTGATCTCTGGCAGTCCTGCATAAAGTACAGTATCATTATTACTGCATAGTTAAAGAAGAAATCGAACCAAAACCTGTTATAAAAGGGAAATGAACAAGACGTATCACATTCATTATTTTGCTTTCAGCTTTTTACTTCATTCTTGTATGTTTTAGATGAATTGAGAATTAAGCTTTCATTTTCAATATACTTAAGCAAAGGTCTGCTTGCTTCCAGTCACTGACTTCAGTGGAACTATCCTGATTTACATCATCTTAGGATCTGACCATATTCATACATATGTCATATATATCAAAAAGCTGTGTGCATATTTTTAGAACTGTAACTTTTTTGCTAAGAAAACATGTGAAGTAACTCTGTACCTGCACAGGAGCAACTCAAAAGATAAGGTTGTGAACTTTGATTAAATGCCTATTGTACTTTGCACACAGTGCTGAAAAAGCTTGTAATAATTACAGATGTTTAATTAAAACAAGTTTCTTCTTGAATATTTAGTCCCAGGTGCTGTATCAGATTTACATCTGGCAGAAGTGGAAGCCACATGTATAAAAATTGTTTGGAGGAAGCCACGACAACCAAATGGAATCATTACCCAGTACAGAGTTAAAGTACATGTGCAGGAAACAGAGGTGACTCTGGAAAACACTATTCTTGAAGGAAAAAATAAGGTATTCAGTTTTTTTTTAATATGTATTTCTTTGCTAGATTAAATTTGCTTCTCTGCCTTATCTGATAGGTAGGGAATATGGAATTAGCCACCACAGATGACATGTCAAAGCTTTTAAAAGCCACCTTCCTCACCCCACCCTCTTTCTCTGGCTGGGTTTTAAAGAGATTCCAATAATGCTGTTTCCACAACATGAGAACAATAAATAATTCTGGCAGAATGATCCAGACTGTCTTAGCTACTGAAGGCAGGAAGCTGTAGCCCACAGTCTTATCCTTTCTAGCCCTTGAGGTCTTTGGAGCATAGGGTGACCTAACAATAAGAGTACAGATTTAGGTGCACTCAGGCAAACTCCTAGAAGATATGGGTATGAATCCTACAGAGAAGTGAATTCAACAGAAGTCTCCCAAGGCTCGTTAAGTTATACTTTCTGCTCCCATTTGTATCCTTGAATTTGCATGTCTGATACTACATGCTGAACTCCATGCTATGGTTGTATACTAAGGATATCTGTGCACATCTACCGGATCAAATCTTTTACAGGTCTTACGCTGTCAGTCAGTCTAGCTTCTGGATTTTGGGTGGTGATATGCTCTACATGCATAGGTGGGGCAGCTCTGAGCATGCAGCACAGAACTGTAGAGCCCTAGCAAACATTCAGCTCAGGATTGAGTGCTTTCTGAGGTAGGGCTTTTTGGTCTGAATTTTGAACATAGGTGCCAAAAGTTTGCATAATAACTTTTTTTAGACAATGATGTCTTTCTCTGATCTGACACAGAATCTAAGTTTTTGATGTAGAGCTCAATGAAGGAATTTGCTTTCAAGTTGAATGGTATACATTAAATAGAGCCCTGGAGCCAAACATTAAATAAGGAGTATAGGAAAAAAAAAAGAGGATAAGGATTCATTCATTAAAACAGGCAAGCTTCCTTGGAAAATGAAAGTATATAACTATAATTAAAGATTGTATCGTAGTACAGACACAGAAGAAATGAACATTGTCTGCACAAACATGTTTTAATGATGGGATTTCCTAATTTTTGAGTTCTTAGTGTAGCATCATTGCTGCTTTATTATAGTTCATTGAATGTAATTTTATAATTAAAAACTAAACCAAATCATAATAAACATTACTTTATTTAGAACCCCATGACCCAAGCTTAGACCATCTACAGGATTTGAACTGGCAGATCCACAGCACTAACGGTAGTCAATAACTAGTAGCAATAAAAAACTGTTGTCTTATATGTGGAAAAGCCTCAGAAGCAAAAAGTATTTCCACGTGGGTTACTATTTTGCTATGAAATGTTGGTGAGGAGGAGGCATGTATAGCTTTTACCTGTTGGTACTTAGGTGAGATTGATGCTGTATCTCTGCCTGTGCTTAATCCCCCCTAGTTGAAGCAGTTAAAAAGCTGCTTTGCCCTCTCTCCACCCAGAGTCTGTAGGGAGAGACCTAATGTGTATTAGTTACATCACTGTAAAAGCATCTCTTTCTGGCAGTGAAGTGGGCCATATGTGTGAGTGGGGAGTGTTCACAGATGACAGCAGAACAATTTAAAGACACTAGAGTCCTGGATTCGGTCCCAGATTCTGAAGGGGCATAATGCTCTAGTGCTTACACACTATTTTGTACCTATGCTCTAGCCTCTCTGTCTTTTCTCTTCTGCTTTTGTTGTTCCTCTCTTTGTAGTTCTTGCTCCCCTTACATCTACTGCCAGCCCTTTCCAACATTTGTCTTTTGCCCCTTCTGTCCTATGGACCTCTGTATCACTTATCTCCCTTTCACTCTCCCTTTTCACATATATACTCCCTTATTTTCCCTCTCCCCTTTATTTCATTAGCTTCTGTTTTTCTCTTTCTCCCCTTATTCCCTCTCAGTGATCTAGTCAACATGTTATTCCTCTTCTTCAGGGCCTAGTAGGGGTATCTGAAGCCCTCTTGTTTTCAGTGCCTGCAACCCCATTTCAGAACATGCTTAGTATAAATGGAATCTCCCAGGCTCAAACATATGTCTATTCAATGTAACTCCAAGGATATAGCATTAAAGTTAAAGGCCTTGCTCTAAAATTGCCACTTTACTATAAAAAACATATTTTAAGAAATTAAAAAAAAGAATGTGGTGTTTAAAAAATAAAAATTAATAAAGGGTTGCAGGTTACTGGCAGCTGAGCTTTTTCATGAGAAATATTGTATTGTGCAAAGTTAATTATTGTTGTAATGAAAGATAATGTTTGTATGCCAACATTTATATAGTGTGTGTGTAGATATATGTGCACAAATATACAAACACTATTTCTATATTATATATGAATTTAATTAAATAATTTAGTGATGACGAGGTTTGTGATTTATTTTTACATTTCTGATTTTTAGTATTTGATTGATTCTTTGGAACCATATATGATAAATGAAAACATCAAACCTTCTCCCACTTGGAATTCAGTGGAAACAGCCAATGAATTATATGAAGGTTCAGCTGAAATGTTTTCCAGCATTCAGACAGCTTCCCCAGTAATATTTACAAGTGTATCTGGTGATGATTTACCTGCTATAAATGGAGCTGCAAAATTGCATTCTGCTTTGGGTAAGATATTTTAGGGTATTTATCTACTTGCTCCTTTGTTCTGAAGGACCCCCATCACTGTCCCAGATATGATCTTTAGCACATGGTTCAAGCAAATTATGAATGGGTCATTTGCTGGAGTCGGATTTTTTTACTACCAAATAACCTTCTGAAGCAAATGGGAATGCCACACAGGCAGGAACTAGCCCCTTGTCACCCAGCTGACCTTCTTCCTAGTGAAAGGAGCACCAGAAAGCCATCAGCCAAGCTGCATAGACAATCAGTTATTACAGTTGCCAAAGCAGGTGTGATTGTCAGGGATTAACATATCTCCAAGCCCTTCAGAGACCTTGATTTCTCTAAGCCTTTTGACTAATAGGTTTTCAAATGTCAGTGAAGGTAAATAGGTCAAAAAGTTACAAATTTGCTATATGGGTGACAAACAGGTGGAGATGACCCCATGACATGGTGATGTCATTAGTGTGTACACTTGTTCTGTATTATCAATGGACCAGTGTTTCTTTACCAAGTATGGATATTTACAAATCATTAAGCAGGCCTCAGTTGACAGGCAGGAACTTAAAATACCACTCTAGATTTTTACAGTGAGTTTTGAACTGTGGGGAGAAAGTCAAGTTTTTATTTTTTTATTAAAGTCACCAAATTCCTCCATGTACACCAGTATCTAAAATGAGAATTCAATCCATTAGTCTAAACTACAGTGGATCTTTTCTGTACTTTATTAATCCTGAAGAATCTTCTTCGTCATACAGAGAAAACGTACAGTGCTTTAAATGTGAATCTTCTTTTTACAGCCTCATTCAGGTTGAGGTATTGAGATGCTAGGTATCAGACAGCATCTCTTGTAATCTAGCACACAAGTATTATTTTATAGTAATTATTATAGTAGTTAAAGCTGTTGACAGCCAAATTTTCAACAGGGTCTGCTGATTTTTAGATGCCTTCATTTTAATGCTGGTCTTGCAAAAACTCTGAGCCTTATACTTAGATATGTGAAGCACCCACACTTTTTCATGTTGCAGTGGCATAATGGCTGCTTTATAATGTGATTTTGACTAGCATAGTTGGATTGCAGCTGACTGAACTTTATTGCAGATGCACCAAAAACTTTTTGTGGGCATGTATGACTTCTTCAGTCTGCTGGCCACAACTCTTCTGCTAAAAATACCAGTGTGAAAGGATCTGTGAGGGCAGACAATTCAAGTACAGTTATTATAGCACCATTGGGAGGGCAAGGAAGAGGGAATCTGTCTTTCTCAATTAAAAAAAAAAAATTAAAACAAAACTAAAAGCTCCACCAACCTATGATCCATGGTTCTGAAGTCACTGGAGATACTAGGCCATATACAAATATGCCTTTTCCTAGTTCCTAGGGGATTTCTCTCAAAATTTTTTGGAGATAACTGTCAGTATAAACCTCATGGTTTCAGTTCTTGCCCATTCATTCTTTCATCGAGCCAATCTATCTATTGTACACATGAAAATGGACTTATAATAGCCTCTCCTTGATTGAGTTAGGAGGTGGAGTGTAAACTTTTCTTTATATTTTTGTAATTGCCTAGGAAGTTTATTCTTTTGCAATAAAATAGTTCCAGGTCACTGTGTCAAAGTGAGTTTAGAATGCAAAAGAAAAAAATGAGTTTACGAGTAAGTAATTATTTCTCTCCATTTAATCACAGATAATCAGTATACCATTAACATTTTGGCTGAAGAACTGTCCTATGTTATAAAGGGCCTTGCACCTTTCACAGACTACACAATCAGTGTGTCTGCTTTCACTGCTGTTGGAGAAGGACCACCATCCGTTCTTACAGTCAGGACACATGAACAAGGTAAAATGTTGTAAGTCTGATACTATCAAAGTTAGCATACATGACTTCTTTCACTGAACATTTTAAATGCTGTTTTATCATTCATTTACTTACTTATATTTTTCTGTTTTCATTTCAGTTCCAAGCTCAGTACAAAATATATATTACAAGAATATTAGCTCCTCCTCTGTTTTGCTGTATTGGGATCCTCCAGCAAATCCCAATGGGAAGATCATTCATTATACTGTTTATGCTATGGAACTGGATACAAAACAAGCATTCCACACAACAACTTCAAACAACAGCTTACTTATGACAGGTACATTGTCATTTGATTAAAAAAAAAATATTGCAAATACATTACAGAAAATTATTTTTTCCAACTTTATGTAATGTAGCCATTCATCAGGTAGCTGGACCAGATGTCCCCCATCCACACACGTCCACACACACACACACACACCCCCCACAGCCGCATGTGAAAGGTTGGGACACTACTGACAGACTTGTCTACTGTGGAGGGGTGCGTAGGGAATGTGAGATGGGAGAAGAGGACTAGGTAAGACAAGCAGTAATTTGTGAAATGCGCCAAGTAGTAATTTGTGAAATGTACTGAGTAGTAATTTGTGAAATGGATTTCTCCTTGGAATTTTTTCCTTAGCCTCTTCCTTCCACATAGGAAAATATTCCTAAATTGTCAATTCTTTTTCAGACTTGAATTGTTTTCACAGTATTTGTCTGACTTTAATAATGATTTTCTTCTTTTAAGGTGATAATTTTGATAGTAATTGAAGAAAATGCATTCCTCATGGGGTTTCAGGCATTTATTTATGCTAATCAGTGTCCTGCTTTTGGCTGCAATAGAGTTAATTTTCTTTCTAGTAGCTGGTATAGTGTTATGTTTTGGGTTTAGTATGAGAATAATGTTGATAACACACTGATGTTTTCAGTTGTTGCTAGCTAGTGTTTAGACTAAGTCAAGGATTTTTTCAGCTTCTCATGCCCAGCCAGCAAGAAGGCTGGAGGGGCACAAGGAGCTGGGAGGGGACACAGCCAGGACAGCTGACCCAAACTGGCCAATGGGGTATTCCATACCATATGACGTCATACCCAGTATATAAACTGGGGGGAGTTGGTCAGGGTTGGGGGGTGCAGATTGCTGCTTGGGAACTAACTGGGTATTGATGGGTGAGTGCTGAGCAATTGTGATTCATTGTGCATCACTTGTTTTGTATATCCAATTCTTTTATTACTATTACTGTAATTTTTAAATTATTCTTGTTGTTATTGTTGTTATTATTTTCTTCCTTTCTGTCCTATTAAACTGTCTTTATCTCAGCCCATGAGTTTTACTTTTTTTTCCTCAGTTGTGTCCCCCATCCCACTACGTGTGGGGGGGGAGTGAGCAAGTGGCTGCATGGTTCTTAGTTGCTGGCTGGGGTTAAACCACGACACAGAGTAATGCATATAGAATAAAAACGTATATTTGGATGTACAGATACACATCTTTTGTCTTGACAAATAAATTCTTAAAGCTATTTACAGAGTTGAAGCTGATTGACTTATGTCAAAATCTGTTGATTTGACTAAGTGCTTATTCGGGTCTCCCCAAATGAATGGTATTATACATATTCTGCCTTTTAGGTAACAACTGTGTATCAAAAACTCTTAGAACAGTAGCCATTTTTATAGTTGCATAAGTAGCTATAAGGAAAAAAATATGTTTAAGAAGTCAACAGTCAAGATTTTTTTACTTAATCTTTTTAGGTTTAAAAAAGTACACAAATTATAAAATGAGAGTTGCAGCCTCTACGACAATTGGAGAAAGTGCTTTGTCTGAAGAGAATGATGTTTTCGTGAGAACCCCTGAAGATGGTAAATACATTGTTTGCAATAATGATTTGATTTCTGTATTTAAGTTTGCACTTGTTCAGAAGACTGGGCACATACATAAGGAGGGGAAGAAAGTGTATGAATAAAATCAATGTTTGTTGAAATTATTAGTCTTCTATCAGTCAGTGACTGCATTCAGCCCATTTTTGTGTAAGTGCTAGAAATAAGCATGAAAGCTGCAGCATGACCAGCAATCAACTAATCTCAACTCTGACAGACAAATGGGAAGAAAGCTGCAGAGCTGAGGTTCCTTCACTGAAAACAGTGTGTCCCTAGACCCCATCTAAACCATTAAACCATAATCAATTATCTTTGGGACTACAGCTTATCCTTTTTTTTATGTTATCATATGGAAATTAGGTTGGTTTTGAAGCATCTGTAAATGGCAGCTTTCAACAATTCAGAGGCCATATTGCTGTCTATAAGCAGAGCTGCTGATAAAGTGAGGGTTTTTTACACTGCATGGTATTATATGCAGTTGTTTTTGTACAGGTTTGTGGCTTTATTCATTTTAAGACTGATCAATAGTTTTAATGTAGGGTATAATACTACTTTATGAAGATTTCTGGATCTTGCTTTCTTGCTTGCAAGGCAGTCTCCACCCATGAAGGCACAGGGGCAGTAGCTGGAGTTGCCATTGGCCTCTGCAAAGAGAACACGGGAATCTGATTTACAGAGCAGAGTCATGAGTATTAAACCTTAAGCTTTTCTCATTTGTATCAGGTTTATATTTTCACTGGTTTCAGCAAAGTTATTCCCAGTTTTTACCAAAGTAATAAAGAAGGTAATTGTCCAGTTGTCATTTATCTCTCTCATTGCCAAATATGCTACAATACAGGAAAAATAATTAAGTGAGAATAAAAGAGAGCAAAGGATTACAGGATTAAAAATCATGGTGATTTATGAAGCTTAGATGATTTGAATAATCAACCAAAATCTCAAATTAAACAGTGACATTTTAAGTGCTTGTAAATTTTTTTAAAGGTTGCATGCTTCTATGCTGTTAGTTTTTTGCAGGGGAAAGGCATATCACAAGAACAGAAAACTACCTATCTAAATATCTTTTTCTCTGAAAGTTTACAATTCCTTGCCTTTGAGCATTACAGAAATTTGTTCAGAGTAGAGTTGCAGTCCAAGTGTTGATCCATTGGTAAGAGATGCATGCAAGTCTTGAGGAAACTATTGAGAAGACCACCAATAATTCCTGCCTTTTCATAAGGCTATATGTAATTACTCTTGTCATCTTCTTGTTCTTTAGTTTTCCTGAGGTAATTCAGGTTGAGATTCATGTCTCCTAACTTTAGACAAGCTAGGAGTGACAACTAGTTTGACTCTTGAAAAGAGAAATACCTCCAAATAAAAGATTCACTACATCTATCTTAGATAACTTATGTTACGATAGAAGATACTAGGCTGTTGCATTTAAATATTTTACCATGCCAGATAAATTGCAAAATGCATTTCAATTTAAAATTAAGCTTCTTCACATGGGAAATATCCATGTGGGCAGTCTTGTCATCCAGAGTAGTGGTCTGTTACAGTTAATACTTTTCATTCATGGGCTCAGAAATCAGGAATGAAAGTGGTTTGTGAGACCTTTAGGACAAAAGAATTCATGATAAACTCTGAAATATCTGGATATAGGTATTTGTACACAAACTGAATCACATAATCCTGGGTTCTTAGTACATTTTTCTAAAACTTTACAGGCAGGTTATTTCGGGGGTGAAGTGATGAAGCCTTTGGAGGAATCAGGGTTGACGTTCAGAGCTGGTTTTATTCATAAGTGCAGCCCACACTCCTTCAACACTTCCATGCGTTATTAGCTCACTAGAGTCACATGCACTCATGTTGCCAGTAGATTTAGCCAACACACTGCCCTGGAGCTGGACTTGTTTTGGTGCATGACCTTCACACCAGTACATGCAAGATTTACACTGGGGTCTTCATGGTCATCAATTAGCAGGTGTATCAGTAAACTAAAGGGAATTTAGTTACAGTGCATACAGTCCCTTTCTTGGTTCAATGCTTGGTTGAGTGAAATAAGATGGGTGGCTATTTAAGAAGAAAGCAGTAAGAAGATGACATTCAGCTAAATTTAAAGAACCTGAATTTGAGGAAGACAGTGAGAGGATTTGAAGGATCAGTCTGCATGAAAGCAGTAGACAGAAGAGATTTTTTTCTTAATAAATGCAGTTTTGGATAGATTTATAAGTGGATGAGAAAAGAAACTCCAGAAAAGCTGAAGTGTCTGGGATGCAAAAAGATGCCCGGTTTTATGAATGGAACAGAAGACATGCTGAAATTAACTAAGATAAAAAGTGGTAAGGCTTTGAGAAGGAGAGTGAGTGAGCGAGTGAGTGACTGACTGACTGTAGCCCTTTTGGTACAGTTAGCTAATTTAAATGTTATGATCCAATAGGTTTATGAGATCGGTCCTATATTCAATTAATTGAAAGTCTCAGAGGGTTTTTTTTCTCTTTGATTTCTGTATTGCAGAACCAGACTCCCCACCCCAAAATGTAGAGTTAATAAATGTAACTGCAACAGAAATAAATCTGAGATGGTTACCACCTGAGCAGCCTAATGGTCTCATAACTCGCTATGAAGTTCTGTACAGTGATTCCAATGATTTATTTATTAAAAATGCCTCATCTACAAGTATGTCACTAAGCAAAATGAAGCCATATACTCTCTACAACATCTCTGTAAGGGCATTCACCAGACTTGGCCATGGGAATCAGTCATCTTTCCCACTTCTGGTGAGAACTTCTGAAACTGGTGAGTATATAGTTTTTTTAAAAAATGTAAATTTTCCACAGTCAACTGCTTTATAGTGACCTTTGATGCCCCGGAGATCAGTTTAATTAATTTTAAAAGTATGTGTTTGCTTTGCAAAGCAGTATGTTTGAACCCTGTTTTCTCTTTTATATACAAAGCAAAAATAAGGAAATAGTAAGGAAGATTAAGAAGTACAGAAAAAAGTGAAGTTTTATGCCTGATGGGCTTCATATATTTTACTATTTGTCCTTGAAGATTCCTTGTGCCTTGCAGGAAAATAATTTTTTGTAGGAAAGGTGGGGTTTCAAAAAGTGAGTGCAATTTGGAATTCAAGTTATGAACTGAAATTTTATAAGAATTCAACTCTAATGGTTAAAAAAAAATATCAGAATTCACAGATAAGTGCTCTTTTGTAGCAGGCAAAGTTGTTTATGTTACTAGAAATATTTTGGAGAAGGTACAGATAAAACAAAATCACAGACGATTAGAGTAGATGCAGTTTTTCCAAGAAAGGAAAGTAAATTTAGAAGTGAGGACTGGGAAGGATGAACATTAAAGAGGTATAACAAGGCATAGGAAAAGAATTGAAATAAATAAGTAGCTGTAAGGTAGGACAGGGTAGGGAAAGGAGTATAAAATATTGACAGGGGGTCATTAAATTTTCAATGGAGCTAAACAGGAGAGGCATTGGAGAAAAAAACTGAAGATAATGATTTGTATGGAGGAATAGATGTTTGGGTTAAGCTGTAGACTCAGGAATGAAAGGTGGCTGGGGAGACAGATATGAAGCTTAGTTTCCTTTAGGACTCAGCCATATCCAGGTAGCACTGGTATGATGATCATCCTTTTTTGGGGGCCTTTTGCCGTCTTCACCAGTTTGCTACCTCAGACAAGTACCTACTTTATCTATACCTAGAGGTAGCCCTGGAACTAAGTATGCTCTGTTTATCACATTTTTCTCAGTAAGGAAAGACATGCACGTACTGATGTCTCTCAGAAGGGGCAGGGAGATGCTTTGGCTCAGTTATTGTTAAGACACAGTGGAATCACTATGAGCTCCTTCTCCTCCTTGTTTCTGAAATGAACTTTTATTTTCCCTGTGTGAAGTAGTTGTGGTCTAGGCCTGCCTAACAAGTCAAGCTCTTAAGGAACAGGGACACAAACACCTAGTTTGTAGACTACATGAAACAGTAGTCATAACAGAAGCACCAAACTAGCTCTGTCAAGACACTGTGCTACATTTGAGGATTTTTTTTTGGTCAGATACCATAGGTATGTAGGCACCTGCCCAACTGATACAATGTCCTTAGATATAACCTTTTTTATTGCTCTCTTTAACAGACATCTATCTTTTGTCTAAGTTGTATTTTAAGGCAGTTCTTTCTCAGTGACTAACTCCCCTGACACTCAGAACAAAAATTTGAATTCCAGCTGCCTGTGATAGAGATGAGAAGCTGCAAAAACACTGTCTGAGATGAGAAGAATAAAACCAAGGGAGGATCTGGAGAATAGAGCATTTTGAGTGAACACAACCGATTAATAGGCTGGTGTGTTTGAAGAGCTCTTGGGAGTTCTCTGTTACCGTTCTGCCATGAAATTAGGCTGAATTGTGGGCTGATTTCACTGCCTCTCATGGCACTTATCCCCTTTCTGGATATTGCTTAAGCAGAAATTATTTGGTTTTTTGAATGCAGGGTTTCATCAAATGTCAGTACAGTTATAAGAATGTTTAGGACATCCTAAAAACATGTCCCTGCCTTACTTGACCTTTTGGGAAAATTTTCCTGTTGTATGATTATGATTTTCTGGAGTAACATATATTATGCTATCAGTCCAGTTTTGGATAATGGAAAACATACTTGTGTATCTGTTTGGTGACAGACAGCCACATGCACACAAAAACCTTCTAACAGAAGGAAGTTTAGTGTCATGCTCCAGATTTTTTCATCTGGCATGTTAAGATGATTTCCATCTTTTTTTTTTTTTTTTTTTTTTTTTTAAAATTACCTGTACCTTGTTGTTACAGCATGTGTCTGTCATGTGGTTTTGGTCTTCCAATTCAGCCTCTTTTAAAATTTATTTTATACAAAAAATAGGATAAAAATCCAAGTGTTTATAATGTGTTTAATTTAAACAAGTTTAAATGAAACTGACTGAAATCTTCTATGACTCTGAATTTTGTCTTCTAGTTCCTGATTCTGCACCAGAAAACATAACCTATAGGAACATCTCATCCATGGAAATTGAACTATCATTTTATCCACCATCCATTCCCAATGGAATCATACAGACTTACACAATATATCTCAAGAGGACTAATGGAACCGAGCAAAGAGTCATAAACACTACTCTTCTGACGCTACGTATTACAGGCCAGTATATAATGATTGGGAACTTATGGCAAATGTAAATTGTTCTGAGAAGGGATCAACAGACTGATGCAAATCAATTAGTTCACTGGTTGGACATGATCCTTCTTGTCCTTATATAAAGTTATATGCTACCTGTCCTGAGAAATAGCCTGTTGTGTCCTGCCGTAATGTGGCAGAACAGGCCACGAATGGTATAGAGTCTAACATATATCTGGTTTTTATTGTATTTTAGATGTTTATTATTATATTGTATTTTAGATGTTTAAAGTACAAGGAACTTCAGTAGATTTCTTTGCATATATATATCGCCGTAACAAAGTAAACACTCAAGTCACCTACATATCTTTCTGATCTTATTCTGGATAAAAATAAATACTTCCCTTTCCACTCACCTTTGCATCTTTTTCTATGTTCTGTCGTTGTTACTGAGGTATGACACAGCAGTTAATGCTGGGAGCTCAGTACCTTAACCAGTAAATTTTCAGAGTGCAGCTAAGGACAAACTGTAAAGCATTCTAGGAATATGAAGTATAAACTGGTAATTAGGGCTTTGCCCATTCGTTTGTTCATGCAGAATACTTTGTGTTCAAGTTTTCCTAATGCTTATTTCAGTCTCTAAAGACACAGATCTGTGTAAGTGATAGGCTTATTCAGCAGTTCAAAATACTTATGGTCCATTAAAAAACCTAATTTAGCCCAGTGAATGGTTGGTTTATTGAATTCTTCTTCTTTATGTAGATTTAATGAAATATACAGAATATACTGTAGAAGTGTCTGCTAGTACCACAATGGGGGAGGGCCTTCGTAGTTCACCTCTGCATATACTGACTGATGAAGATGGTAAGTCAGAAGTTGCAATGTATCATTGTCTGCCTGTAGTCTTAAATTAATCTTACAGATATGTGTAGGTTTTATATACTTTTTTTGCAATTATATCTCTGTATTGATATCTGTATCTATCTACACACAAACATACTCATCTGTCTGTCTGTCTCTCTTATCTATCTATCTATATATCTGTTACTTAATATATTTACCAGTACAAGCTATGTGAAATGACATGATTGCTGTGCATGGACATTTGGTCTTACCAATATCTTATGAATTTGAAGACTCTTAATTTACTAGTATTATTTTAATCTAATACACCACATGGTAGAATTAAATATTGTGTTTGGTTCTGCAGATATGTGAGAGTTGGAGAAAGGGAAAACCACCAAAAGACAGCTTGAATGGTCCAGGGACATTTCTGGTTCATTTGGAAATTTTTTGATTCTTCTAAAGAGATGCATGTACAGATACACATATATATATGTAGAATTATTAATACTATGAAAATGCTCAAAGTCCATCATCTGTAGTACTGCACTTCCAAATTGAGCAGGGGAGTGTTCTGCACTGTAGGCTGAGGGTAGAACACAGTTATTGCATCCCCTGCTAATTGGTACAGTAAGTCACATATCAGCAGAGGAACCGCAAAATGGTATTTGTACTTTCAGTACCCAATTTAGTTGTGGGAAATTATCATTGGTCCCCTCTATAGTTTCTGGAGGGGGAATTCTGAAAAAAATTCAAAGCAGAATCTTAACTTAGGTGCTGTCACTCACATTTTGGAGGAGCCTGTGTCTGTCCCTCTCCATCGCGTAGGGAGGAAGTCTCTGGAAACCTAGACTAAAGCAGCATTGACACAAACATCCCACCAGCCTTTCTCAAATTAAGTCTTTTTTCATGTTTTAGGGAGCACTGACTTGCCTAAGATCCAGGTTTTGATGATAACGGATCTTTGCAAATCTCCAAGATGATGTTGGGCTTACATTCATACTGTCAGTAATAAACCTTTGCTCAAGAGTAATGTTGCTGGAGCACACTGGGAACAGCTAATTTGGATAAATCCATCTTTTGCATAGAGTATTTTTATTTAGAGCAATGTAGATTCTATTCTTCAGCAAAAAATATCCTCTGAATAAGAACTGTAGAATGAACTACACATGCCAAAAAGACATGACATTCACAGTATGACAGATCTTTTATTATATAGCCACTGAGGATAATATAACAAGTAAAACACTAAATACAGCTGTCACCATTTTTCGCTAGTAAATACAGACATTCACTGAATTCAGTGAACCTTTGTTCATGAAAAATATTTTTTTTTCTGAAACGTACAGAGTTCTAAAACCTTTATGCCAACTTTTGAGGTAGTGAAAGAAGGAACAACAACTGAAAAACAACAATATTTATAATACACCACATGTTCTTTATTCACAGGAACACAGTGTTCCAAGGTTCAGACCAAATGTTTCATAGATTTGCTAATAGCTATGCTCAAATTCTCAATTTTCATGCATGACTACAGCTATGACCTGAATTTTTAGTGCATGATGCTCTTTGGTTTAATTTGAGAAAAACAAAAGTAATTCTAATATTACTTCATAGTGAGACATATATCCGTGAATCAAGATGAAGAAAAATATTTACTTCTCAATAACATGCTAATACAAACAGTGTCACTTATGCATACAGGGGTATATTTTTCCTCAGCAATATTTATATGAACTGTAGAATGAAATCAAACATGGTCTAGCATTTTCATTTACTTACGTTGTTTCCCTACACAGTTGTGACATGGTGTCATGTAGAGTTCATCTTAAAATGAATTTTAAGGGTCTCAGTCAATGCCTATCTTTATATTTGCCCTTGTGACATGTTAAATGTATGAATGTGGTCCTTATTTGATGGAGTGCATAGATTTTACCGCTGCCTAGTATCCCATATTTTTATCATCTCTCAATGCCATGCTTATCCATTTTTCCACCTTTTTGTGCTTTGTATCATTCTTTACAGCACCTCTTTTTCCTCAGGAGAACTATTTTGCTATATTTTACATGTGTTCATACCTATAAAGATCTTGCTTTTATAAGAAGGGGAAAAAAAAAAAATTACAGCAATGTACTTGGACAGTAGGTGAATCACTGTGACCTACCCGTTGCTCTGTTTTCTCATGAAGTACTTTTTCCATTGAATCACAGAAACAGATGTTCTAACACCACCATGCAAAATCTTCTTTTATCATCTGTCAGAAAAAGGAAAAGAAGCTGCACTTTAACATTAGTTGATGGATACTGCACCGGTGTAGTACAAAGTTCACTTTCCATCACAAATAATTAAAAACCTATTTAAGGATGCTGCGTATCTCATCGATCTTAGCTGTTTAACAAGATGTTGTGTCCTGTTCTCTCATTTTATAGCTCCGAGTTCTCCTCCAGAATCCCTCTCCGTAAAACAGTTGTCGGGTGTCACTGTGAAGTTGTCATGGAAACCTCCGCTGGAGCCAAACGGAATTATCCTCTATTACACAGTTTATGTCTGGTAAGATTTTCTGGAAGTAGTTCTGAGGACAAATATTAATCTGTAACCTATCAGGAATGTTAGGTTTTTCTTACACAATGTGTTGATTACACGTTTTTGGAGAATGAATATTCATCCAGCACTTAAAATACTAGCCTTTTGTATATACAAGTTCAGATATAATGTAGTAGCTGAAAATTGGGGTATTAAATATTTTGTAACCATTTTCCACATTTTTCTAAAGGTTATGTTATGTTAAATGAATTTAAATTTAAATTAGAGAATGGTGACTATTTTCATTATATTCTGATTAGGCCTATTGTAAGGCAGGGCACAAGCCTATGCTAAATTGTCAAGGAGATTTAAAATAGAGAAATATTTCTTCCTTCTGTAGAAAGTGTGTAAGACCAATGTTAAGAGTCTTTGTATGTGCTATCAGTTATGTCTACTGTTATATTTTGTATTTATTATATTCATAGCAAATGAGTATTTTTTAGCAGATATTTTTCACTTAATGTGCTTTATTTTTTCCTATCTATCCTTTCTTTTTCCCTATTTTTTTTCTCTGTCATCCCTCCTGGGATCTTTTTTCACCTTTAAAAAGGAGTTTTGTCACTTAAAAACTTGCAGCTTCTATCCTATTCTCTGGATAACATAGTTTGGTCTAGTGATGTGGCATCTCTTCAAAGATCTATGTGTAACTTCTGCTGGTAGTGAAAAGATTTTGTTATTGATTGCTTTTAATATATTGCATTTATGCTGTACCATTTTATGGCCACTACTAAGGTGCAGGAAGCAAATGCTAACATGCACCTTATGAGATGTGAACCAGATGTGCAAATCAGCAGTCATTATAAACACACTACCATTGAGCTTACATTTATTATTTTAATGTTACTTGACAGTTTTGGGGTAGGGTTTGGCCTCAGATCCTATTGAATTTTTTTTAAATTATAGCATCTAGTTAAGTTGTTGATAAAGTGAACAGGAGTGAGCTCTTCTTTCCAGAAAAGTTAAATTTGGCTTGTCTTGTTACTTCTACTGTATTGGCAAGGTCTGGTGCTCTTTAACCACAAAAAACATTAAATTAAAGACTATCCTCTAGCTAGGAAACAGTTACTTCATGATAAGGATTATGGTTTTGACACAGGCTGTGTTCAAAGACTTGAGATTATACAACTTTTCATCCTTATATTGCCTTAAAGGTTACTGCTTTTGTTATTATGACAAATGAGTAAGAATTATTTTTTAAAAACTGCTAATTGATTCATCTTTCTAAATATTTGAATTAAGCAACCACATAACTTTTTGCACTAAGCCTTGTCCTTTTTCCTTCCATACGCTCCTTGCTCTGTCTTATCTGTCCTTACTGTGCCATATCTAAAATTAGAGAGGCATTAGGTATCATCTTGAGGCAAGGACATTGGAGAAAAACTCCCGTTGCCTTCAAAGGGGACACAACTTCACTCCTTCCTTGGAGGGTTTGGGGTGGGGGGGGCAGGGAAGGAGGGGAATTTTAAGTATTTAAGAGAATTCTCTATACAATTTCATAAAATGCATTGCAGTGTGAGATTTGACAAGGCAAACTGCTGAGCCATAGTTGCTGCTTTTGGGAGGTATTCAATATATTTTGGGGGAGATAGTTAATCCCAGAGCCTCTCAATAAAGCAGAAAGAAGAAGGTTAATACAGATGTTAAATAAATGTTCCTTCCCTTAAATATATTGCAACAGTTACAGAGAATTTGGTAACCTTTCTTTAATGGATTGGGAACAAGAATCCACAACTACTAGAATAGAAAGGGTAGTATCTGTAATGGTTTTTTTGTTATTATCTTTCATGGAATTTGTCGCAAGACAAGGTGGTTTTGGGTGCTAGCAGGTAGCAAAGCAACTTTCTGCGTGCCTTTAGTCTACAAACTCATATTCCTTGAGTCTGCAATTCTAGAGTATCAAAGGCATATTAACAAAGTTGCTGAACTTGTATATAGCTCTTGTCTTTTGGCATTATCCTGTTCAGCAAATTTTTGTGAGATAATTACTGATTAGATCTACTTTGAGGTACAGATTTTTAAGAAAATATGGTACCTGTCTTAGTCAAGTGAAAGTATGCAATTTCTTAGAACCTCTTTTGTCTGGGTTTCTGAAAGATATCATTCAAAACTTAATATTATTGTTCTTCATTAAAATTCCTTGGCTTAGCTCATTCTGCTAGGTACTTTCTCTCTCACTGTCTGTGAAGACTGCGCTCACTTTGACCAGTGTTTCCTTATTGTTTGGATTGCAATCTCAGTTGTTTCTAAATAGAAAATCAACTTTTCTTGAAACACCATAAGCTTTTACTCTTCTGTCTAACTATGCCTGATTGTGGAAACGTTTTTTGGCAAATAAGATGTTATAAGAATGCAATTACTCAGAGTAGAAGTGTTTGCAGCACTAAGCTGTGGATTTTCTTCTTACTTAAATTATAACCAGCTACGTTTTTCCATACTAAGAATATATTGGGCAAAGATCCAAGAACAGATATCTTTTCTTTGTGTAGAATTTGATAACTGCAGCTGCAACCTTTTGTATCTCTTTACTGACTATTCAAGATGTCAGAAATTTGGAAAAAATGTAAAAGTTGTTAACTTTCTTTGTTACCAAGAGCATTTCCCATGTCAAGAGACATTCCACTCAAAATCTGAAAGGGATAGGGAGAATTTAGTTTTTTCATTCTCATACATTTTCCTCTTCTAATTGTTTGTTAATGTAACTTTATTTCAGGAGTATCAGATAGTGATATTTGCTAATGGGACATTCATTCATTTATCAAAGGATGAAAATCAGTCCATCTAATAATTTTGAATCATCCTTTCCCTTTTTTTTTTTTTTTTTTTTAGAATTAGAAGTCATTGTCTTGTTTGTTAAGAGGTCCACAGTGACTCCTGGAGCAAGATACTCAGTTTTACTTGTCAAATTATCATCCCTCTATGAAATCCCATTAAAGACACAGGGCACCCACATATACAGAAATCTTTGCAGGAATGGAACTTTAGCTAGCTTTTTTCACTGCTGGTTTTCTTCATCAAAGATTAAATTAATTTAATGAGGAATAACAGACTTTTTGAATTCAAGTTAGTTATTTCTGTATCTTATTTTACTTTCTGATAATCATTTCATACCTATGCTAATACCAGCGTTTTATTAATGTTACATCTTACAATCTTTCTAGGCGGGTTTTGACCTGACTAGAGTTCCATTCTGATCCCCTGCTACATTCCACCAGAATTAACTCAGCACCAGCTAATTCCTGTTCCATATCATCTTCTATTATTCCATTTATAACTTCAGCCTTCTGACCAATTTCACAGAGTCACAGTAGGGCATGCTCCCTGCTATAATCTTTTTATATTTCGCTATTCCTGTCCAGGGAGACAGTTTAGTTATGCCCTACTGTGTCCTTCCCAAGGGTACCACATAACCATTTGATAGCAGTTACTAGATGGACATGCTCCTCTTTGATATTCCATATAATTGTTGTCTTTGCTGATGTAATTTACAAATATATTTCTGTGGTGTTTTTTTTTTTTTAAAAAAAGCAAAATTAAGAGCCCTATTTTGATGCAGCAGTACAAAAGTGAGCTTTTCAACAGAAAAGACAAAAGTTATCCCAGTCTTTTTTTAAAGCCTAAAGTATTTGTATTTACCACAATACTGCATTTTTCAATTTTATATTGTATGTCACAGTTGTATACATACAGAAATGGTGTGTATATATAATTAATAAAATACTTTTTCTTTAGGAATAAAATGTCAAAAAGGAGTGTTAATGTAACAGAAACATCACTGCAGTTCACAGACCTGGAAAAAAACTATGAGTATAGTGCTTACCTAACAGCAAGTACAAGATTTGGAGATGGCAACATAAAAAGTGATACTATAACATTCAGAACTTCAGAAGGAGGTAAGCTTATATATAGTGTGAATTTTTAATTTCATTCAGCCTTAAATTTCTGTCAGCCTTTTTGAAGTTAATAAAGCTACTGAAGTACAAGTGGCATTTGACTGGTCAAGAAGAGACATTCTACCTGTCTATTTGTATGTGTGTCTGTCTGTGTGTGTACGTGTATCTATGGCTCTGTAAAATTATGATGGGTATTTCTGTTAATTTACGGAACAAAACTTTGCATTTCCCTTCAAGACAGGTAAGATTAAAATAATTTAATTTTAAATTTTGAAAAAAATCAGATTAATTTTAGAATATACTTTAATAGCTCTTTGCTTTATCTTGCTGTGACACAACTTCCGCTAGGGAAAATACTCTTTAGAGTCTCTCTCGCAAGTCTGAAATGGTTTTAATATGAAAATAAAATCTGTAAGTGTACACTGATTTGTTTATTCTATTTTAATGATTTTATACTTCCAACATGATAGATGACTTTTATAAATGATCATACTATATACTGTGCTTTGAAAGTCATTCAGTTGAATTATCGTTTCTGGTTTTCCAATGAATTATATTGCTACGATCTGTTCCAAAATGTATAGTATGCAGGCATATTCCAGAATCATCCTGCATAGATAAACTGACTTCCTAACACACAATCACTGGCAGGATTAGCATCTGTCCAAGCCATCCCTCAAAAGACTGTCTAAATCATCAGGTTGTAGGTATTCCCAGTCTTTGCTACTGAAGCTGTTATGGAAACATGAACTGACTTTTTAGGGCAGGATTTTTAGGAACTGATCCTGGAGTTCCCCCTTCAATTAATATTTTAGTATTTTATACAAACTAGAACAGCCCAAAGCAACAGAGATAAGATAACTTATAGTGTTCAGTACTCTACTGCATGTTGTGTATAGCACTTGGATGGCGAGAAATACAGATTTAAATTCTCTTAAGCTGACTTAAGGAACCAAATTTGAGTCTCCTACATCACTGCTGCTATTCTTTACCGGATAGGAGGAGAGGCTAATTGAAGAAGACTTACAGAGTCTTTCCTGCACGTCTAATAGGCTGAGGAAAGATGAAAACACAGAGATGATCGTACTGCCCAAGCTTAAGTATCTGGTTTACCTGCCTGAGTTGGGAGCCTAAATTCTCATTATAATCAGCAAAGAGAGAACATGGCTTTTAATTTAGGTTTTCTGAAACAAATCCTTTTTTTTACTATTAACTGTATATGGAGCGTAGAGGCCTAATTCAGTCAACTTCCATGTCTGCAAATTAGACTTTCCATGTGCTCAAAGCACTAAGTACAGGACAAATTCTATAAGCAAAAAGTATCTGTTTACAGATGCAGCTAAATACAAACTTGTCTGAAAAAATAGCATTTTAAAAAATTGTTTACATCTACTATTTTATTTCATCATTTCCTGAAGCAGTTTTTATACCATAATCAGAAATACATTTAATTTGACATAGGATGTTGTTAAATCTATAGTGCATGTTTCTTGGGCACCAAAATGTACAAAACCTTGCGTTAGGTATGCTAAAACTTAACATTTTTCCAGCACCAAGTGATCCACCGAAAGATGTTGTGTACAGAAACCTTACTTCCACATCAATATTGCTATTCTGGTCTCCTCCTCAAAAGCCTAATGGAAATATACTGTACTACTCAGTTTATTTCAAAAATAATTCAGGAATATTCATACAGGTAAGCTTATTTTTCTGTTCTTCTTTTGTAGAATTCAATAAAGTGTTCTAATAATTCATTAAAGATTAAATCAAATTTATAGTGATCAATATTTTTTTTATATTTCCTTTATCACAAGGCAGTTTTTTAACTTATAAAGACAGACGCACATCTTGTAATCATATGTGTTGCGTTGTGCATCTCATTGGATATTCATATCATTAAGCATTTAAAGCAAATAGGTTTTGCGTAATATTCCATATTACAAAGTTTATATGTATGTACGTATATATACACACATACATCTAATACATACATATGCACAACATGTATAGATAGACACATGACCAATTACGTTCATTGCACACCCTTAATCTCTTTATTTTAGTCTAATCTATCAATTTGAATAAATTTCTGTAACAGTTTCAGTTTTACTTTTTAATGCATGTTTGTACAGTCCTGAAAATAAGAAGATAATGTCAAAGTAGTGAATACATTATTATTTCATATTTTTGTTACTCTCAAAAGGAAATTACTGTTTAGTATATTGAAACAAAGATATTGAGATTCCTAAGTTAAAGCATAAAAGATAAATAAACTGTTATTTATAATTTTTTGGTGATCTGCACATTTCCATGTAGGTTTTTTTGTTGCTACATTCATCCTTAATTATGCACCATATTTATTAATTGTATATATAGTTTTTCTGTTGTCCTTTCTAAGACTATATTACAATACAGAAATATAATAAGAAGAAATAAGCTTTCTTGACAGGTTTTTGGTCACAAGCTTTACACGTGTGGAAGAAAAGAAAGAAATATAAATTCATGAAGAAACTTATGCATGAAAAATTACCTCTACTGCATAACTTTAGGCTCAAGATATGTCTAGTGTGAGGTATGCATGTGTTTGATGATAACTAGAAAAAAATATTCACAAATTTTACAAATGCCTGTGACTGAATAGTTGCTGACATACTTCAGTGTATACACTTCTCTGACTTCTGTGAAGCTGTGTGGTTGCCAGGCTCTGTCTGCATAGTTTCAGGTGCAAGCAGGACCGTGCCATGAATTCACATTCTGATGAGATTAAAATCAGGGCTACATTTCAGAGCTTCAGACCTTGCTTGCACATGCCGCTATACCAACAGCATTTTTCTTAGCCTGACAAATCCCTGGAGAAACCTTTACACCAGTGCATTACCTGAACTAGCCCATCCTATGAAGAGTGTCTACATTTATCTGATCTTGGACAGCTCAAGCGATTTTAGAGGAGGACTATGGACTTGAGCTATTCCTGCCTTTGGGGAGGTGGAACTTTGAGGTGAATGAGTAAGGTGAAACTGATACACTGAGAGCTAAAATCCCTCTGGATGTGCCCAGGATTCTGGAAATGAAGGAGCAAGATAGGGAAGATGGAGCACAGTAACATTGGCCCAGCAAGGTGAGGGTCCAGTTTCATTATCATGTGATGTAGTTGGGCAAGGAAAGGATGGTGGCATGGGTGGAAGTTACCGTGGCTTTGGCATATTATGTGGTGGATGACAGAAAAGCGCTGACGGTAGCTCCACTTCTAGGTGTGGAAACTACCATTTTTGCCCTTTCAGCTCTGGTTTTTAACCCATCCCTCTGCCATCAGAAGATAGGCTTCAGCTGCTGTTGCATCTGTCTCTTACTGGCCATGGGAGATCACCATTAATCTCTCAAATCATGATCCAGTCCTAAGCTGTCTGCTCCCCTTAACTCCCTCTGCTCTTCACATGCCTTTCTGTTCGCTATTTGGCATGGCAACTACCGTATCTACATTGCACTCCTTTTCTGTACCTTGACATTCCTGTGGGTGCAGGACAGATTTCAAACAGGAGAAAAAAACAACTCTCCCTTGCTCGTTTCTGTCAGATATTTTATATTACTCTTTTTACAACAGAGAAATGCATGTGTGAAAGCCAGCCTGATACATATATATATATATAGTGTATATACATGACATATACAGACAGTTGTAAACTGTATGAGTGTGTGCACACATACAGCTTACAACTGTCTGTAACTTAGAAGTATAACCATGTAGTTGCAGGGTCTGTTGGTAAGTTTTGTATTGCACACATTTGGAAAGAAATAATCCTTAGTTGGAATACTCTGCATCTAGGTCACCATTCTGCTTATGTTTATCTGAACCATATCTTCAGTTTGGGAAATGATACAGGAGAATTAAAAAAGTAGATGATCTTTTCACATTTCTAGGAACCTCATCTTCTCAGACACACTGCTATAGGCAGTCATTCTCTGCCAGTCTTTCATCTGTTTCGTTGTCAGGACATAATAACAGAGGTCCAAGTCTTAAAGCATGTCTTCTAGATGCCTGAAAAAACATCCTGGCTGAAGAATATCAAGCAAATTAACATCTTCCAATGCTGTCATAATCTGAAATAGAAACAAAAGTCATACTAAAACTAGTGTTATTCTGTTGTCTCAAGTTTTCACTTCTCACACATTCTCAAAGTCCTCAGGCATATTAAAACCTAATTAGTATAAAGCACTGATTATGAATATGTTAAAAACAGGGAATTAGTAGCTGCAGAGAAAAGCATTTTGTTTAGGGGGAAAAAAAACAAAAGACCTGAGATAAAGGATGCAGTTTGCTCCTTGACATGATGCAGAAACTTGCAGGAAAAACATTTTCCTTTAAAAAAGAAAAAAAAGTTACATACCTTCATAGGGCAGAAAAATAATGTATAATTTCTTTGCTTTACAGGTCTACATGAAAAATCACACTGCGGCTGTCCAGTCAGAAGGCCCGGGATGCTCAGACCTAGGATTCAGAACCAGAGCAGCAGAAGGAAAAATTTAGTGATGGAGATTAGATTTGAGGATTTTGGTAGATGAGTGGGCTGTTTCTATGGGGATGCTGACAGGTTGTAAAAGAGAGTGTCAGAGAGGGAGGAATGACTGGTAGCCAAATAGAAGAAACTATCACTTGCACTAGGCTAGGTTCAAGTTCAGCTTCATCTTTCAACTTCTGCTGCCATAGGTCTAGGGAAAATGCTGCTTTTTGGTTTACATTCACTACTCTGCCCCAGTGCCATAAAGATATGGCACATATTCTGGCAAAGGGCACTTCCTACACAGATGTCATGGCAGTGTACCTCTTGTTCACGTCACTTCTCTGTGACACTGGTGGATTCCTACAGTTCAAGCTTTCACTGTTTGCAATAGCAGCTTTGCAAGTTTTGCTCCACGGTGCCTTGCATGGTGCTTGAAGCAATCATACTGTCCACGTTCTCATTCTTATCAAGGAAAGAAGACAAAGAATTTATAGAAGTAATTGTCTCATTGCTAAATACTGATCTATAAGAGGTATCATTTACTTGAATAAACTCTTTCATTCAATCTCTCTATACTTGTGTTTTGATTAGCAAGAAAGTGGAAAAGGTGCTAATTACAAATACAAATTTATGTTTGGAGAAAGTTCTCCAGCGTAGCAATTTCAGTACAGGTGACAACTGTCCTGCTCTGCCAAACCAGACAGGCGAACCAGGAGCTAAGTAGAGAAAAAAAGCCCACCACCCTTCTAGAGACTGAACATTAGGCCCCAAATCATCCAACCCCTGTGCTTCAAAGCCAACCTAAGTGCACATGACTGGACACAGTTCAGAGTGGAATTCGACTTGGTCTGCCCTCAGGATGCAGCCAAGGGATGCAAGCAATGTGCTATATTAATTTAACAACCAAACATTTTCTTTCACCAGTATGACCAAAATAGGGATAAAAGGGGAACTTCCCTAAAATACAATGCAAATTTTTTAAAAGATAACCTCAGATTGGTACAGCACACAAAAAGGAAATATCTTCACTTGGGTTGGTACTGGAACATTACGCTCCTTGAGGAATGGCTTGGATTAGCCCTCACAGGGTCACCGCTCTCACCTGATTGCCAGAGTCATGTATGGGATACTCTAACTCAAAACAACATTGCAATACAATGAACCTAAAGAAGGAAACTGAACAGGGGGAAAAGGTTAACAGTGAAGAACTGCAGCACTGTGTTGTCTGTATACAACTAATTACAGCTTTATGCAACTGGAAATTTCTGCCGCTTCCTGAGGTGTAGAAGATACTACTTTCTGCTGATGCTTTCATGGCCTGTGTGTATTGCTTACACTTAGCTGCTTTTAATAATCTGATACTTTGCTATGTCAAAACTTCTTTCATGTGTGGATGAAGAAAGGGACAGAAGGAAGAATTTCTTCAGCTGTAGCCAAAGATCCTAAGCTGTTTGCTTTCATCTGCAGCCACAGTTAATTGTAAAACTTCCTATAGTGTTTTATCCCCAGGGTACAATTAGTACAAGTTTCATCTTTTCTCATTTTGTACCCACACAGTTCTTCCTGCTCACCCTTACTCTTAATTATGTGTTCATTCTTTTCTAATATTTTGTCATATCAGAAGTTTAAGGTAATCCCCAGTCCTTGGACTCCTCATAGTAAGGGGACTACCTCTTAAAACAGGTTTTGTTGAACCACCAAAAAGCCTGTTGTTATAGTGTTCACATTGGTTCACTGAGTCCTTAACTGCCAGACAGCTGACTAAATTGTAAAGGTATGCTTTTTAAACTAAGAGTTGGGTTTTCAGCTGTTCATACCAGTAAACTCCCATTAAATCTAGAGTCAAAACTTGGTGTGGTACCTTTGACATTTTTACCTTGAAAACTCAGAGAATTATTTAAGGTGTTTTTTTAATCTTATTATTAGATATTCTTATCAATTACTAATTATTAATAATTACAATAACTAATAATAATAACAATGGGAGGGTAGTAAAATTATGCTTCTGGGTCAGAAGGTATTTTCTGTGATACTGTGCTTGAGCATCAGAAAGTTTAATTAAACACCTTAGAATTCGATCCTCTCTTTCCTGTATTTTACCCTACCCAAGTGTAAACCAAAGGTCTTCCGAGCCTTTTTCAGTTAGGTGAAGATAGTGTGAGCTTCCATCTACATTTAGAAGAAAGTCATATATTAAGGTGGAATTTCTTAGTATTTTAACTGATGTTGACTTAACCTAATCTTTCAGACAAACCTAACAGTGTGCTTTAAGTCTGTTAATAGGAGTGCATATAGAAATTTATACTACCAATTTGTACAGCTTCTGTTCTGCATTCAAAACAAAGGCTTACATTTTCATTGCCAAACAAACTGTTTATTTATGTTACGTGAGCAGTAGTGACTATAGGCAATACTAGGTCTTCAGATATTGGTATAAAAATCTCAGGGAAATGAATGAGAGTGTCACCTATTGTCTTCTGCAGAAACAGAATAATTTTGCCTGTACAAAAATATTGGTGAAGTGTTATATTAGATATATAAATTGATATGTATTGGTGACAGACATCAAGATTGCATACTGAACTATCAGTTTGCACAGTACTGACTCAACTGTTTGGTAGAGTGTATCACAGTGACTTCTTCAGTAGGAATTTTCCTCAAGAGAAATATAACCCATTTTTTAGTATGTGGTTTTAGTATGTCTGTGTTGATAAGTGGTATTTCTGAATATAAATATGCAACAATTACAGCCACCTTCCTCCTGTTTTAGTAAGTCTGCTATCACAGCCTCTCTTTTTTAGGAAAGCATTTAATTTAAAGCTAGCTTTGATTTTAAGGAGGTGGAGGGTGTGAATAAGATGTAACACTGAAAATAGTGGGTAAGCCAAATAACTGGAATGTGTACTAGGCAATGCATGAGGGGGTTGGGCAAAATCTACCTCACCATGAAAACGTTGCTATGCAGAAAAATTAGGAGGACTTCTTTGGTTTTGAGAAGTCTGCTCAATGGGGCAAACGTGGCTGCCAGAGAGGAATGATACCGACTCTTCGAATCAGGAGCAAAGCTTTGACTTCCTACCCAGTGCTGGAGCTGAATATGCTTATGGGGTACATAACCTCTCAACAGTTTTTAAATAGTGAACCAAACTGCTTTGGATCATCTAAGTCAAGTTCCTGTAAAGCAGTGGGTGATTTGACACATTCAGTTATGTAGTAGAGCTGACCTTACATAAATAATCTGATTTATATTTTTTTCTTTTCAGTTTCCAAAATGGTTTATTCCAAACAGGAACAGCCTCCTCAGAGTGGCTTATCTAGAGCACTAACCTATTGCTACAGTCACAGTTTTAGTGGATTTTTTTATATGGTTCAAAAGAAAGTGGGTTCTGGTGGAGTCCTTTTGTTAGCAAGTAACTGCACAAAGAAAAGAAATTCTGTCTGTTCCTTCCATTTAATGCAATCCACTGAGTATAGACAATCGCATTAGAAATAATGGCATATTTTTAGTGGAAAGGACAACTAACAAAAGGAACAGTTTATCAAGTGTTGCGGTGAGATCTCTGCCACTGGAAGTTTTAAATTCAAAATCAGTCAATATTCTGTAAGATCTACTCCCATAATAATAGAATAAAGTGAGAGAAGTCCTTTGATTTGCTTCATGCAGATCAAGCAAGACAGTCACATGTGTGATCATGTAATCTATGAGCAATTAGCAGATGATACTTTTTTTGTTGTTTTCTTGATGCAATATGGATGAACACATTACAATGTTACAGACAATGTGTTTTAAAAAAAGGTGATCTGGCATCGAACAACTACAGACAACAAGAGTTGTCAATTATATACTCTGTATATATATACCAGGAGCAACAATAGACATCAAATAATAAATTACTTGAGTATTTCAGTAAAAATCAGGACTCGTTAGGAGTCAAAGTGTAGGTTTATGTCTCCTGAACATTATGGTGAATCACAGCTGGTGGTGGTGGTAATGGCTACATGGGAAACTAGAAAGAGGAATCAATGAATTAAAAACATTTTTAATGGCAACACTTTTTTTTTGTCCTTTAGAATTTCACAAGTTATGGTAACGACAGTGATGTCAGTATGTCCCAGTCTGCAGTTCTGGATGACTTGGCAAAATACAGCCATTATACTCTATGGTTAACTGCAAGCACAGCTTTTGGAGATGGAAACAAAACCAGTGAAATAATAGACGTATATACAGATCAGGATAGTAAGTTAATAACTTTTTTAATGCTCAGTGTATATCAGTGCTTCCATTTATTATATATTCTCTAACTTTAAAATTATGATGGCAAAGTTAAAAAAAAATCCAGTAAGTACTGTTTTCAATACTGCAGTATTTTTCTTTGCAAGGAAGACATTTTGATCTGAGTCTTTGCTTTATAATACTAAGAACATAGTTCACAAGCTGCTGCTTTGGATATGAGCAATAAAAATATTGTCTTAAACCACCATTAAGACTCTTTTGTTAAACAAATTTAATATAGATGATTATTCATATATGCCTTCAAAACATTTTGCTTTCAATAGTGAAACATAAATAATTTGTAAAAGTTGTACCAAATATTACAAGTGAGATTTACAGACTAATCATACTTTGAGCATTTATGTCTGTTTTGGTTTTGGATGCTTTATTACTGTAATCCGTGCATTTGTTTTTTGCTTATTGTCTTTCGTAGTCCCAGATGGTTTTGTTGAAAATCTGGTCTATCAAAACATTTCCTCATCTTCTGTAAATGTAAGCTGGCTTCCACCATCCCAGCCAAATGGCTTAGTCTTCTTTCATGTTTCTCTAAGTTTATTGCAACTGGGAACCCATAAGATACTGTCTTTCCTTACTTACAACACAAGCATAGTTTTTGACAATCTGGAGAAATATACTGATTACATTCTGAAAATCACACCAGCCACTGATAAAGGATCTTCTGAACTGCATACTCTAAGTCTGCATATAAGAACTGATGAAGATGGTAAGATAAGTATATTTTATTCATTCCTAAGGAAATGTAGGAAAAAACCAAATAGCTTTTTAAAAGAAAAAAAGATTATTGTTTATTTTTCCCATGTTATTTAAAGCTTTTTTGTTATACAATGACACAAAGAACTGCTACACATTTCTGTGTTGAGACTATGAAATAGAATTTTCCCCTCAGAGCACAACTTTAACTGATAGCTAAAAGACATTTTTCATTGTAACTCATATTTTTCTGAGGTTATCCTTGTTTTTCTCTTTCTTATTTCTTCATTTAGTTCCAGAATCAGCACCTATAATCAAAACATTTTCAAATCTCTCAACTACCTCAGTTATGCTTTCATGGGACCCTCCTGTTAAGCCAAGTGGTATTATAATAAGTTATGATTTAAATTTACTTGGGCCAGAAAGGAATAACTCATTCTCTACTACCAATAATTTTATCATCTTGGAAGACCTTCTACCATTCACATTATACAGCATTTATGCAGCTGCAAGAACAATAAAAGGACCTGGTCCATCTGCCGTGCTTCAGTTCTACACAGATGAGTCAGGTAAGCAAATCCAATCGTAACCAACTTTGAAATATTGGTCCTATGTTACTGCATCCATCTGAACATCAGACCCGGAGAGAGTTGAGATGAAGGATTCATTTTCCATTGGTCTGTGTGTGAAGAGCTTTCAGAAGAAGGAAACACTACAAGGGAAGTCTTTTCTGCGTTCTCCTCACGCCACTGCGTGCAAGAGGAGGTCGCATTCTGCATAGGATTAGAGAAATAATCTAAGGAGAAATGTCTTTTGCCTTTGGAATGTGTTACAGTTTGCCAAGTGTCAGGGATTTTGAAGCAAACAACAATACCTTTCTCTTCGTCTCCCCACGTAATTGAAAAATGATAAAATATGGAAATGTTTCTGACACATTCACACAGGTCTTCTTTACAGGGACCTCCTCTCACCTGCATGGTAAATGGCATATCTTGTAAATATATGTTGAGTTGCGCTCAATATATGTTGTGGGAAGTGAAGTATATCACATTCCAGTAATATATGTAATAGGACTTTTGTTAAATGCCTTAGTTCTGACAAGGGGGATGTTTAAGTGATGAGTAGATTTGTTAGATCTCTAACAAGATCCCTTGCTGACTAAACATGTATTTCAGATTAATGGAATTTGTTTCATGCCAAAGAGAAAGAAAAAGATTAAAATAGCAATGAAGTACTGTTTTGTTGAGTTCAGATACAAATGGTAGCAAAAGTACATAAGTTCTCCTTCTTCTCCAAAGTGTTTGGTTTGGTTTTGCCTGGATTATTTGTAATTTGAAACTCAATAGCATTTCTCTTTTGCAGTGCCACTAGCTCCACCCCAGAATTTGACCATTACCAACTACACTGCAGATTCTGTGTGGCTAAAATGGGACCCAAGTCCCCAGCCAAATGGTGTTATTATGAGGTATAATTTTAAGATTTACCAAAACAACACCGAAAAACTATTTTATCAGGTATGTTTATAATTATAAATTATAAAATATCAAGTATCATTGTAATTAAAATGTTATAATAAAGTATATAAATGATATAACAGTGTTTAATTTTTTTAAATACTTTTTTCATGCTTTAGGAACAAAATATGTGACAAATACTTCAAACATCTGTTATGCTCCTAGAATTATGAAGCTCCTCTAAATTCCTATTAAGACAGTTTACTTAACCTTCCACCACGCCTGTAATTCAATTTTTAAAATTAGATAGAAAAAAATTGTTAGATTTTAATTTGCTTTGAGCTTCTAATATTTCATTAATGATGAGTTTTATTAATCTTTAGTTCATATTTCCGTGTAAGTTTGATGTTAGTAAATGCCAGAAGTTACTTGTTTTACCTTGTGGCTACCTTTGTTTAGCTATTTAGTATCTGCACGCTTTCAAGATTCAGAAAGAATGACAGAAACTCCTAGTCATCTTGAAAAATGGTTAAAAACTGTTTAGAGGTTTGCATCTTTTTATTTTCGCAAAATAAGAATAACTGAATAAATCTTAAGTGAAATAGATGCTATAAAATTATATACAAAAATTGATCAAGGCATTTATATCTGCTTAAATCTGGTTGCTTGGATGGCATCAAGAAATGTGCCATGAATTGTAAAGGCAGCAAGCTGAGGCCAGGATTGCATCTCAGGCTTAGAAACTACATAGTGAGTTCTGTTCACCCGAGACACTTGTAAAAGCTGCGGGGAAAAGACATTGCTGCAGTGAGACATGCGTTTAAGACATGCAGTGTAAGGTATGCGTGGCAGTGTGCGGAGCTTCATTACTCCAACTCCCTCAGCAATACAGTTCTTATTGCAGAGACTTGGCACGCAAGGAAACTGCTTGTGCTGTTGTTAAGCACGTGCACTGTGGAAATCAGTCCCCGTGAGGTGGCCTGCTACGCTTATGCAGTCTGCTGGTGTTCCCCATTGTGGGATGAAGTGCTGGCATCACCCCAGTTTCTTCCATAGTCCTTGCAAGAGGGGGAGCACAGTGCACATGCAGAAGAGGAACGGTGGTTTCTACAGCCAGCTGCCTTTGGAAACACATTTTTTGGGTTCTCATGGAGACCACCAAGGATTATTCTCCACTGTCCATCTGAGGCAGACTCAAACCCGATTAGAATACAGGCACTGGCTGGAGCACTTGAATGCGTCTGCCATGCCCTACGTTTCGTCACGTTTTGTAATGTTATATGGGCAAGAAATCAGATTTAGGTTGTGGCAGCAAGACAGGCAGAGCAATTTATATAGAAATACTGTAGTTAGGCACCATAATTCTCTGATAACTTGGATCCCACAAGATGTTCACCAGGTTTTCTTGCTGCAATTCAGCTCTTCCCTGCTGCTATTATAGTCCTCTCAACATTTGCACAAAATAGGCCTTGCATGCTGTGTGAAAAACAGCTTACCAGGAACTGAACTGTGGTTTTTTAGCTTTTTTCAAAGCTCTTCATCAGTCTGTGTGTCTGGCTCAGGTAAAGTAAAAGAAATGAAAAGCTATGACCCATGACCTCTCCCACAGCAGAGGTGTAGTAAGGAAGCAGAAAGTGAGAGGGGGTTGATGTGGCAGTTTGGAGGTGACAAAAGTTTTCAGCATTGGTAAAAAAAGGCATATGTGGAGTTAATCTGTTCTAACAATGCTATGGTAATTATGATACCATCCTTTGGCATATCTTCCTCACAAGCCACAGTGAAAGAGGGAGAGGAGAAGGGAAAGGAAGAATTTGACCCTGCATTCTTTTTTGTTGAGCTCAGGGACTACTTTGACTGAAAGCTACTCAGAGTAGAAGAGGCAAGACTATGGCTCTAAATCTTCTGGTCATTTCAGTGGGTTCAAGGTGAGGCCCACAATGTTTACACAGATTAATTGCATACTAATAATTTTTCCTTCCTTAAGAACATTTCAGGTTCAAACCATGAGGCAAAGCTTGTTGGATTAGAACCATTCAGCCCCTATTTTATCAGCGTCTCTGCATTTACCAAGCTTGGGAATGGCAATCAGTTCAGTAATGCTGTCCAGTTTACAACGATGGAATCAGGTTAGACGTGACTTTTTCTAAGCTGCTGTTCTGTTTATATATATATTTTCCTTGTATGGCTGAACAACAGTCTTCCTCTTCTCTCTGAAGAAAAGGTAATGTAACACTATCTCATTGTCTTCTGCCTGTGTAACGCCGATTCACATTCCTATTGTACCGGATAGGCTGGGTTTGAAGTTTGATGTCGGAAGTGTAGAATTAGAAATGTCCTCATCTGAAATGAGAGGCTTATATGGCTACTATAAATCTTTTAATAGCATCACAGATAAAGGGAGGAAAATTAGATAGATATCAGTCTTTGCAGATCAAAGTGATAATTCAGATCCCTGTGAAAATAACTGAAACTTTAGCAGTATCGAAAGCAGCTGGACAAAAGATTGGCAAATGAACTGGAAATCGTATTAAACAAATACAAATTTTTAACATTTTTTATAATTTATTTTAAGAAGGGAAGCTAGCCACTAATTAAATATCCTAATTTGTTAGATCTTATTCTTCCTGACAACTGGGGAGGACTAAGCAATATAGCTGGTTTAATGAATTAATTATGTGCAGTTTTGTCTTGTGCCTTCTACATATCTTTTGAAGTTGCAGGTTGTTTCAAAATGAAAAATTTTATCACGTGAAAGTGAATATTCAACATTCACTAAAGGCAGCCCAGGATCTCTGTGAGTTTGTGAAACTGGCCTTTGTGCAAAACTGTAGTTCCTTTGCAAGGTCAGAGCAATCCCCAGGCTCTTGTACTTTATAAGGGCTGTCAGTGCCAGGGGACTAGCATGGGTTAGGGGGCTGTGTCTGAACTCCCAGGTTCCTTTATACTGACAGCAAAGGGAGCAGACGAAGTATCAAAAGATCCCATATGGTGACTACAGTTTTTCAAGACCACACTTCCAGTGAAATATTCTTTCCAGAGTGGATAAAACAGGGGTTCTGGGAAAAATTATGCTGTTGATTGTACCCAGCAGTTACAACACCATGAGAAATCTAGACCATTGCTGAACTGGTTCAGGTTGGCGGTTGGATCCCTGCAGCTGGAGGTTGTCCTGCCTGAGAGCCATGGTCATCCATCAGTTGTCTCATTTCATCACTGACATTCCATACTCATGGTACTTTCTTCAGAATTGCTGGAGAGACATTGCCCACGGGAACATGGTCTAGTCATTTTACAGCTTTTTCTCAGATTTTATGCTTGGCTACTTGCAGCATTGTTTCCTTTCCCTCCAACCCATATTTTGGGCAATTGCTGGATCAGTTCCTCACTGAGTTCATCTAAGGATTCTGTCTCTAGTCTTTATTATAAGTGCTAGTTAATCTTCTTTCTTCTGCAGAGGCTGCTTTTTAAAGCCAGATTTTTCTTTGAACTCTGAAAAGAAAATTAATAATTTTAAAGAGATTCATTTACCTCTGTGCAGTGATAATGAACATGTTGCCCTCTATTCCTGGTACCTCCCTGACAGTCTTTTCACTATTTTATGGATTCCTGGACATGTTTCAATAGAGGAAGTAGGTTGGGGCACCCTTCACTATGTATTATTTTCTCTTAGCTGGTACAGCCAGCAATTTAGCCTTTTCTGAGATACTTAAATTCATTCTTCTATTTAATCAATTGTTCACAGATAACTGCTCTATTTGCAGCATGAGTATAATATTTGTTACCTTTAATTAATTTTTTAATGAGAATTTAAAAAAATTTCTCCTGCTGGAACCAGCAAGGAGATGGGGAACAGTAAGGTAATAGCATTGATATGACAGCTCTGAAACCTGCCCAAGGACTTCTGTCGTGCCTTTTCTGAAAGGACAGAGAGATATGATAAAGTGCCTAAAAGAAAGCAAGCTAACAGATAAATAAGGAACTTCTGCTGTTGATACTGTTGTGGAGTATGTATATGGGTTTCATTCTATTGTGTATGTTTTACTATACTTCGATTAAAAAAACATGGGGAAAATATGAGCAGATGTGAAAATAAAATTGGAGCACACAACTAGGAAAAAGCCAAATAAATGGCCTCTTCTGTTTCAAGTACTAGCATCAGTCATGTTCATAGTAGTTGGAAATGAACCATCTAATGAGGATGAAGACATATTTTTGTTCTCTCAATGTGTTTCTTTTATCAATTTGTCTGCCACTGGAATGTTTGACCCTTGCTATAACTTTGTGTCTGCTTCTCTGACTATATTGTTCTGTGATTACCATTTTAAATGTGTGGGAATGTTAATCTTTCATGCATGTGTATCTTTTAAGTACCAGATGCTGTCCAGAATGTTCATTGTATTGCAAGGAGTTGGCAATCAATCCTAGTGCAGTGGGATCCTCCTGCTTCATCCAACGGTGTAATTACTCATTACATCATAACAGTTGAAGGAAATTCTACAAGTTTTTCATCTTATGATACACTGCATACTTTTAGAAATCTGCTTTCCAATATTACTTATCAATTTAAAATAAAAGCTGCAACATCTGCTGGTGATGGTGAAGAACAGATATGCAATGCCAGTACGCTTCCAGAAAAAGGTAACAAATTATTCAAGTTAATTCTTTTGTTTAATTTAAATGATGACTATGAAACAAGCAGGCCTGAAATACCTGCTTCAATTCAGACAATTAAATCCTTCTGTTGTTTAAATTTCTTGCTAATAGTGGATGAGGAGAAACAGGGCTTCCTCTTTCTCCTGTTTTAGAATACACTTGGTGATGAGAATTTGTTGCCACTTAAAAAAGCACATAGAGAGTGCCTTTTTCTGTGTTGAGTTTGCATGATTAATTTATTAATTTCTGATCACTTTTTTTTTTTTTTGTCTTATAATCTCTGCTTTGTTCCTAGTGCCTTTAGCATATTTGATACTGTAAGTCTGAAAAAATTTGGGGGAGCAAAATTTTTGTTGCTTTGTTTCTACCAGCAGCCAATACTATGACTTAATTGATTGACAATAAAGCTCTTGAGAATTTGTGCAACTGAGAAGAATTTAACTTCTTCAAGCAGACTTTGTCATAACTCTTGATGAACAGGATTTTTTAGCAAGAAAGAAAATTGTGAGCTAAATCCAAAGAAGAATGTAGGCAGGTTTTTTGACATTGGAGTAGAAAATTGTCACCCAAAGTCTGTCTTCCTTTCTCTCTCCATGCACACTTATCACTTCACCTAATCCTGGCTGTGCTTTCATTTGGCATCTGAAACTCAGAGACGAAATTCTGTGCAAAATACAGTGTTGCTTCTGTGTAAATAGCTATGTGCCTAGCTTCTAAACTGGAAGTGGAGAGGAGCCCAACTCCCAATCCAGGAAGAAAACGCCTGTTTCAGTTCTCATCCCCAGTTAGGGATGATTTCTACTCTTGGGATTATTTCTCTTGTTTTTTCTTCTTCAGTGATAGTTTAGTACAAAAGTCAGAAAAAGACTTCACCTTCCTACTGAGTTACAGGAACGATTACTGCATTTAGTTCCTTTTTTTTTTTTTTCCCTCTTCAGTGACGTAAGTTCATGCAGTGGACTTGAGGAGCTCTCTGATTTGGAACAGCTGGATCGTTAGGAAAAATGGGGGTGGGAAGGGGGAGCACGACTGTATCACCTGATTCTTAGAAACCAAACCTAGCTTTGGTTATCAAATAACTTAAAAGATGAGTTGTGGCTCTCATTCTTGTATATATTTCAACTCAAAGAGTGAGTTTCACTCAGTTCTGTCAAATGATAAACACAAAAGTCTGTGTCAGCAACAGGGTTTAGGTTCTGGATGACAAGTGGAGGGGGGAGATCTACTATGCAGACTTGAATCAGACATCTATACTTGGAGAACAGACTTATCCTGACACTTAGACTTCATGATGGTAGCTTCCTCACCAGCATGCTCCTCTTTAGGTTCAGCCTTTGGATCTCTCCTATTCACAAAGCCCTAATGCCCTGCTCTGAGCATTGATTTCCACACTTCTTAAAATTAGACTTGCAGATGTGCATGTCTGAATGAATCTAGACCACATCTGTATCGTCAGCTGAGCTACTGCTGCTTTGGTTCCAGATCAAATGGCTAAGCTCCAAACGAGGACAAGCAGAGCAGCCCCTTGCTGGCGTAATGGGGCCAACAATGTGAAAGTAGCGAGGGTTGTACTTTGATGACTGCCCCTCCTCGTAATACAGTCCATCCCACTAAAGCCTGGCCACATCCCCTATTTGAACAATGAGGTGGCACATTCATACCTGTTTCTGGTAAAAATGTTCTCTCTGAACTGACTTCCTCATCAACAACAGCTCCCCTACAAATTCTGCCATTTTCTGATCCCTGCTGGTCCACTTCTGTCTGGCTCCTTTAGGAAGATTTAAGACTTCTGCCTGGGTCATCCACCTTCTTGTTTGCTCAGAAACTCCTGTCCATCAGCAGGCTTCAAAATCCACTTCTGAAGGAAGCATTGTTTAAATATTGGAGATGAGCATACTCATATCTTACAACGTCGGCTAGAAATACTGTAGTGAGCTTAACTGCTGTGCTGAATGTGGATGCACGCAATCGTGCACCTAAGTACACTTCTCAACTGGGTGTGTAACTCTCCACTCTTTCTTTTAAATCGGGGCTGCTGAACAGCCAACCCTGACTCAGAGCTCGAGCAAGACAGAAACTGGGAATGAGTATGCAGACAGGTGGGCTGATGACCAGTTAAAACTGGACTTGTCCAAAACCTGAAGGTCTTGTAGGAGGTATGTTGCCCTCTGGTATAGAGGAGAACAGGAGGCTTCCCAGGTACCTCACTTCTTGGAGGATGGTGGAAAGGCTTCTAGTAGTGTTAAAGAAGCCTGGCACCTGGGAAAGTTAATTGTTCGGATTTCTGAGAAATTTGGGGTTGGCTATTAATTAGTGCTTGAGGAAAGCCTGGAGAAGCTGTGGATGTGGTATTAAGCCTGGCCTTGAGAGACAGACTGCTAGTCTGTTGTGGTCTGTGTTACACAGAGTTGTACGAGCAAGAGGAAAAAAAACAGATATTATTTTGTAACAACACGTGGCTTATGTGTCTTATCACTGGGAGTTTTCCGAAGTAAAGGATTTATACTACAATACATGTATTTTTTTGCCACATACACTGTGCAGACCCTTTCTTGCTGTTTTAGCATTGGCTTACATGTTGTTGCTTAGTCATATTTACAACAAACTAGTTATTATTAGGACATTTCCTTAACTGTGTGTTTGCATGAATTGTTTTGTGGTGACTGGGTACTAGGAATTGGAGATTCATGGATGGGAATGGAAACAGTTTTATAGCTGTTGTCAGCTTCTTATTTATGGTGGTCTAAGATTAGTCACAGAATATGTAGCCAGCACTGAGTCACTGACAATGCATTTATTTCTGACATAAAGTAAAATTGAATTTGGCTCAGTGTCTCACTGCATAGTGTTTGACCTTTACATTCTTAGCAAGATTATTTGCCTTTCTTTGAGGTAAATTTGTTCATATCTGGGTACAATTAAACATGAATCATGAAGATTAAATTTATGAGATTAGTAGTGTTTTATGTCTAATCTAGATCCGTTGTCACGGTAAACCACCTCGGCCAGGCTGCAGTATGTTATAAAAACTGTCAGCTTTGTAGTGGTAGTATTACTTTGTGACTAAATATATTGTAAAGGATATGAAAGATAATATAGCACGTACACATGCATAAATGAGTTAGGATTTTATGACTGAATAGCTATCCTTGGATTATTTTCAAGAAAATGCACATATTAAAATGAAATTTCATTAAGGTTGAGTGAGTTTTTAGAAGGGAGGAAGAGCCATAAAATGGTAGGAAACATCTCCAAAAGGCACACTAAAGCTGTGAAGATTCAGTTAACTCACAAGTCTGGGACAAGTATAATAGTCATTCAGTTAAGAATTAAAATAAAACAATTAAAAAGCCACTTGGGGTGTTCAAAGCGTGAATAATAAAAAGAAAACTGCTGCTGCTTTCAATTTTTTTAATTTAAATTTTTCTTGATAGACTTCTTCTCTGAAAATATTAATCATATTGATTATAGTATTAAGACATGCAGAGTAATTTTTCCCTCCTTACTGCTAGTCTTGCTGACTATTATAACTGAACACAGAGTCCTGGAACAGGTTGAGGCCCCCATTGTACTGTGGTGACAGTCCTCACCATTTGTTTTCTACTAAACAGAGATTAAGTCATAACTTAATTTCAAAAGAAATATAGCTAGAAATTTGTCCAAGAAGCATTTTTTAATTTAATCTGTGCTCGATTTTGCTGGCCAATAATGACTTGTAGCTATACACAGAAGTATGCCTTGTGCATGAAGGAGAGTAGTGCCTAAAAGGATTGGTAATGGGAAAGTTTCTTAGGTCTTTTGGTGTGGAGGTGGCAAATTAACATCATCTGTTATTACCTGTGCACAAAATGTCTTTACTCTCTGCACAGGGGAACCTTTAAAGATTCTGGTTTGTATCTCCAGGATGGAGGTGCCCATTGGAAATTGTGGCCCTGTTTTTCATCCAGGCCTGCAAGGAGCACAAAATGTAGCAGGGGCTTAAAGCCTTCTTCATATCCGAGGAAATGCTCTGTTTCCTTCACAGTAATCCTTTTCTTAGGACATGGCAGCTCTGAGTTGGAGTTACATGAATTTCCTCATTAACTTCTGAAGAGAACTACAGATGACTGTAATGCACTGGAAGAAATATTTAAGCCTGTACCCTAAAGTGGTCCTTAGGGCCCCAAGCATGATGTGCAGTGCAGTGTGTTGGCCTGGTTATCCAGAGGAATCAACCTACTGCAGAGCCACAGCATTGGAAATGGAAGAGCTTGGGTGTCCCCTGTCACTACTACAGATACGAGCAGCGTGTTTCACATGTTCAATCAGTGCTGCAAGTTCATATTTCCAAACTGTATTAAAGTAATAGCATCCAAAAACTGCATTACTAAGAACCTTTGAAACAATTCTTTCCAAGGTGACCAAAATTGATTTTTTTTCCCCCAGACTTTAATTTTCTTTATGTAATGTGGAAAATGTTTTAGATTTTCTGATTAGTTGCTGTGTCCAAATGTAAGTTAATGGCTTTGATGTTGAAGGCAAATCTTCACTAGACAAATGTAGTGATCACTTGGTTGCTGCCAATTAAATTGTATTGATGTTATTTTTATAAGCAGGTAGATAAAAATGGAAAAATCATATAGTGTAGGATGAAGGAATTTTTTTTTTTAAGGACTAGGTCAAGTTTGCATTAATGTATAAGAAATGGTGGTGACATATACATACTAATCTGACATTGAAAGTATTTACAGGTCAAATACATTGTTTACTGAGAAGTAGACAGTGGTCCAGTTTGTTGGAAAGCTGAGCATTCTAATTTAATTTAAGACTCACGTACTGACAGCTTTTCACTACTTTTCTAAGCTTAGTTTAAAGATGTGCATTTCTTCCTAGATTTGTACGATTTGATTTTTCAGTGCTTAGATCCCACAGTTAGAGACTGAGTTTTCTAATGTCCTAAGGACTGAGAAACACGGTCCAGAGAGGCTTTTTTAAGACATGTTCTCAACTGTGCAATTTCCTTTAAAGCATGTCTGATAGTATCAGTCCCAAGTCATGGGAAAAATAGTCTACAGTTTTTTACATTTTTATGTTTGTAAAATCATTTGGGACCTATTTGTGATGTCCTTATTCATACTGAGCAGGACTTTATATCATGATGAGTCCCCCTGAAGTTAGCAGTCTATACTAGAGTAGTATTTAGTATGATCAGGGTTATCAGCTTAACCCAGGGAACTCCTTTGGGTGAGTAATCTTTCAAAAATTAATAGAGATAATCAATACAGAATATTACTTTTCTTTTCAGATACCTCCATCTTCTGAAGACTTTTTGTTGTGTGCCCACTGCTATCTGTTCTACTTTGTTCTTCACTTTCCTCCTATTGATGCTCTTAATACCACCCAACAGACTTCTAGGCTGCCGCTGTTCTTTTAATCCAAACTCCAGCTACAAGCAGCTGTTCTGTAGGCAGACTTTTTTTTATTAACTTCGTTAGGAACTATGCCGTATCATATTACCGTCTTCTGTTCCCGGCCCGTGCAGCTGTAGTCATTGCTTTTCACAGAAGTCTTTACAGAAAGCCGTAACTTCTCTTTTTTCTCAGTAGATTTTTGTGTGTGTGTCCTTTGCTGCCCTTAGGTTATCTTTGCATTGTGAATAAGATTTTTTTCTACCCAGTATTTCTGTTGGATTAAACCAGTTCCACTGGCCCAGTTCAACTTGATCAGAGTCTTTGCACAGTCCTGATGCTTTTTCTACCAGGCATTTCCTTTCATTTAGGTTCTCAAATAAAAACTTAATCTCAGAGCAGTCCACCAGCTTTGGAAGGGCTGATTAGCATTGCAGCCAGACGAGCGTAGGGAACCGGGGCCAAGATCTGTGAAAGTAACTTCTATTTAGGTGCTTAGCTTCCTGTCAACTTCAGTGGGAGTTCAGGCACGTAAATAGGTTTTAGGAGCTTAAAATCCCATGTGGATCTGGCTTCAGGCACTTTTTGTTGGAGTTTGGCCATCATGGGAACAATGGTGGATGAACCTGAAAATACCTCATTCATCCTCCAGTCCAGAAACTGAATTCACCAGCATTTCACGGCCAGCCTCTCTGCCAGCTCCCTGGCTGGCTTTCAGAAGCTGAATTAAAAGCTATTAAATGGAAAACGATAGAGTACATTGCACCAAAATTTTCAGACTTTGAAAAACTCTCTACTCCCAAAACTAGTTGAATGATAGCAAAAGCAATATAATTCAATAGGGAAAGACTGTCAGATATGTTGTGATGAGACTTAAGGGGCCCTACCCGTGATTCCAGGGAAATTTAAATATGGGATTAGCACTAGAATGCCAGCTAGCTAATCAGAGCACAGTCCTAGACAATTAGTGTCCTACACTACTACAAACACAGCCTTTTTCATGCCTTTTCTTTAAGTGCATCTTTCTGCAGGAATAATAATAAAGTTCCTGTTAGGCACATATCAAAGCAGCAGTGTATAAGAGCAGATACATAAGTCTTTGTTACAGTTCCAATTTAATCTGAAAGAATAATTGACAAAGATGCAATTTTTTGCTTTAATTGTTTTTAGTGTGAACAGTGATCACTTCATCATAGTTGAGTCATGTTTAGAAAATTTAAACAAGCTGCGTGATTACTCTAGGAAGCATGGAATGGTTTGTTCAAATCAGTACCATCTGTGGACAGAAAAAGTTGGGGGAATTTTAGTCATTCTTGAGGAATGGAAATCTGATTCTCCATGCTAGAGTAATTGTAATCCTCTTTGTATCTGTAACCCAATAGCATAGTTGTCTTGAAATTGTCTCATTGAACACAATCATCAAGTGCAAGAGACACTGTGCCACTGGGTGTCACTGCTCCTCACTGTGGCCCTTGGAGCAAACCACTTTCATTTCCTCCGGATTCAGATCACATCGTTTCATTTGCTCTAATAAGAGGTTACATTTATATTTGATTTGTCTATGTAGGCAATGAGATAAAATGGACTAGATTTTAAACTGACTAATATTTAAGGGTCTGATTCCATTTTAAGTTCCGTTTAGGCACTGGCAGAAAAATTTCCTGTGTCTTTTGCCAACTGACACTTTCTTTTCTGGGTTACAAATATTTTGTTTATATGGGTCTTAGTAAACTGGAAAAATGATGACATAAAATAGCAATAAAAGCTTTTGTATGAAAGAAGTGCTTGTCTAATCTGTCTGTTATCATGATACCTGCAAGTTTACCTTTCAAAATGGTGGTTTTCATGTAGTGTTACCCACAGGGATAATCACAGATAATATCTTCTGCCTTGTGAGGGTAATGTCTATGGCCTCCCTCTGTAGCCAGTGGGAAAAAGGACAGATGGAAAGAGAAATGTCATTTTTCTGCCTTCCATTCTTTCCCCCGCTCTCTGGGAGTTTGTCTCTTTCCACAAAATACAAGGAGAGCTCATGGAGGCTGGCTTTATTAGACTTTTGATAGTCTGTGCGAGAGCCCACAAATCAGAGCCACTGTTATTTTTCCTGATATAATTTCCAGTTCTGTGAAACTGCCAAGCGTCTTTTCCATCTTTACTGCAACATTGCTAGCTCTCAATTCTTTTTGATGTCATCATCCATGTTGAAACTGGGGGAACAGGGTAGCCTCCTTGAGAAGGAAAGCCCACCATGCTGGCTAGAACATGGGCACTGCTCTTCCAGCCTGTGACTAGCCTCTTTAACCTGCCTCGTTTTAGGTGCAGAGGCTGCAGTTGTGCCAGCCATGGCTCTACCAGCTGCACATTTGAGCAAGTGAAGGTATATATTCCCACCTTCCTCTTGGCACCCAGCAAGCAACCAGTTACTATCTACTTTATTCCAAGCCCCTGTTTCAGTATTTGATCCAGTCTTTCATTTAAACTGGAGTATAGTCCAATAATCACTTTTCAGCAGATGGAAGTTAGTAATGGTAGACTAAGAGGCATTAGAGCGAGTTGTTTCCATCTCCACGTTGCATACTTTCACACTTTTATTCCAAACCTGCCGATGCTGGCTGTTGCCATCGTAGCAAGAGTTCCTGGAGTCGTGTGCCTGGGAAGGTGAGGTCATATTCCTTATAAAAAAAAAAGAGTAGTTCCCTCTGAGTGAGAAGGAGGAGAGTTTAATTTCCTTAAATTCTTTTAATTTTTATCTGTCCATATGTCTTTGGAATTGCTAACTCTTAATTTTTTAATTCCTGGTATATGTAGTATTGAGTCTTAAAAATACTTTAATTCAAGTTCAGAGTGAGACTGGGTGGTAACTTTTTTTTCACTCAAACAGTTTTATCCATTCTATCCCACATTTTATCATTGTCATAATTGAGTGTGTAAGATTCATATTCTTTGCAGTATCTTAGATATTAATAGCTTATATTACAATAGAGTAGAGGATTTTTTAAGGAAAAATACAGATTTTTTTTTTTTATAGTAACCATTGAACATTTCTCTGCCTTTACTTTCCATTAACTAATGGTCAAACTAAGCCCTTTCTTGTAATTTACACTAGTACCAAATACAGTTTATAGAGCTATTATGAAAATATTGCAATGTTTATTTTTTTGAAAGTGGACAAACTGAATATTACATCTCCAAAACTGTGATCAAGCAAGAATGTTACTGCCTGCTTTGTTTTTATTTACTACTTCCTGTACTTCTCTTCACGCTAAGAACAACAGAGCAAAACAGTTTCAATTTTGACAGCATGGAGTATGATGATGAAAGTTGTCTCCAGCAACAATCTTTTTCTTAGGCAGTTTGTTCTTGTTTTGTTTCTGTTTAGTGTGTAGCAGGGTGGGAGCACATGGGGCTGTTGCATGCTGCGATGTTGTGTACGCATGTGTGAGAGCTGAGTGGAAGGACAGGGAAGTGCCCACGGTTCCTGTGCCTTGGCTCCTCTCCTGCAGGCTCCACCTGCTTTGGGCTTATTTGAAGGGATTTGAATTTCTCAGCATTTTCATCATCACGACTTGGTTTGACTCAGAATTTACATTTCTTGTTAAATATTCATATTCAGTGGTGAAGCTTCAGCTTGTTATATTGTGATGATTTCTATAAACAAATTGTTGCAGATGAAAGCAGAGATCGGATATTCCCACAAGGCTGAAAAAAAATTGAGAGTTTTATCTTTCTTCCACAGAAACGTTGGTTTGGGATCCTTTTATTCTTTATGTAAGCCTTGGGGCTTCTTCAGTTTCATTTTGAGGATGTATCGTGTTTTTCTTTTACCAGTGATACTTCTTACCCCAAAGACTCTAAAGCACTCTTTAAAGCTAAGTGCACAAAATGATTTCCGAGCTGATTTCTCTGCACAGTTTTTGCCACAGAGAGTATTAGGATTATCTTACAGAGTCTTAGAGATAATATTAGCTTACTGTATGACTATGTGATATAGCACAAAACCATATGTTGCATCCAGTGTGTGAGAGCTGGGAGTACACTGTTGGCTTAATATAGATATAGATAAATGTGTGTGCATATGTGTATGTGTATGTATGTACATACATTCACTACTTCTGTCTCCATGCACATGAATATAACCTGTGTATACCCACGTATACTTATGTATATAAATACATGGGAGGAAAGTTTATGGGAAGTTTCTTTTTTTGCTTTGTATTGCCGTATTATTTAGCTTTTCCTGTTAATTTAGTTTGTTGTTTGCATGCATTGATACTTTCCATTCAGAAGGTGAAACAGGACATTTATAAAACCTTGAGGTGTTGCTTGAGGATTTCATATGTTACCAAGAGAGAGGGAGACAAATAAGTATTTCTAAGTGAGAGGTGAGGAATCCCAGTTAGCAACAGCAGTAAAAGATGCTATGGGTAGGCCAAAAATAACTTTGCTTGATATTCCCTCCCTCGGTTGAGACATAGCCCCAAATGTAGCAACAGCAATGTCACACCTCTCAAAGCTGCCCCTGCCCCTGCCACACCTAAAAGTAGTTTTCTTTCTTTCAAAAGCTACAGTAAACGTATGCCAGCTATATATGTACACTGTGATTTACACCAGTGGAATTACTCCCTATTAACCATATGAAATTGAATCTTGGTCTTTAGACATGCTTATTAAGATATTTTTTCAACACTGGATAAAAGGGTTATAGTTGCAATCACTTTTCATTCAAATGAAGATATCTTACAAGTGTTTTAATTTGTAGTTCCTAGTGCTCCCAGGGATATTGGTTTTTCCAATGTGCAATCAACAAGTGTGACCCTGAATTGGAGATCACCGAAATCTATCCTTGGCTACTTTCAAAACTACAAGATTACAACACAGCTACAGTCCATCCGCTGCAGTGACTGGGAATCTAAGGAATGTATTGAATATGAGATGCATCAGTATTTATATGAAAATGTAGTGGATGACTGGCTAGAAGAGACAGTGTATGGACTGAAAAAATACAGATGGTACAGATTTGCAGTTGCTGCCAGTACGAACGTTGGTTATGGCAGTTCTTCACCTTGGATTTCTACACAAACACTTCCTGGCTGTAAGTAAAGATGTCTGCCATGTGTCATAATGCTAAAACAGTGTGATGTTCACCTGAATAAGCCACACTTGGTAGAAGTTATTTCTTCATAGACCTACAATATTGGTAAAGTTAGTAAGAGTTTATTGCAACTCTTCACATACGTAATATCATGATATAAATCATGTGGTATGTATGCATACTTGACACTGCATCAGATTTTAATGCCTCTTGTATGCTCTACTTCTAGTTACTGCTTACCCAACAGCAATTTCATTTCTCAGCCCTACTCCACGTCTAGAATTGATAAATCTGAATTTTGACTATTTTGGGTTCATATGCCATTTTCAATACATTTTCATATGTGGGGTGTGTCAATGAAAAGTAGTCTTTTTTTTAATTCCTTGACTAAAAGTCTGTTCACTAACATCGTAACAGTTTCCTGAAATTCTGTTGTATGTTCCTGGCAATAGAATTTAAGCAATAGTTTCAGAGGAATTAAGATTTCTTTCTAACAGCATATCCCCCTAAAGAGATTACAAATCAGAGTAGCCATGTAACACCTGCAGGACTGCCATGACACATAGAACTGTCATGTCTCAGCTGAGGATTTCGGTTTCCAAGTGAGAGAAGAGTTAGTTGTAACAGATAAGTCATCACAAGATATTTGAGAGAAGGGGACGTGAAACATAAATTATTTAGGCAGTTGTCATGGGGACATATGACCTTCCCTCCCAGTCTGCAGCCAGCCTAGGTCAGAGCACATCTGAGGTCCGGCCTCTGGCCTGTGTAAAACAATTGAGAACCACCATGAGTGGCCTGCCTAAATCACAGCTCTTTCACTCCTTTCCCCTTCCAAAGTAATCGTAATAGAGATACGAAGGACTTAAACAGCTGTGTGCCAAGGACTGTTCAATGGTCCACATACTTATTTTGTTCCATTCATGTTTTTGCAATCATGTGATGTGAATTCAGGAGGCTTTTCTATAATGTTCCTCACAGTATCTGTGCACTCTCTGTACAGCAATACATCCATCTATCCTTAAATACCTCACAGTTTTTTCTCCTAGATAAGGAAATATTGTTGTCTTCATTTGCAGATGAGAAATTGCAATAGAGAAATTCTAAGCCCCAAGGGGCAAAGAGATTTGGACACCGTGATAGTGAAATCACAACAGCCCATTTTTCACATAAAGCACAGAAGCAGTCCTTTGGATTGAGAAGTACTGGAATCAGCTGCAGAGTCGTTCTCATGTGCATTTACTTTCTTTGTCCAGCCGTTCTTGTGGGGATGCTATGCCTGTAAATCAATGGAATATTTTAAATGAAAGTGAAAAAAAAAAAAACCAAAACCCCAAACATTTAACCCCAGATGGAGCAGAAAATAGCTAACAGAAGTTGTGCAACTCTTGAGCTAGCAGCTCTGGGGTGATTTCTTACTATTAGATGGATAGATCTCAGCTGCTGACATATGTAAATACTTCTCTTCAAAAAATTGTTGCTGAGTTTAGGAAAGTTAGAGATTTAAACTGGGCAGACAGGCAGATAATGAAAACACATGTAATTACATAAAGTTAGGATCCCCTTTATGATTTCCTCTCTGGACAGTGATAATTTGCTTTAAGAGAGAACTAGTTTCCCATCAGTCGCACTGAGGAGACGGTAGTTAAAAGTATAAAAATCTGATTAGACTGCACAAACCCTTTCCATACCAATACAGTATTCTTCTCAGCAACAGGTCCTCTGTGTGCTGTATTAGCTAGTTTAACAAATGGTGGTGGGGTAGAAGTTAAAACAGTTCCACCAGTTCTTCCAGCCCAAGCGTCTGGGGCTGCTGGCCTGTGTCTGTGGTGAGGGAAGTGGGCAGCAACAAATTTCCTGTGAGCTACATCAGTGACACATCAGGAGATGAGCTGCTTATAAAACACGCCGCTGGGGAGTCACGGAAGCATGGGCACTACTCCAGATACCATGGCTGCGTGCTGGTGTTTTTCCTGGGGTAATGGCAATCAGCTGAGGAGGAAGAAAAGAGGAAGGTGACCTGTCACGGCTGGGTAGCCAGCTGGCAGCTCCGGTGTGCTTCAGCAGCGCCAGGAGCCTCCCTGAGCAGCGGTTGATCTTTAGCAAGGGCAGGTCTCTGGCTACCTGACCTCATACTTTCCACAGACTAGTCTTTAGAAATATTGTTAAACAGACTAAAACCCATCAGTTCCTTTTTTTCTCTTGCAAAGGGTACTGCCTGTAGGAGGGAAGAGAAATTCAGGATGCTCAAAAAACTGAGCCGGCGCTCTGGGCAGCCTTGCGGAGTGTATCCAGAGAACAGGTGTCGATCCCCCTCTCCTCTCCCTCGTGGACAGGGCCAAGCATCCTCTGGATTAGCCTGCTGGTACACAGCCAATATACATGGTCTGTTAGGGCTTAAGGGTGCTTAGCTGCTATGTAAAATACCCTGAGTACTTAGCCCATAAAATCAATGGGAGTTGTGTTTGCAGATTTGAGGGCAGAAGTTAGCCACTGTTTCTGATTTTCAAGAAATGCCTCTGTAAGACATTGCTTCTGCCAAAGGGAACGTTACCTTGGTTGTGAAACAATAGTAAAATGACTTTTCTTCAGCAATAATTGGGTTCTCAGAAGTTTGTGGTTCTCCCAAGCCTAAAGAAATTACTACATTTATTATACTCATATTCAGGATGTTACGGCTTTTAAGCTCAAAACTGTTAGACTCATTTCCCAGAATATAAAGAGATGAAACTTCAGTAACAGCAAAAATTACATAACAGAAACCCTAAATACTCTCTACAAGTGCTGAGGATTTGACTGTTGTGCTAAAGCAGAAAAGCCTAGTAATTCTGAATATTCAGTGACTAAGGTGAAGATCTTAGCTATTTATTTCAGTTGTTCATTATGAAGGTAAATCTAAGGCTACAGGAAATCTTTTTAAGATTCTTTAACTTGTTTGCAAGTTTCAAACAAAAAAATAATGGCTGTGTTTTGTACGGAAGGTGGTTATAGTGTTACTCCATGGAAAATGTTATAGGTTGTTCAGTACAGTCCAATTCTCACATCACACAGATAAACAATTCAGCCTTCTGTCTTGCAGATTATCCTCACAGGAATTGTCTTACTGTCTCATAAAGTAGTTTGATGGCACTGTTATTACTTAGCTGATGGATTACCCAAGAGCCAAATCTACTCTGCAAGATGAAATATTTTCAACATAACCTAGATTTATATAGTTACCAGTACAGAAGATCACAGTGTTGTGTCACAGTAAGGGAAAGGGCAAGAAATGTTTTCCATAGCTAGGGAAACTTTGTTCCCTCACACCTGCACTTACCTCAAGTTTCATTTTTACATTTATAAGGAAAATAACGTTGGCCAAACTTGTGCTTTCTAAGAGAAAAATCATTTTGGAGGGTCAGTGTTAGGTGGAAAATGAACGGCAGTGAGATCAGTGACCTCAGTTTGGATCTCGTACAGTTACACAATGCAATGCTTTTTGGTAAACTGCCAAGTCTCCTAATGCCAGGATATACTGAGATACAAAGGAAAACCCCAGATGTTCAAATGTCCCATGAAGGCTAGGACATAGATGCATGGGGCAGAGGTTTATGCTTCTCTTTTCAGCACCTTCTTTCTTAATCCCTGCTGATACCCAGTTGCTTGGTATACTTAAAGAAATGTTTCTGTGTGGTGAAAAGCAATGAGATTTTTATCTCTTGTTGTATGCCCTTTCTTCTGGCAGGTTTTGCCTGAGAGAACTTGTTCTTCTTTGTTCCTTTCATTGTCTCAGAACTAAACATTGGAAAGTAAATATGGCCTAATGTAAGATATAAATGTTTAAATATAGGTAAAAGTAACCTAGGTGATTATAAAATGAATATAACTGAACCTCACACTTAATTTTTGTTGGGAAACAGAAGAAGTCTTAACCAAACTGGCAAGCACAAATTTCTGTTAGAAAACTGGAGTATTCAGTCTTCTTTTTGAGGATTATGCTAAATGATGGGCTATCCAGACTTATCTTCCAGCTTCACTTAACTGCTGCCTGAGCATCAGGACACAGATGGATGGGAAAGATGACCCTGACCTCCATAAGACCCACATTCCTGTGCAAGGATAGAAGCATGATAATCAGGAAATGATGGTTATTAGTTACAGAAAATGCATTATTGTGAAAACCAGGAGAAAAGTGCTTATGAGAGGAAGTGATTGGATTATGGGGGAATGAGAGAATAAGACTAGGTCATTTCTACTGAGTAAATTGCTGTGATTTATAAGAGAAAGGGTATAGTGATATCATGGCCTCGTATTGAGTAGGTTCATTTCACAAACAAACCTAAATCAGAAAGTGGCAGTTACCCACTGAAGCAAACACAGTTTTTAAAAAGATGGTTTTTGTAGACATGAGACACATTAGACACATTTCATTTTCTAGTTTTCTTTCTAATTACACAGGTTTTTTCAGAAAATATTCCTATATTTCAGTGTCATTCAGTTAATGACCGATATTGTACTTTTCATGATGAAAATAAACCCGGTATTAACACTTAGATGTATTTTAGATAAGTATCTTAAATACAGCATACTCAATTATAATTTTCTTGCAAAGATCTAAAAATGTACCAAATATAAACTGCATGTGGGAATTATCCATATAAATAACTTCAGGTTGGATAATTTGTTGATTAGATTATGCTTTAAAATTATTTCACACCATCATTGTCTAATGCATAAACCTAAAGTGGCTTCTGCAAAAAAATATTGAGAGATTAAACGCTCCATTAATGCTATAAAAAAGTAATGGAAAATTGTCTTTGGAAACTTGGTTGGTTTGCAGACTAAGGCTCGTGAAGCTATAGATATCATTTTATACCATTTTTCAGAAATTTCGGCTGACGATAAAGGTAATACCACTGCCATAGTTACTGAAAGCATTGTTTACACTAAAAGACACTGTTTGAGCAACAAGTCTGACACATTACCTGCAAAATAAGCTTAATTTGTGCTAATTGTAGTTTTTAGGGAACGTGCTTGCCCTTCTATTTTGTTTTATCTGTTCTAGCTCCCCACTCGACAGCCAGCCTTCTCTGAGCAGTCTCCTCTTTCACCACCCCTCCCTCATGTGTTTTCATAGTTCATTCAGTTACACTCTTCATTCAGTTGTTCCATGCTATTCAGTATTTTTGGGGACTGCTTCCAATGGCTGAATTTGATCCTGTCTACAAAGTCTAATATATTCCTGCTAATCCCAGCACAGCAATCTACCTCCTATATCCAACACCCTAAACTCCTGATAGCACCTTATCAACTCCCAAATCTTCCTGTTTTATTCTGCAACCATGGTGGAAAATTTTCACCTTCACAGTGCAAAATTTTATGATTTCTCTTCCTTAATTTTTCACACATAAGTTCAATAGCTACATATACTTCCTTCCATGCTATTTTTCCTTTTCCTGACCTGTTTTCTACTTAAAAAACTAAGTAGCCTTGTATACACTCCAATTTTCCTCATTAAGCCCTCTTACCTAATGATTAATGGTGAAAAAAATACATATTCATGCATTAATCATGTTTGAGAAACTAGACTGCATCTTCTCATTAGGATAAATATGATTACTTTTATCATTTTTTATAACAGACTGTTCACAGATATGTGTTAATCATAGCTGTATTTTTTTTTCTGGTAGATTAAAAAAAAAGGCACAAAAAAAAAGTCCTGGAAATACATACAAATCTGTTGTTGCTTCTGTAACAGGCTGTTCATTGATACATATCACCACGGTTGTCTTTTTTTTGTAGTAGACTCCCCAAAAAAGGCACCATGGAGCCAAGTTCTGGCCTTATCTACAAATCTGTTGTCTCTTCTATTCCAAATTCTATTTTCCTGAAATTTACCACGGTCATTATGAAAAAGTAATACCACTTACTGAGAACTGCTGTGCTGTTATTATGATTTCATTAATTTCTTATTCATGAATAAGAAATAACTAGGTTAATTCACATATCACCTTGACAAAAGGCAATTTTAGGAAAATCCCATTTCTTAATGTGAACATTCTTGCCCGCTTACAATTCCTATTGCTTTTGTGTGTGTGTTTTCCAGAGTTTCTCAACATGTTAAGAATAAGTTGAAATGAAACCTAGAAAATATTTTTTTTCTGTATAAAATTATTCATACTAGTACTTTCCAACATTTCTGGAAATTTTTTCTAGCATGCAGAAGACCTTGTGTTTTCACAATTTCTTGTTCTTTGAATGATTCATTCGATGTAAATGAATATATGATGCTTGTCTATTTGTCTAAATAGTTGTATATATTTTGCTTGTCATGCAAAATAAATATAAATAACTTGTAATTAAAAAACCCTATAATTTCAATTTAAGATGAAGTTGTAGCCAGTTCAGACTGTAGAAAACTTGCAGTAATTGCAATGAAAGATGTGTTTCTAAATCACATTGTATGCTTTATATATGAGAAAGAAAAAATGTTATAATTATTTAAGCAGTGTATAATGGTAAATGTGTGAAAAAAGTTTTATTTTCAAATTGAAAAATAATCTCTACTGGCCACTAAAATTACTGGGTTATTTGTTGTGAACTTCTTTGGCCTTGACTCACATACATATCTTTTTCTACAGCTCCAGATTCTCCTCCAGAAAATGTGACTGTTTTAGCTACATCTCCTCACAGTATTAATATCAGCTGGAGTGAACCTGTCATCATCACCGGACCAACATGCTACCTCATAGACATTACCTCAGTAAGGCAACTCTGTTTTATTGTTGGTAGTTATACAGATGTTTGGTGATATAAATACAGATGTTCTTACAGAAATTATAGGACAGACATAAACTAGATTGAAAACCAATATGACTGTGTCTATTTCCACATAAACTTCACTTAAGAATTAGTTGTACATTTATAAATTTCTTAATGGGAGATAAATTAATTATGTGGTATTAAAAAATGTGTGCTAATAAGAGGTCTTGGAGAAAAAAAGGTGCAGCTATAAATGTATACAGGAAAACAGTAGCTGAGCTTTGTGGAGGTGTACCTCTTTCTAACAATACTGATGCTGTTTACCAGTAAAAATAATAATGATTTTTTTTTCTTCAAAGGAAGGAAAAGTTCATTGTCATGATTTTACAAAGCCAAGTGGAAAGCCTAGCAAAAGGAAGTGACTTGTACAAAGTTACACCGCATCAGAGGGCGAACTTTAAAATCAAACTAGGTTTCCCACTTTCCACTTGGTCCTCTGTCCATCAGATTAGCTGTATTTTGGTAGCACAGTAATAACACTTCTTTCTCCTTGATCTTTATAAGCAAAAAAAAAAAGCTGACATAAGAGAAAAGCTCTAGTGGCCTTTCTCTTTTCATCCCCTACTCCCCTTACAATACTCCTTAAAACAACCATTAATAAACCTCATTTCCTGCCCTGTGGCAAGATATGAAACTTTCTAAGTTTGAGCACATGAGTAGTTTTAAGTAGGGTATAGGTTCCCTGTTCTTCCAGAAATTATACAGGCAGGGCTATCAGTGAAAATGGGAAGCAGTTTACCCAGGAAAACTTGCTGTTTGCAGCTTCAAAAATCCTGAATCAGTCTGTTAGATAAATAGGGGAAGAAATTAAAGACCACTTCAAACTATTTAAAGGTTTTAAATAGAAAGTTCTTTCAATTTTCTGAGAAGAAAGTAAGACTATTATGTGTATATTTTCAATGTTTCTGAGTTGTTCATAAGATTTACAGGTATGATAAAACATTAATGCTGAGATATTTGTGCAATCAAAATTTCTAAAGAGATCAGTAAAAAAGTACCCAATATTTTTAAGCTCCTCAGTAAAGTTACAAGAGAGTAATGTGTAGTCCTGCTATTTTCTTTTCTTCTAACTTCATTGTTCAATATGTAGACTGCAATCTGTTCAGTTCTGAACACACTTACCACAGCAGTAGCATGACAGGATGAAGAATGTACAATAACAAGGGGAATGCTAATAGGGAAGGAATGGTTCCTTGGCCTGTTGGGTAGGTCGCTAGAAACTAGGTAACAATTTTTATTTCTCCTTTGCTGAAGTTAGAGAAGACTTTTTCGTTGTGAAAAGTTCCTGTCACTTTTGACTAAACAGCATTATAGTACATCAACAGAAAAAATTACTTTCATGCTTTTGATAAAACTTCCAAATTCAATTTTCAAAGCTTGATTTTTTGTGTGTAATATTTAATCAATTTGTATTTAAACAATTTCTCCTCTGTCTGATATGTCCTAAATTATAAACAGGATGTCATCTGATTCTACACTATGAAAATGTTATAAATACCTTATCAATATAAGTTACAGCAAAATTCCTAAAGTAAGATGAAGTATGGAATGTTTCATGTGAGCCTGCCAGCATTCGGAAGGAACTTAAAAACCTGTTTTAAATGTTCAGTTTGGAGGGCTTTGGTGGTGTTTTTACAAAGTGGTGGGTTTTTTTCAAATATATTTCAGATATCTAGCTTTATATTTAGGAATTCCTTGTAATTAGATGTCATCTGTCTAATGATCAGTAACTACAGGTGCCAGTTCTATAGATAATCATCTTAGTAGACAAATCTATTCCTTCTTAAAGGCCAATAAAGCTGTCACAATCTTTTTCAGTGAAAATTTGAGTATATATTTTATTGTCCCAGTGGGAAATTTTTTATGAAGACTCCAAATTCCACAAACTTCCTGTATGTATAAATTTACTCATTTTAATTCTCAACTGAGTATTTTTAAGGATTGAAAAAAATAGGCTCGCAGAACCGAATAATTTCAGATTTCTACTCTGTGACATCTTTATTCTTAAAAGATAATAATTAGTATTCATTAGTGAATGGGTTCTGTTTAAATTGCTAGGATGTTCCTTGCAGTTTTACAGATCAGAAAAAACTGAAAAGTACTCCCTCATTATTATTCCTTCAAGTCATATTTTAGTTTGTCTTGCTGCCTACTATAATTAGTAGTCCTGAATAAAGTATTACTGACAATAAGTAAGGAAGATGGAACTGAACCATTAAACTTAAGGAAGAATAGAAATACATTTAATGATGTAGTGCTGTGATTGTATTTTAGCTCTTGTATAAATATTTATATGGCAGACTTTTGATAGCCAGATAGGAAAAACTGTTTCAGCTCTTGATGACCATCCCAGGAAATGAATGTCTGTTTAGTCCATCAGAAAGTTTAGTTCAGGTTAATTCTCAGTGGGGATAGATGCATATCTGTCAAATAAAAGGTATGCTTGAACTATTCTAATGTTTTAGCAGCTGCATTTAATACAGATTTCATCCAGTGGGAAAACTACTGTACAGCTACCTAATCCTCTTTTCAAATTACACACTGAAGAAACAATAATGAAAACATCATTAACTGAAGTAGCGGGAATAGACATAAAAAGAATTTTGCAAATGATATTTGATCAAACACTAGAAAAGCTCTCATTTTTTCCTTTTTCTCCTTTTTTAAGCTAACATTAGAAGTGATTAATTGGATATAAAGCCCAACACTGTAGATTTTTCTATAGAACTACAGATTATTTGAGATGTAGGGATGATAGGGATCCCGAGATGTAATCCAGTCCATATCCTGCTCTAACGCAGAAACAAGCGTACCTAAAGCCCTCCTCACAAATGACTCATTATCCTGTTCTTAAAAATGTCCAGTGCTGAAAGTTGCTCAGCACCCCTCAATACATTGTTCTAGTTTTTAACTAAACTTATAGGCGTAGTTTTATTTACATATTTAGGTATATCATTGCAGGTTTTGTCATTTTTAATTCTAATCTTTTTTTGCTGCACATAAAATTTCTCTTTGTGTTTTCATGAACTAGAAACAATGGATTATCTTCAATTCAGTATCATCCTTTTTTATATTTTGAAGTTATTACTGCCTTCAATCATCCTCCCTTTTCTAGATTGAACCCCAATTATTTCTGCTTTCCAGCTTTTTTAGTGAGGGAATTACTTCCTCCCCACTGTCTTACAAGTAGTGCTTCTATTAATATATCCCAAGAGGAACTGCACTTTCTGCAGTCATATCAACATTATATATTGCTGCCCAATTTTCTTTTTGTTTTTGTATTCCAAACAATTTTCTGCTATATAGAGCTGCTCATCTTCTGGATCTTTGCCTAGTTCGATTCCCATTTCAAGTCACTACAACTCCCTTGGACCAGTGTCTACCAATTGGTTCATGTTTGCTTGGTGGAAGATAGCACGAAGCAAACAGTCCATTTCCTTAATCCCATACTACATGAAGTGCTAAGGAGGCAACACATGGGTGAGAAGGGAGCGTACTCCCCTGTGCAGCTTTCTAGTCTTGGTAGCTAGAGACTTCTTGTGAACCCTTTTATGTAAATGGTTAGAAAAGTGGAAAGATAAAAGTTAAATAAGGTGTTCAAATAATAATGTCTTGATTTTGGCTGTTTCAAGTCTCATAATAATTTTTCTTTTATTATTATTATTTTACAGGTAGATAATGACAATTATAAAGCTCAATTTCTGAAGACAAATAATGAGGGTAAAGTCTTAGAAATTTGTGATTTAAAAGCATTTACAAGGTATTCTGTAGTAATCATTGCCTTTACGGGGGACGTTAATGCTGCACTCCTTGAAGGCAAGGCTAGTTCTCCAGTAATTGTCTCCACTTTTGAAGCAGGTTTGTATTTTTCTCTACTTTATATGGATCAAACTTTGCAGTTTTTCTTACACCTGACAAAAAAAAAAAAAGAGTTTTGAACACATGGTGCACTTTTAATGCAGATTTGTGCTCACAATATTTTTTCTTTAATATTTAAAAAGGTGGCAGTCGACAGAAAAAGTGATGGTGATAATAAATACTAAGGTTTACCTTAGTAATGCAGAGATCTTAACTTGCTTCCTGTAAAATACAGATGTATGGAATACAGCCATCTGGATTACTTCTGTCGTCAATGAAGAGAAGTCCTATCTATATTAGCATGTATATATAAGATACCTGTTTCAGGAAGGGATGGCTGCCCTCTGTGGAGGTGCCTGTTTCCCTTAAGAGACTATTGAAAACTCTCTACAGCATCCTTGGTCTTGATGCAAAATTTAAACGTATAAAAATTAAGTGAAGCGAATCCTACCATTTATAAATGGTACCTGTACTGACTTGAGGAGATGATCTGTGTATTCTCAGTGGAAGGAGGTTGCTAGTGAAGGCCCACAGGGATCTGTGCTTGAGTCAGCTGTTCCACAGATTCAAAACAATCTGGAGAATGAGGTGGATACTGAGATGACAAACGTTGCTGATGCTATTAAGTTACTCAGAGAAATAAAACTGAGAGATGAGAGTGAGGAACTGTGTAAGGGCCTCATGACACCGAGAGGCTACGGTACAGAAAAGTAGATAGCATTTGCTTAGGAAAATATAAACAGATGTACATGACGAAGATATAGTCCTAGCTTTATATACATAGTTCCTTGTTATGCTCGGTCTACTATCTTTGTTTGTTTTTAATTGTTCACTAAGGATATGTGAACAAACAAACAAATGAAACAACAAAAAAATATTTTCTGAAAAGATATTGAAGTTTTGTTTCATTCAAACTAATTATCAACTGTGTATAAACTACAATTGCCTTATCCCTAGTGAGGTTAGATGCAGGTCAGCTCTTTTAGCTATACAGTCAGGTTAATTTCAGATTTAGACATACTACACAGTGATTGTATTTATCATTTATCTTTCCTTTCATGTATGAAAATCCAATGCCCCTAATGGTATGGTATGGTATGGTATGGTATGGTATGGTATGGTATGGTATGGTATGGTATGGGGGTGTGTATATATAGATATATATATCTAATGCCTTTTAATTTCATGACCTGTTTACATCCTTGGAGGCTGATACAGTCTTTTACTGTGGAAAAATGAATGAAGATTAAATTAAGTGGTAGCTGGGTCTGTCCTGTGAGCTGTATTTTCTGGTAGCCCTTTCTCTTATGTAAAATGTGATACATCAGGAGGTGCTGTAATCTTAGAGAGGAACAGTTATTTTTTCTATCTCATCTTGTCTCATCTGGTTTGTACAGTCTAGCATATGGCTGAGTTAGGACCAGTTTACACAGACTTACTCCAGAGAAGCCTGAGTAAGCGTTTGTTGGCTGGTGTAAAAAACCTGGAAGGTAGGACAACTACATTTAAATCCTTGGCTGAGGGAATGTGTTTACCTTCAGTTGTTTGATTTCACTATTTAGAGGTCACGCTACATACTTGTCTGCTCAGGTAAAGCAATAAATATTTAGCTGCCTGGAAAGAATGTTACAGCCTTTTCTTTCAAACAGGGACATTGGGAAAATTATTTATACCTTTGCTGTCTTGAGAATAAGCTACTGGAATGAGCATTTGACAAAAAACTGTCTTTGGGAAAAATGCTTGTTGTGTTTGTGTCTGGGCATCGGCTAGTGGAAAGTTTTTTCCTGAAGAGTTAGCTGTGATAAGCAGAGACTCTTAGGAGCGTGGTGGTTTGTTTATATGTTGGGAAGGAGCTTGCTGTTGACAGAGAGCTTTCAGAAAGGGATACTCAAGACTAACACTTGCTTCTTGCTTGTCAATCCATGCAAGGATTTGTTTACCCGGATGTATTTCAAGGTATAATGATGCCTTCAGGCTTTCTGAGTAGAAAATCAGAAGAAACTTTTCTGAGTAGAGACTACTGAGGGTTATCGAATCGTTATTTTTAATATTTGTAGCGTTAAATGGTATCATTAAGAATAGGATTTCACTAAATATTTAACTTCTTATTGCCTTTATGATATTTACATATGAATAAGTATATGTGGTGTTTTTAATAAAAACAGAAAATACCAATGAAATAACACTGATATGCAAAAATATAATTTCTAATTTTTCAGGTTTTACTCTAATAGTAATAGTAGTAAACTGATTAAATGTATCATTGAAATATTTATTTCAGTGCCTGAAGACCCACCTAACAACATAACGTTTCAGAAGATACCAGACGAAGTAACAAAATTCCAAGTAACATTTGTGCCGCCATCTGAACCAAATGGAAATATTCAGGTGTATCAAGCTATGGTTTACAATGAAGATGACCCAGCTGCCATCCGGATCCACAACCTTAGTGTCATTGATAAAACAGATCAGTCAGTTACTGCCATGATAGAAGGGCTAAAAGGAGGACATACCTATAATGTCAGCGTAAGAACCAACACTTTTTCTTTTATTTTTTTCTTTGATATGAGTGAGAGATTAGTCTGAATAGGGAACAAAAACCTTGGCTGAAAATGAGATTTTCATGCCGAGAATGTTAGCTGGGGTGTGAAGAGAGACAAGTCTGAGGAATGAGGGGAGCAATGAAGAGGGTGGAGTGAGTGGGAGCAGGACACATCACTGGTGGTTGGCTTTGTACTCTGGACCACCGGTTCATGTGCTAGCAAAGCAGCCTCTGACACATCATCACAGGTACGAGACTAAATCTCTCTCTTAATTCCACTACTTGCATTGCTTATTTGGCACAGATGAAAGGTCCAGTTCTGCAAGGGGAGCTGGCTAGAAGTATGTGTGTGAAGTCCTTTCAAATAATCAGAGACTAGCACATAAGAGGAGGCGGCATAACTGTTTAAGTGGGCTTGTTTTTCTCCTTTTTGTAAGAGCTACATTACAAGTGATGAAGTGTTACTGTACTTAGGATTGTAAAGAAATATGAAGTAAGTTATACCAAAGTGTGAATGACAAAAGGAGTGTTTCAGCATTCATTGTTGCTTCAAATATATCCAGATTTGGCCAATGTGAAGCTAATACAAATACTCATTAAAAAAAGTGTTTGTTTTTTTAAGGTGTATGCAATTAATGGTGCTGGAGCAGGGCCAAAAATTCAATTGAAAATAACCATGGATATCAAAGGTATGTCTCATAAAGTACCCTTTAGCTGAAATCTCTATAAATGCTGAAGAAATTGCTCTTCTACCTGTAAGTACACAGCTGTGTGCCTTTGTCTATTATTTAGAGGCCACATAATGTAGGAACAGGAACACATAACTGATAGCCTTGAATTGCAGTGCTCAGTTTCACTGCATATCACTGGTCATTTGCTATTCCTATCTGAATGATACTGTAAAACATGTGCAGACTCGGTGAAGTAATCATACCAACTTCAGTATTTTAGTTACCATCAGTGAACAGCTTGGATCACAGAGGTATAGCTAAGTACACAGAATCACAGTTGTGGAAATAAATAGAGTCATTGACTGAAAGTCATTGAAAAACTAAGACCCAGTCTTTTTATTGTTTTCTCCTTTAATTGAAAACTGATATGCAGAGGCATTTATCAGAATACAGCTTTTAGAGGCTTAAGGCATTAAGTACAACATTAACTTGTCCCTAAAAATATACTGAAGATTTGTCTTGCATAACACAGCTATGTGCCTGAACAAAGTACTTGTAGTGAAAGCATTTTAAAACAAAACTCTGTTTTATACCTTTGTTTAAAAACAGAACCACCACGGCCTAAAAAGAAACCAGCACCAGTTTATGATACCAATGGGGCATTACTCGTCACAGCTACAACAATTACCATCAGAATGCCGATATGTTACTACAGTGATGATCATGGCCCTATCAAGAAGATACAAGTTCTTGTTGTGGAAGCCGGAGGTAGAATTTTATAAGTTCTCTTGAAAATCGTTTTCAGGTTTTTTTATTTCTTTATTTTCAGGCTGTTTGTCTTTTCTCTTCTATTTCTTTTCTTGGGTCTCAGTAGTTTCATGTTAGAAAACAGCTAACAAAGTCACTTTAGCTGTGGCAACAGTACTGAGAGCAAAGTACCTTTCACAATACCTGTGGGCTGGGTATTGGATTTTGGGAACACATGTGGACGAAGTCATCCATGCTGTTTGAAGTCACCAATATTATTCTGGCCCTATTGTTGTCTTTATATTTCTTTATTTCCTATTTCCTTGAAAAAAAATACATTTGGCATTTGCGAAAGGTAAATAAAACTGAAACTTTTTTTTGCAAGGTTATTATTCTGTTGCTATTAGTGTTGCCTGTAAAAGAATGCAGTCATGTGCAGTTGATATTTCCATTTCATAACGGGGGCAGAGGGATTTATATAAATCCCTTCTGTAGACTGTGGGTTAGAATGTGTATTCCCTTGTATGGACTGATGAATATTTACTCATATGAACAGTGCCATGATGCTCTTCTGAGTAATTGCCTACCAATGTGAGTGGGAGTTTCATGATAGGACATCATATGGTCAGGCTTACTTTACCTAAGCAGGACAAATTCCAGGTATTTAATTCCCTTGTTTTGCTTGCTTTCAAAGTATAGAAGTAAAGCATTCACACTAAGTGAGTTCATATTAAGTCTCTCACCTTTTTCTGAATTTTGCATTTTAGCACTAATCCTACAATTACTTCATAGCTATTTCTGTGAAGATTCTCTTGAACTGATAGATATACAAATACCATGTTAAGCAACTTTTTTATGATTTTTCTCCTGAGTTGCTGGGTGCTGTCCACTTATTGAAATCTAGTAATTTCATTTATTAAACAGCCTTTACTGTCTTTAGAGTAAACACTTTTTACTGTTTTTGCTAGCCATGCTCAGTTTCAAAGTCACGTGGCTTGCACAAGTGATATCCTCTACAGGCAGAGCTCATGTGCAAGACTGCCCCTGAAATTATCTAGTTGTGATTCAGTTGACTTACTCTGGGTTAACAAAATATAGTGTGGATAATAGGGAAATTTGGGTTCAAGTGCAAATACAGTTATAGACTTAGTTGTGTAAATGGCACTGATAGCATGCTAAGCTCTTAAAAAATTTAATTTCCTATTTAACTTCTTTAATTACAGTCTGGTTAGAATGTAAATTATGTCTATTTCTTTTCTTGACAATAGCTCAGCATGATGGGAATGTTACTAAGTGGTATGATGCCTACTTCAACAGACCGAGGCCGTATTTTACAAATGAAGGCTTTCCGAACCCACCATGTATAGAAGGAAAAGAAGATCTGAGTGGCAAAGAAGAGATATACGTCATAGGTGCTGATACTACATGTATGATACCAGGCAGTCATGACAAAATATGTAATGGCCCACTGAAACCAAGAAAACAGTACCTGTAAGTACATTTGTCTCTATGTTTGTCCAAGAGAAAGATTTAAGTGAAATATACATTTATACAAAAACACAAAATGTGTAGTTCAATTATGAAAAGGTGGAGATTGAAATGATCCTCATGTGTCTCTAATTTTAAAGTTTTTGGCTGAGCATAAATATGGGAGACAAATTTTTTTTAAATGTTTCAGGTAACAAAAGATGCTTACTGAGTTCTTAAATTAAAGAAGCCCAAATTCAAGATAAGTAATTCATATAGTTTGATCATACATTTAAGATATTGACACTGAGTCCTTGATGTCTGTCATAGCGTCACTTTAGCAGATGAATAATGATTCCAGCTTATATTATACTGAAACTGAAAAAGAGGTTTTAGTTTCTAAGTGAAATAATATTTAAGAAAATGCACATAAACTTGTATTTCATTAGATTTCTTGGTCTTATTTCACAGATTTAAGTTCAGAGCAACTAATGTTAAAGGACAGTTTACAGATTCTGACTATTCTGACCCTGTCAAAACATTAGGTAAGGAGATCGTCATTTACTAAAATATTTCTCTATTTCCAAAGAATATCTAGACAATTCCATGTTTCTTTTTAGTACAGTGGTTTCCCTGAAGTAAATAATCTCTCTTTTTGTTGGACCTAGCTTAAGAATGGCTGAGGAAACATATCCATTCCCAAAATGTGTCCTTTGGAGGTTGTCAAGAGGTCTTATCTTAGCCTGAACTATTAAATGAAGAAGCAGTATTGACAAAGTTCATTAGCAGAGATTCAGTTATACCAATAAAAATACCATTTTGCCAGGATAACTCATCTTGCTTGGTGAACTGCCAGAGCTATACTGTTTGTGCAGTTTCCCTCTGTGTTGGATGTAGAGCTAGTATTGCATACTCTTTGCTGCGTAAAAAAAAACGGCTGGATGTCTGGGCCCAAAGGGTTGTGGTGAATGGAGTTAAATCCAGTTGGCAGCCAGTCACAAGTGGTGTTCCCCAGGGCTCAGTACTGGGGCCAGTTCTGTTCAATATCTTTATCAATGATCTGGACGAGGGGATCGAGTGCATCCTCAGAAAGTTTGCAGAGGACACGAAGTTGGGTGGGAGTATTGATCTGCTTGAGGGTAGGGAGGCTCTACAGAGGGATCTGGACAGGCTGGATCGATGGGCTGAGGCCAACTGTATGAGATTCAACAAGGCCGAGTGCCGGGTCCTGCACTTGGGTCACAACAACCCCACGCAGCGCTACAGGCTTGGGGAAGAGTGGCTGGAAAGCTGCCCAGCAGAAAAGGACCTGGGGGTGTTGGTCAACAGCCGGCTGAATATGAGCCAGCAGTGTGCCCGGGTGGCCAAGAAGTCCAACGGCATCCTGGCCTGTATCAGAAATCGTGTGGCCAGCAGGAGCAGGGAAGTGATCGTCCCCCTGTACTCGGCATTGGTGAGGCCGCACCTCAAATATGTGTTCAGTTTTGGGCCCCTCACTACAAGAAGGACATTGAGGTGCTGGAGCGTGTCCAAAGAAGGGCAACGAAGCTGGTGAAGGGTCTAGAGCACAAGTCTGATGAGGAGCAGCTGAGGGAACTGGGATCATTTAACCTGGAGAAAAGGAGGCTGAGGGCAGACCTTATCGCTCTCTACAGCTACCTGAAAGGGGGTTGGAGCCAGGTGGGGGTCGGTCTCTTTTCCCAAGTAACAAGCAATAGGACAAGAGGAAATGGCCTCAAGTTGCACCAGGGGAGGTTTAGATTGGATATTAGGAAAAATTTCTTCACTAAAAGTTTTGTCAGGCATTGGACCAGGCTGCCCAGGGAAGCGGTTGAGTCACCATCCCTGGAGGTATTTCAAAGACATGTAGACGTGGCCCTTAGGGACATGGTTTAGTGGTGGACTTGGCAGTGTTAGATTAACGGTTGGACTCAATGATCTTAAAGGTCTTTTCCAACCTAAACGATTCTATGATTCTATGACTCTATTCCAGTGAGCCTAGTGTAGGAAACCTCTTGGCTGCAGATTATTCCTTCTAGTGGCAGCTCATCTGAGGACATGACCCTTCAGCCCTTCATCCTTTAGATACAGACAGAGCTACATATTAATTAATAAATTAATATTGTCTAATAGAATCCATCTGGTTCTGACATCGCTGGCTACCAGGCCAGCTGTTATGGGGTCTCAAATCCAGCATAAATTCCTCCATGGCGGTATTGATCTACCCCCAAAATTGGGAATGAAGACTCTCATAGCAGATCGCAATAAGATCTGTAAGTTCTTTTAATATATTGGTAAACCAAAACTTACTTAGCTAAGCATTAGCCCTGACTTTCTGAAAAGGGATCCCAAGACAACTGGATGAGTACCCAGAAGAATTTTAGTGGGCACATATTTTTCATTTGGCATTCATCTTCTGTGATACGAGCTCCCTTGTTCATCTAATCCATGTTAGAAATTTGTTACATGATCTGATACTGAAGACCCTGAAATGCTAATTCACTACCTGAATATTCTGAATGGATCTGGCACTATTTCTCTAGCCCTGAATGTTTTGGAAAGTGCAACACAAAACTTGTCTTTATATGTTCTGGGTTTAAAAGTTCTAACCCAAAGAAGCAAATAGTTTGCCCAGTAAGGGAAAGACAGTGTGTCCAATCAGGGAAAACAAGCCTACTGGAAGTGAGTCCAACTGTATCCAGTCCTCTGGGCAACTTTCTCCTTTCTAATAGAAAAGTCTGCAATGGTTAAAGAAACCATGTTTTATTGGCAGACAGATAGTGTAATTCATTCTCTTCTATATTGTTACTGAAAACTTGTGACACATTCTCCTTTGGTGTAGTTCATAAAGAAGAAAGATCTGTTTGTATGCTGACTAAAATGTAATAGGAAAAAAAATTAGACCTGTTAAATTCCTCAGATATCCATGGCTCCTCATGCCCATCCAGTGCCTTCTGTACTAAAGTTTAATTAACATCAAGCACTGCTTTTAAAATTGGCACTACAGCAAATTCTTCTCTGGCCTTAACTTCTGAATTTCAGAGCCTATCCAACAAGAAACAAAACTCAAGTGGGACAGATAATTAAAAGTTCCTTCTATGCTTTCTTACAAGTGTGAAATCAACATCAAATTGATATTCAGAAGTGATGCAGGTGCTGCAGTTGAGTGGCCTTGAAGATACAGCACTGGCAATGCCATTACCAATGTCATCTTAAGTGAATAAAGGAAGTTAGATTTTTTCAGACACATTTTCTCTTGAGACACATAAACTGAGGAACCTTGCCCAAGTGTTTCCTTATAGAACATGCTTTGGTTATATGAACTTCAGACTTGCTCTAGAAGTATAACCCAGAATGCACACCAGAAAGGTTAGTAGCTGTTAGGCATCTCCGTGACCTAGCTTCTATTCCACTTGTAACAACAGCATTTTTTCAGAAGAAATTTATGCTGCCTGACATTACACTTCAATTTTAGTAGATAAAACACTAATTTGAATTTTGGCAGAGGTATTCATGACAGTTCAAAGAACCCTACATTATTTTGGTTTCTAAGTCTACTTATAGACTGGAAAACCAGAAAGCTAACCTTGTATCTATGCAATTTAATACTGCATGTTAAATATATTTGAAGCAGAAAAAAACTTGGAAAACCTATGAGAGAGTACGCTGTGACAGATGTCAGATGTTCTCGTTAAACAGTAGGAATTTTGCTAGGGAGGAACACTGAAGCAGAAATTATTGGAATACAAGGCTGCAATAATGATTTTTTAATCATAGTAAAGGATACATTTTAATATGGTGCTCCCACTCAACCATACTTGGAGTACCACAACTCTTGAGCTGGAGAAGTAGAGTTTCTTCCTCATAACCCATGACTGACTGTGCAAAAGTAACATCCATACTACAATGAAAGGTCAGGATTTTTCCATGAGATAATTAAGATGTGGTGACAAATACTGTTTAAACTTCTAATACATCAAGGCAGCTTATAACCTTTTCATAAACTCTGATAGCTAGTTCAGCAAATCATCCTGGGGCAGCTGGTAGTCCTGTGTAAGTGTAGACTTTTTCCATGTGAAATACAAAGATGATGAGACAGGAAATAATCAAAATGGGGTTTCCTGACACTGCCTTTTGCATAGAAACCTACTTTATGATATTCTGTTATTGTGGCTTGTTATCAAGTGTTGAGTTGCAGCACCTCAGAGTTATACAACATGATGTCTTCTGTTTTATCTCCTTTCCCTTGCCCATGATTAGCTCTACAGATGTGCATGGTCCTTCCCTCTTGCAAAGTAGGACAAAATGTATTTTTTTTAATTCTTGATGGGTATTCTGCCAGCACTGTTTTGTTTAACATCGGCAACGTTTGGACTGATGTTATCCCTAAGGTTTAACATTGACTTCACTGTTTAGTGCAAAATAGATAGAACTATTGTAGAGGTTCCTCTGGAGATTCTTCTGTTCTTCTTCCACATTACTAACATTTGTGCCTTATCACAGAGATCAGTGAGTGGCACGGACTTTTTCATTCCTTTTCTCCTTGCAACATTTTTTTATATACTTGCTTTTCTTTTCTATTGTCTTTCCCTGGCCTAAATTGTTCTTACCTTGGAGTGTCCAGCGTTGCATCTGAGACTTCACTAATACAGTGGGAGAATTATTTCAGGTGTTTTGTAAACTATACTTAATTCTGTTGTCTATAGTTTTATACAGGCATGATATTGCTTATTCATGTTGGTTTCGGTCTACAATAATCTCACACTTCCTTCTGATATATTTCTACCTAACCTACTGTTTACTATGCTGTATTATTGTAGCTGATTATTCTTGCCTATGTGTAGAACCATGCACTTGATCTTGCAAAATTGCATCCTACTGTTTTAAGATGATTTCTTCAGCTAAATCAAGATAATTTTGAATTTTAATCATGCTCTCCAATGTACATGCAGTCCAGATCATCTGCGATATACTCTCTAATCCAAAGATCAGAGTCTTTTGAGAGAAACAAAGCCAGGATTTCAGTTTTTCCCAGTGTGTCCTTGGGAGGACGTTGTCTCTTGAGTGGGAAATCTCAGTTTCATATGGCAGGAAGCAGTACATTTTTCTGTCCTTCCTGGAGGCGGGACAGGAGCTAGGTTTTCTACATTGGATCAGCAAGTGGAGCTGAATGTCAGTATAGGTGAACAATACCAGCAGTAGTAATCCCTTGCTTTTCTTATTTTCACTCTGTGCCTAAGGAAAAAAAGAGGCTGAGGTTTTAGAGATAGGGACAGGATTACCAGGAAGGGTGGGAAATTAAATGAGTCTTAGAAATTTAGCACCAAATTGTTCAAAAAGAGGTCTAGAAACTACTAATCTGAACTGTTTATCAGTCTGTGTGTGAGCCTTCATTCTCATCTGGAAGGACTGATTAGAATACCAGCACTTTTACCTTTTTATCATAGAGGCCTTTATGATTACTTCTGACTTGCTGGTGGTTATTCTTAACAATATCACCAGTTCCCACGTAAATAAAGAGAATGAGTTAATGGTCAGTGAGGTAGATTAATCCAGAAAGTTCAGATCCGATCACTAGGTGGGTTCCTTCAGCACCCTGAGGAAAGCGTCTCCAAAAAAGCACCTTTTTTTTTTTTGTGCCTGTGAATGACAGCTGCAGCCTCTTGGCTTTAGAGTTGTGCCTCTTCCTTCTCCGCTTCTGGAGTTTGATTACTCCTAGCTGTTAGAGCAGTGTGTCTGTTCTTGGCTGCACAGAGACTGACGCAGGCGCTTAGCTCAGGCTGGTGTTCAGACTGATGTTAACTGCAGTGTAGACCTACCTTAACCTGTTTAGCAGGTAAAACTGAAAAGCACTAGGGGATGGCTGCACGTATAGTTGTAGACATATACTATTAGCATTATGTATTCCATAGATCAGCAATGCTTAGGAACCTTTACATAAATTGTTTCTGGTTTTCTTATATTTTTCTTTCCTGAGCAGCTCTTCGACTGACACAAAACGGATGCAGTTGTACAGAGAGAAGAGTGTCTGTCTCTCATCACTGCCTGATTTCACCCTGTCAGAAATGTAAAAATTGTAATGAATCTATGAAATATTAGATTTCCCCTTTCTTTTGCAGGTGAAGGACTGTCAGGCAGATCTGTAGAAGTTATCCTTGCTGTTACTTTGTGTATACTTTCAGTTGTTCTTTTGGTGGCTGCAGTATATGCTTTTGCAAGGTGAGATTTATGTATCCTTGCCATACCATGTTTGCAAGCACTCAAAAATATTTTAAAGAAAATTTGAAACAGTCCTATAAATGGAGCCAATCTGTCATTTCAAAATGTATTGCATTTTCTTTTTTTTTTTTTTTTCGTTTACGTAGGAACTTAGCGAGGGACTCACAAAGGCTTTAGTCTAGTGAGGGTAACCTCCATAGATGAAGGAGAAAAACCAACTTCTCCAGAGGGTAAATCAGAGCAGTAGCCTATCTTACCCTTTCAGAGCCACTTCTCTATTGACTTGATGATACAGATCAGAGTATCACCTGGCTAAACTTAGCATGATGGCTAACCCTATTGACAGCTTCATATGAAGTAAATACTCTAAATACTCTTTTCTGTCTTACTAATAAATTTATCAGTTAAATACATTGAAGTCTCACATGTGAAAGAGAAATCGACTTCTAATTCAAATTGTGAACAAAATGTCCATGTAAAGAAGCAGACTGCATAAGGCATACGTGATGTTAGTTTGCTCATTCACCAGAATTTCTGTTCTTCCTCAGCTGCATCATTCAGGCATCCAAAGAATTTATGTAGGAAAACTAAGAGAATACGTAGGCTAGATTCTTTCGGTATGAATTTTAGACCATGTAACTGCTGGATTTTACTAAATTACACTGTTGGAAGGGAGAGCAGAATAAAGGCCAAGGAAGGATTCCCAGCACCCATTTTTCAGTTTCAGCCTGTCTAATCAAAGTATTGACGTATCTGTCCTTAAATCTTTTGCATGTTTATTTTTCACTATTATTTTCTGTTTAGAATTCGGCAAAAGCAAAAAGAGGGAGGCACATACTCCCCACGAGATGCTGAAATTATTGATACTAAGTTCAAACTGGATCAGTTGATCACAGTGGCAGACTTGGAGCTGAAGGATGAGAGATTTACACGGTAAGCGTACTCCTTAGGCAAAACAGTAGTCCAAAGGGGCTGTAGCCATGACCCCTTTCTGACCTTTGCTTGTTTGGAAGTGTTTGTGGTGTTCTTATTTACACAGGTCACTGAGATCCTCTTTCAAAGGACGACCTCTATCCTCAAGACACTTCTCACTAGCTTTTAGAAAATCACTTAATCTTCAGCTCTTTTTACAACAAGATAAAGATCTAAGTGCAAATCACTGTTTAATTGTGTTAGCAAAAAAAGGGCTACATATTTTTAAACATGCAGAATTTCTGAGGTTTTTTGATGGCTTAGTGTTTAGTGTAGACTGCAAACCTACATAAGCATTTTGAAAGAGTCAAACTCCCAGAAGTCCTGGTAAACTAATTCAAGAACAAATCTGTCATTGTTTAATTGACATTTAGAAAGCATTCTTTTCACAAAGGGATTTGCATAACATCTGGGTTTCCATGGAGCTCAGCACACTGGCTATCCTGACATCTATTCCTTTAAGGTGTATGCAGCAATTCTGGGCTATTCATATTTTCTATTGGACAAAGAATCTTGTCACAGATATTTATCAGAAGGAAAGCTGCCCTTTCGGACTGCCAGAAATATGGATATTATTCACTGAATAAATACAATGATGATTCTCAATAATACATGACATCCAACTGAGTTAGAAATATTTGGTGAACATTCTTTACCTGCCTGTATTTACCCTGCTGTGTCACAGATGAAACACTGTGGTAGGCAGTCTCCTTAAAGATGAGAAGCCTAAAATAGTCTTCCCCTAGCAGTCAGGCATCCTACTGTTGCAGACTAGGAATAGCTGGAAGATGAAAGGTTGTAGCTGTTGACCTGTTTTGTTTGAGTGTGTATATGTCTCTGTGTGTGGTACAGAGTAAGTCGATTGCATGTACAAACCTGTTTAAAATAGTGCACACAGGAATGGCTGCTTGTAACAGATGAGAAAACATACTATGAATCATCTGGAAATTATTGACCTAATGGATGTGGTATGTTGTGTGTGGGGCATGTGTCATTCAGATAGCATCGTTTAGTACCTGCTAATAACAGCGGAAAACATTCTCTGAAGACAGAACCATTGCCAATGCACTGTGATAACTGTGACTGGTATAAATGATCTTGATGGATCTTCAAAATGGCCTTGTTTCCAAAGAGTTAGCTGATTAAGAATGGTACTGATTTTGTTTTTATACTAAAGTGTTAATGGATTTTACTTTCAGATACTCTTCATTTTTCTTTAGACGCAAGGAGATATTTGTCATCCAGTAAGTTTTTGTATTATTGAAGCAACATGGTGTGTTTTCCATTCTGTTCTCTTAACCTGTGTGCTACCATACTATATTGAATGATATAGTTAATCAAAATGAAACGTCAATCTTTGCAGCTATACTAGTGACAAACAGTGGTATTTGTCATTATGAAATCATGTTTATTTTTAGTCCCTAATGTTAAGGTTCAACAGTTCCACAACTATATTGAAATAAATGAGGGAAATTTTTACATGGAAATTATGACACATTATAACAATATAGCACTGATATATACAACCTATTGTTGAAAGAAATGTAGTGCAAATGTGACATAAGAAACATGCTGTTTCTTTCCTTCGGCAGCGAGAATGTATGTACTTAAGAGAAGTTCTCTTTTTTTCTCAACTACTTGTTCTACTCACTTATACTGCAGCTGTTTTGTACTATGCCACTACAATCTCAGCAATACATCCATGCAGTCAAATCCTTTATCAGTTTGCAGAGTATTATTCTGCCACTTTTCTGTCTAAATCATGTGTAGTTTAGATTTGTACAGTCTCAAACTCTACAGGGTAATTGCAAACTATAATATTTCATACTTATGTGCTCTTCATTACGTGATTTATGCACAGCAAGGCCTTTACTGAACAGTGCTTCAGCAGTTTTAGTTACATCACCCTTATTTTAATGAGTCAGTCTCACATTTTGGTTTGCAATTTGTCATGTCCTTCCATCTGTATTTTTCTCTTTTCTCCTTCCCCATTCCTTTAATGGCCAAAAGCAAAGACTCTCTTCTTCTGCCATTCTTGTAAGGTACATGATGCAGCTGTTAAATTTTGGATTATTATTTTTCAAACAGTAGTGACACTGAAGCTACAGCAGGCTCCTTGCCCAGGTCCTTTGTTGGACATTACAACAAATTGTTGAAGTTTGAAGTGCAGGCACTCAGACTTCCACAGGACAGTATTCATGCCAACTTTTCAACTGGAAGTCAGTAAATGTACTGTGGGACCCTACTAGATAACATACATATAGTAATGAGGGGCAGGATATCCTTTATCTGCTCAAAATTTTTTAATTTATTACAGCTTTTTTTTTAAGCTTTAAAGAATGTTTCAATATGTGTAAGGTTCTGTTCTAGTAATGTCAATAACCAAAAGAGACATTTTAGGTGTCTCTAATGCTGTCTTTCATATAGATACATCCTTCCTGGTAATGATGAGTTATATCAAGAACCTGGCAGAAGCATGGCAGCATGCACCAAGGCAGCTTACTGCAGAGCCTAATGTCTAAAATATTTTTGCTGCCTGTTTTCAGACTTCCACAGTTACACCACGGAAGAACTTTAGTACCTGTTGCCTTTGGGGAATAGCTATGTAGAAGTCAACCACAGTCCCAGTTCTTGTGTTGTCCTTATCATTCTCATGATTTGTGGTTAAAGCAGTGACACGTTAGCATGTTAAATTATTGTATTACATGTTGATGACTACAGTGTAACCTTCACAAACTTACCATGCATTTGGAATGGGACTGTGCATCACTGCATCTGCATAACCTACTGCCATGCGTTGGCTGCATTTAGTCAGCCATCTCAGTTGTGTTTGCAAAGCTTGCTGTGTTGCAGAATGCTGGTTTCAGTTCATGGCATCTTGTAATTTTATGAGGAAAACATAGATGGACAGACTCCTTTTCCAGTTTGGTTTGTTTTTATTTCTTGGATACTGGTAAATCAGCTGAAATCTGGTCCAACTAAGTACACTTTCTACCCTGAAAGAGTGATGGGGAGTTTGTGTGAAAATCTTAGGTGATAAAAGAGCAGTACAGATTTTTTTCTGTACCTACTAATCCCATTCAGTGCTCATTTGAAGGAGATGCTTTGGAAACCAGGTGTTTTGTCATTTCTCAGCCAATATATTATTTATCATGTTAGCTACTATAAATCAGTAAAAGCATGGACCTGCAGCTGACACGGTTCATCCACGGAATCAAGATACTCTAGCCTACTCCATGAGATCCTTCTTGACTGTCTCTCATACATTGTCTCTTCAAACAGTCTCTCATACTTAGTGGATCGTGGCCTATGATCTTGGCTCATATTCTCAGAAAATTTTTGCAGCTGGTATCACATGGAAATAAAAAGAAATAGAAAAAGGATTTTCTGTTCTGCAAGAATATGACTGGAAATATTTTTTATCATTCTTAGCAGACCAAAAATTGAAAAGCTTGAAAAATTTAATGAACCAAAACTTAGCAAATGTTCAGTATAAGTTAAAACATTTTATTTCACACATTTCTATAACTTTTTAATATTAATTATTTTGCATTACAGAGGGATGTTTAAGTAGAAAAACCATCAAATCTAAAAGTGCCAAGTATCCCATTTTGCCAATTTTGAAACTTTTGGGAGGGTCAGCATTTTTTTCAAATCAGGAAATTCATGGCAAATCCCAGTTCCCAGTAATAATTTTTTAACATAATGGTCACCAGAAAAAAATTTACTTGAAAAACTCGAGTTTCTGAAAATTACTAATACCAGCTAGTACATATACCATCTCTCAGTAAGTCTTTGTTAGACAATTAGTTAATGGGATGTAGTTTCAGAGGGGATGCAGGGAATTAAGTCCTATTGAATTCAGTGGAAAATGAGATCCACTTTATGAAGCCAAAATGCTGACTTTGAAAGTTTTGGGACATACGTTGATCTCCGTGATGGTGGAGATGGTATGAGACAGGCAATAACAGAAAAAACCAACCCTTGTTTAAAACATATATAGCCCATCAGTCTAAACTGGATTATTCATTGGTTCATTAAGCACACTGAATATACATATACTGGGTCCTCTCATCACTTCCTTTTTGTAACATGTCCATAGGGTTTGGCAAGTCACTTTTCAAAGCAGACGTTCATCTCCTGTGAATAGATTCTGTCACTAAATTTTCAGGGTGCACCAGGTTTGGCGAGAGACAAGTAACCTTCCCTGTTTCAGGTGCTCAGCTAGGAATCATAGAATGATAGAATGGTTTGGGTTGGAAGGAACCTTAAAGATCATCTAGTTCCACCCCCCTGCCATGGGCAGGGACACCTTCCACTAGACCAGGTTGCTCAAAGCCCCATCCAGCCTGGCCTGGAACACTGCCAGGGATGGGGCAGCCACAACCTCTCTGGACACCCTACTTCTAACAGGAGACAACTTCTCTGGCACCCTACTTTTGCAGTGGTTTCTGCAGCAAGGATAGAGCCATGTAGGTCCTCGTTTCTTAAAAACTTTCCTTGAGAAGTTGCACCTTGTGGTGGGTGCTTTGAGGCTTTTGTTTCATGCTGTGTGAGACAGCTTGTCAAGCAAATGGGGCAGAGATTCAGAAGAAATAGTTCTGAATTACAGACACCGTAACCCTTGCAAATACCAGGTAACTAGAACTCTTTATGGAAAAGTATTGTATATAAAATTATTGTCTGATCTCACCTTTGCTATATATTGTGCATTCAGTAGGTGTCTATATTTGAGGTAACACTTCTGCACAGCCATTACTTTCTCTAGACCAGCCTGTTTCTTTTTCCTTTGGGTGGGGATAGGCGTGGTTCCTGCCTTGCCTTTTCCTTCAACAAGTTTCTCTTTAGTAATCAACTATCAAAAATAGGCTTCCTGAGCTTTGTATCCCAGGAGTGCAGGGTTTATGAATGTACATGTCCTGGTACAATGGAAGAAATGGCCATGTGTTCTCTTTCCTTAGGCCTTTAATATTTAGGAAGGGTTAAGCTCCATATTGCTTTCAATTAACTTGCTAAAAATTAGTTCCTCCGTTGGTCCTAGGAAGTGTCAATGGTGCTTATGAGTTAAGCCTTTTGCCTACATACTCATTTCTGGTTTTTTCTATTTGGACGAAGTTTTAATTCCCTGTGGATTTCAGATGATTGACCCAGAGAGAAAGCCGAGTCTGTGTGACAATATGGTCTTCAGTTACCGCTGCCAACACAAATAAATGGCTTCTTTCTAGCTCTATCATAAGTAATCTGAGTGGGATTCAGATTTTTGATAGACTTCAAAAAAATCCCACACATGAAACAATACACTGTTTTAAAAGAAAATCAGATTTAAGGCAATAAAGCATTCTTCATCTTAGAGAATGTTTTTCTTTCCTAGTTTCAAAGTCAGACAAGTGGGAATCTGGAATTGTCCAGCTGAAATAGGGAAATTTGCAACTTCATGGTTTGATTCTAAATTGTGCTCAGGAAGATCTAGCGATATCTATATTCTTATGTTTAATACAAAAGACTGGGAAACGTGGAGAACAGGTAGACAAGTATTTGTTCATTGATGAAATACTCTAAGATTATTATTACATATTCCAAGTTAAGAGGCTTGGAAAAAATACTAATTTTTGAAGCCTTAGGATGCTGGAACTGAGCATAGCTGTAAGTCTTTAGCGAGCATACAAAATTCATCCCTTCTGAAGATTCTTACACAACAAACCCAACATATTTGCCACAGTCTTCAAGTTAGACATTAATTCTCATATAAGCATTTCAATTAAATCGTCTTATTTTCTGAGCTGCCAAGCCACTCCAATGTGCACTTGCTACCAACACAAGTGTGAGAGTTCAGTAGTTCTAAAAATCAAGTTCTTCACTTAAATGCCCACAGGTAGCTTAAAGTGTCAATCTGTAGATGTCTTACTTTAAAAATGTTTACTGCTTGTGACAGATAATATATGATTATGCCTTAAAAAAATCACCTGTTATTAATATTAATAATGAACTAGAAAGCAACATATGTAACACTGTTTAGTTCATTTCCTGAGCTATTTCAGTGCTTTCCTTCCCTGCTTTGAGTGAAAGTAAAAGAAGGAAACATTGTTGAGTAAGGTAGTGTTAACGGTGCTGCTTGTCTCCTATGTTCTTTGCTGTTGCATCCATGTACCTTCAGCACTGAAGTACTAAATGACATACCCAGGTTGCTTATGTACAGCATAGATGTAATTTTTATTCCCTGATGACCAAACTGCATTTGCTTACTGCAAATTAGGTGCGGTAAGCCCCTAAATGCTATCAATTCGAGAGGAGGAAAGCCAACAGTATTCAAAAAATTACTGGGATGTCAGCTGGGAGATGGCTTTTTTCCTGTTGTTCTATGGTGAAGACAGGTGAATTCAAAGAAAAAATGAGTAATTTCTTTGCAGAGACCGCTTATAATTTTGTCCTGAAAAAGGGCCTAAAAAATGTTTACTTTCTGCTCAAAGACAAATATATTAGTGTGCAGTACATTGGCACAGCTATTAAGAATGCTTTTTCTTCAGGAAACTTTAGCTCTATAATGTTGCCAATATTACCAGAAGGTAGTTTCATCTGCCACATAATGCAAACAACATAAGTGATACAATAAGCACTAGCTAGATGTCTAAACATTCTGAATAAATAGAGTTGCATGTTTTGTTGTCTTATTGTCTTCTTTTTCATTCTAAAGCCCTCCTTCAGTTGTCCTAGTAAGCACTCTGAGTTTGAGCCTTTTTCTGTGAATTCTTATACTTCTTTTTACTCCTGTGAGATTAACCCAAGGCTTTCACAGCCAGTTTGCTTTGTTTGAAGAGAACTGTCATAACAAATTATGTACCACAATCTTTAGTAGCTTTGAAATTAACTTCTCTGATGCTTAATAATAAATGATTCAACAATTGTATTAATCTCATTTTTTTAATCTAATTTAAAATTTAAATATTTAAGAATAACTTCATAAACCAAAGTATTTTTAAAGCAAATTGTTGTCTTTTCTGCTAAAATTATGGCAGCAGTAGATATTTGTATTTGTATTATAGAATAGTTTTTGTAATATTTGTAGATAAGAATGTATGATTTTTGGAGAGACAGACACATAAAAGGTATACTTAGAGCTTTTTTGAAAGGGCAACTTATCTTTTAAAATGCACTACTTCAAAATTTTTGGCTTGGTCTTCTAGACAAGCTTTGTGAGTCTGAGTGCCCAAATTTTGGCTTCTAAATCCATAATGCTGAGACATTCTTAAAATGGGTTCAGAGGCGATGATGAAGACCAAGTTTCAAGGCCATCTGAAAGTCCCCTGAGTATAGATGCTCATGTAACATCTTCATGAAACCTGCTGGGGGATCAAGTTAAAGATTTAATATGTAGCACAGTTTTTAAAATCACCATGCACCAGAAAGAGCAGTGAACATGTGAAAATGAGCATGAAAACACGCACTCATTTTTAAAATCTTCAGAAAAACAGACATAGCTGTTTGGTTTCTGTAGAGGTATACCAATAGCATGGTTCATCTGTCAGTTACTTTAGATATCTGCTTAAAATGAGATTAAATCACACCTATTTCTCTTCATTGATTATAAAAGGAATCTAGACTGACTAGCTCAGAAATAGCTGTCTGTATTCAGTCAGATGAATCCTATCCTCATGCTCTGAAATGGCCCTTAAAAGAATGATATTGAGTACATAGTACAAAATGAAGCTTGTCAATGTATATGAAGTTGTGTGCTGGAAGTATGGATTTTCCAGGGCCATATGAGCCCAGAGCACTGTAAAATGATCTGAAGAGAATGATAGAAAGTGTAACTACCATATCCATATCCATATCTGCCAATACCTGAGATAAAAACTAAGCAAGACAATCACCCAAGATATCTGACATATAATAGTACTTGAATCCATGACAGAAATAAATCTGGTTCTTTAGTTACTCGAGTATTTAATCTAAAATCCATTAATATGCACAATATTGGTTAACTCTCAGCTTGCTACATTTAACAAAAATCTCTGTTGCAGGTTACTTAGTTATAGAAAATCCATCAAGTAAGTTGATTAAAGTTTTTTATATTGTGGTCATCGGTGAGTCTCAATGTGTGGTTCCCTCCTCTATGTTTATTAGAAAAAAAACTCCAAGCTGCGTATAAATCATAAAAGCATGACTAATTGCATGGTAACTGGAGAAATGCTTTCTCTCTCTCTGGGGTGAAGCCTGCATGTCTGTGTTTTAGCTTGGGAAGTAATACAGGGATATTTAAACTCCTCGGGGTTTAAAAACCATGTCATTATGAGAATGAGGTCACTGCAATATTTTATATGTCTAAAACCTTGCAATGTATAAAATGTTTTCTGTGCGACAAAGAAGTATTATGTACTTTAGAATGCAATGATAACTTTACAAATTTCCATTAATGTCAAAACCTCGCCTTGGAATGCTGTTACCTATAAAAACAATCCTACCCTACAGTACTGTTAACATTAGCAACATTAAAAATTTGGTGAGAGGGAACAACAAAGGGAGAAAATCCTTCTATTTTAAGTGACTGAAAACAAAACAAATAAGCACGCTGTAAGCAATTTATAATTTTCTGCCTATAAGTATCAGTTTCTATTGAACTGAAAAACTTTGTTTATTAATAAACTGCAGTTAAATAAGAATAACAAGGATGACAAAGAAATTCCCTATAGGTTTCTAATTCTTCTGTCATTACTTTCAGGCCAATAAGCAAGAAATCCTTCCTACAACATGTTGAAGAGCTTTGCACAAACAACAACCTAAAGTTTCAGGAAGAATTTTCGGTATGTTGCTAGCAGTTGTCACAACATCGCAAGACCTTCAGTCGTTTCATGTGTCACATTTCATGTCCATTTTAAGCAGGCAAGGCCGTGAAGGACTCTGGCCTTGATAATCAATACCCAATTACCAGGTTGATTGTTTAGAAAGTAATATTACACTGATTTGGATTCTGCAGTCTACACTGCAACCTGATCAGAATTATTCACCTAAGTGTCAGCAAAAGATGATCTTCTTTAGGCTCCAGTCTTTGCAAGAACACCATAATATTTATGTTTTTACATATGTAGTGATGCATATGTAGTTTACCTGAGAACAGTTTATTTAGAAAGAGTTTTGTAACATATATACAGGTATATTTAACTGCGTTAAGTAAGTTCATTTTCCTGAGTGATGATGACCCCAAAAAACAGCTGACATTTATTCTGTGAAATGTTCAGGCCCCAGTCATACTGCCATGGAACTCAGAAATGTTTTTCTTTCATAGGTTTCAGTGCAGGAAGTAAAAAGCTTGTGCATGGTACTTTGCTTTTTTTCCTCTACAAATAATAGGTCATACTTGTCATGCTCTTGAGAACAGCCTCCATGTGAATAGCTTCCATCTCCTTATATGAGTAGATGAATACAGCAAGCCTGTCTTCCTTTCTGAAAAGAGACCAGCTTTCAAAATATACATTACATATAATGCATATATACTTTCAAATTTAAATCTCAAAGTTTTTAGTATTTTCATTAAGTAACATTTTTACGGCTATCATATTTTTTTTTCTCAACAATATCTTCTCATTATTTCAGAATTTTTATCACCATCATTTTTAACACATACAGTCATTTGCCCTCACAAAAACAATTTGTCAGTCTCCAGTGACTTTATTATTTTGGATTTATAGATTTACCATGAATTGCTTACCAGTTGGATTAACAAAAATGAAGACTCAACAATTGGCTTTTCTTCTGCTAGATTATAATATTTCAGTCTCTGAGGGAAAACCATCAAAAGTGTGAAAAGATTAATGGTATTTCCTACAGCTTTTTTGTTATGCTCCTTAGGTAAAATTGGTCTGGATTTAATAATAAAAAGCACCATAAAATTCTCTGAGCAATAAAGTAAGGAGAACTTTTTTTCCAAGAGCAGAAGTGTTATTTCACTTGAACAAGAGTGATTATAGTTATATTACGCATGACTGAACAGATGAAAAGTTTTACTAGCAATAACATTTTCACATATTAACGTTCATCACTGGAAAGTTTCTAATATTACTTTCTTTAGGTGTGACCCACATTGGGTAAGCCTTACAGCACTGTAATGCCTTAAAACTTAAACAACAGTGTTTTATCAAATCAAAATCTTGGCAATCCATTTCAAATTTAGAGAAGTACAAGTAGCTGAGGCCTCATTCAAGTAAACTATATAGTCAACTTATAATAAACAGTTTTATATGTCATTTAGGCTTCCATATTTTTTCTCTCTGAGCTTCAGCTTCCATGTTTCAGACTGTAGTGATATCTTCCCAGATGTCTTGTCCAAGGGCAGGCAGAATTGCAGGGTAGGTCCAGTCCCTGACTGAGAGTGTACCTGTAGCATCTGTTTTATCAGATGAATAATGGGATTGACAATGTGCTTGAAATGACGTCAGAAATGACAATGCACAGAAACAGGCAATGCACACGACAAACAAGCAGACCTCATGACCTGCATTGTTTTCATCCACATTCATTATTTTAGTTTCACATAAATGACTCAAGGCTCCTACAATGTGTGTAGGAGAGGTGAGCTCAGGATATAAACCCATGGACCATTATATCTGAAGCACATAACTAAAAGCATGGTGCTGAGCTTGCTTGGGCTCTCTGGCTGTCTCTGTACCAGTAAATTCAAGTATACCAGGAACGGGACGTGAGAATATGATAATTTACACTAATAAACTGTTAGTATATTCCCTGCCTTGAATTTGGACTGTTTCAGCTAGCAGTCTTCCTGGACAATTCCAAGATATGTTTTGGTAGGTAAAGTAGTCTAAGGATCATTTACAATCGGCAGTTTGTAGACAACAAACCTGTTTTGGAGTTTTCTAGCATAAATGTGGCTCTTTCCATTTCACTTAGTCTTGGAATCCAGGGACATTCCTGGTCTCATCTGATTTGCTGGAATGACCACGCTGCTGTCCCTGGAGATCTCCAGGGTTCAATCTCGGTCCACATGTGAACGTGACCTGTGTGTAAACATGATGAGAAGAGAATCTGGACCTCGGAATGGATCTAGATCCATGTGTTGTCAGAAAAGACAAGTTTAAAGAAACCATAGGGAGCCACAGTAACTGATGGTGGGCACCACCTAGCTGGTATTCAAACTTCCAGCTTTCCAGATGATTCAAGAATCTCCCAATTCCTTTGGGAAATCAAGTTTTTCTAGTAACTGGCAAATTACTGAAACAGAAATACTTCTATAAGTGTTTTACGGTAAGTTCTGTTCATGAATAAAAAAGTGATATACCTCTGAATGTCACCACATTACCATAAAAGTACTACAGTAAACAAAGTGCAAATTAATTATTTCAAAGTTTTTTGAGTCTGCAAAGAAATATGGTTTCTGTGACAAATTGTTATTGAATCTGGGAATCCAAATAGACTTTCCCCAATTCTGAAAACAATAATTTAGACTGAAATCCATACTGATGCAGGGAATTGGTATGAGGTTTTTGAGCACTTGCTCAGATAAGGAAACATCGTTACAAAAATAACATAATCTGCTTCTCTATTTCCTCTCTGCTACAAAGTACTGTACAACAGTGCTACTTCTATACTAGTTAACTGGCAAGCTAAAACTCAGAGGAGTGAGGCAAATGAGGCAAGTTAAAGTTCACAACATGCACATGATGTGGGATCCTATGGACCATAACACCTGCAAAATGCCGTAGGCATTTCATCTATGTTCTTCCTTCATGCAAAATTCAATGACAGAAATTTTGTGGGAGAGTTTCAGCTTTCTGAATGAGAGGAGTTTTAACATCTCCACCTTAGCTGTGTTTTACTGTTCTTGTCAACTCCTGACAGGAATGCACAGAAGTGAATCTACTGTGTCTGGAGCAGGGATCTTCTTCTAGGTTGTTATAGGATTGGGGCTTTACTTCTCTAAAGGATTGAGACAAAAGGCAGAACAAACCGAACAGGTAAAAGAAGCGTGCCTTGAGTATGGCAGAGGTTGATTCAAAAACAAGGTTTTAAAATAACGTGTGCCTTTAAAGATATTTTTCTACAGCATGTTACAGTCTATTTAGGTTTGTATTTACCTCATGTCTGTTAATTATGTTTTTTAATTCTTTAACATACAGATATAAATGTAAAGTCAGCCATTCTTTAAAAGGTGATTTTAAGTCAGAAACTTTCTTTTTAGAAGGGGCATAATTATTGAATTTTCATCCTAGGAAACATAGATATTTAGAGAGATTTTGAAGGGCACGGATGGCATCTAGTCCCTTGTTAATTTTCAAAGGGAGATGAGCATCTAGTTGTTCTCTGCAATTCTTCCCCTAATTCTTTCTGCAAGGAAATATGTGTCAGAGCTAGGAAGAGAAGTCATGTCCCTTGTCTGAAACTCCTTTACTTTCATTGTGAAAGCATCTTTCCCCTCCTGTTCAGAAGCAATTGCAGTTATATTATCAAGGATATAATTATAGAAATTCAAGAAATGAAGTAGTCCTCATGCTTCAGGCCATAGGATTTTTGTCAGATGGTGAAAGAAACAAATTTTTCATGGGATAATATTTCATATAATACTGTTCAAGGGGTTTACGCTCTCTTTTATATGTCAGACATTATCCATTGTACAAAATAGGATATCAGATTAGATGAATTATTGACTTGGTTTATTACATCAGTTTTTAAATTATCCCATTCTGCTAATGCTCATATTAAATTATTCTTAATATCTGAACCCATCAAATAAGGCTAACAAAATATTGGAATTAGCAATGAAATAAAAACACTGGAATAAAAAAACACTCATTTTTTTCATTTTTCATTACATCTTTCATTTATTCATTTATTAATTTGCTAATAGTTGCCCATTACATTTTATTTATAGAATACAAACTGTCTCAAATACCGGGGCAAAAGAGCACTTGAAAAGTAGCCCATGTAGAGAGTGACTGTTAAAAGACAAATTTGAAGGGATTACTCAGCACAAGTGGCAATAGGTAGATCTCTTCATTTGTATCTTAGCTAGATGTTGAAATAGACTTGCATATAACATTTGTCAAAAAAAGGGAAAATCTATTACAGTTAATGTATTTATTAACTGAGAAATTCTGGCTAAATCCTGGGGTTTCTGAGTTTTCTATTCTCTTGTCATCACAAGATCATCACATTAATACATGTTCTCCATTAACAAGTTATGAATTTCTCTCCACTCTTTTACTCAGCTTTGGAAATTATACCTATTTATGTACACAAACACCCCCATCAAATAAGTTCCTCAATATGAATGATTTATCCATCTCTGCCCTTCAGTAATAGCACTAATGACCAGTTATGAAACTGCAGTACAACCCAAAATAACTCTTCCCACCCCTCTCACAAACAGTCCTGTGAACAATAGCTAATTGCCAGTTGTCTCAACTTAATTAAATTCTCATCAGTTCTCATGCTGTGGCAAGAACTCTCCCAAGCTACAGGAGTCAGGAAGAGGCATTATTCAAGAGTAAGGCTGAGCCAGTAGGGCATGGTAACCAAGCATGTGACTTCATGAAAAGACAGAAAAGAACTACAAAAGGTGATAGGCTGACTTTATCGAGACTTGTAAAGGTGAAAGTTCATGTAAGCTTTAATTGTTCAACTTGACAGCCTTGTCTGCAGTGCTGCATCTACCGTTGCTGGTGTAACTGGGATTGACAGTGAGGTGGAATGCTTCCAGCTGTTCTGCACTCTGTTGCAGAACTAAAGAATTCTTCCTCTTACTGGATGATTGTGTCATTTTTTATATTCACTGAAGGTGAAACGCAAAGGTTTGCTAACAAACATTTATTCCTCTACAGGAACTTCCCAAGTTTCTTGAAGACCTTGCTTCAACTGATGCTGATCTGCCTTGGAACAGGTCTAAGAATCGTTTCCCAAACATAAAGCCATGTATGTGTGTTTACCGATCAACTCCTCCATTTTGCTCTCTACCTTCAACAGTGCAGCATATATTTGGAATGCAACTGTATTTTTGTTTGATCTGCCTTTGAAATGGCGGTACAATCATGTCCACATTATGAAATAATTTTCTGTCAAGTAATCTGTCTTTTCATTGTGTTTTTTTAAAGACAGTTTTATTTGCAAGTAGCTTTCAACTTGCTCTCACAAGCTTTAATATGCAGGTGCAAGAAACTGTAGCCTCAGTAGTTTCTTAGCTTTGTAATTCAAGCCATGTAGCAAACTCTTTAACATTCTTCCTCATTTTTTTCCCTTTAGTGAGAAGTAATTTTTTTAAACGTATAAAATCCACATGTTTGTGCATTCAGCTACCTCAGGAGCCTGGGTATGCTTTCTTGTGGATATGTGTACATGTGCTGCAAAGGTTCCACAGAAGATCAGAGTGACTGTATGATAACTTATAAGCCAAGGCTAGATTTTATCACAGGAGACAGCAGTCTGTCTCTCTGTACTCAACACTGCTTCATTTTTCAGTTAATAAGACAAGAAATGTCATTATTATTTTAGGCATTAGCTGTGATGTGAGATGGGGAGCATGGCATTCCTTGGTTAATAATGCTACATTCTGTGCTATTAACTTTTCAGAGCAGCTGTTCCTGCTATCTACTGCCTTGTTCAAGACATACTCTAAGTTACAGTCACTAAACATTTATATTCATGACACGCAATGAAATATAAACAGATAAGTTTCATAAATCTTTAACTTTGTATTCTAATTTTTCTTCCTAAGTTGAGGACCAAACATCAAAATTTGGAATGTTTGGTTTCAGCATTTACTTATTCACGTATGACATCTTTCCTGGTTTTTGTCATTTCTGCATACATACCATGGGCCCAAATCAGAAACCCTCAATCACTGGGTTTTTTTTCTGTAATAATGAACTTACCTTATGTAAGAGAAGTATGTAAAAGTGCCAGCATCTGGCTCAAATCTATGACCTGGGCAGCAAGTATATAGGAAAGACTGTCAGCCCCCTGACCCTGCTGTCTGATTCACACGGAGGTTGTCTGTGCTAGAACAGCATGGCTTAAAGTACACGGGCTACCTTCAGGCAGAGGATCCTCCCATACATACATCAAATTGGAGGTTTTGGCATGTTCACCATCCTAATTAAAAAGTATTATATTAAAATATGTCTGGAACGTTAGAGGATGACCATACAGTAATGGAAATTGGTTAAATTCCCTTTGTAATTAGTGTTCTACTATGTCAAGTATTTTTAGATTAGCAACAATAACAGTATTTTTTACTTCTTAGCACTCCGGAAACACTTGTTACATGCATCTATGGCTTTTGAACAAATCTTTTAGTTAACTAGACTTTATTTCCATAATAGATAATAACAACAGAGTAAAGCTGATGCCTGATGCTGGTATTCCTGGATCTGACTACATTAATGCCAGCTACGTGTCTGTAAGTAGAAAGTCTCTCACATTTTTAGTATATTTATTTTGTGGTAGACAAGAGAGTAAAAAAATAACTTGCAAGAAGAACAGGATTCTGATTTTTCTTTCATTCACTACAGCTACTGTTGCCATGGCATTGTTCAAGTGACTCCTGTGGCATTGAACATGACTGGTTAAAAATATAAGTTATCCCATTTCCATTGCTAAGCAATGATTTTCAGTAACAATCAAAACTGTGTCCAGCAAATTACTTTCTATAAATTGTCTCATACCATTATCATTAAAAACAATAGTGAAATTCCCACTGAGGTCAATTTTTTAGGCAGGCATTGTTTGGTCTCTTAGTTCAGGTGCTGGAGCTATTGTATATGAACAGGACAATGTAAAGGTAACTGAAAAGTTTCATAGAAATGGTTAATAATTTTGGTGAGAGGGATTAGTATGCCCTTTATTATTTTGTGAAAGTTATGATGGAGGAAAATGCAAATAGGCTTCTTGAAGAAGAAACTAATATTCTATTTCTCATCCTCAGCTTTCTTCCTAGACCTTCCATTTTCTAATTGTGTTCTCAGTAAATTCCTCATCTATATTTGTATCTCATTTTTGTCCTGTTGAAGCTGAAAGTGTGACTTATAATTATGCATTTAATTTGTTGTAGCAGTGGCTGGTGGTCTCACATGAGGTCAAGACTTGATTTACACTAAGCTCTATTCAAACACATAGCAAGACATGAGGACCGTAGTCTAAACAGATGACACAACAGCAAGTAGAAGTAGTTATTTCCAGGTAACTAAGAGACATTCACAGAGAATAAGCAACAGAGCTGAGAGCGTCTTCCTCTCTCATTAGCAAAAGCTATTTATCCCCTTTATATGGAATGTCCTAACTCTGACAGTTAGCAGACAGGAAGAGCCATGCCACGTTGTTACTTGACGCTGGGACTATACGCTGAGAAGGAGACCAGACAGCTTGGAGCATGGCCTAGGCTTTACCCTGCCTGTCACTAAGTGACGTGCCAAGGCTTAGGCAGGGAACACTAACAGCAACTTCCAAAAAGCTACAGCAAAAGCCAGCTGCAGAGAGTGTTCCCTGCTGAGATTTTGCATGTCTTTACTGCATACAGGCATCTCGCTTTAGGTCACCGTTCATCAGTGAAGAGACAACCGTAATGTTACCATTTCTCAGGGCTAAATCTTTGCCCTTTGTATCCTCTCACTTTCCATATTCATGGATCTGTAAATATATAAGTGCATATAGCTGTAAATACACAACATCTGTGCATGTGTGTATTTATGTACCTATTTATCTAGGTGTATATACATATGCATACATGCAAAGAGAGGGAAAGAGAGGTGTTGTATATAGTTTTAACAAATGGGAACTTGGCTGCTACTTTTATTTTCATTGGTTAAACAAGAAAAAGTCAGTAACTGAACTGTGAGCTTTGCATCCCTGAACTCTAGTTTCTCACCTCACTCTTAAACTAGGAAGGATTAACATAGTTTCTCACTGCCACCTGTTCTGTATATTATAGATGGAGTAAGTAACAGGCAGCTGTGAATTATAGGGCTATAATTCCAACAAGGAGCTTCAGTGGTGCTATAAACCACTGTGTCAGTTGTTTTGAGCAATAAGCAGAACTCTGTGATATTATAGACTGCTAGCTCTACAGCATAAATTTATTGCTATTATTGCTATTGTTATTTTAGACTTTCTGTAGTACATAGGAGTTCCTGTAGGGTATGCTTAGTTTCTTTGAGGAAACAGATCCATGAGAACCCATGCCCTGACAGCATTTACACAGATTTTTTTCAACAAACTTTCTTCTCCCCAAGTTTACATCAATTTATAAATGAACTAAACAGGAGAAGCCAACACTAAAGTAAAAGTCAATCCCTACAGTAGGTTTCTCAAAGACCTTTTATCAGAGGTGATTTGTTTGAGTAAGCTCCATCCCTGAGTTACAGCAGATCCCTGATGATCCCTGGAAGGACGAGGTCGTCAGTGTGGTGTATAGCTTGCACTAGCTCTCAGACAGCTCTTTAGTTTCTCTGGCTCCACTGCTCCTTAGCACTATTTAATTCTCCTTTGTTGGCCACCTCCTGACACAGTTCTTGGTGGGCTCTGGCTGGATCTGCAGTAAGGCTAATATGAAGGCTTAGATATTTTTACATGGGAATTACTGACCTGATGTCCCTGTAATTCCTCTGCTAAATGCATTTCTATTAGGATGTCATTTCCCAAACTTTATTAGAGCATTGGTTCATAACTGATCTACATGGTGGAAAAAAATGTCATTACTTCCTTAGGTTTCCAAGGCCATCTGCCATGCAATGATTAGCCAATTCGTTTAGTATGTCTGACAAGGTTTTAGCCTTAGGCATGGTAGCTACAGGCACAACTATGAGTCACATGCAAACTCTTTTTTTCCCTTCTAACCATTATGTATTAAATATTTTCTTTTTCTTAGGGTTATTTATGTCCAAATGAATTTATTGCAACTCAGGGACCATTACCAGGAACAGTGGGTGATTTCTGGAGAATGGTGTGGGAGACGAGAGCAAAAACACTTGTGATGCTTACACAATGTTTTGAAAAAGGACGGGTAAGTTATCAGTGTACCAACTAACAGCATTTGATATAATTGGAAATTCTATATGTAGTTTCTGTCAAGATTATAATATGATCATTGTTAATTAGTAATCATCTCACTGCAGATAAGATGTCATCAGTACTGGCCAGAAGATAATAAACCAGTGACTGTGTTTGGGGATATAGTGATTACTAAATTGATGGAAGATATTCAGATAGACTGGACCATCAGAGACCTAAAAATTGAAAGGGTAAGCCAGAACTGGAAGCTGATTGAATAAAACCCATCCAACACCTCAAAGAACATCAGATGTGCTCCATCCCACCATTTTTAATGCACTGCCCTGCCTGGTTTTCCTGCATTTTGTTTTCATTCCTGGTTTTTTTTTTTTTCCTGAGGATTTTCTCCAGTTTCTGTCACAAAGAGCTCAGATATTTGTCCAACATGCCATGAAGGGCCTATCAAGGTTACTGAACCTCTGGTCTTGTGGGAGGTGAAGTTTCTATTTGGACACCTCAGTTGTCTCTTCTAGAAAGGAGTAATCCTAACCATTCTGGGATCAGACAAATCCCTTTGAATGTATCCCTCTCAGATTAAAGGGCAAGATTCTCTGGTGCAGCGCAGCTGTTTTGCATTGTACCACCAGCCGTAGTGGCCTCCACCCCCAGGAGATTCACCCAATATAAATGAGAATCATCAGTATTACTCCCACTCTTTGTGCTGGGAAGGGGGTGGGGGGTACAGCATAGATGTTCATCTTTGTCATGGTCCGCAACTATAGTTTCCACTCTTTGGAAAAATTAGCACCCAGCATTAAGTCAAACCAGCAGGTAGGCTCAGAAAGCAATCTGGGCATAATGACCCAAGATGAAGTCAGCTTTCTTTTGCACTCCCAACATTGACCTGTGTTGTATGTAGTGCAGCCAGATGCTAGGACCTGAACTCAGCTATCCAAATACGTGCGTTACCATCCCGTGGCACGTGCATGTGACAAAAGGAACATAGCAGTTAGGGGATTGTCTCAGTGGTCACCCCATAAGGATGTGTTGTGCGCATAGTACAGGACAATTGAACATTTTAAAGCGAGTGAGAGAAGACAAATGAGTAAACAAGACTGGAAAAGAGACTATTTACAGTAAAAATGCATGCAAGTAAAATGCGAAGTCACCTGTGTTAACCAGGGTGAGGCTGAAAAGACAACATAACCCAAAATGACTAAGTGATCCATTTACTATAGCTGAACTACTCTGCACAAGAAGCTATGTCCTTTATAAGCATGTCATTAAATGTGCCATATTGCTGGCTTTAAGATTGTACTTCATCTTCCATTCACAAATGGATGGCTTCTTGATGATCTTCCAGTGAAGGTGAAAAGCATATGTGAGGCAAATCATTCACAATTATTGCCATATTGCATCCACAGTCACTTCTCTTTTGGTTTTATGATGATCAATTTAAAGAATACAGACCCAAAGTAGTTGCCACACATAATTGTTCACAGTTGTTCAGTGTTTCTTGCAATCTGAAAAGAGTGAGTGGTTGGTTCAAAAAAAGTTAAAAAAAAAAAAAAAAGAACTGGTTCATTACACCACAGTTGATTAAACTGTGGTACTCCTTACTGTAAGATATTGTGAGTGCTAAAAACTTACAGGGCTTCATAAAATCTGAATAAATTAGTAGAAGAAAATTCTGACAAGTACTATTAAATATCGAGATACCACCTCTCACTGAGGCAGTTCACAAGTCACAAACTATTAAGAATGGAAAGGATGTTCTGTGGAACTATAGATACATTGTTGTCATGTTTTATAATTTTCCCTAAGATTTTTCCTTGACTACTGTTGGAAACAGGATATTGGTTTAGACAGGCCTTTGGCATGATCCTGTGCTTTTATTCTTGCATCCTTCATAGTTCATTTAGATATCAGATCATAACCTGCTCTTTTCTTTGAGTTACTATTGCTGCTGCTCTGACTGAGAGGGCATCAAACACTTAGAAAATATATCTGTGTTTACCAATGTATGTGTGTTTGTAAGATCAGTCGTAGAATGGTTGCTTTTTCCTAAACAAATTGTTGAACCAGTTCACTAAACTTGTAAATGTGCTAAAGAAACTTCAACCTGTAGTCTACATAAATTACATTGATACAGTGACTGAAGTCAAATGGAGAGTGACTGCTGAAGTCATTAATACTTCCTGAAAAATGGACTTGGTGTCATCTCTCAAAAACTTGCCATAAGATCTGTGCACAACAAATTATCCATTGATACAAGTACATCTTACAATTATTATGCTATTCTGACTTTCTTCTTTACATGAAATTGCTGAGAAGGTTACATGTAGCTTACTGGATCTTCTGTCACATTTCTTCTGTGAAAACTGCCTTATTTTATATTTTTCAGCATGGAGACTGCATGATGGTGCGGCAGTGTAACTTTACTTCTTGGCCAGAACATGGAGTCCCCGAAACTACTGCACCAATTATCCATTTTGTAAAACTTATCCGTGCAAGTCGAGCACATGATAATACACCAATGGTGGTTCACTGCAGGTAAGCATATTCACCAAATCATCATTTAGTATCTTAGAATTTCAGGTGCATATTAAAGCTCAGGGAAGTTGCCAGAAGAACAATGAAAACTGAGTGCACAGGTATGGTTCTAGTACAGACAGCAGTGAAGGTTTGTCTAGCAGTGCTCCTTAGTCCTTTCTAGGAGGCAAAATGCCAAAGGGTGTCTGTTCTTCCATTCATGGAAATCCCATTGAGGTGATGCCAGTGAAACAGTTAATTCAACAAATACCATAAGGTACTGCTGGATTTATCTCAATTTTCCGCTTTATCATAAGAAGAGGAATAGTAAATGACATGTTAGTTTTAATTACTTCTATTATAATTATAGCTTTTTTAAAGAAATAAGTATTAAAAACTGTATTTAAAATGTACGTGTCACTTAGCAAAAGGAGGAAACTGTTTGGGAGCCACAGAGAATGACAAATAGGAATAAGGGTTTGCATATGCCAGATTTCAAGGCTGGATGCCTGTAAGCAGCTAAAATCTATATTTAGGCTCTTAAATAAATGGTCTGGTGGTTAGAGGTGTTCAGCTGTCATAGTTCCCATTGATTTCATACTCAACACCCTTAAACTGCTATTTCAAAGAGTAAGTGTGTGGGGAAGGCTAAGTCTTCAGGAAAGTGGTGAGTGTGTCTGCATTTCATATGCAGGTCAGTGTTCCCACTGAATGAGTGGGCACACTCCAAAATAGCGATCTGAACTCAGAGGTCTGCAATTGATTCTTTGTCTCATTCTCACTCAGTGCGAGTCTGGAAATATGTGGAAGGAAAAGCTGAGTTTGGTGCCACAAATCTCTTCCCTAACTGTCCAGTTCATCATGCATGGCAGTTCTTTTTACTTGTCCTCGGTGTCCTACAGGTGCCACCACAATGGGTGATAAAGCCTCGGTTTATTTGATATCGTTATCATTGACAGTTTGACATTTCCCTCTGCTGCAGGGGCCAGAGACTATTACAGGAGAGAACTACACGGTCTTCACATTTTGAGGACACTTATATTCTCTGGGGCCCCTCTGCAACGAATCCTGTCCCCTTTTCACAACACAGATACGTAAAGGGGCCACCATGGGCCAGATACTCCACCTGTGCTCAAATTCCTGATGGTTATAAAGCAGCATTATGTGCTCTCATATCCAGAAAACTCATTCATTACTTTCTGCTCGTTAGATCTTGCAGGTTGAAGAAAGTTTTGCTATACATTTCCTGATTATCTGCAATGATATACCCTGCATTTATTACACCGATGGCAGGGAAGTCTGATAGTGATTTTGAGAAAATCCTGTTCATTTTCAAACCTTTAAATAAAACAACACTAGCTACCAGCGTGTCTTGCACACTCATCCTCCTTTTAAAAGTATTTTCTTTTAGATGTTTTGCTAGATCCCATGTTGTTTTGTCTCAAATACCAAAAGCATCACAGAATGCAGGTATGATTTCACAAAATCTTGTGATTTTTTTTCTTTGAATTAATGAGCTCTAGAAAATTCACAGAAGAGCTGTAGGACCATTTTTCCACTTATACAGGCTTGGTTTAGATATATCTCATTTGTCCGATGCAACCCCTTGTAAAATCAAGATCACAACATGGCTCAAATCCAGATTTCACTTGATCCCAATCAGCAAGGAGACACACACACACAGAGAAAAGTAACTACTGAAAAAGATTAAATTTTTTCTGAAGTTTTCTTTTCACAATAAACTTAATTTAACCAGAATATTCTAAGAAAATATTTTATACTAAAAAATTAACATAAAAACTTTATTTTATCTTGTGTATTATGTTTGCAGTGCTGGTGTTGGAAGAACAGGTGTTTATATTGCACTTGACCATTTAACCCAACATGTAGATGACCATGATTTTGTGGATATCTATGGACTTGTAGCTGAGTTAAGAAGTGAAAGAATGTGTATGGTACAGAATCTGGTAAGATTTACATATTTATCTATTTGTTCTCCTGTTGTTAAAAAGTTAATCATCTGATCTCCTTCAAAACAAGACTAGAAGGCTCATAACAATCAGCCGTCAAATACATTTTCAACCAAATTGTGCTTCTATTTGGATTTCAAGCATTGTGCAAATGTGTATGGTTTGTATCTATTTCAGTATATTTGGCCAGCAAAGTCTTGACAAGTGCTGAAAGAGTGCTGAGATATTTAGTTTTTAGAACTTGAATCATAATTTCTCAGACTTTGAGAAAGTTCATTTCAAGTTTTGGGTGAAGAACAGTTGTTAAATAGAAAATGAATTTGCTCATTCACTACTTAATTTGACTTTATTTACTACTTAACTATTTTTTTGTGTATGTATATGTAGCATAGTCCTCCAAACTTTTAACTTTACCTTTGACCTCATTAATGATTCCTTGATTCTTTTTAAATTGCTTCAAATAAAATAACACATATGATAGAATTAAGCACAGACTTCAGAGTTTGCAAAATCAAGGCAATGGTGGGGTTTGGGTTTAAAAAAGTGCATTTCTGGCAGACTTATTGTGTATGGATGTAAGTTAGTGATGACCGACCTGCTGGTAAGGAAGACCTCTGCTGTATCTGGAGATCTGGGTATGTGTAAAGGAGTAATAGCAGAATTTAAAGCTGATCCTGAACGCCCGGTGGAATGGAAATCCAGCTGTATTTGCATAAGGCTTCTGGCATAAGCCTCCTGCAGGCGAGGTCTAACCCAAGGCTGCTGCCTGAAGCCTTTGAGCCTCCAGCATGACTTACCAACTTCTCAGTATGGGTGAGCAGTTTCAGGACAAACTTCCACATGACTGATGGATTTAAACTGATTTTAATGTAAGGAGACTTGTTCCATTAGGAATGCAATTCTGCTGTTCTATATCATGTTAGAATATACTAAGAGCAGTTAACCTCTCTTCAGCAACTGCACTTCAGTAGATTTTTTGAGACCTTCTGGTGATACTCTGTCATGCTGTTTCTTGTAAGGTGCTGTCTGATTACCAATTGCTTTCATTTTCTCCTTTTGGAGTCTTGATGCAGCTAAACAATTGCCAGGACTTTCCTGTGATGATGAATTCTGGGAACACCTTTTTTTTGGTTGTTGTTCTACACTTTTGGCTAGAAGGAGAATCGTCTGAAAATAAGGCGGAGGCTGGAAGACAATTTAATGGGACCACCCCCAAAATAAAATCTTAAAACAGTGACACATTTGATAAGATCAGTGTATGTTTTTAAAATGTGCATCTTCATTTGCATATTTTGGAAAAGGCTAAGAAAAGATATGCCAAAATGCAATAGAAGATGATGGTCTCATAGTTCTGATTTCCAAACAGATCAAGTATTGATCTATATGCTACATGCAAAATCCTGAGACAGGTTGTTCTCTGTCCGGCTCGTTTCTAGCTCATGTTTGCAAGACTGCAAAAGGCAGATCAGCAACAAAACTTACCCCACGGGAACCAAATCTTGTAAATTTTTATGGCGAATTCAGTAGTCAAGCTATTCTGACAGTTCTGTTATAAAACACTGTTTAGTAGTCTATGGTTCAGTTTTTATGTGATCAGCGCAGAAGATATAAAGAGAGGAGCAATTCCTTCCCAGAACTCAGTTTAGAGGTCCCTCAGTCAAACTGTCTGTAAGATCTATGAGTAAAATAAATAAAAACTGGTTGTTCTCAGACCTGGTTTTTGCTTGATTATAGCTTCAAAATAGTTTTCCTTTTGCCAACTCCCTGTTACTGTTAGCCCATAGGCACAGAATGGCCCACATCTGTGCAATTAAACACCTCTGCAGTTACCACTCTCTTCACAAGATCTCTCTAGGGAACAACCCATAGTCTGCAGTAACTCCTGAAACACACCTGGAAATTATTTGAGATAGTGCTGGTTCATGTGGATCGAAACTATGTGACGGACTATCCAAACAATTTGATGTAGTTTGGATGATCAGGTTCCACCAGCTGGTGATGTACCCAGACACTGTTTAATTCCCTAATGTGGATATAATTTCAAAATCCTGGTACTCTGCCTGGTGGCCTGTACATTACCAAGGCCTGCCCCTCGACTACGTGTAAAGCGCATAACCTACTCTTTAGTGAACTTTTTTATTCTTTCTCCCACTTCCAATCATAAAAAGGCTTTCAGATAATTAAGAATGTCATTAATTCTAACTGGGAAAATAACTTGTCACGCATACATTCCCCAGGTATCCTGCTTCACTCTCCCTGGCAAACCCAGAAAGATGTTCATTGCTGCATGCTCACAAGTAGCTGTATGAGTGCAAGAGATTATGGAGCTTTCAGAGTCTGCCTTCTGAATTGGAGTAACCAATCTAAACTCCACTGAAACTTAAGACCTTCATTCTAGACATCCATATTTGTCCAGTGGATCTGTTAAAGTTTATCATCTTGCCAAGTCAAGTAGAAAGGCTAGTTTGAAGTAATGCCATGCTATTGCTTCAGTAAGCACGCTATTGAAAAGTGTAATGGTACTGTGTACTTCAGGGGCCTGTGAAAGTCTGTTTTAATTACCCATGGCTCTGGAGCTGTGACCTAAAACATATCCACGTAAGCAAATTTCTCTTATAAATCTGAGACACTTGAATTGAAAATCGATGGCAGTTCTGAAACAAAATAGCAATTACTGAGCAGAAAAATTACACTAATGTATTTAACTGTGCAAAAGTCAAGGGAGTTGAAGTTATTTTGGTCATCTCCATCTGCGGAGATACTAAAAACCCATCTGGACAAGGTCCTGGGTAATGTGCTTTAGCTGACCCAGCTTGAGCAGTGGGGGGTGGCACTTCGTGATCTCAAGAGGTCTCTTCCAATCTGAACAAATTGTGATACTGTGATCTGGCTCATTTTCTGCATCTGCATGCACAGTACTTCTCCTATGTGAAGATATGCTTAATCCATTAATTTTCTTTCTATCTGTTTTCATTCTTTTCTTTCATTCTTTATTTCATTCTTACATTGCCTTATTTTGGTTTTCTCTTTTCAGCAATCATTACCCAGAGTCCTTGGAAGTGTCAAACTAACTTCAGTTGCCCACTCTCTGCATTATAGTCTGCTAAAAGTGATGCTACAGTTCAAGAAGTATCACTAAAAATAATATGGGTTTTTGCCTTTAGCAATGGTGCATGCTCCTAGAACATGTAGATTTAGATTTACTTGAACTTTTGCATTTGAGTGCACCCTGCTGGTTTTCTCTATGCTAGAAAGAGGAAAATTTCCTTATCTAAATATAACATTTCTGTGGTTCAGTTTCTTCAGTCTGAATCTGGTGGCAAAAAGTAATCAAATGTCTTTTCACAGAACAAATCTTTACAGAAAATTGTGGAACACCCTATTAGTCTCAGTTATGATTAGTTTAATTTCATATATCTTACTGGGCATAAGGATTAACATGTTTTGACAAATTTTAATGCATTATGCCTCATAATGAATGAAATCAGATTGGGCATATATGATATGGTCATCGAAGTACTGTGATTGCTGAGCTAAACTGCAGTTACTTTAAGAACATCTAGATGTTATATAAAAAAATTAAAAGTTTTTTGGGTTTAGAATTACATTTTTCTTCTAATCAAACATCTTTAAATTCACATCTTACAGGCACAATATATATTTTTGCATCAATGTGTATTGGATCTGTTGACAAGCAAGGGAAGTAGTCAGCCCATATGTTTTGTAAATTATTCAGCACTGCAAAAGATGGACTCTCTGGATGCCATGGAAGGTAAGGAGATGCAGATTGTCTCAAAATTATTTTTTCATAGCAGGTGCATTGACTTGTCTGACTAAGAAAAAAAAATACTTTGACATGCGTTTTTTTGCTTCAGAAGTGTAAATTTCTAGCATTTTGCTGCTTTTCAGTCTCCTTCATAGTAATAGTCATTGCTCAAGCTTTCTTTCCACTTTTTTCCCTGCGAGACCTTTTAAGTTCAGCCAAAACAGTTATCTGCTGTTAGTTACTATTTGTTTACGAGGTAGATTAATGTAATATATCTGTTTCTTTCGTAGGTGATGTGGAGCTTGAATGGGAAGAAACAACCATGTAAATACTCAGACTAAATATTAAAGATAATGAGATTTTGAAAGTCAAAGTCATATTTTTCTAAGCACAGGGGCCAAAGTGAATTCCCCTATTTTGATGATTAAAATACACACAGATGATTGAAATATCTTCTCTTCTATCAATGTGCCTTCATAAATATGTTCAAGTATTTTATGCAGCTCACTGAGCAATAATGATTAGGAGTACTTTTGCACAGACTACACTTCTGGTGTTATATGAATACTGCATTCAGTATGTATTTAAATAGAAAGTGTGTTTGAACATACTCCTTTTCTCCAGTTACCTTTGTAAAAGAAGAAGAATGAGCCAAATATGATGTAAAAATTTCATATTCCCATTGAACTTATTTTGGTGTGAATTTGCTGTGTTCTTTGTGTGTTGCTTTTAAGTAAAAGCTACAGTTCCTTGAATCATTCTTGCTAGATTGGTTTCAATGTTGTCAGCTCTTGCAGATTAATTCCAATACTATCACAGTGATCTTTACCTAACTGTATGTTCTTGTGTTTTGAATCTTTTTTTACGAGTGGTAGCATATCAGCTCGTGATCCTGAACAGCTGAAGAGTCACCTTCTGACATAGGGAGGATTATTCAGCTTTTACACAGCACACAGTAGCTCTTCAGGGACACTTGGGGCTATTTAAGCCATCTTATAATCAGCGGGTTGTTTTTTTAAATATACAATGGTGATTGCATATGTTCAGTGCTGAAGAAAGTATTTTACATTCCTGCTACTTTTTCAAGCAGATAAAACAAAGTAAAACTATGAATTTATGATATATTACAACACATGTTAGATTGACTTGAGTAATAGAATGTTTATAATTCAATCACATTTCTTGAATATAACATTGTTCAGTATTTTGAAAGGTTACTCAAAATTTAATAACAATATATTCTATAACACAGAGTTGTCACGTAAAAAAGTTGTTGCTCCTTCCTCAGGTTTGGCAAATCACTGTAGACACTGAAAAGTATGGGAACTAACATTTGGAGATTTAATAAAAGAAAACATCTTCCACTCCCAGTGATTACCGTTACTGGAAATAGATCTGAAACAGGAATGAGAGAAGCAGGAAGCTCTTATCTGAGAAGCAAAGCAAAACCTGGTAGGGTAGGAAGACTAGAGAGATAATTAAACAGGGTGCCCTGGTTTTACATGGAAGTGACAGTATTCAATTATATTATTGGGGGGAAGGGTTGATTGATTGCTAAGTTTTTCTCTGTGTAAAGAAATGTATCATTCTGAATAATACTAAAGCTTTGACCTTAACCTGAGATGCAAAACACAATAGCGAAGAGGGTCTGGAGTTGACATCTTATATTCTCTTTAGACAGAAGAAATCCATAGCCTTGTTGAGGCATCAAGCTCAGGGAAGTCAGACAAACCTCTTTAGAACCTTGAAAGATGTATGTGTGGGGGTGTGTTTGTGCACACACTCTGAACAGAATACTAAATGAACAAAACTTTCCATCTCTTAACTGTAGCTACCAGACAGAAAATGCTATACAGCATGTCACCTGATACTTTTCAAAGTAAATGATGGTAGGTGTTTGATATCTTTTTAGAAGCTGGCAAGGATGGTGCAGTGAGGACCCTTTGTAATTTAGCAGAAAGTGCCAAATATCTAAAATGAAAATCAAAAGACAGCATTTAAGGAGATGGAAATGTCTACAGAGATATTTTGGGCAATCTGTCTTTCAGGAAGAGTGACGGTATTGTAAACATCACCTGTCAAGCTAAAAAGAAAACAATGCCTTTTAAAGCTGGATAGAGGGAGAGAGAGGTGATGTCCACAGCTGTTCAAGTCTCTGGCAAAGCATTCGGTACAGCTCTAGTTTCATTTGGTTCCTATGAAACATGTGTTCTTCATTTATTATACATGTACTTTAAAGTATTCTGACAAATTGCTTATAGGGACTTACAGATGTTTTTCATGATTTGTATTCGTCCTTGGTAGCAGTACTTGCAGCACTGTGATAAATTGACATTATAGAGTCATAATCTTGTATAATCTTATATCCACAATGGTGGAATATCTGTGTGTGTGTCATTCCTTTCGATTGGAGGAAAAAGCTAAGAAGCCTTACGCAACTTACAGGTGAACTCCAGAAGTTCCAAATGTGCTTAAGTGTTTTCTGTTTTATAAAATACTTAATGATGAAGATTCCTACATCCTCCTTACAGGATCTGCCGGGGGTCAAACGCTACATTCAGTAGCATGCTTGTCTGACAACTTAGTAAGATACTAGAAAATGTGACTCTCTTTTCTGTAGAGGCAAAGTGAAAAACTGAAAAGTAATTCAAGTAGTTTATTGTACAATTTAATGTCAGCAATCTGATACATGCTACCTTGACACATTTTGTATTGTCTTTAGGGTAAAAGCCAATATTCAGCATAAACTGGCCACAACTCATAAGATACATGGTCAGGGAAAGAAGTAACTCCAAGCAATTCTCTCCAAGAACTGGTTTTCGGTATAAATACAGCAGTAGTTCACTGACCTTCTTGTATGCCTGCCAATGATTTACAGGGATAGGGGAGTATCTGTGTATCAGATCTCCTCAGTTCAGTCATGAAGAAAGAATTTCCACATAGTCTCTTGTCTTCCAGCCCTCCTTCCCTTATGCAATGACACCTATGGTGCTACTGACAGAACTGGCGAGCTGGAGGCAAGCAGAATTTGCCCAATCGCTATTTTAAGAATATATATATATGTAAAGCAGCACACCATTTTCATTTTTAATGCTGCCACTCAATTTTCTACAGATTCTTGGCACTACTAATATAGCAAGAGTGTAGTCTATCAAAATTAGAAACTGAATGAATAAAAACTGGAGAAGAATATTGAAATTAGGTCATACTGCATTAAATTATTCAGGCAATTTCTGTAGAGACTGATATACCTCCATACATAGAAGACACAATCTTTATATATATATTTATAGCCAGTTCTGTTGGATATCATTAGAAAAGGCTACTGTCAGTGCCTTCAAAGACTGATCTGTTCTATTTACAAAAGTAATAGAAAGACAGCAGAACACCACATTCATGTTGAATTTAAAGCGCTTTTTTTATACTGTTAAAGGAGTTGATAAAAATAATTGTGCATTCAAACGTGCTTTTACTGTAAACATGGAGCTATTCAGTAACTTAATTTCATAACATTATGTGAAAGATTAACAACATGTATTAATCTGTGTAATACCATCTGTGTACTGCTGCAATACAAAGTATGCTCATATGCAGTTACTAAGACAAAGCAGAAAAGAGCAATGAATCGATCACATTTCATACTAAGGTAACACGACAGTGAGCTTTCCTGGTTGCATACAGAAGTTAAAAACCCTCCTAGATGTGGACATGAATTTGCAGGGATTCAGGACACAAAGCCCTGTGAGGTTTGTGGGCAGAAGCTATTTTTTCTGAAAATATTTTGACAGCAAGTTAAAATAAAACTTGAAAAGTACCTGTTTCAGAGTATGTATTACATGTACATTAAGCATTACACAAGATCATTGTGTATCCATGGAAATAAAGAAACAATAAAAACGGACAGATCCGAATTAATTTTTGTTTTAAGAACTGTGAAAAGTATCCAACTAGCTCTCTGTTTTAGGGGATATACATATGGTAACAATGAATTCAGCTTTGTTTTACAATTAAGCTACGTGCCCATTCGGTGCTGCAAAACCTGCAAAGCATTGAGTGCAGTAGACTGTAAGTGGAAACCATTAACACATAGTGTTGGTCCTATCTCTGTCAGGTTTGATTTTAAGGAAATGAGTCAGAGAAAATGTACTGAGGGGTGATCTACTGTTTCACCACTTTTCCGTGACTGTGGTGTCACCACTCTATGTATGGTGTTGAAAAGACAAGTCCTCCCAATATTGTTCTCCGTGTTTCGTTCTGTTATCTAATGCTGTATTGCTTGTCTATATGTGACTATATTAGAAGGAATTGTAAACAATAATATGGATCAGCTGAATGCAAATACTGCAGTCATGATCTACAGGCATACATCATTCTCAGGTAAGGTGTGTAGTGGTCTTGCTTCAAACCTCTCTATCCCTTTCCCTATGAGTTGATTTCCAGATGACATCACGGAATATCAGCTGCATTTTTGCGCTGGCTCTTGCCCAGAATACATTTTCTGCCCTGTCCTCGGCTACGGTTACGAGGGATGAGACAAGTGCAAACCTACTTTTGTGCTGATCTCAGAGCTGAACTGTGGTATCAGTTGCATGGCTTTGCAGCATAGGCACTGTATGCGATTGTAGGGATAAACTGGCTTCCTATCCAGAAGTTCCCCCTACTGCTATAATAAATTCTGATATAAATTTTGGCGCTGGTCATTGTTCAGTGTCAGCTGAAGACAGCAAGAAGGATCCAATGTTTGTTATTTGGCATGGTGATTCTCTTTTCCCAATGACTTTTCCCAAATGATGCTGAACTAATTACTTATTTTAATTACTTATTCTCACAGCTCCCTTATCATGTAGGCCCTTTCTCGGATTCCACTATGTAAAGAAAACCGAAAAGCAATGGCTTTTCAGCACTGAATAACAACGTCTGTGATACATTTCACAGATCCCACATCATCAGGCAAAGTTTGCGATGAAGTTGTGCCTCTGTATTTCACTTGAAAGACAACATTTAGAAGGTTTCGGTTATATTTGGATCATCTTACTCTGCTTGTTGATTGGTGTTACCAGGGTGATCTTTTTGTAGGATGACAGCTGCACCCAGCCATCCACTGTAATCATGAATAAACCATTCCAGTACTCTTTACAGTCAATAATGAGCTGAAGGAAGTTTTACAAGGATGTTCCCGAAATATTTTGCAGGAGATGGAGTTCTGAATGATATAAAAAGAATACTTGGATACTGGAAACCTAATATGCAACTACAGCTCTACCATTCACAGTTGCATTCCATGAAGGCTGCTGAGCAGGAAGTGTGTCCTAGAACACACGGAGCTTATTTGGGACAACGTAACACAACCTTTGAGCTGAGTACTGCAAGATAAGGCACTCTCAGCAGCCGTGCAGGAACGCACTTAAAAAAGGTTTACTGTAAAACATTCCTAGCTCACCTGAAAAACACAAATACAGGGAACACCTGTTATGACAGCTGGTAACATCCTTTGTGATTCACGTCAGTGCTAGGAACCAAGGGACTCTCCTTAGTCGATCCTTTCACTAATCTTAAATATATAAACAAATATTTTGACACCACAAGTGTAGAACACAGGCAGACAGGGTATAGACAGAGAAGAGGATTTTCTTCCACTATTGGAGGCATAAGCAAAAAAGTAATTAAAACTGTATGTCCCTCTCTCTCCCTCAGGCTGCTGTCTGCATGTGCTCACCAGTTGGGGATAACTGCAGATACATAAAATTTATCCATTTTTAATTTGATTAATATATTGGTAATCCCTTTCTCAGAATCCAGCATGTAACAGTTACAGAACTGTGCCTTTTCATTTATCAGACTTCTGCTGGGATTCACAATAGCTCCATTTAACTATTTTTCTTACAGAATTCTACTAATTCTCTGTCAGTATTACAGAGACAACACACATAGTGTGAATCTGGGCTTGCATATTGTGCACAGAATTCTGCAGTGAGCTGCGATAACACAATACAGCGCTCCAGGCATGGGCAAGGAATTGACCTGAGGAGCCTGGCTGCCTAGCAGGTAATCCTCCTCCTTCTGAGACCAGGACAGTTATCTGACAAGGCACCGTCCCAGTCGGGGAGTTCGGAAAATGTTCCCAAATCTGACTGACATTTATACGTAGGATTTTAATTTGAACATTTCTCTGCTAAGGATAAACAAGAAAATTCAGAGCTAGCATTGTCATCATTGTCAGCAACTCACCTTTGCTGCTTAGGACACTAAGAAGCAAAACCTTTGGTTTAATTGGTATTAATAGTGCCTTAAACTTACAAAGACATGCTGTCCTCTTCATGGTTTGCATTTAAAATTTTGACACATTTCTCTCCTTTATATCTTTTTTTTTTTTTTTCTCTTTCAGAATGGGAATTTGGAAATACTGACTTCTGAATAGTTACAGGTTGTCTCAGGAAAATACTGAGCTGTCCTGATAAAACAGCCGTAAGGAGGGTGCTTTGATAAAAAAACGTTCTGTAATAATGGCCATATCATTGCAATTCCTCAAAAATATGCCTGCTTCCTGTGGGGTGGCCATTATTGTAAGAACATACCTACTAAATACACTGTACACGAAGAATGGGACTGAATGCTCAGGAAGGCAGATACATTTATCACTTCTTGATTTTCCCATTCTTTTTGCTCTTCCAATTCTTCTTATCCTTTACTGGCACTCCTAAGCAGGTTTTGGGGACATATCGGGTTGCTGGTTAATGGAGATGAATTGTGTCAGCTATACTAACTCTGTACAAAATCTAATGAGCCAAACATTCCTCCCCTGCATACTGGTGTGCTCTCTCTGAAGCCAGAGGGGATCCCTGACATCACTACCAGCGCCAACTGGCAGTCACAGAAAGATGGTCCTGTGCTACTGTGGCAGAAAATCCGTGCTGAGGTCCAAGTTTTCACACACTTTGCATGTCTGAAACAAATCACTCTAATTTCTGTGTATCTCAACTACCTAAGCCAAAGGAAAAAAAAAAAAAAATTTTTGTATTAAACCTTTTTTCCTAACATTTATGTGTCCTATCTATTTATATTTGGGAGCTCTGTGGGGAAAGCAGTTTCTCCCAAAATGTCTTTGCACACCTCCTACCGCAACTAAGAATACTGTCGAAGTAATAAATTCTTTCTCCTATAATGTCATCCCAAAACAAATAAATGGCCAGTAGATTGTCAAGAGCCACTCTGGGCAGCATCACGGCCACGCAGTGCTCGTGCTTTGCTTTGCCTTCACCATCCCTTCAGTTCTCTCCTCTTGACAAAAAAGAACTCGCGGTAGGCAGTGGCTCTCGGTATGGAGGGCATTACTAAGGGAGCATTTGCAGAGAGCTAACTTCTTTCTGGAAAGGTTCCAGACGAGCACCCCAGGAGCGCAGCAGGTACTTGTCACAAAAGGCATCTTCCTTCTTTTCAGTCTTTGGGCAAAAATCTCTCGGCTCCGTGTCTGGAATAACAGAAAAAATGCCAAGAGTTAACTTAAGATGCCAACATTTTCTCTGACTTGTGATGACTGTTAGGATACACCACATCCACGCGTCCTTGATTACTCATGCATGCACAAGCAGGTACTCGAGCTCTTGAAAGGAAAGGCACATCTAAATCGGTCAGGTCAGGTGTGACTAGCTTGCTTCAGGTTAGCAAAGGGAAGCATGACTTGGATTAATAGTCATGACCATTAAGTCTTGATCTACAGAAGTAATTGATTCTGATTTAAAAAAAAAAAAAAGAACTTGCAAGGGGTCAGGTTGAAGCTTTCCTTTTTTGCACGTGCACTGGAACAAGTGGCAAGTTGCTCTAATGGAGCTGTGAAATACTTTGGGCTGTCATATTATCTGGTTTTCCAAAACCAGCAAAAATGTTCAGCAGGGTCTTGTAAGGAGACTTTGTGAAATATAAAATTGCTACAACAGCTGAACGAAGGAGAATGCTTCCATTGAGAGAAAACTAATGAACAAGTGTCAAAATGGACAGTTGGTGTCAATTCCAGAAGGATTTAAAACTTAGACATGAGCTTGAAGAAACCATGTTAATAGAGCCAATATCTGTATGAAAAGAACGTTGTATTTAACAAAAATCCATTGTGAACAACGTGTTTGACACAGCGTGTATTAAAATGCTTAGGAGAAAAGAATAGTGTATTAATTAAACATACTATACTCCACTGATATTCAACATCGTATGATGTGTTTTCCTTTTTCCTGAGAAAGAAATTCCAAACATAAGTCAGAGTTCAGTATTTTGATGAACTTTGGTAAAAAGTTCATCTCTCCAAAGAAGCAAATCCGTGAGAAAGCCCTATGGTTTTATTTCTAAGAGATTACAGATCGAATGAAGCAAGATTTTCTATTATTATTTTAAAATAATTCTTTATGATCTATCTAGAATATTTGCATTCACAATTGGGAAATCGAGAGAGTATATACTGTAGAAGAACTACGTATAGCTCTTCAAGAAGGACTGCAAGAATCGGTTTAGGCTTTATATTTCAGCACGGCTACCCTTATGTCGCGCACAGCTTACACACGATTCAAACGAAGCTTCCGTGCCAAAAAAATCTCACACGGCAGCGAGGGTCTGCTGGCACTGCTGGGTAATCCGAACCCCTGACTCTGGAGGAAGCCAGCCAGTGGAAGCTGCTGAGGCCAACATCATCAAAATAGCCCGGACGCTCAGCGCAGTCCCATTTCACACCGGAGCAGCGCGACCCCAGGGCGATCAGCGTGAGCCTTCCCAAACGTGTGCTCTGCTCCCGCCCGGGTGCTGCAAACACTCGTGGCTCTTGGGCACAGGAAGTTTTCCGTATACAGACCAGACAGATTACAATCCACTCCATATTCCACGAAGCTATTTTGTGTGAAGGTTTTGGGGCTTTTTTTTTGATGTGTGTCTGAAGGTCACAGAGAGAGGTATTGAGAAAGGAGTTGGCTTGTACTAGAGAATTTCAAGGGCATTTAAGTGTTACAGCGCTTCACTCGGACATCCTGCTGTTCAGCAGAAGCCTTAGCTGACAAGTAAATGCCCAAACTCAAAGCACGTAGAAAAACAGCCACTTAAGAAAGGCACTCTCAGAAATTATGAATGGGACTCGGGAGACAACAAGGACTGACAATGCAGATAAAAAGTGGCAAAGTGTACGTGCCCACACAGCTGTATGGTTGTCACACGCTCCTGTTAGGGAATCATCATCTAATTGTCATTTAATTCTTGTCTAATTCAACTGGAATTGCCAATTCTGACGTCCCCTTCTAAAAAAGAATCCGGGAGTAAATCTCTAGGCTTGTATTTTAAGCACTCAAATAATACATAGGAGCCACTGATTTATTTTCATCCCCTGCTTGATTCAGAGCAGGGATCTGTTTATCCTTGTTTATCACATCTCAGGCAAATATGTTGATCCCTGGGCTAAGGCTGTCAGGGTATTACATGTGCGCTATCTGTCTTGCCCCAGTAGTGCCGCTTTCAAGAATATTCAAACATTCATTCAGAAAGGGATGTAGCCTGAGGGGGGCAGGCTCTCACATGAAATGTGGGAGGCAGCTGTTCAAACACCCAAGTACAGTACTAAAAAAAAATTACAGGAGCCTGGCTGGATCTTCTCCCTCCTGCAGGAGCTCTGATACCCAGACTGCCTTTCTTTTTTCCATCCTTAATTCTCCTCAGTTATCCCAAACAAAGTAGAATTCTTTCTAACAGGGAACAATGACAGCATAGTTCATAGCAAAATAAGGCAAAAAAAAAAAAAAATCTTAGGAAGTCCCATAGTCTCTCATATTTTGCTTGAAGGCTACAGCACTCCTCACAGAGGTTTACATAGCTGCTGCTCTGCAGCTAAGCCAGTCTGGTGTCTTTCCTTCCATCAGGAGACTTACCTAAATCTGCCTTGTTATAACGAATTTCATGTATCTTTTTTTTTCCCCACATGATCACCAGCATCAGTTTACTCCGTGCCTCTTTGCAGCAATTGTTTACTGTTTGCTCGATCACTGCTAGTGCTTTCTCTTGACTTTTCTATTCTCTAGTCTATACCACCACATTTATTCAACATTTACTTTGACAACGTTTCTAAGCCTCTCATCACTCTCGTTAGCACTCTGTGTTTTCTCTAGTTGTACCGGCTGTATCTGTTGTGAGATGCAGTGCAGTACCTGGAAATGGGCACGGAATTACAGCTGAAGTCTTACCAGCCTAGAAGAGGACGGAAGGACGACCTCACGTGTCTCCTTCCTTTTCGCATGTCCTAGTGGCATGTGTGGGGGGGGGTTTCTCAACAGCACGGCATACGTTCAGCTCACGATTCACTGTGACCAGCGGTTTCCTTCTTTTGTAGACTCAGCACCTGCCTAGCTCCTCAGTCTATATTTCTGCAGTGATCTGGCTTGCCTAAGTGCTCATTTGTGCCCTTGTCCTCATCAAACTGAAACCTATTAAAGACCATATTTCTGATTCATCACAATCAGTTTGAAACCTAAGCATGTCCTCCAACAATAATTTATACCATCTCCGTGATATCTGCAAACTTGACAAGCGTATTCTCTAGTCCATCATCTGAGTTATTAAAACATGTGTTCCCAGAGGAGCAGAACCCTGACACATCCCTCATTTGAGAGTTCTTCTTTGATGAGTTTCCAAGGAGTTGAATACCCATAGGAGCTTAATTTTCCTGGTCTTCATATGAGGATGTCATGTGAAACTGTATAAAAAAAACTTCATTAAAATCAAGTAAGCGACTTCCACGTATCCCATAACCACAAGAATTGTTCTCCTGTTGTGATGGGACAATAAATTGATCTGGCACAGCTTAGTCTTGAAGATTTTTAAACAGGAACAAGACTACTCCATACTGGCATTATTCACCCCTTTGTATTCTTCCAGGTGCACACAAATACTGTATCATTTTCCAGTATTTTCACAGAAACACAGAAACTTAGGTTGAACTCCTCATCTACCAGTCCCACTTTCCTTCTGTTTAAGAACATGCATTACATTTGCCCATCAACACTCTTCTGTAGTCTCTCCCCCCAGAGTTCTCAAAGCTATCAGGAAATGGCACCGAGATCAGTTCAGCCAATTCTTAAGTACACCGACACCAAACCAGTTTTAACACTAATCTAATTATTTTACCTCTTGGTTTTCCTGTCCCATCCTGACTCCTTCTCCTTTTGTTACTAGCACTAATAATTTTGCTAACTAGCTAAATGCACTTCACCTTTTAATTGTAATTTGAATTGACAGAGGCGTTAAGCATATCATCATCTGCTAATGGCTTTCTCTCTGTTCAGGCTCCCTTAGTTCTCTTGCTATTGCAATACTTAAAGCTTCTTCTTACTTTTTATGTCTTTTGATAGTGATTTCTTGCTTTGTCCTTTGCCTTTCTGATTTTGTCCTAACACGTCTATGCGATCCTTTCTTCCCCAGCCTTAGTTCTGTCGTCTTTTTTTTTTTTTCCCCTATCTTGTTCATGACTGCTTTTCCTCAGCTTCAGAACAGAACATTAGAATAATTTAGGCTGGAAAGGACCCGTGGAGGTCATCTAGCCCAGGGCCAACTTCAAAGTTTGATCAGGTCACTCAGGGTCTCGTTCTGTCAAGATCGCCATTTATCTTGTGATTTCACTGAGAGGTAGTTACAGTCTCGTCAAGAAGAATGGCACTCTGGCAAGTCCTGAACCGTTACCTAAAACGCCCCTGGCTAAGCTGTGCTCGAGGGCCAATCTAGAAAGTGTGTTCTAGGTCCATCTTCTCCAGGTCCTGTCCATCCGCCAGGCAGAAGCACATAAAAATAACGGACCCAGCTGCTCCGCTGTGCCAACAGTGAGGGATTTCTGCATACGTCTGGAAGATGATGTTTAGATACCTCTGGGAATTTTCTGAAGAAAACGTGGCACATACACTTTTCAGATATCTCTAAGGTTTTGCAGCAAGGCCTGAAAATCTACGTTGTGAATTTAGGCACCCAAAGTGGGGCAGAGGCACGAAAGTCCCGTGTGGAATCAGGCCCTTGATGGCATTACTGCTAATTGGCATGTGCTAACCCATGCATTTCCCGATGTCTCTTGGCAGCCCTGAGACCCTTCCCACGGTTAGTCCAAGAAGGATTATCTATCTAGGTTTCCCTTCGCTGGCCTGTCCTTTGGGACCTGATCCTGCAAGCACTATCAGATGTAAGTAATTACAAGAAATACTTTGGGAGGTGAGACACTATTGGGATGTTCAGAAAGGGATTAGATACATTCATGGGCAACATGTCTGTAAACAGATACTAACAGAACTAGGCAGGGATGTGCCTATAACATCCCTCTTTAGACAGTTCTTGATACTGAGGAATTATAAAGGGACTAGACGACCAGAAGTGGCCAAGCTCATATGCACTTTCTAAATAGTCAGAATATTCTGCTAGATGGACTGCTGGGCTGACCTAGCAGGGAATTTCTCACATATTATATATTTCTTATATGTGACTTATTTTTTTCCATTGTACTAAAAGCTGGAAGAGTCGCTTGCACTAATCCATTAACTACTTCTGTGAGCTTACTGTGTCAAAAAACGAGTATGTGGATGATGGACATCATTGCCTATATATCACAGGTCTGATGACTCTGATAATTATTGAAGCCATTTGGTTCAGCTCAATGGTTTCTATCACATATGAATTCTTCTGGCAAAAAGGAACATAAGGATGGCTGAGATTAATCCAATCTGTTCCTGCTAGTACCGCATTGCCTCAGGTAGAGTTAAGATCATAAAGATCTGAACTGTGATGCCATCTTGCTGAACTGAAGCTAGTAAACTGGAGAAGGAGTGCTATGCAGGACAATGAGAACTTGACAAGTCTTATCATGCAATCTCTTTCAGGAATATCAGTAGTGCACTTCTGGTTGTCTTCACCATAGCTCGGCATGACTTTATTGGGATCAGCAGTGTGCAATGTCAGCTCAAATGAAAAAGCTGTTGGTATAACTTGGACTCATCAGACACAAATCAATTCTGCCATCTGATACTACTAAGTTGCAAGCAAATGATGAAGAATTCATGTTACTACCTCAGAAATTTGCAATTAAAATAAACACAAAGTATTTCAAACCAAAAGCTATCACAGTCAGAAACCTAATTCCTTGCAAGGGCCTGGTACAGTGATAAGACCATTCTAGATCATGGCTTACTCAGAAATTCTGGGGCTCTTGAAAAGTCACATTAAGTAGTTTGACTAACTTTAGTCTTATTTACAACTCTCTATATACTGGTGTCTGTTTGAGTTACAGGTGTGACTGTTGGTCTGTGCAGGCACGCTTGCAATTCTTGAATGTGCTGTGTGTAACTAAGATGACTCAGTGACTTTTTTCAGAAATAAAAACTTAGTTACAATTTCTTTTTTATTAGATAGCTCATGTTGGTGAGGAAAAAATTGTTTCATTACTTCAGGCAGTTTCTCTACTGATCATCAAATTATTGCTTGAATTTCAGTTCAGGGACACTGAACATTTCTCTTCTGTCAGAGAACGTCATACATCCCAAGAAAGTGACATCATTGCTTTTTTCCAGTCTCATATTTTCTCCTCTTACTTCACATACACAACTTTATGAGCAGCTTAAAGCTTCCCAAAAACACTAAGCAAGTTCACTGCTGATTGAACCCAGCACGAGGACATAATCACAGCACTGAACAGTTGGAATTCTGGAAAATAGTTTATGTGAAGTGTTACAAAATTCCTGGAACCATGGAAACGTCAAATTTGAGATGCTCGACTGAGAAAGCTCCCCAATGAGAGGCGATAATCCGAGCATCTGCAGACTCTTTATTGTTTATAAACTGTTGCTGCTGCCTGTGTAAAATCAACTTCTGCAAAGACACATCCTCTACCTGGAAAAAGACAGCTAAATATAAGCAGCCACAAGGCATCGATGCTCCTTGAATGTGCTCACACACTACCTTTCAGCCAGTATAATGAATAATACAGTTTGTAAACACGGTACCAATTGTGTGATCATTTAATAACTCCTTGTTCCATGAAATACTCAGGTCTAGCATCAGCTGATGAGAGAGAGACAAATTCTTTCTGTAAATTGACATGACTTTTGGATCCAAATGGAGCAATGCTGATGGTCCAGAACCTTCAGAGGGCTCTCTTCTCCAAAAGTAATTTCAATTAATTAGCTATTAACTAGTTGGCAATCTTTCTTGGTAATTCTTCACTAATGACACTGATATCTTGGATGCAGATTTCTAATTCTCTTGTAATAATGAAAAGTGATTTCCTTGGAAAAAAAACTGTAGAAAAAGTTCATCTAAGGCTTCTCATAATGTCAGTTTCTTTACCATAATGTCCTTGAAGGTTAATAGGTTGTGCAGGATGGACTTCACAGCTTGAAAATTGATAAAAGGAAAGACTGAATCTTCAGGGACAACTTCTCTCTTACCCTTGCCACTGCTAATGATCATTCTTGTAAACATTTCAGAGCCTTTATATTCTTCACTGCGTATCTTCCAACTATGACAAAGTTTCTTCATCCTGTTGTTAAATACTTGTTTGATAATACTTGCAGATGAGAAACGTTGTTGGGTGATTCTGTTTCATACTGCCGAGTGGGCTCAAGTGACCTTGTAGGAACGTCACTCAGAATCGTTGATACAAAAACCACTGATGCTGGCCTCCACAGCCAAAGCAGAAATTTGGATGATTTTGGATTGTCCACTGAAGGTTAATGTCACTGAGTTTTCAGCATTTGCACCAATGACTTTATCAGTGATAGTCATGTTCCTGATTATGATGACGAGTTCAGTTTGATTTCTTCTTTTTCTGTAGTAGTTTGCAGACCAGTAATCAGTTCTGAAATATCAGTTCTGTCTTGCATATCTTTTATTTAATTCAACAGATCCTGATTCCTCAAAGCGAGACATGGTTTACCGATGACCGCAGTGTGAATGCAAGAAGAAAGCAATCTGCGATTAGCCTCGCACCCTGAAGGCTGCCTCCCTGCTGTAAACGCAACTGCTCTCATTACCCCTGCTCGCTATTGAATTTGCAACTTGCTAATTAACATGGCTGCAAGTAACCAGTTCTGAAGGAAAAGAAAGATAGGGTGCAATTCCATGAAGTGGTAAATGCCACGCTCTGAACGCGTCTGGTTTTAACTCCTCCCTCCTCATACACCATCGAGTGTCAGAACCCACCTGCGGACATTACTGAAAAGCTGTTCCACTATGGGTTTCCCAAGCTGAAGGCAGTAGTTCCAATACAAAGTTTTTACAATTCATTGTATTCTGATAAAATGACATTTATAATCCATAATTAGTCATCTCATTTAAACACCAAGCTTTTTAGAAGTCCAAAGCACTCAGCAGCTCCCATTGAACAGCATGGGACTAGGCTACTGTGTATGGACTTACCAAAATATAATTAATTTGTTCATCATTGGGAGTTTATTTAGGAACTGCTGGTGCACAATTGCTTCTGTCTGTCCTATTTTTCAGTTATTATAGTGATCAATAATACTTCAAAGTAATAATTGTAATGCTTAGCACTTCCAGCCCAAAATTTCTATTAGGCTGCTGTAATACACAAATGTTGTTTACAAATAATGACGCTGCAGGTCAACAGATTCTGTTATAAGCCAGCTGTTTCACACTTCACAACAAAAATATTTTCCCTAAGTAAGTCTAAACATAGCTATATGTTGTCCAGTTACCAGTTTCAGAACACAGATCTAGGATTGCTCTTCCAGTGATTCTTTATCTAATCAGAATAGATTGTGTTTCTTTCTTCTAAATATTTCCTCAATGTTTAATTATCAAATCATTTCCCCCAAAAACATAATTAGTACACTTTCTCCAAGAATCCAAGCACTTACTTACATCAATTCAGCTGAAGCCTTATTTTTGATGATTTTTGCAGGCAGAGTGGGCATCTGGCAATCTTTTAGTCTATGCAGTTTCTCTGATACGTTCTCCGGAGTAGTCTGGTGAAAAATGAAATACAGGCAGTTTTTGAGCATGCTGTTGTGAAGTCTGGCTAGAATGAGAAGGGTAAGACCCATTTCCTCACCCAGAATTTCTGAATACTATCCCGTTTTCATTCCTGTCTTGTGTCCGATATGCCAGATGAATTGCACGGGGAAGGAAGAGTGTCAGCTCAGCCGAGGTTCTTTCCATACCTTGAGAAATTTCATGTTGTCTTTTAGGATGACCATAAGACTCCTTTGTGCTTTAAGATGGTGCAGAACTAGTGGTCAGAGCCATTTACTTATTTCGGAAATCTCAGACAACAAATTTGCAGATTTTCTTTGTGCCACATACTCATGGCATGTTCAAGAGACCATGTTACAACACCTAGATCTCAATGTACTTTAAAGAACACATTTTTGAGCCTTCAGGAATCTCACGGCAAGTAAAATCTTAGTATATAACCGTGCAGAAGTTAAGTGAGATTACGTGAAATGAACAGAACAGAGAGGTGAAAGAGTACAGTATAGATTGCCGTGTTTCTTGCACTACCAGATCACAGGTAACCAACCTTGTTTACAAGCATGTACCTTAAATGACACACAGCCAAATAACAGAATGACCTTCACAGCCTAAAACAGTTTTGCAGCTGTGCAACAGGTTCCGATAACATGATACAATATATGTTGGATTCAAGGTCATTGTTGCTATTTAATACAGAGCAAATTTCTTTCCGGAAGACTTTATTTCAATGGCTTCTGTTTTCCAAAAGCAGCAGCTATTTTCCTTTTGAAAGCCCATGTAGATAAGATACTTGGGGATTCTGTATTAACATTTTCTCTAGTCCCAGATACAGAATTTATTTTTTAAGTTTGAAGGTAATACAGGCTGTCACATTTGAGGGCTCACACCACTCTAACTGAAGGGATTGGAAGAAAATTCTCTGTTGAAACCTCTTCAGAGCATCCCGTATCTTCCACTGAAGCATCTGATACTGGCCTTGCTCAAAAAATACAGACGACAGATTTGGTGGACTGCAGTGTGGCACCTTGAGCACTTCATCCCTATATTTGATGGGAGATAAAACTTTAAGAACTTTTGAGGTATATTCCAGGTGGACAACTGCCCAGGTTATCACCAGGAAGGGACAGGAGACCATAAGTGATGCAAAAGGGCCCCAAAATACACCAACTAGTGTACCAGCCCAAACCAAGTGGAGATGGTAAGAAGAAGTTAGAATGAATAATGAAAATGTTTGAAGATCGGTGTATTCTTAAGGGATAAAGAAAGATAGAGCTGTGAAAACATTTTTTTCTTGCTACAACACAGAAAGAGAGGAAGAAAATAGGAAATGTTAAGAATGAATATACACACACCCCTTTTTTTTTTTTTTTTTTTTTTTGCATTAAAGCTCAGTAAAGCCCAAGGATTATGGATATACAGCAATCAAAAGACTTGTGAAAAGCTACACAGAGAAAGGAATCTGACTGACGCTTGGAAAGGGAATGGTCACATATCAGACTACCCAAAGTACATGTTGTGAACATTACACTCAAATCAGACAGGAACATATTTATGGAAATTAAGATGGTGCATACATGCTTTTCAAAGCTGACACTGACTCAGCAAAGCTAATCGTTGTACCTGAGGAAGAACTTAGAGGAGAACCCTTAGGACATAGCAAGTATCTCTGCTAAAACAGAAAATGTGACAGGACAGCAAAAACAACATTCTGTATTTACCGTATAGTGTAAAAGATTGATGCCGTGCCACCCAAAGGATCTCAAGCAAGTCACAACAAAGTCCATGACACAAGCTTTATTTGTTCAGTTAAGAGCAACGTAGGATGTGGAAAGCAAGAGGTAACGATGACACATGGAGAACAAAACCTTGAAGCACAAATCATGTAAAATGTACAAAGTATAAATAATGGTGAAATCAACACTTCTTCAAAATTATGAGCTAAACTGGTTGTCCACAGAGGCAGAAGAATACTGAAAATAAAATGGACAAATTTTGAAATTACAGACAACAGAGAAAATACACAAAAACTCAGGAGAACAGAGAATTCTATAGGGCTATGACATGATTGCATTACTTCCAATATTGTAGCCACATTTTGGCAACAGTAATATCTCAAGAGATTCCCTTTTCAGTTGTTTCTGCATTTTAAATCCACATGTGCATGGAATAATTGAGGACTGAATTAATGCAGTACCAGGAAATAAGTCAGGACCAAGTAATGCCTGCATTTGAGTATGGCTTATTAACTTTATCTTAATGATCCAATGCTATGTATCTATAATCAAACGGCTCATTAAACTGGCACGCCCACATGTCAGAGAGCTCACACCACGAAACCAAAGGAATATTTGGCAATGGGTGATGAAACAGTTGAATACAATTCATGTATAAAAAGCGATCATTCGACATAAACGTTTCCTGGTTTTGTGATGTGCTGTTTTAAACAATCCCTATGTTACTGCTGAGGAGGGAACTGTCTACATCCATTACCTTCACTGTATCTTCACAGCTTCCACTTCCAAGCCACTACCATCCCAGTTTTCCATGAAGATCCACGGCTCTGCAAAAATCCCTTGTGAGCCCCAGGGAAGTAAGCTGTCATTTTTCCACAGTCTGAGCAGTAAGCTTGCTTTCCGTCCACAGGCAGCGGGGACGTGATTAGCCTGAGTGTTGGATGCAGAAACTAGCTCTCCACACACCCTTTCCTTCCTTTCACTTGCAGAACTACAATGAATATTTATTTTAATTAGTAGTAGCGACTATGGTTTAACTATTGCCCTTTTGACTGAGATGAAGTTTAGATGTCACAGTCATCATGTTCTGAAACTACCCAGTGTCAAAATGCACTCTGTGCTTCCAACAGGTTGTAGTGTAAGCAGACAAATAATATATGACTGTAAAAATGGCCTTTCATGTAATTATGAAAAATGTGATGGCAGAAATATGATTGCATAGCACATGATGTGTCTTGTACTCGTGTCCCATTTCATGTCCCCTGTTTTTTGCCTAATCACAAGTAGAAGATGTCTGTCATTATTACTACCTTTCTTCCTGCAAGGAATGCCTGCTTGTGGATAGAACGATGGAAAATGCTTGTCCCAGCCAGCAACAGCGCACCGGGCCTCCGGTTTCTGATTGGCACTCCCTCCTCCCCAGGAAAACGTCTTGTAGTAAAATAAATGTGTTTGTGCAGTGGTGACTATTTGTCACTGTAGACCCTGACACAGGCATTAAAGCATCTGCCATTTAGAACTGTGTCTCATAACCGCCCAACATGAGAGCTGTAATGAAATCCTACCTGACCATATTGAACTAGAGAAGTCTGTTTAGTTAGCAAGGTTGCACCTCTCAGATACTAACAGGACTGTAACTGATATGAACACTAAAGTCCATATCCAATCAAAGGAAAACAGCAATAATTTGGAACAGCTATACAGCCAAGGCCTCTGTGAATAAGAATTTTTAAATCTTCCTCTACAAAGACCGTAAAATTATACAAAGTTGTCTTTTCCAGGTTTCTACCTTTCTGGCTTCCCAGCTCCAGAGCATATACTGCACCGTTCACTACTCTACTTGCCAAACTTGCATTTGAGGGATGGTTGCTCCCACGTGCTTTTAAATTCTCTGAAATGGCACATACTTATCCACAAGCACTGGCATGCAGAGCACACACACCTCCTCCAGTCAGTTCCTAAACCTCCAGCGAGAGTGCAGGTGACAATGTGGATATGCAAATAATCGCATTTCCTTGGACAAGCAGAATTTGAATAGGGGCAAGTAAACGACAGAGCCTAGGTAGGCAAAAGTCAGCTGATCGTCTAACAACATAACAACGAAAATCAAGAATTAAAGCTGGTCCGTGTTACCCCTGCAGACTTCTGTGAAATTCAGACATTTTAAGGCAAGAAAAGATAATGAAGTTGAGCTAAGAAGTACTCCTACATACCACAAGCCATGAAGTTCCATATGCTCTGTTCCAGTAGCAGGAATTATGCTTCCATGAATGTCAGTAAAGCTCTTTTGCTTAAATTTCCTATAGGTCATTGTCAGCTTAAGAAATGCTGGTCCCCCATAGAGTCTCCACTGCCCAGACCTTCAAGAAAACTCATGGAAAAGCTCTAGTCTCTGTTCACCAAACATTTCTGTAATAAGTTGTAGATTCAGGGATAGATATGGGTTCTTTACCAGACTACCTCTCTTTGGTGCACCAACTTTCCCCTTACAGTTTCCGCATCTCTCAACCCTTTCAAACATCTTTAAATAGTAAAGTTACCTCAGTCCCTCCCATCTGCTTAAAATTTCCTTCTGAAGGCAAAGGAGAAATGAAATGTTTTGCAATCCTTGGCATAACATACTATTTCAGCAGCAAATCTCATAGTGCAGCAACATGTCAAGGTTTTCTCTAGTTCTTCCCAATGAACTGCGACTGTGAATACGTGAGCAGATAATACCGGTGCATCAGGAGCAGGTCTGCAGAAACTGGCAGTGCTGAAGACCTAGCACCCAATTCTCATTTCAGGATGCCTTCCACCTTAGCTTCTCCTGAACAGAACCCAGATGACACACTCCGAGAGCACCCTGTAAGGAGTATCAAAGGTGCAGTAAGTGGGGGCTATTCAGGGATTTGCTCCACATGGGCTTTCCTGACAAATCAAAATGAGAATGTAAACACATCCCGGGTGAGTGTTTGAGTGCACCTCTTGACACGTCAGGAGGAATGGCAGACAATTAACTCTCAAATAGCTTAGACTGGTGGCCTAACTATGTAACATAGAGGTTACAAGTGACAACAAAACATGGATGTTAACACACATCCCCAGACGTGCCACCTACCCTTACCTGAATACGCTACCAAACTCAGGCGAGAAGGTCTTCTGTGCGAATTGGAATTGGCAGAGAACGGGACAGGAGTAAGAGCCTAGACTTTTTCTGTAGCAAAGAGGTACTCTAAGCAGTTACCTTGAGAATATAATGATGACAGTGTATAATTTTTTTTCTGTTGAGAAATTAGATGAAAAATGCTAAAATTTTAAAATGGGATGTTATTGTTCCTGTGAAAAAAGGACATGTTAGAAATATCAGTAGAAGATATCAAGTCAAATGTTTGAGGGATTTCAGGAACTTGGTGAAACACAAGTTTTGAAGAATATAAACTGTTTGGAAAGACAGAAATAAAGGCAGAAGAACAGCATTGTGTATTAACAATAAAGTATGTAGAAAGGGAAAGCTTCTGCCAAGAAAGATGCTTTTGAACATGAGCGTAAAAGTTAAAAAAAAGGAGACTGGGAACGTGAACAGAAAAATTTCCATCTCTGAAGTGCAAACAGACTCTGAGAACCCCAGCATGCCCACAGCTGCGCCTACCCTGATAACCTGCACTTCAGAAATCTGCAAGAAGCAGATTACCTGGTAGCCAGGGTATCTAACCATCTCTCAAATCAAGGCGCGTATTGTACGAGTAGAACAGGGCTATAACAAAGACAGGCTGAAAATTTCACCTTTGCCTAGGTGCCCTTTCAGAGTGCCACGCAGGAATGGATATGCCTGATAGCCACTGACCACCGATGCCACTGCAAAACAGCGTCAAAAAGATCAAAGGTTAAAAATACACAATGCCTGTGGCTGGAAGAATCTTGAGGAGAGCGAAGGGGAAAAAAGAGGTGTTTGGAGTGGTATGCAGTGCTATGTGGGTCCTAGATGACAAAATATTTCTCTATAATTCTGGACTGAACTTCTGCTTAAACCATAAGTTGTCAGGAGCGACCTGGGCAGTTCCAGGCTCATTATTCAACCACAATTATCCAGAAAAGTTTATGTGGAAAGTGAATTTGGAGGGACTGAAGTTCTGGATATCAGCTGTGACTTAAAATGCAGTGCATCTTTCTTGGATTTGGGTCATGCTGACCACTTACTGAATTTACCACTCACTGACTTACTGAAATACTTCTTTGGTAGGACAACAGACTTGTAGACCAGTGAAATGCAGTACATCTCGTATTTTACTTGTATAAATATACCGAAAGTACATTTTCAGCAGAGTACTACAGTATTCTGGTGGAAGCAGTAACAATTGAATAAAGAACTGGCTTCACAGGCCGAAAGTGAGTTTTTCTGTACAGGGCTATCAAGCTGACTGAAGTTAGAAGCAGAGTTCAGCAGTGATCCATCCTCCTTCCAATTCTATGTCCAGTTGTTCTTATTCACGTGCTTTTACTTCCTCTTATGTCTTTGTGCTTATATCTAACATGATCTGGAATGCAAGGTATGAAAGAAAAAAGACCAGCACCAACTTCTGAATCCTCCACTTGATCCACTTTCGTAATGGAGAATATCACTGAGGACATTGTGTTCAACTACGCTAGGGTCGTTTGCTAGCTGTGTTATGTTCACCGAGGAGCTGGAATGGGAGATGCAGTGTGATGGCTACAGCAAAATTCAAGCTGTTTATGTGATGGGGAAATTGGCTGACTTCATTCAAATTAAAATTCAGTTATAGTTGATAGGAGTTTTGCTCAATAAAGGGCTAAATATGCTGTGCCCACATTTCTGTGAGGAACCAAATGTCTTTACTCTAGCACTAAATGCTGGAAAGAAACAACTTCTTATTTTGTTTCCTGTTTAAAAAAAAAAAAATAAAAATCTGTTGACAGAAGGAGCATGTGGCTCCTAAACTTCCCGTTTCCCGACTCCCTAAGCCCAGTTAAAACTCTTGAAAGGACGACAACGATTTGGTAATGATATTTCTCCCTTAAACTAAGTTTTCGTTTGTGCACCTTACCAGTAGATTGATCTCGTCTCTGTCTTGTTCCAAACATTCCCAAAGCAGTGGCAAAGAAACTAAAGATTGTAAGAAAAACTTACTGCAGTAAATGTGAAAATGTTTTAAATAATCAGCAGACTTATGATTTTTCCTTTTTTTTATTACTGCCATCACCAATGGTGTGGGACGAACATCCCTGTGGGACTCCAAAGCATGTAATGCCAAGGGACTGCATAGTCAGCAAATTAAATGAGAAACACAAGGGATGGGTAAAGGTCAACATTATATCCCTTTTTAAAGGTAGAAAATTAAATCACAGGGAAATTAAGTGACTGGTCAAAGGTCAAACAGAAAGCAAGTTGCAGAGCATGGAAACCGAGAAATGGTGTCCTATGTTCAGCTCCTTAACTGCAAGACTACCCTTTCTTTAATCTGAAGAGGATAAAAAACTCAGTGCTGGAATATTAATATCAAAATTAGTTTCGCTGAGAACAGTCTGAATTTCTTCTGTCTCGTCCAAACCTGGATATTGTTCTGCCTCATTAAAGCAGAAATGAGATCCATTCCAACAACCCTGATGTGGTCAAAACAAAATCACAACTGCTCTTTAAGATCTTTGTACTCCAAAAATTTGGTTTGCAATCAGCTTTGGAGAAACAGTCAAGTCAACGATCAATTTCGTTGTAGCCTTTGAGAAATGAACAAAAATGCAACGGTTCCCTTCAGAAAGAATGAGGTTAGAAGCTACATTTGAGAGAGACTGGGGTATTACAGGTGCTTTGTCCACTCCTCGTATATTATTGAGTTTCTGTGAAAAAGCATACATATACATGCACGTATACGTGTATACACACATACATACACACACACACAGAAATATACTTACTTATCCACATAAATATACATACATATGTGTGTGTCTATACACATGGACACATATATATGCATATACACATATATTTACCTTAGCAGAGAGAACTCACACAGGATTTAAGGAACACAAGGCAGCCCAAGGAAAGAGGCAAACAGGTGATTTTCCCATACCTTCTCTTTCCTGATGCAAGAGAAGCCTAGACACGATGTGATGTTACAGTATACGCTAACGGGGAGCGATCGCAAGCTCCATTTCTGTCTCAGGGGCTAGGAAGCTCTATATATCTTGCCAGGCGCAAGGGATTAAACTGCAGTTACACCACACGCCTGGGCTTCGCTTGCCCTAAACGCCGTCAAGGACAGGGGCTGTGCGGAGAGCCCCACCAGACCGTAACCCAGTCACCCGGAATCACTCCCGTCACCTCACGGGCAACGTGGGAAAGCTCACATTAAAAGCCCGAGCCGAGGCGCAATAACCACGGGTGCTTCAGCACCGCAGCAAGGCTCTCGCCTTTTTGGCAACCTTCCCCCTGCGTGCGGAGCAACAGCGAGCTTGGCTCCTAACCTTGGGCTGGCCCGGGTGGCTTGGGTCACAGGAATGGCATGCTTCAAGGGAGGGGGGGGGGGAACAGCGGGGGCTTCTTCTGAAAATATTAACCCGTCTATTTGGAGAGCGATGGCTGCCTTTGAAATCTCTCCTTATAGATCTATACTTAGCACCGGGGCAAGGAGCGTGCGCTGGGTGGCCTGGGGGAGGGCTCCCTGTGGAGCCCCGTGCCTTTGTCCTCCGGCCGGGCTCGGCACCGGGGACAGGACGGGATGGCCCGGACGAGCCCCCACCTCGCGTCCCTTCGCTGCACCCCGAGCTCACAGGATTTCAGGGCCGGGGTGGCGGGGGGGGGAGAAGAATTGAGCTGTATTTCTCTTTTTTGCTTGTTTTCCTCTTTCTTTTTTTTTTTTTCCAATTTGCCTCCCTTCGTGCCCCCCCCCCCCCTTCTAAATAGGAGATGTTCTCAGGACAGCGCCCAGGAGACTGGCTGGAATCAGTTTTGGAGGGTGATACACCGCGACAGCTAGAAGTTGGATAGGGTTTCAGCAGCTCCTATATAAAGCAGGGGGGACTTATGTCACCGCACTAATTAAATTCCATCCGAGTTGTTCCTCGGGGTGTTTTTGAGCCTGCCACCCAACTCAAGCAGGCAGAGAGGCCGAGGGACAGCATGATGATGGACCTTTTTGAAACCGGCTCCTATTTCTTCTACTTGGACGGGGAGAATGGAGCCCTGCAGCAGCTGGAGATGGCCGAGGGATCCCCGCTGTACCCAGGCAGCGACGGCACCCTGTCGCCCTGTCAGGACCAAATGCCGCCGGAGGCCGGCAGCGACAGCAGCGGAGAGGAGCATGTGCTGGCACCCCCGGGACTACAACCCCCTCACTGCCCCGGCCAGTGTTTGATCTGGGCTTGTAAAACTTGCAAGAGAAAGTCGGCCCCCACGGACAGACGGAAAGCGGCCACGCTGCGGGAGAGGAGGAGGCTGAAGAAGATCAACGAAGCCTTCGAGGCTCTGAAAAGGCGGACTGTGGCGAACCCCAACCAGCGGCTGCCCAAGGTGGAGATCCTGAGGAGCGCCATCAGCTACATCGAGAGGCTGCAGGACCTCTTGCACAGGCTGGATCAGCAGGAGAAAATGCAGGAGATCGGGGGGGACCCCTTCACCTTCAGCCCCAAGCAGGGAAACGTAAGCAGTGCCGCTCCGGCCCTCCCGCCACCCGGCCCGCCGCGCCCCTGCGTGTCCGTGTCCGTGTCCGTGTCCGTGTCCCCCCTCCTCCTCCTCCTCGGCACGGCCCTCCGCGGCGGGGGGGGGGCTCCGGGAGAAACGTCCGAGCTCCTCGGGCCTCCACCGGGCAGCCGGCCCGGGGTGGGGGGGGGGGAGCCGCGGCCCTCCTTAACTAATTAATACCCCCCCCCCTCCTCCTCCCCGCCGCGTGTGCCGCAGATCCCCGGCTCAGACTTCCTGAGCACCTGCAGCTCCGACTGGCAAAGCGTTTCCGACCATTCCCGGGCCCTAGGAGCCAGCCCCAAGGAAGGTAACGTCCCCCGGGCCGGGCCGGGCCCGCCCGCCGCCTTCCCTTCGCGGCCCCCGGCAGGGGCCGGCCGGTCTCTCCCCCGCCTGCCGCCCCTTCGGGCCCGGCCGGGAGGAGCCGTCCGCTCTTTAATCGCCTTGTCTGTCGTTGAAGCAGGAGGCTCCATCGTCGAGTCGTCGGCCTCCAGCAGCCTTCGCTGTCTCTCTTCCATAGTGGACAGTATTTCTTCCGACGAGCCCAAACTGCCCGGCGCGGAGGAAGTGGTGGAGAAATAAAGCCGGTTGCGCTGGTAGTGTGCTTAACGGAGACGGAGCCCCCACCCCCTTCCCTCTAAACTAACTAATGAAGCCAATTAACACGGTGGAAAGCCCAGGCAGGGGCCTTGGTAAGGTCGAGGCAAGGTACACCTACCCCACAGAAAACGGCTCTCGCTGTCTGGAGCCAAACAGACTTTCCCCCAATTTCTTTCCTCCTTTCCCCCCTCCCGGGTTTTGTTTTCTTTAAATTGTGTTGCATAGACCACCCCTCCTCTTTTTTTTTTTTTTTTTTTAATTTAAGATACTTACCTGTGTACCGGTGATCCGCTTGGTCTGAGACTCACCGGAAAGTTCATTCCTGTCTGAGTGAAGCTGTTGGTTGCATTTCGTGTTAGTCGTATTTAAAGAGTTCCCGCCTCGTTTCGATCCTGTAAATAATTTTAGTACTGTCTTTTCTTTTGTAAACATAACAAATATATATTTAAATGCTGGAATGTGATATTGTATATAAGAACCGACGGATTTCTTGGATTGTAAAATAAAGCTCTTTGTGTTACAGTGTTTCCCAACCCCTCGTAATTAACTAATAACCCGACCCCGGAGTTAAAACCCGCCACCGACTTCAGCGAGACCAAGCCCTGAAGAGCCAGACGTGTGTAGCCGCGACACGCCACGGCCCGTGTGACTGGGAGGCAGCACTCGGGACAGATTTTTTTTTTTCCCTTCGTTTTCTCCTCTGAGGAGCGTCTCTCCTTACCTAGGGCCGCACCGGCGGTGTTCATCACCCGCCTCCCCCGTTGTTGGCTCCCGGGGAAGCCGGGCAGGCACGGGTGGGTGCCCGGGCGGGCACGGGTGGGAAGCCGGGCAGGCACGGGTGGGTGCCCGGGCGGGCACGGGTGGGCACTGCTCCCCTAAAATGTCCGCCGGTGCCGCTAGCGTGGCTCGCCAGGCAGGGACGCCTCTCCAGCCTTGCCCTGCACCGGGTGGGTGAACTCAGAAAGGGGGACCCCCCCCCCGCCACCCCGGTCCTTGAGAAGAGAGAGGCTCGGCGCGTCTCACCTTTTCCTCTCGGTACCGGCGGACTTTGCGGGAGAACGGGTGGGCCTGCTACAGCGACAGGCTGGGACAGGACCCCGCTCCCTTGGGGGCTGGGGGGGGGGGGGGGGCTGCGATCTCTTCCCAGGAAAGGTAACTCCCCTCCGCTTCCGTGAGCCTGAGGGGGGGAGAGAACGGGGGTCCCTCAGGGAGGAAAGAGTTAAGCGGCCGAAAAGGGGTTGGGGTAGATGGCGGGGGGGGGGGGGGGTAACAACAGATGAAGCGTTTCACTCAGTGATGTAAAAAAACCCAGCCTCGCTGAGGATGGCGGAGCGGAGCTGCTCGCAGTCAGAGCGTTACGGTTTGTAACGGATCGTTTATACCCCCGGGAAGGGGCGACCACCGGGGGAACAGCTCGCTCTGCCCTACACAGGCCCACAGGGCTGCTGGCCAGAGAGCTGACCGAAGCGAAGGGACTCTGCTTCAACTCTTTTAACCCTTGATTTATTTGGGGGGGGGGGGGGTGTTTTTGGAAAGGTCACAGGCACGTTTCGGGAAGGTCTCCCGTCGGAAGGGAGAGGCAGCCCTGAGAGCTGGCTCTCCCACCGCGGTGCCCTCCCGCCTCCCTTTTTCTGGCCACCGTGGCCAGCCTGGTGTTTAAACCGCTTAAGTAGTCGCTCTAATTGCGGCTGCACGGTGTGATGGGCAGGTAGCGAGAGATAACGGCAGTTTCCCCCCTTTTTCTGGTTTCAAACAAACCCCCTTGCCTCGGGGAGCTCTCGGGCTCTTCGGGGAACGCGGGTCCTGGCATGCGAGCTCTGCGTTTTGGCGAAGATGTTACCGTTCGCTTCTGCCGCGAAGGGACTCGATCGGCGGTAATGGAGTATGTCAGATCGCGTTAGGGGCTCCTCGCCTTCCTTAATTTCTTTCCATCCCCGCCGGGGCAGAGAGAAGGGCTGCCTGATGCGACACCGGCCGAACCAAGCCCCGCAGGACCCCCTTCCCGCAGCGGGGCAGGAGCGGGGTCGAAGCCCCCCCCCCCAAAGCACAGTGTCACGCCGACAGCCTACTGTCAGGTTTGCCTTCAGCCCAGCATTAACCTCAACGCACTGGCCGGTAGAACCCCCGCGGCAGGGTCTGCTCCAGCAGCGGGGTAACTCGAGCGGTTGTTTGGAAGAAGTTTGTCTAAAGGAGCTGTTTTGGGGTTGGTTTTTTTTTTTTCCGTTCAATAAAGAAAATACCTCCCGAAGACACTCTCCGTGACCCCCGTGGTTGCGGCTCACATGCCGGGCTTCGCAGTGAAGGTCCTCAGCGTGTTTGCAATTAAAATGTTTGTGTTTGATATTAATAAGGATAATCTTTACCTAAGTCCCCCAGCCAAAGCAAACAGGGCCCTGGAATCACAAAATCAAAGGGTAATAACTGGGTAAGGACAAGAGATTTGTGATTTAATCAAGTCTTTTTCCGGGGCGGCCACGCACAAACTCATCGACGTTTGTACACGAATGCAAGTGACCCCCCCCCCGCCGCTCCCTCCGGCCCGCTGCCGTTTACTTAACGCGAGGAAAGCGGGCTGGAGCGCTGCTGCCGGGGAGCTGAACACAGCCCCCCTCCCCTCGCCCCTAAAGCCCTTTTTTTTTTTTTTTTTTTTTTATTGTGCATCTTTATTTCCCTCCGTAAAACCGCCCGCAACCCAGAGAGGGAGGAGGGCAGCCGGCAGCGGGCTCAGCTTATTTTCGGAGGTCGAAGGCAAGGCGGGCAGGCGTCGACCCAGCAGCTATTTCCACGGGGAAAATCCCTGCTCGGATCGCCGCTGCCTTGGGGAACCCGCACGATTTTTTCCAGAGCTTCCACCTTGCTGTGGAGAACGAACTGGGGAACGGCAGTGGGGGGCAGGGGAGGGAGGAGGTTGAATAATTGAACCATGTGCTCGCTGGGCCGTCCCTCCGCTAGCAGGAACTAGCGACTTTTCCCAGTCTCAAGGCTGCTAAAAACCCCCTCGTGTCCCTTTGATCTCTCTTGGGAGTCCCAGGGTGCCAGCAGAGGCCAATGCCTTCTTCAGCTGTCTTCCACACAAATCCCCCTGGCAGGTACTAATGTGTTTACTTAGGTGCGCACGGTTCCCAGCGCTGGGGGGAACCAAACGTTTCTCACACGGCTGGAAGAACCCGACCCCCCCCCCCCCCCCAACACACACAGACCCCCCAACTGGGAAACAGTTTTGCTGGCGGGACGATGCGGAGGAGCCCCCGCCGCCCTCGGCACCCACCGACCCGACGGCGGGAGGGGGAGAGGCGGGGGGGGGGACGGTTCTGTCGGTCGTGTCGTGTGTCGTCCCCCCCCCCCCCCGCCCCATTAAATAAAATAACGCTCTCCGGCGTTCGGCGAGGCCGGCGGTCTGCGGGGGGAGCGGCGCGGTGCTTTGCAGGGGTGCGGAGGGGCTGGCTGGGGGGGGGGGGGGGGGCACGGCGGGGCGCGTTCCCGTGGGCCCCCAAAAACCTCTCACACACACCCCACACCCCCCCCGGCCCGGTGACTTATGGTTTCTGTGGGATTTTCTTCGCTTAGAAAGCACAGAAAGGCGCGGGGCTTGGAAAAAGAGCGCACGCTCTGCCAGTGGTCCCCCCCCCCCGGGATTGAATCCCTCCAGGAATAGGTGCGGGACGGCGGTCGCTGCGGAGCGGGGAGGGCTGGGGGGGCAGGAACACCATTTAACGAGCTTCTGACACGTTCACCATTTTCTCTCCGGCCGGCAGCAGGAGCAGACGGTGTCTGATGCTCAAGGCTGTTCCCGCTTTCGGGATTTGAGCCTCCCGAAATGCAGCATACCCCCCCCCCCCCCCCGCCCCCTCCCCTCCGGCAGCCTCATTAGCCAGCCTTAATAGTTTGTGTTTTCTCTCCCCTTTCTTTAGTTCCACTCGCCTACTGCACTTTTGCAAATTTGTTTTGAGATCACTTTACCAGAGGAGCCGGGGCTCTTAAGGGATACTAATTACAGATGTTTTTTCCTTCCTGAGTGACAGGCTCTTCCATCCTTTCTTCCCCTTCCCCCAAAATATTCAAGGGAAAAGGAAACAAATTTTCCTAGCTCCTCAAAGACTTTAGGGAAAAGGCACGTTTCTTAACGGCCCAAACCCCGCTGGATTGAGTTAAAGCTGCGAGCTAAAGCTGTGGACGCCAGGAGAGCGGGACCGAGGGAGTTGGCATTGTGCACCGGGACATCCACACTGCATGCTCGGAGAGAAACCCCTGAAAGGCGATCAGAACTGCAACCGGCACGTTAAAGATCAAGTTTGTTTGTGCACAAAGCATAAATCTGTAAACAGGTCTATTTTAGCCAGTGCAAACGTGGTAAATCAAATTGTGTGTGTGTGTGTGCACGCCACAGCCCGGTGAAAAGTTCAAGTTACTGCCGAGCGGACCCCCCCTTCGGACTGCCGGTTTCTTAGGAAAACAATAGGGAACTGCGCTGTTTCAGATGTGGCCCAACTCAACAGCAACCTGCACCTCGGAGCGGCAGAAGCCTGACATTCTGAGCTTTCCCCTTTCTGTAACTTTACTCCTTTATCAACTCTCTGCTTTTTCCTACAGTATTCATTTCAAAGGGGGCTCCCCCCGTTTATGGCCCCAAATAAACCGAAGCAGTGCAGATGTAGCCTTCCCCGGCCTTTAGATAATTATGCGTCCGCTATAGGAAGAAGGGTGTGTGCATGGTGGTTTTTTTTTTTTTTTTTTTTAGGAAAAGTTTTAGCCTAAGAGTGGAAATCCGCCTTTTGGGGGTTTGGGGGGGAGAGGGGAGGCAAGGAGCAGAGGGGGTCCCCAGCCCCAGCTGCCGGCCGCTCGCCGGGCGGATCGGAAAGCTTGCCAGCGGTGTGCGCTTGTGCATCTCTAAGGAGATGTTCCCTACCCGCCTCGCTCACTCGAAGAGCGGCTCCTTGAGACAACCGGCTCGCCATGCCCTCCGCATTACCTCTTCCTGACGAGAGGTTAATTGAAGACGCCTTTTTCCTGGGCACACACACCGGCTCCGTAGCGTTTGAACCGCTGCTGGGTCACTCGCTCTCCGTTTGAGTTAACCTAGGTCACATAATTTTATTCCCAGGTAGGGAAGGTTGCCTTTGCCTTCTCCTAATATTTTCCTCAACTACAAAAGCCACCTGGATGAAACCAAAGGCTTCCTGCGCGTTAGCGAATGCCTGTTAAATGGCTTCATTACCACTCTAATGACCCTTGCACCGCTCCGCTCAGCTACTGCTGCGGCTGGAGCTCTGCGAAGCTTTTGTCCCCGACTTGTGTAAAGTTACTTAGGGATTGCGGGGTTAGAAATTTTACACTTCCAGGAGGGGTTTGTTGCACTGGCAGCTGGGACGCATCTGTAACGGTACAAGTTTGCCTGAAAGCAGAAAATTAGCGAGCCCAAGGCACTGCTCGACTGGTGTGTCTCTAGCGGCACCGGGTCACACGAGTAGGAGAAAGAATGGGAAGGGGATTTGTCTCGGAGCAGACACGTACTCTTTTCTTTTGTGAGTCCCTTTCCCTGGGACCCGATCCGACAGCGCTAAAACCTGGGCTTCCCCCCTCTTCGTCTCTCCCGGCCACAGGTAGCTGTGCCTTTTTGTCCCCTGGTTTGCAAATTTACACGCTCGGTGACGCGACTTCAGCTACAGGACAAAGCGCTCCTCAAGATACGTGAACAAATCTTAGGTCTTGAAAAGAGGAGTAAATTGTTGCGGGTTAGACCTGGGCCACGGCCTGTGGGGAATAAAGACACGCAAGTAGACACCGTAGGTGCTGTGGGGGGGTTTCTGCGTTAATTGCCCCGTGGGGAGAGCCGGTGTCCGTCCCGCTGCGGCGTGTGATGGGAGATGGGCAGCCAGGGACGAGGAACGGCTCTGGAGGAAATGTCAGCGGTCGGTGCGCGTCCACTGCCCCTCTTCCTCGGTCCGTACCAAACCTGCAAATTCCCAGGCTTGGCTTAAACTTGGGAGATGTCGCAACCCAGTTGCGGGGAGGACGTTCGCTAGAGAAGCGCCCAGCTCAGGGCTCTCCAAAGGAGCGGTGCGGAGCAAATTGTCTCCTGGGGACCGGAGGGGGCTTGCCCAGACAGCCCCCGGCAGGGGATGTGGTGGGATATGCTAATACAGAGCGGCCGCTGCGGACCAGCCTCCCTTTACATGTATATATAAGGGCCCCCCGCATCAGCCGAAGGACACTTCGTCTCGGGTCGCTAATTACTGAGGAAATTGGCCCAGCGCGCTGCGGAGCTCCTCGCCCAGAGCCGGTGGCTGCCGCCCCACGCCGACGCCTCCGCTGCAGGGATGGAGGTGATGGACAGCTGCCAGTTCTCCCCGTCCGAGCTCTTCTATGACAGCTCCTGCCTCTCCTCCCCGGAGGGCGAGTTCCCCGAGGATTTTGAGCCCCGGGACCTGCCTCCCTTCGGCGCCCACGACCCCCCCGAGCCCGCCTGCTCCGAGGAAGAGGAGCACGTCCGAGCTCCCACTGGCCACCACCAGGCCGGCCACTGCCTCATGTGGGCTTGCAAAGCCTGCAAGAGAAAATCCACCACAATGGACCGGCGGAAGGCGGCCACCATGAGGGAGAGGAGGAGGCTGAAGAAAGTGAACCAGGCTTTTGAGACCCTGAAGAGATGCACCACCGCCAACCCCAACCAAAGACTCCCCAAAGTGGAGATCCTGAGAAACGCCATCAGATACATCGAGAGCCTCCAGGAGCTCTTGAGGGAACAGGTAGAAAACTACTACCACCTGCCGGGACAGAGCTGCTCCGAACCGACCAGCCCCACTTCCAGCTGCTCCGACGGGATGGTAAGAGAGGGGCAGGAGCCATGGGGCCGTGGGGACCCCAGGAAGGCCCGCGGGGAGGTCCCCCTCGGCCCGGCGGCGTGGCACCGCTCCCACGGGCGTGGGACGGGCCGAACGCAGCCGGACATCAGGAAAAGGCGGACGGTTCGCGTGGAAACGAGACAAGCCCCTTCTCACCTCGAACGCTCAGCATACACGTGGGCTCTGCGGGAACGCATGGGGGGGGGGACGGGAACGCTGCCGGAGGGCACCCACCAAGCTCCCCGAGCCCCCGGGGGCTCGTCTTCTTCCCCCCCCCCCCCCCAGCTTAGCGCGGGGTAAGGCGGGGGGGGACGGGGAAGGCGCTGCCCAGCGGGCTCCCTCCTCGCTTTAAGGCGCTGTCCCTCCGCGTTTTTTGGTTTTTTTTTTGGTTTTTTTTTTGGGGGGGGGGGGGGGAGCGTCCCAATAGCCCCGTGGTGGGGGCGGCCGGGCCGGCACTCGCCCCTCGCTGTCTTGCAGGCCGACTGCGGCAGCCCCGTCTGGTCGGCGAGAGGCAGCAGCTTCGACGCCGTCTACTGCTCCGGGATGGCCCACGGTAAGGCCGACCCGCCGGCAGCCGCGGTGTGCCGGGGGGGGGCGGAAACGGGGGCCGGGTGTGGGGGGGTCTCCCGCTGTAACGCGTTGCCGTTCTCATCATCTTTCACCACCCCCCCCCCCCCCCCCCGCCCGGCCGCAGGGTATGCCGCCGAGCAGAGCAGCGCCCTGTCCAGCCTGGATTGCCTCTCCAGCATCGTGGACCGGCTCTCCCCGGCCGAGGAACCGGGGCTGCCCCCCCCGCGACGCCGAATCCCTCTCGCCCAGCGCCAGCATCGACTCGGGGCCGGGGACGCCCGGGACGCCGCCGCCCCGACGGACCTACCAGGCGCTATGAGGGGGTCCGGGGGGGGGACCGGTACCCCGAGCCTTGTCGTTGCTTTTCTCCCCCCCCCCCCCCAAAAAAAAAAAAACTTCCCGGGGCCGCCCCCACCCCTCGCCCAGCCGCTTCTACGGGCAAAAGGGGCAGCCCCTGCGCTGCTTGGCCCGCCTCCTCCCTCCGGGGCTGGGGGGGGGGCAAAGTGCCCTGGCCCGGGGTCCGTCCGTGTCCCCCCCCCCCCCCCCCGGGGCAGAGTGACCCTGGGGCTCGGGACACACGGGCTACCCTGGAAACCCCGCTGCGAATAAAACGTGCTGTAAGAAAGATTGCTGTCTGGTCTGCTGGTTCTTTAAGTGTGTTCCCTGGTGTTGCGGCAGGGGGAGAAACATGGAGAACCAAAAATGTGGAGGGTCGGATTCTCCCTCCATTCCTGTCCTGCTATGGGCAGCGTTGCCTTTATTTTCTGCAAGAGTAAAAGTAATATTTCATAGTTGTCTTCCCCCCCACCCCGGGCAAAGCCCTTGTTTCTTTCCCTGGGTATGAAGACTGAACACGTATTCCAGGATTTGGCCCTAAAATTGCATGGTGACTCTTCTCTGTAAAACAACTGTATGATCTAGCTCTGATACCCTGTCGGGGAATTTTACTGTCAGTCACTCTCAGTGCTCTGGCAGAGACAAATTTAGTAAAGTTAGTAAGAACAAACCACATGTATCTCTTTCACAATCCACAAGGTACGTTTCACAATATTCGGAAAGCAATATAGACCTATTTGCTCTTAATGACTTTGGTCCCACCAGCCAGGATGAAAATTCATTACTCTATTTACATGGGTCTAGAAATAGCCAGGTCAAGTCTTCATGAGTTTCAGAGTTAATAAGTATTTCCTTCCAGGCACTAAATCTAAGTCTTTCTACCATGAAAAATTTCCAGCCCTTTGCACTGCTCTAGCTGTAATTCAAAACTTTTCTAGCCACCCCCCCCCAAAAAAAAAAAGGCAGAGATGAGATGGAGAGATGGGCTCTTTCAGTGCATCCAGAAATGTCCCCTGTGATAAACACTCTGAGTGGGAAGGGATATACACCTCACCAGCGTGGGATAAGGAAGTATTTGCCATTTGTGTTTATGTTGTTAGCACTGGGTGGCCAAGGGGCCTGGAAGCGGTATTTCACCTCTGATAAATCTTTCAGTTGAACCCAGCCCAGCTTGGTCATGTCACCAAAAGTTACCACCTGACTGCTCTTTGGCAGCGTCTCTGTACTGAGGATGAAGGAAGCCTCGCTTAGGGATGGCCCTGTCCTCGCAGCACACCGAGGGGCCGCGGCCCCCCCAAAAGGCTACAGAGAAAGCGAGGTGGTACCCACCTGCCTGAGCCGCTCAGCAGCTGAGCTTCTGACACAGGGCAAGGCCAGCCTGCCCCTTCCCGCGCGGCTTCCCTCAAAATCACTTTCTGCCCTTGCTGTGTAACCTTGAGGTAAGTGTTTTCTTTCCCGCAGAGTAATTCAGGAGGAGCCTTTTCCAGAATGGGCTTTCTGTGTACATATAGGCAGGTCCCAAGTAATCAGTGAGTAGAAAAAGTGGTTTGAAAACCCTGGAGTGAGGTCGTGCAGAGGCACAAACTAGGTATTCGCACACTCTTGTCATTACAGATGTTTCAGGAGCATGCAAGTACCTCAACCCAAACACAGTCTTTCTTGATGACGGGTGATCACTTCCTGAGGCTTCTGTTCGTAGAAATCCTTATGCAAGACTGTGAACGTCACTGGGTTTTATTCATGATTTCTTACACATTGCTGCAGTGCTGCAGCTCTTGCTCCTCTCAACCAAAACACCGTCCCGAGGATACTGCTTATGGCCAGGGTCTAATACAGTGCAGATCATTTTAAATGATGGTTTAAAATGAACTAAGCTGGAGAACTTTCAGCATTTCATTCTGCACTGTGCTGACCTTGGCAAGCGATCGCCTGTGAAGTATGCAGAGTAATACTAGCAAATCACATGTTGGTAATGTACACCTCTCTTTGGCTGGCAGACATTTTAAGAGTTGCAAAAAGGTCAATACTTCTGAGAAGTAGCTTTTCAGAGAGTGAGGAGAAGTATCCCGCCTGTGGGATGTTTGTCCACAGCCTCCCCGGTCCTACTAGGCTAGATTACAATCTGAGGGTTTTGTTATACACACCAAGAAAACAAACTCTTAATTACAGGACATCTATAAACAAAGCTCCTGTGAGCCAAAATGTGCTGTAATCCCTGGAAGGCGTGGAAGTTAGTACTGTGAAACCACCTTTAGCCCGTGGATTGGGGAGAACAAGGTATATATAAAAGGCTGCTGTCTCGGGAGATAACTGTTGTGGTCAGATTTTGCATAGTCAATAATAAGTGTAACCGAAAAGAAAGATCTGTATTCTATGTGAATCACGTTCATTTAAGGAAGGCTGTGCTCACAAACACATGAGAAGATGATGGTCTGACCTGAGGTCCGCCTCTCGCAACTCCTACTACCTGGCTGAGTGCTCTGTAATGGCATGTGGTGATCTCGCAGGCAGGTGGAGGGATGCCTCATAGTGTCAGAGTAATGTAACACAGAAGCTGCAAGTTTTCTATCACTCACTGCAATGAAGGGCATAATTCAGTGCAATTTTAAAAACACAATTAATTTTTTATTTTCATTTTAGCTCTGAAACTCATGCTTTCTTGGCTTATATTCTGACTGAGGGAGGCAGCAGTGCTTTCTTTTTTTGCGTGTGTGTGTGTGAAGCGCTTCTTGTATCTTTTATCTTTTGTTAAGAAACCAAGCAGGGATCTTCAGTGAAATATATATTTTAATCTCAGATCAAAAGGCCCACTGTACATTACAAAACTAACATGGGAACCTAGCAAAGGTCTCTTAAATACAACATCAGGACAAAAGTCCTGCTTGCCCTATGTATTTCTGAGTTGCTTGGGTGGAAAAACACTCATTTTCCCTGTAGGAAAAGATCAACCTCTTTCTTCTGTGGTAAGGCTGTGAAAAGTGATAAACTTTTAGTAATTAGTTCTTGGAGGATGAAGGGGTCTTAATTCATACTGTTTGTCAAAATATGCCTAGGAACACCCCAAATTCATGGCTGCGTTTCGGGGGAAATTCAGTTCTTCGCCTTCCCAGCTCAGCCTGCTTGTCAGGAGCAGTCAGACTTAACCACAGCAGGCAGCTGACTTCTCCCCACCCCAGACCTGCTCCCTCCCCTCCTCCTCCTCCTCCTCCTCCTCCTCCTCCTCCTCCTCTGCAGAGCCCTCGGCTCGCTCATCACTTCTCCTTACTCCTCTCCGCTGGACCGTGGGGTCCCGCAGGAGGACCCGCAGCTGGCCAGCTGACGACTGCTGACCTTTGGCAGGCTCTGCACGGGGTATCAGCCTTACAGCTGGCCACAACTGCCTTCCTGGCAACTAAAGATCTTATGAGCTTGCCCAGCTGGAGTCTGGGCTGGGATCCTGCTGGCTAATTTGATCCTGTGTGCGGGATGGAGGAGTTCACCCCCAAATGTGGAGGGGGGCAAGCAGCGCATCTGTCCACGTGCTGCCCCGGGGCGTCAGGGCCAGGCTTCTCCTGCAGCCAACTGGATCAGGGGAATGAGTAAAAAAGAGACTGTGGGGCTGTTTTTCTTGTGCTTTATTTGAGTTTTCTGTTGAGTGTTAGCTTAGGCTTCACTAGTGGCCGCCTTTGCCCTCGCTGCATCTCATGGTGTTCTCTCCATTCCGTCCAAGAGATGGACAGGGCTGGGCAGAAGGAGTCATTCCCCTTCCCAAACACAGTGTGATACATTTTCTCTCCATTCGGCAGGTGCCCCGCTTTCCTTCCTCCAGGAGGTTACGCACCCTGGATGCTCATGGACCTCATGCCAAACCCACCGTACCGTGGAGTCCAGCAACTTTCTCAAAGGTCTTCTGCGTTCTGCTCCCCGGACCAGCTGATAGGCACCGTCCAGTCCCAGAGCCTGGTTTCGTTTTGAGCATTAATAACATTTATAGACTGCCTGGCACCTGCTGGAAGATGTTGGTGGCTATGATGCCAAAGGCATTGCTCAGCTGTGCTTGAAGAAGGTGAGAGTGGGCATGATATATGAGGGTCAGCAAGCCCAGTGAGAGAGCAGAAAGGTAGTTCAGTGGCTGCATTAAACCAAGTGCATTTGAATCTGATACTCTCTGAGAGGCCTTCAAACCTGGAGTAGCAGCAGAGGAATAAATGTGTGGTTTTTCTCTTTATTTCTCCGATCTTCCATGAATATATGCTTTTGAACTGATATTATTTTCTGTTTTAAAAATCCATATAACCCGTATGCTAAGCAAAAAATTAAATCCTAAAAAGAAGCCCTAAAAGCTTTAATTCTGATTTTTTTTTTTTTTTTTTTGAAGTCCCAAATCCTACTGCTTGCACTGGGACTTAGCTACTTAGCAGGGACTCAGGAACCCAGCAAAGGTCTGGCTGGAGTATAAAACTCAAGCTGGTGTGCCTGTAATACATTATAGGGAGCCAAACTCTGGATTAAATCAAGTTTGAATTCAGCCTTTAATTGTTTGATTCCACAGAATTTATTAAATTAATAAATGAATAACTCCTTAATTATCGGTGAGCAAACAATGACTATAACTTCACTTATACCTGCGTATAGCTCAGTGCAAAGGCCTCATTAGCAAATGCACCACTGCTCCAGCAAAGAGGTTAATTTTTTTTGTAAATGGAAGTATTTGTATCTGCTGAAAGCTCATTCTGTTCCCCTCATTTCCATGTTTTAAGTAACCATATATGCAAGATGTTGTGGGTGTCTTTTCGTTTTGGGTTTTTTTTTTTTTTTTTTCACTAGCATGAAAAAATACTAGATTTGTTTGTTTTCCTGTCCACTTTGCAATGCTTTGAAGAAATAGAAAGACAAACAGTATTTCCATTTTGAAAAGTACTTATTTCTACAATTGCTCTTGTGGAGCATCTTCAAATTGTGCAATTCTGAATCTCGCTGCCTGAGTGCTTTGAAAAGCAGAGGAGGAAATGTCTCTGCTGGCCACACTGAAGGTGCATCTGAAGTAAGTATCTGAAATCTCTTCCTCAAATTTAAGGCTTATGTGTAGACTTGTGGCAAACGCCTTCACAGACAGTAGAGATCACAGCAAAAATTCTTAGATCTAACTGAATTATCTCAATGACTTGAAAAAGTAGCTTTAAAACCATTAAAAGCCCTCAGAGGTGGCTGGAGTAGTCAGTCAGGCATGTGGGAGGTGGGTGCCTTTGCTCTGCTCCTCACTGTCGCGATTGTCTCTTGGTTGGATAGCGTCAAGTTGTTATGAGGAGCAGACCACCAAACGCCCTTCTGCCCTGGGTGTATGCCTCTCAAAGGCTGTCGTTCTGGTCCTACGACTCCTACGTTTCGTTAAAGTCGTGTCTCAAATAAGCAGCTGGGAGTCCTTCAGGTGTCTCTTTCTCAGGTATATATAACGCCGTGAGCTCCCAAACACGTAGGTGAATTGTTTAGCTGCAAAGCTGCTGCAACCCGGTGAGCACCGTCCTCCTGGGCACCTGCGGGACCCCAGCAGCGAAGACTTGAGTAGCACCTAAGTAGTAAGATTTGAGCTCATAACCCCAGCATGATTAAATGGGGATTTGGGGGGCCTCAACCTGAGTTTAAGCATCCACCCTCGTCTTCCTTGCAAACTCTACGAGACTATCTACCCGGTCATGGCGTAGTGTAGGAGTTTGTTCCCGTCGCGGGACTGGGAAGGAAGACACATCCCACGCAGGTCTCTCGTGCGGTGGGAAAGGGGACACCTCGGGAGTCTGAAGCTGTTTGATTGCTGGAAATATGGGTGGCTTAACAGCCAGTCTGGGAGAAAGTGACTGTCTTGTAAATTGGGAATTCCCTTTGGAAGATGCACCTGATGACAGGAAAAAGGGCTCCTGCCCACGCCGGGGAGGGTGGGAGGGCTGCTGTTGTCACACAGTTGTATACGCAGCTACTCAGTACGGAGTAAAGGGATGGTGACTCTGGGCAACTGGGAAAAAGTTTAATAACTCTAAAATCCCCCATGCCGAGCATGAAGTAGAGGAGAAACCAAGTAAACAAGGGCCGAGACAGCTGTATCCTATCAGTGCCTGAAATGCACATTTTTCACAGGGTACAAATTTCTCACATGTTTATCGCCTGGGTGAAATACAAAAATGACTGAACTTTGAAATGTGAAACTTGTTATTTCTAAACTTCCTAATAAGCAGGAGAGTGAAAGCTCCTTTTAGAAAAGTGCTCGTGAAATTAGTCTTCTCAAGCAGAAGTGGTCTGCTCTGAGGGGTGACCGTGTCTGCCTCCCACAACCCACGGCCCCACCTCTGTCTTCTGTGGAGGATAAGGACTATGAGAAAAAATGTATATACTTTGGTGTATGGTCTTGCTTTAATCCATCGTTTCAGCAATACCATACTTCCTTACATTCCTATTTATAAAATGAATAGTCCTGTTTTTGTTACTGCTTTTTATTCTCCATTTTTTTAATCTATAAAAAGTTTTATTGTTTATAAACAATGCAATTGGTTACATGAATAAGTTCGAATGCCATTTTGGTTTAATAGGTATGGAAACAAATCTTTATCTTCACGTAAACTCTATTTTCATCAGAAAGAGTGTATTATAAAGTACAGCTAGACAGCTAAGTTTATTCTTGCTGCAACTCCACTGAAACCCCTGGAGTTTCACCAGGAACAGATTTGGGCCAGAAGGCCTAGAATATAGTTACAATATATTCATTTTCTCATGCCTCAGAAATGGACTGTTTATGCACCAAGCTGTAAAGTGATATTCATGATGACTGAAGCCTGAACAACATTAAAATATCCAGCTCCTCTGCTCCAAATCCTCTGGTATCCGAAACTGTTCCTTTCCTTTCAGAAGGAGGAGGCTACCACTGCTGAGGGTAAACAAGGGCAGGGGCACCGCTCTAGTGCCCAAGCCTAAATAAGGACTAGCCTAGCTAAGACTGGGGTTTAACTGCAGGGAGCCTGGGTCTAAGGTGCTGCCCCAGCCCCGAACGCTGCCCCGCGCCCCCCCCCCGCCAGCGCTGCCTGCTCCCGCGGCAGAAGCGCGGTGGGTCGACCCTTTCAGCTCAGCGATCCTTGGGACATTCGCTGCGCCGCCCCCCAAAAACCCCTTTTGAGGGGAATTCTTCGTTAAATGAAAAGGGCTGCAGAAAATTGCTTTTTATTGCAATTATAATGGATACAGCGGTTCACACAGCTTGCAGCGCGCTTCAGAGCCAGGGCCCACGCTCTGTTCACACACTATGGAATATCAAGCACAATCATGTTTTCTGTTTTATTTGGCCGTGATTTCCAGAAATAGGAGCTTGAAATTACGCTCACAATAGCTGCAGTGATTTTTCGACAGTCTTGAATGCCAACCAGCTCTTACTGAATACCAGGATAGGTAGTAAGTGCAAGGAATTCTTGAAGATCTCTTGCTCTGCAGCCGTGTTTTTTTTTTTAAACTTCACCCATCTGTATATTTAAAAATATAGTCAGAGAGAAAATTTTGCTGAACATATGATGAAACCATTCACTTTTTAAGAACAAATTTTAGAATCATTAAAAATAAATTACTGTGTATAAGACCTTAGAGTAAGATGCAACCAGGTTTATTTTTACATCTTTCTGAACCAGTGGAAATACCTGTGCACAAGCATACTTACATATGCAAGTTTTAGCAAGTTCAAGGCTTAAAAATAGAGGCAAGCAGTTCCTTCTTTACGATTACAGTGATTTGGGGAAAGGAAGAGAAACAGTATATCAGTATTACCAGATTATTTATGTAAACTGACATAGGACAACTTTGTCTGGAGATTGGCCATCCTATGCTTGACTGACTCTTCAATCCCCAATTAATTTTTATTATAAATAATCCCGGCATGTCGGGTGTAAATGTCCATAGAGTCTCTGGCAAAGCTTTTCCACAGTAGCTTTATTATCATATTGCTGCTGGCAACTGTTTTGGAAAACTCTGGAGCTTCACTAGAGAACTTAGAGGCTCGTGACAGAGTAGCTCTGCAAGGGTGACGTTCTGCGTGTTTTAGGGACGTGAAGAGCTCTGTTCGATTCTGACCTTGAAGGTCACTTGGTGAAAAGTCGTGAACAACACCTACAACTCTTCTACCTCTAATTCCAGAAAGAAATGTGCCTGGAAAATATTTTGTGTTTTATGAATGCTTTTAGGTTTCTGTTTCTTGTTTCCTTTAGAAAAAGAGAAAAGCAGTGTATAACCCGCTTGAAAATACGGGTTATCTGAGAGCTGCCTGCATTGTAAAAACTAGAGCAGCAAACGAGCATTGCTCCAACATTGAACAGTCCTGGGGCTTGGCCGAGCCTTCCATCGCGCACAACGTGAAGCTGCTGAGCTGCTCCACACAACACGGTCTTCCACGCTGTCACCCTGTCGTCAATGCACACCTGGGACGGGGGTTTTGAACTGTAGCATTTCAGTCTGCTTGGAATACGCCTGTGCTGCCTTTTAAAATATCCCAGGAGACCTGCAACACCCAATACATCATGTAGAATCACAGACTCATAGGATGGTTTGGGCTGGAAGGGACCTTTAAAGATCATCTAGTTCCCACCCCTGCCATGGGCAGGGACACCTTCCACTAGACCAGGTTGCTCCAAGCCCCATCCAACCTGGCCTTGAACACTGCCAGGGATGGGGCAGCCACAGCCTCTCTGGGCACCCTCTTCCAGTGCCTCAGCACCCTTACTGTAAAAAATTTCTTTCTTAAATCCCATGGGTCAGCGCAGTCCCAAGCCGGTGGGCTCCACTCCAGGGACTACATGCAGTGGGGTTTTCTGCCTGGAAAATTCAAAATTTTCTGATGACATGCACGTTCCAGGCAGGACTCGGCCAGGTCCTGAGCTGACATCGGTGCTGTTCTGCATGGCAGACCGGCAGACCTGGGCTCTAATTTAGAGCTGGAAGTGGGGAGACGAGCTTCGGGATTAATTCTGACACTTGTAATTCTCCCACTGCCATTAAACAAAATGAAGCAATTGGTAAGAGAACAGAAAAATAATCCAGTCCATATTGAAAGCATATGCTGTACGTCCCAGCCAAATGTGACTGAAATAGCTGTAACCTGAAAATTGGAATTTATAAGCATAACGCTGATCCAGCAGAAAGTATAACGCATCAGTGTTTATAAAATCAGAAATAGTTCAGCGGCACTCAAACATAAGAGTACTAGGATCTATTTTCTTTTGGTCTTAACAGAAGTGCCTGCCTTCAAGTGACGCCCTACACTTGCGCGAGGTTTCACTCCCTCTGCCTTCTCCAGAGGAGGCTGCTGCAGCTGAGGCCCTTTTGGGTGCAGGAATTCAAAGCTGAAGAATCCTTTTTCCAGTGGGATTATTCTTTTTATAAAGCTCTGTGTGTGTGCTGGAAAAGCAATTTATTTTGTCACTAACATGAGATAAAGCATCATTATGCTACTCAGCTGTCACTGGGGAGTATTTGGAAATGGTAAATCTATTTTGGGCTCAGTAGTAGTTCTAGTCATGGCAAACATCTTTCTAGTCTGAATAAAAAAATTAGGAAGTGCAGGACGAGGTCTGTTTTTTTTTTTTTTTTTTCGAATGTTCTGAAATTTAAGGGACAGATTTTCTAAAGAATGTAGGACTTACTTAAAAAAAATCCTGTTTCTCTAAAATGTTGCAGTGCAGAATTTTAAATACATGACTTTAACAAAAATCACCTGTACTATTTAAAGCATTGAAATCTATAGGAGTTAGGCACTTTTCAAAATCCTATAGCAGGCGAAGGCTCAAATTCTCCAGTGGGATTAGATGTTTAAATATATTTGAGAATCAGTCTCCAGAGCCACAAGAGGGGGTTAGGGATCCCCAGTGCCGAGTGCATTGCCGAGCTTTACGGAGCGCTGTAAATACAGGGAATTCACAACACACAGTGAGGCACCTGGCTCCCACTGTAACGTCTGGGAATACATTATGCAAAGCAGGGCTCTGCTTAAATAACAAGAACTTGATGAAGAACATGTCTTACTTAAATGACTTAATCTGGATGGGAATATAGTGTCTTCTCCCAGTCAAGATTTTTCTTTCTTTCCTGTGCCTGAGCCCTGCATTTCATGGTCTAAGCAGGAATAAACACTTCATTTGCAAAGCAGAGGGGGGGTGTGAAGTTGTTCCCCTTTTATTAAATCGGTTATCCCTTACAGCACTCGCTCACGGTGAGTGAAGGCGAGTCAGTGCCCTTTTCTGCCATAGCGAAGGGAGGGCTTTGATCAGGAGAGAAGAGGCTGTTTTGGGACATGGTGTCCTCGGCGCGTATTTGAGCCGCTCAGCTGCACCGACTAAACCAGCTTGTCCTCCCTGCAGCTCGCAGGATGACTTTGGCTTCTCAGACATTTAATTTGCCCCCAGATCAGCTTTCTGCTCGCCTTTTCCCCAGGTTGTGGGGTGGATGAACGGTGTGGCGTACGATCCCCTTTTTCTGAAGGGCTCTCTGGGATCTTTTTGGTCGTGTGGCTGGAAGCACAGCTAATAAATGGCTAAACTGCTGGTGTTCTCCGTCCTGCAAGGAGAACACATTCAGTCCTAGGGCAGGACCGCTCGCGTATGCTGGGGCATGTGATGGGAGCGACCTGCTCATCCTGACCTTCACGTGTGTCCCTTGTGCGACGAGACGTGTTTTGGCCGCAAAGGAGGCGTACTCCCCGTTGTGCAGAACAGGCAGGGTTAGGACTTAGAGCCTCCTCCCCAGGCTGGGGGGACATCCCGGACCGAGAGCTTTGCTGCGGGAGGGGGATCTTTGCTCAGACGCTGGGCTGTGAACTGGAGCCGCGCAGCGGGAATGGCCATCGACTCTGCCGTGGCCTGGGAGGGAGTATGAGCGGTAGTAACAGGGAGCTCTTCATCCACTCCAACCGTTTGCTGAGTGACTCGGGTAAATATTTCTAGACTTTCTTGCTTTCTAGAGGAGGTCTCCTTGCTAAAGCTGATCCTCTTGGGGCAAGCTGGAGCTCTAGGATTGCAGCAAGGCTTCTGATAAATATCAAGTGTACATACTGAAATAGCAATGTATCATTACTTATTCTCTGCCTTTGTCAAGTGTTGGAGGAGTTTTCTTTCCAATGGTGACCATGTACTTTAAATAGTCACGTCCAAGGAAGCTGAACAGGTTTGCTTATTACACATCGTAGCTGTCGCAGCAACCCAGACCGTTGAATGAGAAACGGAGAAAGAGAAATCTGTGTTACCTACAGGTATTTGTAATCTCTGTTGTTGAATTGAATGGTGACTATGTGGGAAGCGGGTTAATGAACTGAGGGTGAAACGGCATCAGCAGTTAGCTCAGGCACACATGCTGGAGCATGTCGTTGTGTTATGTCTGTCACACTACTGAGAAAATTCAGCTGCAAAACACAGTGGACTGGGGAGCGCCCTGGGATCCTGCAGCAGAACAGCACAGCCTGTCGTGGTCTTTTTTCCAATGCTGAAGTAATTGCTGGCTTGAATACCCTCAGAATGAGCATGTGTGCGGGCAGTCACTCATGGGGTATTGCTGAAGGATACAGCAATGTCCAGGCAGACTTTTTTTGTCCTCTCTCTGCACCATAGGCAGTATAATTTGGCATAATTCCCCACGTGCCTGTACTTTTCTGACACCAGCATTTGTCACTCTTTTTTTTTTTTTTTTAACCTGTATCCTTTAAAATCCTGTGATGAAGTGACTTAAAGTGGTGGCAGTCACCCATGTCAGATTCCTGGGGTTTTGCACGTTTAAGGATGCTAAAGCAGCAAGGTCTGTCTTGCAGTACACAGGGTGCTTTTAACTGCTTATGCTGCTTGTACCTGCTTATCTCTTCCCCCAAAGGAAAAACTGTTTGAAAAGTGTACGCTGCCTTACTAAATCCATCTGCTATTACTAATGCATGACAAAAAGCCAGGCTGCTGCTCATACTTTTCAGAAGTTGTTGTGATGTGGAGTGGCAGCAAATTGCACAAAACAATTTTCCATCTGAGTCACTGGGGAAACAGATTAATGAATGTGGATGCTGTACTCATGCGTTTAAACTAAGCCCTTTTTTCTGCTGCTTCCCAATCTTCTCAATTATAAATAACGCTGATGCACCAAATGGTACCATCTCTCCAAATTATGATTCCCTCCACAGTCTGACTTTGAAATTTTGGACTTCATCAGATTAAACTGTCCTCTAATCTCATCCTCACATTTGCCAGGACTTTGTTCTGCAAGTATTAGGATTTATGTTGGAATAGAGATGGGCAGAACTAAGTTTGTTATATGGCTCCACTCTAGCTAGGAATGTCTGCATCTGCAAAGAACTTACCAATCAAAGTCAACCCCAGAAATTATAGGAATATTTGAAACAAACAAACAAACAAAACCCCAAACCTGTCTGTCTAGATTGTGTTTTAAAACTGCAAAGAAAAAATCATTTAATAAGGGACACTTTTCAGGGAACTACGGAAAGGCACAGAAACCTTTTTAAAGTGGCAAATTAAAGGACATAGCCTGTCAAACCCCACCCTTGGAGATGACCCAGACTGTTCTATCCACTTGGCTTGCTGCAGCCCATTAAATTTGTAATTTGTCAATTTAAGAATTCATATTTGTAACTTGATTCATGGCATTGATAAAGCTGTGGTCAGCCCTCCTGAAATTGTCATCCCCAACCTGACTTTGCACCCAAACTTTCATCAACTGCCCGTTCCCATCGCCTTTGCATTTACTGGTTGCATGCCAAGCTATTAAACAAGCATCTCTGTAACATAGAGCAGGTGTCCACAGCAGAAATGCTTAACTAGGAGGAATCGTTTGATCCAACCATCTACTTGCTGGGCTGTGTAAGAGTAGTACAGGGTAAATCACAGCACACCTGCAACTCCAGTCACACAAGGGGTGACGGGCCACACAGAGTGGGCACGGAACACAGGACTGCCCTGGCCATTTTCCTCTTTTGGGGCAGTGGGTGATACGGGAGCTTCGCTGGTTGGGATTCAGGGTCACCTGGGAAGGTGAAACAAGGTGAGATGAGAAAGGGCCCTGTGAGGGAGAGCAGGCTTCCAGAAACTTCCTCGGGGAAACTGAGGCGCTGGTAAATGTTGGTGCCCTTGGGGTTATCGACATCTGAGGGATTATCCTGAAAAAAAGCTCATTTTCTGACCTTAAATGGTTAAAAGGAAGGATTTTCCTAGCTTCCGTGATGCCTTTGGGATCTAGTCCTTGGATCTTGCCTCTACCTTTAGGCGCCCAAATATCTTAGAAAATCTGTCTGTAAGGTCTCAATTCACTGTGATTTCTGTGCATGGCCAGCTTAGGATGGCATGGACTCCCCGGTGAAGCCAGGGGCATGCGTTATAAATCCAGGTTTGTGGTTGTGTGCCTTGGGCTACAGATGGCAATCATTTCTTCTGTTTTTGAGTACCATACATTGCAATGCGGTTTTGATCTGTGATTGTACCTTTAAGACATAATCAGTACCTAATAAATAATAGCACTTTAAAAGTGCTAAAAAAGCACAGTTAGTCATTTGCTGATTGCATAAGTGTAATTTTGTCACCTTTTTTTATAGTATCTTAAAATCTGTACGTGAAAGGTTTCTGTGATAATTTGCTATTGTATCTAGTTCTATACTGGTAAACTTTCTGCAGAATGATTTATGATGTTATGTGCCATCTGCTACAGATTTTGGTAAAATTAATTTATCCTGCTTAGATATGGTTAACGTTTTCAGTATGAAGTTGGTTTCTGGAGTGTTTTCTTTTAGCAAGAGGCAGGTGGTGCTTCAGACACTCAGGGAATGGATTTCAGACAGAGTTTGGATTTGTCTTTTTAGAGGATTTGGGGATCTAGTTGTAAAATACAGCATCGGATCGCCATTTCATGAGCAAATAGTTCTCCAGACACAGATCCTGCTCATTTGCTTTTGATTCTCTTCGAAGCATCGCAAATGCTTTAGCTTCAAGATATAAAATAGAGCGACTGCAGCTCTATGGGAGAACAGGCAGCGTTTGCCCTCAGGGCCAGTATACGGGGTGGCAGGGAGGATTAAACACCGTATGGACATCGTAGCCGCGCGGGGCAGCCCACGTATAGGTGCAGTAAGGACGCGCGTGTGTGCAGCAAGCGGAGCACCTCCAGAAGCAGCGCTGCTCCAGGGCTCGGCAGAGGCAGCAGGAGAAGCCCTCGGGGAGCGTGGGAAGCCCCGAAAGCGCTCCCAAACCAACCGGGTGACCACGGCGGAGGGGAAGCGACGTGCCGGGCTGAGGAACCACCGGGCGCAGCCGCAGGGTGCTGACAGCGTGTCGTGGTCTTACGTGGTAGTCGTGGTTTTTGGTCATTCCTATTAGATCTTCCCAAAGCAATTGTTAAAAGGCAACAGGCAAGCGGTTAAAGTAAATGAAATCTTTTTTTGGCGATATAAACATTTGTTTTGCTCAAGTTTTAATGACATAATGTCTTCGTTCTTTTGGCCATATGTGTCTCTCAGGCTGTTAGTAAGACTAAGCTCTGCTGGTTGGGGTTTTGTTGTTAGTGTTGCTTTGTAAATAAAAAAAAGAGGGAAATGCCCATTACACAAAGCCAAATGTATGTAAAATATAGGGAGCTATTTTGTTTACTACATGGTTTGCCTTTTTTTTAAACAAATCTTCCTTTCCATATTGCTTTCCATATATGCAAGCCCAGAAGAAACTCAGTCTTAAGAGGTATAAGTAGCAACAGCCTTGAGTAGATCATCCGAACCCCCTCTACCAGCAGCTCTCAAATTTGAGAGGGGATGTGAAAATTCTCTGGAGGAGAGAAGAGGTTAAATAAAAAAAAACGAAATAACTTTGTATATAAAACCTCAAATTTTACTACAGTTGGAAATTGCTCTTTAGCAATTTAAGATAATTGAATAAATAGCTTAAAAAAAGGTAACACTTTTAAAAAGTAATCAAAATTGTATAGGAATCCTGTCATTCCTTTTGCTTGGATAAATAATTGGAGAAAAGTTAGAAAAGATGAGGTTGAAGTAAAAAGTTAGTTTTTGCAGTGGAGTCACTAGTGAAGTTCTGCAGGGATCTGCACTGTGTAACATTTGTAAGTGATTGGAAAAAGATGTGACTGGAAAGGAGAAAAAGTTTATTGATGTTAACAAATCAGGGTAGTAAATAATAAATAATAAATCAAGACTGTAAGAACTGCAAAAGGACTTAATGGCACTCAGTGACTGGCTGTTAAAATGGCAAATGAAAGTCAGCTTTGATAAATGTAAAATGATGCACATGGGGAAAACCACTGCTAACTTCACATATAAAATTTGGGTTATCTTACCAATTGCCACTCAGGAAAGAGATCTGAGAGTTATAATAAATGGTATTAGGTGTTCTAGAGAAAGAGATAATGAGCAATCAGAAAATACCACTATGCTATCATACAAATCTCAGTGTGCCCTCACACTGTACAGGCTCCTCTGGTACTCCCATCTGAAGACTTATTTAGCAGAATAGGAAAAGATTCATGGCAAGGCAACAAATGTGGTCAAAAATTCCCAAATGGCTTCTCTACAAGGAATGTATGTTGCAGAATAACCTAGGACTTCTGTTTTATTTTTAATTCTTACCATTTATCCAACATCAGAAGACTGATGACTCAAGGAAGATGCAGTTCTTTATTAAAAGACCTAGAGAAAAGGTAAGGGTGTGATAAAAGCCCATGAGTGGCGAGGGAATGATTGTTTAATGTCTGCCCCGGTAGAGCAACCAGAGGGCACCAAATTAGTTAATTAAAAAAAAAAGTCAGTTCAAAACAAAAGGGTTCTTTGCACCATGTGTAGGTAAACTGTGAAACTCTGCTGCAGTATGGGTGGGTGGTTGCTGAAAACACTGGCTTCAAGAAGCCCCTAGAAAAATTCACGTAAAAGAAATTCTTCAAGGGCTACTAAATACAATGACACCCGTTTGTGGTTCAAGAAGCTTCCAAGGAAGCTCCAAGTTGCTGGAAGCTGGAAGACAGATATGGGGGGGCCGGGGGGAGCTCACTGCATCGCTTGGCTCACCTTCCACTCTTTGGAGTTGGATTACGAGGCTCCCAGCCCCGGTTTCAGCCAGTGTGATCCCTCTGATCTTTAACGTTCTGTTCTCTTGAAACCAACAACATACGTGTCACCAGATGGTTTTATAGCCAGGTAGCATCCAATTTCCTAGAATTACATCCTAGCAGTTGTTGATTCAACGCCATCTGTACGCTACAGACACGCAGACAGAGTTCTTTGTCTCAGTTATTGCCCATTCACTTCGTACAGTCAGAGAATTTGCCTGGCTTCTGTGCGCTAATCTTTGGCAGTTACTGTCCTGGTGGCAAATATTTTTGTGCTTGTCAGTTAGACTGTTGCATTATGTAGCACCTAAAATTTAGGCTTCTCTCTGACCTATTCATCTAGGTCCCCTCTGTAGTGAATAAAGAAAAAGAGGCATTTCCCATTAACAATATTCTGAGATGGGAGAGATATAATCACCCGATGTATTTTCTTCAGTGACAAGTTAGGAATAGGATGTTCCTACAGACAAACCAAGAAACCACAGGACTTCCAATGGGGAAGGTGAGAAAAAGGTTTTATGCTGCTTCAATGGATGAAGCAGAAATCTGTTAAAGCTGGGGTGGGAATAAAGACTGGCAATGCAGAGGGGAGAGGGATGGAGGAGGAGGATTAGAAAATTCTTCTGCTGTCTTCACTGGAAAAAAAAAAGGTATTCTATTGTGTCAGTAACCATTACACAGATGAGGTGAATCACCCCTTGGAGATAATTGTTCCCTCATTAACTGCAGAGGTGCTTGCTTGGCTTAGACCAGAAACCTCTGTTTTAGAGAGATGTTAGCTGCAATTAATTGTGCCTTGTGGTAGTGCAGCCCCCCCCCTGCCCCAGGCCACCCTGAGATCTCAGGATAAGCCATGCGTGCTCTGGGAAAACCTCCCATCGGGCTGTTACCTTGCTTACAAGTGCAGTGACTTGGGCATCAGACACTCTGGCCACACCTGGGCAATCTGCTGCCTGAATGGTACATCAGGACCGCTCTGATATTTCAGGATAAGCTATGCACGCTTTGGGAAAAACTCCCTTTGGGCTGTGGTTTTGGTTGGGAGTGCAGAAGCCTGGCGCTGGCCGCACCTGGGCCTTCTGCTGCTTGAATTGCGTATCAGAACGGCCGAGCAGGAGCTGTGGCCGGAATGTAAAATCATGACCCAAGCCGGTCACCTCGAGACCCTAAAAGCAGCGATCCGAGGTGAGACCCTTGGGTCCCTGGGACTGCGGTGGGCTGCGTGAGCCCGGGTCTCCCGCTGAGCTGGGACACCTCTCGGGGCAGATTTTGCGAGGGTTGAGGGACCGTCCGTCGGTGGGTTTGTGAGGACTTAAAGGAGTGATTTCACAAGGTTCACCGACTGACTGTTGATGAATGCTGGCGCACGGGAGTGAGTAATTCATGAAGCTCATGAAAGGGAAATTTTAATCATAGGTTAACCTCTGTGTGCACCTGTGTGTAAAACTTGGTTCAGAACTGTTTTATCTGGATGTGTGCATGCATTTGCAGTTTGGTTCAGAACTATTTTGTCCGTCTGTGTGGTCCAGAACTGTTTTATCTGTCTGTGCGTGTGTGTGATTTGATTTAACCTCCAACTCTGTGTACAACCCCGCTGTAAGTTTTGGGTGATCCTTGCCATTTTCGAATCTTTAACTAAGTTGCAAATTTGATTGTAATAAATTCCATCGAATCACTCTGTTAAATATGCTGATGATTAAGTACTGTTAAAATTATACAACTTAATCTTGTGATCTATCTCAAAAATATTAATAAATCCTAAATTGCTGTTAAACCAAAGCTATGTAACAAAATATCTTGCATGACATTCCTTCACTGACACTGGCCTCTGAAAAAAATAATGTCAGGTGACTCCTGAGTCACTTCAGCCACTTCAACAGTTACTTTTACAGTCAGAGAAATCTGTCAAGTCTTCATCTGATTTGACATTTGGAACTATTCTTTTTTTCCTCCTATTTTTTTCTCCAGCTTTGAAGATTGTCATTCTTTGACTCTTGGCTTGCAGAGCAAATTTGCTTTAAGATTGCACTCATCTCCTTAGTAAACCAGATCAGTATTACTCCTGAGTAGCTGAGCTGAATAATTTACTGAAGGCAAGATGACCGCTTCTAAATCATGCTTTGGAGGTGTACTAATTGTTATGCGGGTAGCTGCCAAGGGTTCATTAGTTCAGCAAAGAATCTGGCTGGAAACTCTTCAGTATCTCATGAAAATCTCTCGCACTTCCATTAGAGCCACCGACTTATTTCTTACATCCTCGCTCCATTCAGATTTAAGCTAATCGTTCTAGATTTAGCCAGGGACACAGGGAAGAAACCAAATCTCAGCTGCACCAGAGTCAGTGGAAGACTTGTTTGCAGATGTCAGGAGATTATTATTTGAAGCTTTCAAGCAATCAACATACGTTTTGTCAAAATATGTTTTTGGCCTTATTTAGCCTTAAAGTCTTTGACTTTAAATTTGGCAAACAGTTATGCAGTCACACCGGCCAATTCCAGGCTGAGTCTCATTTTACCTCTTTGTCCAGGGTTGTAACTCTTACCAGAGTAAGTTGCTTTCTAACAGAACTGGAGAATTTGGGCTGCTGTTAAGCTCCATGCTCAGAACATGAAGACTGAACAGGAGATCTGGCCCTTGCCTCCCTCCCAGGTGCTGTCTTTGCACCTTGTATTTCATGGGAAAAAATGTGAAAGTTGTCAGTGCCTGGACTTTACCACTGGAGCTTGCCTGAGGTAGGACTGTTTTATCTTCCCGGCTGCCTTCTCTGGCAATGTCCTTTTCTCTTTCAAACACTGGTGCCAGTTTTCTGAGGCTTGCTGTGTTTGTCAAGCTGTGTGCTTCTTGGGTGTTGTCTTCTCCCAGGTCTTTCAGAGAGGACGCTGCCTGAGAAGATAAGCTGTGGTGTACAAGCTGTAGCTCCGAGTTTGTTTTCCCTACTGAAAAAAAGGAAAAGTTTCAAATACCTGCATATTTAAGCTAAGTGTCAAAGCCTTGGTTAGAGTTTGGGGAGAAAGAGGAAAATATTACAGAGTGTCTAGAAGGGGAGAAATAAAACGCCTCTACAGCTTAGTCTATAGGTACACTTGGATCTAATGACCTGGGACCGTTTGGGTGCCACTCTGAGGAAGGTAGTGCCCGGCAGTGGTACAGACTGTTAGCACCTTTGAGAAAATCACAGCTACAAGGGAAACCCAGTTTGATGACTACCTTCGGCAAGTCCCCCCCCGAAAGCAGAGCAGCTGCTGGAGTGTGAGATTCATGACTTGCACCAAATTGTTACTGCATCTGGTTCACGTGGCTCCCTTCAGCAAGGCACAAAGACATGTGCTTCATGTTTCATTTACTTCAATGCGGGCGATCCACTTGCCTAAGGGTGCTTCGTGTAATTTTTTCATCAGCACACGTATAATCTCCAACAGCAGCAACAGTAGGTGTAGTATGATCAGACCCTGAGTGTGTGCAGTCCGCTAATCATATTAAGCAATATTTACATTAACCATAGAATTCTTACCCAGGTAAGAATATTGGTTTTATTGCTGTTATCCTGTTGCTATTTGCCATTCTTAGCGCACAGAGCGTTCGCTCATGTGGTATTGTCGCACATGTTAAATGGAGCCTTTTTTGAACTGTCCGTTCACTGTAAAATGTGTAGAAATAGGCTGAACGAGTGTTGCGTACCTGCTGTTGAATGCTAGCAAAGAACTCCGCAGCAGTGAGACTGGAAGGAGCCGCTAAAGATGCGATGAGCATCGCTTTACACTAGGCGTCTCCCTCAGCGTAGTTATTCAACGGAGAGCTGTACCATGGCTCTGCCCAGCTGAACAGAGCCAAACCCAGGTAAGGACAGCGAGATTTCTTCGTACAACTGAGCCGTAAAGGTGCTACGTATACAGAGGAAAGAAATCTAACATGTTTTGGAACAAATTATTGTATTCGGTGCAATACAAAACAGTGGAGACAAATATTGCTACAAAAGACCTAGTCAGCACTAGACCTAGTCCCAGTTAATTGATGTTTAAGCCCCCTTCCTGTAAGCAGTCAAGTTTATATTTTCCTTTAGGGATGCTAAGACCCAGTGGTAAACGGTTCTTTCTGTCAAGGCTGCAGACAAGAGGAGCCCAACATGCACAAACCCGAGGGTGGAAAGATGGTGCTGGCCTAAGTGCTGCACCTGAAGCATAAAATTAGTAGAGAAATCAATAGTCCTCTGCACATTTGGTCCTTAAGAGTTTAAGAAAGGTTTCTCATTTTTCTTAAGAAAGGTTTCTCGTTGCCTATTGTTGAAAACTTGCTTTGAAAGAGTTTTGAAACAAATGAAACATTGGTTCCTGAATGTCTTTTTAGAACACAAACACTTCCAGACTGGACGGCCGAAGGCTCTAGCTCTGTGTTAGGACATCGCCAGGGGTTCGTTCCACATTTGATCTCCAAAATCCCAGACAGACACGAGTCTGCGTGCCAGACATGCTGGATCTTCTTCACCTGTACAGCTCACACGGTCAGTGCGTGCACGGTAACCCTGACCCACTGCACGTGTGTGAATTCACGGGGTCTCGCATTCCAGCAGGTCTAGATGTCCACTGGTTCCAGAGAAGGAGCTGTCGTTTCAGCCAGAGGAGAGTGTATGGCTGTTCACAATCAGTGCCATAGCATATAATGCTTTGTCAGCAGGGAACTAAATGAAGGTAAAAATTATCACCTGCTGAAAAGGAGCTGACACAGGAAAGAGGGGACTTTCTCAGTGTACTGTGACAATTTTTTTTTTTTTTTCAAGTTTTATCTACCATTTTTCTACCCCCTCAACGTATTTTTTTTTTTTTTTTTTCCTTGTATTCCTCATGGATAGTTAAATTATTTTGTCTGGGGGAAGCAAGAGAGCTGACTATGGTGGCCATGAGAGGGCAGCTAATGGATATGGGGGATTGGGTACGAGGAGACTTGGGACAGGAGAGAGATGAGTGGGAGAAGTATGTTTGAGTTACTCTTATCTGAGGTGGACCCACCCTCAGCCACCAAATTGTTCATGGCTACCTTAACATACCCAGGATTCTTCCCATGCTGTTTCTCGTTTTAGCTAGGCATCTTGCCTTATTCTTACCCAAACCTGCTACCAGAGAAGTGGCTTGTCCTCCCAACATAAAAAAGTAACTTGTTTAGAGAAAAATATTATTCTATATTCCTGGAGAAGTTTTCACGCATGTGTGGAAAATCCTAAGTATTCTCCCCTTTCTGTAGCACTGCACTGGCTACTCTCTGTACTTCAGAAGTTATACTTTGTGTTTGTCTTTCACATTTCTTTCATTTCAACAGAAATGTTAGAGAAGTGACTCCTGGGATACAGTTTTTAATTGGACCAGTTTACAAGCTAATCCCAGGCTCCCAGCTGGATTATTAGAAGTGCAATAGTTGGTCTGGTTTGGGATGTCAAAATGAAAAGGTTGGACAAGTTTTACAGCTTCAGGCTTAACATCAAGTTTTCCTTGAAATAAACATGCATTTGTGGGTCTATAAAACATGCCCACTTTGAGGAAACATATTGAGAATTGCTGGTGGGGAGGAACTGTAATATGAGTAATGAAGAAACTCTCTGTAGCACTGGGACGTGTTTGGGTGTCACCTTTTTGCAGACAAAACCCAGCTTCACCCAAGCCTCGGAGAGAGGAAGGAAGGGAAGAGGTATTCATCTACCCTATCAGCTCTTTATGGTTTTGGTAAAAGTAAGTGCAATTGCTGAATCATATGCTTCCCTTTTGGTCAGATGAGTTGATAAGAGTGAAACTAACTATAAGAAAGTAAATTAAAAGCAGATTGGAAATTAAATCCCTATGGGATTTTTTTTCTCGTGGATTTTGGCTGTTTCTTATAGACATCTGCTTTTGTAATCTTTTTACTTAATCCTAGATAGCTGCAGGCTTCTAGATTTCAGAACTGCTCAAGTTTTGCTATAACTTCTGGTATCACAAATTCCTCTGTTGGAAGTTTGACAGCTTTAATTTTTGTGCATCCCTGTTTGTAACCAAAAATCAAAAGCAGTTGTTCATTTTTTGGCTGCAGGTATGGTAAAATGAACACACACTAGCCCAGTGTCACAACTGGCAGTACAGACTTCTGCTGTTAGCATTCACAGACTGAAGCTTGTTGTAGTCTGCTCCTGGCTATACCACAACCAAAGCGTTTTGCTAATGATACCTGTGCTGAGATCTTAAAGTTCTTGTTTCAGAACAGGCATCTGTAGCAACAGGAACCTCCTTACAAACCGGATCACGTGTAAGGGCTATTAGTCATCTGAGCTACGCGTGTACAGGTTTTAGACTAGGGAATTCAAACACTAGTGGCTGGATATTTATTTATGTATTAGGAAGCTGTGTATGAGTGAAGCAGCAAAAAAACCCAAAAGACATTTCTTACTTCAAGCTAGTAATTTAGGCTGTTTAGTCAGTGGCTCTGCTTACAAACCCTTTTATGGGATGCCTTATCCTCTTAAGATAGATGTCAGAGACAGGTGGAATGAATCGCATTCAAGGGATGCCTCTAACTCTTTGTTGACCATAGAAACAATCAGCGTAAGCTCTGCAGCTTGCTTTTAGACAGCTGAAGGCAGAGGCAATGAATCAAACACATATCTAAATCTTTTTGCTGGCTCAGAGCACAAGACTGCGTTCGCTTCATGGACAGGCAGGGTGAGCCTGGGTCTGCTTGCAAGACTGTTTGAACTCATCCCTAATTCGTCCTGACCCTCTCATGGACAAGCATAACGGGCTCTATTTCTCATCTGACACGTATCGCAGCAGGCAGCACGTTCTTGCAAATTGTCCCCAAATACCCTCTGGGTTTGAAACTGTTTTGTTTTATTGAAGGCTGGATATGGAAATGGTCTCACTAGTGCTTACGCAGGACACTACGTCCAGCTGATAATCCTCTGCTTATATATGGAAGGATCCCCTTAGCTCTTCTAGACACAGTTCTGCGTTAGGAGATTGTTTGGTCAGTTTTCTTTTATTAAGCCATTTTCAGAAAGATTCAGAAAGAATTGCTAATTTCTGAAACAGTTTCTCCTCCTGTGATAACATACATCTTCTATGAGCATAACAACTGTTTTAAAAGCTGAAATTATGCTTAAAACCCTGTATTATTTCAAACACAGGCAAAACCACCCTTCTTCTTTAGCATTTTTTTATTCTAGGAACTTTGTTTGCTCATGAGATCCTAATTTCATTTAGAACTCTAAAATCCCTAAATTTAGTAGATGAGTAGTTTCTTCTCCTGCAAACGTGGCATATAGTTTTGTGCCTTCTGCAAGAGTTCCCAAAGGTTCCTAAGTCAGATTGGAAGCTTGGCTGTGATAAATACATATAAAAGGTATGATGTATAGGACAAAGTGGTCTGCAGTATCATTCACCAGGGAACGGCAGGTAGATTTTTATGTGATTTCTTCCACTCATGGGCATTCACTGACCTTTCATCTATGATTTGTCACTGTAGAAGGAAAAGAGGAAAATGCAACCTGGTGAGCTTTTCACTTTATTGAGGGCTATGAAATCCTTCAACCCCCTATAAAGTGCCAGTGGGATCAGATGTCACAAACAAAAACTATGGCTAGCACAGCAGATCCATCAACTTCAGTAAGTAAACGCCACCAACCCTGAATCTCTTATTATTAGATCTTACATCTGGATCTTTGGCATCAGTGAACATGATGCGAGAGCTTGTAAAAATCATATGGCACCCCTTTGGTTATTGTAATAAAGAGCCAGAAAAGACTTGTTGGATCTCCTACCTCAGTTTGCTGCCAGTGCAGAGAAACATGAGGGAGCCCCAAGGGTAAATGTGAGTAATAAAACTCACTAAGCTGACTGAAGGAATATCAATTCGGTGTAGTGAAACAGCAAATGCCAGGAGACCAATCAGTTAAAATACGATTCACAAGTACCTGCAGACCTGCATGTGGAAAGTGTTGTCCTCCCTGCACTTGTTTTGGGTCCTAATTCAGCAATGCACGTGTGGAAGTGCCTTACTACATCAGGACCAAAGACATTTAAATCACAAATCTAAAGACGATCTACAACTAAATGCAGACGATAGGTTTAGGGACACAGATTATTCTGTGATTAAGTGGCTATACGTTTTATTGATCAGAAGGGGCATGAAAAGTGACCCTTATTTCTTCCTGCTTCCACTTCAAATTCATTGACAGTTGTATTTTACTTATATTTTTCTTTCATCTTATTGTTAAATGTTGGCAAAGACTAGAATGGTAATTTTAGTGTGTATAAATAATTTATTGAATAATAATATATGAAAATGAATTCAATATGCTTCTCTATATGAATGACATTCTATTATTGAAAGTTATTAATCAGCACATTCCACTCCATCAAATCTAAATTTTTTGAGGAAGAGGAGGAGAGGAGGTGGAGAGGCGGTTGGGAAAACTGCAGTACAGTGGGCTGACTAAATCTGAATACTTGGTCTCTGAAAATGCAGCTATCGGTGTAATTCAAATCATACTGATGAGATACAGAACAGTTATATGCAGTCATAATAACAATTTATATACTGTCAATATTAATAGCAGTGTCTGTTTGAGAATACAGTTTTAAAATAGGTACGTACAATTTTATTAGGTATAAAAAGAGACCGTGCAGAGCACAATACAATATATTTCATCTTTAATTCTGCTAGTTCTCAAACTCCACTGTCTTAATTGATATTGTCACCAATGACCACTGGATAGAATTGCTTCTCTGTATAAAATGAGGCTTCTCTGGATGAATTCATGCTGTTTGGTTTTAAAAATGCAGTAATTTCCTTTCAATGGCTACTTACACTGATCAAACCCTGTCACGACTGTTGGCTAGCCTGCATTTGGTTTCTAACATATGCTATGATGCTGCCATTTTCCCCTCTTTTGCTTTGCTTCTCTCTGAGAATAGATCCTTCAAAACATTAATTGTTTCTGACTTTGTTCCAAGTTCACAACCAGAACACTGGTTCAGACCATTTCTACATTCCTCACATTACTAAGCTTACACTGACATCGGCTGGAGTTTTCAACATGCAAAGGTTCTCCCCTAAGCTCCTTTTCTCCCCCAGGCTTTTCTAATGAAGCATAGAAGGCATGCTGAAAATGATTTATTGTTTTAGAATTTGGGGGTTCCATTTTCTTATTTTCTTCGAAGTAGATGACATTGCCTTCCAGCTTTGACTATTTTCTTTGGAAAAGCAGACACGTAAACTTAAGAACTTAGTTATATATTTCGTTTGCACATTCCAATTTGGTTTGATTAAAAAAAAAAAAAGTCAACTCTAACTTCAAATTGATTTAAATGATAATGTGCGAGTCTTAAAAGAAACAACTTGTACTTCCTCCTCTCTAAAATATATTAACATTAGACTGGAAAATAAAGTAAAGAATACAGAAAAGCTGAGATTATGCTATCACATAATATCTGCCAAACAAAGCCTGGTCTTTTGCTAACATTAGCTTACTACATTTGCAATACATGCTAAGCAAAGACCCTATTTCTCTAACAGGTACATTCAGACAATATATATTTTATGGAATAAATATATAATATATCCAGTTATAGATTTCTGAATAGTAACTATAATAGATACAAGCAATACCTACATTTAAAAATACAGTTCTAGGATTCCCTAACTTTACTACTAATAAAATTAAAATTGACCTAAAACTTTCTCACTCTGATGCATAATAAAATATATGGAAACACCAAGAGTAAAAAGCCAATTGCTTCTACAAATGGAATACTTTATAAATATAGTAAATTGCTATTTCCAGAGGGAAAATTGAAAATTATAAACAGGAAGTTAGGTTAAAACAGCTCTACAATATATAGTACAAAGTGGCTATGAAGCGTGATGTATGAGTTTGATGTCTGCGGCAAAATTTCAAACTGATGTAGTTGTTCATTTCTGGAGATAACTGTAGAGAAAGATTCTGTCCCCCAAAGCAGCCAATCTTGATCTCCTTAAAACAAAACTTTCAGTGACTACAGAAAGCCAGCTGGCCAATTTGCCAGAGTAAGGAGTGCAAGATTAGATCAAACAGAATTATTTGGAAGCCCTGGACTTCTTTGTTTCATAGGGTTTACCTACCATGCTGTTCTCATTAGGAACAGAGTCACAGAAGTACTATGTATCTGTGACCGCCGTGTGCTGAAAAGCTTTATCGTGAAGGTACCCTCCCTATGGCTGTCTTTACATTATTCTTGTATTGCACGTTCTCCAGATGAATTCTGTTTTGTGTTCCTGTAGTTGTTTCCTTTTGCTGGAATACTGAAGTACACCTCTGGTTGCTTGATTACTGAACTCTTGATCGAGGCTTTTTTTTCCTTGAGAATAACCTAGAATCAAAGAAACACATTTCTCAGAGCAAGCACAAGGAACTGCTGGCTGTCTCTGCCTGCCTTTCTTCCCTTTCAGTTTGAAGAAAAACTTAAAATCAGTAAAAATACCTTATTTGCTAACGAAAAGATTTAGGTAACTTAAAAAAATGAAAAAATTCCCATGAGACTGTGCCATTTGCATGTTCATCTCCTGCAACGGCCCTATTTTACACAGAAACCCAAAACTTACCTTCATGAAACACTACTGTTTATACCTCCTGCCTGAGTTGAAGCCCTGAGGTGGGATTTAGATCCCACTCACAGCCTTTGTTTGCATCAACAAAGCTGGAATTCTGGTGGTCACAGGACAGGGGGGCTAGAAGGCGGGTGTTTTCCCCTAAATATCAACACAGGACAGCGTTAACATTAATAACGATGAAACTGTCACTGGGAGCTTCAGTTTCTGACTATCTGGGGACTTTCTGAGTCACTTGTAGATTCTCACCGGTACAAACAACCTGTTTTGGGAACAGCTGGTATGAGATGTGGAGGATTGGGATGTAAGTCATTGGGGACGTGCTTCCTACTCGATTTCGTTTGGGCAAATGGAGCGTATCTATAAATGTATTTATGTCACAAACTCTCACTGACTTCAGAAAAACCGCATATAGGGAGAATCTCTGTACCTCACGTCATGTGTTTTGACTGCACCGGGAAACTTGCAAGCCTCTCAGAAGCTACTGTAATATTGAATGTCAGTCAAGAGTGAATGAAATACTTCCTACCCAACTGGAGATGAGAAGTAAGCACTTGTAGGTTCCCTGCGGAGTAACCACAGAGTGATGTTTGGGTTCCCTATAGCAGGGAAGGGACCAGGAAGACTTTTCTTCATGTACCAGCAGCAGATCCTGATGTTTTGTTGCAGAGCGGTAACAGACTAGTTGAAAATACATTAAACTCTGTCTAAGACAATCTGGCTGCATATTCTTACTTGTCACAGATGCTCTGGTTTTTAATTAAAAAATGTTCCCAGGAACAACAGACTTCTTACACAGTCTTGCTTGCAGGTCAGCCAGTGCTGCCTAGTGGCTATTGATCTCGGGGTTATTAGTTGGAAATTGGCTCCAGAGTTTGTTACGGCCTTTCGCTTCTTTTCAAAATGCATTTTTACCGGGACAGTCCGTGAGGGGATGTACTAAAGAATGAGCTCCGATCATCCTCCCTGCAGTATGGGCTTGCCGGGGCCCTGCCTGTCCCTGACCCCCCGTCCCCGGAGTCCCCTCGCCCTGCCCACGGCCCAGGACCCCACGTCAGCCCCCCGGGGCCGTCAGCCCCCAGCCCGGCGACACGGCAGCAGGGCCGCTCTCCAGCCCTGTCCCGACGGACCCCTGGATCCCGGGGAGCTGCTGGGATCGGGCAGGGTGCCGTCGGGGGGGCTTTAGGGAAGACCAATGAATCCTCTCACCTACGACATATGGTTTTGCTGTGTGGTTTGCTGCTGTTGCTGCTGCTGAATGAGCAATTGCTGCTGTTGCCGGCGCCGGGCTGTCCTCAGTTTTTCGAAGCGAGCCTCCATCTCCTCCAGCACCTTGGGAGTGTAGCGTACCACCAGCTTGACGCTGTCCTTGGCCGCCTTCAGCAGCTCCACCGCCTTCTCGTGGTGTTCTCCTTCCACGCTCTGGGAGCAGGGAGAACAGATTTAATAACGGTAAAGCTGCTTCGATCTAGAGCTCTGTCCCCTTTTTCATACAGAAAGGCTGTCGGGGTTTTAGGAAGTCTCTGCACCTTACATTTTTCAAGGGGCCATCAAGGGAAAGTGTTAAGATTTATGCGCTGCTGGGTACGTATTCATCTTCTTATTTTAAACAACCCTAATCTGTTTTAGGTTGCACTACAAACCTGATTTCTGATCTGTGTGAAAAGGAGGGGAAATACTCAATGAGATTTATGCAAACAAAACCAATGTTAAAAAACCCCAAATCCCTCAGTAAAAACCCAAACGAACTGTTTGCAAGGTACAAAAATAAAATCCTATTTAAATGTGGGTAAGTAATGAAGAAATTGCAAGTTTGAAATGGCAATTCCTTTCTTACGCCCTGGCCCTGCTTGGATCCCGCAGGGAACGACATGCGGTGATTAAGCAGGCGCTGAGCTGCAGGCGAAGGAGCATGCCCGCTGCTCCCGGGGACAACCCGCGTCTTAGAGAGTTAATGGCATTGCTCACACAGTTAACATTCATGCGACATGGGTTCTCTACTGGAAATAAACTAGTCGTTATCTGGTTTGTTGTAAGCAATCAAACACTGACAACTGAAACACTGCAAGTTCTTGCTGAAGGAATATATATTTTCCCTCCTTTTCTGCAAAATGTTTTATAGTAAGATGATATCTGCTGTTAAGTCAGAAGTATTCCCAAAGGGGCTCAAGCTCTGATTTCTATGCTAGCATTGTTTGAAACAGTAAATTTCCAAAAGGGGGAGGTGAAAAGAGTATTTAATTTCTACCGTTAAGTGGACTGACCAGAGTGCTTTTCAGGCATGTGGATTGTTCCACACCTTAAGAGAAAGGAAGAAATTTTCTAATGGTGTATGATTGCACACGTGTGTTGTAGGCTATATTCCAATAAACAAATGTATCTCTGCACAGAAGAAAAAAGCCTGCACACCTGAGATCTTCACAGGGATTTTAGACCATTTAAAAATAAGTAATTTTCTTCCCACATAAAGTAACTCAAGTTTTACTACACGCTGTGGTTTAAAACTCTTATGTATACCATGCCATTTAAAATGAAACTATACCCGTAGGCTTCCAAAGAGAAGCAGCAGCATTCAAAATATTTGAAGTTCAATTCATGCTAAAAGAATAACTTAGCATCATTATAGCAACTGTCAGAAGAAAATTCTTTCTATTTTCATCTCTCCTATTTGACTGAGTAGCATTGTGCAAGAACAGTGAATAAGAATTACTTCTACTGTGGCACACTATGAGCTAGAAATAATGATTTAAAAGTTTCAAAAAGCAGACACAATACACTTCTACATAAATAATATAAACAACACAATTCAAGCTTATTGCCTTGCTATTTATCTTCCTTCCATTAAATATCCTTCAAGATATCAACACAAATAATTATTTCATGTCTGGGTCAACTGACTGGACTCAAGAGTTTCTACAGAAATGTTAATAAGCTTTGAAAATATTAATGCAAGTTAGAGAAATAATGAATGTCATTTCAGGTGCGGAAATGATTACCAGAAACAGAGAAAACCTCGAAGTAAACATACATTTGATTGTTGAAATAAATGACTTTTTGTTTTTGAACTGTATGTTTATGAAATTCCTCCAGTAGGTCTCCTATTCAAAGATCTTAAAGAAAACTCATGATCTGTGATGACCAGATTTGTCAGAAATTGTGATTGGGATAAATCTATTGAACAAGCACTGCTACCCAAAAGTAATTTGGAGAAGAAAAGTGTTTCCTTACAAATATTTGAAAAAGAGGAAATTGTTGTTGCGTAAGAAACAGTGAATGTGTCTAATGCTCCAGAGCTAAAATAAAAAGCTACAGATGCACAGGGTGTTTTATGAAATTGCTTTAATGAACAGATCACAGATACAAATTAAAACCTCTTCCCCAAGTCCCCTATCCCATAACTCCTCAATGTTATAGGCAATCATACCTAACAAATACTGTAACTATCTTTTATAACTCATTGCTTTGTGACTGGCTTTGATACTGGCTTTTGTAAACAGAGTTCTCACCTTAAGAGGAACTGTATAAAATTTGGCATTGTTTTATATTTCATTTTTTGTTTGTGAATCGTGGTCAGTATGACGTGGCATGGACATCCAGAGGAAACAATAGTGTATTCAGTGTTGCCGTGATTAGTTTTGCTGTGGAACAGTATGAACTTAGAACAGGCTATGAACAAAAATTGTAATTGCCCAAGCTACATGAAGTAGCTAAAATATTCATTTGCTTTCAAAGAGTTGGATGTTCTAACTGACACCAATAAGCAACTGTGATTGTATCTGTTCTGTAGGGGAGTAACAAGATGGTGTACTTTAATACTTCATACAACTTAGTAAACTGGATTTAATTCATGATTGCCTGTTTTCTTTCCCATTTGCCTCCGGCCTTGTTCTTCCAGTTTACAGCCAATATTTTCTAATTAGAAATGAAGGGTTTGACTTTGTTGCTATCCAGGTCAATGGAAAACTCCCATCGACTCAAACAGTAGTGATACAGAATTAAGCCTAAAGCTCTGAACCATAAGCAAAGAGGGGAAAATAACAAAGGCAAAGTAAAAGATAGTGCTGCTAAAAATGAATCCTACTCTCCAAACATACCTGACTCAGGTCTTAACAACTACAGTCTTCAGCTGCTATTAATATGATTGCTATACTTGCTCTTAATGTCTTCGTTGCTGCTTGCACTCCTATTTCCAAGGCATTACAAATGCTTCACCTGCATAGCGGTAGCTGCACAACTGAAATAGCAGAGCCCCTTGGACTAGGGAAAAGAGCTCCTCCAGCGAAGGAGGTTGTTTTGCTGTTTGAATTCTTCTGCCTCTGCAAACCCCTGGGGCTGTGCTGGCGAGGGACTCCTGCTGGTATCGGTCATGCTTGTGCAAGGGATTTTGCTGACTGGGTTATACTGGCTGGGGACATTGTTTGAGGATCTGACACACTCATGTTACTTTAGAACCGCCCACCAAACATGGGATTTAATAAATTTGTTTCGGCCTGTATATCGTTATTTAATACACATTTTTTTATTACATATATTTATATATACTTACGCCCTTATTTCCATTATTGCATTGGCAGATTGCATCAAAAAGGATGCAAAATACTGTAGAGACTAGAACAGGTGAAAGAACTGCAGATATGGTGTGGGGAAACACCAACCATTACTGTCTCCAGGTTCACAGACTTGTCATAAATATAAAAGGAAAAAATCCCACTCTTTTGCAGACAAAAAAGAGAATCTGACTGTTACCCCAAAAGTTGAGAAACTGAGGACAATATTTCTATTAGGTATATGTAAACAAATGCTTGGGTGACAAATTAGCCGTTATAAATCTGTTTTGCATCCCCTTCTGTATCTGACTCACACCAGGTATCTGACAAATGCAGAATCTTTGCCAGATATGAACAGCCACCAGCAAGTGCTTTTGCTGAGCCATCTGCAGCGCTTACTGCTTTCAATTTCCTTTACTTTTAGGGGGTGTGGGACAAAAGTATGTAACAAAATCCCCAGCATAATGAGAAAACACTTTTTTTAACATCCGGTGAAACAGCTCAAGGAACAGTCATCCCAGTCATGCTGGGATAACGAATCTGGATTCTGAACACACCGCTCTAATTTTATGTTGATAATTATAAACTTGGATAACCACCAACTGCTGAGCACAAACAAGTTACAGATATTTCATTTTCATTTCATGTTCCACTGCTGAGCCGTCTGTTGTATTGTACATACTGTATATTATTTGCTTTTCTCCAGCTAAATTAAGAGAAGCACAGAGTGAACTAGTCCCAGTGAACAATGTTAAATTTAGACCTTTTTCCTCCTGTCTGAAGCTGTCTGCAAACAAATTACCGCTTCTGTAATTTTTGCCTTTTTATGAATTATATTGTATGGGCTTAATTCAGCCCAAGATTGGTTTATGAATATTGGCTCATAGGCATTATTTCAAGTATGCAACTGCAATTCAAACTTCAAATCCTGTTGTTTAGACTCCGAACACAAAAATATTTCTGTTGCATCTCTGAATCAACATTCTCATGTGCCTACATGCAATTGGGAGTTTTATATTGTGTTTTTTTGCTACATTAGCTTAATATATATTCTAGAGCACAATAATCAAATTTTTTGAAGACAGTATCATGAAATAGGGGTGACAACAGAGTCAAATGCAATATATCTTGACGTCTGAACGTTCACCACTTTCTTCCCCAGTATTTGGCTAGATGCTGTTGAGAGTAAAAGGATTTTTCAAGAATCATCCATCAGTCAGTGATTATAAACTCTTTTTACCTGCCTTTTTATTCACCTGTTGAAAGAAGTGGTGAACAACAACAAAATTATTTGATCTGCTTCCGATCAGTGAAGTTCAGGCAATTTACTTCATTAAATGTTCAGCTGATTTCTTTTTCACTGAGACTAAATAATCTTTTCAGTGGGTTTTCTTTTTTTGTTTTGTATCTTTTCTTTCTCATTGTGTATTGGGGCAAGCAAGCTTCCAGACCAATTATTTCTCTTTTGAGAACATGATGGTTGATAGAAGAAGTGGTAAAAAGTCTGTCTGAAGTGTTGCACTGATACTTTGTTTCAAGAGAAAGGGAATAGCTATTGTTGAGAGAAACAGATGACAACATGAAAGCATGTAGAAAACAGCATTTTTTTCATTCTTTACGGGCTTGCAACAAAGAAGAAATTTAAGTTGGAAAGTCTTATATTTATGACTGGATTCAGGAATTGCTCCTACGTGCCTTTGGTGCATTTAAATAGGAGGTTTAGAGAGAGGTTTTGCATAAAAAAGAATTATGTTTTCATTAAGAGAAGTGTAGGGTTATATGAATGAGTATGCTTACCTTCTCAGTACTTTACATTCCCTTGTAAAAGGGAACAAAAAGCAAAATGAAAGGCAGAATTTGACCCACATCATGTAGTCAGAGCCTTACTTTTCCTCTCTCTTCCAACAGCCCTTTTATTTTTACCTCCATATTGACATTCACAGCAAAACTACCGCAAAACACTCCACCCTGAAGTATTGACTTACATGAAAAACAACTATGTAAAAAATGTATCTTTTTACTGAGAATACATGCTCCCTGTATGTGTACATTTGTACCGCTGATTTCTCTGACAAAAATATCATAGCTGGATGAATGTCACTGAAAGAAATCTGGAATGTACCTTCCATTGCAAATCAGCACCAAATGTGCTTACCAAATTTATTTTGATTTTATGTGTTCAAAGGCTCTGAAGTCCACAAGACTACACAAGTGCCACTCAGGCATCACTGTGCTAGGAAAGGGCGGTGTGCCTCAGAAGCTATGAAGCGCAAGGACAACAAAGTCTGTTATTATGCTTTTACTGTAAAAGGAATTTGCAGAATTATCAATTACAAAGACATAGCTTCCTTGGAAATTAAGCATGTGGTATGGATTTGAAATTAAGCTCTTCAAGCGCTCCACTACAACAGAAATTGTAGTGGCACAAAGCTGTCGATGCAGCCTTGCCTCACTACACCACAAATACACAATAGAGGTCTCTCACAGAGCTAATTCTTTTTGTTTTATGTGGCTGCATTTTAAATCATGGTATTATAACAGCTGTGAAAAATGAAAATCCAGATGAAAATGAAAGCTCTATCAAATTTCCACATACCACTCCATTAACTGAAAGCAGCTGGTCCCCCCGTTTGAGCCCTCCATGCCTTTCTGCCACTCCTCCAGGAATGATGCGAGAAATATAAATAGGTGAATTTTGTTCCTTTCCTCCCATGACATTAAAGCCCAGGCCTTCATCAGTCTTTGGCAGCTCCACCACTCGTGGGTGTGAATGGCCTTCGCTTGCAGCAAAAGCAGCAACTGTTGCCTGGAAGAAAAAAATGAGTGATTTGGCTATGCGGGGAGAACACTGATATACACTCTGTTGTTCATCTGCAGGAAGAATTCACTCCTGTGAAAACATTTTAGTATGTTACTCTTTTTCTGATTATCTGAAAGCATTTTAAAAATATTAAGTTCCATGCTAATGCTTTTGAAATAAAGGAATAAGCAGAGGAATAGAGAGTTTAGGTGACTTGTCAAAAGATAACGCAGAAAGTTAGCAGCAGAGCCAGAAGTAGGCACCGGGAAGCCTGACTGCGTGGTGGTGAACACTTATGATCACTAGTGCGTTTCTTCATTGCCTTTTCACAGGGAGAAAATTTATTACTGTGGAATAAGAGAATGTGATCTCTACTGTGTTCCTAATTGAAATAAAGTGGATGAACTGAATTGTTAACTTTGCTCTGCTTTCAGAGGTACAGAATTATTTATTTTATTCTTTGGACACAGAAAAAATCCTAAAAGGATATTCTTATTTTAAAAAGTTTAGTTTATAATCTTTATGAAATCTTGCAAACTAAATAACTCCTGAAACAGGAATATGAGTTTTTATAAAATAATTGGATCAAAACTTTTATTGAAAAATTAAATCTCAAGACAATGGATTTATAAATCAATTAGAAAAATCCCATATTGTTAATCTTACTCTAGCAAAAAAAAAAAAGTAACAAACTGTAAAGCTTGCATCCAGAAAAATATTACATCTCATACTTCACTTTTTACTACAAGTATTTTCCTACTTACAGATCTTAGTTAATCATTAAATAAACATTAAGAAAATCTTTTATCCTTTTCAGCGTTTGTAGTCCAAACTGCTCGAAAATTCTGCATTACGCTAGTGTTCTTTGAGCATCCTAATAACGCTTGTGCTTAATAGAAGCTAGTGGATGATGTGACATAATGGATCATTCTCAGTTACATGTTTTTGCACATGCAGACCTTGTCATCATGCATACATTTTATGTCAGACATGAATGCACTAGGAGAATGCAATGCAGACAGCCCAGAAATAACCAGGAAATATTGCGATATTGAAACATTGCTCTGTAACCCTGCTGTTCTATATGAATAAGAAATGAGAATGGCAAACACTAATTGGATTTCTCCCCATTTACTATATACAACATAGCAGTAATTTCTATGTTTACCTGCAGTGTAGACAAATCAGGATTTCATATACACATTTCTCTACATAGAACGATAGACCTTACAAATTTACATTGTCCATTAACTTTCAGTTAGAAGAAGGTTAAAATCAGAAGAACAGCCTACAGAAAAGAATGTTCTATTTAGTAAGGAAAATACACTGCAATTTAGTGTATATTAGGTTATTTGCTGGCTACTATACAGCTTGCTTATCTAAAATACTGTAGAAATCATTTTGTAACACACTCCCAACCTTCATCTTCTGATACAGCTTTAAATTAAAATGTCTTAACTTAAATACATAATGGTAAGAGCTTAGTTCCGTTAGGATTTCAGGGAGTTTTGTCACTAACTTCACGGGAGTGGGACCATAAAGAAATATGTCTAAAAAAGATTTATGGCTTTTGCAGGTTTACCTGTTTTGCATAATATCTGCTATACCACCCAGAAGATAGTGTTGAGTACAAAATGATAATGGGAAAAAGAAAGCCATGGTGGATCTCTCTGTTTGGAAGCATCTATCTTTGTGTATGTTATGAAAATACAGAGCATATTTCATAGTGGCACATAGAATGGGTTCTTTCATGGTTGTGTGAATTTCCTTAGAAAATTATCATTTTAGTAGTAGCAGTAATGTAGCTGTCATGGTCTAAGGATATGAGAGAGGCAGGTCCACATGGACGAAGAGACAATATATTTTATTATAACAGGTAATGCATCAGAAAAAATGGGCTTGCATTTGGGTGTGGAGTCTCTTGATCAGGCCATTTTTGTCACTGTTCATCCTTACCACTTGCTGAGTACCTACAGTTCCCATTAGTTAAAAGTAGAATTTTGACTGTTTAGTTTCTATCTCCCAAATCATTGTGTCCTCTCTGAATAAGCTGTATGGGAAAACAGTCCATTAAAATATTGGTTGTCGCAGGCAGACTTCTACAGAATGAACCAGTAGATTTGCTTTTGCAAAGCAACTTTTCAAAAAGCATCAAATTCCATAAAATCATTCTCTTTTCTTAAGCTACAGAAGCAGCATAAAGGTTGAAATTTTCCATTATGATTGTTACCTGGGAAGTAGCACTGGTTCTAGACTCTGGGCTGCCACTGATGTCTAAATTTTCTTACAGTGTACACACGAATACCTGAAACACACACGCGCACAGTCAATTACTAGGTCACTTTGGTAACATGTATTTCAACAGTTGCACGTATCCTACCTTTGCAGTGGCCCTGGCTCGGAATTCGGGGCAGCCATTAACAGTTATGGTTTCATGCATATATTGATACACCTAAAACGTTCACGAAAATAAAATGAAATTAATTATAGAAGCAAAACAAGGACTATATATTAACCCAGACAGGACTGTCCCTTTCCCTCATAAGGCTATGTTTCATTAATGCTGCATTCATGCAATCACATAGCCAAGTGTCTGCTAAAGTTGTGCATGCTTAGGTTTACAGAGAACATCAATCTGTGTTTCTCAGGACACTTTGCAAACTTAACTGTACATCTTCCAACATGATTCCCTTCCCATCTCTAGCACGTCATTTCCCCAAACCAGGACAGTTAGGTTCTATGTTATGAAAAATTGGTGTCTCCAGGCAACTGATTTGAATGCAAATGATGTGAACTGATTTGAGCGGTGTCTTAGCTTCCAACAATGGCTTCTTTGTTCTCTGAACTTTCCTAAGAGCTAAAGATTTAGGAGACTGATGTTAAAAAAATATGTAAGTTGTTCGGCATACAACTGCTGAAGAGTGGAAGTGAAAATTAAATTTTGCAGAGAGGCCACAGTACTGGTTTCCATCAACCATAGCTAGGAATGGCGAAAAGGGCTGGCAGTCTGGTAGGTCAGACATGGACAATGGGTAAGCTTATCCTTTAGAAAGGAATTGTACATTCACATAAATGGCATAAAACCAACATTGCCAATATGTACAACCTTCTGTCTATTGTTTTTTTCTGGTATACACTCTTGGCCCACTTTCTCTGGTCCTTAACTCTCCCTTTTAAACATTTTCAGTAAGGAGAAAGGAAAAGGCTCTCTCACACTGCCTTTGTTCTCTAGATTTGTCACATTCTTAGACGAAAAATATCAACACATGCCATGATATGAGCCAGTCATTTTGAAAGCAAACTTAAAATACAAAAATATTTATATACAGCATACGGAATTTTTTTTTTGAAAGACAAAGGTGAATGCAAACAAACAAAACATTTGATTTAATTTTCTTATAAAACCACCAAACCTAAAAAAAAGTTCCTCTGTGCCACTGATTTACTCTGGGCATTTTCTTGACCTACTTCATCAGGAATTTTGTCTTTACATGTGCTTTATGTCTCAGGCTGCATTCCTCAGAGAGAACCTTTGCTGGTAAAGTATGTTAGGTTTTACAGCAATCTCTTTCTTAGGGTCCTCGAGGAGTGCAGATTCAATCGTACTTTCGAAAATATATTCACCTTTCACTGATTTGGTGCTACTTTAGCAGGGGTGCCAAAACTTCCCTCTTTGGTAATGTAAATGCTACTTTGGCAGAGAAGGTGTCAGATCCTGTACTTAATTGACTTATCCCTGGAGATATTTAAAAGACATGAGGATGTGGCACTTAGGGACACAGTTTAGTGGTGGACTTGGCAGTATTAGGTTCGCACTTAGACTTGATGATCTTAAAGGTCTTTTCCAACCTAAATGATTCTACGATTCTATAAACATCAGCTTGTCCCATTGATAGGTAAAACTTCCCCATCCCCCTGTCCTGATGACTTGTTATGCAGTATCATAATGATGTATCTCTCCCCACTGAGCCTGTTATTATAAAACTTACACACTGACGAACATACTGCTACAAACATCTAAACGGAATTAAGATGTGTGGCTCGTTTCTGATCTCAGTAGACAGACATAGTGGTAATCGAACACTCTCAAGTAGTAAAATGTTTGGGATGACTGATCCCCAAACCTTTTTTGAGGGATATCATACACAAGGGAAAGGCAAGAAAGGAAAGGAGATAACAAATGCAATCCATTTTAGAGATCTAAAATATGCTAAACACTTTCAAAGTACAGCAAAAAGATTATTTGCCTTGACTACTGTCAGCACGTAAGTCACTCTAGGACTTAATTCAGAAAAAATTGGGCCAGTGAAGAAAACTGAGACAAGGGGAACACACTGAAAAGTTTTCTGCTTTCTCCATTTGAAATGAAATCTTGCTTCCATTGGTAAAATTGACACTGACCTCAGTAGAGGCCAGGATTTTGCCCTTAATTTTAAAAATATGAAAAAAGAAAGCTCTTCTATAGCCTCTAAAGGATCTCTGGCTTGTTCTGTCTAGGTACTCGGTGATGCCATCGTAAAAATGGGTTGAGTCTACATATTCAGCATTATCCTGCACCGATCAGTTCAATGTTTATTGTATTATGTCGTAGGACGTATTCTTATAAGAACAACCACTACATTATATAAGAATACTGTGTAATTGCAGTAATGAATCATTAAATACTTGTTACTTCAAAAACCATTCTGTATTGAACCACACTGATAATGCTGGATTTTCTTGATATCTGCAGGTTCACCTTCATCTTATAGCATGAGAGCAGATTGTACATATTGTTTTTGCTTGCACAGCTATAAATGCTGTGGCTAGCTATAATGTCTAGAAGCATATATTTGATTGCTGAACTATTATGACATTAAATTGTTTTGAAAACAGGTCACAGTGTTTCAGAGGTAGGAACAGTTACGAAGAAGTTCTTTAAAATATTCATGACTAAGGCAGAATATCACAAAAGTGAGCTGATAATGATACATTCATGTGATTATTTGCTAGGTTTGATGTCATATAATTCCATATTGTATGCATCCTACCAGTATCTAGCTGGCAAGCTTCCTAATATCCAATATCCTGGTAACTAGTTAGTATACTGGTGAAACAACAAACTCACTAGTGTGTGCTTAAACTATATGTTAAAAAAGAATCAACTGACTCAAAAACTTGTGAAAAATATGACCAATAATGTCATATAATCCTTGGGTTCATTTGTAAACTTCCAGTGATAACAGATTTAAAATTGTGTTCTGCAAAGAGTTATCAGCGATCATAGTATCTATAGCACAGTTCTTAAGAAAAGAATTCTTGCATGTCAAATCTCACTCTCTACAAGCAACAGATGTGACCAGTCTTGAGTATCTGCTTGAGGCATTTTTAAATCTAATTCTCCTGTTTGACTGTTACATAACATTTAATATAATTTGAGTTTAAGAAGGATAAATCATACACCTACATAACTTTCTTATGTCAGTTTAACAACCAAACACAGATCAACTGTACCTGTTCCACCAAGCCCCTTAAACTCTTTGTAGGGTTCAGATCTCATCATTGCTCATTCTAGCAATGCACAAAAAGCACACTGAAGTCCATAAATAATGGTTGTTTGCCTGTAGCCACACTAACCCCTTTATCTATGCTGTTCTCAGCACCACCTTAGCCATGATTTGTGCACAACGAATCCATTCTGCTGCCTCTTCTATGTACACAGAACAGATAAACTGAAAATCTCTTTGTTCTCAAACTAAATAAGGTAGCATTTAAATCCTTCCAGAGTGGAATATAGCTTCTTGTTCAATCCATTGTACATGAAAAATAATTGAAATGGTTTTATAAAATCTTTCCTTCCAGTGCCTACTATTATTTGTACATCTGATTAAATTTTTAACATATAGCAATTCTCCTGAATCTAACAATGTCAACCTTAAGATGTCCTTATAAGACCTTCTGTAAATTTCCTTATTTGGACAAAATATCACTCAGCAGAGAAGAAGACAAAGGTGCAGAATTTAATTATAAGTATTTGAAAAGCTCTTTTAGGATATTTACTAAAGAAGTCTTTTAAAACAGTGACCTTTGTTGACCATGACAGATGAATCATTTCAAAAGACATCATTGTGTAATACAAATGAGTTGAAGAAAGACAATTAACATATCACAGAATTGCAGACTGATTGAGGTTTGAACAGACCTCTGGAGGGCATCTTGTCCAACCCCCTTGCTCAAGCAAAGCCACCTAGAGCCGGTTGCCCAGGACAGTATCTGGGTGGCTACTACAAGTTACTAAGTTGAAGAGAGCTGCATATCTATTTTGGTATGTACAGCTATTTCTTTTTAGAGTGTCTGAAAGACTACATGGGTGTTCAGTAATATTACTTGCTGACAGACTCCATACACAGTCTGATGGTCTAGCGCCTAGGGCAAAGAGTTTCCACAATTCATTAATAATAGAGATTAAATTACAGGTGAAATGTCAATGTTTCAAGACGCAAAGCTGCAGCTGTAAGGTAAATGGTAATGTTTTAGATAATTTTCCCCCACAGCGATTTCTACCAAGACTGTCAGTGTCTGTACACTGAATGTTCATCGGGTAAAAGCGTGCTGCAGACAGGGGTTTGTTCACACAGCTCTCATTTGTGCTGTGGAGCTAGATGTACTCAGCTTTGTTTTCTCTTTCCTGTGGTGCAGAGAACACAATACTCCCATCAAGAAATACTCCTGAAAGCAGGAATATAGATCTCAGACTTTTTCAGCTTCTGCAGGTAGTCTCCTCAGACACCATAATCTAAAGTTATTCTCCCACAGTACTCAAAAAATACAAAAAGAGAGAGGGAGGAAAATTACAACTAGAAAATCTGAACTTAGAAGTGAATCCTCCTTGTACTGTGGCAGCTCTTGCTGGCACACAGAAATGTACATTTTATTACTTCTCCCAGCAGGAGCTGTAGTGAGTCAGATACAGCAGGTATAATTGTTATGACGATGCTCCTCGTCCCCACGCATACAGCTGGGAGGCAAAGCAGCTGGTTTAGCATTACTGAAGCATGGGAAGGGGCATTGCCTTACAGGTACTTTAGGAGCTAGCTTCTTAACAAAAATTACTCCATACGGACTCATAACAAAGTAGCACGTACTGGGCTGGCCTATTTAAGTCAATGCGAAGCTTTAGGAGGAGGCCCAGAATAACAGTGCACTTAGCAGCCTGTTTTATAAAGGTGACTAGAAGCAGCATTCTGTTTACAACCTGAATGATGCAGCATCTCTTCTGCTGAATTCTTGAAGTTACAATTTAATTAAACAGATTTTGTTCCATTAAATTCTGTAAGAGGTATTCAGTGCTTCCTCCCCTGATGAAATATTATGTAATTCTAAGTGCAACTGTACCTACAATAATGACGCTCAACAGATGTTAGGACAACTCAGTCTAAACATCAGAAGGGAAGAGGCGTGAGGCAGAAATCATTTTGCAACAATGAACAAGTGTTCAAAAAAATCCCACAGACAAAACCCAAGACAGAGTACATTGCAATTTAGAGCTGCGAAGCAGCAGGCCCAGACAAACTTTTCTGAGATTTGTAAGTGAAGGAGTAACCTTTTTGAAAATGTTGGGGGTTTCTTAGCACATGAGATAACATATGTAAGAAGTAGTAATCAGTTGTGTTTCCACAGTGCCTGCAGTATGATAAAATATAAAAGGACATAAAACTCTTCCTTCAAGAAGTCACAACCTAAGTAAGTGCCATAGGTAAGCAGGTTAAAGGGTGGAATGAAGAAGCAACCTGCAAAGAGATCGATTACCGATGTTTAACACATATATTGGCATTATCTGTGTTTAGTTTGGCTGCCATATTTTTTAATGCTTCAATGAAGAAGAGAACTGTATATCTATTTTTGGAAGAAGTCCTTCAAGGAATGGAAGACAGGAGCCTGACAGACAGTATGGAGGGGAGACTTAGCATGAGAAAAACCAGTGCAAGGAAGACAATTGATTTCATTGCATTTATGTAGTCTTGTCAATAGAACAGTATACATGTGTGCATCCTTGCAGAACCGAGGCTAAGCTATAAAAGGGAAATTATTATTTACTTACACTTCAGCATGATGCTTCTGCCATCAACTATGCTGAATCACTGTCTTTCTAATTGCTTTCATATGTTGGAAAGGATGAAGTAAGTATTTCTCCCTTCTAAGTTGTCAAGTAGAAAGGAATGTCTCAATCAGTCTTTTACCACGGTGAGAAGTGCTCATGTCTGTTTGTATGTTGTATGTGCTTTATGCAGCATAGCTGCTGGCCTCTCTCCTCCCGTTCCCCACATCTGCAGCTGATTCTCAAACCTTCAACCTCCTTGTGACCTAAGAGGTGAGACCCATATATCATCTCATTTGGGGTGTGTGGTCCAGTCCTCGGGGCAGGAGGAAGCCTGCTTTTGTGTCAGGGAGAAATTACAGTGCAAAGGTGCACCGCAGAGCCGCTGACGTCCACTGCGGTGCCTGTGAATGCCTTGCTTCTGAGGGCAAACTTCCACCTGCAGCACAAACCACTTGTGTCTTTTTTCCCCTCTACTTTGTTTTCATTATTTTTACCTCTTCACATTCTGTTTGGCATTTTTTCCTTCCCTACAACCTCTTGCCTGTATTTTCCATTCTTAATCCAATACATTTATGTCTGTGGAGGGGGATGCATTGGTTTGTATGCCTGGACAGACTACCCCAGAGCTGTACTTCAGCACTAAATCAGATCATACTTCTATCACATCAGTGGGCAAGGACATGTTAAATGCTGCAAAGATCAGGAGGGACTCTGGTCACCCTTAACCTCTTGTACATCATAAACCATGAAACCTCATCTGGTAATTTCTGCACCAATCATAATTTTTGCTTGAACTACAAAGTCTTTAGAAAGGTCTGTGAATTTCAAGCCTCCAGCTTGTTTAGGAAATTGGTCAACCGGTTTTCTAGTCAACAGCATTTCCATTAAAAATGAGTTAGTTATAAGCTAAATTTGTCCAATTTCAAGTTATAACTGTTGGATGTAATTGGGCCTTTTTCATTTCTTTTGGTAATCTTTCCTTCTTCTCCACTGGAAGTATTTGTAGGTCTTTGTCTCATTTTGGATATTTATGCCCTTCATGATAGGTTTGTCGAGATTTCAAACAGCATTTGGTTTTCTACAAAAAACCCTGCAAACCCATCTAATTGTCCATTTAAGATGACGCCTGAACAGATGAGCACATAAAAGAAGGAAAACAAGTTAAACACAACCAAAAGTGTATGTAAGTAGCGTGGAGGTATGCAGCTTACCAGACCACTCCTCATTTTCATAATGACTTTTTACCTTTGTAACGTAACTCAAGCTCAAAACCAATGTAGTGGAGCACTTCCATTCAGCCATAAACCCATGATAGCTCAATGAAAATGCAAAATCTCTAATGATGGTATGTTTATATTTAGTTTTGCATCTCTTGAATATCAAGTAGAATTTCTGGTTTTGTGCCTGTGTTCTGCTTTTTTAAATTATCTCATGTGATAAGCATGCTCAGGAAAGCATGGATACATCATAAAAGCATATTTTCTCCACCACAGCTACAGCCTCTAGCTAAGATTCTGTACTAAACACGGTCACACACCACAGCCCAGAAGACAGTAGTTCCATGAGGCAGTTGAAAGCAGGCTGCTTTTCTTTCATATCCATCGAGTTGACTCAAATATTTTTTTGTTCATATTGTTTTTTCGTTGTGTTAGTAGCTACTTTTATCTTTGGTAGTTAATTAAAAAAATGGGGAAGGGACTATTCTGGATGACTGAAGAGAACCTGACAAGACTGTCTTTCTAAATCGCAGTCCTTGCGGAGGACATTGACAACCTCAGAAAACCACCGCCTGTGGAAGAACACCATGGATGCCACCTACACACACTGCAACTTCAAGGTTACAATAAGCTTAGATTCTTCTTAAATGAGATTGTTTGAGCAAATGAATCACAAAGGCCCATTTTGTTATGGGTTTGATTAATCCTGGCAGAAGCAGGATTAGGCAATGTCACACCCGTGTTCACAGTGTATACAGTACATCATCTTCATTCTGTCTCTGAGAGCAAGCTGACAAAAGGTCATCTTCTGTCAATGTCAAAAGGACAAGTCGACGGATGCCTGTGAGTATGGTGAGGTTGACATGGTTGAAAAGTACCTTTGAGAGGAAGGCATGTGATATATTATAGGGCTTACTGGAGTACCGAAAAGTCTGTATTTCATAAGTTATTTCCTGCAGCTACTGAATTTGGACAACTTGTAGAAAAAGCTGCTTTGTAACAACTAGTCTATATTAATGAGCTATTTATATCTGACAGAATATGGTCATTCAAGGTTGATGGCATTCTGAGTATTTTTACATGATAAGCTTTCATTAGCCTGTGAGCAGTTAAGTGTTTGCATCAGGAAAACTGTTGGTGTCTATTTTCAAAACCAAACATCTGTATAATTTTTACAATTGTCGTAACAATCCCTTTCCCTGAAGTAACACTGCATGGATGTTGCCACATGCAGTAGGGATGCTAACCTATTAAAAAGCGCAAACCTGTAAATGAAACTCAGTCTCATTTAACAACCTGAGATGAGACAGTTTTAATTTCAGAAGATGTGGAAGAAATATTATGACTGTTGGCTTTTACATTTTCATAGAGCGTATTTTATTTAAAAGTTTCCTTCTTTGGGGGGAGGGGGTTATGGAGGAAATTAGGTCAGTTTTACCAAAGTGAAAAAAATGATCCGAATCTTGATGCATTATTAAGCTGTCCTTAGGCAGTAGAAAAAAACAGCACAAGCCTGAAACATTGTTAAAATATAAATGAAGTATGATCATTGTAAGGGTATAGTATTTTAATTTAGGGTGGAATACTCTATGGAGGGTCCAGTTAAAATGCTGAAATATACCTTGCTCTGGCATTTTTTCATTTTTTTGTGTGGAAAAGAGTGGTGCTCACTCAGCTCTGACAGTATCTGTGTTGCTGTCTGAAAGCTGAACTAAGTTTTGGTCCCTGAGTTCTTGCCATACGAGGCTGCACCTGTCCAAGAAACAACCCAACAGGGGTTACAGGCTGGGGCCAGAATCTCTTTCCTCCCTTCTGCGCAAGCAGAAGAACATAGCAGATGTACCAGGAAATGCATGCTGTCACATCCTCTGCACATATTGGATGAGTCAGTTGAAACACTCCTGGTGTTGCTGTTAGGATACACAAGACCTCTGTGTGCCCCCTCTTCTTCCAATGTCGATGCTGTCTGGAAACATCACTCTGACACTGTAAAGTCAATAGGAAGTTACTTGGCACCCTCTTACAAATAATGAAAAATGGACTTTTATTTGCAAATAAAAATTACCTATATGAGGGACAATAAAAATATGATTGGGTCATTTAGTTTATCTCACGTCCCCTACACACTGTTCTATACTCTGCCCTAAGTCAATGGCAGCTATGATCTGGCATCTTTGAAGACAATGTTATAGGTGTCTCAGAAATTGTATGCTTTGCAATCACTAAACCTTAGCAAAATTCTGTTTCTCTTGCTGCTTCTACTGCAATATACTGGGATCAAAAGAAATAGCAACATGTGTGATTAGTTAATTCCCGTAAGACTACTTGGAATTCATAGCTTATAATTTAAAACTCTCTCTTAGACCTCACTGCCAGTTACTTTTGAGTTCAAATATATGCCAAGCATTAATAAACACTAATTTCCTCCACTTTATCAGTAAGTCTGTATATGCTGTTGGGGCTGCCGTATGCAATAGCCAGATTCCAAACTTCAACAGATTTGGCAAAACCTTGCCGAAACTAGCACCTAGACAAAACACGACATAACCCGAGCCTGTCATGCAAGTTCATCTCAAGTGTTCCTATCACGCTGAGAAGGCAGGGAGAAGGAGGGAAACTGCTGATGTTTCTTGTCTTAAATACCAACAAAAAATGTAGCTAAAATGGAGTTTTATAACAGTTTTACAATTTCTTTTCTTTTCTGAAGGCACAATTAGAAAACGGAGATTGAGCAGCGTTTCTCAGGAGTCTCATCAGTGACATCAGTTAAGCAGAAGCAGGGGGATACCGAGGCTCCATCAAGGCAGAACAGTGGTGCAGCGGCTTCCAACAACCTGTCAGCGTAAATATTCCTCGGTAGTTCACCTTGCTGCTGATTTCTCTCAAGAGGAAGAAGCAGGCTTGAGATGAACTGCAGCAGAGGCTGTTCTGTTTATTCCTAAGAGTTTTATGTAATCAAATATGATACTGCAACAATAAACTAAAATGATAATGTGAGGAAAACAAAAAAGATGCTGAGATGCACCACCCATGTTCCACTGGAGTCACCTGCAGCACACACAACTGCAGCCATGTGCAGAACTAAGAACATCACCTGAGCACCACTCATCGGTGAGTTTTAGTAAATATGGTACAGCTATCCAGATAAACTGTAACATGAACAAGATATGTCATTGCTCGGATTTTATACATTGCAGGACTCTTGCAGCACTAAAATATTTATCTTTTGTGAAAGGCATAATTATGCAAGCAGAGCACAAATGCGAGTAGATATATAGCCATCAGCCAACTCTGAAAATTGATCTTTAATCAAAAGCAATGGGAGAAACACTGATTAAAGACCAGTGATAGGGTCTGGCCCCAGATTCTGGGGTACTACATCTGTGAAATCAATGTAATTAGCTCTAGGCAGCTAAAAAAAAGTGACAACAGCAGCTGTTTTGCATCTCCTGCAGTGAAGTCATGGAAGTCGTAGGGACTTAGTAATTGCACAGAGACTTAATAATGCCTTCTCTCAGATAATGCTTGGGCAGCTTGGTAAATTCATATAATTGCCATTAATGAAGGCCATCTGCTGAGTGACAAGGTAATCATTCCAAAAGTTCTCATTCATGCCATCCAGGGCTTGCAAGCAACAGAGTAATGCTTCAATCACTTATGGTAAAGTGGTAAATGAAACTTCATTGTTTTTCAAAATTTGCATAATTTCTGGTTACATTCACCCTAAAAATTAGCACATATTTTAACACAGTAGGGTAATTTTATAAAAAAAATATTTTCTCTGTTTACTGCTAACTTAAGCTTTTCTGCTGAACTTTCTCAATGCCTAATGCAGCATGGTGGCAAGACGGAAAGCAGGCAGCCCATCTTTTGAAATTTGTTTTTTTTTCTGCCCTAATTTACATACATTAAAAATCCTTCTCTCAACTCATCATTATAGATACAGTACTTCTAACTAGGAGAGGGAAAGCAAAACTCTGTAAAACATGAAAACATTACTACTTTGCCATACCGTCATCTTTGAATCTAAGTAATGCCCTTTCCAAACAGTGATGTAGGTACTCATTTAGTGGAAATTGTTATCATTATTTTATGTGGCTTTTCATTGCTGGGACAATGGTAATGGAAAAGGGATGGAAAGGTACAACAAAAGATTCTTGCAAATGCTACATAGCCCCAGATTTCAGGTAAGCTGGACTGGTTCAGCTGACATAATAATCCACCCCAATATCTAAAAAAAGATAAAATGCTGGAACTTTACAATTAGCATCCAGGAATGCAAATTTTAATGAAAAGGTACAAATCAATCCATGCATAAGAATGTGAAAATTTGAATGAATTCGGTCAATTTGCACAATTCCATATTTGCTACAGCATGAGTGCTACTGCTAAATTAATAGTGCAGTAATTCTGAATAAGCTATCTGGAATACCAGAACAAGGTATAATAAGGTATCAGATTAGCCTATGGAGAACTTTACTTCCTAGCCAGTCTAGCAGGGTATCATGCTAATACAACTATACTGCTTTTATGACCTGAGTTACAAATCTGAGCTGATAAATCTTTCTCACTTTACTCATATGAGTTGTCCTATTGCCCTTTTGTTTACCAATTGCCTTATTAGTAAGTCCAACATAACCACTTTTGCTTAATCCTGACCAACACCTCTGTTTGCATGGGTAAATGTGACAGTAGGGGACTTCAGACGTCAGGCTTCCTACTGAGCCTTAATCACACTTCTGTGATCTGAATTATAGCAGTAAGTCTTCTTGATATTTTTTTTTTTAACCCCGAAAGTTGCATCTTGTAATTTAAAAACTTCAAAAGCTGGGCTCACTCTGTGGAGATGAGAGACTGACTGGAATTGTATTTCTCCTCCTGAAACAAATATGCCGCTCCCAGTGAAAAGAAAGAGTAACACAAGGCAGGATTTGAACTCTGGGGCTGCCCTTGGTACCAACCAAGAGAGTTTGGCCTGCTGAACCTGTATTTTTACAGGAATGAGATTCATCAGGCAGAAGACAATGGAACACTGCTTTCAGAGGCTATGTCTGGGAGGTGGAGGAACAGCATTAATTATATTGCAAACTGAACAAATTTGAGATTCTTGAAACACAGTGAAACCAGGACTTTAAATGACTCCTACATTAAAATCCTAAATTAATAATTTTAATAAAAGAATTAATGAGAAGTTTCACCTGAGTCCAGCTAATACCCAGATTGTTACATTTAGTACAGCCCTTTAAAATGGAGTACACCACCGTACTAGGATATCTGAAGAGGACAGCTAAGGGTTCCAGCTGACCTCCTGCTGTCACACACTGCATCACAGTAAAGTAATGAGCCCAGTATCACCAGACCCAGCTTTCACCACCCACCAGCCTTCTTCCCGTTCCCTAATATTTGCAAAGACATATATCAGGGTTAATAACGAAAAGCGCAGGTAGGCAGCTTGAGGAAATGACCAGATAATAACACATTGCATATTAGCAGCTCTGGGATTCCAGGCGCTCAGACTGCTAAGGCATGAAAATGGAAATTATTAAAGGAAATAATTCCAATATACTGACTAGGCTTGTTGAACTATCCTACCTAGCATATAGTGAAACTATATCTCTAAAGTAACTGGGGGGCATCCAGACCTCATCAGAAATGGGTCAGTGTTCTGCCACTGCCATTTTTTTTGCCTGTAAGTCACAAGTGGTCTTTAAATGTCCAGGATGCTCTGTGCCCAAGATAATTTTATAGTAAGTTTAAAAGTTTTAAACTACTGGAGCAGAAACTGAACTACTTTCAAAGACAACGTGGTGTTCCACAGATTAAACACACATTTCATACAAAACACACAACAGTAGAGTATTTTGTGTTGACTGCTGCTCCTTTAAGAAACAACTGTCAGTGACCCAGTCCTGCAAAAGTGCTCTTCTGTGATGACCTGATACTTTGGTGGGAGTCATAAGATAACAGAATGAAATAATGGTTATTTTTCTGTGTCTAGTTACCACACCACATTTTTATAAAGACTTTCTGATCTGATTACTTTTGGTATTGATAAATGTTTCACCGTAGGTATTTACCAGTCAGATTTTCTTTTAAATAATATCCACACAAAAACCCATTAGATTTAATCCTGAAAGAGAAAATGGAGTAGCCAAGGAAGGCTGGGAGGAAAGCAAGATACACCTGAATTTTACATATTTCACATACAGAAATAGAAACCTGAGAATCAACCTGAAAGAAAACTTCTGCTCATCAGGAGATGCATGGGTTTATCAAGCTGTATCTTTACTCTCCTGGCGTTTCAGTACCGATTACCAGATGTTAACAGTAAATGAAATTCCCATAATCTGCTAAGGCATGCCACGTTTTCTTGTTGATAATTCACTGTGTTTTGTTCAACTGTTTATTCTATCTTCTGTGCCTACAGCTCTAAGGTTTCTTGTCAGACTGGAAGTTCGTCTTATCTTACAGTTCTCATAACTTCCTTTTTACTGACTTAGAACAATCAAAGTCACCGTATCAATTCAGGTTACCTAGTTGCACGTGAACGTACCTTCTCAGTAGTTCAGTTATGCATTCATTTTTTGCAGCCTTGCCCTTCATCTATTCCAGTAACCCCCTGGGAATCAGAAGACTATAACATAACAGCAGCTTTGAATAAACAGCAAACACACATGGAAGGGTAAAGGACTTAATGGTATAATGGACAAGACTCATGCATCTTTTGCCAGGTGACAAGGCTATAGAAAGCTAATGAATCTTCATATAGCTAGGGAGCTTTTGAAACAAGTAATTTTAAAACACAATTAATTTTTTTTTTTTCCAAAACTCAATTTTAATGTGACCAGACTTCGGTTAACTTGTTTTCTGGTCTAGGGGTCTTCAGGTGAAAAGGAAATACTGAGGCCATTACATACTTCAATTATTTCCATTATTTTCAGAGCTAATACGTATTCTTGCCTAGTGCCAGACAGAATATTTCAGTTGGTGGTACTTATATTTAGCTAAGTGAGAACCATTAATCACCACTTCCTGACATAGCATCCTAGAAAAACGCCAAAGTACTTCTACTTAAATTTCATTCATTCAGTCAGTTTAAAAAGGTTTTATTTCTATGGGATATTAGTGTGGGGATTTGAACTGGTGGGTTGATTTACTAAGTAAGTTCCCATAAATACAATTCATTACAGCCATTTAATAGATTCCTACACATTAGATTGGAATGTATGTCATCTAATGAAATAACTCATACTTTTAAAGGCTAATTGATCATAAAAGTGACCTCCTCCTTCTGTAGTTAAAGAATTCCTACTCATAGAAGGGACAAGTCACATTTGATCAACACTGTGTGGATTATACTTATCTTTGATTCTTTCACCTGCACTCAGCCCAATACTGAGTTTCTCTGGGACATATTTTAACAATCAAACTCACTGGATAGTTAAGTGTCCATAATTTCTTACTGGAAAAGAAAATGTTTATTTCCAAAGCTCCTCCCTTATGGAGTTTATAGGACTACAGGAGTCAGTCTTAACTTCTTTTACTAGATTTTCTGATGAAAGAAAGCTAGGCTCAGATCTTGCATTACACGATGAACACACCACACTGCAGATCTGAATCTTTGCATACATATAATAAGCAGCCTCTTCCAGAATTTGCATACTAATACAAAGCCTGCTGCTGCTCCTCATCCCATTTCGATTACTCCTACCTACTGCTCACACCCAGTCTGCTTCACTGTGTTCTCCAGGAAGGCTCTTGTCTTCCAAGCAACTCCCACTTTTCTCGTTACTTCCAACTGACTGTCATACCTTCACATGTAAGGTCAACATCTTTTCTCCTCTAGTCTATGTGAGTGCTAATAGAGGAATTAAAAGCTAGTCGCCACACTCTCATGTCTTGCACTTGGGATAAGAGAGGATAAACAATGGGAGGGAGCATCTGCAGGGAGATTTTTGTCTAGCCTCGGCTATCTCAAGCTCAAATACACTCAGAAAAAACTGTGCTGTTCAATAAAGTAGCTATCAGTCTTTCACAAACTCCAGTGTACATGAAGGACATGCAAGAAGGGCATCCCTGATTAACGGCAAGACCCAACCCAGATATCCTCCAAGCCCTTGCTGCAGTGCTTGGAGATGTATAACAACGTAATGTGACCAAAATATTCCATGATTTTCTAATTAGTTTTTTTAAAAAATGGAAGATATTATTTTCTGCAGTTTTCCAACAACTCTTCAACTGCTGGGAAAAAAGAGAGTTACAGTCTAAATATTTGCCAAGCGCTTAATGTAAGTAACTGAAAAGAGGAGCCACATGTTGAACAACCTTAAGTACTAGCAATGTATCTATGTCAATTCTCCCACTCTCCCTAAATGAAAAGATTTCTTACTGGGACTTTTATATTTGAAGATTTCTTCTAAGAAAAGATTTACATACATAGTGGTGAATGGCACTACTAATTTTTGGGGGTGTAGAAATTCTGTTCTCTGATAGTGATACATTAGATAGGTTCTAATACATATATAAAATATATTAAATATTTTAAAAGAGAGAAATGTTTTTGTTTATGAAGTTGGTAGAACTGATCTAACTGCTCATTTATCATCACTCAATTCTTGTGTCACAAGTAGCTCCAGGGTTCTTAAAGTGGCTATTATTTGGTTGTAAGAATCTAACAGTAATTAGATAGTCTGTCACGTGCAGGAAGTCTTTACACAACACTCTATAAAGACCTTTTGTGCCACTGAGATGATTTTGTCAAAATCTACTTTCAGTTCATTGAATTGAGAGTGCATTTGTCTAAGCCATTTTCCTACTTCCTTGACTCTGTACCTGTTTCAACAAGCTTTGTGTTTGCATTTGCTAAGACTGTTTTCCAGAGATGAATATAAATTTCGTAAGATTTCACTGACGAAGCTGCAAAGACTGAAAGTTGCCTTTAACAATTGGAGTACCAGGCCCTGCTATCTGAAAAAAAACACTCAACCCCACAACTTTTCAATGCTCTGTGCTCAATTAAAGAAGCGTTTAGTTGGTTAAATGAAAGGGCTAGTCAGAATATCAGCTTTTCAGGGTACATAGTGCCATTATTTATTGTCATGGAACACTATTCCCTTCAAAAAGCCTCAAAAACTGCCATTTAATTAAGTGGAAGCATCTCTGTGTTTCTCCCATTGAAGAATATATTCCATAAAACAAAGAGTGTGTTGCATTTTGCTTATTAAACTAATGTCTGTTCCTCTCTTTCTTCCTTCCAGCCACCCAGCAGTCCACTCAATCAATGCGCTGCTGTTGCCTAGTTATCAGGAGTTCAATTCTGCTACCATTGAGGGAACATTAGATTCCCCATTGATTTCAGTGAGGGAGGATTAGTTCCAGGCACTAAAAAGATAAACTGAAACAGAAGTTCTTACAGATTTTCTGCTGAAAAGATGTTGCCTTCATTAGGGCATTTAGAGCTGCTTCTGTCTGGCAGGCTAACAGCACTTAGTCTAGTAGGTAAGAAGTCTGACACAATGTTGTATTAACTCATGGTTTTTGTCTAAGAAACTTCTAACAGAAGTACTTGTAATTTAACTAACTGCTTTACAGATACTGCTTGTATGCATGTAGGAAGTGGGGTGCTGCTTCTCTAGCTTGACTAGAAGAAAACAATCATCATTTATGTACTGCTGGGCAGAGCTTAGGAAGGCGCTGACCATGGCTGGCAGGGTAATGATCACAGTTCTAGCAATCTGACAAGGATTTCTGACACGTGGAGCAAGGCCCACTGGGACCCAAACACTGACTTCAATGGCAAGATTCCTGTCGGCTTCAGTTAACTTCAGTGCTTGCACCATTTGTCTCTCACAGCATTCTGATTTTATCAGCACATCCCTATCACACACCTGAGCTCAAAGGAGAGGCATTTGAGCTTGCACTGACCCAACTTGGCATGTCCCCATATCCCAGCACAGTGCTGTACAGGTTAGCACAGACCCTGAAACAGCATGAGCAGAATACTAAAGTACTAATTAATCACCCCTTCTCCTTAGCAAGGCTAATTGCCTCAGGCTTGATGCCTTGCTGACGCAACTGTTCTGTCTGCTTTTCAGTAACTTCAGCATTCTGCACAGTAGCAGGCAGCTACAGACACATCTCACATCCATCATCCTTCATACAAGGTACTCCTGCTTCTCCAGCACTGGAAGGCAAATAGACTTTTCTTTTCAGGAGAGGGATGTTATTCTGAGAAATAACTAAAAATCTCAATTTCATACCTCTCTGATAGCTGTACAAAACTCACTCTGCAGCACCTTCTTTAGGGACTGTAGTTTGTGTACTGGTACTTCTCCAGATTCTTGCAGTTTCTCCAGTAACTCAATTGCTCTTGCAACATCTGAGTGGGGAAAAAAAAAGGAATACAGATCAGTATAAACAGTGACTAATAAGTGACCAAAAGGGGCACACTGATGGTCATTTTAAGTTTTAAATCAGCTTTACCGACACATACTGTATGAATCTTGTGTTATACCAGCCTCAGCTAGGCAACAACACTGCCGTTCAGAGATCCAAATCCCAAAGTATGAACAAACCATGCACGTACACATACAACAGACACACACACAAGAGGTTCCATCTTAGTTGCAAACATTCTTTGGAGCAAAGCTACCAGTTCAAAGTGGCTAATCTGTATTAGCAGACCTAAAATATTTCTTACTTTCTGCGTAAGAGAAAGTAGCACAGGAACAGTATGGGGCCTACTTTCAGAAAGTCTGAAAGAATGAAGCTGAGTCCTTATGTAAGCACCCTCAGGATGACAACACCTAAGAAAAATATTTGACCTTTTTTTCTCATAAATCTAAATATCAACTACTGATAAAGAAAGTCTTCTAGAGACAAGTAAAGTCTGCTAGGGAAGAATGGGAAGTCTGCTAGACAAGAGTAAATGTGTAAGGCTCTTGTCTAGGTCTCCAAAGTCCTGATCTGCCCATATGACCCACAGAAATACACAGAATAATATTTTTGGTGGCCTGAATTCTCCTTAAGCAACTGTGTTTTGTCAAGGGAAAGATGGAAGGGTCTCTGAAGAGCAGTCCAGAGGGCGTAAGTGAGTAACCATATTAACTGGTGAGCAGTAATCTGGTCCAGTTGAACAGTGCCCATACCCTCACCCTCATAATACTTTTCCTCTTTAACACTAGTTCCTAATTTACACAGTTATTACTAAGATACGTACAAAACCCAAACCCCAACCCATGAGATGCCCAACAATCCTTTATGGCTGGGGACACAGGGGCACAAGAAATAATGGCTGGTCTCATGGAGGCTAGCCTAGTCATGCAAGGGACACACTGACTTACACGCAGGAGCAAACAGAGTGACACACATCCTGGTCAGTCTTCAGGATGATAGAGCTTAAATAGAGGGGTTTCTCCTGTGTCCTTTAATGCTACCTTGCAGCTTTTCCTATAAATTTGCTGGTATGGTTGAACCTGGCAATGCTGTTGTCTTGACGGTGTGGTCATTCTCACATCTTCTAGCATTTTTTGCATCGCTACCAGAGCCACTACTGGCCAGTTACACCACTCTACTAAATATAGGTCTGCATCCTAGTGATGAAATGAATGCATAGTACTAAATGATAAAACAGTATTTGAGGCATTTTAATTCTGCACTTTAACTGCACAAAAAATAAATAAACACCCTCCCCCAACCACACAACTCCAAAATGACTACAATGGCTAGAAGCAACCTTATATAATTCTCCTTTCCGATGACAAAGATTGTACTGTTTGTGACCGGGAGATTATGCTAATTGAAACAGTTCTTACAATCCTTGGCTTGTAACTGAGCTATACTGACCAGATGTCTTATACAACAAAGACATGAGAAGTCTTCTGGAAATAGAAAAGAGATGACAGTAGATGAGCTGCAATAGGAATAAAATCATAATCATATATTTGCATTTATAAGAAAATAATTATGATCCAGCTGCTTCAGTGTTAGCAAAAGAGAAGATGACACCTCAAAAAATTTACAATTTAATTAAAAGAGGCAGGCAACTGGTCAGTGCGGTAGGTTGTGCCATAGTACCTTAACACCCAAATAATTCTCAAGCTTTTTTTATAGGCATCTGCCAAAAGACAGCTCTAAGTATGAGAGGAAGCATGGCAGAAAGCACGCAGTGTTTCTTTCAGAAGGATACTTCCACTTAACTGGGCTGTAGTTTGCATCACACCGCAGTCTTGGAGCTCGTGAACTTTCAGATGAAACTAATCCTAACCGCGAGTGCAAAGACTGCGCCTGTGCTTTTGCTCTAAGCAGTGCTTCAACTGCTAGCGGGCATCCAGTCTGTGTTACTAGATCACGGCTAGTCTGAAATAACCTCGCTGCACAACGCACACAATGTGGGCCTGAGGTCCTCAGCACCACCTCTTTTGCTTTCCTGATCTGCCCCTGTTTTTCCACTCCGCACTATCTGCTGGTAGAGACAGAGCCAGTACCATTCGAAAGGGACCATCTGAGAGACAGAGACCTTGGTGTGATGGGAAAGGGAAGGTCTGGATTAATGAAGCAGGTTTGTGAGCTGCATGTACAGAGACAGCAGTTGAAGCTGTATTTGCAAATAAAAAGGGAAGAGATGATGTGGAAGTGTACCAAGAAATATCCCTCTAAAGCACTTACTGAAGTGATGATCAGGAAGCTAAGAGGAGATCTGGGAAGGAAGGCAGCCACGGAAAACCAAGAAAAAATGAGATTCTAGAAAGAAGAATATGACTGATGGCAGCTAATACATCAAAGAGGATGGTTTTGAGATTTAAGAAGAGTTAAGTACACTCTTTAGCAAGAACCCTTTCAAAGGGGTGCAAAAGAATGGCAATGCATTAAATAAAATATGATGCAACAGACAAACACAATTTTTAATGTTCTCAGTAATAATAATGTCACAACGATTTTCTAACAAAACTATCAAATAATTTACCTTGGAATTTTTCTTTTAAAGTCTGTATCTGCCACCCAAGACTTGCAGTTAGCTACATACTAAACTCACGCTCCCCAGTTATTAGTACCAGTTGGTGCAAACTGGTATGTCAGACAGCACAAAGCAATTAGATGAATTATTTTGAAGAAGCTTCAACAGCCCACCACAATAGATCAGATAAGGCCTCTGAAATTCATGTGATGTGCAATAGCTATTCAGGTATTCTAAATCAGACTGGGGTCTTTTCCAGTGCCAGTTCAGGTAAGTTTCGAACTGTCTTTCCCTCTCACCAGCTATACTTGTAGAAGGTCAGTGCCACAGATGACAGATTGCTTGTTATTTTGCAGTTGCTTAGAAGTTTCATCACCACACCTAGAAATTCTGTGATTCACTCTACATTTTCTATGGTCCTGCACTAAATGATATTCAATGACAAACTTGTACTGATTGAGAAATCTGTTCTGATCCAGAAGGAAACGTAAATGGCTTTAGGTACATTAATCAATATAAAAGTTAAGTACAGGTCTAAATATTTCCCTAGGGCATGGACCAGACTCTAGATGATAATTATCACTTCTAAAGTGACAAATGTTACAACACAAATGATAAATTCATATTCTGGTTGAAAAGTCTGGCATGGGTGTTTCGTATGTAGTCTCATAAGCAAAACTGGGCACTCAGTTGTCGTTTGCCAATACTAGATTACTTAACTTTGTGATTAAGAAGTGGTTGGGGGTAAAGAAAAAGCAGAATATCCCCAGAGCATTCTGATTTTCCACACTTCCAAATTCATCCAACATACTAAAATACATGAATGCTGTTGCCCAAGTTCTTGCTTTGATTTATTATTCACCTATCATATCTGTTAATAACAAGCAGTCTTCTTTCTCCTGTCACAATTAGGCCCATAGCTTGCTCAATTTGGCAATGACTTGTGGGATATTGCTCACGGTAGAGACAATATAGAATAATAAAGAGCTTCATGGGATAAAATTACAGAATGTAAATGAGGCATGTGTTCAGGGCCAAAGCTGTTTGTCACCAGCTGATGCTTTGTCAGGAGCAAAATATCACAGTTGGTTCAAAACCGAAGATTTTGAGCAGACTAAAAACGTATAAACATGAGTGTATAAAATATGACCTCAGGAAATAGGCTGTATTTCCTTCCATTAATAACACTGAAGGGGAGACTTGAATGAAGAATTCCTTTAGGACAGGTTAAAAAGTGAAACTTATCAGTGCACGAGAACTTAAGTGATGCACAGGCTTTTTGCTGATGGTTCACTCAAGGTGAGTTCCAGCTAAAACTGAAGTAAGTGGTTGCTCAAAGAAGTGATATGACTGGCAACGAGGAAGATTTCAAAGTTACATTGAAAAAAAAGGCATATAGCAGGGAATCCATCCCTGTTGAAGTCAATTAGAATATCATCATATATTTGAGAAGGACTGGTATTCCTCTGCTGGGATAATTTTCTTGTCCACAATACTCCTTTGATTACAAATCTAACTAGCTTTGCTTGTAAATGTTATCACAAGGAATTGTTCTTAAATACCATTTTCTCACATACTTGTGGAAAGTGCAGACTGATGAAAAGAGTGTGTGTGAGTATTTATATAAATATATGTCAAAAAACCTCTTGGAATTATGTTAAAAACAGTTAAGTTCTATTTAAATAAATTATCCTTGCTTTTTATTTCTGATTTGTCCTTCCTTTAAAAAAAGATCTTTTTTAAACACAACTTCTGAAAAGGATTGTTTTGCCTACTCTCAAACATTTTCCAAAATATGAACTCCATTATACTAACATTAAACTCATGCTAATGTCATTGAAATCTATCTTCATTTCCCGCATTCATACCCCACAGAAATCAGTGGAAATTTTGAGTAACAATGTGGGTAGAATTATTCCTCCGTATTCTATGATGCATACACTTTAAAAGGAATATGCACTTATTTCCCCTCTTATTATATCCAACTCTAACCACACCTTTCCTTTTTTACCATTTTTTTCTGATTTCCTCATACATATGCACAATTCCTTTCTCTCCCATTCTGTTTAACATTTACTTCCCTCTTTGTCTTCTCATCATCATGCTTGCCTACAGCCTTTCAGGAAATAATACTGTTTCAGTGTGGTGGGGCACGTTATCAGTGAAACACAGGGAAGGCAGGGGGGCTGCGGGTGGGTGGAACACATTTATCAAGTGTACTCATCAAAAGAAAAGCATGACTCTCAGAAAAAAAAAAACTCATTTCAAGTGTTCTTTCTGTATTTTCATTTGAATGAAATTTCATTTGCATTGCTAGTAGGACACAAGCAGGAGGTTACCATACAAACCCTAAGAAAGAGAGGCATCACTAGAACATAGAACTAGCAAGATAACATACCGTAATACAAGTGGAACATTCCCATGCTATACTAAACAAAGTTGAATCATGTATACGTAACCATACAGCATAGTGCAGTTGAGAAAAAGGTCATCTGGCTTAGTTATCACTTTGTTCTGTTATATATTGGTTTTACTTGCTGATTTTTGTTCAAATAGCTAGCAATGCACAACGCAGACTGATCTGTTTAATTTGCTGGATGTTTTGAAAAGTAAATGCTATTTCCAATACTTTGCAATTCAGCTTTTATAATTCGAAAGCAAATTAGGAATCCACAGAAAGAATCCTGGCTCATGTGAACCTGGTGCTCTTTTACATTACTGTTAAAATTGGGTAGACCAGGCTCCAGCATTCTGTGAAAGTTGTCCAGTCTGGGGTTTCACTCTGGTAGATTTTGTGCAGGGTTTATGTTTGTTTCAGTTTAGTCAGGTTGAAAATTATTAGGAAAAACGTAGCAAATTATTTTAGCGTGCTAAATGTGTCCCATTTAATACCAGAGTGACTCTTGAAAAAGAATGTACATGCATGCTTTCTACTGCAAAATGTGAAAACTGTTGTATATCTACCACTGTCTAACCTTCCTCTCTTGTGCTAGTCTATGAGCTGGTCTGCAGTCCTTAACATAAATATATTATCCTCTGACTTAAAAGACTATTATGCAGTTCAATAGTAGCTACAACACTGTGTAATACTAGCTTGGGTTCAAACAGTAATTACTCAGAAACATAGTATTTCTTTACTCTGATAACTACTCTAGAATAATGTTGTTGGGTTGTTCCCAAAGCCAAAATACAGTGATCATTTGTTTATTAACAAGATGTTAGAGAACAGGTTTCTCATCTTCCTGAGGTCTTTCTATGCCTCATTCCTGTTAATTCTGCAGACCTTCACTGCATTAGTATGCCAGTTACTAGGAACAGTAAATGTGCTGCATAAACACCACCCTTTGGTACCTCAAAGAGGTGGAACATCACTACAAATTGACAGCAAGGATACTCAGTAAGTCTCTAAAATATTCACTACCTTCACCATGGCATTAGAGAATAATAATCCTGGCAGTTTTCAAGCTCTGTTCTGTCGTGCTTGAAGACCTTTAATCACGCTGAAGGTGAAGAATTTGCATGACATAACAGGTCCTTATAATTGTCAGTAGTTTTTCATTTCTCCAGTACTTTCGTTGAGGTTTATTTATTCCTTTAAGCTCATGAGAATACATTCCAGAATTCTTAATGTTATTCTGTCAACTTTTGATCATAATTCCCAAAGCCTACATGGGATGCTTTATTATATTTAGCAATCTTCTCCAAACACTATCAAATGACAGCAGGTAATCAATGGTTGGGCAATCAGAATTCCGTGGTGATTAGCAAAGTTCATTCATAATTCATAGCTAGTAGCCCTAGTACATTGTATCAAACTGTTTATGTGACTTCATGGTTAAAGCACCAGCTTTGGAAAATTTTCAGTGTGTATCTCTTGAAAATTCTCTGTATTACTAGAGCTTTGCTGTCAGTCGCTGCTTTGTACAACATGGAAATTCTTACTCCGGTGTCAAACACCAGACTATCCAATATGCTTCCATTCACCTCTTTGGTTCCTTACTATCAGCACAGTGCTCTCCTGAAATACAAAAGCTCTTCCATTGATTTTTTATTTAATCAAATCTGAAGAGTTCAGAAACACTGAGGCAAAGAGTAGCCTTTTTTTTCCCATTTAAGTTGGTATGGGTGTCTTGCCCAAAACTTCATGCTAACCAGTAGGAGTAAAGGTGTACTTCACCATGGTAAATCATCAATGTGCAGGGAGCAATGAGCTAAGCTGTTAGAAAACAGCAATATTATTCAACACTTTATAGTGTGTATCTGTAAGGTCTATTCAAATTAATTATAGCAAGAATAATACTACCAGTGCTTTCATACTCTAGTTTAGATGATATGGGTAGCAGTTACAGATTTAATGCAGTGTCACTTCACACTTCTGCGGTTAAACATTACTATGAATGCACAAATAAATATAACAAAGAACAACCATACAGAGTTCTCATGACTCATCTTGTGGTGAGGGTTTCAAGCCGCCACGCTTCTGATATAGACATCGACAGCTCAGCGACTCACCCTAGATTGCCATTACAGTCAATGAGGAAAAACAGTCACTTTGAGGCTACAATTCATCTGACCTATTTTAGACAAGATGAATCATACTCCGGGAGTGCCTGTTCCCTTTGTTGACTATAAAGGGAGGCTAGATGATTAGCTCAGATGTAAATGCCTGCATCCTGCGTATTAGACATCCACATCAGTATGATGAAACCCACCCTTACTGTCCAGATATACAGCGAATGTCTCATGCAAATTTATCTCCATGTGGTCCAGGAGACACTGTACTTCAGAACAGTTACATGTGACAAGAACAGTGTTGTTAGCGGGCAGGCCAATGTGTTTTTTAGTTGAAGCTTTTAAAAATGCATTAACCAATGATTTTATGGATTTTTTTCTTCTTAATGTATGAGAAAAATGAACCATGAAATATGATTGAGTATATCTGTCTGTCTCATTTTGCCTGATGTGAGACAACTGCCCCCAATGACATTAACGGCATGTATCCCCATGCGTTTCTACATACCTGCGTGCGTGCTTTATACGGCAAAATGTGAAAACTGTTGTATATCTACCAGTGTCTAACCTTCCTCTCTTGTGCTAGTCTATGAGTGAGAGTCTAGGGTCTGCAGTCCTTAAAATAAATATGTTATACTCTGACTTAAGAGACTATTTGGCAGTTAAATAGTCCCCCACTGCCTGGGGCAGACTTATTTTCTTGGGCTACTCGTCGGACCGTGTTTTGGTCTATATGTTTCTATATCTTTGAACTGCACCCAGGTTCTGTCCGGCTCAACCTTCTCAAGCACACCATGGACATCCAAGTTCTCTGCTTCACTCCATTTCTCAGACACAGAGCCTGTGACCCAGCTGTTGCACACCCCAAGGCAGTGTATAACATGTGTAACGTATAACAGTGCGTACCATGAGTTTTCCCAGCAGCTTTGGCAGGAACACCTGAATATGACAGCAAAGTTCTGAGATGTTTTGCAAAATAACTTATAGAAAGGATACAGTTTATTTTCAAGGAAAGCAGTGCCACCTGTGATCCAAATACAGACAGCAAACTGTGTGGAGACCCCTCCATCCAGCATCCTCAACACCACAAAAGCCCTTCAGGGCTCTCTTCAGCAATTTCAGTCATTTTTGCTGTTTCAGGCATTCTGCCTGAAATACTGAAATACTGCCATTTCAAGCATACTGCTCCTGAATACCCTGCTTAGCTTGTTCAAAAGCAACATTCAGAAGGTTCTCTCAAATGAAAAAATATGCTCCTCTATGTTCTCTGAACCTCACAATGTCTACAATGTCTTGAGTAATCTTCCCCCGCCTTCTCACTCTCCTAAGTTTTAACTAGTGATTTCTGTTCTTCTCCTCAGCTAGGGATTATCAGAGCCTTAACCTACCATGAAGGCCAACTGGGAGAACTGGATTTGCTTTACTTTGGTCAATCTTCTTAGCATATTCATTACTGTACATAGACAGAGCCAGTCCTCAATTTTTTCCTTGAAGCCTTCACATAACTGATGTCACAGGGGCATCTTTGTCAGCAACTCTGCGTGCGTGTGCATGTGCGTGTGCGTGTGTGCATGCGTGTGTGAGAGAGAGAGAGAGAGATCAATCTATAGAGTTCCTAAAACTTTAAAGAGTTCATCAGATACTTAGAGAAAGTGGCTTGGTACTGTCACATTTCCATTGTTGCTTTTTAAAGGAATAACAATAAATCACAAAACAGTAAAGATTGAATTAATGGGTAATTCAGGATCGTTTCAATAAGATGAGTTTCACTGGCTTAATTTGCAGCCTGAAGAGTAATAATGCCATTCAGAATCTTCAAAGATGGGTATTTAAAATTAACCTTAAAACCTAATCATTTTTAAACACTGATATAATTTTTATTCTTCCAAATTTATTAGTTTCACTGCAATTTCTAAAGCAATCAGGATGATGAGGTGCATAAATATGAGTTCAAAAATTTTCACCAGAAGATTTTTGCCATCTGTGAGAAATCAAGAAATTACAGATACACCAACCCTTTACATTTGACAGCACCCACTGTTTTTGTGTAGAAGGCATTGAACATAGCATCGGTGTGAAAACAAGTTACCACATTATTCTTTAAGAGAAAAGATTAAGAAATAAAGCTGAAAATGCAAAGAAAGAAGAGCATTGAAAACCATGGTATTTTCTAACACAGTACTTAAAACAGAATGCCATGATTTTTCCCCTGCATTAGCTATAGAGAAAAGGGAAGGGAAGATAAAATTCCTTTTTTTCCCTTTGTATATAGTTTTGACTTTATATTGCTCAATCATACCTGCTCTTTGTGATCATAACTATGACTTATAGCTAGCCACTCACTGCTGAATAGAAAAGATGAGACATGATTCTGGTCCTGTTTTTGACTAGGGACAGTCGGCTACAAATATGACACAAAAAGACAACAGTTTTTTTAAAGCTTGTTTTGTATTCAAATAAATATATATATTATATATAATGAATATATAAGTATTTATTAATTCCTTAAATAAAAAAATTTAACCCTTGTTTCCTGCAGGAAGCAGGATATTCTGTAGTTTGAAGCTTTGTGTTATTTATTTTAATTCTCAGTCTTTCTGTAAGTATTTTTTAAAAAAAGAAATCTCAGGTGTTCAAAGCAGTTATTTGCCTACACAGGACATGTAAAATGGTGCTCTGTCTGACTTCCCGAAATTAGGAAATGACAAAAAGAAAATCCTTTGAAGCAAAGCTGTAATTCCCTGAGAAATTCAGTATGGTGAACAGACCTGGCCTTAATGAATAAGTTCCTACAAGCTGAACTATGTGAAAGCAAGGAAGCTGTCTACTGCCTCCTGTAGCCATAGATACCTTGTAAAGAGATGCCTTGATAGCTCTCTACCAGCCTCACCTGTCTCCTGATCACAATATCACTTGATCTTGTAGGATCAGTTCTGCCTCAGCAGACACTGCTCACCATGCTGGAGTGGAGCTGCTTTAAACACTAGACAAAAGCACGCTGGACACTTTGCTGAAACTGCAAACACGAACACTTTAGAGGTTCTGATCCTAGATTAAAAGAAAAAAAGACTGGTACATTAACATACCCCAAGGACCCTACTTAACAGCATACTTGCTTTTGTGTTTTAAATCACAAGCATATACAGAAAAACACTAAAATCAGTGAAGGAATTAAAAATTTGACTAAGCTAGAGGAGCAGAAAACAAATAATTACAAGGATGAAAAACAACACACTTTTCTTTTTGCTGAAATCCATCCTCTCATTCCCCTGCCTAAGCAAAAGCAAGTATTTATGCGTCCTATCTGCACATCACAAACCAAAAGTATTGGCCATATGGGCAACCTCATGCCTTTCCCACACTGACACTTTCAGCGTGTGTTTTTAGTTTGCATCAGAGAGATTTTTGTTGGCAGGGAAGAAGACAGGAAGAGGGAAAAAAAGACCCAAACAGGTGTCTCGCAAAGGGAGGTAAGGTTAACTTCGGGATGCTAATTCTCCTTCACAACAGGCACCGTGTTTGAGCCAAAGCAGTAACTCTCACTTTCTTCTCTGCTCATATGTCATTACTAGAGTCTCCTGCTGCCTCTCCTCAGTTCTTATCTCTCCAGCTAATCTTAGTCTTAAATCTTTTTCTGTTATTACCAGAAAGATGAGAAAGATGGCTGTGGGCTACTGGCAACTGTACATAGTGACAACACAAATTGTCACTTGAAGTCTAGCATCATGATTTTATCTTCTGTTTTTCTAGGTGGTTTGAGACTCCGGTGAGAGAACAGTCAAAAGATGGCATTTATGCAATACAATGGATGCGACATACATTGTTACATACACATACCTAACACGACTTTATCTGTAGGCTCAGGTAACAAGAAGAGAGTTAATATTCTCTCTTCCATTTTAGTGGATTTAAGGATATTGCTTTTTGCAGATTGAATCCCTCTGGTAGCTGGCTACATACTAGTCAATTCTCAGGAAAGGAAGAAATCCTGTTCTTTGAAAGTGTGTATGTGGAAAGCTACAACAGCAAGAAGAAAACAATATAAATAAAACCCTTTGTGAATAAATCCCTGCAAACTAGGCGGTACAGATATGCTGCTGGTAGATGTCAGCAACTGACCACTGTTAACTTTCAACTTTGCAACAAACATGATCTTAGAAGCAAGCTGTGACTATGTTGAATTGCTGCTGCAAGTTACAAACAAAACCTTGAAACAGAAAGCTCCTGTGAGAAACAAGAGAGCTCACTGTCACCTTTGCAGTGCTGTTGCTTGGTGTCCTACATGTTGAATGATGCTGAGAATAGGAGCAGGAGAACTGGAACTCATCTCGGGTTGCAGCCTGATTTCACAAGGTATCTACCTAAGACATGAGGGACACACCTGGCATACTTTGACGTGGTTGTACCATTAGGATGCAAAAGGTGCTGTATAATTTAGTAGAAACTCCAGAGCTATTACTATTGGGTTACAAGACTATCAGGCTACAGAGGGGATCAGACATGATCACCTACAACCACCTCTTTTTCCAAAGACTGCTTCGTAGATTTTAAAGCCATCATGCCCTCTTCAAGTTTCTCTGATCTGGCTCTGTATAACAAAGAACAGCTATATTATCCATTTGTTCCTGTGCTGATTCAGTAAATACCATTTGACAAAAACACTGCTGCCAAATCTATTGAAAAGGGAAGAGATGATGGTACATAAATTTCTGAGGGCTAAGACTGCTGCTGATGGCCACGGTCATCCACCTAATCTATTTAAAGTACATTCTTCCCCAATGCTTAACTGATTGTAGAGGGATTCATACATTAAGGTCTAGAAGATTTACTCTTTTCCAGAAAACATGGTTGAAAAAGAAAATTAAAGAGTTAGCAGATGTGAAGGATTAGCGATTTAACATGGGCTTTTATTGAAAAGAACCAGTAAAAAAGTAATTTTGGTTCAGAAGAACTAAATTAAGACCCTATTTTGGGCAACGGTCTTCCTTATACAATTATCAACATTTATACAGAAATAATTAAAATCAATGCTTTGATGCTCTGTGTATTCATGGATACTTCATTGTTCCATCTTTTAAATAATAAAGAACAATCCTCCTCGGATCTCTTCTCGATAAACAGTTTTCTAATCACGATTTTTTCTCTCTTTTTCTTACAATTATTAATAAAGTAGCACTAGGGTAACAATGCATTATGAGAAGCTGTATGCATTTCCTGGTAACTTAGCTGAGTTGCATTTGAGAAATTTGGGGTTTATTTAACCACTCCGTTTTAGACCCTGGTGAAACAAGTTCTCAAATATGTGCATACATCTCGCTCTGTATTTAACATATCTGAGATCCAAGCCTGTGGTTTAAATACTCAGGAAAACAGTGTTAGTATGTAAATGTGCATTTCTGAATCAAATCTTCTCATCTGAATAGAGAATTAACAGTTGAATGTTTCTCATTCAGAGGCTGGCTCTCCAGCAAATGTCTCAAAAGAAGATTAAGCTGACTGAGATTAACTTTGAAAATGCCTGGATTTATACATACATGTACAGTTTACGCACATTAGTAAGTATTACTTTTAAAATGTCAAAAATGCATCATGCGAAACAAATTAACTGTGTGTGATGGAAGGCAGACTTACAAATTTACAGTTTTGTGCTTCTCAAAACACTATCTACCTGCCTTTGCTTGGTTTTCTCTTAAATCCTCAACTTCTCATTATTTGTGCTTCTAATGAGTAACTAAAATAAATAGTTTTATGTAATCCATATTTCAAATTCTATTGCATTACCTACAAGAACATTATTTTGTATCTGAATAACACAGGTCAGCCAAAAGCTTGTATTTATATCTTTTTGCATTTGCACGAGTGTCATCTATGTTAAGGAGAGATGTGCATGTATGTGTCCTGAAAGAGCGAACTCAAAGGACGAATTATCCTCTGCACAAAGCTGATGACTTTGGTAATTTGTCACATTTTTTAAAAAAGTTTCTGTCTGATAACATCATCAGAGGGGTCCAACTCAAGCGATAGGATGGAATGAAGCAAATTGTTTACTTACAATTACAGTAAGAGGTTAATCCTTTTTTTTCTGTAGTTACACAAACGTCTCCCAGACATCAGTGCGAAACTGAAGTTTGTAGGATCCAGCATAGGGATGTTATTTATAAAACAAATCCTTCCTTTTCAACATTATGTGTAGACAGAGAGTATACATTTACTACATACAAAAATAGCACCCCTTGTGCTTTCTAACCACTAACACTCTTGCAACGTGTTGCAAATGGTGAATCCTGCACCTCTGCAGGGGCTTGTGAAAGCCTCCATCCGCTTCACCCAGCCGCAGGAGCAGGTCCCCTTGAGGGATCCCAAGCAGGACACACGCAGGCGAGCTCTGCTTACCGCTCTGCTCTACACGGGATAAATTCAGACAGACTAAAACGATTACATTTCACTGCTACCACGTCTAAAGAATATTTTCAGCCTGACAGAGCAGGAGGAGCACAAGGTCCCTGCGTAGCCATCGGTGGGCCACGAGCCCGGTTACTCTTCCAAAGGTGCCTCACGAACATTTCCTGACCGCACATCCAGCTCCCGCAGAAAGAGGCCTGATTATCAGTTACGCCTTTCTGAAGGAAACGTGACTGGAAGTTTAAGGCACTCCCCCTCTACGCCTCGCAAAGGTGACGACGTTACCAGACGCCACGAGCTTTCGCAGCAGGCGTTTCCACGGGTCCGTGCGCGGGTGCGGCTCCCTCACGGTGGCACATCCCCGCGAGCGGGCCCTCTCCGGAGCGGAGGGCCGGCCGGAGGGCTGTGCTCCCCGGGGCGCCCGGCCCGCCTCGGCTGCGAGCTCCCGTGCCGCCACGTGCCCCAGCGCCTCTTCAGGCCAGGCCCGTGCTGCCGGAGACATTTAAGCCGGACGCGCGCGTTTTAACTTTTCAAACCGTGTATTTTTACGCCGCTCACGAAAACCAAAGATGACGTGGAGGTAGGCACTTGCTCCGACTCCAGCTCCGGAGCTCCAGGAGGCAGGGCTGAGCGGCACACGTAACTAACCAACACTTCAACCGCGGGTCCTCACAAAACGTCCCACTCATCGCCCACCAACCACCAGCTCGGTACGCTTACCTTAATCCATCCCTTCATAAAAACGCATTTTAAAAAATCAAATAAATGTTGACACATTGATGTAAAAAAAACCCCAAACATTTCAGTCTGTGACCAGAATTGTCACTTTTTTCTGCTCCTACAAACAACAGGCCTTTTTTGTTTTTTCTTGGAGGAATGAATTTGGTTATTTACATGTCCTCAGCTGGCACACCCAACAGAGAAATGCTAGACTTAAAGCGTGTGGCACTTGCGGAAGTATTTTTCAATTTTAGCACGCTAGGCTGAAGAGCAAGAGAAGACATCCCCGTGACAGACAGGGAGCCAGGCGGGAAGCAGCACATCGCTTAGCACTGCTCCACAGGGCTTCACCCTGTGCGAAAGAGATCTGGCCTTATGCTGCTCCGCTGTCAAGGACTGTATTTCACACTTTATGAATCTGGTTTTCTCTTCCTGATGAGTATGTTATATATTTTTTCCCAAGATAATATACATTATACTAATATATGCGCAGTCTAGTGCAACTTATGTTTGATACCATTTCTGTTATATACATATATATGGGCACAGATGGGGAAAAATCCCCATTTATATAGGCTATGAGGATGTAATGAAAAGAAGAATGACAAGAAGAGGAGAGGAGGAAGGAAGGAGGAGTACTCTAGCAAGTACCAATGTATATTAATGGTCAGGCGCCAGCCGGTACCACGTCTGACAGAGATTGTCTACCACCTCTAACAGCCGATGGCAATTCCAAGCCCATTCATATTCCTATTCATCGTCACTGAACATGGTGCTCTCTAAAGGATTTTGGGGAAGTTTTGGGACACCCACTCACTGGAAAAATATTTGCTTGAATTCATAAAAAACCAACGCAACTCAGTCACGCGTTAGAGCCAAACAGCAAGAAGTCTTTCCAGTTTCCAAGGATATAGTTGAAAGCAAGAGAAATTTGGTTGTCAATAGCCAATAGCTATGACCTTGTTATGAAACTTCACAGGGATTAAAATATCAGCACTGTATATTCAGTCTATTCAAATTTCTTCTTTTATCCTCAGTCACATGAAGAAGTGAAACCATCAGTGACATGAATAGTAACTATATAAGGAAAAACATAATAGGACACGGATTATTAACAAAAGACAGTTTGAAAGCCCCCCTTCACACGAAAAGATATTCCCCTGCTCTTAATCATAAGATGGTCTTTGCACAGGCTAATTATATAGTATATTCAAAAACAAAAAGAACTTTTGAAAAAGTGCCCTTTTAAAGCTGCCACTTTCAAGGTCCTATGCAGAGAGAAACCAGGACTGAGGTTTTGCAGCAATCTGAGCAAATACATGGTCAGTTTTCTTCCAGAGCAGATTTCCACCTTGGAAGGAAGAGCCCAAGTAAAATTCTAAGTAAGATAAGCTTTATGAAAAATTTGCCAGAGGTTTAGCAAAATAAAAAGGTTCAGATAGAGCAACATCTATTATGCATAGCTAGAAAGACGTCTGCTTCCATTTGCAGGCCTCCATATGACCACTCCCAAAATGAGTGCCAAGGGAAGCACAGAAATCTATTCCCTCTCAATGTATTTCTGGGAGCATAATGGTACTTGCAGAAAATGCTTCCATCAGACTGTGCTAACACACCCACAACAAGCTTCCTTCAATTTCTAATTGCTCACAATGTGTACCTGCGGCACACAGAAACTCACAGGAGGTCCCTGGAGAACCACGAGGAGGCTAAGCTGGCTGGGGGAGATGACACTGCACTTGGAGAAGAGCAGAACACTGCTGCTGGATGCGTATGCAGCATCTGAGACAACGTCAAGCTGGTGAGGTGCCGGCGGTCATGGGACAGCAGAAGAACAGAGGATTAGAGGAGGAAATTGGGTTGCTAAACAGTGAAAATGGATGAGGGTTATAGGCAATGCACAAAGCGATAGAGTTAACTGCACTGAGGCTTTGAGAAGGGCCAGGCAACAGAAGATGGCATGCAAGGGAGACGTGGGGCTCTGGACAATAAAGGGGAAGGTAGCAACTGCTGGTCATGGGGTAGGCTGAGACAACACCTTGGCGGAAGAGAAAAGACATTGAGAGGAGAGGCAAAGGCAGCACTGCCCATCCCATGTAGAGAAGGACGAGATGCAAGATGTGACAAGACAGGTGGTATGCCAATACAAAGAAATACTGTTGGAAAATGCCAACTAACTGCAACCAGAGCTCTCTGTAACCAAAATTAGTGTCAACCAAGTTCTTACTAAAGACACACCTGTGGAAGAAGAAAGAAATAATTGTATAGGTGTTTTTAAACATTTCCCTTTTGGTTTGGAGCGAGTGGTTTGGTGTTTTTAATGGAGGTAAATTAAGCTGGGAACATACTTCAAAATCCATAACCTTGAACATAAAATGAAAAAAAAAACCAAAACCAAAACCCAAACAAAAAACCTTACTTTTTTTGCTTGTCATTTTATGAAAGACAGCACTGTAACTTTCCATCTCAACCTGGAACAAGGCATAGTTCCCTATACCTTCAGGATTTAAACTTTGAATCGGCCTAAAAAATTCCCCCAGTTAGCTCTGATGGACACCAGAGATTACTGATGGGGTGGTAACAATTCAGGATGGAAGACATCTGCAATAAAGAAAGGAAGGGTGCACTTTTTTACGGAGAAGACCTACTTGGCTGTTGGAAGATGCCCGACAGGCAGGCTCTTCCCCCTTCCAAAGCTCCCAAACACAGGGGCCACCCTCCTTAAGCTCCCTGAGCAGTACCCATATGCAGCTCCACTGCTTTACATTTCCTCCCTGAAACAGTTGCGGATTCCTTCCCCTCCTCCCAGCAGAGCACCACACAAAGGTCAGGCAAGAGCCTTTGAGATTAAATTGTAAGTGATTAAAATTTCCATTATTTTGTGAACTTGTTCCACATATTAAAGAGCCCTAATAGAACTTGCACACATTTGTGCAGGTAGAAAGGCACATGATGACAGGAATTAAGGAAATTAATTCCTACGCTTTGGACTGAAGTAATCTTCCAGAATGTAATTGGCTTTCAATCATTCACACACAACATGCCCTCACCTTTAAATGGTAATTCATTTTACCGTACAGGTTTTGAATTCCATTCAGGTCAGACTTTAAGAAAGCTCCCATCTGTGTACTGGAATACAGTGTATATGTTTTGTCCAGGAGGAGACCACGTCAGAGCGTATCTTATAGGAAGTTTTACCGTTTCGGTGACCCTTAGCAGGGGAAAATGAAGAACACTTCCTGATCAGAGATCAAGCAACAATTCCCTCAGCAATGCAAGGTTATTAATGCCATCTCTCCTGAAACACTTGCTATTTTCTCGCTGCGCTGAGCTCTCCATGGGACATGGCAAAGTGGATATGAGTGTACAAGACTTTTCAGGGCTGCGCCTGGATCACAGCAGAGCTGTGCAAAGCGTAGTGACAGTAAACATAGCTGCGTCTGCTTTAATAAAACTAACAGAAATCTGGAAAATCTCACCATGTAGCACTTTACTTCTTCCATGGCTATGAAAGAAAGACTACAGAGGAAATATTTGGAAGCACTGGGTTTGGTCTAGTTGCTTCTGGCGTTGCTTCAGCCCACCCTCTTCAGTTGACGCAGCAGCAACATGTTACAGGTGACGAAGTGTAGCCCTCTGACGAAATGGCCTTCTGCAGGCCAGGTGCCGTATTTAAATCTATTTTTTCTTGTCTGTATTTTCCTTTTGCACGTCACATCCTATCATTCTGTGATGTTTTATCTCACTCGCACTAATACCAGCCCTGGCTGACAACCAGGGAGACTGTAATGTTGGCACCCCTGCCAAATGGTTAAGCATATCCTGGACACAGACAACAGATGCTTATATTTAAATTGGGACTAATTTGCATTTTTGTGTATTGTGGATTTTTTAAAGCATAGTTTTGGTAATGAAAAGGAATGTGTAATTCCGAAATAGTAATACTTTCCTATGAAAAGCCAGGTTTGCTAATGGATTGCCATCTGTTCAACTCTTTGCCAGGAAATAGATTTGTCCTGCTTACTGAAAACAGTATTAGGGTGAAACTGTAGATTACACAGTGGATTTCTGAGCAGTTTTATTTAAAGTACATGCTAGCACTTTGTTATTTCAGTAAAAATAACTTTAGAGTCTCCTTTTCTACTAATGTTGGAATTTAAGCCATCCAGCAAACTGTATTTAGAGTACTTTGTGGGCTGTTCTGCTCTCAATCGGGTTTCAGAAAAGGTGCCTCTCTCTCCTTTACCATTTTGAAACTGAGTTCATCAGGTTTCTTTTGCACAGGATTTATGGCAAGAAGCTCTCTACCTTGCTGTGAAAGCCCATCTTAATCCTCTGGGAAAAACATTCAAAAAACCAAGGCACTGGCCTCAATCATACTTTCAAGAGTACAAGATTTATACATGCTGGGAGCCTCTTGGAGCCTCTGGATGCAAGTTAGGAAGAAGGACACCCCGGCAATTCAGGATGCTGTATCGGGAGCTGTTGGACCTCTCTAACCGATGGAGCCGAAGGAGCGAAACAGATCAGAATAGTAAGTCACTCTCCTCTGTAACCCACAGAAATCTAGTAATGTTTCTGCTGAGCCTTGTTATGGGCACAAAAGCACTGCGGGGGAGAGGTCCAATTTTTACAGCCTGGAAGCAAAAGTTGAATTTTAACATAACTTCAAGATTTCAGCACCCTCTTTCATTATACTGAAAGAGTCTCAAGGCTAGCAAAACATCACCCGCTCTCGCTACCCGGACCGAGTAGTTGTCTACAGGAACACGCAGAAGCGCTGCTCCGTCGGGTAGCATCACTAACGCCAGCGAAGAGAGAAGTTGCAGTCACCGATCTCTTCCCCTCACGCCACCCCCACGCCCCCCCGCCAGCCCCCCGAAACGCCGCGTTTTGCCAAGAAACCACTGTCTCCTCGGGAGGAGCGAGCTCCCAACGCGCTGCCGGGAACGGCCGGCCGGAGCCGCTGCCCCCCCCCCCCCCCGCCCCAGCCCCCGGCCCCTCCACGGAGCACCCCCCTCGCCGAGCCACCTGCGGGGGCGGCGGCGGAGCCCTCGGGGCCGAGCGCCCGAGGGGGAGCCCCGCAGGGCGGAGGCGGCGGAGCGGCACCGAGGGGCTGCCCCGGCGGAGCGGAGCGCTGGCCGCGGAGCCGCATCCCGCTCCCGCGGCACCGCCGCGCTGCCGCCGGCGGGATGCCGAGCCCTCCCCCCCCCCGCCCCGCCGCCCGCACAAAGTTTTTATTTCCTCCCTTTCGGCCCTTCTCCTGCTTCCCACCCGAGCCCTCCGCCACAGCCGGCCCCACGCGTCGCGGGGCCGGGGCGAGCCTCCGCGGCAGCGCCCGCCGCGCTGGGGGGCTGCGGAGGTGGGGGGAGAAGACCCCGCGCTCCGCCGCGGCGGCCCCGGCCCCGGCCCCGGCCCCGGGCGCGGAGCGGTGGGGCGGGCGGGGAGCGGAGGCGGAGGCAGCCGCGCTTACCTCTGTCCAGCGTGAGCGGCTGGACCGCTGTCAGTGTCGCCATGTCTGCGGCGGGGCTGGAGCCCGAGTGACGCGCGGCTCCGGCACCGGCGTGGAGTGCGGGGAAGGGCGGGGAGGAGGCTGGCAGGGAGAGGGGGCGGAGGAGGAGGGTGGCTCCGTGGGAGGAGGAGGAGGAGGAGGAGGAGGAGGAGGAGGAGGCGAGCGGGGCGGAGAGGGTGCCCAGGGGAGGGCGGCTCGCCACGGACGGGGCGCCGCGATGCTGCGGGCGCAGGGCGGCCCGGCGCGGCCCGGCCCGGGCTGCCGGCATCGCTGCGCCGAGCGGAGCCGGGCCTTGGCGGGAGGCCCTCGCCTCACGGCGCTCGCCTCAGGGCGCAGCGCCGGGGCCCGCAGGGGCCGGGGCGGCCCGGGCCGTGCGCGGGGGTCGGGGGAGGACGGGTGGCCGCCGGTCCCGCCGCCCCGGGGATGCCGCAGCGGCCGGCGGAGGGAGAGAGAAAGAGAGGGGGAGAGAGAGAGCGGGCTGAGGGCGGGGAGCGCCGCAGCGCCGCGGGGCGGGGAGGACGGGCGGGGGCCGGATCCGGCGGCCCGGCCTCGCCCGGGCCGGGGGCGGCGGGGCGGGCCGTGCCGTGCCGCCCCGTCCCGGGGCTGGGGGCCTGGTCCGCGGCGGAGAGGGGGGACGGGGTGGGGGTGTGTGTGTGTGGGGAGGCACTGCGCCCAGGACGGGCCGCAGGGGATGTAAATCCGCGTGCGAAGGCGGGAGAGGAGGCACCTGGCCGCCGTGCAGGGCCTCGGCCGGAGGGACGGGCCGGGGAGCGGCCCTTTCGGACGGGCCGAACTGTCGGCCTCGCCACGGGGCCGGCCAGCGGCTCTTTTCTAAGTGCTGGGCGCGGCCCGGCCATCCTCGGGAAACCCGCAGCGTCCTCTCATGAAGCACACCCGAGAGGTCTTGGCGGCGTGGGGCTGAGTCCCCCGCATGTGCAGAGCGGGAGGTTGGTCCCAGACGGGTGGCGGCCGCCGCTTGCGGATCAGCTGCCGCTTGTTTGAGCTTGGAGGCCTTCCCAGAAGACCATCGCTGGAGGTGGAATTTCACACTGGAGCTCTGTTTGCTTGCAGCCCTCTGATGGTCCACTCGCGTCGTTCGTGCGAAGTCAAAGGAACCTGCTCAGCTGCCGTCGGAGAAGGGTGGTGGTGATATGGCAGAGTCTCTGCTGCCTTCCCTACGGTGAACGACGGTGTGGAGACCGAGCGAAGAATGGCGTCCTCTTTTAACCATTGCCCTGTGCAGTACCCGTGGTCCTGTGTTTGCCCAGGGAGCGCTGGGCCGGGGTGGAGCGTCCCTCCGAAGGGCAAGGCAGCGCTCTTCTCCGCACCCGCCGGGATCTGACAGACCACAGGGGACTTGGGAAGTACGGCGGTTGCACATCAATAAAAGCTTTCAGCTGCAAGGGTGTTTAAGCACCAGTATAGATAATTAGGGAAGCTGTGGAAATTTTGCCGTTAAAAGTTTTCAGAGCAGATTGAAAATACATTTGGCCGTTTTAAAATTAGAGAAGTTTAAATAATATATATGAACCACCCACTTCTTCTGATAAACTGAATTCAGCACAAGTTCCTCTAATTAATAAACAGTAAACAGTAGCCCATTTGGGTACCTTGACAAGAAAATGTTTCGGTTGGCTAAAATATCAAAGTCAAGAAATCAGTTCCTGGCAAGCAGTCAGTTTTTAAAATCAAAATTAACATAAGGATTTTTATTATGTAGATTTTATGTACTTGCATAGCAGCTGGATTGACATAAAGTGTAACAGCTCCTCTTAAGTAGTCACATTACTGTATATTGGATTCATAGTCCTGAACGGAGAAGTAGTACACATTTGGAGCTATAACAACCTAATGTGACAACTCTCAAACTGTTATGACACTTGAAAAAAATGTATTACAGATATAAAAGTGTGTTTAAATAATACTAAAAGCTAGGTGCCAAGTTAATTAGCTGATCAAGTTGCTTTCGATATGGAACTTCATAACCCTCAGACTTGCTCTTTTAAACTGCCATCTTGCAAACAGACATTTTGAAGCAAAATACAGTTATTAGAGTAACTTGTCTATTAATAAATATGTACTGTTAATGCCAAATATGTAACTTTTTAGAAATACGTAGCTTCAGAAAAATCAATGTTTGAGCTTGAGCAGGGTGCCTGTGGAAAGCAATAAGCTTATTCTGGGTTTATCCTTTTTTATCTACTTCTGGTCAGATTTTGTGTGCTCTGCCACAGGGGCTAATTGGCACTTGGATGAGAGACTTGAATGGGAGTATTAGCTGCACTCAAGGAAGATGAAAAGCAGCATTCGCTGAAATTAAACATTTCCTAATCAGCATAGCTGCATAGTTAATGCTCATGAACGTTAAAGACCTAGCTGAGGCATACTTTAAGCAGCTGTACTGGGAAGACTGCAGAAGATGTCCAGCTGAATTCAGCAGCTGGAGAAAGCGGGTGGAATGAGGCAGGGAGCTGTGCAGTAGCTCTTGCTTTGCCAGCTCCCAGGAGAAATAGTTAATAGCAAAAGTCAGCAGTCAAAAAGAATGAGTACCAGGCAGCCTGCCATCTTGGCAGGTGTATTTCTTTAGAAAGAAGCAACTGGTCTGACTGTCAGTCATCTTGTTGATACCTTGGGCTGTATTGAAGCTTTTAATTCAATGTCACATGATGTTTACAGAACCAATGTAACTAGACTGAATTAACAGATTTTATATCATATGGACTGGAAACTGGCGTACTGACACATCTTTAACATGTAGTTAGTGGTCAGGTGCCAGTGAATAAGGCTATTGCTGATAAGATGCCTGTAGACTTTTTCTGGCTAAATTTTTAACAAAATTTAGTATTTTGTTCAGCGTGCTAAAATGTGGATATAAAGGCTTCAGTGGCTATGCTTTTAGATAACACAGGTTAAAAAAAAAAAATCACCATAGAAGTGGGTAAACCTTGAAAGGTGTTGTCCAGAGAGGCTGTGAAATCTCCCATCTTTCAAGATTTTCAAACCTGACTGGGAAAGGATCTGGGCAACCTGCTTTTACTGTAAAGTTAGCCTGGCTTTGAGCAAGAGTATTTGGATTGGATATTTTTTAGGTCCTTTTCAACCAGAATTATTCTATGGTTCTGTAATAAACTGTCCAAATTACTGGTAAGAATTATCTGAATAGCTGGATTAGATTGTTATATTTAAAAAATAATGTGTTTTAGTGCCACTGCAAGCAAGCGATGAAGAACACAATGGTTACTTCCAAGGCTGGAGATTGTTTTGGGGAGGGGTGTTCTTACGTAGCAGGCTCAGTGTAAGTTCTTGGTGCGATGTTGCCAGAAGGGCTAATGCAATCCCTGAATATATAAAAGAGGAATGGCAAATAAAACTAGAGAAATTGCCTTTCTTGTGTACGTAGCATCCATAAAACAACTGACTGGAATACTGTGTCCAGATCTGGTGTTTGCCTTTCAAGATGGAAAATCAGCTTTGACATGAGGTGTAAGAACCTCAGTCAGAGCTTATCAAAGAAAAGGGTAAGAAGGAACTGAAGGTTCTATGTAGGTCTATGTATATGGAAGAGGTGTAATAGTGGAGGGATTTATAGTCTTTAAATTTCTAGTCTTATGACATAAGGTGATCCTGTGACTGGAAGTTTAAGAAATTCAACCTTGAGTAAGATGTACTATTCTAGCAATATAGAAGCAACTCACTGTTGCTTGAAATCTTAACAAAAATCAGAGGTCTTTCTAAAAGGCTTGCTTTGATCTAACTTCTAAAGAAAAACAGGAGGTTAGATGAGGTAATGATTGTGATCTGTTACTCTCATGACTTTTACGACCCTTTGGCTTCCCTCAAGCATTGGTGCTACAAGGGCCGGAGAATTATTTCTACACAGCGCAGTGCAATGCAATGTGGGAAAACCCAGCACCACTCTGAATGCATTTGTTGGCTGCCAGAGTAGCACATCTCCCCTTTTCCTAAGGTTTGCATGGGATAATTAATTAAGATGCTGCTCCACGACTGGAATACTGTTGTAAATGCAGATATTCACTTCAGTACCAGCACCACCCCTACCAGAAGTGAAAGCCCTGTTTATGCCGGCTACAGGGCTCTGTGGCAAGGGGCCGTACCACAGTGGCACAGCTAAATCTGTGTTTGGGTTACACAGCATTGTTTTATGCCTTTTAGCCATATTCTGGATATTAGTCATTGTGCTAAATGTCTTGTCGGGGCTAAATTTCACCTCGAGTACTTACATTTGGGTTCCTACCTACGCTTCCCGTGAAATTTCGGTTTGCTGCAGGAATTTTCACATCCAGCTTTACATTGAAGAGTTTGTTGGGCAGCTGCTTTATTTCACCCCGAGGCTACAAAATAGATAATTTTTATTATATGACACAGTTATATCTTGTTTATTCATCTTTTTGTTAAATGCAGCATATTATTCCACTGTTCTTGTATCAACTTGACAGCTCTGGGGACTGCTACACACTCAATTTGCAGGATGATCAGCTGTATCAGTCATTCCCCCATTAAACATAGTTTGGTTATGTTTGCACATTGCATGAAACTCCAGGTCATTTCAGAGAAGATTCCAGGTACAGAGAACTTTCAAGACCCTAGATCACCTCCTAGGACTGATTCAGAACATGCATTCAGCCTTTTCTCTTTTTTGTGCTTCACTTGTGCCTTGCACTTCAGCACAACTAAAAGCAAAGATTGTGGTAGTGTTGTAACACAGGCTGTGAATTCTCAGAAGACGGAGGATTTTTGTCATCATTCGGATTTGCTTTTTGAGTGGCATTTTGCATCTACAGGGGAAAGAATCCTTCCTTTTTTAAAATCCAATAAACAAACTGCTGTTAAACCATTAGATTTCTCAAACAGCAAGTTCTGCCATGGAAACTGCATGGAAATTTGGCCTTTAAAAATACTTTCTTTTTTCTGGTTTTGTTAAAGAGTCAACTGCAGTTGACAACAGGGAGAACGGGACTGAGCTTTGCTGAAATTCTCTTTGGGCTACATTGAAATTCAGATGGGGAGGGTCTACTCAGTCCAGCGAGTTTCTACCTCACTATTTCTATTGTTTCTAGAAGCCTGTAAGTCTATGTAGTCTCTTTAAAAATAACTACTGCAAAAGCTAAGGAAAGCAAACCTGTTGCTGGTAGGCTTACATTTGCTATTTGGGGAAGTGGGCTGTGCCTTGGCGGGCAGGGTCCCCCTTTTCTTTTAGGCAGGGAGGCAGTTTAAAAGCAGTTACAAATCAGATCTTCAACCCATGATCACCTTTGGATACCCTTGAAATCTGAAACTTGAATCTATTTCCCTTTGTTACCATGACTTACTTATTTTTGACTCTTCTAAGGATCGGATCTCGACTTAAATTTTATCAGTACCGAGGACCTTTGAGAAGAGTGTAAATTATCCTCTGTGAGGCCACAGACATCTTCAGTTAGCTAGTTAAATGCCAGTTCAGGCTTCATCTGCAGGGACGGTACCTGTAGTCTTAATATACCTATAATACATGAATTCACACAGTGGTTTTCATTATTTGAACAACTGAACAAAGGCATTTATTTGCTCTTCTCATAGACAAGCATAATGAATTATCCACCTACCTTCTTTGTCCACTCTATTAATATACAATTTGGATAGAATTTTTGGATCAATGGGATTTCTTAACAAGAACACTTTGAGTGGGGGGAAAAAAAAAGTAGGCTTGTCCATGGGAATATGTTTATTGATTGTGCTTCACTGGGTTTCTCACTGTTTCCATCAAAACATCCCTATACAGAATGATGACGGGGAAAGAATATGTGGTCGTGAAATAGATACATACCTTAAAAGGAAGTTAAAACAGCAGAACATATAATTTTCAATAGTTTAGAATTATCAGTGGTGAACTAATAGTGGTAGTTACAAGGAGGTGCATAGTCAAGCATGTAGGCGTAGAGAAAGAAGTGCAAGGACAAACCACAGTTCTGTAAAATTGCCACAGCTAATTAATTTGGGAGTGTGAACAGTGCAACAGATAACGCTGGCTATCAGCCTTGTATTTCCCGAAACTGTTAGTCCTGTGTTAATTTTCATGTGAGATCAGTGACATTACGATACGCATCCAAAAATGGGTGGAACCTTGATTGCAAGGAGTTACTGTAATTAACTCTGATTTTAGTATACTCTGTAAGTACCTTTTTGAGCCATAAAAAATAAAATATGATTAAAAAGCCCTTTTGGGATTTAGAGTGCATTTTCAGATTTTAATTGGGAAGTGAAGAAAAGCAAGCTGCTTGCAAAGCTTATGTGTTTATAGACATATGAGGTTTAAGTTAAGCTTAAGTATTATCTGAAATCATCGATTACCTGATTAAGCTACACAGATAACCAGGTTTGTCAATCTGAGGATTAAAAAGCACCAACAAACCAGTGAAGAATAAAAAACTGAGAACTTGGAGAAAAAAATGTTGTGACTAAAATGAAACTCAGCAGTGTTTCTGTTTCAGTCCTGCTTTTTATTAAAAAAAAAAAAAGGAAAAGATTAATTTTGTTTTAGCTTTCAGAAGATACATAATGATTGTACTGAAGCTTTCCTCTGCTTTTTTAGAGACACGCTCACAAGAGATGACAGTATTTAAGTACTGCTGGAGACCAGAATGTCAGGGCTACTGATGATTGTTGTTGAGAATAATACTTTATCTTCAGAAGGAAAGAGAGCCAAGGGGAAATATGATTAAGTTGTCTTGTTCTAAAAAGCAGTTTAATGGTCATCTCTGCATCTCCGATCAACATCACTTCAGAGTTGATCTGTGTGACATTGTGAACAATTAAATCACATCTGGTCACTGCAATGCAGTCATGCTCACTTGCCAAGTTATTCTATTTCCTTGTGCATCCCAGAGGCAAAACCAGCTTCAGGGCACGTATGGATTTTAGGTGCATAGAGATGCTGATACGACTGTGAGTAGTCCCAGTATTTTGGTAAACTTGTTTGTCTAGAGGCAGTTTGAAGTCTTAGTTCCTGAGCCAGAGAGTCTGCAAGACTGATCCTGCAAACGTCTGGGCATACTCTATCTTTTCTCTTATGGCAAACTTACTTGCTTCAGTGTAGTTTAATGTGAGAACATGTGCCTGATTCAGTTCAGAATCTAATTAAATGACATATACAATATTTTCCTCATGGAAGGCCTTCAGGGAAGCCTGAAATGTACAGATTTAAGGTTCCTGGCTGATTTTTTTGATAACTTATTTTTAATATTCAGAGGAACATTTCCTCTTGGCACTATACTAAGTGTATTCTCCAACACATGCTGTTGTCCATCTGCTGAGAGCCCTCAGATGACACCATTCTGGTAAATTTGCTCTTCATTCACATTCAAAGCCATCAAATTTGCCTTCAAGTTGACCCATGTTCCGTTCCAGGCCAGAGAACAAATTCTCAATTTTTTCCACTCTAATGGCTGCAGCACTGTCAGCAGTTTATATCTAACTTTTAAAAGAAAAACTAGTTAAAGAAATAGACAGATACCGCTGGGATTAACACCAGGTCACAGGGGTCTCTGCCCTGCTTTCTCCGCTGCCACTGATGATGAACAAGGCCCGCTGCAGCAGCACTCCTGCCACATCACCAGCTATCGTCAGACGATGAGCCTCCAGTTTTTCTCCAGGTCTGTCTTAGCCGCTGCAGCGATGGTCAGGACTATCTCACCTAGTCAGGGGCTGCAATGAGCCTGTGAGCGCTTCATACCGAAGCTCTGTGGGACGGAACCATCGCCCGGCATTGGCACAAGAAGCCGTGTTTTGCTGCATCTCTGCCTAGTCGGGCAAATTCCCCTCGCGGACGTATAGTTAACCGTGCGCGACGAGCAGCCCTCGGAGGCAGTGGCTCTGAGCGTAGTGGCCGCTGGACGGTCGCCACCTTGTTCGCGGTAATTCACGTGAGGGCATTCCAGGCTGCACGCCGTTTGCGTCTGCCCCGCGGACCCGCTCAGTCTGGCTGTGATTCACGGGCGTCTTGAGCATCTCTCCAGTACTGCCCTTCTGCTGTCACCTACTGTGAAACTCTAGGTTCCTGACACTACCTGTACTGGGACACGGGAGACGAGGCAGTCACTCCGAAGTTGGGGAGCGTTATGTGAGTGGGGGAATTGTACGGCACTCAAGCGTGGGCACGGGGACCAACTTAGCTCTGTGCAGTAGCACAGTAAAGTAAGAGTATCCCTAACCAAGGCCTTCTGCTTTGCCAGAGAGTGAGGTGGCAGGGTGGAGGAGAGAAATTATCAGAGAGAAATCATGTCCTGGCTTGATTCTGCTCTGCTTATTTTTTTTTTCTGAATTCAGCTTTGTCCTATGACTTAAGTTAATACTTTTTTTTTTTTTGTACAATGCCGTCCTGTACCTTTGCCCTGGCCAGCATATGCACTTTATGTACTGAATTGCCCTAGATGCATTGAGGATCTGCCCTGTAAGTGGTTGATTACCTATTACATTTTGCAAAGATAGCTGAGTCTACTTCTGCTGGTTCAGCCATGAAGCTAATAAAATTAGCTAATAAAATCAGCAAAGGAACAGCACTGATTATATGGTAAGGGAATGAATCCTCACAATCCTTGAAAGGATTCATCTGAGGAAAAGCAGAAGTGCTGCTGATCTTTATTGTCACCTCTTCTTTACCTGGAAAATTTCATACCCTGAGAGCAAGCCTTTCATATCTACCTCTTGTCCAGCACCCTTCCTGCAGTTACACTCGCGTTTCACTCATCTGCATCAGTGGAATACATTTAGTTTCCCTGTCCAGGATCCTCTCCGCTAGACCTCACCGCTATTTGCCAGTGAATACTGGAGGTGCACTGCTAAAAACATGGCAGGATGAGGCCCCACATGCAGTGACATGCAGCTACAAGACACCTGGACCAGCCTAATACAGTTACTATAGCCTATTACCGCCGTTCCTCCTGTTGTCATGTGAGCTGCTCTTTTTATCACTCGATGATATCTCACGTGCTAGGAGAGGGGGAAGAACTTGATGAGTCTGGGTGATCAGAGTAAGTCCGGGTCCAGCAGCTCTACCTCCTGTCCCAGATCCAGCTTGGCCAGCTGGGGAATGTCCCCTGACCTTCCCTACCGTTCTGAGCTACTAACGCGAATGGAGCGTGAGACCTGTACGATGTCTGCCATTTACTAAGACTGAACTAAATAAGCTTTGCTGAACCCAGGAGGACTTCATAGGGTCGAACATCTCTGTGTTGCACTCTCCAGTGCCGTGTGTGAAACCTGCATGGGCAGTCGGGGTTTGACTTGGTAATGCATTACTAAGGCAATGTCAGTGGATTTCAGACAGGGAGGACTGGGCAACAGAGCACCAGACAGCCCAGAAACTAAGTGAGAAAAATAGCAAGAGAAGGGCACTGCTATCAGCAGGCCTGTGGGATGGGAATTCGCTAGACTTGTAATTTTTTCTTTTGCTCTCTGCCTGCAAAAGGTCTCAGTTTTGCAGTTTATTCATTTTTTTTTTCTCCTGAAGTGAGACTGAACAGACTATTTTGAGCTCAAGTTCTCTGGCAGCAAGAAGGGAAACTCTTTATCTCACAGATGGGCCAGTGAGGGATTTAAAGTCTGTTTTCTTTTTTCCCTCCAGAGATACCTGTGGATTCTTAGTATCCATGCAAAAGAAAAGCTGTGTCTGTTTTCCTAGCTTGTGAGGGATTTCAGAACAGTCTTTATGTAAAACTGCTAAACCTGGCTGTACTCCAGGGTATTTGCAAGAGAACAGGACTATTATTATGAACAGATAACAATTTCAGAAGAGCAGGGGATTTCAGGATCTTGATTCAGATTCATCTTCTGGTGCGGGATTAGAACCGTAAGGTGTGGAGCTGGAAGGATTTTCCCCTCTATATCCAGATCTTGCAAAACCATCCCCCGTCAATTATGTGCGCTTTACATTTTCACTTTGTGTAGCTGTCGAAGAAGCTTTTCCCACAACAGTGCTCATCTTCCAGGCCAATAACGTAGAAGCAGAGCTGGCTTCAAGCATAACCGACTTGGGCAACAAAATAAAGAGAGCGGCACACAGCGTATCCCCGCAGTACGGCTGCCTTCCTGAACCCCGCGGTCACGCCGGAGGTGAGCGGTCCCTGCCTGCGGGGAACGCTGCCCTGCAGCGAGGCAGCAGTCCCGGCCGGGCTCCGACAGCCCCGGTCTCTGCCACAGGACAAGATGCTGTCTGCCGGCAGGGTCGATCCCTCCTTCATTTAGTAGGAGGAGAAAGTGCGGGACCCCATCACCTACCCACAGAGCCTGGAAGCGTGCCTGGCCACTTGGACCTGCACTGGCACCCTCCGCTTCTGTGGTTGTTGTTCTGCTAGTGCTGTAAAACTGAATACTGTTGCAACGCTGGGGGCTGGAGACACCAAAATTCTTTTTTTTTTTTTCTTTTCTCAGCTGTGAGCAAGCTCTGTATTGAAGGAAATGACTTGATACGGCGTAACATGGTAGCCAGTATATGGTCATACCCTAAGGCTGTATGCACAAGGGCGTAGAGGTGAGCTGCGGTGCGACCCCTTGCTTTTGGTTCTCATTAGGAACATCCTAAAATTAAAGGAGAATGTCCCTAAACAACTTGGGAACGTCTGCAGGAGTAATGAAGCAAGCTAAATTGCTGTGTCACAGATCACAGAGGCTCCTCAGCTGGTCCTGGCTGAGGAGCCCCAAAAGCAGCCATATCCTCTTTGCTCTACGAGATGACACCTTTCCACTTCCCGAGACCGTGCTGCTCAAAATTCATGTTTTGACTGGTCTTCCCCTTCGAAGGGGATTCCCACCAGGAAGGAAGAGGGCTCTTAGCTATCTCCTCTTTCTGCTCAACCATGTTTCTGGGCTGAGGAGTGGGACGGTCTATAGCTGGTCTGGGCATTTGATACAACATTTGATAAAACAGGTACATGTTAAAGCTTGAAACATTTTGCAGGTTGGAAAGTGGCTATGGTTCAAAAGGTCTGGCAACAACAAGTGAGCTTAAAAACAAAAGCTTTCTTATAAAGAAGTCAATTTTTAATCTGTTTTTGTGTCACAATAAATATCCCTTGGCTAGTTCTGTCAGGTCTGATGACTTGATGCAGTAAGACTGTCCCTCTGGAGACAGACTGTGAAAGTTTGATTCCCTCCCCAGCTTCTTTGATAGTCATGCTATTATTCCTTGCTCCCCCCACTTCAGTTAAAACACCATGTCTGCTATACCTAGAGGTCCCAATGCTACCATTCTTAATGCCTCTGTTGGTATTTCTGATAAAGCTAGAGGCTATTTACATCCACAAATCTACTATAGTGTATTAAATAGAGTATTTAAGTGGATTTTGTGCTGTGAGACTGGCCTGCTAAGGGACTTTGTTAATAGTAAGTGCAGAAAATGCTTTTTAACTGTTTCTATGGCATTCAACCCCTGAGAAATGAAGTCTAAAACCACTTTCAGTGATACATGCAGAAACTGAGTCTCTGTGTACGTGTATACTCGACAAATGAATTGCAGTGAGGCGTGAAGGATATTTTAGGATCCAGTGCTTCAAGATACTGAGCTGTGCTAACTCCCTGGAAAGTTGAGTAGGGGAATACTTCCATAGAGAACTCTTGGGCTTTTGAACTTGCATTATTCAAAGCCACTCCTCCAGTTCCCCCATGCAAATACAAATTACATGGAGTGCAGCTAAAGAAAATACAACGGGCATTATTTTACAGGCTAGCTAAACAAAACAGCATTGTGGTCATGTGAAGAAGAACAGCTAGCCTTTATGCTGAGCACAGCAAGTACTTTCTGAGACATAATTTATCAATTGCATTCATTAGTTTATAGGGTTGATGTTATTACTAATGGATTAGATTATTAGCATCCACAAGGACAGAAGAAGAACTGAAGAAATCCAAGAGACTAGGCGAAGCAAAGATGTGTTTTGCCCGTCAGTGGGTTGATAAATATTTCAGTACAGAGATGGTTAATACTCAGGGCAAAGCAGAACTGCAGGTGTTGAGAATCTCCTGGATGAGGCTTCCACCACTAGCTGTTAGGCATTTTAAAGGCATTACTTCATTTTTCACTAACCCCAAAACAAAATGTAACTGGCACTGGAAGGCATTTTAGCTTTGCATCACTGAGAATTAGAAAAAGAGAAAAATGATTGTTTTGTTCAGACCAAAATGAATGTTGTGGAGCCTGTTTAAGCCAAGCTTCAGTTAGCTCAAAAATGGGAATTTAAATATTTCTACCAGTGCAATGTCAGGACACTGCAGGCATTAAACAATATTCATTAGGGACTTGGTTTCAGTCATACAGAACAGCATAAACAAAGATGGGCACATTCCAGATGTTAGATGTAGCAATTTAAAAGGGAAAGGGTTCCCACCTCCATTTTTATTAAGACTACTTTCTTAATATAAGGAAGTAATTTCAGGGAGTGGGATTATGAGTCAGCTACAAAGCTGGCCTTGTTGCTTAGACATGTGCAGAATAGAAATATTGTAAAGCTTTAGAGAACAGATGGCCAGAGATTTCAGAAATTATAAACATCGGCTTTCTGCTTTGGACTGGTCAGCATTAGGCCTAGAGGTCATATTGAAGCTGCTCTGAGTTTTCCTGCAACATTTGGACTTAGCGTGACTCTTCGGTCTCGTAGGGCTTCCTGTAAGGATCTATCCTTGCTCGTTCAGCAATCCAACGGCGTGCCATGACTATCTAGTTACAGGAAAGCGTTGCTGCAGAGGACTCTAGCACATCACTTGCAAAGGAATAAGACAGCTGTACCGAGATGAAATTTGCTTACTTTGGATCTTGGTTTCATTCTGGGTTGCAGGGATGAGGCTTGGTTATCTTGACAGTTGGCATCGCTGTGTCAATGACAGATCACACTTGATTACGACCTTCTGATTACTCGTACTTTTTTTTTTCCTGACTGATATTTGAGGATCAAGAAACACTGAATGAATCCAAAATGATTTTTTGGGTGCAGACAGACTTAAAATATGACAGGGAAGATCATCAATAGTGGAGGATGTTTCAAAGGAAGCAAATTCTTCAGAACTATTTTTCTCTTCTTTTACTCCTCTCTGAACACAGCGGAGCTTCAGCTTTAGCCAACTGCTGTAACATTTGAGACTGTCAGACTTTGGGATGTATCAAGAAACATGAATTATACTGCTGTCTTCACATAGCTTATGGGAAGCAAGGAATGTCTACGTGAACTACTATGTATTTCATCCTGTCAGCAGTCCAACAAGGTTCCAAAAATGTGGGACTGGTTGGGGAAAAGTTGAGCAAAGACAAGAAACTGCATGGATGAGAGCTTTGGAAGTGAAGGGATCACTCAGGGTTCATTCTGAAAGGATTTGAGTAATTTCTGAAGTCTCCCAAAGAAAAAAAGATAAGTATCTTGTCAGTTGTTACAGCAAAAATTGCAAGGAAATGCTTGCGGGGCTTTCTCTAATTGTCTTTGGAGTGTCTATTAGCAACACATACATGTTCACAATCTCAGGCAATAGCAGACTGCTTGGGTATATGCACCTTTAAAGCATATTTCGTGTTTGTAGCCTTTTAGCACTGGATGATGTCATCTTACATGCAGCTTGTGACAGCAGCTACCTGAATTGGTGTGTTTTCTTTCATGCTCTGATCTGTTTTCCACAAGTAGAAGAGATTCATCGTAATTAGAAATTGAAGTCACTGCTCTCACTAACCACTCACAGGATTAGAAAAGACAGCAACAAAGACATCAATTATTTAACTATAATTTACCTTATTGTGTCCAGAATAGCTAACTACAAAGAAAATGCCATTTATTTTTCAGTAACGCACACAATAATTTATGAAATGCATTTGAAATATGTGAACTGCAGTGATAAGTTAACATAAATATTCAGCATTTGAGAAGCCAGGAATCCTAGCAAAGGAACAGACTCTTTGTCCTTACCTCTCACTGCCTGTAATCAGTTCTCCTTGCTGGGTGACTGCTGCTATTCTTGGTGATTGGCAGAGCAGGCTGTGAGACTGACTGTCAGCAAAATGACATGAATTATATTATCACCTCTCCCTTTCTTACAGACCCCTTCGTCATTTATATCTTAGTTTTGAATGTTGTTATTAGGCCTGATGTTTTTCTCTACTCCAGACCTTGAAGAAAAGGGACTTGTTACTTTGGCACACTGTATAACAATGTCTTCCCCCTTAATATAGGAGTATGTATATAAAAATGTCTTTAAAATGTATTTATATTAGTAATAAAAGTTATTTCTGTAAGTCTGAAAATGGCAGCTATACTTTTCTTCCTTTGAATCTGTGATGGTGCATTGACGCAATTCATCTTTCTTCTAGCCATTCACCCCTTTGCAATCTCAAACTGTCTCAATCTATTCCCAATCTGTTGCATCTGAGTTACAGAATAGGTGCTTGAAGTCCCACCAACTTGTTACACTCAAAATCTTGTTATGGGAAAAAGGGAGGACCTCATAGGCAAAGCCAAGAAGAACTTATTGTTAACCTAATTGAAGTCTTAACAGTCTAATCAGCAAGGGATTGGCATCCCAGGTCTTTTCATAGGATGAGTATGATGCTGATGTTAATGGCTTCTTCCTCCTCACTCCTGGGCTCGTTTTCGTGTGTTTGCTAACACACACTATACCTTGCTTTTTCTTCATTAATCTGCAATGTGGCACTACATCTGGGTTTGCAATATATGTTGTGGTGTACGTATGCTGGATATGCATAAGTTTTGTTAAGCCTAATACTGGTTTTGCACAGCTCCAAAGGTTGCATTCCTTTCAATAACCAGTAGCTGACTGCTGGTGAATTGCTTATAGCCCTGGGGCCTCCAGTATCATCCTGTGCCCACACTTTCAAGGTCCCTCCTGTCATCTCATGCTTGTACTTCTCCACACTACATTATTTTAGTATCAAAAGTAGTTCACCCCCTACAGTAACTATTTGTTATTATCATCTATTAGTTACAGAAATATATGAGAAATATGTGAGAGGATTTCACCACACAATTGTACAACTGATGTGCCAGGGGAGGTTTAGATTGGATATTAGGAAAAATTTCTTCACTGAAAGGGCTGTCAAGCACTGGACCAGGCTGCCCAGGGAAGTGGTTGAGTCACCATCCCTGGAGGTATTTCAAAGACATGTAGATGTGGCCCTTAGGGACATGGTTTAGTGGTGGACTTGGCAGTGTTAGGTTAACGGTTGGACTCAAGGAGCTTAAGGGTCTTTTCCAATGTAAATGGTTCTATGATTCTATGAAATCTTAGCAAAAACTAAAAGAATTGTAGTCACCTGGTTGTTCAATAATTGCTGTTACAGCTAAACAAACTAAACCATGGCTCCAGACAGTCCAGGACAAGACCAAAGCCTCACAAGACCTGAGGTCTGTGTTGGTAGCTTGCATGATGACTGTGGTCTACAAGCAGGGGGGAATCCCATATTTCATGAACTACAAGGCTGCAGATCTGCTCCCAAAAGTTGAGAATAGAGCCACAAGGAAATCATTTGCTACTCTGTGAAGGTAAAAGCGGTATTTGGGCATCATGAAATGCTTAAAGTCCCAGCTCCGTTGAACCTTCCAGGTGCCCAAGCCTCTGCTAGTTATCCTGAACATGGCTACACGTGTGCTGGTGCTGCCTGGCTGCTGAGAACACGGCCGAGACCTGAGAGGGATCTCAGATCAGGTGTGGGTCAACGTCTCGCTTTCCCGGGTCCAGTTCTGGATGTGTGTTTTGAGAATATCTACCAGACTGGGTATCAAGCCAAAGAGAGGTGAGAAAATCCAGTTTAGGATGTGGGGAGGAGTGACTGGATATCTCTCTCCGTCTGTTACAGGACTGCATATCTGCACCCGATTTCTGCATGGTTTTAAGTCCCATTTAATCTGCCATTTGTAAACTTCTTCCCCGATTGTAGAAGTCTTTCATAACAAAGATCACAGCTATTCTAAAATAACTGGATCTCTTGCATGGTGTATTGGGGTATTATTTCATAGTGTAAGGTGGATCTTGCATGAGGTTTAAACTAGAAGTTCAATGGTACATTTGTTGTGGTTGTGCAGGTTAATGTGTTCTTTCTCAAGTGGTAAAACAAAGTGCAAAAGACTGGAACTAGTTCTAATTTTCTTTCAAATGTCATTTTTTCATTAATATATATTTATTAAAATTAATAACATATTTCATTTTTACTGCTTGCTAACTTCCTCAGCTTTCAATATGACTTACTTTTAGGATCAGAGTTACTGTTTTTCCTTTTATTGTCAATTCTGGAAATAGAAGTTTGGTAGCTTTACCTTTTCTGTATTCATTGAGTATAGGTCCCGCTAGGTCCTGATTGGCAATTCAATTCTTGTTATTAGGAAGCAAAATGTCTTCTCCTTATTGGTCCTATTTATATTATTTCCTCATAACAAGTAGGTGTATTAATTATTGTGGTGTTTTTAATCTTGGGTATTTCAGATGAATGCTTCGTTGAACTATTCCATTACTAAAGTATTTAATTTTTAAAAGTAAAGGAGTCTGTAATATAAAACCTCTGTATGCTGTCTCTGCTTAACATTCAGCTCCTGCCTGATCATTTCCTCACAGAATTTATTATAATATTAAAAATGAGTGGGTTTCTAACTTATTTTATTAACACAACCAAAGCAAAGTAGCAAACATCTGAAGAAAACCTTCTGATAACGGAATTTTCTGATAAGAGGACGAGTCCTGTGTATGTTTTCATGGCCCTGAAATCAATATGAATAAATTGCTAGTAAGCTTGTCTCTTGAATATATCAAAATTTTGTGTTCCACCAAACATTTATCTCATAAAATATGTAATAAAGAACATCAGTTCACCAGACAGGTTGATGCAGTATGTATTTAAACATAAAAAATTGACAGATGTAATCTGAAATATATAAAATTCCAGTTTTACCCATTGCTATATTTACTGACACATCATTGATCAAGTTTTATCTCAGTGATCTAAATGCAATAAAAATCAGAAAAGCATTTTCGAGAGTTCTGAAGGTACCTGTCAGCTTAAGTGTTTGCAGATGGCAGGAGGATATTGAAACCCTGATTCATCATTTGAGGATGGTTACATTTAAGTGCATATCATGACCATTTGTCTGGGCACTTATTAAATGATATAGATGCCTGAGCAGTCCTCAAAGAAAAAAGTGCCAATGTTGTTTTTTTTTCAGATCACTTACTTCTTGAGAATTGCATAACACTCACAGCACTTCCTTTGGTGGTTATTTGTGGAAAGGGTTAAGTTTTCTTTTTATACAAGACATATATTATTTTACTTGTTTGTTTACATGTTAATCTTGCAACCCTTTTTAAATTGTGTCCAAGAAATGCTAAGAGACCTCTGCTGGGCTATGCAAGTGTGAAAAAGAAGATATTCAAACTCAAGTAAGTACATTATTTTATGGATCATCAGCAAAAAAATCTTACAGGTCTCTCATAGAACATTCCTTGAAGTTCAAGAAGCATGGTTAAATAGAAACAGCTCCTGGAGAATGTATATACCTGAAGATGATTTAAGTAGTTACTGGCATGAATCTTCTCTAAAATTAAGAAATCTAAGAGGTAAATGTCAGGAAAAATGTCTTTACAGAAGGAGAGACAAGGAAAATAATATGCATGGTTGGCATGAGCACTGGGTAAGAAAATAAAATTACTTCTCCAGATAAGAAGAGAGTTACAAGGACCATAGCTGTCTGTCAGATGAGAACCTAATAGCAGCATAAATGAAAGTTCCAACAGTGAAAAGTATAGTGTTGAATTATTCAACAAAGACTTAAACCCTATGGTAACGTACAGCAAGCTGAGACTCTGCATAAAATGATACTAAATTCAGCATAACTGGGGTCTTCTGAATAGCTCTTTCCTGTATGAAATACATATGTGTACATATGCACGGTTACATGTAATAGGTGAATATACCAGGCAGTCTGTTTTATTAAAGTAATTGCTGTCAGTGTATCTAGAACAGTAATTGAAAAAGAAATTGAGAAATACTGGTCCTGAGACCTCGAAGTACCAAAACAATTTCAGAAAGTGCTGGTATATGTTTGAAGTGTGAAGTACCGGAGAGTGGCGCATTTCTCCTCTATTCAGCACCGGTGAGACCACACCTGGAGTACTGTGTCCAGTTCTGGGCTTCCCAGTACAAAAGAGACGTAGACATACTGGAGAGGGCTACTAAGATGTTTAAGGGACTGGAGCATTTCTCCTATAAGGGAAAGGCTGAAGCTGTTCAGCCTGGAGAAAAGGCAGCTCAGGGGGATGTCGTCTTGGTGGGAGGGTGTAAAGAAGATGGAGCCAGGCTCTTTTCAGTGACACCTGGTGATAAGACCAGAGGCACACTGAAACACAGGAGGTTCCCTCTGAACATCAGGAAACGCTTTTTTACCGTGAGGGTGGCCGAGCACTGGCACAGGTTGCCCAGAAAGGAGTCTCCAGCCCTGGAGATACTCAAAAGCCATCTGGACATGGGCCTGGGCAACTGGTCCTAGATGACCCTGCTTGAGCAGGGGGTTGGACCAGATCCCCTCCAGAGGTCCCTTCCAACCTCAACCAGTCTGTGATTCTACCAGTTAAGCATAGCTATAGGTGCGTATCTGTTTGTGAATTTGCATATATTCCCCTGCAGAATATGTTAATATTACTGCTAATGCCAATTTGACTAGTTTTGCACTGTTGAAGACACAAAGAGCATTCAAAGGAAGACTTTGCAACTGGTAGTCATGAATTACGAAGCAGATGCAATGTAATTTAGTACATACACTAGGAGTGTTTTGAAGGACGTTTATATGTGATTACAGGAGAGAACAAGTAAGAGGAGACATGTCTGATGTTTTTTAACTCTCTAAACGAGCAAACCAAGAAATTATATTAGAAGATAAAATCATTGCATTAGAAGACATCCATTTGAAAAAACAATATTCTTCATACAGTCAACTGCCTCACTGATTTGTCATCTAACCTTTAAATAACTAGGTTATGGTATATTCTGCAGTAGGCTTCTGAAGTCCATAAGGCCCTTGGAAACCATGGTAATTTTCCTGAACTGTGAAAGAGACACACCTACCTGTCTTTATTATTAATAGGCATTTTCATGTCTAATCTGTCTTGCATTGTGCTGAGATTTCACTCTACTGGAGTGGCAAAGGGTGAAAACTAACTGTATTTTGAAAGAAAGATTCTAAGGTTGGTCTGGCAACTCAACTAAATTCTTTCAGCTTCTGAGTAACAGGCTCAGCCTGATCCCAAAGGCTGCATTTCAATCTTTTGATTAGCAGAGCTTGAGAGCACTTCTTGCCTGGCAAATTAAGCCACCATGGAGCAAACTTTGCATTCTGACTCATAAAGGCTCTTTGCAAATATCATTAACAGGCTTTGGAATAAATCCTGTCTTCGTTTTTTTGTTGCATTTTTTTAACCCCAAAAAGGATTTAACATAGCAAGACATTTTGTACACGTTATCAGTTGTTTGATGTGGATAATTTCTTACGGGACACAACTACCATGCTATATCTGGTCAGCTCTTTTGAATAAATTTCTAAATTTAGAAAAATTGTGTGCACTAGAAAGGTTAGTTTTCAATGTCTTTTTTTTTCATTTATGGTACAGGACAACTGCAAATCTGCTGACCTGAGTACTACAGGGAGACCTGAATACTCCACAGGAGACCTGTGCCATGGGCAACAGTGTTTACAGCACATGCTAAGTTTAGAAACCTAACAGTAGCAAACACAATCAAACTATATAATGAACACAATGAAAGGTGAATGCTGTAGGACTGGCAGATTGGTAGACTTAATTAAATACATGCAGATTCCTGCCTGCTTCATTATGTTCTACACAACTGTTAAGTCATATGGAAAAATACAATTCTGCTTAAAAGCACTCATTTTCATGGCAAATCCAAGGATAACTTTGCAAATTCTGGGTAATAGAGAATGATGCACTTGTATAGATAAACACCATATTTATTTAATGGAGAAAGAGTGAAGTAGTAAATAAAAAAAGCTACTCTTGAAAATGAAGCTCTAGTTTTGTGCTGGGAGTTATGAATTTCATTAATTTCCTGTCCGGATTTTATTTTTGTAGTAGTCAAGTCATTTTTACTCATGAGTGGGTGGCTCTTAAGATGAACAGCTGAAATAATTTAACTGAGAACCTTGAGCTGGAAATTTCAAGTGTAAACTGTAAAAGAGGTTGATAGGGAGCAAGAGTCCACCAGAAGTGCTGCTTTGACACACAGCCCCTTTGAATTCCGGGTAGTCAAGCTTTTCATCTGTGGTGAGTGGCTTGTTTTGTTTCTAAAGGAAAAATCAGGAAAAAAAATCACATGGAGATGGCAGTTAAGTATAGGTTAGGCCTTTAGCTGCTTTGACACTGTAATTGTTCATGCAAATTGTCTTTGCTAACCTTTGCGGTCAGGAAGATCAGGTTATGGTCTGTCATGAGTAGTACTGTGAACCGTCATGTTATGCACTCAAGTTGGGTGACTGTAGTAGGAAAATGGCAGTCCTGATCAGTAGCCAAAGGAAAACAAAAAATAAAACACACGGGCAAAAAAGAATGACATATATTTCCACTTACAGCAGTTTAATCTTCCCTTCCTCTTTGGAAGGTTGGAATGGCCTTTTAATAGTAGTATTGTTAGGTGGGCAGATGCTAATAATAAGACCCTAGACCACCCCAGTCATACTGGACATACTGGTCTGCTGCCAAACTAAATAGAGCAGGAAAGCAGTCTTGTTTTCTAGTCTTCCAGGAGAAAGACAGAGGAGTTTCCTATAACTTGCTCAGGGGTTCTCCCATCTTCATTTCCCATCTTGCTTGTATTTAATGTCTCTTTTTATGGGTTTCTGCTTCCAAATCACAATATTTTAAAAATCTAGCTGACTATTTAAAAATCCTTGTCATGGAGAAAATCCAGATAACATTATTTTGTTTACTTTTTATTTTTTCTTGAAATTCAGCATCTGTAATGCGTTTCTTGCCTCTTCTTTATCAGAGTGTCACTTATGCTTTTGTTTTATATTGTCTCAAACCTGCTTATTATTCACTGCAATAGTAATCAAGGTCTGACTGCATTTGTATTGCTAGGGAACAGGTAAGAAAGAGAGAATTTAGTATATGATCTGCTCATTGCACTAAATGCCTTTACCTTGTCTGTCTGTAGAAAATGCTGTTTCCTTACAGCCTTTCTCACTGTCATTCTCCCTGTCCTTCACATCCCTGCTACATGGGAGAGCAGAGGCTTCTGTTTCTCTACTAGAAATGCATCCTGGTGATGCTCAGACATAGCAACGGCCTTTGTGTCCACTCAGTCCCCATGTTACCGTATACGTTGCACAGATTACAATGCTGTGCTCTCCTTTACATGCCTGTTTCATATTCCTCTCTAAGAATGTCAGTGGAAAAGCCGAATAAGCATTTTCTTGGTCAGTACTATGCTACTTGTAACAACTTTCTAAGAGCTGCTTTCACAGATACTATATTGACGTTTCTTGGTTTGCAGAATCTGATGAGGAAGACCCACCGAGGACAGGCTAGTATGATGCCCAAAGTAGGCAACGTTGGCCTTTTGCAATGGGCAATGTTCCTTCCACATGCCATGCCTAGACTAGAAATCAATCCCTTAAAAGTGTGAAAGTGAAGTGAATATTTCATCTCATTGCAGATTTGGTTCCGAGGTAAAGAAGGAGTATACATCGCTCGCTATTCTACAGTAGCCATTTTGGTTTTGGTCCTCCTCCAGTATAAATGTAACAACAGTGGGTTACAGTGTTTTCTCAATGAATAGAGATATTCCTGCTGTAATGTATGTGATCACTAAAATAATACTGGCTAAATCATCTGGAACTGCTGTAGACATGTCACACCCAAGATCTTAGGTTACAAGACTCAAAACAGAACTCAGTAATATGGAAGAACCAGAAAATAAAAAGAATTACAGGTTTCTGAGAGATGATAAACAATGGGTGTGATTTCTGTCTTAATGCAAACAGAGGAAATCTCTGGCACAAAATTTTTATAGAAGTCCAAACTAAGATCTAAAAACAGAGAGAAGAAATGCATCATTTGAAAAATCTCTGTTTCCACTCAAGGAATACAGCAAATCTGTGTTTACTGGACACTTCTGCAATAGAATGCAGGAAATTGTTTGAAAGATTGATAGGTTGACATACAGATAACTTTGCACTGATACAGAACTTTAAATGACTTCCATATTTGTGGTCATAGGAATAAAGTAAAAGCCATTATATGTGGTTCTCAGAAGTGAAAAGTAAGATAGAGAGCATTTTCTGATAGTAATTTGGGCAGTTTTGAACTGACAGCACTAGTACTAGTAACCGAATTAAAAACAAAGTTGTAATTGCTGTCCTTGAAAATGGCCCAAACCAGTCAGATATTTGAAGCACAAGAGGAAAATATACTGTCACTACCTGAGCCAAACTCTGGCATATAACACACCTTCATGCCCTTTCATCTTTATGATTGAAGATTTTTCTAATTAGAAATGAAGTCATGAAAGTTATTGCAGTGGAAGAAGAAATTTCATGCAAAATTTTAAATTTCCTGCATTTATACATTTTTATAGCCCCATATTGAATTTATGACCTGTTCTGCTCCGTCATTGGGAACTGCCAGACCCAGAAGTAAGGAAGTACTATCTCTGAATAAAGCAACTTTTAATATTTGAGGGATCTGTGTAAGATGACTATTCTTTTGGAGCTTTTCACTCTGAAACAATGTTCAGAAATCCTAGAAATGAAATAACTTGATGTATTCAGGTCATTAAAGGGAGTTATGGGGGCGACAGAAGAACCCAGCTCTTGATCTGGAGCTGAAAAAACCTGCCTGTATCATCGCAGATTTGTCTAGACGAATGGATGAGTAAGCATTTGGTGCGAGGTACTGAGTTGTCTAGCACTTGTCAGCAGCAGTGCAACTTCTCCCTTTAATATGTTAACAGGGAATATTACTTTTTGTTCATCATGAATGTACTTCCTATCTAGGCTGACCTCATAACTGTAGAAAAAATTCCCTGAACAGTTGGAGAAAGGTAAGCTTTGCTGCCCTGAATAGGCACTGCTTAAAATGTTTCTCTTCCATACGCAGGCCGAGGAACAGGCACAATTGAGCTTGATGAGAGTCTTTCCATGAGTATAATCTGCAAGCTGGACAAAAAGTACATAATGGAAATTTTAGGAACTAGTATGCACTTTGCCCAGTGGCCTCCTTGAACCTTCCTTTTCATCTTTGCAGCACCTACACACTTCCATTTTCCTTTCTTGTTTCAAAGAGAGAACAGAAGGGTCTTGATTGAGTTATAAAATCTTACAGCTTTACATCTGTGTGGCAGGGCTTGAGTGCTTTAAAAGACAACTTAATGTTAGTTCTAGGTGCTTGAAGTGGAAATACCAATCTTTAGGGAGAAATGGTTTCATTTTCTTTTAATTTCAAAACAAATGAATGTCATTTAGTCGGTCCCCTTTCAACACTCCTTATATCATTACTACATCATATTGCCTTCTGTGAAAGGACTGAGATTCTTTTTGATGTGTATTGTAGTGTTTGAAATTCTTTCAGTGAGTGAATGAAAATGCAGTACTTCTTTGTTTGTTTGTTTTGCAGAAACTTGATTCCTGATAGTCTTCTAGTATGATGCCAGAAATTACCTAAAGGTTTATCTTAGCACTGCAAAAATATTTAAGATTCAGGTCTTTGAGTATTGGTAAGATAAACTGGCTGAATATAGAAACAGCAGAATGAAGTAACTCAACTTACTGTGTTTTTGATTGAAAGATACTATCCTGTGCTTGAATTTTATTATCAAAAGTACCCAGTCTGTATGAGGCTGTCACTTTTGCATAAATCCCACAGAACAGTGATAACAGCAAATAGATCAGACTGCCATTTCAGCCTACACCCCATGTCAGCCACCAAAATCCTTTTGTGGGTCTGTGCTACTGCTCCTGTCTGAATGTTCTCTTTCATTCACTCTGTATTTAATACCTATATGCTCAAATTGAGCTAAAGCTGTTCATGGAAAGCCTCCACAATAATACACGAATAGGTTTTGAGGGAGAAAAATCTATGTTACAATTCCATTTTCTCTTTTTCCAGCTGAGAACATCTATAAGCAATACTGTTGTTGGTGCTATTACAGATATCTAGGTTCAAAACAACCTACCTTGCTTGTCCTGCTTTTCTCCCTTACGCTTTTGATTTTAATAACTTGAATTCCTGCATGGGCAATAGTGATGCTAGGGTTACAAAATGTTTTCTGCTTTAAAACCTGATTTCAAATAATCATTTTGTGACTCACTACTTCTTGGGTTGTAATTTTCTATTTCTGGTTTCCAAGCAAAGAAGAATCCAGTCAGTCTGCACTGAACCAACTCGATTATTTTTGAGTCAAAACCATGTATAGAAAAATACTGTCCCAAAATAGAAAAATCCTTCTAGTCTTTAACAGGTGCTACCTGAGGAGACCAATGTACTATCACAATGTGAATACTTCATGAGACTCTGTTGAAAATACAGAAATGAGCTTTCTTTGGGGTTCCTTTTTTTCAATTCTTTAACAAAACTGGAGACATCCACCTAAAGTGTTATGTTGAGAGGTATGTGAAGCAAGGTGAACAATGAAATACCTGGTTCTCAGGCCAGCTATAATTTGATCAAGCCGCTCTACAGAGTTGGATGAAAGGGTTCCTTGCGCTCTTACCATTGCTTGCTGCAGAAAGAGCTCTCAGATCAGGTGCAGTGGGCAGCCCTTTTACTGCTAAATCTTTCATCGTAGTCACGGAGCTAATGGTGATGTATCGGTGTGTGGATGGGCAGAACTGAGACGAAGTATCAAAAAACTGGTTTTGCAAGAGCCTGTGAAAAACAGATGTATCACAGGACTTTTTCCATCTTGGAAAAATTGTTCTTATGAAAGGGTGAGAATGAAATGGATCCTTAACAAGATAGGTGTTTTCTTTCATTTTCAACACTTATTACCTACCTTTATACTCTGAGAGTGTACATAGGAGCATCTAAGTAACCTACTTACATGATCCATTCATTCTCTTCTGTATTTCTAACAATTATCTTTATTTTCTTTCTCTTTGAATTATACAATTCACATCTTTTTTAGTATTATGTCATATGGCACTCTGCACTCATTTTTAATATCTTTTGATGCTGCTGATATTGCAGGTGAAGATGTATGTTTCAATTTATATAATGCCATTTCATTCTTAGTATTTTCTTTAATATTTTCTATGTATTTTTATACATGCTAGTACAATACATACTGACCTTGTTTCCTGATTCTACTAAATATATGTTGAGACCTAAGTTGCAGGACCCTTGCTGCTAGACTCAAGTAACAAAAAAGGAAGAAAAAAAGCTATTCCATTCCTTATTTCACCTTGCAATTGATTAAAGAATCACACATGCTATTTTTCCATTTTCTGTTTGTGTAAGTTTTCTGACATCTTTTTCAACAGCAGAAGTTCAATGGCTAGTACACAAATCTACACCCAATAAGAACAAACTTTGAGCCTGTTTCTGTAACGCTTATCCTCTCAGCAGTACTACAGAATTTGCTGGACAAATCCACATTTCCTTTGTTTGACATAAAGATCATCCTTGTGTTTTGCAAAATTGCAGAAATGTCATTTCTTATGAATTTATTTACTGCAGTACCTGACAATCTCTAAGTGCTAAACTAAACAGAGAACCGATATTCTGAACTTTAAAAACAAGAATAACATTTGCAATTCTATTACCAGGACAACTGATTACTTTTACCTGGATCTCTAGCCATTCTTAGACCTCTGAAAGGACAGAAACTTAATGGAGCTCAAGACGTTAAGAGAGCAAGTGAATTCTTTCCTAGTCCAGCTGAATACTTGATTTCTTTTTTGTCACTACAAAGCAAAAAGAAAAAATGCACACATTTCTAAATCCTTCACCCTACCACAGTAAAAACACTGGGCAAAAGTGATAAAGAAGAAAGTGGATTTTCTGATTTTTCTCTACAGGCAGGGAATACCATCCCATGTACGTGTTTGATGAGATAAAAGCATTGTGGATAAAGGTGATGCCAAGCTGCTTCCTAGGAGATGCTTCAGGAGGTCTATCATGCTTACTCACCTCGGTGAATGAATGAGAGCATTACGAACGGGAGGCCATGGCAGCTTCTGAAAAGCCAGCTTCTGAAAAGTTGGCTTGGGTGCTCACACGGAGTATTATTTTGATAAAACTAGGGAAATGGTCTGAAATCAACGGTGCAAAACTGAGTGTCCTTCGTTATATTGGGAGCCTTGTGGAAGACATTGTATTTGAGAAGTTAGCGATCTTGAGCAGGCCGTGTCTGCTCTGCCGGGCCCCGTGCCTAAGGCTGGAGCAGCCCACACGTTAGCATGGCAGCCGCTGCAAGGAAATCTGCTGGAGTGCCCCGTACCAGCCCGTGCTGCGTGCTGGTGGACGTTACGACGGAGATAACAGTCCAGCCTGTCAGGAGAAGATGCACGGTTTTGCTGGTTACACAAAATTAAAGGCACTGCAGCATGGGAGGGAGAAGGAACCCCTCCACGGACAGGATCTGCGCAGCGTGCTGGGGGAAAATCCATCTGCGGTCTGTGTGATGCTGTGTGAAAGTGGGCTTCCCAGCATCTGACGGGATGCAAGATTTACTCACTATCTATACTCCTCTTTTTATTCTATCTTATTAAAACAGCTATGTTATCGTGCCACTTTTTGTTGGGCATTTTAAACTGAAATCCCCCCGCAAACCCCTTCACCATCTCTCTCTTCTGCCCTCCCCACCCCTGGTGCAGAACATTCACATTTGTAAAGTATGACTTCCCTAGAATGAAATCCTACTTTCAAACAGGAATGGAAAATAATTGACCAAGTACCGTACAAAAGAATCAGACTATGAATTACTGTATGATATTGATGCAAAGAAGAAGGGAGAAAAGACATGGATGATAAGTAGTTCGCTCTGCTTGATCTAAGCAAGTAGTCCTCACCTGCTCATCTGAAATGCTATAACTATTTTAGACACGTAGACAAACTGAAGAGAGTTCAAAACAGGGCAACAAGAATAAAAGGATTATAAAACATGAAAGCAGGTTGAAAGAGTTGTACTTCTTTAGTCTTGAAACCAGAAACCTGTGAGAGGACATAAGAGCTGTCTTCAAACACGTGGAAAGTTGTTCCGATGAAGATAGCGGTCATACATTCTGTATGTCTGCTAGCACGGTGAACAATAATGAGCTCAGCTTGCCATAATGAAGTTGTAAGTAGGGTACGAGGGAAAGCTCATTAGCTATGGAGAACAGGAGGGGAGCACAGGGGGAAATCCTGGAGGCAGCGGTGGTGGACGTTCTGCAGAGCAGGCTAACAAGCCGTGTCTCAGGTTCAGGCACACTCGGTAGTCTTTGTGGTGACGGGACGGGTGACTTCCCGAGGTCTCGGCTGTCATTACATTTCCATGCTCAAGGTTTCCCTCCCCTAAGGCTCTGGATTACAGTGTTGTATGTAGCAGGGAGCAAAAGGGAAAAGCTAGCGTACCAGAATACGTAAGCTGCAGCAACAGTCCTGTTATCCTGAATATTATATCCACCCTTCCCAGGAGGGAAACTGAGACACTTTGAGCAATTCTTGTCTTTACTGTCCTACCCTAATGCTCAGGAAATGTCTGTGATGGGAAGGAAAAAAATATATTTTACCTTAAAATATATATATTTAACAAATTCTAGTTCAGCAAATTAAATAAACAGAGTGAAGATGAACATTAAACCAGGTTAGCTTTGAATGAAGAAAAATATGTTCGAATTGTCTGAGTTCTAGTACTTGCATTCTTAATGGAGGGATTCAGTCATTATATATGCATTTCTGGGCTTTGTGTTTCTATCTTAGATTTTTCCATAGCAAGACCATCCAATGTTTTGTCAAAACCGAACGAAACCAAACCAAACCAAAATACCCTGCCCCCTGCCAAAACCCCACCTACATTTCAGTGCAACAGAATTGTTACAAAACTCGAAAATGAGACTAACAAAAATCAAGAGGGTCAATTTTTGTTGATGAATGTTTAGGCATCACAAGTGAATCAGAAGGCATGAGCCTCTGCATCTCTATTCCAGAAAGATTTTTAGAAAATACTGTTTGAATCTGACAAATATTTCTGCTCTGCTGTACTCGTAAAATAAGGCAAAGAGCATAAATAATTTGAAAATTACAAACCCAATTAGAGCATCTTGCTATTTTTCTGATGTCCTTAAATAAAACTTTTCAGGCACTCATCTCTGTAAAAAGAACATGGAGAGAGTGCAGCATGGAAGTTTATAATTAGGACAAATAAGTCACCAGCAAAACATACTACACAAGAATTAGAAAAAAAACAGGAGGAAAACAAATATGAATTTGTCTAATACCACTGAATAGAAATGAAGTACAGTATTATGAAGGCAGTTTACTATGACTTTCTTTCTTTAATGATTTTAGAAAATATTCTCAAACAATTTCTATATTACTTTTCTTTTAAGTCTTTCTGGATAACAGACCATATTTTAGAAATAAGCCAAGGCTATTTTTTTATTTTGATTTGTTGTTCTCTTTGATGCTGTATTAAAAAAAAATCTGCTGCATTAAATTAAAATTGCAATAATTTTTTTTAAGAAGTGATTATATTGTTAGTTTTAGAGAAAAAGAGGTAAATTTTTAAGGCTTGAGTTTTGATAATTCTGTGAATAAGTAGCAATATCAAAGCAGCAGGCCACTCCATCCTTAGAAACGCTTCAAGAATTTCAAATGAGAAAAACAGTATCTCAAAAGTTTTTATTCTTTTTAAATGCAAATAAATGAAAATCTAATTAAAGATGCATGGTTTGTTGACACTTCTTATTTCAAAGTTAGGGTTTACACTATTTTTAAATGAAAATCTTAAATAATGCCTGGTCTTCGAGATAACTTCATTTTTTTCATAAGGAGAATGCTGATTATATTTGTATTGATTTGGTATACATAACACTAGTATAAAGTAAGTGACAGTTTTCTATTTAAAATAGGAAAGGAAAAGTGCATATTTTATACCATTAAAATGTTGTAAACTAATTTTGATAGAAGTTTGTATATGACAATCTTTTTAAAGGATCTACAGCTGTACAACCTTTACTTTTAGAAGGAGCTACCTCAAGTCCCTTCCCGTATCCTGATTACCCTAAATAGCAAGGATTGAAGGGCTTTAGTCGTCAAGGATCTAACAGTGTTTCTACTCCCCTCTGTCCACCATGCATGCATCCTATTCTTGTGCTGAACCAAATCTAATACATTTACTTCACTGATCTGAAAATAGAATCTATGGATCATTACTGGTGTAGGATGGTCCTGTAATTCAAGACTTTCATTGACGCAAATGAGCAAGACCAAAACCACAGGTGACCCACCTGTGTATCTCGCATACATCTGCAAGTAGATCAAATGCAGCTCCCGTAACTGGCACTATGGCAACTGGGAAGCTGCTGAATACTCTCAACCCCCAGGTGAGCATCCAATGGCTGATACTGGTTGCCCTAAGACCCTGCTGCTCAGTTGTGTCCCAGCCCTTACTGGAGCAATGAGCTCTCTGGTCCTCACTCACTCATGTGGAACTCTGAGTTTTCTCTCCTCAGACCTCCAACGTATGAAATATGTGTTTTATGATTAATTGACCATAAATTTTTTTGTTTGTGGTTCAGAAAGGTTCACAATTCATTAGCAGTGCTCATATCAAAATTGTCATGGGAATCTGTCACTTTAACTGAGACAATGCAATGTGTTGCTGTGAAATGATGTGGGATGCTCAAAGAAAAAAAACAATAGGAGACTAATTTGGTGGGAAAGGCACAGTAAGATCTCATTTTCACACTGCCAGAACTCTACAAAGCAGTATCCTATATACTGATAGTGCTTTGGCCATAAAAGTGAGCGAGCTGGAACGCATTAACAGTTTTGACCATTAGTAATGGGTGGTAGAAAGTGGAGCTCTCTTGGCTAGCAAAGTGTATTGCTGGGGAAGTGAGTTAGTGCCTTGGAAAGTGCTCAGCTTTTACGTTGGGTCTGAGAGATGAGAGGAAAGATTATGACCTCTGATTCCCTATGTTATGGAGAAGTGTGAACTTTTTGCAGCTATGGGCTCCACAGAAGTCCTGTGTTTACTCACTACTAGGATTCACCTTCCATTAGAATGTCATGTCCAAAGTAGAAAAAGAGGTTACTTTTTGTAGATGGGCAGGCTTTGCATTTCTTATGTTTGGATTAAATGAAATCTTGGAGATATTAGCCAAAAGCAAGCTTGATTACATAAATATTCTCCTGGCCACATCACTTCATCAGAGCTTTTTTTAGGAATAATAAATGTTTCAAAGATAGCCTATAAAAATGTCATGTAGAAAAAACCAGCAGCAGATGATTTAATGTGAGTGAAATAATTGCCATGATTGGCTATAAAGCTATCTTAATATAACATTCAATTTTGCAGTTAAGCATCTCCCTCACAAATAGGAATCAAATTGCATCAGCTTAGATACTAAAATCATAGATTGTAACAAAAAAGTTGTTTCTACAAAGAATTTTTTGAAGTTTATCTTTCTATTTGAAAGTGTGTTTAAGAAAAAAGATCTGTTTCTGATTGTTCTGATTTTCATTGTCATTGGATAGATTTTTGTGGTACATGCTGAAGGGTGACTAAATTTCTTCTCCTTTCTTTTCTCTAAGGAAGGGGAGTCAGATGTGCTGCCTTTGATTACCTCTTGTTCATGTCTGCACAAGATTCACCAAGTTTCTCCCCTGTATCAGTCGAACTCAATAAATTCAATTATCTGTGCTCTTAATTACTGATTTCTTGAGCTTTAGCTGCCTGATTTGTCAGAAAGAGTTCTGTTTCTCACTTCTTTGCCACTTTCTTTTGTTCTTCCATCAGAACTAGGAGGGATCAACATATCTCATTTCTTGCATCACTATCAACGCTAGGGCAGCTATCAAATGCTCTGTTGCTGAAAAGAGCACTGGTTGATATAAAACCAGCTTAGTGTTAGTAAGCAAGAGGAAAGTGGATAATAAATTAAAATCACAGGAAGAAACTGCCTTTTGTTGTTAGTTTGCTTTTAAAGAACTGCACTGAAATAAGACTTTTACTTACTAGTGGTGTAATTCATGTTAAACAAATAACCAAAATGCACACTCTAAAATTAACAGCTGTTTTTTCTTTTGTTTCTCAACCAGAAAAGTCTTTCTTAAGCAATCAGTACATTCAAGGCAGTGTGCCTTCTCATGCTGCACATTTGAGCTGTGACTGAGCACCAGTTGGCCAGTAGTGCATTTAGTGATGGTTCGCGGCCTTGGGCAGCACTTCTGTTCTGTTAGAGAGAGGAGGTAGGCTGATACCACAAAACATTTAAAGACCTTCTTTTAACATTTTATGCAAAGCCACAGTCTGAAGTTCAAAACTTCTGTAACATGTTCAGAAAGAAATTCAGCATAAGGCATATTCTATGACAATTTCTGGAATTTCACATGACAGACCAGACCTTGGGCAGGCAAGTGGAATTCCCTTCAGATGATGATAAAGCAGAAGATATGCTCCAAGGTGCACTTAATGCATTTCAGCTGTTAATAGCAATGTAATGCTTGGGACCAGATTAAAGGGAATCCAAAGTAAGATTTCTTTAAAAAAGTGTATTTTAGCCATTAAGGTTCTCAGCAGCAACTTTTTCCTTCTATATATCCATTCCCATTGTGCCGCATGACTTGCTAATTTAAATATAACTTCTATTGCCCAAGACATGTTGTCCTAGAAACTACTGTAATAATGCATTACTGTTTGGGATATTTATATGTATAGCCCTGCACATATCTTATGGCTGGTTGCCCCTATAATTAAATCACTTGTGATTATAGGTTATGTTTATAATTTATCATGTGACTTATAAATATCAATTTAATATCTGTTAAAACTTCCCGTTTCCCAGGTGAGAAATAGAAAAGAATTTTGGAGTGAAGCTTCATGTAGAAGTTTTCCTGGGCTGTGCAAGGAGAAGGCTGTGTTCTTGTGACACTCGCCATATTCTGACTATTTTTCACTTCCTGATATTTAATACAGCTGGTTCTGAGGGAAGCGATGGATCTGCCATCTAGCTTGTGATTGAAACTTCTTGAGGTAGATTTTTGTTGATTGCATTAAATGTATGCAGGAGCAAAACCCAGTTAATATGACAACTGAGGAGTCATTTGTTATTACAGTTATCCCGAAGTCTGGCTGCAATGTTGTGAGTAGTGTGGAAGCAGGGGGAAAATCGTCTATCAGAAAGCACTACTGATATAAAACCAGCACAAAGATAGAAAGCAAAGCAGCCAGAAGTGTCTTAACTTTTAGCATGAATTTATTCAAATAGTCTTGATGTCAGTGGCCCACGGTAACTCGGGGAAGTGGCAAAGACCCTCAGGCTGTTGAAACCTGTAGATAAAGGGCACAGCGATCACCACGCTGCTGCACAAAAGCAGTGGTTAGTAACTCGGATATTACCAATTGATCTGAAAATGCTTTCAAGGGAGATGACTGTCAAGACTGCGTTTTATAGAGGAAGAGGCTCAAGCACAGAGTTTAAATGACTTGCTAGCAGCTCAGCAGTAAACGTTGGTCTCTTGAGTCCCATCAATTGTCTGTTCGTTATACTACTGATATTGTCATGTCTCTTCTGGAGTTCTCCAAAGGCTTACTACAGTGTAGAAATCCATGACAAAGTTATTAGATATAAGTCTGGTAATAAAAAACCCTTTTCAGGAGTGCATCTCACACAGTTCTTTTCATAACCCCTTCCAACAAAGTAAGGGGCCCTGGGGCTAAAAATCTTTGTATTCCCCCACACAATGCAGGAACTCCTTCAAAAGCCGTTCATCTGGGTTTGGATGAGGGGGAAGTATCAGAAATTCAAAAGCACGGTAGATGCATGACATTCCTCTCTGGATGGCTATTAGCTTGGCAGCAGTCTTGTGAGAATAATTCAGTTTGTGGATTCTATGGCCCTGGATTCATTTTGTGTGGCCATATACAGCAATCCTGCAGTGGCAATAGATGGAAATAGCAGACCCGCTGCCAGCTTTCTTCCACAACTAGAAAACTGACATTCTGTTCTGAAAGCATCTTTTCACGGAGATCTTCACTTTTTTGGGGAGACTGTGAATGGATCACTGTACAAATACTGTACAAATCCAGCCTGTAAATTACCCAGCAAACGGGAGGTGGATAGGATCCTCCATGCTGTGCTTTTTTGTTGCTAAGCTTTGGCTGTGGTGCCTCTGCTATACCTTTACCTATAGAGCAAGATGAGCTTTTCCAGATCTACTTAAAAGGGGAGGTGACATATTGTATGTCACATATGTCATTACTTAAATGGATTTTCTTTATGTTCACTTGTGTGAGTTATTTTTGTTGGATCAATATAAGGATGATGTGGAATAAAGGCCTTACTCTGCTGCCTCTAGATGCATAAATATACAAACCCTTACTATTGATCAGAAAAGATGTGTGAAAGTAGCACGCTAGATCTCATATCAGACTCAAGTGATGGCCAAAACTTCCGTTTTTTCTTCCAGCTTTTCATGACATTGTTTCTTCAGATGTGCAACACCTGCCCCTGCTGTGCAAAGGGTAAAGAAGTATTTGGTGACCCAGGACAAGGGACAGGGCAGCCTCAGTCTCAGGGTGTTCTACTGACAGATTAGAGAATGGGACAAAGACCTTGTGAAAATAAGAAGAGGTAGGCAATGAAATCAACAGGTGGTGGATAAGAATATTGTATAGGTGATTTCATTCTGTTCATTTTTGTTCATCTGCAGAAATGTGGGTCAAAAGAAAACAGGAGAAACTGCAGTGAATTTAAGAAGAGTTGAAGATCCAGCATGCACTGTGAAGCTTTTTGCTTAGCAGTCAGTGGAGATAAACTTTACATTTCAAAGACAGCAGGATGAGAGGCCAGATTAACAGTGGACGAAGTGAAAAAAAATTTTTTTGAGCCTTCAGTAATGCAGGATCAGAAGAGTTTGCTGTGATAGCATATTTAACATACTTTAGAAGCCAATTGCAGGATACTTTGTGGCACTACCAAGACCAGAGAAGACTTCAGGAACCCTAGAGGAGAGCAGAAATAGAAAAAACTTCAAGAAGTCTCAAAATCCTTGTAGGTGACTGAGAGAAGGAATTAAATATGAAATGTAAACCACTGGTGTGAATATGTAGATTTTAGTTTTGTGGCAAATTGGACATTCTGATTTTGCATTTTTTAGCCAAAAAAAGTTATTGAGCTCTGTGAAAACACAATTAGATAAAATGTTGTGAAGATTAATTATAAATTTAGCACGGGAGAAACAATAAACTTCTTTTATGAAAAGAAATAAGTAGCTAAGTGAAATCTGTGTTTTCCTGAATAAAAACAATTGAAGCAAACAAATTAAGGGGTTATGCGTCTAATTCAAACATGAGTATGGCAATATTGGATTTCATTGTGACAGTTGTCCATTGTCCATAGGAGTCACCATGACAAAACAGCTCAATTTTCTGAAAATCGAAATGTGAAATAGAAGAGCCTGCTAATATGTGGAGCTCTCACATGTAAAAGATTCAGGGTAGGGGCAACCATCTCAGTTTTAAGGTGTGCTTTGTTGAAATGCTTAGCTACAGTGTGGTTCATTTAGAAAGACATCAGGTAAGGAGATACTGTACAATTAGGAATAAAGGTATCCTATTAAAAATTAGGTACATCATGGGACGACTGTCTATTATCATAGGCTTGGACGATATGCTTTAGCTACAGGGTTACATTAGTATTCAGGCACTTGTTTTATATTTTTCCTGTTTTTACAGTGCTATCCCCTTGAAACTCATTAAACCTTTTCCCGCAGTAGCCTAGCCACTCAGGCATGAATAATCTAAGGGGTAAACAGAATATTGTTGTAAATACACAAGTGTCCATTACAAGAAGTAGTAAATTTAAAGATGATTAAAAAGCAACAACAAAGCACAAATACCCTCTCAAGCACACACAGCTATTACATAACCAGTATGTGTTTTTCTTGTAAAGAATTCATTAGAACATAAGCCTTAGAATTGAGTGAAATAAATAACTCAGCCTGATTAATGAGCTACCATTAATCATCTCTAGATCACAAGTTCAAAAACAAAAAAGAGGATTTATTTGTTACTGTTTTGTGCTTATTTAATCATAAGACCCATGCAAAACAGGTGTAAAAATGCTGGTACTGTCTATAAATGAGGATACATTCTAACATGACTGTGTTGTACATCTTTTACAAGGCTGTTGAGAGTTCCAGTTCAACAGACCATCTAAACATACATCCCCCTTTTAAAAAGTCCTCAGGTTCAACTGACTGAAGTGCAAGTACATAAGGGCTATATGGGTTTAAAACATTTTTAAAAAGTTTGAGATGTCTAAATCAATGTTTAGGTAGATGAGGCAATTAACTCCAAACCTGCAGTCTGAACTTCTCTGTTTAACGGCTGGGGGAAAACTGCAGGTGGTGTAATTTGCAAAGTGAACCAAGTACCTCCAGCACCGTGTCTCACACGCATGAGTGTGTCTTTTGTGGGCAAGGCAGTAGGTGAGGAATGGCTTTGTCCCTTTTCCCTTTTGTGGATTTTATATAAAATGCATAGAATAAAACCAGAAATCTCCTTCACCAAGCTAAGGAGAGTTCTATCCCAAAGAATATGAAGGCACACAAAAATGCCAGGAGGCCTGTGTGGATGAACAAGGAACTCCTGGCCAAACTCAAAACACTAAAAGGAAGCATATAGAGGGTGGAAGGAAGGATGGGTAACATGGGAGGAATACAGAAACATTGTCTGAGCATCCAGGGATGACATTTGGAAAGCTAAAGCCCAAATGTAATTGAATCTGGCCAGGGATGTCAAAAACAAGAAGGGCTTCTGTAAGTACATAAGGGACAAAAGGACGACTAGGGAAAATATGGGCCCATTGCTCAACGAGACAGGGGACCTGGTTACAGGAAAGGGCTGAGGTACTAAATGCCTTCTTTGTCTCAGTCTTTACTAGCAAGACCATCCTTCAGGAATCTCAGGTCCCAGACACCACGGGAAAAGCCTGGAACAAGGAAGAGGTACCCTTGGTGGAAGAGGATCAGGTCAGGGAATACTTAAGCAAACTGGACATACATAAGACCATGGGCCCTGATGGGATGCACCCCACAAGTGGTGAGGGAGCTGCCTGCTGCCATTGTGAGGCTACTCTTGATAATCTTTGATCAGACATGGCAACTGGGACAAGTGCACGAAGACCGGAGGAAAGCAAATGTCACTCATATCTTCAAGAAGGGCAAAAAGGAGGACCCAGGGAACTACAGGCTGGTCAGTCTCACCTCCATCCCTGTGATGAATGGTGATGAAACCATTTCCAGTGTCATCAAGGACAAGAAAATCCTCAGGAGTAATCAAGAATGATCACCAATGGGAAGTCATGCTTGACCAACTTGATAAACTTCTATGATGAAATGACTGGCCTGGTAGATGAGGGGCTAGCAGTGGATATTGTCTACCTGGACTTCAGTAAGGCATTTAACACTGTCTCCCATAAGATCCTCAAAGAGAAACTGTTGATGGCTGAATGGGCTGAATAAGCAGACAGTGAGGTGGACTGAAAACTGGATGAATGGCAGAGCCCAGAGGGTGGTGATCAGCAACGCAAAGCCTAGTTGGAGGCCAGTAACTAGCAGTGTACCCCAGGGGTCAATCCATCTTCATTAGTGGCCAGGATGATGGGGCAGGATGTACCCTCAGCAAGTTTGTGGATGACACCAAACCAGGACGAATGGCTGATACGACAGAGGGTCGTGCTGCCATCTGGATGGACCTCAACAGGCTGGAGAAATGGGCTGACAGGAACCTCATGAAATTCAACAAGGGGAAGGGTAAAGTTCTGCACCTGGAGAGGAACAACCCCATGCACCAGTATATTCCGGGGACCACTGAGCTGGAAAGCAGCTTGGCAGAAAAGGACCTGGGGGTCCTGGTGGATACCAAGTTGAACATGAGCCAGCAACATGCTCTTGCGGCCAAGAAGGTGAATGGTGTCCTTGGCTGCTAGCAGGAGAGGAGAGAGTCCAGTGAAGGGCCACTAAGATGATTAAGGGGCTGGAAAATCTCTCCTCTGAGGAAAGGCTGGGAGAGCTGGGGCTGCTGAGCCTGAAGAAGAGAAGGCTCAGGGGGGGATCTCATCAATGTATATAAATACCTGAAGGAAGAGTGTATAGCATAGAGGATGGAGCCAGGCTCTTTTCAGTGGTGCCCAGTGACAGGACAAGAGGCAACGGGCACAAACTGAAACACAGGAGGTTCCCTCCAAACATCAGGAAACACTTTTTTAATGTGAAGGTGACTAAGCACTGGCACATCCTTGGAGATATTCAAAAGCCATCTGGACGTGGTCCTGGTCTACTGGCTCCAGGTGGCCCTGCTTAAGCAGGAGGGATGGACCAGTTTCCCTCCAGAGGTCCCTTCCAACCTCAACCAGTCTGTGATTCTGTGAGGTAACCTTGAGAGCTAAGCCTGGAATGCAAACCCAGCTCCAACCTCCAAGTCACTGTCCCTTGGACAACAAAATGAGGCTTCTTCTTCCTCCTGTCCCTGCTCCCCTTTGCATTGCACAGGTTAGCTACGGCAATTAGGAGAGAGGAGGTGTGGCCTGGAGCCGCTTCAGACTGACAAAGGACTGCTTTAGTTATTTTTGATTTACAGAAAGTCAGGCTTCTTTAATTGACAAAGATTTTCACTCATACTTATACCTTTATTTTCTTCAGACAACCAAAACAACAAAACAGGTTCCTACAGAGAGCCAGAAGGAAATGAGTAGAAATCTATGTCTGAGTTCCCTTTCCCTCCCTGCTCCTGGAATTTAGGCACCCAGGTCGAGGTTGTAGCTTGACGTTGCCATTGTTTTTTGAGCCTAAAATCTTGTCTTGAAAAATCAATGTGTGCAAAAGTTCCTTCAAGTAACCAAAGAGGCCTCACTGTTTGCTGTTAATGGTGGAAGAGGAGGAGGTGGTACTATTGTCCATAGCCTGGGTTGCATCTGATTAGCATGCTCATAAAGCAGGAGATAAAGTTAGGGAGCAATTCAGATGCCCGACTTAGGTGACCTAGTGCCTTTGAGAAGGACCTAGGTATCCCCTATGTTCGGTGTCATGAGTAACCATACTGGGCAATGTGGTGGAATAGTTTATGGTGCCTCAGGGCTTTCTTTGATTGTTCTCTTGAATTTAGATGCAGAGATTCTGCCTAGATATTTATTTGGATACATAACTAAACACTTTCTTAGACATAAGCCTTCCTGTTTGATTTTGGCTAAGGAGCAGCACCTGACTTGTTTTAGTTCGTGATGGTTGTAAATTGGGAAAAAAATCGTTATGGCTAGTGGAGCTATATTCATATAACACTGGAGTATTTAATGTTTTACTTTACCCTAGTGTAAATGTGGTTCTAATGCATACTATCTCACAGTGTTACTGAGAAAATAAATTCATTAAAGTTTATAGGATGGTTATGGTCCTCAAATGAAGGCTTTCAAAATGCAAAGTTATTATCTAAGAGAATCTTGACGTTTAAAATTCAGCTGGCAATATTTTGACGTGTCAAAGAGGCAGTTAATTTTGAATATATGGAAAATGTTCAGAGGCATATTCAAGCCTTTGTATTTTTTTCCACACTGCAATGATGACCATGTGCAATACATCAAAAGTCAGAGCTCCAGAAGTGAAATTGGCTCACAGAAACCAAAAAAGAAGAAAACAGTTTGGACTTGACCATGAAATGCTCTAAAGAATAGTGTATATACTAGTTCAATGAAAATGAGATGGTCTTTAAACCCTCAGAGGACAAAAAAATAATGCCAGAACTGAACTCTGTCAGAAGAGAAGACCCAAAAGGTTAGGGTAGCTGGGAAAAAATAGAAGATTAAGTGAGATTCCGTGTAACTGAATGGGTGAAATAGAATCATAAACAAATCTGTCATACGGAGCTTTCTATCTGTACCTTCAAAGGTGTAAGGAAGATGGAAAGTGGAATTGGCATCTCTTTGCTTTGTTGCTAAGTTTGTGACAGAGAATGAAATTTCGAGTTCGGATAGCTTGTTAAATTGAAGTTATACTAGAATCTGCTTTTTATTTTTGTATTGTTACATGACACTACCTAATCCTTTTGATATAGAAGTACAGAAAGAAACCAAAATTTGATGACCAATATCCGTGAAGACATGTTATAATGGAGTTATTCTTCCTTTGGCTAAGATACAAACAAGTTATTAAGAAAACTAATGCTTCTGGTTTTGCCACTTGTTTGTATTCTATATATTGCAACACCTTTTTTTCCTCAATTAAACCTGCTTTTGCAAAATATTCCTAGATCTAGAGGTATACGTATGCAAAAAATATTCAGCATATGAAGAGGAGGGATTTTTTTTTTCCAAAATATCATAATTGAAACTACAATGGAATTATCATGACCCTTTTTACTGAGGAGTAAGGCTGAGGATAATGATTGGTTTTTAGCTGTTTAGTTTAGGCAAGCCTGTTGCTTGAATTGGCACTTACAGGTATTGAGACAGAAATCAGAGGGTATTGATCCTTACCCTAACACGTCCTTGATCTGACGGCTGGAAATAAATCTATTGGTTGATATTGAGACTGTGATTTTGTTCTTATACTTGGAGCTGCTAGGAAAATAAGACTGTTACTGCCACAAATTAGCAGACAAAGTTTATGAAGAAGTATTTGTTTCTCTGATTGATTTATTTTAAATGAATTTAGTTCTTTAAATTTATCCATGTATTTTACTATCCCTTGTGTTAAGTCAGGCTGTTTTGTTACTAAAATGTACAGAAATGTGTATGATTGGAATGTTTTTCCGTACACGGGGGGTTCTTGGATCTGCAGATTTTTAAGACTGGTAAAACCCCATAACAAACTAGGTAGTGATGTACAGAAAACCACCCTGTAGTTGTCCTAAAAAAGTTAACCTATATACGTGCATGCTGTTAGCTTTGGAAGGAGACATGACTTGATATTCATTTTTCCTCTTGATTGCCAGAAACAGAAAGTAAGGGCTGATCAAATTAGACTTGGAAAATATCCACAATAGTTTCATACTCTGTATAACAAGCTCTTTCTAAGAATTTAAAAAGTAGTTCAGGTTGGTCAGAGATTGTGTAGCTCACAGGGTGTCAATTGTTTGTATAGGTATTAATACTGAACCTTGTGATATTTGGTTACGGTGCAGTCAGCAAGCAGAAATAGCAAGCTTTTCCATTTTATTCATGATGTTTTATCTACTGTCCCGTCTATGTTAGTGCCAGAATGAGAGGAGATAGGTTTATAGCTTTTCTTTTCCACATTTACCTACACTTAAATAAGGAAAGAAGACATTCAGTAGCAAACCATAGCTAGTGTAAAAAGGGAGCAGATATTGTTATTGGGAAAATAGAATCCTGTGAATTCATTTTTCATTAAATATGTTAACTGTCAAGAAAATAGGTCAACTTTTTGGGAACTGAATTTTACAGAAGATGCCATCTGGCTTTTCCAATTGTTACAAGGAAGGATGCTTTTTTGTTTGTTTTGTATGAAATATCATAGTGTTCTATAGAGGGAGAGATATCCTTCAGGGTGGCTCTTTACAAGAAAAGAGACTTTTTAAAATATCAGACAATTAACTACATATAAAAATTATTTTCAGCTGTTAATGAGTCCATGTAGAATTTTTATATGAGATGAAAAACAAATCTATTTAAAAAGTAAGGACTCAGCTTTTGCTCAAGGACTTTTTTTATATTCACCATGAGATGTAAAGCCTGGACATTGGTTTTGCTGACCTAATATACCTAGTGGTCAAGAAGTCATACTTTGGACTCTGGTTTCTAGAGACCATTATACATGGACACAAAAGTTTAAATGGGCTGCTTGGGGTTTGACAGCCAATAAAGCAATCTGTTCGGGTACAGCCCGTAAGACTTGGTTCTAAAATTCTAACAAATTCCCAAGCTCACATTGGATGCTTAAGCTGCCCTCTGTAATGCACATCTAAATATTTCACAAAAATATTCATGAATTCAGTCTTGTCAAAGGCTGTGATAACAACTGCATGGCTTAAGAAGAGTCCACTAGAGAGCTAGACCTTCAAAATGAATGGGAAATTTAGCCTCCGCTATTAAATTATACAGTAAAATGTTGTTTGTTATATAATTCCAAGTACAGACACTGGATAACTGAGCAAGACCCAGCTGAATGTCCCTTAGATTTATAAGTAACCCAGCTATTCCAGTGAGCAGAAATATTGACTATAAGCCCCCTAAAGCTATTACTGAAAAATAAATCTTGAAGATCCAATATTGTGCATTATCTAAAACATATACCTAGAAGTCATTCACTGCTTTTCCTTAACAGGCGTGAGCAAATATTTGAACACGCAGTGTGCATGTTGAAATTCCTTTCCTTGACCCTGAAAAAGCAGAACCGTATAGGTACTTCAAGTAAACTTCAGGGTGCCTGGAGAAGGAAAAATAGCACAACAGTGATAAGGCAAATGATCAGGTTTCAATGTGGGATGTCTGCCTGATTGAATCCCACTTCTATGATACTAATTTGACAAAGGAATTTGTTTTCCTGCCTTTTTTTCAGTTCCAGGGAGCTTAAATAGGTTATCTGATGGCAGAAGATTCTTCACTGCCTTTTACCTTGAATTTCTCCTTGATGTGTGAAAAGTAGGGTAAGTGTCCATGAATCTGCTATACTTATTTTACACTAGTATAAATATCTACAGAGACTAAAATATAGTACCTTTTGTAGCCTCTGCTCTGTTATAATCAATGACTTTTGGCCTCTGGTGAGTCTAAAATTTTACCTTGCAATCTAAAATCCCCATAGCCACGAAATTTAATTCTGGAATCTTATTTCTGAGGGTGCAAACGTAAATGACTGGCAGCCTAGTTCAGCACCATAAGAGAGGGAGGCCATGAGAAAATGTGGACTTGAATGTACAACTGAATGTATTTGGATGTATGGTTTTGCTGCTGGCTTACCAGTTAAAGAGTTTTTCTGCTTCATATAATGATTCTCGGGCCTGAATTAATGCCTTTTTTTTTTATTTAGATTCTTCCAGAATCCTGTGACATGCTAATTTGCAAGATGAGCTATAGAAAAAGCTATTTCCAGACATTATTACTGATGTTATTTGGGGCAAACTGAGTGACAGCTACTATTTCTTCCCTAAGCTGCTGTGAAATTTCATCCATTCTTCACCAGTCTGAGCTGCTCAAAACTGGGATCATTCAAGAAATTCACAGATTTATTTGTTGTATGGCTCTGGATGAACTCGCATTCTTAAAAATATAGCACACATTAATAAATGACAGTTGTAATGGATTATGCTATTGACTTTGCACTTAGTCAATTTACGTGTTCATTTCTTGTTTGCTTGCAAGATAATTCTGCAGATGAACTACACCAGCACATTGCCACAGTGTTTGTACATTAGCTTTTCTTGTCATGCAGTGAGTGAATATAAGGAATAAGGATTCCTAAGTGGAGTAAGGATCATGAAATATGTCACAAGGACAAAATCCAGCAACTATTGAGAATGGGATTGCAAGAATGAAACTTTGGGAGATAACAAGAAATGGAGCAGACTAAGCCAACATCAGTTATACAAAAAAAAGCCCTTCAGTATATGTTAACACGCTGAGCCATAATTTGCCATGGGCCAGGCTCCTAGGCAAGTTTGCTGCCCTTGCAATACGACTGATAGCTTCTTGCAGAGGGATGTGACAGGTGACGAGATAAGTACTAAAGCTGTGCCAACTAACTCCGTGCTCCTAGGAGCATCCCAGGAGTCTTTAGCCCAGCCAATAATACAAGTTCTGCACTCCTTGTGCACCCAGAGCTCTCGTGTGAAACGCAGGGCTTTGAGTGCGAAAGCAGCTCAGTACTAGATTTTAGTACTGAAAATCTCAAGCATATGTCTTTTTTTTCCCATCTTTAGCTACATACAAACCATATCCCCCTCACCCTCCCCAGCCCCTCCAAGACAGGAGACAGAATCTCTGTACTTTAGACCCAGGGAAGTCTGGATAGTCTGGGAAAAATCAGCCCGCCTGTTTTATCTTAGCCAAGGAAGGTTGAAAATACAACTTAGAGTCACTGCAATTTTTAAGCACAGAGTTCCTCCAGTAGTGGCTAACTTCTTCATACTTCTTGGGCTGTATTCTCAATTTGAGAAAGTGTTGCTGATAAGAAATATTGATATAACAGGTAATTTAAAAATTATTTTTATGCCAATAGTGACATTAACACTTAGATTGAGGGATAATGGACTCTTTCCTAGTTCTGTGAAAAAGATAACTTTCTGGGTAAAAAAAGGGTTGCAAAATCCATGGTTATTTTTGTTATCAAGTTGAAAAGGAACATCAATAAGAATACAGGTGAAGTCCTTTTGTCCCCTTCAAAGAATATATGTTGAATGTTGAAGGTTTTGTAATAACAAAACTGTGCCTGTGATGGTTCTGATGCAGTGATCTGGAAAACAGTGGTAGAGGCATACCAAAGAAGTGGGAACAGCTTTGGATAAAACAGCAGATTTTACTCTTGCAGAGACAAACAATCAATAATCTGCAATTTCAGGAAGCTAGGCAGCCCAGGGACATGGATTACCTAAATATCAAAGTTCAATGACAGTCTTTATAAAATTACATCAGCAAGTTTGTAAGTTAAGTCCACACACAACAGCAGAAATGCAAAGCAGAAGCTAAAATTCTATTTGTCCTCCATGGAATTTACCATGGACTCTTTTCCTCAAGCATGCTTAAATACTGAAGAACATATCATAAATTTTGCTTTTGTGTGAAACTATTTTGCTTTCATGTGCTTGATTTGTTATGTGGTATGTTGGTTCTTTTAGTGTTTTTTTAAAAATTAAGAAATCCCCATTATCTATCTGGTTTTGCTTCTCACATTTTCGAAGTCTTCTTATAACTTAAAAGTATGGAAGTTCATTGCCCAGCAGAGTTTTATCAAAGCTGTCTGAACATTTGACTCGGATTTATCAGGGTCTCATGTGAGTAAGACTACTTGCATGAATAAAGCTCAGCATATGCCTGAGAAGCTTTCTGAAATAGAACTTAGATCTGGAAAAATATGGATGAAATACAGGTTGTCCTGAACTGTAAGACCTCCTTGGGGAGGAATCAAATGATAACATCAGTAATAATTGATACTAAAATCACATTTTCATCCCAGAGGATCTCTAACTCATTGTCACCTGGATTGAGTCAGACTTTCATTTCAGCAGTTTCCAGAAGTCTGTAAAAAGTGGCTTCTGCCTGCAGAGACAGATATTTTAGCATTTTTATAAGTTCTCATCGTTTGTCTCCCAGCACACTATACACTCCTTTCCAGAAGACAGAAATAAACGGAAGGTCATGAATTTCCAGCACTTCAGTGGGCAGGCGGGTCATCCACCATGGGCACATTGATTTCACTACTTTGCACTGCATCACTATTCTAAATGCTGCAAAAACTAAGTATACCTAAGACCTCTGACATGAAGGCATCTTTAGGCTGGAAGGCAGCAGTCAAAGAAGAACGGTGAGTACAGGTATTTCTGTGGGGTTTTTTGTTTGTTTTGTTTTTTGTTTGCTTGTTTTGTTTTGTTTTGTTTTTCCCTATGACCAGATCTTACTATTGCAGAACAAACCATGCCATCTTTTACATTCACTTAAAATAGTCAAAATATCTACTTGAAAAGTTCTATTTCAAAATATGTATTTTTTCCAGTAATAATTTAATTATTTTGAATTCTGTACAAGATTTTTAGTGGATTTCAAGTAAAGCTGTGATATGTTTAATATTCTAAGACTGGATATTAAACTGGAAGAATAACTATATCTATTTATATACCATAGAAGGTGCTGGTTACTACTACTACTTCCATCACCTTTCAGGAAAATGGAAAAGTTTATTTTGACTTGAACTTAACTCTGCACACTACTGCATATTGTAGAAAACTGTGCCTGCCTCTATTTTTTAGACATCAACGATATACAGGACTGTGAAACTTCCTTGTACAAGACTGGCAGTTCTTCAGGATAGATAGAGTCTAAGAGTTGGACAAAAGATGGTATAGAACTATAGCAAAGTGATTTAAAAAATGTACTAATTCTTAAACTACAGTTTTACTTTGTGCTTACAAAAGCACAAATTTGAATTATGAAAGTTTGGAAGTCTTGTACACTAGGACAGTCAGAGCATTTCGTATACAGGAGGGGATATTTGTAATACTTTTCTGCTAATCTTTTTTCAACATACATGTATCTTCAAACATGCATGCCTTACACTAAAGGATACAGTTGCAGCAAAAATGTTTTTTTAAATGAAAGAAAGGCTTCAGATAAATGATTTTGCAATTGCAGAAGTACCCAGGCCATGTTTCACAGTTTGTTCTTTGCTAATCTATGCCTAGAAACATACATGTATTTTTCAAGGAAGTCTACAGCTACAAGGGTAATTGCTACTCACATCACTTGACATTACTTCAAAATTCTTTGTTCAGAATGAATTTCAGGAGCATCAGGTTCTGCAAAAAAATAAAAAAATCCTTAGAGGGAAAATTCATCAGTTCAGAAATCTGCTACAATGGCATTTGTAGGTGAACCTTAAATTGCTAGTAAGCAATTGGGAGAAGTAGCAATCCCTTCTTTACCCTTTTAGCTATCAGTACGGGCTGTGATGAGTTTAATTAACAAAGTACATTCCACAGATACTCATTAGAAACACTCCTTCAGGAAACCAATATTAGGATGTTAGCTAAAATAGGAATTTAATTCACTTCATGTTCCAATTAAGTTCATTTGTATCCCCTACACCTCTGGTGTATTATTTCTAGTAGGACGTATATTCAAAATGAATACCAGCGCGTTTACTGTTGCAATGCAAATTCCTTTGCCAAATGCTTATACCTTCACAATAAACACACACTATGGACACAGTGGAAAAATGGTTAGCGTTGCTCTTCAACACCGCATCAGCAGACACAACCCAGCAGGTGTTTAATCTCAGGATACTTCTTTCAGTGTTAGTGCCTACAATTAACATGTTACAGAATACACATACTTAAATATTTTAGCTAGCCTGGCCTCCACAGTCTTCTCCCCAGTAAAGAAAAGGGAGATGTTCCAGCTCAGAAACAGATTGCTATCACCACCCAGAGGCTGGCTGCATCCAACTGCTATAGGTCCCTCCCTAACTAGATGGGCATCAAAGTGTTGGTGATCCAAAGAACGTAGCTTATAAGGCAATTAATCTGAAGGGTTACTCCTCAGGAGTGGACATAATGTACTCTAACAATTTGATTTGGGGGAGTGGGCTTCACAAATTGGGCTGAGGCAATTGATACCTCTCATTAAGTCCACCAGTTGCATGCCTCAGGTAGACAGTCATCGCACTGGATTCAGCCACATAGTGGGCTTGTGAACACCCTCAAGTCTAAGGCTGTGTGTGCTGAATTCTGAGCAGGCACCAAAAAAATTAATCGAGTTTACATAACAATTTTCAGTCAGAATGGTTCTTTCAAGTCAAAATTAGTCTAGCCATCATAAAGGTAGGAAATAAAAGAGATAATTCTGGGAATATTTTTAAAATGCCAAGATCAACTACATGTGACCTGACCGGGAACTTGTGTTCTTCAGGCACATTTGTACAATGCATGCAATACTACCAGGCATCCATCAGTGGCATCTGATTTCAGGGCTGTCATGGTGTCACAGTGTTTACAGTCTCTGCAAGCTTCCCTCTTTATTTTATTTATTTTTTAAAACTTGGCTCATGGATTCTATTGACAGCAATTGTCCTGTCACAGTGGTGAAAGTGTGTGAGAAAGCAGTGTTCTCAAATGTAATCATAAAATTATTACATTTGAGAACATGTATTTTTCATTTTCTTTTTTTTTTTTTGAGAAACATATCTTCTATTTTCTTGCTTTGCTGGCATGCTGTAGCCTTTACCTTGCAGTAAGGAAGTTTTCATAAAATGTCCGCTTAGCCCTTCAGGTGTTTTAGGGTTTGGGGGTATTAACTTCTTTTTAGAAATAAGTCTCTGATGCTTGACTTGGACATTTTGGAAAGCGCATTATGCCGCTCAGGGCTGTACGTTATTGTGGCACTGATGGGGAGGAAAGAGAGGTGAACGGCAGTGCAGTGTGGGACAGGTAGTCCATACCACACTGGGCAATGATAATAGACTCTACAAGCCATGGGAAACTCTCTGTGAGTTAATTATATTTGCCTCAGAAAACAGAAGCAGCAACCAGTCTTTATGCTGAAAGACTATTAGTGCTTTTGAAGGCGACCTAAAAGTTCTGATGAACTTCAACTCTGTAGGCCAAACCTCCACCCCTCTTGTTTTTTTGAGCCAGGATAAGAAATTGATTTCCTATATTAAACCTACTGTAGTAGGTAAGCAGTCTAGTTTTTCTCATCCCCTTATTCCTTTACCTGCAACGTGATAAATTGTTATGTTCCTATCACACTAATTCAACAACAGCCAGGTAACAGACGCCTAAGTTAACCATGAATATAAAACCTACCATAGACTCCCCCTTAGCCATATGACATTTTTATAATGTGACTGCAGGAAGAATTTCCTGAGAGACCTGTAATGGACAGACTTATCATAGCGCTAAAATAATTTCGTAAGGAACAAAATAACATCTTTGAAGCAGGTGTATGTCTTAGCTGACTTGTGCATTATAATACTCTGAAACATCACCGCCGAAACTCAGGAAGGGTTTCTAAATATATGCCAAGATGCGCAAACCGAAAGATCCGCTACTGAAGATGGAGGTCTTCTGGCAAACAGAGCAAACATTCCTCCTGGCACAAACAGCACGCCTCACTTCGTCACACCGAAGTTTCCTCAAAGCAAGAACGTCTGTCAAAACAAATACTCGAGGAGCGTTATGGCTACCTGTCATGCAAACCATCAAGTCAAACATAATCTCGGGTCGCCCCCTTCTCCGTCCCCCTCCGCCGCCGAGCGCTGACGAGGCCGGCCGCCCCGACATGGCGCCCGCCCCGACCCTCCCGCGGCTCCACCGGGGGCAGCCGCCGCCGCCCTCCCGCCCTCCCTTCCCGCCTTCCCGCCCGCCCCCGCTCGGCCCGGCGGGGCGACGCTGCCCGCCCGGCTCCGAGTCGCTTCCGCGTCCCCTCGTCTGAGGGGAGCCGGCGTCCGGGGGCAGCCCCGCCGCGCCCCGGCGAACGGCCGCCGCCGCTCCGCCTTGTGCCGTCCGAGGGCTTTGCGGAGCCTTAGCGAAGCCCGTGCGGCTCCTCGCCCTTGAAGGCCGCGGAAGATGGGCTTCCTGGGCAGGCTGGCGGCGCTGCCGAAACTTGTCGGGGCGGCGGCGGGCCGGGGCGGCGGCGGTGCCTGGAGGCGGCCGGGAGGGCCCTGCGCGGGGAGCCCGCTCCCGGGCCGGCCCGCCGCCGCCGCCCGCCGCCCGCCGCCCGGCGGCCGCGCCGCCTCCTCCCGGGCGCTGGGCGAGTACGAGGAAGTTTTCAGGTCCTCCGTGAGGGAGCCCGAGAAGGTGTGGGGAGCTGCCGCCGAGCAGATCCAGTGGTACAAGCCCTGGGCCCGGGCCCTGGAGAGGGGCGGCCCGGGGAGCGCCTCCTGGTGAGTCTGCCCGTGTCCTCCCCGGTGCGGGGCCGGGGCCCGGGGCTCTGCCGTGGCGGGGAGGGCTGCCTGCGGCGGGGGCTGCGGGTGTGCTGGGTGCGGGGGTCGTGTGGTTGAGACGAAACTGCCCCGGCACGTATTTGGGGTGGGCTGCGGCGGGAGGAGGTGGCTGCAGAGCACGGAGGAGTTTAATGATTACCCTTGGTCCCGCTTAATGATTAAAAGCGGCAGGGATGAGCGTGTTGGGGTGAGAGGGCGGCTGGCGGGCGCCGGGGCGGGGGTGACATACGCCTGCGTGAGCCCACGCGTGCCCGGGTGACGCGGGTGAGCGTGCCCCGCGCTCTCCCGTCTGTCCCCTTTCGGGCCCGGGTGGGGAGCGGGCTGCTGCGAGCACGGGAAAACAGGTGCCGGGGGAGGCAGGTGTGCGAAAAGACAGACACGGTGGCTTTCAGAGTTGCTTGAACTATCTAAGTAGGTCATAATCTAGAGGATGTGGTTAAGGTAGTGTTTGGCAGAAGCATTGGCGTTGCGATGTATATACCCGTGTGGCGAATGGCAGAGTGCCCTGAGACAAAATGTGATATCCTTCTTATAAATTGCCAGATAGGATTTTCAGTACTTCCTCAAAGGCAGTTGCCCTGTTAAAGTTTTGTGTTGACCACCACCGCCTCTTTTTCAGCAAGTTTACATCATGCTCTTTGATCTCTTCTCAAGGAGAAGCCAGTATAGAATGAAAAAGGCAAAGCAGGATGAAGGTCTTCTTTGGTACATTGACATTCTTTGCCATTTTTATATTTTTCTGGTTTGATTTTAATTTAAAAATACTAATCATTCTAAAAATATAATTAAAAATATTAATCATTCTCAAGTCTGCCCGCATGAAGAGATACAGAACCAGTAGAGTGGAGCTTGCTTTCTTGTTGGTGTCTGACATTACTGCTTGGCACCTCTAGTAGTGAAAATTGTTTGTATGTCTTAAGCTGAATGTTAAACAGCACCTAGCCAGGATAAATCTCTTTAAGTCTGCAGGGCTGTATAACAGTCAGAAGGCCTAAAACAGATGGATAGGGCCCACTGACCTTGATTTTTAGGTCACGGCACTATGCAAAAAGGTCAGGTAGGATTGCCTGCATAATTAGGGTCTAGAGAAGGGTCTAGAGCACAAGTCTGATGAGGAGCAGCTGAGGGACGTGGGGTTGTTTAGCCTGGAGAAAAGGAGGCTGGGGGGAGACCTTATCGCTCTCTACAACTACCTGAAAGGAGGTTGTAGTGAGGTGAGTGCTGGTCTCTTCTCCCAAGTAATAAGCAATAGAACAAGGGGAAACGGCCTCAAGTTGTGCCAGGGGAGGTTTAAGTTGGATATTAGGAAAACTTTCTTTACTAAAAGGGCTGTCAAGCATTGGACCAGGCTGCCCGGGGAAGTGGTTGAGTCACCATCCCTGGAGGTATTTAAAAGACATGTAGATGTGGCCCTTAGGGACATGGTTTAGTGGTGGACTTGGCAGTGCTAAGTTAACGGTTGGACTCAAGGAGCTTAAGGGTCTTTTCCAGTGTAAATGGTTCTATGATTAAAGACCGGTAAAGCTCCCTGGCTCTGGCATTCCTGAACAGAATAATGAAGAAGTCAATACAATGGTTACTTTTAAAGAACTAAGTAATGAGAATTATTACATGCTAGTGAGCATGATTTTGCTATCAGATTGTGTCAAACAAATGGTTTGATTTGCTGAGAATGATAAGCTTGCTAGCTGAAAGTAACAAGGTTAGGTCTTTGTAAAGCATTGTGACTTCTCAGATGGAAGTTATTTGGCCTTACAGCAGGGATAACTGGATAAAGTTTCATGGGCTGAAGTCAGACTTATCTTCCAAGGGTCTTTTCTGGCCTCACTTCTCACTTGCATCCTTCTCCCTCTGTGGATGCAAATTGCCACAGACTGAAATTATCTTGCTAATGTGGGCAAATACCTGAAGGGAGGGTGTACAGAAGACGGAGCCAGGTTCTTTTCAGTGGTGCCCAGTGACAGGACCAGAGGCAACGGGCACAAACTGAAACACAGGGGGTTCCTTCCAAACATCAGGAAACACTTTTTTAATGTGAGAGTGACTGAGCACTGACACAGAGTTGGTTGTGGGGTCTCCATCCTTGGAGATAGTCAAAAGCCATCGGGACACGGTCCTGGTCTGCTGGCTCCAGATGGACCTGCTTGAGCAGGGGGTTGGACCAGTTTCCCTCCAGAGGTCCCTTCCAACCTCAACCAGTCCATGATTCTGTGGGATTATGCAAAGACGGAAGTCTCTGAAGACTCAACATCAGGCCATATTATTGTTTCGATGTCAGGTATCTGTTGTTCTGTTATGGATAATAGAACATTAAGCAATTCAGATTTTTGTAATCCTCTTTAATGTCTTAATATGCAACTTTTTTTATTGAAGTTCACCTTAAGTGATAACAGGCTGTATGTGATACTAGTGTAGTACTGTAGTGCCTCTGAAGTCCCACATGGTTACCAGCATTCAGTGTGCTCAGCAGGACAACAGATAGATAAGTTCTTTGAGGAAAAGACTGAATATAAGAGAGAGAGAGGATACTAGAGGCTCTTTCAGAGGACGTGTTGAAGAGAAAATGAAGAGGACAGAACATAAGTGAGGAAGAGGCCAGGCTTCCAAGAAAAACATAGCTTGCTGGTCTAACAGGGTGAAGATGTAGCTCTGGTTCTGAGGTTTACCTAGGAAGCAGTTTATGGAGACCTTAAAAATAGTATTAAGAAGTTCGTGTATGTGCTTCTTGACTTAGAATTTATCTATTCATAACATATTATTAGGTCAATTAATAAATACCCATTTCTTGCAGTATCTATGTTTTTGGTTGCCAAACCTGATACTTACGGAAACATAGTTTTCATATATTTTCCAGTCTCATTTACTTCAGTTGAAGAAGTTGAAGGAGGTGGTTAACATATGTAAAATGTAGCTATAAGCGAAATGCCAATTCATCCTCTCTAAATACTGTAAGAGCACAGAATAAACGTGCAGCATGCCCTAGTGTGTTTGCTTTAGTCTCTGCCATTGGAAATACCAGTATTTTGTCAGTAGGATGCAAAATGATTTCCGAAAGCTATGTGATCAATGTCACCACCCCCTGGCTGTTTTGTTGAGGCAGTAATCCCAGGTACCATTGAGTGTTCTGACCTGCATCAGTGGCTGGTATGGCGCAAAACATCATCTGTTTTTGTCCACATCAAAAATAACGAGAAGAGCAAAAAAGCATGATTGGTCAAGGAAAGGATGGAGGAATTGAAATTGGTGTAGAAGCCAAAAAGGAGACCTAAGTTTTAAAACATGTAGAATTTGGCTACAAAGTTGAAGGAAAAACTGTTCTTTGAGTTGGCTTTGAAGAGGTCAAAACTAGAAGTCTTAAATTGCAACAAGGGAGATGTAGATTTTAGGTGTTAGAAAGAAAATTCTTTTTAATGCTAAAGAAAGTGAAACACTTCAACAGATTATTTTGGGATCTTGTGGAATCCCAGTTAGAAAGGTTAAAGCAAGTATTTCTTTAGGAACGTGGAAACAGTTTTTCCTAACGCGTGCAGGCAGAGGGCAATTTTGCAAGTTATGTTTTTCCCTGATTCTAAGATGTAAGTGCAATATAAAATCCCCTTTGAACTTTAGGAATGTTGCACAGATTGCTATTCAAATGTTGCTTACACTTTTAAAAAATGTGACTGGATCAATTAACATAGTATTATCTCAAAATATCTAATATTGTTGTGGTTTTGTCTAACATTTTATTCAGCTTCTGTTCTTGCTTCATCTAGAAAAATTAAAAAACCATCCCGTTGATTCCTGGGAAGCTGGCTTGGAGAAGTATATGTACCCGGCATGGCAAAAAAGGATTTTAGCAATATGCTTTTTTTACAGTTGTGGTGCAAAATAATTTTAATGTAGTTTTTTCTTTTGCATATATGCCAGCTTTATTCAGAGCCTTTACTTTCTTTCTTTTTTTATTCTTAATTATCTCTGCTTCTGAACCATTGAATGAAGACTAAAAATTGTCTCTGAATACAACTACTTTGATTCTTCAGATAGCAGATAGTGTTGGAAATAAAAGCATAACTTTTGAATATTTGAGTGAGGTGAATTAAGGCGTAATTATGTGTTGCCTTCTTCACTACTATACTTATTTAGTTACTAGCAAGTAGGCTGTTGTCACATCCAAAAAAATACTGAATGCAGTAAAAAAAAATTTCCAGGCCATAGGTGGTAGGTGTTAAGCCGTATGTAATGGGAGTCCTGCTATGGAAGACCTAACAGACTGACTTGCCAAGAGTAAAAAATGAACAGGAGATCAGTGCTTTCATGCCCTCTTCTACTCCTACCTCTAAAAGGTTAACAGACTAGTCATTTTAAAGTATGATTAAAGAGGTAGGTGCATGTGCTTGAGATTCCTGTTTGTGAAACAACAGAAACTGTGTGAGACCTCAGGGCCGGGGTGAGACGGGAGGTGCCGAGCCCCACTCACAAAGAAGCAGTAAGACCTAGGTGACTGCTGTAGGCAGCTTTGAAGAGGCTTAAGAGGGTCCTAATGTGGGTAACTGCACTCCAATTATTAAAAAGATGCCTTATTATATCTTAGTTATGCATAATGTCGATTATCAAAGGCAGCTGCTTTCATGGTTGTATGGGGAAAAAGACTTATCAAAAGGATAGGTAGATATTGTCAGAATATTGGTTTAAACTGTTGCTGTAAAGCAAGCTGTTTTGATGTTATAACCAGTTTTAAATTCTGCTGTGATTTTTGACAGGAAGAACCTTGTCATATTTTTCCACCATAGCACCAGTGAACGGTAGATGAGCTCTTCAAAGAGACTGCTAGTGAACTGAATGCAGTTTCTTTTATGTATTAGAGTTGTTACTGTTTACTCTTTTTATTTGTTTTACTCTTCCTCTGCTCCATTTGTTGAATGTTATTAATTTCTCAGCATTAGGAACATGGTCTAAAATAAGGTTCTTCAGACTTGGATTCAGTCGGTAAGCCTCATTGAGATAATTGTCTGGTTAGCAACAGATTAGCATTTTACAGTCCTGCCTGTTATGGCAAGATTTACTGGCAGTTCTTACAAACATCCTGCAGATCCACCTCTGATCTTTCTGTAGTCTATTGGAATATTTTCTTTTTGATTCTAGACCTCTGTTTTAAATAGGAGCATCTCATTGACGTCCTTATTCCAAGACTGGCTCCTGGTTTCATGCTGCTGTTTCTTTCCAACTAAAGCTTATTCAAGCAAATCAGAGTTCCTCACAGGTATTCATCTCCTTGGGAATCGCTGTATCAACCGAAGTTTGCAGCAGCACAGGGCAGCTTTTCAAAGCCAAGCAGCTTTTATTTGTCAGCCAGAATGAGGTATTTGAGCATGTCCTTGGGTGACAGTAGAGAAGTGAAAGTCTTGCAGTTACGGTCATGGTAGGTGCATCTCTGTTTCTCTGATCCCATAAGAGCCTCCCTCCTCCTGAATGGGGTAGCAAAGCTCTCATTACACTGTCCAGATAGTCTTGGGTTTTGTTTCAACTTGCAGTCACATCTCTTTCACATACTTGTTCGCAAACGATTGTTAAAAATTTATGTGACAGAGTTGATGTTGCCATATATCTTTAGAAGAATCAAAGCTCCAGTGCTTGCTCATGTTTTGACTGTTCTTAGGTGGTTACACATAGTAGCCCAGGTGCTGCACTCCCTTGTTCCCTTGTTCATATCATCCTGCAGTCATTTGATATAAAATCAATGGATGACCTGAATCCTACACAACTTTTTATGACAGTAATACAGAGTTTCTCTATATTACATGAAACAACCACCAATCCTTTATTGTTCATACAGTGCTTCTTTTATGGAAAGGGGTTTGTAGTACAGAATGTTTTTGTTACTTTCGTGGTCCCCCACTTTCTACTTATTAATGGCATTGTAAAGGTGTCATAATAAAAGACTGCTGCATCCTAAACATCCTAACTGGTTTTGGTTTAATAATTGCCATTCTTTGACTTCTGTGCATATGGATAGACGAATAATATATAAAATATCCTGATTTAGAGCAGTCCTTTACTAGACAGGAAAGGTGAAAAGGGAAATACTTTTTCAACTAGTAGTGGCTTACTTCAGGCCGTCTTGTTTTTATTTCTAGTTAAATTATAACAATACATTATCACAGTAGAGCATCCCCATAGAACTTTTTGGAAACTCTCAACTGTGTTTTTTCTGTGTGTTGCTCTTATTGCTGTAGAGAGATACGTGCAGATAGGAAAATAAACACAGAGAGCATTATTTAGCATGAACTTTAATTGTTAGATTTTGTGCCATCCTTCAGTTAGTAGAGTCATCTTTGTATCTGATGCCTTCTGTATTTTCTTACTTGAGGATTATGCTGCACTTGAATTTTCTTTTTCTGTGTAAAATGACAATAAAAATGGAACCTGAGTTTGTGAAGCGTTTTTCTTTAATTAGAAGATGACAATTTTCTGTAAATATCTGGCTGTTGAAGAGACTGACTCACATCGCTTTACAGGGGATTTTGAGTCACTGATGTAAAACACGGTAATGTCAAATGCATTATGAATGTCAGACAAATTTATAAGATCTTATAACTGGTGGGGTCAGTTTCATTTAGATGCAGATGCTTGTATTCTTAACTGTTATTGCCAAGAGATGAATAAGAATATTTTGAGTCCTGAACCTGTTTTTCTTAAAAAGGGTATGTGTGCATGCCGATACAAAGTAGTGTAATAACGTATTTTCATAATGTCAGATTATTTTATGTGAATGTGTGCTTTTTCTGTGAAATCTTAGCTATAAAAATCAGAATGATTGATGAAAAGTAAGTTAAATTGGGACCAAGTTTAGCAGGTTCTTAGTTAAGTCAATTACAGTACAGTACTTTACTTTCACTGTTTTCATTAATAAGCTTATTTAGCTTTTTGAGTAAATGGTGAGATTATAGAATAAAAAATGTATATATATAATATATATAAATATATACAAATATATATATAAATAAAATATATAAAAGAGTATAATGTTTTATGAGCTATATTTTAATTGCATGCTCTCATTCCTTAAAAAAACCCATAAAATGCAAAAAAATAGTCTTATTAGTTTGGAAGGCTGGCTGTTACATACTTCCAACTTCTTTTTTAGGTTTGTAGGTGGAGAGCTGAATATCTGTTACAATGCTGTAGATCGTCATGTTGAGAATGGACAAGGAGACCAAATTGCCATTATTTATGACAGTCCTGTAACAAATACCAAAGAGAAAATAACATATAAGGAACTTCTGGAACAGGTATGTTTGAGAATAACCTTGTTACTGAAAATGGGCAGTAAATATTGCACAGCAGGTAGATACGAGAGAGGTAGAAATGGTCTACCTTGCTAGTTTGTTCCTTTTGCTGTGCTCAGTATTGATTTATAAGCTTCACTACCTGTACCCAATTATACTGCATCTAAGAGGTTTTGATCTTCCTCTAGTTCTTCTTTATCTTCTGCAGTTTAATAATTTTTTTCCTAGTTGGTTAAATTTTGAACTTTTTGCTATAGGATTTCTTCCCCCCCCAACAGTTCTTATTTCATATTTCAAAGGTAAAGCAAAGTATTAGTCAAGTCACTTGACGGTTGCTACAATGGACAAAAATTCAGTTCTGTAGAAATGAAGATGTGTACCTTGGCTATTGCTGCACATAACTGAGTGTAAAACCAAATGAAATTTAACAGGGAGGAGCTCTAAAGCAAGCTGCGTCACCTGCCCCATTGCAGGCTGTAGTGGGGGTGCTGGTGGCCCTGCACTAGCTTTCTGTCTGGAAAGTGTGGATTTCGACCTCCCATCGGCTGAGGTAGCTTACCCCCAGCTGGGGTCCTGAATACCCAGTTCTGCATCAGCCCATTCAGATTTACTCAGTGCCTGACCGCGGGTTGTTGCCACCATGGGTGTTTGCAGTCTGCCCCATTCAAGGTCCTCTGCTCTCACAGCTGTCAGCTGGTGGTTTGCCCGCACGCCGCTCCTCTGTTTAGCTGGCTTTTTTCTTCCAGTTATATGTAGCGGTTGCACTTAACACTGAGTACAAAGAAACGTTGGAGTCAGACTCACGTTCTTCCTTAATGTATTTCAATGTGCAAGATGCATTACAGCAAATGGAACACACTCACTCTGCCTCAGATACGCATGTAGTGTCTGGAGTAATGTGAACCTGTGGTTTGAAATGTGAAATAAGGTTCACAATACAGTAGTTCAGTTTGTGAGGATTTTATTCCACTGTTGCAAGAAAAGAGAAGTCATACAGCTACAAAAACTGATAAACCTGTACTGCACTCAACTTTTTAAGGAAAATATAGAAAACATTTACTCCTCAGCAGTTTTCTCTTGGTTTACCAAGTCCAAAAAAGAAGTTGGAAGTTACCATACAGTGTGCTGGAGCTAGAACAACTAGCTTCGGTGTTTTAAGAAATCAGAAGATGTTAAAAGGGCCCAGCTCCTTATCTAATTCTATTTATTATTTTATATGTATATAATATATAGAATATATATAAAGTTATACTTTTATATATACAATTTTGTGTCATATGCCATATATAAATATATACATAATATATACACGTATATATGAAATAAGTTTATACATACATAAACATATAAAAATACATTCTTGTTTTATTTTAATGAAGTAATACAACATTTTAATGTAAATTATCTTAAAGGACTCTCTCTGTAGAACTTTCCTCTGAAAAGCACTTGAAAAGTAGCCTTTGCTTTGCTTTTTAAGCTTGATGTTGGTATTAAGTCTCCTAAGTTTGTGTCTCTATTCTCTATAAGTGTATTAGATATTTTAGGATATGGCAGATTTGTGCAGAATGAGAAGATTTTGCTAGTTGACGTACACATCCTTTCCTCCACATTTCCTCTTACAGCAGCATTACCAAACTGAACAGAAGAACTGGTTTAAGTTTTCTGGGAGTATATAGCAGAATTCATTCAGACTTTCATTATAATCTTGCTGGTAGTTGACTCCTATCTAAATAACATTTTTGAATTCTCTACAGTTTGCTCTTCTTCTTAATCAAAGGGATTTAATTCCCTTAATCAAAGGGATTAATTAATTCCCTTAATCAAGGGAATATAAGTGAAAGGCAGGATTTGAGATTAATATCTTGTCTGTCAAAGTTTTCTAGTCCACTCTTGTGGACTAAATTTAACTTGGCTTACCTGGTAACTACTGGACACCTGATAACAAAGGTATTCACAAAGAGATCTGCTGAAAGTGGGAGAGACGTGGGCTGCTGTATTTTGTGTCATGGATCTTGTAGGTGCTAGGAGAGACTTAGAAAAGGCCTACCAAAACCCCTGTGGAGCGTGGGTGATGACGTTTGGCTCACAGCCCTCAGTCACTGCTTGTCACTGTGTTCTCAGTCTGCTCAGCGTAAGCTAAAAGTACTGTATCTTGTCATTTTGAAAAAGACTTTCAGTGCTCCGAATGTTTCATTGTAGATCAGTATGAGTGCAGATCAGACATATGACCAAAGTTGATGAACCTCTTGGCGGGCAAAGAAGCCTTTTGCCTTCTTTCCTGAGTTCCTTTCCCAATTTAAAATAGCCTGACAGTGTGTGTCTGTGTTCAGACTGTTGTTTGGACTGTCCATATCCAACGAATATGTAGTATTCTGTCTGGCCAGTAAGCTGTTAGTGTAATGACGATGTCTTTTCAGAGAGGCTGCCTGTTCAAAGTGTCTCTACAAGAGATCAGCACTTGAAGTGGTGGAATTCGTAATAAAAGTGGAGTTTATGGATGGATTCACCAGAAGTTATGTAGGATAACTGTGGGTCGCAGGATGGGAAGAGGCAGAGTTTTGTAGCAGGTTGGATCATTTGTTCCAGGATCAAACTCATGGTAAGGATGAAAAAAATGACATAGGTGCTTGGCTGGAGGTAATAAGGCTCCTTAGGGAGGGTGGGATAGCTTGAGCTATGTACTCAGGAAGCCTGCTGTTTTCAAATTATCCCTACCCTTTTTACTTGTTTTACTGCTGTTCAGACCTATGAGCTACAGTGATGCTGCAATTTTGAAGTTAAGCACCACTAAACTATAAATAATTGAGAGAAATGTTGGAAGCTTGTGGATGTTTGATGCCCAACCTGTGGGAAACTTCTTTTTTTGGCAGAACTGGAACAGAAGGATTGTAGGACAATTTCAGCAATTCTTTATTGATATAAATAATGGCAAGAGATCAGTTCATGTTGATATTCTGTACAACTATACTGTCTTCACACTTGGAAAGTCTTGAGAATTACAGTCAGTTAAAAGTGAAGTTGTACGTAGTGCATACAGTTGCATTTTAAGTGTGTTAATTATATGTTGTTACAGATGAAATCTTCCAAATGCAGAGTGGAGAAATTTGGCAAATTTAAGACATAACAGTCTTCTGAAATGTACTGATTGGACTTTTTTCTTTACTGATGCCTGTTACAGGCCTTTAAAAGGGGATTACAATGTTGGACTGAAGCCAGTGAAATGGGATGTAGGTGAAAGTTTTGAGTATGCCTTGGGAGATTCTCTAATTCCAGTAGTGAGGTGGCAGGAAAAGATAAGGGAGACACAAATTCTGTTAGAAATATTACTGAGCCTGTGTAGTATTAGGGAAATATAAAGACACCCGGAAGAAATAAGGAGCAATAGCTTCTGTTCATTTAAAAACAAATTTTCTGATTGTGTTGGAAAATACTACCATTTTCAAGTTAAGGCAAAGGTTGTTAGGTAAAAAACCCTTCTGTTTACATCATTGGGTGTATTCTCTAGAATACCTCACTTGCTAAAAAGAAATCTCAAGAATTTGAGAGTCATATTATTTGCAGTTGTTGACGCTTGACAGATCATGTGCACAAAAGCAGTATGATTTCTCTCTGTGATTCAATAACAATTCACAGTTAACATGTTGAATTCAGTGTCGTAATAAACAATTTCTGAGTGCAGTAACGTGACGGGATTAGTAAAACCAGCACCCCCCCAAGCCTCTGACAGCTTTGAATGTTACAAAAACATGGATGAGAAAGAAGGGCTTCAGGTTATCAACAGTGGACTAGGATGTAATTTCTTCTGTAGGAAGGTTTTTTCCATAATTACCCACCTTAAAAGCATATTCTTCCAAAATAGCTGTATTAGCCATTGTCAGTTTGGATTTATATGTGTATCTGTCTTGCTCTGCTCGTATCTCCTGTACGTGACTGAGGAATCGCCCAGATTGTTCTGTTTCTAGTAGTCTTTCTCATTCTTCATGCTTTACTCCATCTTCTTTCTTTGCCTTCTGCCTTGAAAAATGACCAATTCCTTCTTAGCTAGAAATAGTGACTTTCATTTGTAGATATTTTTTCTCAGAGCTGATTTAGAATCAAAACTAGAATGCGGACAGAAAATCCTACTGAGACTGACAACCCAACTTTTTATCCTCTTTCTGGTAAAGCAACATTATCTTCATAAAACTATGTATTAGACTTCTTTAATGCTGGTTTTCCTTATCTTATTTAAATCTCAAATGGCATTCTTTAGTGCATGTCCTAGAAAGATTTAACTGCGATGTCGCTGGGGTAGCTCTTAAAAAATATCAATATTAGTATTCTTTAAAGGATGAGACTAATCAGGAATTTACGAAGAGTGGTGTCTTGGGTTTTTCACATTCCACACAAAAGACTTCCAAGTGCACTGTAAAAGTCTGAAGAAGCAGCTGGAACTTGATCTCCCCTGACTGAAGGTAGTTGTACTGCAGCACGTCAATGTCAGCAATGCCGACAGTAATGTATAATTTGGTGCAGCTTGGGCAGATGAGTGAAGCAAAGCCATGCTAAATTAACTGCTGAGGCTCCTGACATTTCCACTATATGTGGCTTGTGAGTTTTACTTTGGACTAGGTTTAGTTTCATGCTTTGAACTGAATGTCCCATCGCTCACTTCAAAGCTGTCTGAACATAGCCACCCCACAAATCTTTGCTTCCTTGACTTGTGGATTCCTTTAGGAAGTGCCATGCTCACCCCTCATCTCTCTCACTGCTGCTTGATTTCTCTCCCCACCCCGAGTGGATATTTCCCTTTTAGGGGAACATAGATGCTGTAGGAGTTGTGCAGAACACTTTGGGCCATCCTTCACAAGTACCAGAAATCCCTTCTGAGGCAAATGGTTGTCTGGAACCCATCTCTTCTGCAGAGTGAATGCCATGGCATCACTTCTGATCAAACATTAAATCCATGCCAAGCTGATAAGTATTATAGAATCCCCATCTCATCCCAGTCCCTCCTTGGAGACACACAGTCCACAGCCGGCCTCCCAAACCAGGAAGGAAAATGGCCTTTCCCCAAAATCCCCAGCTTCCTCTCAATCCAAAGAACTTCTTGGCATCTGAAAGAAGGAAGGAGAAATTACTGCAACTAGCTGCAATCCCAGCAGCTGTCTGGCTGTATGAGAAAGAAATATAAATCATCCTGATTTATATTTTTTCTTATTACTTGTGAAAGAGGGTACCAGCACAACTACCACCACAAGGCAGGTCCTTTATACACGGCATTTGAGGAGAGGAAGAGACAGTGTGGCAAAAGCCTAGGAGAGCTGTTATCAAGCCATGCCACTTCCATGACTTACGCAGTTGCCAGGACTGTGCCTGGCACACAGGCAGAGCTGGGATGGGGCAGGTGGTCTCTGATGGAGCTTGTTGCTCCACAGAACTTCCCTCACAGCTCACGGCCCCTGGGGAGTCGTCTCTCAAACCATAGCAGCTCTCACAGTCAATCCAGAGACTCACACTGCCTTTCCACAGCTCTGCGACCAGTGCCCTAATTCTACCAGAAACCTCCTAAACACAGTCCCGCGCTCAACACGTGTACAGGAAAGGAGCATGCACCCTTACTCATGCAGGCATCCGGACCCCTGATTTTGCAGTTCCCATTGCCTGCCGTGGCGGAGGAGGGATGTTCCTGCATGTTGTCTTGTGGGGGTCCTGTGGGGGTTGCAGGCACGTAGACATGTGCAGCACCATTGCCATGCTTTTCCCTTGACTGTGTCCCAGGACTACGGATCCTGGTACCAAGGGCATGGATGACCGTGGATGCCCTTGGATGTCTGTGGATGAGCAGTGGGTCTTGGTGGAGTGCTTTCCCCTCCCCTGACGATCTGTTCAAGATCTCTGCGGTAGGGGCATATATGCACCATGCCACCTCTGAAGGGTGGTCTTCATGTACTTGAAATGAACGCAGCACCACTTGTCGGTCCGCTGCCACTCTGCAGCAGGCTTGATGTCAGCAACAGGGTGGTGCATCTGCTGGAGAAGCTTTTGCAGCAGTAGTAAAAGGAGGAAACAATAATTAAGAAGAGTAACAGAAGAGTGAAGAGGCTGATCAAGAGGTGGGGGAGTAGGAAGGAGTACTTCCTTTAGTAGTCTTGGAAGAACAACACAGTGGAGAAGCTGAAGAGCATAAGGTGACTTGCTTCCTTTGGTTTAGAGGAATGTGTATGTGACGTGGCTCTTTTTACGCCATGAGATGCACTTCAGGATATTTCAGGAGCTCTTGGTATTTGAAGAATCCTTTTGTGTTTAGCTTGCATTGAAGGACTCGACACTGGTGAGACCCAGTCATTGTTCAACCCAGGAAGGTTTGAAATCCCTCTTTTGAGCGTTTTGAGTGGAATTTCTGTTTTAGTATCTTCTAAGAAGAATTCTTTTGGCATGGACCAAAACTGCTTTTTGTACTAGGGACAGCCAGGTGGTTTACCTCAGAACTGCAGTACTTCTCCAAACCTGCACTGCTAACACAGATGTAGTATTTTTTTGGTGGCTGGGTAAAAATAAAGCCATGCTCACTGGGGGCTTGCATTTGATAAAATGTAATTTAAGCCCAGATCTTCAAAGCTGAAAGCCTACTTGAGTTTCTTATTATATCACTTGGTCTGAAGGATTTTATTACTGAAGTGTCAAATATATTAAAGTGATAGAGCAATCTTAAACTTGAAGAAGAGCGGAGAAACAGCATGCTGGTAGGAAAATAGCAACTGTAAAATCTTGAGTGATAAAGTACATTGTCTTAATGTAAACCATAAATGACAACACACTGTAACAAAGTGGAAGGTTTCATGGCTTTTAACAGTTTAATGAAATGTTACTACTCACTCTTTCCTCTGCCCCCCCCCCCCCCCCTTTTTTTTTTTTTGAAAGAGTGATTGCTTGGATGTTTCAGGGTTTCCACATCAGTCTTAAGGTCAATGTAAACCTGCTTTATGATGTTCCCTAGTCTTCCAAATAGTTGCAGATAGAGACAGTGTTTTATTATGTAGCCCAAATGTTCCCCAGCTGTCGGAAGGATGAGGGAAAGGGCACAAGGAAAATCAGATACCTACATACTGTATTGGGTTATTGTCTTCAGTGGCATTAAACTCTCTAGGGTGGGGACATTAAGTGCAGACAGGTGACTACTGGGTTTGCATGGAAGACGTGGTTCCTGTCTACAGCATGCTACATCTATGCGGCTTTAAGTACAATTTACCTATGATAGGTTTCAATAAAAATGACTTAAGTACATGCAGATCTTGTCACTGTCTCCCTCCTACAACCAAGTACCAGTTATATAGCTTGTATACAGGTACTGGGAATCTTCTATTACAAAATTACTAATTATGATCTTTAAATGATACCTTTTTCCTTTAGCAGGCAAACATTACCCTTTTCATCATCATTAATAATTATAAAATAATAACAATGAATAATAATACTCATCCATTGTGTATAACTCCTTATTGCCTACTATGCATACTTACACTGACTATAAAATTACTCATTAAATATTGTTTTCATTGCCTCTGGCCTTTTTGTCAACACTCTGCTTGAGAGTCTCATAAGCAGCAAAGATAAGGATTAGTTTTCTCAGTTCTTTGAGATAGGTGATATTAGCTCTGTGTTACAATGAGTTTGCAGATTTTAATGTGTTCACAGTAGGAAGTATAGAAAAGTAATTTGCCTTTGGAAGTAGAGTTGTTATCCTTACTTACAATTACATTCACCAGTCCTATCTAGAAATGACTGTAAATGCCAGTAGTATGGCAATAAATTCTACTTGTGTACATGTCCAGGCCTTGTTGATTTTTGTTGGGTTTTAACAGCATATGTCAGTTTCATAGATGGGTATTAATAGGTGTAGAATTAAAAATATTTTCTTTTGATAATCAGTAACATTTAATATAAGAGGTCTGTTACAAATAAATCATATACATACCTTAGTTTGTGTGAGTTTTCAGCTTGGTATGGTGATGACTTTGCCTTATAAACATATTCACTCTTGTGTTTGAAAATAACAGCAGGGATTTATGAAATGTTTATAAAAAATGGAAGCTATGCTGTTATCTTCTGATGCAAGCAATGGGTGCTTGGACCTCCTATGTTTCCATTTTCTTAAATCCTCAGGCAGAAGTGTAGAAATATGCAGTTTATTGTGGATGAGCTCTGTATTTAATGCAAACACAGGTCAGATACATCTGGAGCTTCTGGATGTTACTGTCTCAGGTTGCTGAAAATCTGAACATGTGTTCCCACTGAAGAGAGAAGCAGTGAGTAATGCTATATTATCGTCTTCAGTACATGTATCAGATAGGTTTCTAGGATTGGATGTAATTGCCCCAAATTTTCTTGAATATGACGATAAAAGGAAGAGCCTAATGCCTACAAATCTCGGAAAGTAATAGTGGTACTGAAATTTGAAATATTAAACAGGAAAAAAGTAACTCTTTAAATAGAGAAAACTCAAATTTGATGAATAATATAAATGAAAGCAAAACATTTCAAATAAAATCTACCCTCCTGACTAGCTCATCCTTGAAAAAGAGGGTCCTTCCCACCTGTCCTGCTTGCACAATGTATATTATTGGCCTAGGCTGCTCCCATTGCTTGCATTATTTGCTGAGTCACTGAAACATCTCTTACTGCTTCAGGAGCTTGGGTATTTTCTATTCTACAGGCAACATCCCCCTGCTGCTCTCAGGAGTTTGTCTCCCCTTTCCTTTCTCTCCAGTCTGATAGTACCTGAAGAAGAGTCTTTCACGAGACTAAGTTTTACTTGAAACATTATGTATGTGATAAATGAATAAATAAGGAATAATGCAGTACAGGTAAGATGTAAGGAATTCATATATGAGTAGATTCATGTTACACTGATAGTGAAAGAAATTAGAATGTTTAAACTTCTTATGTTTATTGTAGTATTTTCTCGTGAATGGCAACCTCTTAAAGAAAAGTTTTACTGCTGTAGGTAAGAAGAGTTCCCCTGTAAGACAGAGCAACTCCTTTGTTCTCAACTTAGATTTATGTCTTCAGATATCCCAAGCACTTCCTCGAGAATTTAACTTTTTAGTCTTATCACTAATGTAAAACTATTGCAAGCAGAACTCCTGTTCTTGTTACATCTGACTGGCATGTAAACAACCATGCTTATGCAGTATTCCAGCTCACGACTTCCTGGGATGTTTCTACTTCCATCCTGTTCCCTAGCTTATTAGTCTACTTTGCTTCTTCTTAGTCTACAGTTTTTCTTGTTAACCTATTAACATATGTTTTGTGCACAGTTACGTGCAGTTTTACCTCTATTACTTATACACCTCTACACACTGATGTCTAATTGAAAAATTTAAAGGCAGTGAGCAGGTTTAGATACTGAGTGTTACACAGCTGTCAGCCTCTGGAACTTGAGAAACCTCTGACAGCTGACTTCATTCAGTCGCTCTTGGGGAATTCGTAATTTGCTTTTCCTTCAGAAGATGCCACGTTTCCATGCCGCAACAAGCAGGTTGGGACAAGTGCGCAGTGCTTGTCACAGGCTCCCATGCTCACTCTAACAGAACTTACTATGTGGTAAATTGTCCGTCCTGATGTACTAATGAAATATTCAATACTAGTTTTGTGACAGAATACTATACACTGTTGAGGTAATAAATATTTTCTCATGGTGATACAGATGGCTGACATTGCTGCTCATCTATCACATTTCTTGAGTTCCAGTCCTTTGCTGCCATGCATAGTCTGTCTTCAGGGTTCCGCATACCAAAAATGAAAATCTGAAAAGGAGAGGAAAAATGACTTCTTAAATCTAAACATGTTTCTCTGAATTTGTATTTACATTTAGTTCAGTGTGTAAGATTTCTTATCGCAGATTCTGCAAAGTTTACAACACTGTAGTAGAGAAAATATTACTACATATTGATTTGTGTTTCAGACTTAGCTAGTTAGGACAGAATTTGCATTATGAAATGCCCTGTTTTCATCCATTCTTAAAAGCTAAAATTAAGAAATATAAGCAGTTATCTGGATAAAAGAATGAGAGGTTAGAGTGTCATTTAAAAATTTGCAAAACATCGCTATTGATTTTGATTGCTCTAATGTGTAAAATAATTAGTTTCAATCCATTCCCATTTTACAAAATAAAAATGTATTACAGTGTTTTTTTGCAAAAAGGAAATTGTCCTAAATTTATTGAACCTGGATTGCATCGTTCATCAACTTTCCATATCATACTGGCTCATCGTCTTAATGTCCCACGTCTGTTGATTGTGTGAAAGTTATTTTTTATGGGGCAACAGCAGATCTGGAGAAACTTTTAATATGTTGGGAATGTTTTGTCAGTACAGGTCTCCAAGTTAGCTGATGTCATGGTCAGACATGGTGTGAAGAAAGGAGATCGTGTGGTCATCTACATGCCCATGATTCCACAGACAGTGTACTGTATGCTGGCTTGTGCAAGAATAGGAGCCATCCATAGCCTGATTTTTGGTGGATTTGCGTCTAAAGAGCTTTCTGTTCGCATTGATCATGCAAAGGTAATACGTATTTGGAACAACAAACACCATTGCATTAGTTACTTATGTAAGTGAATGCCAAAAAACCTGCTTTTTTTCCAGAGAGGGTAACAACATTTGTGTTTGTGTGGCATGCAGTCTCAATTTGTTTATAATACCTAACATTGCAATGTGAACAAAGTACTACATCTGTGCTGAGGTTGATATTTTTATAACAGACATTGAGATACAAATTTTGACCTCTTTTGAAAAAGCATGAGTTTAACATGCTGCTGTCTGTTTAGAGCATACTTTCTTCTCCCATTTGTCAGTCTTTTTCTACTAAGCATCCCCTTAAAATTGGCTTTTCGCCCAGCATTTTCCTCAAGTCTATGAGGAAAATGCTGCCTACCCTAAATGACTTCATTATTTTACTTGATGTTTAGACATATTAAGTAGTACATTTTTTTAGCTATAAATCTACTTCATCTAATTTCTACATGAATCAAGGCAGCTAGGGAACCAGTTGCCTTAAGTAAGTGACTCTGCAGAGAACATAATTGATAGAGCTGAATGCTTTAAAGGCTTCCAAGTTCGGCACAAGTTGAACTTGTTTATGAAGCATTATGTAAGTCTTTGTAAATGAAAATGCAAACAGTACTTTAATAATCTATTTAGTAGCTTACATGTGCATCTTAGTAGCTTGTATGTGCATTAGTTGCAAACCAGCTAACAATGTTTGTACTGGAAGTTTCTGTTCTTGTTTTCTACCAGTGAACAAGATGAGTCTTTGTCATCGTGATGAGTCATCTAGATCATTCGGACTATCCATGGTGGCCATCTATCACTGAATCCCGTTGGTTAGACATATAAACCAAAACAATATGCAGGGTAAAGTCCACAGGATTTGTGGAACTTTTACTTAGATTTTTGTGTATGGAAGTGCTTTTCACATCACCAAGGCTTGAATTTTATGAATATCTGTAAATAGAAAGTTGAATGCATCCCCCCTCCTTGCCTTGATGTTTTAACAAAGAAGTTAATAAAATGGCTGAAATGGTTTGTTGGAATTGTGAAAAAAACCTGGGGGAGAGCTAACAACAGCTCCATAGTTTTCCCTGTCTTTCTTCCCACTCCCCCACTTTTTTAACAAGCTATAAAAATTAATTTTAACTCATAGAATTAGGGAAAAATGCTGTAGAAGAAAAAATGATAAACTTTTAAAATGAAGGTTACTACAATACAAATCATCTAGCACATTTACTTTTAGAGTATCTTGCAAATATTAACTAATTAATCCCAATGGATTTTCTCTGAGGAACAAAGGGAGACAGCACAGTAATCATAATCCTTGCTTCATGCATTAAAAAGAAAACAGAGGAAGTTTAAGTGATTTACCCAAGGTCACATAGCAAGTCTTTCAAAGGGTTAGCTATAGAATTACTAGCTGCAGGCCATGGATTAAATCCTAATTTATATTGCCTTTTTGTTTCTTTAAAAGGCACATCTAAATATTGTGGATGATTTTTGGTCCATCTGATGTGTAATGAAAGTGTAAGTGGAGAGGCACATCCTCAATCTAAATTTCAAAACATGCCCCAATTTTGCAACACGGTAAAGCTTTCTTGATAAGTGAATTGCATGCTACTGAGATTATCTTTCAGATATGTATATAAGTAGCTGTGATAGATGATATTCTGCTGAACTCAGGAGTTAACTGAAGCAGTCTCAAAAAACCCTAACCTTTCTTTTAGGCTTTTATGTGAATTGGTTTAGATGCTGCAGTACAGGATCTAATGTTGCTGAGATTAATTAGAAGGAGTTAAAGATGTGCAATGGAAAGCTGGCTGTGAGATGCTCTTGTGGAAGAAAGGTCGAACTTCATATTTTATTGGAATATTTAAGTGAAAGAAATAACAAGCACTTTCTAGTGACTATGAAAAGGTACATATATTTTACCAGCTTACCTTAATTTATCTTGAATTTTAAGTAGGTCTGGGAATGCTGCAAAGTCCTGCAGCTGATAATTTCTACTCGTCAGGTATTAGCAGTTACAGACATTCTGCTGTGAATTGTGATGAAGTGATACAGGCGTGAGAACAGGCATTTCTTGTCATCTTTCCTTTCACCTGAATCTGGGAATATATAGTTTGCAATATTGAAAGAGTAGATAGTTTCATAGAATCATAGAATAGTTTGCGTTGGAAGGGACCTTTAAAGCCCATCTAGTCCAACCCCCCTGCAGTGACCAGGGACATCTTCAACTGGATCAGGTTGCTCAGAGCCCCGTCCAGCCTGACCTTGAATGTTTCCATGGATGTGGCATCAACCACCTCTCTGGGCAACCTGTGCTGGTGTTTCACCACCTTCACTGTAAAAAAATTTCTTCATTATATCTAGTCTGAATCTACCCTCTTTTAGTTTAAAACCATCACCCCTTGTCCTGTCGCAACAGGACAAAATGTACGAGACACCAAAGTTAACTCAAAACTGTTACTATCTTTCATTGAGGTTGGAAATACTGTATTCCTCACTTATTTACAGTTGACACATCTGGAAATTTTAGTAAGACCTCCTTGAAAAAAATGACCTAATCTTTTGTAATAGTTTATTCTGAATAAGACATAGTTCCTGTGCACAGGTATGGCTATGAATGGTTACCCCTACTCATCATAAGACGATCAAACCTTTTGAGTGATTAGGCTGCAAGCTCAGCTGCTGATACTTAAGATACACAATTGCCTTACAATAGTTGCAGTCTGGTCTTTTCTTGTCTTGCACTGTTTATTTTTGGAATATGTATTGTAGATTAGAAGGCACTAGCTTGTGTTTTATTTTTAACTACTTGTATGGTATGATTCAGGTCTCTTTCTTTAGAGCACTGTATAATATTGGCAGGATTTAATGTGCATGGCAGTCTGACATGGATCATCTCACCACAAAGCCAGTGCAGTACCAGCAGGTGCAGCAGAGCTATATAATGACTGCATAGGCACTGGATTTCATTAAAATGCTTGTCACCTTTTAAGGAGGAGTGAGGCACAACAAAAGTGCAGTAAGTTTGAGCATACGCTTGTGATCAGATGTGCTGCTGGGGCATGAGGAGGAACAAGCGTTGTGTGTTAAATAATGAGGGCCCAAGTGCTGGATCTCTCAGTAAACATCTTCATGACACTCCTGACATTTTGTGCCCCAAAGCTAGTTGATTTTCAGTTTGGGCTTTTTGCAGGTTTATTAGCTGGCCCAATAAAATGTATTTATAGCTTTTTCTAAACTTTGCCTTGAATGCTGTTAGGGACTGTAGAAGAATTTGTAGGAGGAGTCTTTACAACAGAATAAAATTGTTGGTCTGGTACTATTGGGCCTTGCTTTATCTCATTTCTACTTCTTCATATTTTTTTCTTTTTTTTTTTCTACAGCTATCGCTGACATTCCTTCTCCAGCAAACCTTTGAACTTTCCTGGTTTTTGTTCAAGCTAGTTATATTTCTATCTAATCTTATTGTGCAGGACTACATGGAGCCACAGAAGAGGTGGGAAGTGGGTGTATAAAAGCAGTATGGGAGCAGAAGAGATGCAGGGGAAGTAATGTCAGTAAGCAGAGAGGTAAAACACTAGAAAACAGCAGTTAAAGCCAGTAATGGACCTTTGATTTGCACAGAGTGATCTTTGATGCTTCCAAGTAGCAACCCTCACTTGGGAAATACATCACCTTAGCCAATTTAGTATTGGTTATTTTTAGACCTCATTACTGCATACAAAACAGTTGATGAGCAGAGGTGGCACCATTTACAAATGACTGTAAACCTAGTGTTGACAACAGTCTTTCATCTTAACAATTGAGTAGAACTGTGTTATTATCTTACATTAATTACGGTCTAATTTCAGGGTAGCCTCCAGATGAATTTTCAGTTTAACTGCATTGTATTGTATCATCTTTTATTAAAATCAGTGCATACCAAAAGAGAAAGAAGACACATGCTGAAATGTTAAAGCTCATCTGAAATCTTTATTTTGAATACACACTAATTAGCAAACTTCCCTGAATGGCAGATTTGGACAGGAAACTTTTTATTATTGCACAAGAAAACAATTTAATCTGTGCTTTCTGTTCTGAGTTTAATGCAGCCTTAACTGTGGCATTGTGGTTTGTGCCTACTTAATGAGATTTATGCTAATGCCTACAATTAGTAAACTAGCTTGATCAAACTGAGGGGCATAAGATAAATATAATTCTAAAACCCCAAAAGCAAGGAGATTGAAGACTCATTCTTCTCCAATTAAAATGTGTTCTAACACATAGTTTCTTTGGTGCTACCTTTTATTTCCTGAAATACAAGAAATAAAAATACTGATCTTAGGACCTAAGTCAAAATAGTTTGTATGCAGATTTCTTGACTTAGGAAATCTTACATAAAACCTGAGGTTAATTTAATGACAAGGATGCTAAATCCACATTTGGAAATAGAAATTATTCTAAAAAACCCCTGAACTATGGAAAACTGATTTTTAGTGGTTTTGCATCCTGAGTCCCACAACCATCACTTGAAAGACTCTAGCTTTACTTCCCTCATTTGCCTTATGACTTTAGCTTATTCTCTTCCTGTGTTTCTAGTTTCCTGTCATCTCGTTTGCCGCCTTTTTCCTCTTTCTCCTGTTTTCCCTCCCATGCCATTTAATTGCAGGCTGAAAAAGAGCCAGCAAAGTGCTACAGCTAGTTTTGAAATATGCCATTGGGTGCAGGCAGATAATTAGAAAGCAGGCTAAACAGGACAGATAATTGTTAACATCACTGTACCACTTTTCCTTAATGGAGGGGCTAAGGTGCAGATGGGTTTTTGTCTCTGTTCATTAATTTTTATGCAACTTACAAGAACTTAATATTGCTGATTCCTTACTCAAATTTGGTTGAAAATGGTGAAGAGTGTCAGAAGTTATTAGTGTGCTCCTGAACAAAAAACAGGTGCATGGACAGCAAGATCACACAAGCTTGATTTCCTTAGAATACTGATCTAACGCCCTGTTTCTAATTATGTGAAGATAGATTTTTTACATTGAACATCATTAATCAAAGAATTTCATGGAAAACATGTTATTAGGTTACATATATGAAATATATTGCAAATGTGTATATTAACAATCTAACTTCTTTATTTTAGCCGAAACTTATTGTAACAGCAAGTTTTGGAGTAGAACCAAAAAGGAAAGTGGAATACATATCCCTCCTCGATGGAGCACTGGCAAGGGCACAGAGCAAACCTGATAAAGTTCTCATTTACAAGCGACCTAATTTGGTGGGTGTACAGTTGTTGTGCCTTTATGTTAACTTTCAGATGTGTATGTAGTGCATGTGCCTTTTCTCTTGTACAAGTAAAATTTTTAGTGTATCTGTTGTAGTTTGTTTTTGAATGTTATGGGAGAAGTTTGTAGTTGTAAGATTTAAATAGTAAATCGAACTAATGCAGCAGAGAGATTATTGTTCAGAAAGTTGAATAGTACAAAAGAATTGAATAGTACATGTTTTGTGACCCAATTCCATTTATTCCATCTGTTTTTCTTTTGACAATATTCTATTTTTCAATGGGCAGGGCCATGTTCCTCTTGCCCCAGGTCGCGATCTTGACTGGGAAGAAGAGCTTGCAAAAGCACAGTGTTATAAATGTGTCTCCATTCCCTCAGACCATCCACTTTATATTCTGTATACATCTGGAACAACAGGCTTGCCCAAGGTAAAGGACTATCTGTAGTCTAAGTGTCTGTGACCAACCTATTTGCAGTTCCACTTGAGAAAATATTTAATTAACAAGGTTGAAATTGTTTGCCAGAGCTCAGTGCTATAAATGATAAGCATTGCTAGAAATGGTTTAATCTCATTTATTCACATTTCACTACTTTACAGTCAGTGTCTAGGAGTAAATCATGTTTGTTTATTTAAATAGTAATAATCTAAAGATAAACTGCATTTACTTCAAAATGTTTGTACAGTATAAACTTTTGAGGACAGCAGAATGTCTTTTATCCATTAATATCTTCTGTGTTTTAACTGTTTCAGATAAGCATAGTATAGTCACTTAATGGCAAGATTACTTCATATATCACTTGTGTGATAGCATTTATTGCTGAATAGTCTTTGCTTATTTGTTATTTACATAGTAGCTCATCTTCCCATAGATAAGATGTAGTGAATGACATTACAGATTAAATGGATTTAAGCGTGCTCTGAAGGCTTGTGTTACTGAACAGTTCTGAGAACATAATTCCCGTGAAAATGAAAGTTTAGATTGAGTAAGCAAAAACTAACAGGGCATTCTTTGAAAATGTTTGCTTTCAAATGTCAATTAGTCTTAATGATGTATTTTTAAAAGATCTTAATTTAAAAGCAAACTCTTGAGTGTTTGCTTGGTACTTACAATTCTCTTTTCAAGTGTAGATGGCAAGCTGAATAGAATTTTCTGGCAGTGGTCTTACCACCACAAATTCAGAGACAGTATCACACATCCCTGGATATGGCAGTGCTTAAACTACTACTAGAAAATTATTTAATGATGTGGCCTATAAAGTTCAGAATCTGTGGGGAGGTAAGGGAAAACAAACATCAGTTTTGCTGAGAAAAATGTCTTCTGATTTTGCCTTGAACGTGGGCACTTTAAAGCAACATATGTATCTTGATTTATTTCATTATAAAGGTCCAAGGTAAGATCCTTTGTTACAACAGGTATTTTCCTTGACTGTTAGTTCAAAAATACAGTATATCAGAGATAAAAGTTCTCAGAAGTTTACTTCACTGTGTTGGCTCTCCAGAGAAAAATAGGCACCTTGAATGAATTACCCTTATAAGAGGGAGATTGTCAACTAGTACTAAGTGCAGTAAGTAACAATGAATAAAATAACTTTTTATTCATTTAAGGAACTTGCTTTTAAATGGTCATGCAAGTAAAATTACTCAGTTATGACCTTCATAACAAAAGTTTTGTTAATCTGAGAGCAGGGACTAAGTTAGAAGCTGAGACTAACAAAGGCAATCTGCTTTCTGAAATTCGTGGATTGTTAGTTAACCATTCTCTGCTGTGGCAACCTCCATTTTAATGAGTTAATATATTGTCTCCACAGTCCCTTGTTTTTTGAGTGAGGTCTGGAAGTGCCTACTTCATTCTATTAACTACATAAAGACAGAGAGTCTACATAGCACAGACAGAGAGCTGCATTGTAATGTCTGCACTGTAGATAGCTGTTTGGTCTGATCAATCTCATCTGAATTTTAGTTCAGGACATAGTTTACTTAATTCTGTCTTCTAGAAACAGTGTACTAGAAGATGATGAAATGTATATTAAGCATAGAAATATTACAAAATATTTGTAAATTTTTCCCGTTAACGGTTCCAGAGCTGATTTTCAGCTTACCAAGGTGCATGATGCTATTGATACTCTCTCATTCTGATTTTCAAATCCCTCTTTTAGACTAAGACTGGGATGTTCTTTGTTTTGCATTTGTATGTATACTTTGGGCTAGATAATAAACCTTTCAAAAATAGACAGCTGGTTTAAGTCAATTTTCTGACATCTTTAAAAAGAGTCAGTGCAGAAAGAGGGGTACATTTCAGGGAGTAATTCACCCTGGTTATTTTAAGGATTGGCTACTCCACCTCTTTTCCAGTGATGATACAGAGAGACTAGGCAATGAATTTAAAACATGCCTAGCATTTAGATGGCCACAGTTTAAGTGAGGTAAATAATATCTTATTTTTTGTCAGCATATGTTGACTAAATATTTCTATATCCAATTTTAATGAGAGAATTCTAGTTTTGTTAGTTATCTTCTGAAAACTGTTGTCATCTAGGTCTTGGGTTGGGTTTTTATGTTTGTCTTAATGTATGTTTGTTTATTTGTTTGTTTGTTTTCCAAAATTACTTCTTCAGTGGGAATGCTAGCACAAGCATGTACTTGTTGGAACGGATCCTTTTCTTTAAGTGAGGAGCATTGGAATTAGGCAACTTTAAGTCGATTGCTGCTAAAACCCCAAAATTTCTTTGAAGGCAGGAATATCATTGCATCCTTCAAATGGTCTTAAATATTCAAATTTTCTCATTTAGGGTGTTGTCAGACCAACAGGTGGCTACGCAGTTATGCTGAACTGGACAATGTCAGCTGTATATGGACTCAAACCTGGTGAGGTAATTCTGTTTAAATGTCCTGTAAATGTTTTTGAACTCCTCTTAATAAATCCTCACGATATTTACGTTTTTATTTCATTTTAGGTGTGGTGGGCAGCTTCTGATTTAGGCTGGGTTGTTGGTCATTCCTACATTTGCTATGGGCCTCTCCTTCATGGGAATACTACAGTTTTGTATGAGGTATGATGCATTCTAAAAAGCCAGCCTTTGAAAAGGCAATATCTCCCCTGGTTGATGATCCTGATGATCCTGTTTATGCCTGTCTATTCTTCATGCCACATATGTTTAAATTGTGTGTATATCTTCAGTGTTTTTACTCTCCTGTCTATTGTAGTAATTCTTAAGGAAAACTTACTTCACTATCCTTCAAACATGTCTGCTTCATCTGTGTGACTGGTGATGGTTGATGGGGCAAGGAACTCCAAAACAACAGACCTAGAAATGGCAGGTGGTGGAGTGTACTTGTGTTGTTGAGGCTTCAGCCACAGGCCGTTAGTCTGTCTTTATTATGTATCTGGGTGAGGATGTTGTGTTTTGCATGTCTGGAGATGACAAATTCTTACTGGATCTGAGTTGGAGGCAATTGGCAGCTCTATGGTTGGAGCCAGAACTTTTAAGGAGACTTGTGTCTTCTTTCCTCCCTCTACCACTCAAGGCACCTGAAGCCAAGACTGAAATGACATTCAGGTCTTGGTCCTTCTCCTTGGGGGATGAAACTCAGTGGGGTGGAGAGGAGACTAGTCCAATTAGAGTGGCCTGCTGCTTCCCAACTTTGGTGCTCAAAAAAGCAATCACGCTGCCTTACGTTGTTATTTTTTCAGAAGTTATTGTTGATTCTCTAATCGCCAGGGAAGAAAATACAGTGTTGCTTGAATCATCCTCTTTATTATTCAGGGAGTGAATCCAGTATCCATCAGTGATAGTGAAAGACATTTTATGTAGAAGCGCCAACATTGTTAGCTCTTCAGCATGCTGAGACTTGGTTGTCTGCATTCACCTGACATTAGGAATTCTAGGTATATCCCAACTTCTCCGACACTGTGCAGCATGACGCCCACCTAGTAATTGGTCTGTCTTGTTCAACAGTCCTAGAGGCAGGAGTTGTTTTAGCTCTGCCATCGTGGCATGCTGGTTACCTCTGTTGATTTGTAGTGGTAATTAGAAACATGTGAACCGTTAAGAGGAATCCAGTGGTAACTCAGAGCATACAAGAACTGCAGAAGTATAGTAAATGTACTGGATACCAAGGGCATGAAAAAGCACATGAAACAAGCTTTGATGACATTGTGAATATAGCAATTGTTAGAGCACCACGTGTACCCAGTGCTTCTGGAGCAGGGGAGTCAGCATGACATGGTGGAAACATACTGTTCTACAGACCATCATAGGTGCAGAAGTTCTGCATAAGAAAATGGATATTACAATTAAGCTTTCTCCATCTTCCTGCTATTACACCATACAACTGAAGATGACCATACTAGAACAGAAATGGATTGTTACTGTTTTCAGGAACAAGCATTATCAAAACAATCCTTTGGTGTTTCCACAACCAGTTAAGTTGGTATTGGTTGAGATGTGCTTCACAGTTACCAACATTGCTGTTAGTGGGTAGCTGTTGCTGGGCTTGTGCCTGAATTTTGAGTAAATATGTTTCTGAATCCTGGGGATACTGAAGAAGCATGGACAGTTGTAGTAAGATGAGGTTGCCCCCAAAATTGTTTGGATGCCGCTGCATCAGACACTACAGAACTGACTATGGCTTGCTGCATCCTGTTTTGGAAGTTAGAAGTATACTTTACTGCTCGAAGTTCACTCTCTTTATAACCTTATAAGTGAGATTCTCAAGCAGAAGATGCCTCTCGAAGTGGGTCAAGAGTCCTCAAGTCCAGAAAAGCAGTAGTCATTAGGGGTGTGTCTACATGATATTTCAAATTGCAGCAGTAGTGCAGTTCTGAAATAAGTCGTCTGATTGTCCTTGCTTATTGATTTGGTTCACTGAGTGGTTTTAGACATATGAATGACATCTTTACAGAGAAAGCTAAGACAGAAGCTTTGCCACTTGGGATAAAAGAGTAGGATCCAATGAGTGGGACTGCATTGCTGTGAAGTTTTCCAGAACAAATGAAAACTACATCTGCCAACAGAAAGCTTTAAAACTGTCAAGAGCTCCCACCTTATTCTGCAGTACTTGTGCTATGCAAAAGGGCCAAATGCTATGTGCGGTTTCATATTTCCTAATGACCGCCAGATGTCTGCTTGTTCTGACTTTCAGCTGCTCCTTTATTTCTCCCAAGCTTTTGCTTCTATCATCTTCACCAGCCCTATTTCTTTTGCTGTTCCTCCTTTATGAACATCTTTCTTACAACCTTATTAAAATTATTCCTCCTTTCCGACTGCTGCATTTTGCAATAGTGAAAACTGTTGCATTGACCTTGCAGAATATTGAGCAAGGGGCAACCTGGAGCTTGACAGCATGTGCTCTGAAAGGCCCAAAAGTTTCTCCAGCAGATGAACCACCCTGTTGCTAATGTCAAGCCTGCTGTAGAGTGGGAGATGACTGACAAGCAGTGCTGCATTCATTTCAAGTAGATGAAGACCATGTTCTTGATGAGGTGGGAAAACCATGCTTCAGAGGTGGCATGGTGCGTGTGCTGCTACCACAGAGATCTTAAACAGATTGTCAGGGGATGGGAGAGCACTCCACTAAGCCCACTGCTCATGAAGCCATCCACACCCTTAGTCCCAGGACCAACAGTCCAGGAGAAAAGTCCAGGGAAAAGTGTGCCTACAGTGCTGCACACATGTACATGCCTGCAACCCCCAGAGGACCCCCACGAGACAACATGCAGGAACATCCCTCCTCCGCCACGGCAGGCAATGGGAACTGCAAAATCAGGGGTCCGGATGCCTGCATGAGTAAGGGTGCATACTCCTTTCCTGTACACGTGTTGAGCGCGGGACTGTGTTTAGGAGGTTTCTGGTAGAATTAGGGCACTGGTCGCAGAGCTGTGGAAAGGCAGTGTGAGTCTCTGGATTGACTGTGAGAGCTGCTATGGTTTGAGAGACGACTCCCCAGGGGCCGTGAGCTGTGAGGGAAGTTCTGTGGAGCAACAAGCTCCATCAGAGACCACCTGCCCCATCCCAGCTCTGCCTGTGTGCCAGGCACAGTCCTGGCAACTGCGTAAGTCATGGAAGTGGCATGGCTTGATAACAGCTCTCCTAGGCTTTTGCCACACTGTCTCTTCCTCTCCTCAAATGCCGTGTATAAAGGACCTACCTTGTGGTGGTAGTCATGCTGGTACTTCTGGCCACATGTCAGATCCTGTCCTGTCCTGGAGTCAGTTGCTTGTACAACAAATACCATTCAGGATGATTACCATTTCTTTGAAATGCAGTGGTTAAGGTTGTTGGTGGCAATATATTGTCTTTTCCTCTGCCCCAAGTCACACTCAGGAAAGGTCATAAAGGGACGGGCACTGCAGGCTGGGGTAAGGCATAGTTGAATTAGCCGGGTTTACCCAAAACAAATGGATTGAATGCAGCAAGGGAGTGTGTGAAGCACACAAGTGTGGAAGAGGGGAAAACTAAGGACAGAGAGAAGTATTTGGAATCAGTTCCTTTTTAATCATTGCATAACATTTGCCAGATTGAAAGACATTGATGTCCAGTAGTGTTCCTCCCATTCCACTCCACACCTGAATGCTCGGTGGGTTGATGGCTGTATTCAGTGAAGGAGCAAAGTCCTGACACAAGTGCATTGCTGGATGCCCCACCTATGGCAAAGAGAGCAGAGAACTCTTCATACAGTTACTGCAGAAGTTGTGCTCAGTGTTTCAGTCTGAAAGAAGGTCTCAAGGATGTCCTCACAGATGGTTCAGACTAAAAGTGATACCCTCAATTTGGAAGGTATTGGAAACATTTGCACAGTGTGTGTCCCACATAGCCTAGTGTCTTTCAGTTGACCAAATGTAGACTGCGGTTCCATTATGCATTCAGTAAAAGCACAATTATGTTAGGCCTGTGCTGCACCATTGTCAGAGTGTACCTTACGGTGTGGGGCACAAGGATATGCAGCATCTCTCATGATGCTCATTGGCATTGAGGACGTCATGAATGATCCTGTTCCTTCTTGGCAAGAAGGCACTGGCATATGTTTTGGTTCTGTGACCAGAGATACGGAATGTGGGTATATAGAAACTTTATGGTGGAGTCTACTGGCAGTGTGTGAACTGACATGCTACTGTCATCTGTATGAAAGAGGTGAAAAGGACAGCACGACGCTTCCTAGAAGAAAAGTCCATTCAGTCAAGGAAGCAAAGATCTGTTGGTTAGCTTTCCATCAGAAAACTTTGAACTGCATTTTTGGTCCAGTAAACAAGGCTAAGTCTAGTCTAAAATAACCCTCAAATAACATCTAATGGAAGAGGTAAAGAGCATTGGCATTAAATGGCTTGATCTACTAATCTGCTCTAATTCACCTCAGTACTTGCTATGTAAACAAAGTCTGTGACACCATATGTGCTCGCATTCATGTTTCATGTTATTATTTCATGTGGTACTAAGTTTATTTTTACCAGTGCCTGTAGTAGGAAGAAGATTGATAATCTCTTACAGAACAGCAGATTGTGCCTACGTGACACCTGTGTATGTTGCTTTGTACAAAATCCTGTTGTTTATCATTTTTGTAACAGAAAAATGTAAAATAGGAAACAAAATGCAATGTTTAAAAGCAAAGCAAATCTTGAGGTCTTAAAAATGTGTTTTGGAATGTGTTCTTGTCTTTGTGGTTAACTTTTAAAAGTGTTAACTTTTTCTTCTGTTCATGAAAAGACTGTGGGTAGTGTGTTAAGTTGTTTTATGAAATAGGAAATGAGCTTTTGTCAGGATGGTTTTTTTCCTCATTATTTTGTGATCTGTAGGATCTGAGGCAAATAACTTTGTTTTTTAGCTTCTAGGCATTGGATTGATTTTTCAGTAATCTCTCTGAAAAGCAGGTTTGCAAAACAAGTATTTTTTTATTGAAGTACACAAAGTGATAATGACAAGCACAAGGGGTTTTTTCTCTAAATGGCTAAGACAGAGAAGCTCGCATGCCTTAATGCTCCCAGCCAATGATTGCAGCAGCTGGAGAAAACTTAAACAAATAGTTATTCTTAATTTGAATCTCAATGTACCTTCTGTCCAGATAAAGTTTACTGACTTGCTTACTTTCGGCATTCAGCATGAAAGCTTACAATGAATGCATTATTGAAATACATGATGCAGAGAATATCTACAGTGCAACTATGGCAGTAAAAATCAGCCATTTGTTTGAGTATTGCTTATGCTTAGCTCTTTTTTGAAGAGTCTCTGATGTGCTAAGCTGGTGGAATCCACTTGCTTCTGTGAATTTACAAACCAGCTCACTGTGGAACTTCTGAAAGCTTTTGAGTCAATGACAAGTGTCAGCTTGCTGATTGCAGGAGTGACGCTTGGTTCTTAGTGCACGTACAAGTTCTGAAGGACATGAGGAAGCAAGGTTATTTCTAGGACATTGCAAATTAAAAGTAATCAAGTAGGTTTTTAAAAAAAGGAGGAAGGCGTTTGTTTAAAAGCAGTAGGGCAAAATCCTAGGAAAAGAAAAAAAGGCAGAATTCAAGAGGAACAGGTAGGTGAGAGAATATGTTGAACTCATGAAATAGACTCTTTTGCAGAAAGGATCCCTTAGTAACTATATCTTTATGTGGAAAAGGGAGTACAGTAAATTTACCACAGTTCATATGTTCAAATACATACATTTGCATAGATGGATAAAAATGTCCAGAAGAACTAACACTATATACTTGTGTACTTGAACTTGTAAATAACTCCGGATGCAGAGGTGGATTCCTGATATTTTGTAGTACGTGTGTACATACTGTACAGCTGTCCTATACCTTTTGCTCTTCCCAGAGGTCATGCTTGTCAGATTCTTCCTGTGTGGTGTTCGCTTATGTAGGGCAAGCATGGATACATCTGTTAGAACTCCTGAAGGTTCACTAAATAATTTGGGGATTGATTTTAGTATCTTAAGTCATGTAGGCTCTCAGTTAACTACTTATGAAAGAAAGAGATCCTTGCGATGTTCTATTGCGTATAAAAAGATCATTTTTCCTGTGAAGAAGAGAAACGGTCTGGACACTCTTTTCTGCATTATTGTGGTGTCAGAAGAGATCACTGTGAACAAGAGAAACAAGCTTTGGCTCTGAAAAATTAACTGGAGTATGCATGGCTTTGCATACTGAGGTATTTAGTGTGCATTTTTCACTTGCCTTTTCCTGAGGTGAATGAGTGAGGAAGAACAGTCTGTGTGCTGCACTTAAATCCCACAAGACTCCATTTGTGCCTCTCCTGTCGGGTGGTAACAATCTTTGCTGTTACATCTTCATAGTATGTAAAGACCCTGTGAAATCTTTGGAAATTCAGTATCTTGAGCAAAAAACCCTGTTACTTATTTTGACCTTGTTCTGTTGTTTGGAAATGAAGGCTTAAAAGGATGTATGGTCATCACTGTAAGCTATATTTAATTAACTACTAACATGCTGTCCTATCTTGAATCTACTTTACCAGTAACTTAAATTGTATGTATAGGTAATCAGAGTTAATAAGAGTTAATATGTTCAAGATTTATGAAGCAGAAATACACTCTAGGAAAAGAATATTCTTCACTGATCTTACAGCTGAAGACATTTTTTGTGTTAGATAGTATGGATCAATATGTGAGGTTAATTTTCTGGTATATGGTCTCTACACAAGCTAGAAATCTTTGTTTTCTTACTTCGCTTGGATTTACTCAGAACAGATCTTCTGGGCAAGTTAAGAGATAGACAAGCACAGCACAGGGCTGCACCTTCTCGGGTCAACTGTTATGTGGATCACTAACTCTATAGTATATAAGAGTCCTCTAGTTAGGATCACTGCTGGTTTTGCAGTCCATGAAATAGTAAACTGTCAGCTGTTTTGACTAAAGAATTTGTAGACCAAATTCTTATTTGTCTGTGTAGGAGTGTGAGAAATTTCAGCATATGCTGTTAAGAGCTCGTCCTTGCAGTGTCAGTGTGTGTCATACATGTGCATTCCCATAGGCAGATGGGTGTTCATAAAGGTAAGTCTACATGCTATGTAAGTGTACCTATATAGATAGTAATCTATTTTTCCCCCTCACGTGCATGGCTATTTCTTATATTTCTAAGTGTATTTAATCATGCACAGTTTTCACTTGATTTATTCAACTGTTCTATCCACTAGTCAAAAAGTATTGCTTTGAATTTTTTTTTTGTATTTTAGAATCCTACTTCATGAATAATAAGGTCTTCTTTTAAGTTCCTTTGCTTTTTAATCAAGAAATTTTGGAGGCAGTGAACACATACCTATTCAGAGTGTAGCGACACTAAATGTGTGAGTTCAGCTGAAATTTGAAGAAAGAAATCGAGCTCTTTTCTGGGCTAATTTTATAACTTGCACAATTTAGCTAATGTTGGATACTTTTCAAATCTCATCTCCATCTTTATTTCATCTCCAGATGCTCAATATAGGTCTGGTATGCAATTCTGGGGGCTTCAGTAGCATGAGGATCTCTACAAATAATTAAACAGAGAAGTCCCGTTATAAATGACTTTCACTACAAAAATAGAAGTGCAATAGTAAAAAAAAATAGAAAGAAATAGGTTTTATTCCTTTTCAAGTTTAATTCTATTACAAAAGAGTTCCATTTTCTAGTTTGTCTGGAAAACCCCCAGTGATTTCCCACTAAATTCATAGAATTTTAAGGCTGGGAACCATGGTGGTTGACTTCTCTGATATTCTGAATAACAAGGAGCAAAAACTTCACCTGGTAGCAGAAATGCACTTTTATAGAATCAAATATCATATTAGCTTGAGTATTAAATTACTATAGTCTAATTAATATTTAAACACCTAATAGATGTTAATTAGAGTCTTCATTCCAAAGGGATTAACTCATCACCACCACACTAGTTAAGTAGAAGAGGAAAGCAGTGTGAGAAAAATCGCAGTTTCTTGCAGATAAGGAAAGACTTTGATAGTTTTATAGTAGCTATTTTTGACCACTGATACACTGGGCCACACAAAAATTGTTGCATTTATTTGGCAGAAGAGAACTGCTAAAATAAATACTGCAGTGAAGAGGTTTTCATTCTAGCAGGTGTAGAGTAAGACAAGAAGGAACGGGGAGGAAAGTGATGAGTTCCTTCAGCAGTCTCTGTTACATAGTCGTCTTACAGTGAAGCTTTATCTCTGTGTGAATGCATGGGGATCAAGATGGTTATTGTCATTATAAAGGCACCTCTGAATTTAAAATGTGTTGGGTTTGGAAAATAAAAAGAGTAAAAATCCTATTTCTTTAGCAGTGAGTATTAAAGAAAAATCAGAGTTAATATCTGGTTGACCTACATGTCTGCTTTGTGATTTTTGCTCTTGGTGAGAGCATTATTAAACAGTAATAAGAACATTTCCCATTTTTCTTTCTCTGAGGTGCCACCAATCAGTGTTCCTGACATCAGTGTCATCTTTTTGAGGATTAAAAATGGGAAGAAAAGGAAGGCTTCTGTATACACAGGGAGAAAAATAATCTTTACAAAAGACAAATGGTGTATAATTTTTCTTCTGCTCAGAAGACTGTCTTAACAGTGAATATTCATAAATTTGTAGTCAAAGTTTTTCCTAAATGATTGCCTAATGACGGCTTTTGGGTTAGGGCCTATCACTGTGCTGTTTAGGTATGGGGAAAGAATACCTCATCCCCTTTGCCTAGAGACAACCACTATTGAATATAAACTGTGCTGACTTCATACCCTAACTTCTTAAAGAGATTTGTTTATTTTTAAATTACTTAGTAGGTGACAATGTGTCATTTTAACATTTGCTATGGAAACTATGTGCTTTCAATTTTCACTTGCTGTAACACTACTGTTGGGAATGTGAAGACGGTAATGAATTCCTTTGAATACAGCAAGGTTGGTTTGTTTTTTTTATAATCTGTCCTGGATTGTTTCTCTCCAAGGCATGACAAACTTCAGCTATAAATAAGCTACTTGAAGTCTCAGAGCCCACTCTGGATTGCTCTTGCTAATGGGATCACAAGCTGTAAGCGACAGGGAAGCGTGAAGAGGAAGCCTAGCTACTCCCTGTGATGTCAGGAAAAAGGCAGCATTGTAGTTCCAGTGCTTGGCACTTTGAATTGGAGCTAGGATGAGGGAGAGGATGCCCACGCTTGCCAAAGAGCCATGCATTAAGGACTTCATTTGGGCAGTCTAGGACAGAGAAGTAGCTGTTGTCCCACACAGAGCTCTAGCAAGACATTGCTGTGCACGTGAAGCCTTCCTCACAATGCTCACTGGGGTCCTTCCAGTCCCCAACAAATCTGCAGGGTACACAAATCTGCTGTCGCAACAAAACTGCGGGGTGCACAACAGCAGCAACGGGTTTGACTGCTCTCATTTGGCACAGCTCTTGGAGGCATCCAGCCTTTCTACAGTTCTTGAAAGCCATTATCATCAGCTTACAAAGCAAGCACTGTCTCTGAAGTTTGCCACTTTTGTGATGTTTCTGCCGTCGTCCATACTGATTGTATTTGTGGAGCGAATTCAGTAGGACGTATCATCTCAAGTCCTTAGTGGAGGTTTGGCAGCAGGGTCAGCAGCAGAAGGGTGAATGCTTCTGTGAACATATTCGTTTGAATCCTGTTATGTCAGGATTTTGTGTGTGCTTTGGCATCAACAGGTTTTAGTGGCAATGAGTTCCATGTATAATACTTGCTATGCAGAGAGAATTTCCTCCTCATGATTTTGAATTTATCTTTAATGGAACAGCCCCTTGTTAGGGGTCAGACGGAAAGGGAATTGCTGTGCCGTTACTGATGCATTGTTGGCTATTTTATTATAGTGCCTCTTACATGTCTTTTTCCTCAAGTAATCCATTCTGACTTTCTCCATAGGAGAACTTTTCTATCCCCTTGATCATTCTTGTTGCCTGACTATGAATCTGCTTTTGTAATCATGTATTAGCCATCAACACATTTCTGCCTCAGGATGTCTGCTCAGCTGGTAGACATCAGATAAATTACATGCTAAATCTAGGTACTTCCAGAAAGATGTTCCTATCTGTCTGTCTGTCTCAGAGTCTCGTGGTAGGTTATTGAAAGAAAGTCTTTTCTACTTGAATTCTCCTAGCTGATACAAGAAGTGTCTGTTTCTACTTTTCTTTTTTTAAATTAGGTGAGGCAGATCACTCTCTTTCTGACTGCCTTGTTCTTGTTTGCCATGCTCTTAATTCCTGCCAACCAGAGATATTATTGCCAGTAACTTTTAAAATAAATTTTCATCTCCAGTATTGATGCAAATACTGAATAGCAACAGGTCTTGAACTGATCCCTGCAGAAATCTAGTGGAAGCATCTCATTTGCTCATAGTCCCCAGTTGACTCAGCAATCTGTCAGCATATTCTGAATTCAATTATCCTGTGCTTTATTGTTTATATTGCTAACTTTTTAAAAAGCAAAATTGCATGTGGTAATAAGCCTCTCATGGCATCTTGCAGTACTTCTTAAAATTTTTGTGTAATGAATGAGAGCTCTCTTTGGCAATTTTATTTGTAGTTTTTTGGGCTCTGAAATTAATTTGCACTGTCTCAGATTTGTTTTGCTTATGTCAGTTTTTGTTTATACATTTGCTAAACTGTGAACAGCTGCCAAGGCACAGGGAAGTTTTTCTGCAGAATCAGTAACAATATTTTACAGCTGGGCCAGTTTTTTTTTTCCTAAATGAATATTTTAAGTGTGGCCTTATTCTTTGGGTATTACTTCCTATCAACTGTCAGGTGAATTTTCTATTCCTTTCCTTCCACTCTTGGCGTTTTATTTGTTTTCTCCTAGATCTGAGAATGGTACCTCTCCAAACCACAGCTGCTGTAGCTTACCTGTGAGATATAAATACCAGCCTGTCAGAGCCCTGCATGCCTAGCCACGCACTCCTGAAGGTTTAGCTGCTTGCGTTGAAGATGCTCTCAGGCTCGAGCTTGCTGGAGGTGTGAGGCACAGGCACGGCCGCGACGTAGCTCGGGCAGGGACCAAGGGTGAGGGCCTGAGCATAAATCACCTCCTGAGGAAGGAGACGCTCCTTTCAGCTCTTCTCTCAACTCTGCTGTTTTCCTGGTGGTCTGATCCAAGGTTACACAGCTGCACCATGGCAAACCTGGCCTTGAGCACCCACAGCTGAGCCCCTAGGAGGGAGTGGGTGTGCTCAGGGCCAGACACAGCCCTTTTATGGGCTCTGGACATTGCCGTTTGGTTAAAAATACAGCCTACGTTATTACTGGCAGACTAACCAATTTCAGATTGCTCCATAGTTAGGTTTTTTGCTGTCCAAGATGATTGCTACTTGTTCAATTATGTAATTAGTTAAAGAGAAGTTTTTGGAAAGTTGGAATTTTTCAGAGTCTGAGACCGTTTGTTTTAGTGTTAGTTAGTCATATGGGCTTGAACTCCTAACCAGATGGTCACAGATCTGCAGGTATAATGAATATTGTAGGGAGATGACATCAACTTGAATAAATAGGTTTGTGAAAAAGTATTGAACACATGAAAGTTGTGATAAAGAAGTCTGCAAGGATGATGCTTAAAGACAGTCTGGTGAAAGATTTTTCTTTGGGAACTGTGTGTTATCTGACAGAAAAAAGGACGTAACTCACTTTTTCAGCAAGCAAATAGCATTCTTTTGCATTTCTCTTTGGTAATTTAGGATTGGCTGTTAGCAAAAAGAGGGGTTTTGGCATTGGTGATACTCCTTCCTGCTACTTGGGCTGCAAACTGTTTCTTTTGTTTATTTTCTCCATTTGCTTCTTACCGCCTGCTCCATCCTTTAAAAAAAAGACTTTTCAATTGTGCATTCTGTTTTGTCTTGGTTTTTTTTCCTTTTATGGTGATCCTCTGCTCCAGCACTCCTCTTGCCAGCAGTATCTCACCATAGGGCTGCAAAGCCAATGGTACGTATCAAACCTCAGGTGTCTTGCTTTAAATCTGCCAAATGGTTCATCAGTGCTCTTGCCAGTGTTCAGGCACAGCTGGAGGCAGAGCAAGCCTGGGGAAGACTACAATGGGGAGGGCAGATGGGAAAGAGGGAAAGGGATGAATTCCTGTGAGCCTGTGTTGCAGCCAGCATGCTGCTTTTTATGCTGGGATGGGGCAACTAACTTGATTAGTGTGCCTTTTCATAAAGGCATTTACTGTGTTACTAGTGCCTCATTATCAGAATAAAAATACTGAATTTAGTAAATTCTTCAAGGTATTCATATCCCTCTGTTCCTTTGGATCGTGGTAAAATGAAAAGTATTAATTAAGAGTTCATATACTGTTCCCCCCCCCCCCCCCTGCCCCGGACCTATTAATCTGTCTATTCCAAATTTGCATTTACACAAGGATGGTGAAGGTATGAATTTGTCTTGTGACTGGTGAACTGCTGTAAAGGTGGTGACATTTCAGTGATGAAACTTTCTCCGTGTTTGTGGCTTCTTGCATAAAACATTGACAAAGCTGTGTTTGCAGTGTGAAAAGTGTATGTCTCTCCTAACTTGTGTACTCTGTTAAAGTTCGTCTTCCAAGTGTGGCCTTTCTAGTGAAAAGGTTATGGCAACACCTGTAACGCTAAAACTCGTTCCACATTAACATCATCTTTTTATAATTTCAGAACATGTAAGGAGCCGTTCATGCACTGCGGTAATTACATACACTAAGATTTGATTATATGATCCTGTGCCGACTGCTTTTCATATTTGCAGCACCACAGAAAAGTATTTTTGATTATTTTTTTGTTATTATTACTTAGCATTGGACAATTTGTCACATCAGATTACTTCTGTTTACAGTTCTCTTGACTATGCCCCTTAGCTCAGGACCATGTTTATTTTTAAAAAAAAACTCAACCACAAACCAGACCACAGTCTGGTAGCACACTAAAACAGAAAAGGGGTCTTCAGCTTCTCTCCAGGCTTCATGGAGGGGGGAGGGGGTAGCAGCACAAAGGTTGCAAGAAGCCAGCTGTAAGCAGTTAAGTGGGTATTTTTCCAGAATTGGGAGGAAATTTCTAGGTGAGAAAAAGCTGTTATTATGTCCCATGGGCCTGTGCATGGAGATTTAGCTGCAGTGCCACTGTGTCCAGAGACTCCTAGTTCAGTGGGACTCTGGGTGTTTTAGAGGCTGCTTCGCAATAAGGGTAGATGTAGACATGACTCTCTCTGCTGCCAGTGTAATAACAGCTCTTTGTGGCTGTCTTTTCATTCACATGTCTGTTTGTCCTATTTTTCTAAGTAGCAGCTAGTATGTGCTGTGTTCATGCAAGAGATTGTGCCCAAAGCTTGTGAATTTATTTCTACAAGTGAATACGCTCGTGGTATTATTATTTTTAACAAAGCCTTCTTTAAAGTCTTACTTGAAATTACTTCTGTTGCTGTGCTACCACTACTATTACGTGTTCAAGCCTTGAACTGTCAAGGAATTATGAGGTATTTTTATCCTGTGACATTTTAAATTATTCTCTCCATAGGGGAAGCCTGTGGGAACGCCAGATGCTGGTGCCTATTTCCGCGTGCTAGCAGAGCATGAAGTAGCTGCCTTCTTTACTTCACCAACTGCAATTAGAGCAATCCGTCAGCAGGACCCTGAGGGAGCCTTGGGAAAGCAGTACTCTCTGAAAAGGTGAACTAAGGATACACTGGAAGCAGTTTCTTACAGAAACAGGCTGGATGAACTAAGAATAGCAGAGTGTCTGGGGCTTTGCCCACCTCTGTATAGCAGAATTTAAATGTATTCATGACAATTTAGGTGTACATGTATTTGCTTGTAAATTTATATTGATAGTTTAGAGGAGATGAAAGCTGTTGAAAAGATTATGACTCTAAGGTTAAGAGGTCTTACTGGGTTAGGATTGCTTGCTCAACCTTAATTTTACTCCACTGTGCTTATACCCTGTAATACAGTCTTGGATTGCATGACCCCGTACTGTTTTCCCACATGACCTCTCATTTTACTGAGTGCACAGGATCTTTAGTGTTCGTTTAATCAGCAGCTAGTCAATGTTTTGTTTATCTCCCCATAACTTAGTTACTGTTTATGGTTATGTGCTCCAAAGACTGAGCTATTTCCTATCTTTCCTATCTCGTACTGTTTTTAAGGTGTTTATCACTATACTATCAGCATGCTTCAAAATCATGACTGAGTTCATCCTCACAAATCCCCTGTGAGATGAGAGAGTAGTATTATCTGTATTTTGCAGATGGGAAGCTGAGGCACAGAGAGATTAAGGTCAAAGTCTTCTGTTAGTTTTGAATACCTAGTCTGAGCCACCGAACTACCACTGTTTCAGAGTTCTTTGCATTATATGGTTAAAATGTGTTACTAGCATTATATTAATAAAATGCCTTTCACACTGGCTTGCATCCATGAGCGTTTAGTACTTCTACAGACCAAGTTTCTGTATCTTATGGCAAACATTAAAAAAATGAAAAATATGTGGGTTTGGACCACATCTAATCTTGTAGTTTGATGCTGAGCAAATTATTCAACACAGACTCTGTCAGACTGTATAGGCAGTATTCAGTCATAAGAACATCTTTTATTACACTTGTCCAGAGGGAAGGGGAAAATGCAAAGCCACATATGTAGCTTCATGAGACCTTCACATTCTTAATTGCCCAGGAAAGTAAGCTGGATTTATTCCTGAGGTATTCATCACAAGTTCATCATTACTTTCGTCCATCTGTTTTGAGTGCTATCATCAATCCTTACCTGTCCTTGAAATAGGAAACAAGCTCATTTGAGACCCTAATGCACTATTCTTCTATGATGTCACAAGAAAGTGATTCAGATGCTAGAAAATTTAATTGCTGTTCCTCAGCATTTTTTAGGCAATGACTAAACTGACTTAGTCTGCCTTTAGCATATTCATTTAATGGAAAAATCTGCTAACCTGGTCTGTAAGTTGTCGCATTTTCTGGCCAAAGGAGAATTCCAGATAAGAATCTCCTTGCTGATACCAGTTGCCCCACATGTAAAGAGGTATTTCATCATTCCTGTTCAGTGCATGAGCTTCTCCATTTGTCTGCAGATTTAGTTGTCTCATAATTCACTCAGCTTTGGGCCATGTCATTTTGTGGTCCGTGACTTCTCTTTACTAAACCCTGTAGTGCAGCATTTAGTATCTAGTAGGTGCAGTTGTTAAGAAATGGGAGTCCAACAGGTGATTAAAATTTCCATTCTAGGAAAATCCTTGCTTTTGGGTGGTATTTGGATGGACTTTCCCATCCAAGGTCAAATGAATTTTGTCAGTTTTAGTTTGAAATCAATCTTACTTTTAGTTCATTTACTTGATCTATGGTGCTTTCTTCTCTGTTACATGGTGCAGAATCATTGAAACGAGATGTCTTTCTGCTACCTGGGCTAAGATGTAGCCTTACTTACTCTAGAGACTCCAAAACACATGTCCAAGAATGCAGTCCTGAAAGAGATTTCCACCACAGTACATTTCATTCCTGAAAAATTCCATTAAAAAACTGATAAAGGTCAATGTCACTTTTAAAAAATCCTGTTAAAAAAGACAATTACTGATAAGGTACAGAGTTGGTAGGCAATGCCAACTTCTAGTATACAAGGGAGTACTTGATTTACAGGAGTAGACTGAATTATAAGCAGACTTGGGTTCTTTTGAAATGACATAAGTAAAATAAATTTCTGTTAAGAACTGATGTTGGTGGCATCACTGGTCTCCATCCAAAATTATATGTGAGGTTTCCAAAGGTTCTAGTGTGTATGCTTCAAATTCCTTGTTGGCTATTGGAGTCAAATCTTGAAATATGTTTGCCTTTGACACAAAATGTCACCTATGTCTTAAACATGGCTCATGCGTAACAGTAAAAGAGATGTTTAATTTATAATACTGTAGGATAAAAGCCCCGTTCAACCACATATTGCTAGAGGATCTAAAGACTAGGCTTTTGATAACACACAGTTACCAAATTCTGTGACCCCCATGTACCTGGGGGTATTCTGTTCAGCTTTTGGAATCTGTTCTTGTCTTCATGAGGTAACTCTGTAACAGCAAGCCATTAATTCTTCCCAAGTTTGGAATCACACTTCATCCTTTAATTGACTTAATTGTTATGAACTGGTTAGGTCTGATTTCCAAATGATTGACAACTGATAGTTTTACATGAAATGGGGCAACAACTCGGCAGATTAGATTAACATACAAGTAATAATTTGCAGTTTGTACTCCATAGCCTACTTGGCTTTCTTCACTTTTGGCCAATTATGAATGTTCTGCCATTTTATATCGAGACAACCTAGAGATTCTAGCTTGTTCATCTGATACCAGATATTAATGCACTTGCTTTAGAAAGAAATATGAGACTGCATAAAAACTGTGCAGAAATAATGAATATAAAGTAGATTAGAAACTCCCATTTTCTGTCTCATAACACAGGCACAAGAGGATTTGAAATTAAAGTGTCAAATTCAAAACTGCTAGAACAAAATACTTTCTCATATAATTGATGTCTCACATATGCTGCTAGAGGATATGTGATTAAGACCCAGAATTTAGGATGACTGAAGTACATTATGCAGTTCTGCCTGCTACCCCCTAGTCTGGGCTGCGGTAGATCATGTATGGCCATTCCTGTGAGTCCTGAGCTGTGTTCATGAAGAGCCTTTGCGGAGCACCCCTTCACCCGCACCGCGAGAAGGAGCTGAGTTGTAACTGTGTTCTGTGTCTCTCTGACTCCGTCACCCAAACCTCCAGTGTTTGGACCCTCATGACCAAGATAAAATCTATTCAGGGAGGAAAACAAACACATCAATGGAGAAAAATCAGAAGACCTGAAAATATTACTTTCTTATTTTACATGTTTAGGTGTCTGCAGTCTCCAGGTGCATTAAGAATTAGTAAGAGCTCTTTATTTCCAGTTTATGTTAAGAAGTGCAAATGAACCTTCCTCGCTGTCTTTTCAGGAAAAAAAGCTTATTTAACATGATACAGATAGAGTTTTTCTTTGCCAGAAAAAAACTGGCATATGCATTCCAGAATTAAAAACACTTCCATGATCTTTTAATGTGGAAAAGTGCAGCTCAGGTTATTACCCATGTGAACACTTCTGCTTTTGGGAAATAGTTTGGAGATGTGGTTTCTTTTGTGCTTGGAGTGACACCAAAACGTACATCCTGTATTGAACAATTTAGATTGCATCAGGGCCATTAGGGACCTTGATCTGTCCCCTATATCGGGTGATACTTCAAGTCCACTCTGCTGGACTCTTGAATAGGGCCTAAAAGCTTGATTGCACTGAATTCTATGTTCGAAATGTAGTTTTTCAGAAAAACAGCTTAGGACATATTTATTTAACAAGAGGTTTTAAGATCTTTCTTCCCGATTAACTGCATTGCAGTGATAGATGATTGCAATAACAGGTGCACTGACATACTTTGAAGTGTGAACAATTTTTTGACAGTCCACTTAAGAGTGGGACATTTTATAACCATTGCCACCTCTCTCTTGCTATACTGTTTGATAGGAGAAAATAATTCCATAGTTCTTATGCTTTGTTAGGCTTGTGGCACTTTGCTCTGATAGTCTTTTTGATGCTTTTGTGCTGTAAATTTGCCAAAGAGCTAATCCCTCTCCTTCTCACAACATAAGGTTGCTCTTGAGCCTGCAGATTATTAAATCTGATTATTAAAGCTGGTGATTCAGAAGAGAGGAATTCTGCTTTTGGCTCAGGGGATAACATGATGTCTTAACTTTTTTAGTTAACTTGTCAAGTCTTTTAAGTTCTTGGTGTTTTAATAGCCCTATTTTTAAAACAAGGACACTTCACAGAATTTTTCAGCAGTTTATAAAGTTAATGAATTCATAAATTGAATTTTTACATCATAGCTGAAATGTTGTCTTCAACATGCCTAATTACAGAACATTCCATGTAATGTACATTGAGCAGTGCTTAACAGGAGTGCCCTGCATGTGACCATGAGTCTCTCAAAACTTTTCATGAAGTAAATATTTGTGGTTTTTTTATGCAGTATTTTGTTCTCTTCTATCATAAACTTTTATCTGTGTTATAACTTCCAGTTAGCTATTAACTGTAATTATCAGCAATGGCTTGTGCTTTACAATAAAAAAGCATTCAGGTGCAAGATATTGATTGGGGTCATACTCATTACAATCATTATCTTCTAATGTGGGAGACGTGCTCAGAAAGCAGTTTACCAAAATGATGTTGTATATGTATGAGTACAGAAAACTATGCTTATTTGATGTGAAAGCTGCTTATACATTTGACCCCCTGCCTTCTGTTCCAAGAAGGAAGCCACTCCAAGCCATCTTGGGGTGTGAGAAAGGAGGGCTGGCTGAAATGCTGTTCTGAAATTAAGGAAATTGAATTCTTTCATCTGCATGTTCAAATTCAACATGGTAACATTTTTCAAGAGCTTCTGACTTTTGTAACTTTGTAACTAGATATGCAGTAAGTTGATTTTCATATATCAAAGTTATGGTGATGACTACCTCTATGATTGTTACTTCTACTTAGTTCACAGATGAGACCATTGTCAGTTTGTTATATTTAGCTGGTGCAGGGGTCCCTACCTTGGTGATTAGAGTTCCCAATATCTTTTGCTTGTGGAAGTTTCTTTTCCTGTATTCTATGGATCTGTAAGTGGATCTAAAAGACAATAAACTCATAAATTTTTTTATGTCTAGGCCAAGCATCACTGTGAAAAAAACTCTGTTCAATTTTAGGGCACGTGGCTTATTGCACTCATGAAGTTTCATCCCATGTTTTACTTATGTTGTCTCCAGATGTAGCTTTACTCTGTACATTCTCCTGCCTTGCATCTACATGGCAAGTAGGTCACTAGTCCTTACACTGTGAGAGGCTGCATTTTATGCTAATGGGATGTGCCTATCCTCTGGAGAGGAATGGAGTGTGAATATTCAAAGTATACTTTTTGGTTTCGGCAGCCTTGTTATGGGATGTCTGTGGTCTCTAGATGAGAGGTCAATCTCTAGGTTCCCTCTTAGAGGTATTCCCAGTTCTATGGTCAGACATGCTGATTTGTGCGTTTCTCATTTCTGACGCCCTTGAGTTACTTGCTCTGTTTTTTCTCATAATTTCCTAGATTGCTTTCTGGATTTCATCTACATGGAAAGATGGCTCTCATAGTTCTCTTTCTAAATTTCTAAATGCCTCTGAAGTGAAATTTGCTTCATGCCCACCATATCTAAGAATTCTTTTTGTGGCCACAAGTCTACAGGTTTTACAAAATCAATGCAGTTTGTGTCCATTGCTGAAGGACAAGGATCAAGTCCTTTGTTCAGCAGTTGTCTTCATTCATAACGGACTGTGTGAAGACCTGAAGCGAAACAAAATGTCACTGATATCGGTCTGGCTGTGGTAGAGTGTGCTGCAATCCTAACAAGGGGACATTTTGGAGAAGTATTTTTAATCCCAGGGTCTGATGTTGGGCCACATGAAGCTCCATTCATATCTTCGGCATTGTGTCATCTTGGAAGCCTCGAGGATTGATGCAGTGCTTGGTAGAGTGTCTCTGCAGTTTCTCTTGGCATGACAGGCTGTTTGTGAAATGTTTAGTCACTTGTAGTGTGAGTATACCTGTACACTTTCACTCAAAGAAAGAAAGAGGTTATTTGCTAGTAAACAGAGTTCTTCTGATGTGGAGTCTGAATCTGTGTTTGCCTCTTATCTTTCCTCTCTTCCCTCTACTCTTTGAGGTTTTAAATTGCATCTCTGGGTAAAATGAAAGTGCTGTCTGTCTTGGTCATATGCTGAGTAGGGAGGATTTGAGAGAGGGAAGGCACGAGCCCACCCTGTCCAGATACTACAGAAGGGAAGCAAGTTCTTTGGTCTGTAGTAATAGGGCATGCGTGTGGCATCTCTGCATTCAGAATTCACATTATACCTCATGACAGGATGGCATCTACCTGGTGGTTAGAAACAGGCATTGACATGGCTGAAGTGTTTCAGATTGCTGCACCAGCCTTCCAGGGAAGGAGACGCAGTTTTCCGTTGTGATTTTTCTGTAAAATGAAACCAGAAATCTTACGGCTTAATTTTCCCTCTGGTTTAGATTTTTTTCCCCAATAGCTGATTTCTGTTCCAAAATCTTGCTTAAATAGGAACATGTTTAAGTGTGCAGCAGAATAAGAATGTCCAAAATTTTCAGACATTCCTGATTTACTTTTTCAGAGATGCAGGAACATCCCTTCAAGTTATAATGCAATAACTTAATAGCTCTGTGTATTGCTATTTTTTTAAACAGTAGCTTAACAAAGTCTCTATACTGTGGCTTAGTCATGTGTTAGTATTGCTCTAGGGCCTTGGATTTTGTTTCATTTTGGTTTTCATTTTGTTTTTGTTGTGTAAAAAAATAAACCTTACCCTTCTGAGTCTCTGAAAGGTAAATTACTCTAAAGTTGCCTCTTGTTCTTTGTGGACTGTAGAAGAAGCCTAGAGAACTAGTTCAGCATAGCCTTATTTTTTGGATAATAAGAGCCAAGTAAGATAAATACTATGCATTGCTCTCAATAGAAATCATGCTGTCACAACACAGACTATAAAACTAGGCATGTACTAATGACAAAGTATTGAATATAAATCAGCAGTTCATCCAAGTTTAGCTGGCCATTCATTTTCATCTGTACATCATGAACCTTTAATTAAAACTTCTGTGTTTCTACCTGAAAAGGATTGCTTATTTCTTTGTTGGAGGTGTGGGGGAAAGATGGTAAATGATTCTTTCCTCAGTATCTTCTTATTAGGTGACAATGTTTGGTCAGTGTCATGAGAATCCATGACTGTAGAATAGAGTAATTTCAGTTGTAAGGGACCTACAAGGATCATCTGGTCCAGCTGCCTGACCAATTCAGGGCTGACCAACAGTTAAAAGCATGTTCTTCAGGGCATTGTCCAAATGCCTCTTAAACACTGACAGGCTTGGGGCACCGACCACCTCTCTAGGAAGCCTGTTCCAGGGTTTGACCACCCTCCCAGTAAAGAAATGCTTCCTAGTGTCCAGCTGTCCTGGGTTCAGCTGGGATAGAGTTAATTTTTACAGGAACCTGGGAGGTGGGGGGGGCATAGCCGGGGCAGCTGACCTGAACTAGCCAAGGAGCTATTCCATACCATGTGACATCATGCTCAGTATATACATGGGGAGTGGGCCGGGGGGAGGGTTCTCCTGCTCTCGACTTTCGGTGGGGGAAGTGGCGGAGCGTCGGGTCCCGGGTGGTGAGCAGTTGCACTGTGCATCACTCTTTTCTGTATACTCTTTCATTAGTACCGTCGTTGTTGTTGTAACTTTTTTGCGTTGTCCCAGTAAACTGCCCTTATCCCAACCCTCGAGGTTCCAGGTTTTTTTTTCTTTTCTCTCCTCCGTCTCCCCCCTATCCCACCGGAGGGGGCGGGAGGAGTGAGCGAGCGGCTGCGTGGTCCTTTGTTACCGGCTGGGCTGAAACCACGACACCAGCCTAAACCTCCCCTGGCGCAGGTTTGAACCATTCCCATGTGTCCCATCCCTGGACCCCAGGGAGAAGAGCCCAGCACCTCCCTCCCCACGTCCCCTCCTCGGGAAGCTGCAGAGAGCAATGAGGTCGCCCCTCAGCCTCCTTTTCTCCAAACTAGACAAACCCAAAGTCCTCAGCCGCTCCTCACAGGACATGCCTTCCAGCCCTGCCACCAGCTTTCTTGCCCTCCTCTGGATGCATTCAAGGACCTGAACATCCTTCTTAAATTGTGGGGCCCAGAACTGCAGACAGTACCAAGGTGAGGCCACACTGTATGCAATTTAACAGGGTTTTAAATTGCTTGTTAGGAAATAAGTGCAAATAATCGGCTATGACATGAATGAAGTTACTGTGCAAGTGTTAGAAAGATCAAAACCTTAGCAGCACGCAGTAATGTACGGTAATGTCTAGCTTCTGAGTGCTGATAGTCGTATTTAAGAAAGCTACCATTGACATAGAGGAGCTTATCATTCTAAACAGGGTGTGAAGTGAATTTCTAATGCTTAATGAAGGATGATAAAGTGTGACTAAACATCCGATAAAAGATTCCGAAGTTAAAGTCTGTGTGTGGGTTTAATACCCAGTTATATAGCACTGCCTAATTTAATGGTACAAACATGCAGATCACGTCTGTCAGGACTGCCAGGCGTTGCATCTCTTTTCTGCCAAAGTTGGCTGTGGAACGTCCAGTCAAATGAGCTGAAGTCTAGTACTATGATCAGGGACCCAAGGCTGCTGAATGTTGTTCTGATTGGCATTATCTAGTAGGATTACTTTTTGTTTGTTTGTTTGTTTATGTATATATAGCCTGCCTCTCCACAGGAAAATGGCTTTATGTCCCATTGTTTCCCCCAAAACTAATCTCTAAATGTCTATAAAAAGATGACTCAACAGTTCAAAAATACCAAAATCTGTTTAAATGGACCATTATTAACAACTTAAAACTAAGAGTTATGCTACAGGTATTTCCTTTTAGTTTTGTTTCTTTCTTTACTAATTTTTCTGATATCTGTTTCTGACCCTTTTTTGGTAGTTCATTCTTATGTTTTGCTTAACAGATATCTTCCTAGTTCCTGTGTACAGAGCATTTAATTATTTTTTACTTCCATTGACAGTTGCTTGCCTCTGGTGTCCCAAGGTCTTTGCATTCAGAAAATAAACTTTCTTTTACATGATGTATAAAGTAGCATAAATTAATATTGCTAAGATTCTAATTGTTACTTAGTAGGAAGGAGCATACAAAGAGTAAGAGTCCTCCCTTCCCTTTTCTCTTTATCTGGGACACTGACCAGAGCTATTTACTGAATTTGTTATCTTGTTTTCCTTTCCCCATCCAGATCAAGATATATACTTTTTTTATTTTTTATTTGAAGGTTCAGAACGTTATTTGTAGCTGGTGAGCACTGTGATGTGGACACGCTAGAATGGTCAAAAAAGGTCTTCAAGGTACCTGTCTTGGACCACTGGTGGCAAACTGGTGAGTGTTGTAAAGTACGGGGAGGAGATATTTTCAGACTTGTTTCCCGAGTCTGCAGGTAGAACTGGTTTCTCCTTCCATGAACATTTAAATAGGCAGGACCAAGTGTGAAAATAAAAATTCAAGCAGGAAGAATGTTGTTTGGAAGTGGTCTGAAAACTGATTTCAGGATATATTTAAAACACAGCATTTTTAAAAGCTACTTATATATAAAAAAGGTATTTTCTGATGCCTGTATATATTAAAAAAAAAAAAGTTTGCATCAGTGTTTTTTCTAGGTGTTTTTTTCTAGGTATATTTTTATATTGTTTGCATGCGTGACTATTTTGTGACAGAAAATTTGGTATTTAGGGAAGCTTTCAGGTTTAAGTTTTTTGCACATTCATTTTGTGTAATTAAAAATAAACAATCTGCAGCACAGAGTAGACTCCTTGGTCTTTAATATTGTTCTGTATGGATCTCATCCAACTTCTATTGATTATTTTGGAATGTTTCCCATTTATTTCACTGGAGGAGGATTAGATATTTAGACTGCAATGAAGGAATCGGAGTACCAATCTACGTGTAACTTTGCAAAAATCCTGGTTGAATTCTGGATTAAGCCTTGATCAAATGTATCTCCTTATAACTATGGATTAAGATATTTTCAAATTTCACTATTACAAGATCAAATTTGGATTTTGCTTCTTACAGACATTATTGCTATTTAAGCTAAGGAAGTGTATTACAAAAGCTCTCTCCTCCCTGCCATCCTTCGCTTCCTTCCAAGAATACCTCTTCTATTTTCTGTGCATCATTGTTTTGAGATGCAGATTTTCTCTGGTCTCTCTCTCTCTGGTGAAAAATGTTTTGATCCCCCCATGATGGGTCAGATAGCAGATATATAAGATTAGAATAAAAAGTAGAAAACTCTTTAGTTCATCTGTAATATATGTTACATAATGAAATCAGTTGAGGAGGTTTAAAATGCATAATTTTTATTAACACCACCCCCCCCCCCCCCCCCCCCCAATCTTAGATAAATACTGAGAAAGTTCTGGAAGGTGGTAGTATCATTTTTTATTTAATCTTGATTTAATCTGCTAATTAATTGATAAATAAGAGGGACGAGACCTATATTTTGCTCACTTCTCTATGATCCTAATGTCTGTAGGCAAGAACAGGCCTCTGCTGCAGAATGAGCAATTAACTGAAAAAGGTTAAAAGGTCAAATAATGTCTTTGCTTACTGAACTGGCAGTAAGCAATATTACTGTGTGTAATTTTGCGTGTGTTTTTATCTGTCTGTGTCTGTGCACAGATAGGCAATTATATATATATAATTGCCTATAGCTTTGACGTATATTTAGTGCAGAAGTTTAATGTTACTGCATTCATTCACATATATCTCAGATATCAATGAGAGATCTTAAGCATGTGGATGTAATTGTACTCATAGTGTGTGGAGGTAAGACTGTGTATGAGAGATTTTTAAAGACGACCACAAGCCCAGCTCAGGATACACTATGTTTCTTGATTTTTATATTCATGGCATGCTCTTAAATTAAACTGTAGCAGGACTTAATAAGCTAAGACAATTTCAAATACAGTGTTTGAGAGCATTTAATAATTTGATTAGAGTAAAGATCCATTTTTATGTCCAAATGATTTCTGTGGAAATGCGTGCTGTTGAATGTAAAGCAAGGCATTCAGTCTGAAGGAAGAAATTTACTAAGTCGGAGTTTCTATCAGAGAACTGAATTTCAAGGGCTAAGAAGGAAGGAAGAATCACAGAATCATTGAGGTTGATGGACCTCCTGATGTCATCTAGTTCAAGCCCCCTGCTCAAGCAGGGGCAGAGAGAGAGTTGCCCAGGATCCTGTCCAGTTCTGAATACCTCTATGGATGAGGATTCCCCAACCTCTCCGGGCAGCCTGTGCCAGTGTTTGACCGCCCTCACAGTAAAAACGTTTTTTCTTGTGCTCAGCTGGAATATCTTGTGTTTTAGTTTGTGCCTGTTGCCTCTTGTCTTGTCAGTGGGCACCACTGAGAAGTCTGGGTGCCTCTTTATTCCCTCCCATCCAGTATTTATACACATTGATAACATCTCCCCTGAGCCTTCTCCAGACTGAGCAGTCCTAGCTCTCTCAGCCTCTCCCCATATAAAAGATGTCCCTTTTCCTGGCTTTTCACTGGATTCTCTCCAGTAGCTACATCTCTTGTACTGGGGAACCCAGAACTGGCCCCTTGACGTGTGGCCCCACCAGTGCTGGGTAGAGAGGAAGGATCATCTCCCTCAGCCTGCTGACAACATTCTTCCTTTTACAGCCCGGGATGCTATTGGCCGCCTTTGCTGTGAGGATGCATTGCTACCTCGTAGTCATCTTGCTGTCCACCAGGACCCTGAGTTCGTTCTCTGCAGATGCTCCTCTTTCCAGCTGGCTGGTCCCCAGTGTGCAGTGGTGCCTGGGGTTATTCCTCCCCACACTTTGTGCTTCCCTTTGTTGAACTTCATGAGGTTCCTGTTGACCTATTTCTCCAGCCTATCGAGGTGCCTCTGAATGGCAGCACACCCGACTGATATATCAGCTGCTCCTCCTAGTTTTACGTCATCTGCAAACTTGCTGAGGGCACAATGTTTCCCATTGTCCAGGTAATTAATGAAGAAATTGAGTAGTATTGGCCTCACTATCAACCCCTGGGGTACACCACTAGTGATTTGCCTGCAATGGGACTTTGTGCCACTGGTCACACCCCTCAGGGCCTGGCTGTTCAGACAGTTCTCAGTCTACCTCGCTGTCTGTTTATCTAACCCATACTTTGTCAGCTTATCTGTGAGAGTGCTACAGGAGGCAGTGTCAAAAACCTTACTAAGGTAGAGGTAAACAACATCCACTGCTCTCCCCTCATCCACAAAGCTAGTCATCTCATTGTAGAAGGCAATCACGTTGATTAAGCATGATTTCCCCTTTATAAATCCATGCTGGCTACTCCTGATCACCTTCTTGTCCTTTGTGTGTTTGGAAATGCTTTCCAGCATTAGTTGCTTCATCACCTTCCCAGGGGCTAAGGTGAGGGTGACCAGCCTGTAGTTCTGTGGATCTTCCTTCTTGCCTTTTTTGGAGAGAGGACTGACATTTGTTCTCTTCTAGTCTTCAGGAACTTCTCCCAGTCGCCATGACCTGGTAAGGTAATCGAGAGCAGCATTGCAATGACATCAGTCAGCTCCCTCAGCACTCCCGGGTGCCATTCATGAGGCCCCATGGACTTATGTATGTTCAGTTTATTTAAGTGCTACCCAACCCGGTCCTCTTCCACCAAGGGTAAGTCTTCCTTGCTCCAGACTTCTGGTCTCAGGGGTCTGGGAATCCTGAAAGTCAGTCTTACCAGTAAAGACTGAGGTGAAGAAGGCATTCAGTACCTCAGCCTTTTCTGTGACCTTTGCCACCAGATCCCCTGTCCTGTTCAGCAGCAGGCTCATGTTTTCCCTACTCCTCCTTTTGCTGTTTATGTACTTGTAGAATCTTTTCTTGTTGCCCTTCATGGCCTTTGCCAGATTCTACTTCAGGTGAGCCTTGGCTTTCCTAATCCCATCTCTGCAGAATTGGACAGCATCTTTGTACTCCTTCTGGGCCATCTGCCCCTACTTCCATCTCTTGTACGCTTCCTTCCTATGTCTGAGTTCAGTGAGGAGCTCCTTGCTCATCCATTCAGGCCTCCTGCCTTTGATTTCCTATTTGTCAGGATGGACTTCTCTTCAGCTTGGAGGAAGTGATCCTTGAATATCAATCAGCTCTCCTGGAACCCTTTTCTCTCTGTATCCTGTGGGATACTTCTAAGCAGATCTCTGAAGAGATTAGAGTCAGCCCTGAAATCCAAGGCTGTGGTCTTGCTTTTGCCTTGCTCCCTCTTTTCAGAATCCTTAACTCCACCATCTCATGGTCACTGCAGCCAAGGCTGCTCCTGACCATTTCTTCCTTGTTTGTACGGATGAGGTCCAGCAGAGCACCTTTCCTTATTGGCTCCTTGATCACCTTTGTCAGGAATTTGTCATCAATGCACTGCATAAATCTGGATTGCTTGTGCCCTGCTGTGTTGTCCTTCAAGAAGATATTAGGGTGGTTAAAGTCCCCCAGCAGGACGAAGGCCTGTGAATGTGAGACTTCTTCCATTTCTTTGAAGAAGGCTTCATCTACAGGCCTTATCCTGATCGGGAGGTCCTCAGCAGATACTCACTACAAGAGCATGAATGTTGGTCTGCCTGCTGGTCTTCTGGTCTTCGCTCTGAAGTTCTCAACTGGCTCCTGACCTGACCTCTGACAAGGCTGAGCCCCTCTCACATAAAGTGCAACACCCCCTCCTTGCCTCCTAGGCATAGGAAAAAGTGCTTAATGGAATACGAGCTAATGAACTAGATTTGTATAACTTTTAAAATAGAGAATGGTCAGGTCTGTTAGGTGAGATGAAACAGAAATGCTTCTCCCCACACTGTCCTGTGTTCGTGGACTTCCCTTGAGATTAACATGCTCAACTGCTCAGGGGGAAGAAGTGGGTCCTGCCCCCTCTGAAAGGCTTCGCTTGTCCCAGAGCACAACAACCAGGGTTGTGGACGAAGGCAGCCTTCCCTTCTGCTGTTCAGTCACTTCTCTTTTAGCAGAGTATGAAACGTATCCCATTAACTGTGAAACAACAAGCAGTTATGTCACATTTACCTGTGTCTGTCACTTGGTAAAATAATGTTGAAAGTGGATTTCTGTGCTGGAAAAGCCTTTTCAATCCAATAGTACTGGATTTCAGTATGCTAGGTTAAAGCTGTACGTGCTGAATGTGAAATATTTTACAGAGTAGATAACTGGCTGTTTCACTTCATATTAGAAATAGGCAAGGTTAGTGACTGATGACAGAATAGAGGACCCAAAAACTCAGAAATAACAATTTTCCTAACCATCTCTAAAATAAAAAATAACAACTAAAAGCACAGAATAAAAGCCGTAATCACTTCTAGCAGGAAGAGGTTGAGACAATTAGCTCTTTTATGTAGAGCTAATAAGTTTTTAAAATGGAATTTTTTTATAATGAAATTCAATTCAAACCCCCAAACTATTGAATTTTATGAATTACCTTTTTTGTAATTAAATTGCAGCTGAAGTTATAAATTGGTGGTTTTTTTATGCCCAAGATTGAAAGCTTCTGACTTACTTCTAGATATGAAAATGCTTTTGACCTTTGATAATCTGGCAAATTGTTACTTATTCCCTGATTTGATATTTGTCTGCATTCTTCCAAAACAAGAGCATTGTAAAACTGTGAGAAATGTTGGCAACTTAATTTTACTTGAAAACTGTAGGTCTTACTTATGCAGTTATGTCTTAGTTGTTGGCTCTTTCAACTGAGACTAAAGTACAAGATGGAGGAGGAGGGCAATCCAGTATCTGGGTAATTAGCGTTTCCTGTATGATGGGCTAATTTCTATTTCCATGTTTCTTGTATGATGGGGTAATTTCTATTCCCTTGTTTATGACTGAGAAAAGGAGGGAAAAGATCAGCTTTGTAGAGACGAGAAGAGACTGAGTCATTATTTGGAGACAGAAATGAGTGAAGGGAAACAAAAGACTGACAAACAAAAGTATTATAAAATAAAAAGGGAGTGCAAACCACTTGCTGCTTCAGGTTCAGTAAGATATCTTCAAAGTTCTTGGCCCCTTTGCCATATATTGAAACTAGAAATAAATGAGTATGGACAAAGAAATGTAGATAGAGTTTTCTTTCATTTTGTCTTTGGAAGATTGATGGAGTATATGAAATCACTGTGAGTTGAAACAGTACATTGAAACAGAAGAAGGCTTTCATTAGGGGACTTCAAAGCAGCTACACCTGGAAAGTATGATTGATTAAAACTTTGATTTGTGTCAATACGCCTTCATCAATAACACTTATTTTAAATGTTAAAATTTGTGTTACAAGTACAGTAAGCACATCTTACAAGCTGTGAAATGTATGCCACAGGATCAATGAGCAGCAAGTAGGATTTGAGGCAGCAAGAACTGATAAGCACTTGCTGTTTTCTTTGGAGACGTGGCAATGGATGAAAGAACGGTCCTTTCAGATCCTTTACTCATCCATACATGGAGAGAGGATAGTCTTGTTTTGGATTTGTGCAGGTGTTTAGTTTTTGCTTATTTATACAAAATGACATTTAGCATTTTAATAGCAACTTTCATTTTCAAAGTAATTGTGCAAACACAAGCAAATTAATTCTTTTAACACACCTATGAAGTAAGTAAAGTTATTGCAGTCTTGCAGACATTAAATAGAGAAGGACAAGGATCTTGCCCCATGCTATCCAGGAAGCCATTGCAAACTGAGTTTTAGAAAACAGAGCTTTTCTTGCTCAGAGATAAATTTTCTTGTCATATTTACATATATTTTGTGATATTTTCTCTGAAAGGGAACAGGAATGCACATTTTTAGACCTTGTTCTGTCTCTGTGTGTAGTTATCTTTTAAGGAAATGATACAGTAGCTCTGTTTCAGTATTACAGGTAAGTATGTTACAGGGCACCTTGCCAAATCTATTTGAAGTAGCCTAAACAGTGTTTGGATTGTATCTGCTGTGTCACATCCTTGGGAGAGGCCTCAATACACAAATAAATGTGAGTTTGGGTTGGAGCCAGCTTTGGATTCTAGAAGAAAAAAAAGGGGTAACAGCCATGAGGTTGTGACGAGCTGTGGAAGCACGAAGGCTCTGAAAGCTTGTTAAAACATTCTCAACCGCTTTCATGTTAGCTATTCACTATTTTGTGGTAAAAAGAAATAAACCGAAACTCTACCACATCGTTTTTGACATTTTAAAAAAATGTTAAGAAGTCAAATTTCCATTTCTTCACAAGTATAGGTTGTAAAGAGTTTTTTTCCTTGATATTTTTAAATAAAAACACTTTGAGACTCTGTCTTTGAGGATGTATAGGAAAATTCAGATGAAACAGAACTGAAACGGAAAATTCAGTGATAAAATTTGACATGCATAAAATCTCAGTCAAGAGACATGTTTCCATACAACTTTTTTGGTTGTGTGCTATGGGAATCAGTTACAGAGCATGCAAGCGTAGGAGACTCAAACTGGAGATACCTTCTATGTTCTGAGTGTCAGCTCACTAGCAGGCAGAACTATGAGAAGATTGTGCATGTTTTCTGTTTTCATGGAAATAAGCTGCCTTATTCAGTAAGGAATGGCTGTCTGCAGCAGGCATTAGGACAAAAATCACATAGTGCTTCCTACATTATCACTGCTGAAGAAGAAGGTTATAGTATGTGCATGTTGTAATGATATCTTGGATGCTCTGAGACATAATGTGATAAAATTGACTGGTAGGAATTCCCCAAGTTCTGTAGCACAATTAATATACTCTATCACTTTTAAAATTGTTCTTGTTCCTTCTCTGTGTCCTACCTCCAAAACATGCAAATGCTATGTTGTTAATATTTTTTTTTATTAGAACATACTATTATTATGTAATTCCACATAGGAGTAATGGTTATACAGGTCTTTTATTAGGACTATGCAAACAAAACTGTATCATTGAATTAAATGTAAAAAATGTGAATCATAGTTAAGTGCACTCACTGTAATATATTTCTATGAAGTACTTCCTACCACAATCATGTATGGGGAAGAGATGATTAATGTGGTCTCCAAGCAGCATGACGTGGTCCCCAGTCTTCAGTTTCCATTGTGTTGTCTTGGCAACATTGCGCAGAATCTTCTCGTGAGTATCCGGAAGGATGGATTTTGCAACTGAATTCTGTTAGCTAATTTTTCCAGGTTTCCACTACAGAACTGTTCTTTAGGTGAATTACCTTGTCAGTATAGACCTCTATCTCCCCACATTTGACAATTGTACTCCAGATTTTTTTCTTCAATCATCTTCTGCTTTGCCCCATTCAAAACTGTGCAGATCAGTCCAGTGCATTCCTTAATATGATGCATTCCAGTCCAGTGCATTCCTTTAATATGGTGACATTTTCGGACCAAGAGGCAGCAGGAAAGGTAAACTAAACAAAGGGTGGCTGTTTAATTTGTAGCAAAAGAGTCAATTCTTGGAAATTTTTTTTTTTTGAGTGCCAAAAATTCAGTTCTGGAGTTATAGAGCCCAAGAATACAGAGCTGAGATGAAACAAATTTCTTCCAAAGTCCAGGCTACTGGTTAGGTTATCAGGTGGTGCCTCAGTGTAGGTACAGTTCATGCTTTTTGAAGATGTGAGTATCCTGTCAAGACTAGGATCATATTTTTTTAGTGGAAGTTCATATCCTGCAGAACAGTTCTACAGAAGTGGGAATTACTCTGCAGTAACTTCTGCAGCTCTGCAGCCCTGAGTTAGAGTCCTCTGAGCATAATTTTCTGGATAACTGAACTTATAACAGGTATTCATGTAGAGGAAGAGGAGAAAAGTGGTCATTTATCATGTCTCTACCTGGGGGCTTGCATTCTGTCCTTTAAGGGTATGAACATAAAGATTGTTTCAGCCATTGTTTGCTGCTTCGTAATCAGACTTGTGCAGATGTGGACTGCGTGTCATTAGTTACAGTAGCTCGTCATTCCTTCAGTGTCATGTTAGGACACCCAGTTCAAACAGGTTTTTGGTTGTCCGTATTGGAGGAGAGAGAGGAGGAAATTTTTTTAGGGGCCACGGGCATTGCCAAGGCAGAGGCTGACCTTTCGGTAGTGTGTGGCTGTCTCATTCTGTACAGTGGCCTGTACCATGAGCTTCAGAGAAAGGAAAAAAGAACAGAACTTCAATGTATTTTTTATTTGTCTGTTTGGTCAACCTGTGTCAAAATCAAGGAGCTCTTTCCTAACTCCTCCTGATGATTGGCTTCTTTCTTGAGGTTGGAGCATTGTTAGTTCTTGCAATTTTTATCTTATGATAATTTAACATAACTGAAGGGAGTGACATGGATTTAAATTAGGAATTGACACTCTTGTGCTTCTAATGAGCCAAGTAATTGGGGCTAAATAGCTTTGGGGGAGCCAACCAGCCCCTTAAATCTGTGAAGAGCAGTTGTCCCTCTCTGTGCCAGTATTCCAGTCATGTTACCACTCAGATGTGGAGGAAGGCGGGGGGGAACCTGCCCCTCCTCAGCGTGGGACATGGGAGCCCTCAGTCTGTGCCTGCATCCCAGGAGCGTGCTGTAATTGCAGAGACAAAATTTCCTCTGCCTCACTCTCCTTCCACCCCACCTTAGTTTTTGTTGAAGGGGTTTTGTTATGATATGAACTATATGGGCAGTCACATAGAGCATTAGAATTACAGAAGTATCTTAAATGAGCCTTTATTTGTAAAGGTGGAAAAATTGCTTACTTGTGAAAACATTACCTCGGAGCATCCTGTTTCCAGGCGGGCAGAGAAGAGAGTTAAGCAATGAAGACTGCCAGTGCTCAGAACTGGGCATTTTATTGGTATAATCCGTGTTAATCTAATGGTAAAGCATTGAATCTCTGCTCATGCTAACACAGTTTAGCATCTCCATCATATATGATTCGTGACATGCCTTAGTAAAATGGGTGATGTTGCTTCCCTGATTGTGTTCCCTTCTGTAGCGTTTCAGTCTTAGTCATCTATACTCATCTTTCCAGTCTTGAATTTTCATGAGCTTTCTCTGTGGAATCCATGTGACGAGCATTCTCCTTCAGAAATTTAGGCTGTATTTGCTTAGCTAAGAGGTATTTTTTACAGAAATGTCTTGTTTATTACTATGTACTGCTTATGTGTGTGTTGGACATGAAAGGATGTATGTCTGGATTATATACATATTCTCCAAGGTGTTTTTACTTTGAATGAATCATTACAGCTGCACAGGTTTGTTGTGGTCTTCAGTGCTGTTCACTGTCTCCCCCATTTCATGAAGTGTGTTTTCTCCTCCCTAAATGTTTCTCTTTTGAGGGTTATTTCAGATGTGCATTTCACATGGCATTCAGTTCTCCCATGCATTTTGGGAAATGCACCACGTTGCAAAGAGGATACTGGGTCGGAGGTGTTGTGGCTTGAAAAAAAGATGGATCCCTTTTGTTTTTATTTATGGAATTGATTACAGTTTGGGCATGGTTAAGTCAGTAAGCACACTAGGTCCTTCTGGTAAAAAAAAGGATGCACCTCTGTTCTTTAAATTGCTGGGAAGGTTCTCTTTGCCTCCTGGCTATACTCTTTTCTTCCCACTGGTCAGCACCTCCTGTCTTGATACAAATTCAGTATCAGCTGTGCCATTGCCACTCTGTCTCATTTGCGCTGACATTTTCTAACTTAGAATTGATAGAAAGTGTGTATTAAGCTTTTCTGTTCCCATTTGACTTCAGTTTCTCAGTGCTTATTAATCTTAATCTTTTCTGATTGTCTTTCCACATGCAGCCGGGGACATGCATTAATATGAATGAAGTATTATAAATGTTTTCCTCCTTTTTAGAATTTCACTGATGTGGTTTAGATGACTGAAAAAAAAAAAAAAAAGGAACTGTAAAGCAGCCTGAAGTTACAGAGCTTAGCCATGAACAATGTTTAGTATGCACTGAATAGGCAAATGAAGAAGAGGGGACACCTTTAGGAGTGGATATGTTAAATAAGAATAATGCAGTCTCATCTGGCTGAAGTAGACAAGCTGTGACAGCACCTCCAGTATGTATATGTGTGAAGATGTTACAGGTTGCTGATCTCATTCTTGTCACATGGCAACTGCTTTTTCTGTTGCTCAGAGAATAAAGTCCTTATTAATGTAAAGTAGATGAACTTCCTGATGATTTAAGAACAGGAAAGCTAGTAGTAAGCTGCATGGATCTAGTGCATGGAAGGAATGGTCCTTTGCAGGATCTAAGGCTGCCCAGTGAAGGTAGAAAGAGAGAGAACAGGAGTTTCTAAGATGTTAGACTCTGATACAGGAAAAAATATTGAAATTGCACAGTAGTAATTTTATCTGTCTTTTCCATCTTGGCAGTATTACTATGCATACAATATATTAAGATACCCCAAAATGATTAAACAGTAAATGGTTAGCACTGAGATGTGTAATTACTTTGTATAATCTCCATTTATCTCTTAGCATTTCTTTATGTATCAGTTATGATGTTACAGTACGAGGAAAATAAAAATGTGAAATTCAGCTTTAGCCTGAAAATATATTATAATTCACTGCGTTGCCCAACTTAACGCATCTTTAAACATGCCATCTGACATCTTCAAAATATGACCAAAAAGCTTTCTATTCTCCTCTGATTATCTTGGCTGTCATTTTGCTATAGGCAACTTACAAGATGTGTATTATAAATTACCATTTGGAGGCAAAAGGGCCTGATGTACTTACAAAATGAATGCATAAACTTCTGGTGCTTTATGACTAGCTTGCCAGTTCATGATAACTGAACTTATTTCCTTCTTTGGTTTTAATACTTGTCATGGCCCACCAACCTTTAACTAAGCTCGTTAGAGCTTCTTTACATTACATTTTGTACGTTTATTCTGGAGATTTTATTTGGATGTGCTTTGAAATCTTCAGAGGCCTTGTGTATATGTATGATAGCACAAACAGCACAGTTTGTAAATACGGTCTGTGTTTGGATAGGACTGTGAAGGCGAGCCTTGAGGGAATTTTAATGGTTTTGGGGATTTATTTTGTTTTCAAATGAGTGGATTGAATATAGCAATGGAACGGTTATACAAGAAGTATTTGGCCTTCACAAGTGTAATATGTATTCATGGTAATAGAAGCATTATGACTACAAGTGCTTTGAAGCATTTAGAAAATACTAAAAGAATTGCTGGTTTCTCTTCTGACGTTAAATTCTAAGAATAAGCATGGAAACTCAGCTACTTTCAGAAAATATATTCCTTTATAAACAAAATGGATTTTATTTTGAGAAACAGGCTTCAGATTTTCAAATACCTTTAGCTTATTTTGTGATTTTTTTTCTCCTGTGCTTCTGTACACTCACAAGAAATGAGGGAAACACTCTGCTTCTGGCTAGCTGTACACAGCTGTTGTTGTACATGTATTAATATGGCTCCACAGCCAGGTTAATACTAACATCATAATTCCTAGATTGTGCAAACAAGCTTGAAGCTGTCATTCTCAGTGCTGTATATGTGCATAATAATATGGGAACGCTTGCCCATTTATTTAAATGTTAATATACTTTAATTAGTGCAGCACTGAATCTAATGCAGTATTTCCTTTTAAAGATTGGAAATAGTGTCCCAGCTGAGGTGGGAGGCATTCATCAATACCACTGCAGGATAGGATCTGATATAAAGTTAAACCAATAGAGTAACTACATAGATGAGCTTTCAGAAAGCTATTTGTCACTGAAACTTGGTTTCAGAAAAATGGCCTCGTTTATGAAAGCACTTAAGTGTGTACCTGTGTTGCATTTGACATTAAAATGTAAAGTGATATCCTAAACTGTGAATTAAGACTAAATGGACAAATTGATTGTGGGGGAGGAAATACTTGTGATACTATTCCTGTTTTAAATGAAACATACTGAGATAAATAGCTCGGCGGTGGCAGTGTGTAACTGGGTGTGTGATTTGTGAGCGGTCTAAGCTTATGTAAGGGCAAACCACCAGTGAAAGAGTGAGTGGAGCATCCCTCCTTCAGCTCTGGCACTGCCTTTGTACCCGTCCTACCATGCGTGTGGCCGCGTGGCAAGCAGAATCAGAGCACTGATTTAGGCAAAAACTAACCTGGCTGAAAGAAAGAATAATATGTTTTTTTTTTTTTTAAACCTGAATCAGTTCAGTCCAATCCCATGTAAAAATGGGGGAAAAAGGAAGATGGGAAAGTACAGCCAAGGTGTAGAAGGATAATGAGACCACACTTTTTTTTTTTAATCTTCACTGATATGCATTTAAATTAGCTCAAGTCAACTGTGCAGTGTCCAGTTGTGCATTTTAATTACAAAATCATCCTTCTTCATATAGTGGATAATGAAAATGAATATGGCTGTCACATTATTGTCCCTTTTAGCTATTGTCTGTGCTGTCTTTCAGACAATAACCACTTTCTGTGGTGTCTGTAGTGTATGGCCCTGTTGTTGATTGAGCACCCTTGGTGCTACTGTACAATAAAGAATATAGAGAATAAGGAGAACTTCAAGTGGAAGCGAATACTGAACAGCAAGTATTCATAACCAGAAAAAAAGCAAATTTTTGTGCAACGCACTGGTCCTATTGTACAAATACAGCTGTACTCGAGAGTCTGTTTAATTAACAGATCTTTCTGGTTTCCTTAGTCACCCTTTAAAAAAGGAATTGCTTCATTTCCTGTTTATATCTTTTCCATGTTTTCTGAGTGAAGTTTCTACATTACAGTTTCAGAGTAGAGAAAGTTAAGTAGAGGTTTTTTAAGGCTCTGTATACAATTTAACCAAGTGAGAAAGGTCAAATTTAATTTCACCTGAATGTGAAGAATAGGTAAAAAACACTGTTGTTTTTCCATGAGGCTTACAGTTAACTTGTAGAGGTTTTACACTGTTTTGTAGAGTACTAGTGGGGTCAATGAACATGTTTTGCAGCCATCCCACCTCAAGGTAGCAAATTGTTCTGATCTTCTGCCAAATGAATGTAATCTAAATTGTAAGCAGCCTGATGGACAAGGTCATGCTGTCATGCTTTAGATGTGATAGTCTCTCTAAATAATATTTGAGCAAGAAAGTCTTAACTGAAATTCTTTCCAGTTGGTTTACTGCATATTCTTTACCCTAGCCTTACTGAAGTTTGTAAGGAGTTGAAAAACTCCTTGTAAGACAAGTATGAAAATCTTTATTACAAATCACTCAACTTGCATACCCCACCTAAAATTTGATACTTCTTGGGGGTTTCTCTAGGATAGACCCCTGCTACTCACTTACCATATTTTGGCATTCTGTATGCACCTGGTATGTATTGTGTTGATGCTGCATGTGCTTAATTCACAAGGGGAATAGGTGAAGAATGCAGTCAGATGGAGGAAAAATAAATAATTACCATCACTGTTCAAGAATTTTTCTGCTGCATCTGTCATACTCCTCAGAAATAAGGGGTGAAATGAAATGCCAAATGATGCGTGAAAGAGTTTGTGAAGTTTCACTATTAGGCAGCAAAGCCTTTCACAGTTTAGGATGACAGATTGTTTTTAATCTAACCTAATTGTACATAATGTGTGAAATGGATTTAATTTCAGACTTGCTTTCTGGCAGTTGGTAAAACTGAATCAGGGAATCCTTAAGAATTTAGAGTTCTCCAGATTCTTCAGTCATTTTGTCTCCTTGTGGCTCCTCTCACTTTTCTGTTAAAATTTGCTGCAGTACCCTGCTAAATATATTAGAAGATGAGAATTTCAGTAAATATAAGCTCCGTCATTAAATTTTACTTCATTTGATGACAGGCTTAAGCAAAATGAAGAGGAAATGAGTAAAATGGATGGGGAAGCTCATGATATAATTATCATAGATCTAACCAGTAATTTTCACTAGCCTTTACCCTTAGAAGGTGCTAAAAATCTTGGCATATCAACATATACTAACAATGTGGGTGCAGCTATACTGTGGACTTTTGTGGCAGTCTGCAAGCTGACAGCCCAGCGTCACCCATCACATTGTATTGGCGTTATCCAACCTCTTCTCCTCTGCCCTTTAGTGCCCTGGGATAATAGTGGCCAGGTGTCATCACCTTGTTTTAGTGTTGATGGATAATTAGCATCAGACTGTTTGTAGTTAAATACTCAGCACTAGCCAGGTGTAGTTGGTCTTTCTACACATTAATACTTCATCATGTCTCATGCACCAACCTGGAGCTGAGCAGAGAACATAGATCTCTTCCAGGGAAGAGGTGAAGAAAACTTCAGGGCAGAATTATACAGTGGACGTTTTTGAGTCCTTGCTGAAGTCATGGCTGAGCTGTACTGTACAATTACGTGAAATTATCTTCCAACACCAGTAGCGTAAGACTAAAGTGGTGCTTGAGCTACCAGCCTGCAGCATGGCTATCTAGACAAAATTTGTCAGGGTTAACAGTGCTAAATTACAAGTTGTGAGTGAGGCCACCTACTGCTAGTGCAGTCAGAGACTTAGAAACCTGCTTGGGTTTTAGCGATGAAGAACTGACTGGGAAACTGGCTTCTTTGCTCTGCACAGTCATATGCTGAAGGATGAAGGAAATGAGGTCTGTATGAATACTTGCTGATCTGGCCCCTGAATCTTCAGGACCCTCCCAGTACATATTATTTCTGTGATATGTTAGATTTGGTTTTATTATAAGGAAGCAGTATGGTATGCTGTGATGCAGATTTTGAGTGCTGTAATTCATCTGGTACTGTGTTTTTTTGTTCCTGGATGCCCAGTAATTGTTGCCGTACTAGAAAACATGTTACTGTGACTTTATTGAAGTTTTCATTCCACCCTTTCTGGCATAATTAAATAACCAGTGTGGAGGGAGCATGTGTAGGGAGTCTCTTCAGAGCTTCATTCTTGCTATGTGGATGGATTTGTAATCAGTTGCTGCCTAAGCTTTCTCTCTTTCATAGACCCTCTTCTCCTTTTTACCAGTGCTGTCTTGTGCTGTAGTAATGCCTTTAATTCCCCTCAACCAAAATGACAACTTTGCCAGGAAAATGGCTCAAAACAGCACTGCCACGGTGAGAATTTAGTGTATTATATTTATTGTATTCATTAATGTGTTAACGTATGACAATTGCTCCCTTTTCTTCTCTTTTTTCTCCTGCTACATAACAACTTCCCACCTCTTTAGTATGCTTTGTGTCTATCCATTGCATCCTAAGAAATTCAAAGCAGACAGCCTTACATTACTCACTTAGTGCAGCCCAAACTCAAATATTAATGTCAGAATGCAGCGTATTTTCCCTAAGTACTTCCTACCAGAAAATAGAGTATTTCAGCAGTGTGACAGTCTATTATGTTGAGGAACATGAGACACTGTCTAGAAATTATAATGTATCAGGAATGTAAGTGGTACAGGGCATCTTTAAAGTCATGAGTTATTTCAAAACTGTTTATTTTGATTGAACTTGACTGTTGACTGTGAATGAGCAAGGCAATTTTGAGCACAGAACTTACTAGCTGTTGCTCTGTATCATTTGGCAGAGCACAGCTTCTGCAAGTCAGGCACATAGGTGGGTGGAAGCTTTCTAATGAATAAAGTCAGGCGTAGCCTTACAGATTCCCCTTGCTACTCACAAGAGTGCACTTCTTCCTTCTGCATCAGCAGCACCTTCTCTGGCATAAGAATTGCTTCCAGAGGTGCAAATGCAACAAAAATGCCTGTATTGGACTATTTATTAACTGTCCAATATAGCTCAATAATGTTGAAATATGGCTAAAATAATGTCTTTCACTTGCATGTAGAGTGGGACAAAACAAAGAAGGCCACATCTTTAAATTTCGAGGGCTATTTCTTTACATCAGTCCTTCTCCTGAAAGTAAAAGTGTAAGGAGGGACTTGGGACACTTTAACAGCTATGATTTTAAGATGATCTCTCACTAACTCTCTCTTCCAAGTCTCAGTGAGATGCTTTTCATTATTCTCGGAGGTATATGTATTCATTCCATTATAACTCAGAGCAGATGTTGAATGTAGTTGCCAGACTAGTTGTGAAACATTGCTCTTCGGGTGTAAAACATTGCTCTTCTAAATAGCTGTTTCATTGTCACGTTATAAGGTGTTATGCAAAAAGGAAATTGGTTTTATGATCCAGTTGTCCCTGAAAAGCCTTCCACAGCCGGAGGGTGAGCTAACTGGCTAGCGTAGTGAGTGGAAGGTTAGTGCCTAAACATTTGCAGAAGGGACTGACTGGAAGACAGATCTACTCTTCTGTTCCTTACATTAAAAATACGCAAGTTCCTAAAGACTTCAGCATTGTGAATCTGTTGAGATGCTGTGTATTCATTTCAGAGAATCTGCAACGATAAACAAGTGAGGGTCAGGTAAGGGATGTGTGTTTGTGAATTCAGAAACCTGATGTAAGGTGTAGGTGGAATACAATGTTGGTTTGACAAGCTTTATCCTTCTTCAAACTGTTGCTGTTTTAACTTTCAGACCTGTGTCTTGTGACCTGCATATAGGTCCTGACTTGAATTGTAAAGAAACCAACCTTAATTCAAACCAAAGATTCTTAAGCAACTTTACTTACTGGAAATATATAAAAGGGCCACACAGTACTTGTATTACACGTAATTGGTAAGGAAAATTTCTCATCAGTACTTAATTTTTCTGTGTTCTTCTGGACAGTGATGGCTTCTTGTCAGCAGGATTTTTTAATTGAATTCCACTTCCAAGTCAGACTGTTTTTTCTGTGATAAAAAATGCTGTCCTAGAAAGGGGTTGCTGTTTTCTGATAGGTTTGGGAAATTGATATTTCAATCCAGCATCCTGTTTGGAAGATATGCATTAATTTCCCAAGAAATGTACAGCACAAAGATTCATGCTATCCTTTGATAGTACTCCTTTGTGCTTCTACATTGTAAGGGAATCTTTAGCATTCAGGAACTGTTAATCTAACACAAAGAGCAGATGCTTTTGGGATTCCCTGTCTGAATTAATATCTGGTCTAGGCACCAAAACCCCATTTTTTTTTCATGTATTTAAAAAGTCTTACTGTCCCATGGGAACTGAATGTACAGCTTAGAGATTAGAGCACTGGATGAATATGAAAATGATATATCCACTGGTAACTGAGAAGACAATAGAAGAAAAAGCAGCAATTCTAAAGACCTATTCGCAAAGTTTTAGAACTTGTGATTCTTGTTTAGAATAAGTGGACTTTCACTCAGTTTTATTCGCTGTTGTCTGAAAAGTAGGGACAAATACAGACTAATTAGTATGATGAAGTTTCCTTTCTAGTTTATATTGTTTTCATTAGCAATGTATCAGAGAGTCAAGCAAATCCAAACTAATTTTCAGAAATTTCAGATTCTCCCTCTCCCCTCAGGGTTTTTTGATTGAGAGCCCTTGATTAGAAATGTTTGTCAATTCCCAGTTCATGCAAATCTCACTGGTACATCAGGTTAACAGTGATGCTGTGTTCCCTACCTCTCAGTAGCAAACCCAATTACTATGTTTGGGCAATAGGAGAATACCCTTCTTACCTGATCTGTTACAGCATGGTTTTTAGCTCTTGCCATGCAATATGTAAAGCAAGATATAATTCCATGATGCTACTTCTTTTCTTCCTAACGCAGTCAGAAAAGAAACTGTCCCTTCCACTGTCTTTTCCAATTCACTGTTCTCTAAGAAAAATACCATTCTTCATTCTGTTCTGAGGAAAAGAGGAAGAAAGTCTTCAGTGTAGGTACTGTGCAGAAAATGAAGCTCCCGAACTGTTGAATAAATTGTGGGTTTCTCTTCCTGCAACTTTCAGTGTGATCATGGATGGAGTATGTTAGATCATTTTGATATTGTGTCGCCACTGTAATTGTAGGTTGGGTATTCTGCTTGTTGGAAGAAAAGATCAGGATTCAGGATCATGCGGGGAATGTGCATTATGTAGAAGAAGGAACAGGGAAAGTTGGGGAAACAGCTAAGCAAAATTTTTAGCCTGTCTTTATTAGCATTGAGGGTTGATAATTCTCATTCTGTGTCCCACAGCTGGAGTTAGGCCCTAGCTTAACTATGCTATGTTAATGCTAATTTTCAGCGGCTTACTAACACCTAACGTAAACCCATCACAAGTTTCTGTGATTTTGTTCTTGTTCTTGCTTCTTTACCACTTGAGTAGTCATTTAACAACTTCTGAGGTGGCAGATGAATGCTAAGGAAGCTGAGAAAATTCACAGCAAAAACCACTGTAATTTCCTAATGCAAGAGAACTGAAAATAGTTTTGACCGTACTGATCAGATATAAATATAGAGCTGAAGACAAACCTGCTTTGTTGTGCTGACACTTGAGGGTGGCGTGGACTATGAATTCCAGGCCAAGTGACCTGAGACTTGGGACATCTCCAGAATAAGGCCATGTTTTTAAAGTAATGGTCTCATACTGTGTTTCTGCTAATATTTACAACTACCTACACTTTGTTTTATGTGGCTCAGAGTTACAACAGCATTTAAAAGTAACTTCTATAGATTTTTTGCTTAGAGGGAAAGAGAGAAGAGCAACTTGTCTTTTTTTCAAACTTAGACTCTGTGTTATATGACTTGGTAGTTTTTATTCTTCTTCTACAATAACAACTCTTGTAGTATAAAAATGTTATGTGAAATTGAGCTTGCTTAAGAGAAAGAGGAAAGTGAAATGGGAGGAATTTTTAGCTGCCTAACTAGGGGATAATTAGGAAGGCATAGGCATTCCAGGAGATATTTGTGCTGTCTCATTTGGAAGCCCCAAACAAGGTATTTTACGCTGGCGCTTCAGCGGGATTCCAGACCTGCCTTCCATGGGCTCCGTGCAGGAGCACAGGCACACAGTGCCAGTGTTCAGCGTGTCTGTTGGCAGTTAGGTGAATGAATATCTTCGTAAGATTAAAAAAACAAGAGACGTTTGTCTTCTCACATCTCCGCCCCCAATGCACTCCAAAATGCTGTGGTTAGTAAAACTTTAATGTTTGTGGGTGGAAGAGGAGAAAACATCTGGATTATGATCACAAAACCTTGCAGCAGTTTGAATCCCATTCCTTAGGTTGTTCTTTTTGAGTTTATTTTGGCAACACTGAAAATGTAGGTCTGACTTTTCTACCCTGTTTCTTTTTGAGCCTTTTTGTTACCTGAAATAGTTCCCACCAAGAAATACTAGTGAGATCTCCAGGACTATAAAAGAGCTATTCCTGCCTTCATTATTTACAGTAAATTTTGTTAGGCACTACCTCTTCTCTGATCTTTGTGACCAATATTGTCATGGAGAAGATTTGGCATTTATTCACCTTCCAAACCTCTGAATGTGTAGCTCCAAAATAGAACAACAGATGCTTTGGTATTGCTTTACAGCAGTAAGGCAATCAACCAAGAATGGATGTATGTTTTTTTCTGGATTTCATTCTTCCCAAGGATATTGACTCATGAAATAACCCTTGAAGTACATCTGCCCCGCACAGTATTTCTATCATGGCTTTGCTGTAGGCAGTTTCTTAATGGCATGGTATGACCTTATACCTTTAGCAGAATAAACTACAGGTGTAATACAGAAAGTGTTTATTTCTGACTGTCTTCTATGGAATGGAAAAAATTCCATTTTGAAGAATGCAGATTTCTGTAGTGAACTTACATTCATTAGATAATACATAAGAGCTCCTGAATTCTAAATCTTCCATTGGTTGTCTGGGATTATTTTATTTTATTTCATTTTATTTTATTTTATTTTATTTTGATGTGCGGAACTAGAGGTAAAACTTAGAACCAATAAATACTAAATGACACTAAGAACAACCTTAACTGACAATATTTGTGTTCTCTTAACAGAATCTGGTTCTGCAATTACTGCTTCCTGTATTGGTTTGGGGAACTCTACAACACCTCCACCTGGACAGGCAGGAAAACCAGTGCCAGGATACAATGGTAAGACTGTGCTAAACATGATACTAGGAAAGGATATTGCTTATATTCCAGAGTAAGTGCTCTTTAATTTTCATACCTCATAGAGAATGCAAATTACAGTCTTATTAACACATTTTCCTCTTTCCTGTAACAAGAAGCTCTGCTTTTTTGTGTTGTGGAATGTGATTGTGACTAAGAAATTCAGAGTTACATTTAAGAAAACTGATCAGCTACTCATACCTTTCTTATAAGAAAGGGCTAGCACATATTTCTACACTGGATATAAAAAAGATAGATATGAAAAAAATACTGTGCTTTAAGGCTTTTTTTTATAGTTGCACTGTTTTAAATGACCAGTAGTAAAATTTGTATTGGCAAATCAGGAAGAAAAACATTAGTAATAACTATCAGCAAAAAAGGGAATGTTAACTAGACAAATAATTGCTGTAACTTACACTTTGAGTGTTCTGTTATACCTGTGTTTTCAATTTTCAGAGGCTAAATAGTTTTGGTTTGGGAGATGTACATCGAAAAATTATGTCTCAGAGATACATTGATTAGATTGATTAGATTTTTTTTTGGCCCTACAATTTTATGAGAAGTATTCTGAAGTGCATAAAGCAAATTCTTACTGAGGTCTGTGTCTTCCACAAATACATCATAGTGAGCTAACAAGCAGGTTGACAAGGATATAAATCTTCTATTTGAACTCATCTCATACTTTCTTGAAGAAAATCAGTCAGGTTTCTGCCTTTTTGTACAGGTATACGGGCTCATATTTGAGAGAGTTGTTAAGCACATTATCTTTCAGTACTTGTGGAGCATTTTTACTTCCAACTGGGAGAAATGATAGGCTATGGACCAACATTAAAAGGTTGAGAGCTCATTGTCTGGAAGGTGTTTGCATGCAGAGGGTGCAGCCACAGGATTAAGAATGCAAAAATATTTTCATACCTGGGAAACCTGATTTTAATACAGTTTTCAAGAATTACTTGAAGTCCAAAAAATAATTACATTAAAAATCAAACCATCTTCAGGAAAAGTTGTTACATCACTGGGCAGAAAGAGCTAAGCTGTTTTTTCTTCTAATTACATACAAGTGGAAGTGAACATTAAAGAAAATAAACATTTTCAGCAGCTCTGGGTTTTGGCATTTACAGTTATGGCATGAAGACAAGCAGTAGCTTAAAAACAACTTTAAAACAAAGCTGCGAAGTTTGTCCAGAGTTGTAATAAATAGGGAAGAGTGAAAGAATGTAATTGCATCACACGTGTTATCAGATGATAGTCATGCCTAGAAAAAAGTATGAGTAGGAAGAATATTAAAATTTCCTATGAATTTTTTGGAACATCGGGCCTAGTGTAAGTAAAGAATTTCTTCAGACAGAATGAAGGAAATGTCTTTAGCATGCCTTAAAAGGGAAACATACAATGAGCACTAAAATTCACTAACAATTTATGAAAGAACTTTACTTCTCTCAGTCTTTGGTTTGAGGCCAATTATGTCCTGTAATGCAACCAGTCATAAAATAGTGGATCTTGAAATTACCCTGTACTGGCAGCTGTCTTGCTGTCACCCACATCTGTTTTGATGTTGTTTTGCTGCTATTACTATATTAATTAGAAGAGATCCTTATGCCATTTAGAAGATAGAGTCTGTATTTTTAGATGGTACATGCAACTGTTAATGGTTTCGGACATTGCTAAAGTTATGTTGTATTTATGCTGTGATATAAATAGAAAGTTTCAAAATCTACTTTTTTTTTTTCTAAACACAGCTGAATTCTTTCCTGTCACAGTATTGCTAAAATAAACTGATTTCTTTGCTGATTTTTTAGAATATAAAGAATAAAAGCAGTATTTAGTTATGATATCAAAGTGCCGTGGCACAAATTGCATTTAAAAGTGAATCAAGATGCCATATTAATTTCTAGCTCTGTTGCCTCAAATCAGACATTATATTGTGCTTTCCCTTTGATCTACTTGAACCCTTTCCAGATAATTTCATTGTACTGTTTTCAAACTGAAGCAAGTCCCACATTTTGAAGAATTAAGTCAGTTCTTCAGTAATTCAGGAGTGAGCAGTATAGTACGTTTTTTAACATTGAAATACACTGCTTGCAAGGAGGACAATAAATGCTGGAGTTGCTACCTTGATAATAGTTACAATAAACTGATTAGATTTTACTTTAGTATAATAAAAATAGGAAAAAATGGGAGAGAAAGCATCGAAAGCTACATGCGAGTGGGTCTTTTTCATTGTGTGTTCTGAGCCTAAATTCTCTAAATCTAACAATACTACGTTCTTATACATGTTCTACACCATCTAAAATATATAAGTAAAAAAAAAAAAGTGTTTACAGATTATAAATGGGTTTTATTTATGCCATTCTTGCTGTTTTTCATAAGTGTCTTCTGTGTGTCCGTTCATCCTTTTGATTTCCTATCCCAGTTACTCCTTCCAAGTCACTGATTTGTAAAACTGGCCTTGCGTACTTGCTTGTGTCTATGTGCTGAGCCGTTGCTTTCAGCAGGCTCTTCAGTTGCTTTAAAATTACCATCCTTTTTGAAGGAGTGGGTTCAGCCAGAAAGAGTAAATTACAGACGTTGGCATTGTTTGGACAGATAGGGTATGATATTACTCATAAGAGTGTTAGCAGGGTTTTAATCAGAAGTCTGTCATCTTCTTTTCCCCATTTCCTCTGGAACTTTTTAATACAGAATGTAAGATTATTTGTAGTAATTTAGATTGAGCTGAACATTGCTTTCTTTGCTTGGGCAGGCTTCAAAAACCATGTTTTTAAATCCTTGTCAGCCCAGTCTGTCAAAACCTTCCCTCCCTGTTTTTCCATGGTTTAGTCATTTCACTTTGTTTAATTCCATGTATCACAGGCCAAGCTGATACCTGCCATTCCTTCCTTATGCCCACACCTTCAGATAGAATGGGTGGTTGTAGTAGATTTCCCAGGTGACTGCATGGAAGAGGCTATTGCAGGTGTTCTTCCTCAGAAACCGCAGTACCAGGACATGATGCTTTCACTGAAGGTGATGGGCCAGTGTCATCCAGGGAAGAAGCTTCTGTTGAGGTCTGGATTCTTCGCTGTCCTCTAGCATCACCTGCTCTGTGGCTTTGGGTGGTTCACGAGTTACTTTACCTCTTTGTGCTAGAGGAGAATAAGCCTTGTCAGCGGGGGAGCATTATTCTGGGTCTCCTGAGAGCCTTTGAAAACCAGACACACTTACTTACTGCTAATAGTATGTCTCATGTTAACTGGGTTAGCCTCCAGTAATCTTGGTTGCTACTTCTACTCATGTTACCTGCACACTTTTTCTTGGATTTGTCATGTATCTGAAGGGTCCTTTGCTATTTGGAAGTTTAGATTTTCCAGCATGAAGGTATCTTTTAATTATCAGCTCTATGTTTTTTCCCTTTTGGGACCTTGTGTAATTTCTGCTCCCAAAGCACGAGTATTATTTAAGACTTTTTATACTTAAGGCTGAATGTTAATTAGGTCATGAGATTATCCAGTTTGGCACTCCCAAATTACTTAATTCCTTTTGTTCCTTGGTGTATTGCCATTCTGAAGTGTGACATAAGTTGTTATGCATGAAGAAAGATGCTGTCCTCCACCTGAAAATACACTACTTACCAGAAGTCCTCTTCCTATATTACTTTTTTACAGTGATGATTCTGGATGAAAATAAGGAACCAGTGAAGGCGAAGACTTTGGGAAATATTGTGGTAAAGTAAGCAAACTAAGTATCTTAGAGTTGAGAAGCTTCCCGCGTGGGTTGATTGTCTTTTGACTGAAGTTTTTATGTATATGTATTTATATAAAAAACAATAATTGAAGTAATGAGGGTTGAAAAGCATGCCTGTCTCTGATATTGATACCAAACTGCCAGAACATTTTACGTCCGTTAATGTTGAAAAATTGCAGATGAACTTGTGTGAGTGAATGAGTGTGGATTGCTGTTTTTTTTTCTTAGACTACAGCAAAGTTTACCATTTTCTTAATTACCAGCCTGTTGGCACAGGATGAAGCCTTCCTGTTGTGATGTATGAGCAAGATATTGAATCATTCTCTTCGCTGTGTTATCTTTCAGTTTAGTAAAATAGTACAGCAGTGCAGATTGACATGCTTTGGTTTACGGGTGTGATGCTGCCTCCTCTTTCACTATCTCCTAATCCAAATTGATGCACGTTCTTAGAGGGAGAATGTATGTTTTCTGTTCTCTGTAAAAGCAGCAAGATGTCTCTGCATGTGCTTTGCATGAAACAGTGTTCAGTTGTGGTAGTACTTGGACAAAATACATACAGGAAAAGACTCCAGCAAAAAGAGAAAGAAAGAAAAAAAAGCCCTGCTGTTCATCATGTAGGTGATTTTTAGTACCATTTACCAGACTCCTGTCAGATGAGTTCCATAAGCTTTAATATTCTTTTTGAAAGTACACCTTTCTTAGCACCTTTTCTCGGATAAAGGAGCCTCTGTTTAGATAACATTGTGAACATCAGTTACATTTCTAATATCTTACCTTCTGCCGTCTCACTGTTGACAGAACATTTCCTTACTTCTGTAGATCTCGACAGGCTGCTGCTCCCCACAGCCCATGCCAGCTCTGGATTCTGGATATTTCACAGGCTTTTAGGGAAATGGCATTTTTCTGAGACAGATACCTACTTTGTGTTTAACACGTTAGCTGTAGTCTTCTCTGTTTTCAGTCACAGAAAATACTTCAGCTCTGAACGCTTCCTAACTGCCAGCAAATACAAGTCCCAAAAGAAATGCATTCACCCACTTCTTCTGTCATAAAATTTAGGAGAGTTTTGGTAACTCAGAGTCTTCACTGCTTGCTTAGATGAATGGAAGGAAATATGAAGATTAGCATTAACCTTCAGTGAACTGAAATTCTGTCAAAAGCCAAAGCGTTGGGAGAGGTGTACCAATTCTGATGAGTCGTTGAAGACAGAAGTTAGCTGAGGATTGAGGCAGTGGCCACGTGAGCTGGAGATGAGATGCGCGAGAGCGACAAGCACCGGAGCGTGCTGCAGGCGTGCGGCGCTGAAAATGCAGGCTGGCTGGCTGCAGAGCGCTTCCTTGGGAAGGTACAGAGGTTTTTTGCTCAGCTGTACTACTGATCTAATGTGACTAGACCCCTGTGGAGGCTAAGACAGTCTCACGTTAAGTTATTGTACTGTGTGACACAAACATTTGTTTTCAGGATGAGGTCTATACCCTGCCTAATTTTCAGCATCTTGGGCTAAGCCACCAGACACACAGGCACGTGTTTAAGTGCACACACGATCTCCCCCAAAGCAGCAGACTTGTATTTAGGCGTAGTTTTCCTGTGACACATGTAAGATTGTGCATTCATTCCATTGCTGAATATGAATAATTAAAATTGCTCCGGGCTTTAATAAGCTGTGGTTTGCAGTATCCGTAATCCAGGTCAGAGTGGAGGGCTATCTTTTGAAGCTCTCACCTCTGTAGTGCCTGATGCCATAATAAAACGTAAGCTTGTAATCAGTGGAGAGAGAGAAAGGTATTTTGTAAGAAAATTGATCCTAGCCGTCTTAGGCATTTAGCTAGGATGGAATAAATTGCCTACCTGTGCCCCTGTCTCTCCACTGACTGCAGGAGTAACACAGCTAGCTTAGGGTAGGTGCTTAGCATTATCTACCAAAAGCAAAATAAAATGAACTCCATCCTTAGCAACTCTGCCAAACAACCCGAATTACATCTACTAACAGGTAATGTTGGTAGATGTGTGCATACGTTTCTGAGTCATTATTATCTTTAAGTGCGGGTCAGGAGTGGATATTGCCATATTAGAAGATACTGTTTGGGCTTATTGTCAAACTCTTAAAGCCAGAATTTATTTTCCCTAATGTGGCCCCATGTTTAGGCATTTATCTTAAGGGATTACAAATGTGTTTATATATTGACTTTTGTTGTTGTTGTTTGTTTTGTTTTGTTTTGTTTTATCTTGACTTCTGCTGCAGTCAAATAAATTGATAGGGAAAAAGGGGAGATTTTTGGTTTTACTTTTGGTTTGGTTTTTTTTTTTCATTGGATCACTCAAGAAAGAGTAATGGCACAGGGACACTATTATTTTATCATGTCCATATGTATTGTAATGTCCGTTCTGAAATAGGGGGGAGAGCAGGGGGGGAAGAAATTAAATTGTATCATTAACATAGTTGATATGAAACCAAGTGTGAGGTAGGTTAACTATCACCCCTCTTTCTCTTCCAACCTTTTTTCTGACTTACTCTTTTGAGACAATAGGCTCTCTTAAAATTCATTCTGCAGCTTAACCAAAAAAAACCAAACCCCAAAACCAAGGCAAAGGTATTGATCAGCTTTAGGAGGCCAATTGTGGATTTTTTTAACACTTCCAAGGTTTCAATCTGTGGACTGTTAACAGAAGTTGGTTTTAGGATATTATGGTTTGCAGCGTCTTAACATTTTGTTCCAGGTTTCCTGGTAAGTGACAACTTTCTGCAGTGTTCACTTGGTTTTTTGGGTCATAAAAATCTCTGGCCGTTAGGTTAAGGCATCACATTTTTTTTTTATCTTCTGCATCATTCAGCTAAGCAGTTATTTAGCTGTAAACTTTTTTCATTTTTTGATTAGACCTAGTTTTCAAAAAGCCCTCCTGCAAAGAAGCCTTTCCGCTCTTCATCTCTTCAGCAGGCTTCTACATGTACAGGCCCCTTAAAAATAGTGGGGATCATCCTTGTTACTAGCAGTGTTTGTTGGTCACCCCAGGGACATGTCCCCATACAGCTGGAAGAAAATGGGGGAGTCAGGATAGTTTCAACTATTACTCTGTCATACACTCAGCAGCAAAATACGGTGTACCGTTTTAGAAAAAAACAAAAGTGTTTGCTTTATCTGCAGCATATGTGAGTTGAGAAGTATTCTTCAGTATTTCTTGGAGAGGAGACTGGCCTCACACTGCCTACAATACCAGCTGTGCAAAAGCAGTGTGATGCTGCTGCTCTTCGTTATTTTTATCCCAGCCTAACTCCCCGTACAGACTATTGGGGGCTGCTTGAGGCCCGTGGTGCTCATAAGTTTAGTATTTAAAATATGCTTGCAACATAGTTTTAAACTTTAATTTTATCCTGCAGGAGTCAAATACTTTAGATAAGTAATTCTTACACCTAATTACTCCATCTTTCTGCCCCAAGTACATTCTTTTGTTTACTCATCTACCAACTGATATCGGGGTTTTTTTTTTTTTCATATAACCATCATCTGTGCCCTTTGGAAAGATTTTTGCTGACAAGAACTCTCATACAGGCTAATTTACCTAGACAACACAGTAAACTTTTTGACTTCACAAGTCTCTCAGGATAAAGTAATCAAATGCAGTGTCACAACATTTATGATGAAAGGACAAGGGAGAACGAAGACAACTGCAGCTCATGAGAGTGTGCTCATATGAATTGTTTCTAAATTTACATTTTTTTGAGCTAGAATCTTTGGACATGAAAGATAATTAACCGAGGATTTATTCTGAAGTGAAAATGATAGCAGCAATGACCTCCACTTCCATTAGTAAGACCAGTCTGATTTAGTGACACACTTCTGCTTGCATTGTTCTCACCTGCCTGTAATTAATACACACTTGAAAATGTGTGTGTGTGTATATGTAATCATGATTAGCCATGAGAATTTTCAAAGTTATCTGTTCTTATAAGGAACATTAGCAAAAAGAAATCCAATTTAAATTCCAGTGCAGTGGGAAACTCAGTTTTGCTCCTGTACATTATAAAGTTCACAAACCTATTATGTTTTTTTTATGAAGCAGTTGTTGGCACTGTCTCATTAGCTAGCATTATTCTTTATGTTCACTCACAACAGCAAGAGGACTACATTTGCCATATACTCATGCTATTCAGAGAGTAATGCCTGTGAGTAAATTTCCTGGTAGATCCTAGTTACATTTCCTCTAGTGTTTGTATAGTTAATTTTGTGCCATAATAATGGAGTTTTATGGGATAAGTATTTACAAATTTGTTTTACTGATAAATATTTGTGTTCCATATGCAGAAAGAGGTAAGACAATGTAGATACATCATACAGCGATTCTGAAATGCTTTGCTTGTGTTGCTTAAATTGCATTTAAGAATAGTGACTGTGTAAAAGGTGCTGCAGACCATTAATGTTGTGGGGGTTTTTTTGTGAATTTGGGATTAGTGGAGGAAGAGGAAGGAAACTTATAATGTTCTGTCAATAGTTAAAATGATTGAAATGGTGACCCACCCCATTATATAGAGTAAAATCATGCAAAACTTTCTGTACAGTGCTCTAAGAGTGTAAAGTATTGAAAAATAATATTTATTCATGAGGTTTTATAAAGAAAGGGTCATGATAAACTTAGAGCTTTTTATAATTTTAGATTTTAAGTTAGCTGAATAGAAATGTGACAGGAGTTTGAAGCAAATACCATAAAGTTAATATCCTTTAGTGAAAGAGATATTGTTCAGAATCAAGCAACCCATTCACAGTTTCACTATTTGTGGTACTGTGTTCAATCTTTATACAGTATTTAGAGAGCAAATAGATGTTCAATAAAAAGCTTACTTATTTAGTATTTCTTATAATGCATTAAAAAAAAAATAAATCAGTATCTACATGGAAGTCTGAAGCAACCTGAAGCCAGGAATGTAGTCATTAAGATGCACAATAGAAATGCTAACCAAAAGAGCTTAAAGAAAAGAAAAGGGAAAGAAAAAGATGTAATCTTTCGTAGCACAGCATAGTACCTCAGTATTTCATTAAAGAAAATAAAGAAAAATCTTGTAAGACTTGATGGATCAGCATTTGGGCATTCTAACTTGGGATATGCACATGAGAGAGGTCACAGCTCTCGTTTGCACTCTTCCCTTTCCCAGGAAGAAAAGGAGGCCGGGTGGCAATAGCAGTGTTTTTAGATAAGGAAAGCGAGGGGAGACTTCATCTGAAGCCAGGAGAGGGGTATATAGGCTTAGCTCAGAAGACAGACGGTTAGATAGAAGCTACCTGAGATGCCAAAATAGCCACGGAAGATCTTATCATTACATAGTGTCTCAGTAATGAATGGTGTCAATTTTTCTCTTTTTGTAAGTGTGACGCTATTGCTGTTCTGTGCTTTTAAAAGACTCTATACTTTTATCATTAAATTTTATCCAATGGTAAGAAACAAGACTCAATATTCTGAGATTTCCTTCTATGAATGTCATAATGCCCAAAATTCAAGTACTTAGATGTGCTAAGAAATGTCTCTCTTTGTCATATGTGATTGTTCTAGACTGTCTGAAGGGGATTAAGCTATATCTCCATTGCTTGAGTTGTTTTTATTTTTTGTCATTTTAATGATGTGCTTTGCCATTTTGGAAGTGGTGTTTAATGTGTTGGGTTTTTTTTTTTAATATAAAACAAATTAAAAAATTACATAAGGTAGCAGAAAATTAAAGGCAACCCAACAGAGGACATGTTGCAGACTGGTCTGAGTGGCTTGGCCCCAAGGAAGATTGCTGGAGGGAGAAAAGCGTTGCTTGCAGAATCGTGTAAAGTAAGTGTGTCATCCTGCACAGACCACTTGCAATACATTCTTGTAAGTAAAGGCCATACAATTAGGAACAGTGAAAAGTTGCTAGATTTATAAGCTGAAGGACTGTGCCCTAGAAAGCAGTGACTTTCAGAGGAGCTTTTTATGTTACAGTGGATAAACCTCTGAATACACAAGATCTTTGAATGAAATGTAGCTGCTAGTATGACTAAGGCAATATGATTCCTTGTCATTCAGTAGGGAAACTGAAAAGGAGCTAATATTACTATCTGTGGATATGATGTTAGAAAAACCATTAATGCATTATGTTCAGTTTTTATGGCCATATTTCAAAAGACTATGAGAAAGTGACTGGGTTTTAGAGAAGATATGAGAGTGACTTGAGTGCTGGAAAGCTTGGCTTAAAGAAATTTACAGATTAACTTGTGGTATGTAGTTCATCCAAGATCAGGTAAATGATAACTTTATCAAGGTCAGGAAATACCTACAGGACAAAGAAATCTCTGAGAGTTGGCTGTTTAATCTAGCATAAAGAGATTGGAAGCTGAAGCTAGATATATTCAGATGAGAAATAAACCACAGTTTTAACAGTGAAAGTATTAAACCATTGGAACAATTTATTGGGAATAGGGTGGTTTTCTTTGATACCTCTAGGTCAAACCTGCATATCCATTTTAACTAAAAGTTACAGGATTGAGGCAGGATTTAGTAGATGGCATCCTTTAGCCTGTGTAACATGGGAGGTCAGATTAGATGATCATGAAGAATCTGTGCAAAAAATTTCTCTCCCTGCCAGCCTTCCACGTTTATCAGCTTTGTCTTTTCCCTTTATGAGTGAAACAATGAGTAGGACTTTCAATGTGAGAGCAATTTGGCCCAAGATAAGTTTTCTAACAGATCTCTGGCTGAGTACGTGTGAGTAGCATTTGAACTTTCTTTACTTTTAGCTTTTTCCAAGCTCTTTCACTAGTTTTTGATGGCTTTCTCTCTTCCCCACTAAACTGTATTTTTTTTCTGCAAAATCCACACTGAGACCAACTACTTTTGTGACCCTTTTCAGCTAACTAAAATAGTGCTTCATGCAGACTGATGAATGTTTGAGATCCTCTATTCTTCTCTTACCTCTTCTCCACCCTTTTTCCTATGCTGTTGTTCCTAGTGTCTGAAAAAGCTTCTAGATTCCCGATAGCTTTAGAACTTGCAATCAAAAATTTTTTTGAGTGATGTTTATGCACAGCACTACATAAATGCTGAGTAATAATATAGCTGCCAGTCAAGATGATTTAGCTCCATTCACAAGCCCAAACTCATTTAACAATGGCTTATACTTGCTTTGACTGGCTGTAATGAACAGCCTGTGAGTACCATTGTCTACCATAAAATAAAAGGATGTTTTTTCGGAAACTCAGCAAGGTAGCATCTCTACTAGTTTTTGACTTTCATTTGTACTTTGAGAAATCTGCTTTTCTGTGTAAATTATCTTTTGAGTGCTGTGTCTATAATTGCTTTGTTCCATCAAAAAGAAATCTTACACCATTTTGATGAGTGGCATGCTGAAAGGATGTGACACATGGAGTCAGACTTTCTTGGGCTAAGCTAAAGGTGGGCTGTTCTGTGTAAGGTCAGCCACCGTTGTATGAAATAAATGAACTGTGAACCAATGCTTAAAAAACAGATAATGATTGTCATTTAAAATTCTCTAGCAGAAAACAGTTACTGTGAAAGTACTTCAGACTTTTTTTGTGATGCTGCCAAGCTCACCTAATCTGTCTTAGTTTCTCCAATTTATAAGGAAATTACCTTCTTATCTTTGTAAAATGTAACCAGAGTGGATCCTTGCAAAATGAACCCATATAATTTACATCATTAATTTACACAGTTTACCTAGCTTTCCTGATGCTGTTCTAAATGTATTCAACCTTGAAGTGAGAAATGGACCTGGATCTGTATTTCTGTAGTACTACAATCACCATCTTAATTTCACTGGAGTAAATGGAGAATAGCATCATTTATACTGCTGATGTTGTACTGGTGAAAAATTGGCATGAGTGAGATCAAAATTCAGACCTATACATCTTCTTTGAGGTTTTGCAATCCAAAGGTAAACTTTTCTCAAGTTCACATGTTTTGATTCAGCTCAGTGTAGGTTTTTTGGCTTGAACCTCTGCTTGGGTTTGAAACTGCCTATTCTTGCTAGTTAAACAGGATGAGTTGACTGTAGTTAGACTGATCCAATATAGTTGGTAACACATTCATATTTTAGAAAAAGCTGGCAAGCTTGTCTTGGATTTGTATTTGTTGAAGCTTGTGACTGTCCCCTCCAGAATTAGGAAGCAATGAGGAGATAGAAGATGCTACCAGAGTTATGACCATATGAAAAATCAAAGCAAGAATAGTGTAAGGGTGGGTTTATCTTGGAACTAACAGTAGATGCAAAGGCTCAACACTGACTGGGTTGTGGCTTGGCAATGCAGCATGAGAGAGAGAGAAGGTAACAGATAGCTAGAGAAATACAGTAAATATGGCCCAAAGGGAAACCAAGCAAAGCAACTTCTTTGTATGTTGTGGAAGTGATGATGGAGGAACCTACCTCCTCCTATCTTGGTCTTCCGTGGTCCCGTCACTTGTGAAAGCAAAGCGGGACCATCTCTGGGGCAATCATGCTTACTTATGCATACCTGGCATTTTTTGGTCAATATATCCTCTTAATAAAAATAACCCCAAAAGGCCTTGAGCATCAACTCAGTGTTTGGACAAAGAGGCAAGAGTTTTTCAATACGGAACTTTTGTAGGTGTGTGTTGTTTCCTAGGGAGAATAGAGCCAAAGCCAACATCTCAAAATGTTCCTTTATTATGGGGGGGTTGAGGAAAGGAAGAGGTGTTTGCTTTCAGGTTGCCATTATATTCTCACTATCTCATTTTCTCTCTTTGGCTCCTTGCACATAATTATGATCCAGTTCTGCTCTCTTTGGAATTCATGGCAGCATTCCCACTGAGAGCAGTGGGATGGAGGTATTTTTGGCTCTGGGCATTTTAATTCTGATATCCTGGCAAAATTCCAATACATGTAATTATGTTCTGGCAAGCTGAATTCTACCTTTATTAATTTTATTAATTATTTGTGTTTGCACAGCACCTAGAAATTCTAGTCAGTCATAATGCTAAGAACTTTACTATCACGGAAGAATTGTATGTGCCTATTGCTCTGGAATTATTTTGCCTGAAAGATGGACACATGGAAGATGGCATTCAGTTTTTGCTTTGTAGATGGAATGGAGTCCAAACTGCAAATAATCTTTTACAGAAAGCCATGGAAGCACATTTTCAGATTGTGTCTGTATTGTGCTATGATTTGCACTATGGACATACCTGTGGTAGCCAGTAGTTTAGCAGTCTGGTTTCCATAGACTTATGAAATATGCACTGTGCATGTATTTATCAATGCAATTTTCCTTTAAAAAAAACCAACCACAGGAAAACCAAACACTGTGGCCTCCCCCCCCCCCCCCCCAAAAAAAAAAAAATCACCCCCAAAACAAAAAACCCCACAACTAAAAAAACAAACTCCACCAAATGGTGGGAGCAGGAATTATATTTTTGGTGATATGTTATGTACTTCTGGGTTTAGATTTCTAAACACTTGCAGTTACAGAAAGGAAAGTGCTTCTCTGATTTCAGCAATGAAATTGGTTTTTCTATTTAATGACTAACCGCAAAGTACTGAATAGAGCTGTGGAGAAATTATTAAGGACTTTGTCAATATGAATTGTCCTTTCTCTCCCATCACAAGGATGCTTCAGACTGTTAAATAAATTTAAAGTGCAAAATGTGCAGTGACTGAGGCTGTTACGAATTGCTGTGCTATTAGCAACCAGGCAACAACCATAGTAACTACCATTCTGTAGTGGTTTTTCTTGAATCTAAACAAGAGATTTTTCTTTTGAACTCGTACATACACAGACACCAGGATCAATATATTGTTTTTCCAATTTATTTTTTTCCCAGGCAAATACTCTATAGGTCATGTTTGTGTATCGCGAAGATGCGTACTAAGCTTGAAAGGCTTAAAATAGGCCAGTGAATTCCCTCCAGATGGGCAGAAGCCAACCTGCCCTCCTGCAGCCTGGGTGACTACCTGGGAAGTGTCTTGCCATTTCTGGCCTTGCTTTAACCATTCTTTCAGGGAATGTGATTTATAGGATGTGTTGAGCCAGAACCCTCAGTGAAAGTAGTAATAGTTATAGTAGTGTGTTCTATTATGCTAATCGAGCTGAATTAAACTGAAAAAACTTGGGATTGTAAAAAATAATGGATTTGAATCATTACTAGAGGATACGGTCTTTTCAGTGTAGCTTGTACTATTAACAGCTGTCCTGGTTTCAGCTGGGATAGAGCAAATTGTTTTCTTAGTAGCTGGTACGGTGCTATGTTTTGAGTTCAGCGTTATCAACATTCTTCGCATACTGATGTTTTCAGTTGTTGCTCAGTAGTGTTTAGTCTAAAGTCAAGGATTTTTCAGCTTCTCATGCCCAGCCAGCGAGAAAGCTGGAGGGGCACAAGAAGTTGGCAGAGGACACAGCCAGGGCAGCTGACCCAAACTGGCCAACGGGGTATTCCATACCATGGGACGTCACGCCCAGTATATAAACTGGGGGGAGTTGGCCTGGGGGGATCGCTGCTCGGGGACTAGCTGGGTGTCGATCGGCGGGTGGTAAGCAGTTGCACTGCGCATCATTTGTACATTCCAATCCTTTTATTATTGCTGTTGTCATTTTATTAGTGTTATCATTATTAGTTTCTTCTTTTCTATTAAACTGTTCTTATCTCAACCCACGAGTTTTACTTCTTTTCCCGATTTTCTCCCCCATCCCACTGGGGGTAGGGGGGGAGTGAGTGAGCAGCTGCGTGGTGCTTAGTTGTTGGCTGGGGTTAAACCACGACAACAGCAAATCTAGGTTAAAAAAAAAAAATGTGTGTGTGTGTATATATATATATATATATGTGAAAAACCTATTCTTTTTGTAAATGTGATGTTAGAAATGTCCATGTCACTGAGCTGGTAGCGCCTATTCTTGTGACCTGAACATCATAGGAGACTTGTAATGATACTGGTATTGCTACACTGCAGAGGTGTGTTTCAGTGGTAGAGAGAGATGTTGCCTTCTCGTGTCACAGGGACACTACTGAAGTAGAAAATAAAATACCCCTGGCTAAAGATTTGGTGGTTACGAATGCAGGCATATGATAGTAAAACCTGTATAAGGCACGTATGATTCTATCTGTATAAATATGCTTGCTTGCATGATCATTCTCCCTCTGTTACTGGGGTTAAGCTTCATAAAATTTGTGTTGATATGCCTGAATATGTGTCTTAGGCAGTTCAAGTAAGCTGTGTTTAACTCTATCAGAGCTTTGAAGGAAGAAACAACCACTTCTTTGTTAGCTGAGACTTCTGTAGCTTCTTTTGTTCTGGCAGATATGTATGTGGAGTGTCCCATATTCTGTCATGCCCATGTCCTTGACTGAAGAATGAGTGTATAATATGCATTGAAAACTCAGTGAATAAACCCATCCAGAATTTTGGAGCTTCGCTTCTTAAAAAAATAAAAATAAGTCCAGTTATTTTAGAAAGTTCTAAAAGTGACTTGTATCAATATACTTTAAAGAACTCCTCCAATAATTCCAGTAATATTATGCACAGTTTAAATAAAGAAAAGCATTTTTGTTCAGATTCTCATGACTGAAGTCATTTGAGTTATATCTTTTTACAGAAACTGAAGATCTGTGTGTCTGATAATTCAATTAATATGTCTACGCATGTGTGAGTGTGTATGTGTGTTAGAGAGATACCTGTAATAACGAAGTTGTCTGTATCATAGCATATATGCACACATTTCTGACATACTTTTTCCTTGGAAATGTTGAAAGCTGAATGCTGATAACATATTTATAGTACGGTATATAGTGTTTACTAGACCAAACATTGTTTTACTGAATGCCAGAGATGCTTATGTTATATATAAGGTATGGTCTGGATACAGTTCAGAGCTATATGCATGTGATCACAATAAATGTATGGTCTTTGTGATCTGTTATCAGCATATTATTAAGCTGAACTGTCTTCTGATTCTATGGCCAATGACTATTTATTTGAATATGAAGTATGAATGGAGAGCATGAGTTGTACCTGTTATATCTGTGTTTCTTACTACTTCCCTCTGCTCTTTTTAATTTAAGGTTGCCTTTGCCTCCTGGAGCATTCTCAGGTCTTTGGGAAAATCAGGAAACGTTCCAGAAGTTATATTTCCAAAAATTTCCAGTAAGAATTATGAAATGAATTATATAAACTTTTGGTAATCCTGTAGGACTGAACGATAGTAGATTTAAACTGGATAATATACAAAATTATCATATTTTAATGGGAGATCTTTGATATATGTTATACAGTTAAAAACATTTCAAGGTAAAACTTTCTTCATCCATACTTTAAAGCTTTTGGGGGCACTTTTTTTGTTTTTTTTTTTTTAAGATCTGAAACAGAAGAAGTAAACTGCAAGCTCCTGAGCCGAAAAGTTGTTTCATGTCATTTGATCTAATAAAAGAAACAAGCCTCGCAACCTTAGACTAGCATAGCTTCAAATATGCTACTGCTGTTGACATGCAGTCATACTAACTTAGTATCAGTCCAAAATACACACTTGCTCACTGTGCACCTAAATACATTGAAGGCTCCTTACTGCATTAGTTATGTTTCCTTGTCAGATTGACTATCCAAGGACTGGCTTCCTCCTTTCCTTACAGGAATAGATAGATTGGTCCCGTGTGAATTTCCAGAATGGAAGGTTTGCCTCAATGAAGGTAAATGAGTGAATTGATCAGGCAAATTATTTTTTGTGTGCACTTGCATGATGATGATGATGTATGTTTGGATCCAGCGAACAGGAATATCCTTAGGAACAATTTGACAACTGTCATTATATTGTAACCATTCCATTCTCCTTGTGTCGATTCAGGCAACATCCTTCTCCAATCTGTCAGGGATCAAAGTAAGCAGAGTTGGAAAAAATCCAGGTTTATGTGTTGTCTTCTGTTCTGTCTTAACAAAGACTACAAAACCTTTCTGGAAAGGGAGCTGCATGGTATATTATGATGTAAGAATGGTAAAAAATATTACAGAATTAAATCTTTCAGGCACCAAAACTGTATTTCATTTGAAACAGTCAGTTTTGTTTGTTGGTTTCATGGGAGATGAATGGATGTTCCTAGTACTATTTCTGAGTTTATTTTTGGTTGTGTTGTGTTTAGGGGTATTATGATACCATGGATGCAGGTTATATGGATGAAGATGGCTATTTATACGTCCTGTCTCGAGCTGATGATGTGATCAATATTGCCGGACACAGAATTTCAGCAGGCGCAATTGAAGAGGTTAGTGTTGCCTGACAGTAAAATAGAAGAGCGAGAGATGAATAAAGCAAGCTGAGACTGAAAATCTCACAAACTCTCTCATTTTCTTTCTGCTTTCTTTGACTGCATTTCCATTGGTACTTTTAAGCAAAACACCAATTGTTTCAGGTCCTTCCTGTTAAGGTGCTTTCCAGTACCATAATAAATTTAGGCAACAATAAGCAGTTTGTACCCTGGGATTGATAAGAGAGGCATGATTTGACATTTGAAGGTGGAGTTAAGGGGCAATATGGTAGCATGGGAAGCATTCCTGTAAGCTCTTACAACATATTTATTTGGGAATACATTAAGATAACATAGGGTCAGTGTGCCAAGTAGTTTCACCAGCTACTGTAGTTACTTAGGAGTAGAAACTTTCATTCCTAGAATACAGATTTTAGTTGTGGGGTTTTTTTAAAGAGCGTGGTGTTGGCTGAATTCTTTTCACATAGACTGGCATCCAGTGCTTTTTCTTGATTTGAAGAGTTTCCTTCACAGTTTCTTGAGACCTGTTTTGTCTCTTATTGTATGAGCAGTGTTAAATGAACAATGAAAATTTCTGTAAAAAACCCCTGCTGTTAAATTGAAAGTATTAATGTAATACCCATTCAACTCAAAAAGTTGAAAATAGTGCAGTTCATAATAGTATCTGAATTTCATATCATTGTTCACTCACCTCTCTGGAACCACTGTGATTGATTGCCAGTTACAAATTTCCCTGATGACATATCAATTGCTTATTCAGGGAGTATAGGAAAAGGTGTGCTGGGCACGTACAAGGGAAAAATACACTTTTAAGAACTCAGAATTTAACTGTTCACTGAATCACAAACTAATCTGTTAGTCATTTTTTTGCTTTATAATGTCTATTAGCCTAGTGACTATTTTTTTTAAAGGCTAGAAAACTTAGAATAGAAGACATTCTGATTACACAGAAGTGAACAAATTCAGGTAAACATAGGCAATCCTTTGAGGATTGGTCAGCCAGGGAGCTGAACCAGCTGCTGCCCTGACTTGGGTCTGTGGAGACATAAAGGTGGTTTTCAGTCCACTTAAACCTCTTTCCCTTTGAAGTCAGTTTTCTGTGTTGCTCTACTAAAGCGCGGCGGAGAATCTCATCCCCACCCCTGACTGCTCGACTGCTCAGGGACTGAGCTTGGGCATTCTTTCTTCACTTCAGGCTGAATCTGAAGCTCCTTTAACAAATGACGAATTGAATCCCCTTCTCAGCTGTATTACCTTTGTATCCATCATCCCAAGCTCAGTGTCTGTTTTTCTCCCTGCTAGTTAGGTCTTTTCCCTAGAAACAAAAAAATTTTCATCACTACAAAATTCTAGAAGCTTTTCTATTCACCTTTTGAACAAAGCTAAAAAAACAAGAGTGTTGCTAATGCATGCACAGCAAATTGCTAGTTAAATGGGAAAGCATTAACAAGACCACAGTTAGCTCTTCAGTAAGATCAGTAAATACAGAATTAGAGGTTCATTGAATCGCCATCTAATTAAGTGACAGTCACCTTGTTGAGCAAGTATATTATCTGCATTTACATTATAGCTGCATTACAAGCTTAACAAGGTTTTCCTTAGTGCTTTCACTAAGAATTTCAGCTTTACTATGTTCCAGACAATTAGTTTCTTTGTCTAAGGTATCTATTAGTATCATTGGAGCTCCATCTTTACTGCAGTGCAGTAGGTGTTACTATTTACCTTGCCAATCAGTGAATGTTAGCCATTAGGGTAACCTCAGCTTGTGTTGATCTATCCATCTCTTTTGTCTGTATATTTATGGTGTCCCTGCTTGCCTTGACTCCTGAAAAAAAACAAATCAATTCTTGCCTATCTGAGGCAACAGACTTGAAATCGAGGAATTTAGCATGAGAAATCCTTTTTCCTACGTTTCTGTGAAAAACTATAGTTACTCTAGTTGTAGACCTTACTAGTCTACATTTCCATAATTCATTGCCTTTTCTTCTTTTTCTTTCCTTTTTTTTTGTTGTTGTTTTGGGTTTTGGGGGTGGGGGGTGTTACATATGTCAATCAGGTTGCTGTGGTCAGGGTCGAGAAGTCGGAGCAGGAAAGAATGGGTATTTATAGCAGGAAGTGGAATGCATTATTGAGGCTCTGGACTAGAAGTGACCGAAGAGCCTAAGTGTATGTGATGCATTGAAATATGATGGAGATTTGGAGTTGCTAAGATTCATTCCTGTATGATATGTCAGTTTGGATACAATGACTTCTGGACAAAGTAGGCTGCATCTGAGTTCAAATGTACTTATGGATATTTAACTTCAGCATTTTTGCAGCAGGCTCCTCTGCCCTTCTAGTTCTGGGATAAGCCTCACCAGAACTAACTCCAGTCTGTTGCACTTGCTGTTCTATATATGGCTTGTGTATATCCCATTTAATTTCTTTGAAAAATAGAGTTTCAAAACCTGTGCGTAAACAGTCATGCTTTTGTACTTTGATAGGGTATGCCTCTACTATTAAGCTAAGTGTTTCCCATTTGCTTTTTTGTAACATGGGACATTTCTAGGATCATAGTTTGTGAAATGAGTATACCCTCTGTCAAACAAAGCACATCTTGTGCAGATTTTTTTGCTAAAAACTAGTTGGTGTGTGTTGTAGTGACCACGGAACAGAGATCCAGTTTCTCCTTCCTGTTTTGACTACAGATCTTAAGGATGGTGAAATCTGTTTTGAGGATGGGTTATGGGAGACCCTTTGAATTGTTCCCTCCACCATCAGTTTCACAACTAGATCACACAAGAGCCTTCATTTTGTTAATTGGAACAACAATGATTAAGCTTTCCATTCCTTCAGGTTTTTTTCTCCTGTCTTCTCTGTACCTTTCCTGTTGTCTTCTTCATGCTCACGCCATTGTATGAGTAGCCAATGCAAATGTGGTGTTCCTACTTAATTAAAAAAAAAAAGACTTTATTCTTAAAACTTCTTTTAGTTAGTCTTCCTCTCAATCATCCCACTGCCTTTGATTTGACAACCAGCATGTGAAGATCTGCTATTAGCAAACACATCATCCTTGTATGCACAGATAAATTAATAATTATGTGGCCTCTGTATTGCCTTTGTGTAGGATCATGTTAGGTCCTCTTTGGGGTTGAGTTACAGAGGACATGTTGAAAGCACTGTTGACAGCAAGATGCCCCAAGGGACACTGATATCTACATGAAAAGAGCCAGTTGCTTTGGAAGAGGATTCACAACTGCTGGTATCTTAAGTCCAACTTTGTCCCGGAGTTGGTGGCACACATCTCAGTATGTACTGAGACTTCTTGGTGACTTTTCTCCAGGAAATGACAACTTGAGCTGGCTCATTGGAAAGAAAAGAGAATCTTCTCACTTTTTTCCCTAAAGGAGAGTTTGAGATATTAGTGCTACTGTCCATCACTTGTATAATTGTGTAAATATGTAGTAGGAAGGAGGGGACTCTTGTTTAATTCCCTTTTTTGTCTAAGGAGGCTGAGACCTAGCATTTCCAAGAGAGTGAGGAGCTGAACTAGGCTAGCTGCAAGCTGAGGTTGGGCCTGTGTTTGGCTTTGGTTGGAACTATGCCTTTGTGCAGCAAAGAATGAAAAAGACAGGAGTCAGAGAGCATGAACCAATGTACTTTATAGCCCTGCTTCTGTGGTTTTGGTCCTTACTCCACACACTTAACTCCATGTTATTGGTAACGTTAGACTAATGTTATTTGTTCCAGCAAAGATTTCACTAACAAAACCACAGATGTGATACCCTACCAAAGCTGTCAGGAAATCACCTTTGCTTTGTTCTATATTTGTATCTTGTGTTACTGTAGTTTTTATTTCTCATGTTTGTTTGAAAACTACACGTGTGTATGAAAGTATACACACATGTGCATCTGCAATGTGTAATTGGAATCCTGAGGTGTACTGATTAAATACTTCTTGCTGTCAAAATGTAGGAAATAAGTTTATTTTTTATGTCCATGCCTATGGAATTTTTTCACTGAAATGTTCAGTTATTATTAGTTCAGTTTAGTGTTGTTTTCTGTCCCTCAGTGTGTTCTCCTCCATCACGCTGTGGCAGACTGTGCTGTTGTGGGTCAGGAGGATCCTTTAAAAGGACATGTTCCATTTGCGCTCTGTGTACTGAGAGAAGGTGAGAGCCCGCTGATGCTGATGTTACTTTGGCTTGCAAAAGTCCCAGAAAAGGTAAAGTATGTGAACTTCTTCACTAGGTGTAAAGACAGAAGAGGAGAAGATTTTGGAAGAGGTTGTTGAGCAAGTTCGAACTAACATTGGTCCAGTAGCAGCTTTCCAGAAGGGGGTGTTTGTGAAACAGCTACCGAAAACACGCTCTGGCAAGATACCACGTTCAGCTCTTTCTGCACTTGTCAGTGGAAAGCCCTATAAGGTAAGCTGGAGGTGTATGCTTTAATGAATTAGGCACATGTGCACGTCAAAGACACAACATCACGGTTTCAATTCTCTAGACCATTCTGCAACTGGTCCGTGACTTCAGGTAGTACATTGTATTTTATTTCTACTGTAGCTTACCCAAAAGATTTTTTGTTCCAGAGCTTTCCAGATACTTTTTTCTTGTTTGCTTTTGATGGCTAGATTTAGAAGATTCTCGGAATGAAATTCTGTTTTACTGTTGAAGGACCACAATCTACTATCACATGCTTCTGTATATTCTTCCTTTTCAGATAACACCGACCATTGAAGATGCTAGTGTGTTTAAACACATTGAAGAAGTGCTAAAGAAAAATTAAATGGGATAATAATGTTGATAACAAATGTGTCAGTTACTGAAGTACAGAAAGAGACTTTCTGTTAGGAAATACCACATTTTAAAAACTAGTAATGATTTGGGTCTAAATTTTTTTACTTCAGAAATGTTTCTGTGTTCTTTACCATATTGTCACAGCCAATGAAGCATACTAAAGTCTCTGCATTTTGTCATTATATGCTGATATTAAGATTGCTAAGAATTGCAAATAGAATTCATATGTTTCTATAGCCTTAAATGGAAGGAGTCACTGGATTATCTGTCTCATATGAAGTCATGTAACCTTACATTTCAATCCATTATTGTATAATGTGACCAGTAACTTGAGTTTTGGCTAAAACAGTTTAAAAAAGGTAAGTCATGAACTGAGGACAGTAATAAATAGGAATTCTACTGTGAAAATTATTGCAGACATAAATTGTCCTCACTTCTAAATTATGAGCCTTTATATCTTTTAAATTTTTATAAATTTTAAAATTAGTTTTCTTGATCCTCTGTTGTTTTTTTCTAAGTCTTTCTGCTATAAAATAGATTCCTATAATTTTTTTACTCAATAACTTTGTGAAGTGTCGTTTTTGTAGAATGATATATAATTTCTGGCTTTCAAATCTGTGAAAATCTTGATTTCTCCATAATAATATTCAATAAAAACAATGTATTTTAAATGAAGGCAGGCATTTACCCTTTGCATTTTCTGATAATTTGGTTGTTGTGGCTTGTATCACTTATGGTAAGGATAACCAGAATGTGCTTTTGCTGACATAATCAGACATTTCAGGCTCACTGAGCTATATATAACCAGGAAATTTAGCAAATACAGATACTAGGCAGCCCATTCTTGACTTCATAGGCTATTTCATAATAGTTATGGGGTTCTCAGCAAAGCAGGGGATGGAGGATACACTCCCTACATGCGCTACTTCTCAAGCTGCAGGTTTTTAATTGAACAATAAATGTAAAAATCCTATTTAAAATACACATTCACAGAAAAGTGTAAAAGCAGAGAAGTTACTCAAACTCGACAATGCTTTCCCGAGGAAGAAACAGTAAGCCATATGCAAATTCAGATGATGTTGGTATAAAAGAGAGGTTCTGTACTTAGGCTAAGCTAAGGTAGAATTTAAGTCTAGACATATTTTGCTATGGCAGTGTGTCCTCAAAAAAGTCCAGAAATACTGTTACCTCCTGTTGCGTAGAGGTGAGCATGATAGCCCTGTTAAGGGATAAAATAAACCAGCAGATTGATGTAGGAGCTAAAAGGTGATAGGTGCTAATTAACATGAGCCATACTCCAGTGTTGCCTTGTGCCTGTAACCTTTTTGTAAAGTCAATGAGCTCTACCAGTTACATAGGAAATAAATAAAATGTCCATGTGTTTTTTCACTAGGGACTGCACGCAGCTGAGCCAACCGTGTTGAAGCAGGTCATACAGTCATATAATAAAACAGCCTAGTTTGAGTCTGTGCTGTACTGTACTTGTTTTTTGCTAAATAATTGCATAAGGTAGCCACCCTGTTCAGCTATTTGATTTAACTGAAAATCACAATCTGAACAAGGAGTAAAAGCGTTTAAAGAGTGAGTAAAGGCTAATGATGCTTTATGGTAGATACAGTAACTGTACAGGTTAGTGACTTCTATGTGGGAGTAATTTTGCTCCTCAGAGATGTCCTGAAAACTTTCTTTAAATACTTTTTTATATAAGTTGCAGTTAGTTGAAGATATTATTTTCTTCTGGATGGATTATTTAAGTAGCAAGGCTTTAATAGGAGGCCTATGCCAAATAATGGCGTGCTGTGCAGAGACTGCTGAGTATTTTTCAGTTTCACAATGCTACAACTTAGCAACCTATGCTGAATAGCTACAGGGCAAGAGGTCGATCTTGGGAGTTGTCCCTGATGGGTTTTTTTTTATATCAGTGAGAAACTACAAGGGTCTTATCACAGAGAAACTGGCACATTCACGAGGTGCATGGCCATTACTTTTTTGTACAATGAAAGCTGAGATGTTAAGTTGTATATGTTTGCTGTAGTTATCCTGGCTGCAGCCATCACACTGTAATTGCAGAAGCAGGGGAGGGGAACTAATTAGTGAGAGCACAAGCCCTCTAGTAAAGATATTGCAATAGGATGTAGGAGAAGAGAATTTATTTCCTAGAACTTGTATAGTTTTCCCAATGACATCTCGTTCTTACACCAGTTTCTCCACTTGTAAGGAAAGGTAACCCGTTTTCTAGTTTGGGGCTCTCTTTTTAAGGAAGAGAGAATTAATATCGGACCTTTTAAACAAAACAAAACCCCCATTAGTAATGGATACTTAGGCACTTACCTTTCTGAGGGGCTATTTGCTCATTAATATTGACAAGAAACAATCATCTGTCCTCTGAACTGTTTGTGAAGAGCTTGAATAGTTAGCATTCTTAGAGTGTCTCCACGATAAAAATATTTGTAATAACTTGTGCTTTCTGTGGAAGTCTGACTTTTTTTTATTTTATTTTTTTTCAATTTTCTTTCTTTTCTTTTTTTTTTTTTTTTTTAATTTTTTATTTTCTGTTTTGGTGGGAATCATTTAAGATCAAGACTGGGATAAAAGAGAGGGGCAGAGTGGTCAGGTGTACTCACTCTGCTCCTGCCCTGGTAATGTGGAGGATTCCAGAAATGCCAAATGTCTCATTCATCAGTATTCAGAAAACCCAGACAAAGCAAGCCACGTTATTGCAGCAGTACAGTATGGAAAAGTAGTTGTTTCACGGGCATTGCTTTTGTTTTCCAGAGGAGCCTTTTGCTGAGGAACTGTGATTGCAGAATGCTTTGTCTGCAGCTTTAGCTTTGTGCCGAGCTGGAGGAAGGGAGAAGGAGTAGTCATTCTTGTGCACAGCTCTGGTGCTGCCCAGCAACCTGGTTATACCATCAAGGAAGAACAAGCCTGTTTAACAAGTGGTAGGAGAGCACTGCTTTTCTTAATTTTATTTTTAGAGAGAAGCAGCATGTGGGTAGATTTGAATGGTCAGGGAGTTACTGAAACTTGGCTGGAAGAGGTTGATGTAGTAATTATTCCCAGCGTAGTGAAAGGGTTGGAGCCAACTAGACAACATTTAGAATAGCCACAATTTCTAGCTGTTGAGACTAGAGCTTCAGCTCGTATGGGGGAGACAGGCATGTACTAGGAGACTTTATATGTGAGCCTTAGATCAAAACTGAAGTCCACAATAATCCTCTTTTTAAAATACATTTTTAATTCTTCTGGTTGGTTTTCTTCCAGTGTGAAATAATTTGGGGCTGCCGTACTCCTGGGGCAACTTTGGTTGCAAGCAGCTTTGGTTGCAAGGTCTTGCTCATTCTTTTCCCCAACACACCTCATCCCCTTCTGCCCCCTGAATTTGAGCGTGAGCTGTGACAGCGTGGGCTGAAAAAGAAATTCTGTAAAATAGGAGCTGGTGTTTACGAGGGGAAGTGAATTCAAATGATACTGCAACCACTGAAAATGGTGTTTGCGTTGCTTTACTTCGCGACATTCTGGACTAAAGTAATCCAAAAGGAGGCTGAGGGAGGAGAAGACAGAACATCAGCAAGGATGTCGGTTAAACCCCAGGCACTGTGTGTAAGATCCGTGTCTGTATAGCGCTGTGTGCTAACCCAGGCCATCACCCATCAGCAAGTTCCGTGCTCCCTCTTGTGGCAGATTCTGACCAGTAACTCCATCGTGACTCCCACCTGTTAGTGGCAAAATGTGCTTACGCTTAGCTATGAGAAGTATCTGGCATCCAAACTATTTTAATGCTACTACGTACCAAGCTTAATAGACTTATAAACACAAATAGCACTGAATTCTTTTTTATTGACATTGGGGGAGAAAAATCTTTCACCATCTGATTGACTGAAATTTGCCAAATGAAAATAGACAAAACAAATGTTTATGTACGTGCAAACATTGCAGATCAAACTGCTAAAAGAAATAACTAAAAGACAGGTCTTGAGCTAAGATCAAGCAGCAGAAAAATAGCAAATAGGTAAATGACTATTAAGTAGGTCTTACTTTGAAACTTCCCATTTAAACAAAGAATAAACAACAATAACACCACCAAATAAAGCCACAGCAGGTAATAGTTGCTCTTCTAAACTTTTATACACTATATATTAATCACTCTGTCTTTCAGTTATTTCCTCTGATAAAACTGACTTCTGTGAAGTCTCAGCAAGGCCATCTTGGCTAAAAGCATAACGTTAGACAGGAGCCTGTCTAATGCCCTGTTATTATGAAGAAATGGTGGGGTTTGGCTTCTCTTTTCTTTCTTTTTCTTTGTTGACTATATCTGGAAACAAGAATCTGATTCTATGCAAATATTAGATTTAATTTTCCAATGCTGGCTGGTGTCTGAAGATCCTGGAACGAAAAGGTGGCTCTTGGTAAAGCAAGATTCGTCTTGGTCCGCAGGTAACATAGAAGAAAGTTTTTGGTTTTTTGTATAAATCATGTTTTATTAAATTGCTTTTTTTTTTTTTTTTTGTAAACAGTTCTTCTGGGTTTATTTGTTTGTTTTTAAGAGGTGAGCCATTATGGTGCTTCTCTATAGATATCTAACATTTCCATTTTGTCTTTAGAGGTCCATTTTGGCTCCAGTTCCAGGTTATGTCATTCTATTATACATCATCAGAGGCAGGTGTTCAGCTTTAAATATTGACAGATTTTCTCAGTAGGAACATGTTGAAGCTTCTAACTCTGCTAAACATATTCATTTGACTGTTACAATCCAAAAACTGTAAAAATGGTGGAATGGAAAGATACAAACAGTATTATTGACACTGTATTGTCAAATGTTTGCACTGAGACCCCATGTACCATAGATTTTATTTTTAAAAAATCATATTTATATCCATTTACATAAGACTTACACATTTTAAAAGAAATACATACACAGTAAATACGTAAATGTCTAGTATTTTACAATAAAACAGATGGAACAATGTAAAAATGAGTGGCTTCATTTGATAAAAGCTTTGGATGTGCACTACTGCCAAATTTCTGATGACAGAGATGCTGAGAGGAAAGGGGGAGGTTGTTTTGTTTTTCTTTTTTTTTTTTTAATAGTAATTTAGGTATTTTTTTTATTCTTGTTTTTAAACTAACCAATACATGAAAGGAACATCATATCTGTTTGTCTGATAAACCTTATGTGTTCTCTTCCCTATTACCCTGTTCTTGCAGAGAGTTTTAATGCTCTTTTTCCTAAGTAGTGGTAGTGCACTTCAGGTAAAGTAGAAGAAAGAGATGACATCTAAGGGAGAAAACAAACAAACATTAATTAGCGAGATGCTTTGATTCTAATTTGGTGTAGGATGCAATGACACCAGAAAATATTATAGCACTAAGTAAGCTAGTGCATGTTTTACTAAAACACGAGACATGCATTTGTTGTTTAATTTTAGATCTGCAACATAAATCTATTAATAATGCATTTTAATCTTTTACTAATGTATACTGATTTTTGTCCTAGATCAAAACAGACTCCTGCTTATGTTCATTTTACAGTTGTTTTCTTGCTGTTTTGATTCAGCACTGGCGTTAGTTTCCTGCATCTGGAGACCTTTGCCTGTGTGGCACAAGGCTGAACACACATTTTAAGTGTTATAGACTTTGTTGATGTACCCTGTGAGTCTTGTTCACTGCAGCATGACAGCATTTGCCGCCTTCACCCTGACAATTCCTTTGCTATGGACCAGCTGTTTCCAGATTATTCACATCTTTTTGGAACTCTTCTCCATCTGTCTCTACAAATCCTCTTTGGAATCCCTCATTGATAAAGTGCATTGCTGATTTTGCCAAATCCCCTTTGACATTTCATTAGGATAAAAGTGAAACTAGTGTGTTCTATTGCCCCAGCCTGTGGCAACAAAACTGTCCTGGCTGACTTCTGACTTGGTGGTGACAAGTACTTCATAAGAGAAGGCGTTGGGAAAGCTTAGACAGTGTGACTGCCCAGTCCACTGGCTGTGTAATGGCATTGCAGAGGCTCAACTGGGCAACCTACACCACAGCAGAAGGCTTGACCTGTCCCATGTGCTCTACGGTAACCTTCTTTGCAAGATTAAATGGCCAGACACCAGCAGTGTTAAGTGTTCTTAAATTTCTGATCTTGAGAGTGCTGCGCGCTGGGCTGCGCAGAGTATGCTCATGTAACTGTTCTGAGAAGGTCAGTTCATGGCTTCTGGCAGCTTGTCAGGGTGGTTTCAACAAATGTTTAAAAAAATGCCTGAAATGCAACTTGAAAGCATATGAATTGAACCCAGCTGTTGTGAAGAAACACTGTAAGACACTGTAAGGTTGCACCCAGTTGGTATTGTTGGCATAAACTATTTTGAAATACGAGGTGCTGACATTCTCTGTAAGAAAGGTGAGTAGCAGAACGCAAGAATCTGCAGCCTGCTGTGATCACAGGCCATCATCTCATTTGTTCCACGTGCAACCTGTTTGCAGCTCTCTTTTCAGTCTGCTCTTCATATGCATATTCCCCTTTACTATATTAAAAATTCTCTTATATTGCTATTGTGTGATAGCTCATCCAGCTATCCATCCCCTCTGCTTCTTAGTTAGAATCAGTCCCTGATTCTATGCATGCAGATAATTTAGTCACCAGAGTAACACAGCTACTGATGTATTCTAGGCAAGGTGTTACAAGCCTGGGTCTCAGTCTGACCTGGATCTGGAAAATTTCAGGAGGCATCATGAAGAAACTGTTACTCAGGAACTGTGATCACAAAACTCTTCTGTTGCCCTTCAGCCAACTTCACATCCCCCATAGGAGCAGTTTTTGTTTATGCATTCATCCTTGAGATTCAGGTAATTTGTTTAAGTTTTCAAGTTTGATATAATAATGAAGGAAATCTTTTACCTGCATATTTTTTAATGTAATTTACTGAAATCCAAAATTATTTTAACTTGCTCTTTGGTTTCTAACCTGCATGACATTTTGAAGTTGCACTTACAAACAGCGCATATACTAATGTTGTAGTTCACACCATCTTGTTGCTTCTTTAAAAGGAGTATATGGTGAGTGAAAAGAAATAGTAGTATTTTAGTGTCAGTCTTCCTCATTTATTAGCCTTTGCAATTTAGATGTAAATTTGATATTCTTATAGAGCTCTCAAGCACTTAAGATTAGAATGTAATTGGCAGAATAGTGGACAAGCAGCAAGTACCAATGTGATACATATCACTGATACTTGAAACACTACTACTAACTCCTGTAGAAATGGAAGTTAACTTCTACAGCTCGTACAACTTTGTATAAACATCTTTTTGCTCAAAATGCATAACTCCCATATATATATAGTGCCAGCAAAGTTTGCTACTTTACTTCTGTTTGTGGATTGCTACTCTTTAGACCGTTTTTGAATACAGTGGGAATAAACAGCTTGGATAATCTTAAGTTAATTTTTGTTAACATACCAATTTTCAATTTCTGCCCTTGCTGCACTCTTCAAACCTATTGGAAAATATCACCTCATGTGCCTGGCCTATTACTATTGGCCTAATAGATAGCTTGGTGTTTGAACTTAATTTTTGGTCATACTTTATTGCTTTCAGCAGTGCAATTCTGAAGCATATAGGAGAAAAGATACACATCTCTGCTATCAGTTTCTACCCCTACTGAACCCACTGAGAGTACTGTCATTGGTTTCACTGACATAACACCAAGTTCTAATCTATAAATATGTACACATTAAAAGATTTATATAGTTCATGTGCTTCTTCATCATCATCTTTGTAGGACCAGCTGCTAAACATACCTATTTAAAAAAAATAAAATCTCCTGTGCTTATTTTTCAGATTTTATACTCTTGCAGTCTCCTGAAGATCTGTGAAGTAATGCTTATATCATCAGTAGGATCCTGAGCAATCTATATTTTCCACTGGTAACATTTGCTGTTCCTAAACACGTTTTGAACCTGCCCAGAATTAGTAAAATCTCGATGGCCCCAAGCCTCTCCTAGTCTTGGGAGTCTAAAAAAAGGACTTTCTTGCAGATCCTGGCATATCTTGCCTATAATATGTAACAGCTACCAAAGCATGTTTAATACCTGGTGAGGTTTTGGTGCTATCCAAATATTCTTTCCAGCTCCCCTACAATCCCCTGAGTAACTAAATGGAAAACAAAACTGTTTTACTGAGAAAATATTAGCATGAAATGGTGCCATATTGATGAAAGCGCTCATCATGTTAGTATTTTGCAAAACTTGTGATGTAGCAGAAAATTGTATTTCCTCAGAACTCTGGAAGAGTGCATTTGTGAGATTCATAGCCATATTCAAAAGATAAGTGGTGAGAAATGTAACATAAATTCCAGTACTAAATCTGATCCAAAGTTGCATTCAGCTCAGAATATCCTTTCTTTGTCACTAGTCAATTCTGAATGATTTGAGAAGTGCAAGAATTTCTGTAATAGATAACTTTGGAAGATTTTCTGTATAGGGGAAGTTTTGTTCTAGCTTTGTGCAGCTACCTGATGTTCTAAATTGAGCCATATCTCTCATTAAAAAAAAGAAAAGTAAATCTCTTCTGCTTTACTAGCTTTGCCCCCACCCCTTCTCCTTAGCTCCTGGTAGAACTCCTTCAAGTTCTCAAAGTAAATTCAGGCCCTGTGCCTACTGCTGTCTCCCCAGCTCTACCTTTAAGTTTGAGAGCGTACAAAATATGTTGTGGTTGGTGAGCTATCATCTGAACAGAGTTCTCTGAAAACTTTTGTCTTGTCTGCTAAAGTGGTTTCAGCAGAAAGAATCTGCTGTTTGAGAAGGGGAAAAGAATAGCATAGCCTCTCTTAGACTGAGCTTGAGACTGTTGTCATGATCAAATGACCACCCTAGTGAGTCTGAGTTAGATCCTCTGTGCCATGCTGGCTCTTGCTTGAATAATGCCAAGGAATATTGGGTGTAGTGTACAGTTTTATAAGGAGCTTTCATGATGGCCCCTTATGAATACTCACAACAATTCAGTGCTGGCTTCTTTGCTAGGCCTTGTCAGCATGAGTATGTGCGAACTGTTGAGCTGTCTAACCTCTGCAGTCGTGATGAAGCAACTGCAAATTGCAAAAAAAAAGAAACAAACCAGAACCTCTTTAGAATCAGGAAGAAAATAAATCAGTCTGTTTCCCACTGGAAGGGTGGCTCTTAAATTGCTCTGTGGCTTTCTGTGACATGATCAGGGCATGGTCTAGTTCAGAACTGAGAGTTTCTTCATATCTGGTGTACTATTGAAATCTGTCTTAAGTGACTACAGTTTAAAAGTCAATTTTGTCTTTATTTTGTTGGAAGTCCTAATACTGTACCTATCATGCTGTTTAAATACTATAGTGTTCTTAGCACTGGGAGATAGGAAACCAAATCCTGGATGAAGACATTGGTCTTCAAAGCTACCTACCTTTAAGTCTACTGAGTTCAGTACCCAGCTCAATAATAAACTGTCTGGAAGACCTCAAGTAAATCACTAAATCTCCCTAGTGCCTTAGTTCCCCATCTGTAAAATGGCAATAATATCTTCTACATCATAGCATGGCTAGAAGATGAAATCCATGAATGTTTGTAAGGTTCTTGGCTACTACAGTAATGTGGGCCATGGAAGTGCCTAGGGAGCTAGTACCTTTATTTGTACATGGAATTTGCCTTGGAATGGATTCTTGTCTTTCAGCTTCATCATTGCTAAGAAGTACAGGATTAAAAGCAAAGCGTGCACATGAGCAGTGGAGTCAATGGAATTCAGTGATGCAACCAGTAAATTATTCCATCTGTGACTGCAACTATGAAGTCTTGTTTTTAAAGGTGAGAAACTAATGGAATTTAGATGGCTGTAATGGAATTTAGATGGCAATATTGTCATACCAAGTTTATTCAAGAGTTACAAAATGTAATCACTACAAGCAGTGTATTAAATTACTTTGAGACAAGTATATTCATAGACCTAAATTCTCTCATGAGGAAATGAACAGCAGTATTTTTAAATGGGCCAATCTGTGTACTGGTACTTCTCAGAACTTCAGGCAGATATACTTGGCTTTATCATCCATAAACCTGACAGAGTAGCTGCAATGGGATTTGTCCCTTCTGCCTGCCCTCTTACAATGATTTTTAAATTTGACTTATTTTTTAATTATGATCTGCTTGTTACTTTTCCAATCATTGCTGAGTTAGTGTATCTTTTGGAAATTAAAATTTTTCCAGAGAAAATGAAGACTAGTATACAGTAACTCAGTTAGTACCTGAAGTTCAGTATTTGCTAACTACACTACCCATCTGATTGTTATTAATTACTAGCAACTTGAATTATTTGATGGTCAAGGCTAAGCTAGTTAGTTTGAAAGGCAAATAGGAAAATAAAGGTGATAGCCCTTTCTAAGTTCATTCTCTAAAATACATTCCACCTGCTGGAGAGACTAATGAGCTGAAAAATTTGCTTAGATATTATATGCAATCTTAGTTGAAAGTCAGTAAATTAATTCCTCTATTTCTAATGTTTCCTTTGCAGATCTAGGATGGCTAGGTGGCCTTTTTTTTTTTTTTTTATATATATATATATATAAACACTGACACTCTGAAGCAAACCTGAAAAAAATCAACAGCATGCCAAGTCAGTGCTTGTCCATTCCCCAATTAATTCAACTCTCCCAGACTATGTTCATCCTAGTTATGTGAACACAGCCATCCTGGTGCAAGACAGACATGCACAGAAAGTCAATTTAGCATGCTGGAGTAAGCCGCTTGCTTTTCAACAGTAAGTGCAGAAATGACTGCATACCATCAGTCGCCATCTTCCGTGACTGCCCTGATGTTGTGGTTAATCTGAACCCAGCCGGCAGCGTTTCCGACGAGCCCGGCATCATGCTGATCCCATGAACCTCGCGCGGAGGAAACTGTCGTCGCCAGGAGGGGCCGCGTCTGAAGTTCTTGTCATCGCTCTGTCAACACAGAGTTGTACTTGATAAAGCAAAGTGAATTTTTTTGATTAATTATCCTGCTGTCTGCTGCCTCTCCCAGTGTCAAATGTGTTCTACACCTACCCTGCTCTGTTGCACTGCATCCAGTAGCTGCAATGCGTTTGAGACACTCTTGTAAAAGTAAATGCTTTAGAAATATTAAATGCTAGGGTGGAAAACTCTTCTTAAACCTCTGGCTCCATATAGTAGAGGGTTTTAGTATCAACTGAAAGAGAACTTTCTTAAAAGTCAGCTCTCTTCCAAACATAGTAACAGAAAGTGGTTTGTTACTGCATTAGGAGGCTTACATAAAGTGCTAAAAAAGAATTAAACATTCATGTGCATGCCCAGAATTCATAGGTATCTCACATTTTCAGCAAGTCCTTAAAAATTTTATTCCTCCTCACATGCAGAAATTCAAGCCTTGAACATTTTTGCACTGGACTCTTACCTTAAGATGAATATTTTCCATAGGTGGATGTGAGATTCTCTATCCTAGATAACTGCCCCAAATCCCACTCTATTACATACAGATTAACTTTGAAGAACCAAAAAAAAACCAAAAACCAAACCCACCAAAAAATCCACTTTTCTTCCTTCTTTATTTTTAAAGAAAGGGTGTAAGTGTCCTAAAGAACAGGTTGCACAGGCATCCACCCCACCACCACTTGCTCTGGCCAGTGAAAATTCTACTCCTTTCTGCATGTTTCCTCTATGGAAAATGTTTGTCTTTAAAGTAAGAGTGCACTGCCAAATTTAGCATCCAAAATGATATGAATATGTAGTCATACTGAGGTTACTTTAAAAACCTTGACTGGCATTTCCTAATTTTTTTTTAAAGCTGTAACTGACTCTTTTTAACAGTGTGCAAATTAACATGTCTTCCTGCATTCAATTTAATTTTTATATTATACTGTGATACTTTATAAATACTGAAAATAAAATTAATTACTTCCTCAAGTCGTCTTTCAGTTCCTAGTGCTAAAAGGTTGTTGTATTCTCTCTCAAGGATCTGCCGTGCCTAGGGATACCAAAGTAAAAAATTAAAATGGTTGAAGATGAATCAAAGGCAATAATGCGTACAGATTAACCAGAAGTAGCATGCGCAAACTTGCCTGGGTGTTTTGTGTTGGAATCTGTAATAATAAAGCTAAACTGCTGTAATCAAAGTTTTCATCCAGCGCTATAAGTGAACCATGTACACCGCTTTCTAGAATATTATTTGCATATTCCCGGAGGCCGATAGCTTGTATCCAGCGTATGACTCGATCATTGCTCCATACCAGCACATCTGTAAGGACATAACACCAGTTCAGTCTCCTGATACCTGACAACTTCCAAACTCTACAGGTGCATGCATGTAGTTCTGCATGCACTGTGGATGTCATACTGCTTTACTTCTTAAATGAGGAATGCCAGCAAACTATTCATAGAGCTTTAATATCTCCAAAATCCTGTGTGATTTTTAGCTACCTTCAAGTTAAATGTTTAGTCCAAATGAGAAAGGTGCCTCCAGAGGGCATCTCCAGAATGCAATTCCTCCCACCTCCTGTAGATAGCCTTTTCAATTCTTAGCCAAGATTTTACAGTTTAACAGTGCAAGAGCACAGGAGAAATATCCGTTCCTCAAGGCTTCACTTGAAAGTTTTGTATTAAACATTTTGAGACTCGGGTCACCATTTCATAACATGCCATAAAGCAAATGATGAGTTCACAATTTTAGAGCCTAAACCTATTTTTGTTCGGAAAGCTGGTTGAGCTGTTAAGGTCCATGCCAATTATAAAGCTGAGGCAGCAAAACAAGCTAGGAAACCATTTCTGAGGATTTGGCTATTATAACAAGAAGTATTCTACCCTGCCTGTAAGATTAAAAGACAGTTACTTATACTGATCTTTATACTTGTGAGTAGGGAACATAATACTGAGTTTTGTGTTACTGAGCGATGAGGCTTTTTCCTGAACCCTTAGGAGTCCCCCTAACGTAGCTGTCGTGGGAGCAGGCGTTCTTCATCGCCCGACCAAGAGCATCCCAGACCTTGGGGTCGGGATCAGCTGAAACACAGCGTGGCAGCCAGGGATCGCTGAGACCGCATCCCACCTGGGACCGTGTCTAACTGACCCATCCGCGACCGGGGCAGCGCTGGGTGAAGGAGGCTGGGGGTTATCACCCTTGTCCTAGCAGTGACTAGCCTTGAAGCAACACCCAAATTTGGGACCGATGCCCAATTCCCCCACGTCAGTCTCCAGCTATACCCTCTCAGGCTGACTGACGCCGATGCCTCCACATCCAAGGCAAAGGCTTCGCCTTAGTGCTGGCCACCATCTGCCTTGAGCAAATGCACGCTTTCACTGTAGCCATTCCCCCTTCATAATTCCCTTTTTTTCTTTAGCTCTTCCAGTCAGCATTGTGCTTGAGAAGTGTTAACTGCTGTATTTGCTAGAGCTGGAAATGCTTAAAGGAATCAAAGGATTCACTTCTGGTAATGGAAAAAATAACCAACACCACTAATTGTTACATATAAAAGGAACCGCGCAGCGAGCCTGCAACTGCTCTAGAGAGCTTCACACAGAAAAATACTTTAAAATCAGATGTTAAATCTTCTCATAAGGCCAGTTCTGTTAGGAACTATTCTTATATACCAACCAGCTGCCTCAGCGGCCACCTCTCCAAGCAACATTTTCTATGGTACATAATTTGAAGCAAGAAATCAAAGGCAAAGTTTTTCAAAAGCAGGAGCACAGCGTTAGGGTCCTGAGTGCTGCCGTTTCCCAGCAATGCCCCCAGCACATCCCACTGAGCTGCAGGCTATTTGGCCGCCTGCTTCTAAAACTGAAAGAGGCAACGATAAGCTCTGTCCCCAAAATCCAATTTAGCAAAATGTATGTATCAAACCACCATTCAGAATTGCAGCCCCAATTTAGCAAAGTACTTAACTGTGCCTAATATAAGGAGATATTTTCTGTTCTGAAGACAGATGGACTTAGGTTAGTTTTACTTAAAGCACATGCTTAAATGCTTTGCTAAAATGGCATGACAAGGGGTTAATAGTGTCAAAGCTTCAAAAGAAGAAACATTCCCAGTATTCATTCCCAGGAACTATCACCTTTTATTTCATGCTGACTCATTTCTCTTCGCTTTTCCAGTTCTTTTCTATCATAATTCAATCTCTTTAAACACATGATTCCATATTGCAAGCTTGTTCTGTTATTTAAAAAGAAACATTTACAGAGTTAATAAAGATAATTTTGAAGATGGGAACATATGTAGGATGTATTTCCTGCATGTCACATGAGGTGTTTCATGGTGCCCATGTAGCAAATCTTGAGGACAGAGGGCAGAGCAAAACCATTAAAAAAACTCCACAGATTTCAAAAATGAAATGGACAAAACCAAAATGAGTATGTTTGAATAAGTGTTCTACCATAAGAAACGCAAAACATTAAAAATCACATTCAGAAAAGGTCAGCCCTTGCGAGCCGTGAAATGTTTTGTCAAATCAGGCCTCAAAAAAGTGACAGACAGTACATTAAAAAAAAAAAATCCCTTTCCCGTCACATAAACATCATTCTCCCTAAAGTCTAAATGCCTTTATTTCCATATTTCCAATTTAGCTTCCTGGCTATATCCCTAGATAACGCGAACAACTGTCAATTTGCTTGTACTGTTAACAGCTTTTATGTGCTACACACAATAGCTTTTCATTATTATGAGATCTCACGGCTTCAAATCTTAGTCTGCCGCTTTCTGATACTTTAAACCACTTAATAAATTATGACTGTTTCTGTAGTGTCAAGGTTTTATTTATGTATTAATGGTTCCCCACTCATTATGAAATTTCTCTGTACCAATATCTTAGTTTTGAGACACATAATTGCAATGCGGTTGCTATTACTAAAGGAATCTCTCTCAATTCAGATTTCTGACACTCAGCATTCACTTTTCTGTGTGGTTTTCTACCAGAACAACAGAAAGTAAGTTTTTATTCTGTGCAGCACTGAACACTACATCAGACTATGTGTGTCTTTATAGGTATAGTCTTTATACCAACATACCGATGAAAGCTATCCACCATTTTTAAGTGCACACGCAGATCTTTCTTTGTCAGGTGATCTAACATCCTCGCATCTACCAGGCATTCCATAAAATAACTTCGGTACTGAGGTAAACCCAGACTGGGGAGCCATTCGTTACCTATCCATTCGTGGTTCATATCGCCATAAGCCAGGGTCTGCAGGGAAAAAAAAAAAAAGGAGAGGGCGAATAAATTCTTGAGTTTCTTCCAGGTTGCACCACAGACTGAAGACAGAATATCTATCCATCTATCTGCTCTGCTCGTTTCTAGCGAGACTTCCTAGCTTAGAAATCCTGTCTAAAAAAACCCCCAACGCTTCATTTTTACATCGTTTTGGCCTTGGATGTGGAAGCCACCGTGAGATATTTGTTACCGATAGCAGTTTTGCCTGGTGTGTCTTGTTTTCTATCTTTGTAAATTTTAAGCAATTTTTTTGTAATAAGAAATAGTAGTTTCAATTTTGACTTTTAAATGCAAGCAAACTTATTACACAATCAAAATGTGTTTGCTTCATAATCTTACTTGCTTTCAGTTGACCTTCTAGAATATTTATGCTAGGCAATTCCTACATTGAACTTGGTAATACAACGTGGCCCCAGGGAATCCACTGAAGTTTGTGTCATTGTTTAGTGGGGGCTAGGATTTCCTAAATAGGAGCTAATGACACTTCATGGTTACACACCTGTAGTCCTTTGGGGACTAAAAGTTCATTTCAGTTGTTTGTTAACCAAGCTTACCTTCCCCATCAGTCTTCACCATCAGTCAGAGCAGGTGACCAAATACATTCTATTAATGAGATATTTTCAGCTGTGAACAGCTTAAACCTAAGTGCATCATATGCAGAGCTCAATAAATTGATTCTTTAAGATACAAGCAAACCGGATTCCTCCTAGAAGCTAGCATTCAGGCATTAAGCGACTTCATTGTTCAGCTGAAATTTCAATAGGGTGAGGAAGAAAGTATATGAAAAAAACATACGCCTGTTGAGCTATTTTTATGTGGGTTGCACAATTAAGATGCAAAATAGATTTTACATCTCACTATTGGCAATTATTTTGTACTACTAAAACTTAACAGAAAAGAGAACTCATAAATAAAAAAATTAACACCTCTTCAATAGGATCGTGCTCAGCTTTGAACATCGCTTTCAAGCCTAATTATCTTTTTGGTTTTGTTTTTAATGTCTTCTGTCATAGACAAAAGGATAACCCAGTGAGCTGGATATATTTTCTATGGGGGAAAATATAGTCCCCTCATCTCTCATTCCTGAGATTTTGAAGAGAAAAGCCATGCCATAAATAAAGACAGTAAGATTGTGTAAGAGTGTGCATATATTAGAGAAAGAAGCTGAAAAATATAAGTAACTGTTAGTCTAACTAAAGTGAAAAATTTTGTTCCTAATTATACAAGACTATTTGTAGACTGATACTTGGGTGTGATTTATACAATTGTTCTAAAAAAAATCTGGTGTAATTTTAGAAATGTTAGATCTCAAACTCTTGGCATATTTAATTAGCCTGTTCTCAAAAATACTTTTTCTAGATTTGGCTGGGAGGTAGAAGATGTCTCTGGAATGTAGTTGATTCTTTTAAGAAAAATATTTACAGCATATGTACCTCTTTGTGCTTTTCCTAGGAAACCTGTCCAGAGAATATTTTCTTTGTATTAGAAGAACTCTAAAATGTGTAAATCATAATTCAGTCGAGATACTGCCACAATACTATACTGCTCTATGCATATTGATACACTGTTAATTACATTATTATTAGCTTTCCGTTCAAAAAAAATCACGTGAAAGGGTCATACCTGAGCCCAGCTGCCTTCTTCAGACTCCTTCTGTGTTATCAGCAGGAAGCAATTAGTAAAGCAGGTAAAAAGACAATAAAAAAGAGTTATAAAAAGATGTGGGTTTCACGTGTACGTTAATCTTAGAACCAATGAAGACATACATGTAAAATGTGCCGATAAAATAACTCCAGTCAGCGGCAATGCTCTGGGCTAAACTACCCTTTAAGGTAGTTTACAAGACCCAAACCATAAAATCTTAGCCGGGCAAATCTAGCTAAGTTTTCAAGATATAAAATCGTTATAGTTTGGTGAACCTTTACAGCATTATCTTAAACACTTATTAGGGTTTCACAATCAAAACACAACCATTTACTTACAAAATTGGGCATTAGAGATGCCATTTTTTGTTTCTAGTTAGATTTTGCAACATTCACAACAAAAAGGTGTCTTCCTGTGAATGTATTGTAAAGGAGCTTTTTATATAACATTTTTAATGGCAAAACTATATTTTTCTGGCTGGCCAGTTAAACAGGATCAACTCTACTTCTGGTTAGTTGAGTGTTATTATATTTGTATTTATCTTTACCAACATAATAAAATTGAAAATGAGCTCAGCTGTAAAAAAAAAAATTATTGATGAAAATCTGCTTCATGAATGTTCATGAGAAAACTTAAAATAGTATAGCAAGCATAAATTTCTAAGAAATAAGTCTTTATTGCATCAAAATTTAGCTTCAGTACCTCCCCCACCATTTATGGACTGGGCTGACTATAACATTTTCTAATCTGAAGACAGGTTTTTCAGACATATCACTATAGGATTGTATTACGTTTTATAAGCACTGTTATGGAGTTGTTATAATGTAATGCTAAAAACAAAACCTAAAATAACATATGTTCCAAGTAAAAGAAAAAAGTCAGAACTATGGAATAAAATCTATTAATATTTATTTATGTCCCCCCAAAGCAGGGAGAGGTTTGACAAAAATCAATAACTAAATGACACACTCCATGCACCCTAAATCAAAGAGCATGAATCCACAAGTATGGACATGAAAGACTCAGCATTAATGAAAACACTGAGTTGTGTAAGGCACCGTTCTCAAGCCTTTTCTTAGTTCCTTCTGTTTTCAGCAAATATAAAACTATATTTAGAAGAGGTACTTCTTAGGGAGTAGAGTACAGGGGAAATGCTGCACCTGTAACCGCGACAATTTCATTTCATTAAATGAGGTTTCACACTGGCAGTGAAACTATTATGTACTGTAAAACTCCAATACTGGTTTTAGGTTCACACAATTTTTGTGACTGCAATACACTTTGTAATTTCTTTTGCTGAGAAAGGATGTAACTGTTCTTTAGATTCAATTTCACGACTCTCCCTGCAACCTTCTACTGGCATGCTTGGGAAGCATCCTACAGAAGATATGGCATCTGTGTTAAAGGAGACGAGATACATCCTAGTTCTCTTTCAAGCACTGAAACCATTTTAAATGGAAGTGGAAAGACTAACCGTCTTAGCTGGAGCAGCAAGATTTTCCATTTCTTCATGGGTCACCCAAACATTGCCTGAGGGCTATGGACAAGGCCCGCAGGAAGGCAGGTGGGATCCACATTAGGTAAGCAGTGGTAAAGAAGAAAGGCAGCACCACTGTAAGTTAACAGCGTATAGCATCACCATCAGCACAACCACGTCCTTGCCTCTACCGAGCTGCAACTAGAGACAACTTCAGACAACTTGGTTTGTATCTTTCAATTAGAGGATTCTGAACAGACTTGATGGGGTGTTTCAACTAGAACTGATGGATGAAATCTGGCAGACCACCGTCACAAAGGAAAGAAGAATAATTAAAGCTGCATTTCACACACAAGTGGCAAATACAACCTTTAGCTCATAGCTGTCTGGAGGTAAGCTTCAGTTCTCAAAGATTTTCCAGCCTAAATATTCTGCACACATCACATGCTCATACTGTAATCTAAATAATGATTACTTCCGCTGCATGTCTGTAAATCAAAAATGTCAAGAGAATTCCCTTGTAAAACTATTTTTCCTCATCCTATTGTTTTCAGTCAGATTATTACTAGGACAATGAGATGAGGCAGGGAGGGGGTGTGGAAGTCTGCTGTGTTTTCTTGAGAGCTGAAGTAAATTCACTCCTTTCCTGAGAAAGAGGGGAGGCAGAAAGACTTGGGACTTGGAAATGCACATTGCAAGGCAGGGCAGCTTTGTGCTGCCAATTACTCAGGAAGAAATAAAAAAAAACAAGGCAGAATTATTCCCAATGTTTCTAGTTGAATGTACTGTTTTCTCATTTCATAACTGTCAATGCTCTTATGCTTTGAAATATGCTCTTATGCTTTTAAAATCAAAATTAATGTTGTTTAGTAATTCAAATTCCTGTTGAATCTATACTGCTTTATTTAGGTGAAATCCATTATGATTCATAGTATTACCATGGTTATGACATATATGACATGAAGATAAAAGGCCAGTCAATAGGAACATTAGAGTCCTGTTGCCCAGTTGCTTATGCTGCTCAGTGGATCTGGTACCCCTCATTTCCACCAAAAGATTCTCCATGAATTCCATGAAGATAAGAGATAAAAAAAATAAATATTATTACTATTATTATTATCATCATCATCATCTTACTATTAGAAGTCTGGGCTGCACTACTTGAGTAGTAGTCTTTGTCCTTCACTTCTATGCCATGTTTCCCATCTGATCAAGACTTTTTTTTTTTTTTATTACAGTCTCTGTTGCCTCTTTCATAGCCATCACCATCAGCCTCTCAGCATGAAACTCCCCTTTTGTTATCTTGTTTCTTTATCTCCTCATCAGTTTGGCCTGGTTTTCTTCATTTTCCACTAAAAGGTGCTTTTTATCTATAGCACATACATTCTTACTCTCCCCTCATCTACTTTCTTGCTCTTTTTGATATATTGCCCTTTCCTTTCAGACTTGTATCTCTGTGTTTCTTCTTTACTTGCTTCCTTCCCGTCTTCTGTGGTGCTCTCTCCCTTCCTCACCAAATGCACACACTCCACTTCTCCCTTCCAGACTCTCCTTTCACACCTCCAATCACTGCTTCTCTTAAAAGCATGAAGAACCGAAAGCCAGCCAACTCAGATTAGATACATTTGAAAAGATGCAAAAAAGGAGAATGGGAACAAGATTCAAGGGAGCTGTGTTCCTACATAACATCTCCCCGCTCCTGCCTTGCTCCTCCCCATCCCACCCCCCCCCCCCCCTCAAAAAAAAAAAAAAAAAAAAAAAAAAAAAAAAAAAGAGAAACAAAAAAAAGAGAAACACAATCTGGTTTGGTTGGGAGAGATGACTTAAAGGAAGAGACAGGCAAAAGTACAAATAAGATGCTCAATACCGATCATTTAGGTAACATCAAGGTTAATCGAAAGCACGACTTAAAAAAAAGAGTATCTGCTAAAGGAAAAATATCAATGATCAACAATCAAGCAAGTGATGACCAGGTCCTTCTAAGTCTGTATAGGACAGTTCACGCTGACCGGGAAGCGAGCGTTACCACAGAGCCACTCTCGTACTACAGAAGTCTTTCTGCAGACTCCTGCAGGGTGGTGGGGAAGAAAGAGTTAGCTGAACAGGACTCACTGTTCTGGATGTTGGAGGTGCTGATGGACTTGTCAGTGATACCATCTCCTGGATTGCTAATCGCAGCTTTAAGCGATGAAGAGGATTGCTGATTCCAATTTCTCTTTGGATCTCGGTATCGGACAAAGCAGACATAATAGCTCCGCTCTTCACGTTGGCGCGGCAGGCAGCAACGTACCAGGCTGGCATGCCTAGCCAGAGCTGTTGAGAGAAAGGACACATTCACCCAAAGCATTGCTTCATTTCTCAAATTAAATTAATCATCAAGGCACCTATCAGCCTGAATCAGCATGGTAATACACACAAATAAGTATGAATATCATAGTCTTTAATTAACCAGAATTGTTTCAGAACTTTTGAAATTGCCATGGCTTCATATGAACTCTTTTAGTGGCTTTTATTGTAACCAGAACTTTAAAGCAAGGGATGCTTTGAATTATTTTGAGAGCTGTGCCTCCAGCACCTACTCCTTTCCTATGCTTTAAGGAGCAAGTAGTGGCACATGCCAGTGTTACTGCCCATTTGATAGTCTTGTCTTATATACGGAAAACAATCTAAAAGGAATTAATTAATTTTTTCACTTTTGGACCAAAATGGCTTTCTCTCTTTTTCCATTTTAGTCCCCATGGTGTACTCATGGGGCACAGTCTTACATTTCTCAGCTTTTATTTTCTTGGTAGAAATAAACCAAGCACAGTTCACATAACCGACCTAGTGAGGACTGAGCTTAGTGTAAATTTGGGAACAGTCTGGTATGGCATCACATCCCAGCTAAAAATACTGGTTAGAAGTTGCAGCAAAACGTGAGCACAGCTACATCACCTGTGCATTTAGAAGATACGTATTTGCGGCTTCATGCTTTTCCTCTCCTCATGTTAGCCTTACCAGCTGAGGTCAGCAACAGCCCCTTGCTTCACCACTTAGTCTTTCCTTGTAAGAGGTACTCGCCACTCCTAGCAGTCTTTCCTCGGACCTACTGACTAAGAATTCTTCTTGGTTTTCTCAGCTTTCTCACTTTGTGCTGCCTCATTAATACGACTGTCAGCGTCTACAGCTCTTTGCTCCCAAAGGAGATAATTCCATAGCAGGGATACATACACGTGGGAAGTTTTTGTCACAGTATGAAATACGTTATGCTGTAGCAAAAACTGGATGTAAGCAGCGAATGCCATAATCACTGAGATTTTTGGGATAATGCAATGGAAAACAGAGACAGGCCTAGCTAGGTGCATCTCGAATAGGCCATCAGAATTAGCTCATTTCATTATTTTAATTTTCTCTCTTAATAATGGCTTACTAAAAGAGGACACAAGGTCACGGAAAGGAGTCAAGATATGCCATCAGTAAATTCACCAACAAATCTGGAAAGCAGAGACCAATTGAAAGGATTTTTATTTAATTTCTTGCAGTACAGGGAACTACTGTGTGGTTATTAACGAGTCTATACCTTATCTGGGAAACATTTACTTAAAAGACAGCTGTTAGATCGCTGTTATGTCACAGGGAAAACAGACTTGAATGTCAGATTCCAAAAGAGCTCAGTCAGGCTTTTCTGTACTGACTCCTGATGTATCACAGAGCTTGAGGAACGACAGCATCATGTTTCAAAAAGCCCTTCCCACTGATGGGATGAGCCACTGCCCTCCATCCAATGCTAGTCTGAACCTCAAAAATATGATCTAATTCCAACTAACTTTAACAAAATACAAAGTTTCATGACAGTCCAAAAATGAAAACAAAACTTACGTAGATTACACCCGGCTGCACTTAAACAAAGGGCCATGAGGAAACTATGCATAGCTTTAAAATGTATTTAATATTCTCATTTAATTTGACATTAATTTTTTTCATACATGCACTTGAAAGCAGGAAAGCGTAAATACTGGGAGTTATTCACCCTGCAGAAATAGATTCAAATGTTTGCTGCTCATTAGGTAAATTAGTTCTTTAACAAACAGCTGTCTCTACCAAAAAGTGCAGTTAGATGAAAACAGTCTCTAAGAAGAGGGCACACTAATTTTTCTATGCCGAGAACCCAGATATCAAGATTGATATACTCTTCCAGAATTAGTTAAGAAAAGCCACAGTTCTTAAAATACATCTCATCTACATCTGTGCTACATACAAATGACCAGAATAAATGCTACGGCTGAAAAGTCATGTCCTGAAAAGTTTGGAAAAGTCACAATTGCTATCACATATACTTCTTTATTTTGGGCCTTTGTCTCCTTTAATATTATTTTTGTTCTTTAGTCGAAGGGTCACATATTATATATTCCCCAGGAGAGTATGAAATGCACACAGTGTCCATCTGCTGACTGAATGCACTGATGCTCACTGAAGAAATACGGTACTTCTGTCCTCATATCTTTTTATCATCAGTATTCAATCTGCATTGAATACTGCAACATAAACTTCCTCATGGGCTTTCCTGTGCTACTCTCATCATATTTCCCAGGACGTTCATAGACATCAATTTCTCTTTACAGCCCCTCTCTGAGACATACAGGAAGCATATCCTATTTTAGAGCTAAGAATCAAAGGAAAAAAAGACTAGGGCTTAACTTGTTAGAAATGTCTTCAAATTTTGGGTCACCCTGGAGGACATCAAGGGCAGATTTTTCTCAGTGTTCAGAAATGTATAGACCTTTGTATGTTCACATGTCCAGCAAGTCAGCTTTGACTGTAATATTGTATATTTCTGACTGATACAAATCTGGTTACAGAACTCTCAAAGTCATATGAAAAAGTCAGGTAGTGGCCAAGTTAATGAATGTTCCATATTAACAGAGATATTTTTTGGAAGGAAGATACCATCCCATTTTCCAAGGTCATACGCAAATGCTCGAACTGCCTTTCTGCGGTTTTTGTTTCATATTTTTCATTAGGTACCTTCAGCAATTCCAATATGAAGAAGAAATTTTGTAGACATTAGCTGCTTTCATTCCTCATCCTTCATTTATTCCCTGAACATACTCCTGTTAAAGCTTTGGAGAGGAACCTTTTTTTTTAATTGCAGGGAAAAACTCTACAAATTCTATCTGATGATCGATGGGTGGATGATACCCTCAGCAGACCTGAGAATTGGTGGGAATACATAGAGACACTTGGTATAGACAAGGAATAGAGACACCTGTTCCTTGAGCAAACGAAGAGCTTGTATCTCCGCTGAAGCGATACAGCCTTGTCATGTAAAAATGACCATGTATTTGTATAAGAACACCCTTACTTTCTGCCTTCTGCTCCCCTCAGCATCTGGGTATTTTTTGAATAGTTCTTTCACCTAAAACATTCATTGATTTTTGTCAAGATTGATGGACAGCTCTGCTGAATGTTTCTCTGGATGGGTTCCAAAATCCACTCATTTAGGCTCTCCAAATCAAGGAGAGCTCTCTGCAGATTAGATTGCAGAGGTGAAGGTACTGCCTGTCAAATCGGACAGATTTCAACCTAGATCTCCCACACCCTGGGTGAAAGTGCCAAGAGGAACACCTCTTTTTCCTGTTCTGAGTGATATCTAGGTAAATCAGCCCTTTCCCATTATATTTTAAAAAACCCAGAAAGTTACAAATTCTTTAAATTTATTAAAAATTCTGAAGATGCAACTTCTGTGTTAAGCTCAAATAAAATTTGATAGCTAATTTTTGTTTTGTCCTTAGCACATCACCCTACATAAACTCTGTCTGTGGAGTTCCTAGATATTTAGAGACTGAGAAATTATAAGATTTCATAAATTCGGGGTTTGAGTGTGTTTAATAAGCCTTTTTTCCTGTCCCCATCCCCCTGTGTAATCCTGTCTTACTTTTTTCAGCTCTAGTCTCTGCTTTACGCCATCCAGTGTCAAAATCTTCTTAGTGCTCATGGCACAGTACACAAGGGAGAGAGGAGACTTTAATAGTCTCCTTTAGAATTTGTAAGGACGAGCACACAGAAGCAGTCTACAAACGTGACTCACATTTCCAAGTTATGGCCAACACTCACCTCCAGCCAGGCAACCACTGTTGGGCCATCCCACTGTGCAAAAGGCAAACCCTTTCTTCGAGCTTCTTCCAGAAGTTCATGTCTAAAAATGGATCAAAAAATGTTACGTATGCAGAGGTATGTGTAGGGACAATACAGATGCAACCGTGCCTCTTCGTTAAGGGTAACAACAGTGAAACATGCCGACAGGCATAGAAAAGACCGGTGAACAATACAGCTCCTTCCCCTTTTTGAATGTATTCCTTAAACTATTCCCAACTCTTCTTTGTTTTTTCTTGGTGCATTTTTTCATCCCTTTAAACACCTAACATACAAAAGGCAAGGCTTCTGCCTGTTCTTAGCTGAAGCAATATAGAATTGGGATAACCTATATAAAAGGATCACCCATATAATAGAAGATATTGGTGAAGAGAGAAAACAGAGATTCCTCCTGAGACTAGCATAGCTCTGGTCTGGTAATGACCCAGAAAGGCCCACAAAAGCCAACTTCTAGACCTGAGCCAAGCACGGATGTAACGCAGCTGGGTCTGAGTGGTCTCTGGGTTTGAAACACAAAACCTCCTGGACCAGCTATACACAATTCTAGGGTCTCTGGAGTACAGCTATTCAGCATTTTAAATAAGTCATCTGTGGCTAATTAAGAGTTGGTTGTATCTTTAATAGTTCCGTGTTAATTTTTTTTTAATTATTGCTTATATACAACAGAAATCCATGTGGTTTACTGGTGTATACATTTTTATAATTATGGAATTGATGTGGTTTCTCAATTTTATACATATATACATAGATATATATCTATTGAGTTGATCCGATACCAATCCAACTCCTGCACTTGCAGCTTCTCTGGACAGCAATGAGTGTGTATGTAAAACATCATGCTCAAAGCTTAAAATATACTTTTAATACAGTGGCATTAAATATTTGGTAAAGTTACGTATAGGCCAGTCAGCTAGACTATCAGGAAAATGCTCTATATTAAACACATTCAACCATTTGACCAGACTTTTTTATTCCTGGAGCAGGAATAAAGAGCCCACCGTGGTGGCGGCATAGAAAAAGCAGTCCTTCACAAGTCTTTTTTTTCCTGGTATTTAACAACATATTTTCAGCTGCTTCCTACTGAGCGAAACACCAAAGAAGGCTCTCAGCAACAAGCTGTAGTGAGAAACAAATTAGACAGGGACTATGCTAGTGTAGTATTAAAATTTGCTTACATTCCCACATAACAAAGAAATCTTGGAATTACAGCTTCAATTTTGCTCCGTCCTCCTTTATTACTACAGCCTTTGTGGTTCAGTTATCCCTCGGCAATTCTCCACTGCCTTAGCAGCCTTTCAAATATATATACTACAAAATCACAGCAGATAAAAGCGATGGAGTCATCTTACCCCTAAGGAGTATTCCTTCTGGGATTTTTGCACTGCTGAGGGGCCAGACTGAGAGAATTCAGCTTTAGTGGAAAATGGAACTCAAGTATGCAATTTTGCATATGTGTTTAAATCCCTGGCTCTGAATATTAATAGAAAGACAGCTGCTTTACTTTCTATGTTTATGCTGTAGTAATATGTACCATTACAAATACTTGACAGCGTTACTGAAGTTTATCTAGCCTCTCCTCCCACACATCCTTTGCGGCATACCTCATCCTTTGTCACTCAGATTTCCAAAGACTTTCGCTTTCTGTGAAAGCATAATCTTCAGCAAAACGAGCAGAAGTTGCTCTCCGGGCGCGTAAACACCACGTTGCCTTCAGTAGCTGGTGGCGGTACGGGAACGCCGCGTTCCCGGGGAGACCAGTAGCGATGGCCAAGAGCGACGTACACGCTCGGCTGCTTGGGCGAGCGGGATCAAGGCACGTCCAGACGTGACCCCCTCCTAGCTACCGCTGGACCGGGGCTTTGGGCTCCGCAGGCTGCCCGCACGGCCCCAGCACTGCTCAACCTCCCTCCGGTGCCGCCGCGGGGCTGCCAGCTGGCATGGCGGTCCTCGGGGAGGGCCGAACTTTCAGGGATGCCCCTTCCTCACCCGGCCGCTTTTGGTGTCCCACGGCAGAGCGCGGACCCTGCAAAACCCTGCGTGACTCGCCGCCTTCCCAAAGCCGGCCCGAGCCCAGGGAACAGCCCCTTCGGCGGCTGGGAGTCCCACGGAGGCACCGTCCTTGGGGGAACCTGATCCCAGATTTTTCCTCATCTGGGGATGACTTCCTAACCGTCACCCATACCAGCTGAACGAGCAGGGTTGGCTATCGCGGTAAGAAAAAAAAGGAGATTATGGCTTTGAGGGCCAGGGGCCTTCCTTGCTTGCGTTGGTCTCCTGCTCCCAGCAGGCGAGCAGCGCGTGGTCTACAAGGCGATGGGGTTCAGGAAGAACTTTTGGCTTATTTCTTTGATTTGGTGTTAAATCCCTGCGTGGCCTAAGCAACCGACGTGCCTGCAGATGAGGCATTGGCACTTTAAGTTCTCACTTCCATGAAAAACTTATTTCCTTTATGCTGGAATTATAAAGCCCGTATTTCTAGGGAGTCCTCTGTGACTTTGCAACATTTGATCCGGCCTGAGGCGTGGTGTGGAGGCTTAGCATTACTCCAGTGCTTCTCAAACAAAAACACTCTTCCAGAGTAGGAAAGCACTTCTGTTACTTCAGAGGCATTCTGGGTCACAGAGCTAAAGGAAAATATAGTTGTGGTTATTGATTTTGGCTAAAAAAAGTGGGGCCAGGCCAGGAGAGGGATGCCCTATATATGCTATAGCCAAAGACTACAGTATGACAAACATAATCCAGAGGGTCTTGGCATGTAGAGGGAAAGTGTTTCGGTTTGAAAATATTTTTAGTGTAAAGTTAAAATCCTTTACTCAGACACGCACAGGGAATACAGCCATCGTAAGGCCTGTGCCTCGCTTATTGATGTGGAATACTAAAAGGATTTTCATACTATTTCTTTCCCTTAAAAAAAATTTTATGCTTCAGAATTTATACTTCCTTCCCTCAGAAGTTTCATTTAAACACCTCTCAGATATTAAAGTTTATTTAAATTATATTTTACTTCTTGAACAGTATTATTTGACTACTTCTTAATAATATACACTAGGAAATCTGCAGAACCTGAATTTTCAATTTCTAAACCAGAACTAAACCCAGAATTTCTATATTTTGACTAAGAGAGATATTCTTTAGTTGGTAGTCAAACAAAACTCTGGGTTTTTTTTATATGAACTAGCACTATAGAAAAAAACTCCACTTTTTCAAAATAAGTTAAAAGTGTCACGTAGGAAAAAACATGTATCATTTTGATCAATAGCGCAAATAATCAGAAAAAGGAATCCAGTGATCTACCCATTTTGGAATATAATCCTTATATTTTAGAACAGCCTGAATGTACTGTTGTCCTTGTGGGATAGTCACTGGCTTCTTGAAAACAGGTCCCCAAAGCCCAACATTGGCGACTGCAGTTCAATTTTCCTTACAAAAACATAGAACTGATCACAGGAGGAAGAAGACATGAATACCCTAAAGCTCGTCACTCCCTCTTCCTTTCATTACAAAGATAGGGTTTGGAGATCGTGAATAGCATTAGACAGTTTCTCTAATTTAGAAGATGCTTTGCAGGGGAACATGGGGATTTTCTCCTCACTAAGGCTTTTTCAGACGAGTACTGCATGTTATAATGTGGCCACTTTGCATTGGTAAGGAGGTAGGGAATTAAAAAGTAATTATTTCCATGCTCATTTAGTTTTTTGGCAACATATGAAAACAAGCTGATAAGGAATAATTGACATTTATTAAGCATTATTATAAATGCTATTATTTTACAGATAAGGCTTTAAAGCACTTACTACCACTGGAATGAATTCCAAATTAAAGCCATATTTTTAAAGATAACATTATTACTGTTCAAGAATAAAATCCTCTTCCTGGAGACATTATGGGAGTAACTGCAATATGCTATTTAAAATATATCACTACCCTGAGCCTGGTTTTGCAAAGTCAGGAAATTTCATGAACCTCAACTGTTTAGCAGTCATCCAAAATTTGAGAGATGCTTGTATTTGTCTGTTTCGAAGTGGGATGTCTTCACTCTTTTTTTTTTTTTTTTCCAAGACAGAGGGGAAAAAAAAAAAAAAAATCACGTCACGTCAAGTTATGTTGTGGAGTTGTGTGTCAGAGAAGCAGGGCTGCCTCCCCAGCACTGACTTCTGATGTTTAATCCTCCCCAAAATGACTTTCTATGGATATTGTTACATTGGGCCATTTTCTTTAGCACCATTTTTCTGAGACCCAGGTACAACTGCCCAAATCATCATCAACCTACCAAGCTGAGAGCACAACTGTCTTATACCACGGGGACTACGAATGCTTCAATATCCCTCTAGAGAGCAGAGGTACACGGGAGCAAAAGGAAGGGGGAAATGATAAGAGCAAAACTATGTTATTATCCTGCAAATTTTCTCCCTCATATATATCCTTCCCTTGCACCAGGAAAATTCTAGCTCTGTATCAGCAGCCCTCACCAACTCATTGCATAAAACTCAATGAACTTTTATTAAAAATAAGAATAATCTTTAAATAGACTTTGTGTGGAAAGTTAACAAGATCTTGATTTAAAGTGTGTCACTTCAGTGACATTCAATTTTCTTTATGAAGATGAGGCTCCCCCCACGAAGCAAACGAGAAATAACAGCTTAGGATTTCTGGCACACGTAATGCAAAGACTTGGTGCAGTACACAAAGTCCACACACTGTCTTGATGAAACTTGAACAATGTTTCAACAGAGATCTTCATATTTCTGCAAATAATAGCATTTACTGTGATAGTTCTAGTAGGGTTCACATGAAAAGTCCTCAGGGATATTATATTACACATATTACAACGTCTCTTAGTTAAAATGTAATCATGAATGTGAGATGAACTGAAAACAAGGCACAGTGAAGTCAAGAGCCAAATCACGTTAGTAAAATCCAAGCAGAATTCAGTTAAAAATTTTGGCTAACGGGCAATTTAGATCCTATGAAATGGCCTTTACTCATAGACATTTTCTCAAAAAGATAACAGACAAAAGCATTTACCCTCTGATTATTATTATTATTACTGACACTATCATGATTATTGTTATCATGAATACTAAAATGTTTAGTTTACAACAAAATATTATACATGATTGGTTTCTAGAAGAGATTTAGACAGAAACGATAGGCCAAATATGCTGCATTCATCTGAGTACTCCTATGATTTCAAGTTAAGATTAAACACATCTGCCTCTCGAAAGCTAACATACTCACATTCAAAGACTCCAAAATTCAGGAGAGAGGATTTCTAATGAATTAAGCTGGATTTGGATTTTATCTTTTCTATTGTCATCTGCTAAATATTTAAGAGAGGGTAGAATCCTGTAGCTAAGGTCATTGTATGACAAAATAAGGTAACTGAATTTGGATAAATTAATAATGATATTAAATGTCTAATAAAAAAGAATAAGTTACATTTTATCTATTTATTTTTCTGCAAGACTATAAATGTTTTTAAAGTAGGAAGTAAAAAAAAAAAAAAAAAAAGAAAAGAGATTCAGACTTGATATTGCCATATAATGCTGATTTAATTTAATCTGAAAGGATCCATCTGACTTAAAGACTGCAGTAATTAAAAACTGGGTCAGATCTTGTTTCAACTTTGGCACTTAAGTGACCTGGCTTTTAAATATTTGAAATCCTCATTCTTTCTCCTTTTTGATACTTGATATAATAGACTGAGAACAATGGGCAAAATTCAATTTCCTTCTTTACAAAATTTTTGTATCCAACTTTAAGGAGTTTTCAGAAAAAATGACTAAAATACAGAAATCAAGATGCAACTAATAAATAAAAGTTTTTAAATCTAGAAAACAAGGAAGTATAATTCTAAATTTAATAGCATCCCAGATAACACAGATTAGCAAAGCAGATTTAACAATGCTGTAATTATTCTATATAGGTGTACATTTTAAGTATAGGGAAACTGAAAGTCAGCATTTTTTTTTTTCTGAAGACATATTAAGTGAAGCATCTTCAGGAATGCTTAATACAGACCCTAACAAATTAGAGCTGCTGAGAGCTACTATTAAAAAAAAAATAAAACACCTGTGAAATAAGCAGACTTGCATAATACATAGCCTTGCAATCTTGTATGTACTGTCCTGCATTAGAGACCCCTGGAGTTCCCAGGTTGATTAAATGTTATCAAATCTGTTTTTATAAAGCAATTTCAAAATCACATATTCTAAATTAATGGGGTAACCTCTGTTCTCTTGGAGTTTTTTGTCCTTACACCTTTACAAAGTTATAGCTCATACGTGCTTTGAACAGATGAAATTTTCTCCCCAAGTTCCAAAAATTATAAAAGAAAAAATAACATTTGTACAATAGATCAAAGAGGAGATGAAGATTTTAAACTTGATATCAGGTTAACAATTTTTAAAAAAGCCAAACCCAAACATAAAAAAATGAACCGGTGAAAAAGAAAACAGTAAAATTATAAGCATAAATAAAATATTATTGTACAACTACTACACAGCATGAGGGCTCAAACAGAAAAAAAGAAATTGTGTACTGTGGATTACTAGAGTGTTTACAAATTTGAGTCCTCTGTGATTTAATTAAACAGAATTTATGCCTTAACAGCATTTGTTAATCTAGGCCTTCACTCACGATTTTTTCAGTGATGTAAACTTTCAAATGCCTTTGTGATTCTGGACTTTAGACCTCCCCAAATGTGTTTATTTACAGAAATTGACAGAAGTTATCTCCAACTAGTTAATCCATTCTGTTAAGCCCTACAGGAGCAAGTCCTGACCTGAATTTGTGTATGTTTTCAAGGTTTACCATTATTTTGAATACTTTGAAAGTTTTCATTTGGGTCAGTTTTATGCCTGATTTTGTTACATAAGGTTCACAGAAAAACAAAAAGAAATAAAACGAAGAAAATAAACATGGTGCTGAAAATGAATATGTTCAGCAGCCATGGTGTTTTAACTTACCCAGATATGCTTTTCATGAGATGGAGAGAGATGAATGGAAAAAAAAAAAAAGCACATAAATGTTAATGAACATATAGTCATCCATAAAAAAAAATAAAATCATATGATAGATAAAATAATACAACCATTATAACTATGAAAATCTTTCTAAGTGGTCTTTGAATGCTTAAAGAAGTTAATGTTCTTTTGAAGAACAGATACATCTTTCAAAATAAGATTTTCATTAAACTGATGTTGGCTATTTATTAGGTACCACTCAGCACAGCACTTCTACCATCTAAAATACATATTTGTGGCAAAGATCTGTAAACACAGTGATGGTGGAATAGATTTTCAAATCAAAGCATTTTGCCCAGATTTGAATAATTTCATAATGATTTTTGTGTAACACCAAAAATTCTGAAAATCCCAAACCTGTGGATTTAAGCAAGTTACTATAGAGACAGAGAAAAATTGAGTGGACTACAAACCAAGGTTTACTTTTCTACACGCACTTTACTAATACTTTAGCAAAATATCTTACTGTAATCACAAATGACCTAGACTCGGGTTTTTGTGGTGGGTTTTTTTTAAGTATACAGATTTCATGCACATAGGACTAACATTTGTAATGGTTATTCCTGCTGTGTGGTATTTTAATTTAAGCAGTCATACTAATGCTAGATTAGTAACAATACTGGTATGAGTGATTTGCCCTCTAGGTAACCTAGTCTTGCCAATATAATTGGTAACAGTATCTGTAGGAGAAAGCAGGATGCCATTGCCGATAATAAACTTTCTTCAGCATCCTTTAATTGCCATCATAAAAAGAAAATTATATGCCTGAATGAAACCCAGACATGTCAGAATATTATATTTCTATTAACGAAGGATTTACAGAGATATAAAAATGCTTGGTAGACACAGCTGTAGAAAACTTGGGGGCAAAAAGCCTGTGCTCTCATTAATTAAGAAGAGGTTGCAGACATTTCAGTGAGTTCAGGAGGGTGGTGGTTTCAAGATCTTAAATTTTGTTTTCACATATGTGAGATCAGCAGAACAGCTGGGAGAGAGGAGAGAAAGTGTGATAGAGAAGAGTAGATGGAAACAAATGACATTTATACACAGAAAGTTTAAGAAAGGAAAATTAAGGAAGGGAAGGACAATGAAGGTATGCAGTATAAATAAAGGACTAAGGAACTATTCAAACAGTTACCAAATCTGATGGAAGTAGCACTAGAATTGAATATGCATTCATGATTCATGCTCATTTTCTGCTGAGCTAACTGTAACGACTGACTTGAACACCTTTGCCGCAAGAGATTTTAATTTTGGACCTTTCAGAGTCTATTGAACTAGAACTCCCACTTCTTACATCTTCCTCAGAATACTCCTTTGGGTATGGGTAGAGAGAAATGAACATGGGGATTAACTGGAACACGAGTCATTTTCTGGCAGCTTTAATGAGTTGGCAGTTTGCAGTCGCTTGGGGATAACTTGTGGGACCTGAAGGCTGTTCCAGTCTCCCCCATCATAGAAGCAGAGGATGAAGGGATATTCCTTCACTGCCTGAACATTTTGTCCGCAGAATAATAAAATACAGCAGAAAAAAAATGGATCTGTAAATTGTAGCTTTCACCTTTTCATAAGGCAACCATTTTATCACCATTTTATTTAGAAGCAACACAACTATTTCCCTTTGACATATATTAAACTAAAAGTTATGTAGCATTTTTTTCATCTGCTCTGTTTTATCCATGCTTCCCTTAAACCTTAATTCTACAGTTAATCTGACAGGATATTTGCATCTGCTGGAGACCATCATTTAGAGAGCCAGCTGCATGCATGAGGGTAGTTGCTTATATTTATCCAGAAATCCCAAACTGCAATAGATAGGCCTATATGTGTAGATAAGGCAAGGACTGGGGCTTTGTTCTGTTTTTGTTTGATTAAAAACTTGCAACTTGTTGATACAAATATCCTTATCTTTTATGAGGAAAAGAATAAAAAGAACTTGGCAAAGGATAAAAACATTATTTTTAAAAAGACAAGATTTTTAAAAATATGAGTTAGATCTAGAATAAAATGTTGTATCAATTCTTTCATCCTCAGAATAATGGGTAAGGTTTAATAATCCTCTGCAAGATAAATACCTATATATCCTTACATTTGTAATGCTAAAAAGGCTCCAAGTATCCAATGTAATACCAAGATACATTTTTAACATTGCAAAAGCTTTGACTGACTAATGATTTGAAAGGGTCTTCCAGTAAGTGTTAAGAATGTTTGCTAAAGGAATTAAGTTTAAAAAGAAAACTCATCTTTATGTATGTCTCAAGGAATAGACACCAGTCCGGCCAAGAAAAAACCATGGTGGACACAGCAGACAATCCTAAACTGTGTATCAGAACACTGAATACTTCTCTTTCCTCCACTGGAATGAGGAAATACAAAATAATAGCTACTGAACACAGTACTGTTTGCTGGAGAGGGAGGAAGAACTAAAGATCAGTCTGAAAGCTACTAAAAGCATCAAGTAGTTTCTCATAGATGAGGTAGGAAGGGAAGAAATTAAATGCAAAACTTGAATTTTCCTAATGATTTAGTAAATAAAAGATTGGGGGAAAAAAAAGGCATTGCATTCTTAAGAGCTACTGTAAAAAAATAAAACATGTACATTTAGGATATAATGGTGTTTAATACGCATTAAGTATACAGGAACATTAGATGGATGGCACAGAAAAAGACCTTAATTAATCCAATTGGATTCATTTTCTCAAAATGTGTGCAATTAAGAAAATAATTAGAAACAGCTATTTGTATACTGCAGAGGACAGATTATCTGTAGTCACAAATACACTATGTCAAATTCTAATTGCAGCTGCACACATAAAACTTAATTAAAGGGGCATTGTGTGGATTCAAAATCAACTAAATAACTACAGTGGTTCAAACTCTTATTCCACAAAAAGGTCTACCTAGACACTTTTTCAAGTAGCCTGTTGACAGGGATCTAAAACTTAGGTTTGCCTGTAAAAAATGGAAGTCCCAGTGTTCTGTTTTCTTTTACTGATTTTATTTAAATGTGATTACCACAACATGAGGCCTATTTTTTGTGACTTCTCTCTATCATCTCCCAATTTTTGAAGGATATATACAAATGAACACCAACAAAAGAAAGGGACTGAAGCATTATTAGCAATTTGTCAAATCTATCAAAGGAATTTATCAACATTTATCATTCTTTCTTTCTCTAGGTGGAAAGGAAGAAGAGTCAATTAATACAACATCCTCTTCTGTTCATAGAAAGTTACTGCTCTTTAATATGTACATCTCTGTAGTCAGCTGAGACTTAACAGCACTGCAATTCTCTCTGCAAGGTTAATTATAAGGCTACGAATACTAAGAATTTCTTTTTACACTGTAATTTTACACATGAGAATTACTTAGGCCTTGATTTTACAGGTCTTTATTCGTGTATGTAAGCATATGTACGTGTCCTGGCATATCAAGGCTTTTCTGCAATCCACTTGAAGGCAGGAGGCTATATCTGTCAAACAAAAACCTGTACCTGTGGAGTAAATCTCCCCAAAACAGGTTCATAGGAAAGAATGGTTTACTTCGATTTTCCTTGGAAAACATAAACCTCACATCTTAAGCTTGTTTTGGAAATGTGGAATTAATAGATTCTTGACCAGAGTCAAATCAACAAAAATTGAAGAAAAGCGTGAAGCTAAAGCTCTGCTCTTGACCCACCCTAACACGGCCAGATGACCAGGAGTGACAGCGTTATGACACAGTGCAGTTATTTCACTGCCTATGAGGTACGTAATGATTGTTATTCGAACATTCATATTAATAAACTGGGGAATTCATCAGCTTCTGGGCTGGAATCCTGTCAGTATGATCCAGGCTGGCTGACTTGCATGTGAATTTTTTTTCATGGAGATAATTTGTATTTGGGATTGCTGAGGCTGCGATGACATAGGCCAATCTTGGGCTGTACTAGCAGCGTGCACAAGCTCAAATCCACCTCCCTGTGACAACCTAGGACTCCGTAGCCCTTGCGTGTCTCTCAAGCCTTGCCTTACGTTGGTGCCTTGCACAGGATGAAATAAACACATCCTGTGAAATATCAGTGATTGCGACCAACCATTGCACACTTTCACAGAAGACATATATGTCTCGTCTGTCTTCAGCATGCTTCCTTCTTCAGGCAGATACTTACTTGCTGCAACATTGCACATTGTTGCAGATCAAATCAAATTTTACATTTGAAAAGGATATATATTACTGGTGCTCAGAGCTATGCTGCACTTTGAAAGACAAAGCAAGGCTCTTCAGAGCTGTATTTGCCACCAGTGTGGCTTTTGGGTAAGGACAGTTTGACATCACTCCTGAGCAAAACTGTGGACGAGGAGAATACAACTGATATTCACTAGGACAGTTATAGCAAAAAGAGAAGCGAGCATGGCTCTATTTCTTGATAATATTTGAAGTTTGGCCGAGTCCATTGTGTCCATTGTTAAAGAAGATTTTTAGAAAGGGTTCATCATATGGTATTTTAGTTAAAAGGACAGAAAAACATTTATAGAGCTTCTGTTAAGCGCCTTAATTTGCTACCTGATATAAGGTCAGTGGGGATATGCGTTTTTAAGGGGGATACAGATAATTTGATTTTAGGCGCAGTGTTATCTACTCTTTTTCTGAGGTATGAATTGTCTTGTGGGACACATGCTGATCAACTTCTGCTGTCCCAGAGGACAATATGCTTGTATCCGAACCCTCCGCAAACCTTTATGAGTTGCGATAGAAACTGAAATGACCTGAAACTTCCTACGCTGGGTCCCAGCTTGGGCTATCGCAACACCCCTGGGTGAAAGCCAAGGCCAAGTTATTGTGCACCGTCATATTATTTGGTGCAAAAACACCCACAAAGGATGATCTTATGAACAGCTGGGATAGAGTATACAGAGTCACAGAGAAAAGGTACCTACAAAAGTCAGAATTGGGAATTAGGTAACCATTTTTCACAGGGAGACTGATTACTTGCTAGAAAAGAAGTATTAAGAGAAAAGCTCCATTCCTCGTTTCAGTGATGGCTGCCTTCTGGAAAGTATATCTTAAGCAAATAAAATTTATGATTCAAATGAGTGCAAATTATTTGAATCATTAGGGACTCAAATGAATGTAATGGTAACGTAGAGGGTATCAGCACCATTAATGTTTTTAGTCCTAAACTGAGTTTTCTTGAAGAAGTTACTCATTAGGCAAACAGGCTCTGAGAGTCAGACAAAGGGCAGAAGACATTACATACAAAATATTAACAGCTTTTGTATAGAACAAGTGAAGTGGAATATAAAGGCTAGTTTAAATAATAAAAATGCAGTGCATTATTCTTTATCACACCCCAACATCACTCATTTTCACCAAACAATGGAATAACAACCTAAATGCTCTAAATACCTCTAACATTCATTTTTTGTTTTCTAGGACTGCGTGCTCGATTTACAACTAGTAAGACTTAAAAAGTTTTAATATTAACTAGAGCTGTCATATTTAATGTCTGAGAACAAACATCTAAGGATGATTCAGGCAACTTAAGTTCATCTTTTCAGATGATTTTAGGAACATGTTGGGTCTAATTAAGAAATTCTACACAGCTGCTTTAATTTCTCTTTGATGCCTTAGGACAAATACTTGTTCCTAATAAATCTACTGTAATAACCAAATGTTGGATGAATAGAAACTCTTGTTTGAGGTTTATAAATGTCTGGCATATCACTGAGACAAACTGTTAACTACATTTTAATGATGCCTAAGTAGTCAATTGAAACTGAAAGAAATTTTACATCTAAATAGCATCTTCTAAGCAAGAAGCAGGAAAACTTCAAAATCTATTTTAATGACACTATAATCACCAGAGAGTGTATTGGTCTCCAGAATTACCGTATTCTCTCATGAAACTTTTCAGAGTGAAATGTATTATTCAGTAATCTATTCTATGCACGCAAATTGTGCTAAAATATTATAACACGGTGCAGCATGTTTGTAACTCCACAAGGCCAGAGCAGGGTCAACACACGTGTTTGCTACTCAGGTGGCCAGGACACCTGGAGGACCACTAGTACCTACTGCCGGCGGCAGCTCAGAATTTGAAACAACGTGCTGCTTCGTCCCTGGGGTAGGGGCATCCTTGCTGCATTACTGATGAAGTTGAATACATTAAAAAATACAAAAGTGGAATTTTAGCATTTTAAGGTATTTTTCACTTAAGAGATTAATTCAACTGAAAGAAATACCATGGATAACATTTTAACAGGAATTCATCTTTTTATAATAACTTGTACCCAATTTTAATTTACCAACTCAAAGCTAATTGCAAACTCTGGTGAGTTAATGAGTACTGCGAGAATGTGTTGACCACAGTGATGAATCAGACCTCTGGTTTCATGTCAAGGAGAGAATCCTTGCTTTCCTGCACCAGAACTACCATTGATCTGAAAGAGAAGTTTGCTGAGCTGTTAACAGGGCTGAAAGCCATTTCATTTGACTTGCGTGTGTAAGAGAAAAACACAAGTTCAGTATGTGGTATTATTCCTGCTTTATAGAAAAGGGAATTGGTTCTGGGATCACTGTTTTGTGGTGGTTTTTTGTTTTGTTTTGGGGTTGTTTTTTTGTTTTGTGGGGGTTTTTTTTGTTTTCTGTTTTTCCCCTAACGAAGTGACAAAGTCAGCATAAAGAAAGCTCTCCCAGACCTGAAATGGAATACAAAGGAGTCCTTCCCTGCTTTAGCCTATCCTCTAACTATCCTTCTGGTGGGCCTGGTTCTCTTGGGGTGTTATGTCCTAATCTAAACTAAGCCATAGAAATCCTTACAAGGTGAAGTGCTCTGCTCTCTTTGTTCCAGAGACAGGGCTCAATGTCTCTGCAGGGTTTGTAGAGCCTGTTTAGCAGTAAAAAGGAATCAAACACTTGGACTTAAATCTTACTGCTACATCATGAGATAGCAAATTATTCTCAGACTTCTCTTAATATGTCTTATAAAGACCTCATACACATTATTGTCATCCTTAATATTACACAGCATAGTATTCTCATTTGCACTACCCAGATCAGCAATCTTGCAGCTACTGTAGGTATTTGAAGGCTCTACTTCCAGAGGGAGTTATGCATTGTTAAGTATTGGCAAAAAGGAATCTGACCTGCTAAGACAAACTTTTCATTTAAATGACTTTCTGGACTGTTTCAACTTAATACTTTCCAAGGTAAGACATGCAAATACCTGACTGCATTTTTTTACAAGGAAATGTTATTTCTATTACACCCTATTAATAGCTTGCCACCCTAATGACTTATCATATACATGAGATTCTACTGAATTATCTCTAACACAAAATGTTACATTTTTCCCATATTAACAGTTCCTCTACAACTATATAATATAAATATAAACTAGCAATGTATGTTAACTTTTCTCAGATAGTAACCTAAGAGGAATCCTAAAAGCAGTTGTAAGGATTCCAAAGTAAGATGACAAACAAATCTAAAGGAACAGGGAAAAAATTAAAAATCTTCATGACATGGGTATATAACATATTCTTAGGATAAATAGTATACAGTTCAGACTAGATGAATAGTCATAGCCACAAAGGAAAGATTCCTTTCCTTCCACCAGAGAACATTTTGAGTATATCTAATCCATAAAGAACCAAGGACAGACAGACACAGGAGAAAGAAAGGAAAGACTTGAAAAGCAGGAAAGCATGGAAAAGTCTAATAGTGTGAGGTTAGACAGAAGTCTAATAACAGGTTACCTGTACAGCTACTATTTCCAGACCCCAAACTTGGTAGCCACTGTCTTATATGAAGTAGTCATGTAATGTATGCAGTAGCACGTGTTAGATCTTATGTTATTTTATCCCGTTTAAGGAATTAACATATGAGAAAGTGAACAAAGCGAACACATTCGTCCCTTCAAAGTGATTTCAATACTGTGGTACCTTCAGTCCTCAGAGCTGAAAGATAAATAGGCACTGCAAAAAATAGGCTGCTGAAAAATCAATGATATTCTTTACAAATGGTAATGACAGTCTCAAAGATGCTTTCTAGATTTAGTAAAAAAAGCATAGTGATATACTCTCTACATCCATACATTTCTAAATGACTTAACGAGTGATAAAAATGTATAGATAAGAAATACAGGGACATGACTCATCAACTGCGATATCCCTGTGAATGTTATTGTGAGTTTCTTAATTGAATTTAAAAAGTTTCTTCTCTCTCAGCTAGCACAATGACTGCTTCTCTATCTTTAATTGCTAAATTGAGGCTGATTTAAGTGGAACACTTATATTTGTGCATTACATGGATGTGTGCATTTAAAGTTATATTTCATGAGGAGCTTGATATGAAATTAGTGATTAAAAATATTCTACATATAAATTTAAAGAGAAGCTGAAACATTACCCCTAGATTCTTTGAATTAGAATTGCAAATTCTCTTGAAACTTTGCAAAGGAACATTAAAAGACTGAAAGAAACCTGAAAACCCTACAAATTTTAAAAATGAGGCTTTCAGAATACAAATAATAGCACTAAAATTAATGGTTATGGATGAAAAATAAACCTGTTTGTTTACAGAATGAATTTGCAAAGCCGTTTCTAAGTACCATCTTTTTTCTCCGACACCTTCTAATTACACTGGAACTGTGATGCTGCCAAGAGATTTCTTTTGTGTTTCTAGCTTTATTTTAATAGCTCTTCTTAGCTCCTGGCAGCTGCTATGAGTCAGTTTACTGGTTTTACAAGGAGGTGCACCAAAGACAGCGCTAAATTATTACATAATTTATGCGAACAAAAAGCCGTGTGCTGACAGGCAAAAAGAAAGCGAAGCTTCTACGGTTTATGGCAAGCCTTTGACTTCTATAGACAGAAATAATCATGTGTTCAATAGATAATGCAAAAAGTCTTTTCTTCCCTTCTGAAAAATCTATGTAGTGAGTCATTAAATGCCTGGCTATTTTTTAAGAATTGCACAGAAGGCAAACAGCACTGAATTAATGACAATGTGAAATAGAAAATGTCTCTCTCTCATAAACCTATGTTCTTTCACAAATGAAACACTATTGTACAATTGACAGACTCTAAATATTTTTCCCTATATTTTATATGCAGCTATAAAAACTTTTACACTGGAAAAAAACCATGCTAAGTGGTAAACTGCCATAGTAGATGGTCTTGCTTCTCCTTACATGTCTGCGTAAAACCAACACAAAACCTGACATTTGAATCAAGTTTGAGCCAGTGAAAGTCACGTAAAAAAGGTACTCACTTTTTCTTTAGTCTTCGGTCCTTTTCTGCTTGGGTTCCAAGTTTGCCTAATCCCAGAGATTCCTGAGCTGCTGCCTCTGTTTCCATGTAACCTCCTGGAAAAAAAAGAAAACAAACCAAACCCCACTGTATTTTCCCATAGCCCTTTCCTAGTTCCCTTCCTCAACCCTTCAATCCCCCTCTCACCCGCCACCATCGTCTATGTTTGTTTCCTTAGGCCATGACATCTGGGGTTTGTGGAGACCATCTACCACCTACAGAGGTAAATTCTGGCAAGCATTTACTACATGGGAAAGAGTAGAAGTAGAGGGAAAAATTGTTTCCTCCTCATGTGTTTAGCAGAAATGTATGAGAAAAGCACGCTGATGTACTTTGCCTGTTTTTCTTTGCCTCCTAAGGCTCAGGCTCTTGGTCCTAAGTAAGCAATGCCCTTGCCATTTTTTAGTCTTAGCTGGGAAATGTACAAATGAAAGTGCCTTCTCAAGAACTGTATCATTATTATTGTCATAAGACAGCATCACTTAATGTTGTAATACTAAAGTCTTCATTTCGCTCTCACAGAGTCTTAGAGTCTCCGATGTCGTTATCCCTGCAAACTCCCAAGCCAGAGATGACACAAAGAATCTGTCGGAGAAGTAAAAAGCCTCCTAGGTCTCCCTGGATGTATCTCATAGGCACCTAATTCCTGTCGAAGTCATGGGAACTTGAATAACTCGCACAGAGTGACAAGGGAAGCTTGCAGTAAGCAAGGACACCTGGACCAAAAATCAGATCGTATTATAAACTAAGGACACGACTGGTATTGTATGATCCATGCTGATCATACAATACGTCCACCAACGTGACTTTCCTAGTGCAAAAGTGGAAAGATGCTCTGACTTTTTTATTGCTGCCTAGATTCAAGGAAGAAGGGACCTGCTCATGGAGCTGTCAGTACGGTCTCCTGGCTCTGGCTCCACGCTCTCCTCTCATTTGCACACGTATGTGCGCAGACAGAGAGGCTGCAGCACTTCTCTGAAGGCTGCTTTTCTCCTGTGCTGCTATTCAGAAGGTGTGTAACTGGCACAAGAAGGAAGACAAGAGTATGGTAAACATTGGTGCCTGACTCCATTTGGCAATGGCAACTTCTTACTTCTCAGCTAATGGATAGTGAACAATTGTAGAGTGGACACTGGCATAATTAAGAAAGCACAGTATAAATTACAAGATTTATATTCCAATTCATTGATTTTTAACCATAAAATAACAAGTAAATGTTACGTAGTGAAATAGCATCACAGCCTTTTACAAGTCACAGTTACAGGCACCTCAATCAAGAACAAAACCTACTGCTGTATTGTGTTAATGTCATTAACTTAGAAAAGCCTGGTTTTAAGCTGTCCTTTCAGGCAGGTGTAGTTTTCACACTCCTGCTTGTCTAGACAGAATTTTTCTTTATTAAAGAGGACACTACTTCTGCAAGTCTCATGATGAGAATGATGCTTCCAATGAGAAATGCAGGAAAAACGAATGTATACTTTACTTCATCAGCCTTTCAAAGTTTTCCAGAATATCTCAGGAAATGTTTCTTGTGGACTCTGGAGTAAGTTTTTAATTTAGCAAACTGTCGTATCAATATATTGCACCTTTCTGAGAGAGCAGCCCTCAGTATGTTAGGCAGAGATGGTGCGAGGGCAGTGCAATGAGGGGTTTATCACAGACAGGAACGTATTCTTGGCATAATGGATTTCACCGTAAGACAAACACATCTGGTCCTTTGAGTAACCCAGGGTACGTTGTACTGGATGAGGCGATTGTGCCTGTCAGTATCTTCGGCATGCAGACAGCCACAATAAATATTTCCTAGCAAGCTGACCTTTGCAAACACCATAGAGATCAGCTTGCCTGGGCAGGGCTAAAAATCCCTGCAATGCATTGTTTGTTTTAGGGACTAGAATATTTAAAATGTAACATGGGAAGAGTATCTAAGTGTCTGGTGTGGTATTCCCCAAGTGAAAGAAGACTGGATAAGTTTAAAATCAAACAAATCAATAAATAAATAAACAAACCAACCCCAAAAGGCACTCGTGCTCCCTGTGACATTCCTTGTCCCTCTCCAATATTTAAAAGAAATCTTGAAGAATCTAGAAATCTTGAATCTTGATTCTAAGAAAGATCTCCTAAAGCATGAATTTGCCTTTGAACAATAACGCAAATAATTTAGCAGAGATGGTAAAAGTAGCAAATTATAAAATAACAAAACTAGGGCAAGTTTAGCAGTTGAAAACTAATAATTTCAGAATTTTGTAGGGAATGCAGAGCAAGGAAATCTTTGGGGTGATAGCCTGGCTCTGTTGAAGTTAGTGATAAAACTTTGGAGGTTCCAATATTACTTCTTAAATATGAGTATATATTACATGTGATTTGAGAGATATTATAGAATTAGTTACGGAAGTATTATGTGTACTTAGAGGGTATAATATCACTGGGAACCCTAATATCCTCTGCATTGATGTGAACTTTTAAAGTGCTCCTTTAAGTGTGTGCATGTGCAAATATGCATATAAGAAAACAAATTAATATTTGAGGCTCAAAATTACATTTATTACCTCTTTGGTATTTGACATGCTATTGAAGAAAAGGTATTTTCCATATTAAAAAATGTAAGAAGTATGTAACTATATCAAATTGGAATGTTTTATTTAAGCAAGGAATTAAATGAGATTCTTTTATTGATTTTGTATTATAAATATAGGTTATGAAAACCATACAAATATATTGCAGTGCAGTAATAATAGGACTTACTATCTAGATTTCTGTGATATAGTATCTTACTATAAATAGACCTATTTAATTATATAGCTGCACAGATAGCATACCTGTCATTGAATTGATTCAAGTACTACCATGATTGCTATTTTTTAAATTTTGTTTTGTCTTCAGAGTACTGCCATTGAATGGAAACTGCCACTCAATATCTTTTGGTATCTTAAAAATTAAGATGAGAAAAACTACTCTATAATTCAGCTTTTCAGTGTCATTTCAATTTCTAAAAATATTTTGTTCCTACTTTTTGGTCACTTAACAGTCCTACTGTTAATTTTATACATGCTTGTAAATCTAGGTTGCTTAATTAAAATGTGCCTTATACTGAAATCTTTGCTGTTGAGCTAAAGGATAGAAACCACAAAAATTTCATTTAATTGCAAATCTTCACTAATATCTTTTTGCAATTTCATAAGCTAGTGTTGGGAATTACAAATAGGCTTTATCCAATTATACATATGTCTTATTAATCATGGTGGGTATTATTAAGAAATTAATCTTTTACCAGATTACGTTGCTCCTGAGATAATCTTTAAAGTTGTTATTTTTGTTCCACATTGCAAGGAACTACAGGGAAGACCAACACATTTATTACATCTTTGTCCTCTATGTTCGTGAGTTACTGTGAAATCATAGATTATTATGTGTAATCCATCAGTATCAATAAAACAGTTTTATGGAATGTAAATGTGAATTAATAACGCAGTCTAAAGTTATAAAATTCTCCATCAGTGCAGACAGTGACATGCAGGTGTATTTGAAACACTCATTTAACAGATTTTGAAATACATTAAACTACAAAAAATATTGAATAAATCAATTTTACTCTTCCCATAGTGAGAAAAAGGGGAATTTAAATTGCACTAAGAAATTAGTTAATTTTTTTCGAGAACACAAGATTCTCACAGGCAGAGAGGAGAAAGGCTGGAGTTTAAACAGAGGATGCTCAGTTATTTGATTTTTCTCTGATAATTTGACCTTAATATTACCTTATTTTATTCTGTACCATTTTAATGATGGGTTTGTTAGTTGTGATAAAGACATGTTTTAATAGGAATTTAGTTTTTTAATTTCAGGCTTACATAGAGCTTAAGTTTTTCCGGTTATTGCAAACCCTTAAAATTCTTTTACAGGTGTTAAGTGATCACCATGGCAGTAAAAATTTAGTGCCTCACAAATTCATACTATGTGACATCTTCGTGACTAGGAAAGGGCTAGTATTTCTATTTTACTGACGCATCTATACCAATTTGATGCTTGTGTTGGCATGTGTATATATACTAATCTTAATCTAGCTAAATCAGATAGCCTAGCAATACAGACTGCAGCTAAGGATGTATTTGCCCATCTGGGGATGCAGACTGTAAGCCTTTGCTGAAGACTGTCATTGCACCTTCCATTGCGTATGCTACCTAAGGTAGTTAAATAAAGTTATGTTAGGACTGATTTTTTTTTTTTTTTTTTTTTTTTTTTGCATGTGGTATAGACATATCCTATGGAATATCACAGAGAAAAATTTTTAACCAGGAATGAATTAGACTAAGGTCTTGGCAAGGGAAAAGGGCAGAAGAAGTAGGAAGAAAAAGCATCGCCGTGAGCAGCATAACTAATTGAAAGAGTACGGTAAATACATTCAGTGAGAGGCACTAGCAGACATCTATTGACACACTGGAATGTGAAAGGCAACTACACTTACTTGCAAGGACCTTCCATAGTAGTTACACCCCTTATAGTGGTTTATTACTTACTACTTTCTCACCTCCTCTTTATTTTGGTTATTTGAGAATACACTGTTAGCACTTTTACCCTACTTCAAGAGACTATTGAAGCAGTAGGTTCAGTGAAGAGGCTGAGTCTAGTAATTTGTGCCAGAAGTCTCCTTTCGTTTGTGTTATAGTCATAGCAAACTCCTCACAAATGTAATTGCTGAGAGCAATGAAGTTTAATGGGAAAGTTCCGCCAGACAAAAAGAGAAAAATAAGCAAATTGGAAACTGAAAAGAAGCAAAATTAAAAATGGAAAAATGACTGCGAAATGGTGACCTTGGCTTGTTACCACTAATTCCTTACTGAGCTGTCCAAGTCGAGCCTTCTCTTTTTTACCAAACAAACGTCCTATTGAAGACTTGATTCCTTTCTTCTTGGGAGCCTTGTGCAGGGAGTCCTGGCTGCTATTGACACTGCCAAGACCAATGCTTTCTGGCTCCAACGAAGCAGGCAAACTACTAGAAAATGATAATAAAGAAATGGAATAGATAACATTTGCAGATAATTTTTTACTTTCTTCTGAGCAGCTCTGCAAACAAATTAATCGGTTATACTTTAGGAATGATGTCCCAACAAGTGAAACAATCACATCTTCTTTAAATGATTTAGCAACATGTAGGGCAATACAAGATCACATTTTCTCCAGCAGGCTGACTGGATCTTATTAAAAAAAAAAAAAAAAAAAGGTGGAAAATAAATATTTTTAATTTGCTGAGAACAATTGATGAAAAATACAGGAATCAGCCTGCTGTTTGTCTTTCTAGGATTTGCAGTATCACTCCTTCTAGTAGTGATCAAAACTCTACCTCAAACCAGAAATATCCAGCATGTATTTTAGCACCGACAAACGTTCTCAGGGTCATGCAAGAGGCAAAGGGTAAGGCTTTCTCTCTTATGGCAGGGGAAGCAATTGCCAAGAACAAACAGGAAGAAATCGGGTCATTTTGGAACAGTTAAACAATAATACGTGGTAAAACTGTGAGGTGCCAATTCATGTTACAAACATCTTACCTTCTGGCATCATTGTGGTATGAAGAAGGAAGGGTATGAGTCATTCTGATAGCTCTGGGTGTTGGAGGAGGAGAAGTTTCACATTTGATTGTGGCTTTATCTTCACGCCCATCTTCTTCAACTACTGCAATCTGGGGGAGAGAGACTCCATTGAGAGCTGATTAGCTTTTCAAGAGAGTTTCAACATACCCTGCACCAATTTGTCAAGTGAATTGAAGCATGTACAGTTTCAAGTGCAATTTTTTGAGCCAATTGTAAGCATTCTTATTTTGAAAGAGGCTATTGGGAAAGAGCAATTGCCTAAATATAGCAGCTTAAAGTACATATTTGAAAGAGGAGAGATTACACTTGGAGAAAAAAAAAAATCATTCCTTTTATGCCAAATAGGTTGATCCAGTAAAGGTCTAAACATGAAAATAACCTTAGACGTGAGCGGGTCTCTTGCATTAAACAGGATTATTCAAGTAAACAAAGTTTCTCAGGGATATAAGGGAGAAGGTAAATGCAGACATAAACAGGACCACTCTCTCCATGGCTTGTTAACAGAATGGTCAGAATGCTTAAAAATAAGCCTGAACAAAAAGGAATTTTGTCACAGCATATAATGATTTATCTTAAATACTGTCTCTGCTCATGTAAAGATCCCATATTCAGTGCCAATTCTGTAAGCAACTTGATATTGCTCCAGAAGATTTCAAGTAATCTGACTTTGGTTCCTCCAGCAAGAAGAATAGCCAAAATACTTGTGTGTGTCCACAATTTTTTTTAACTATTCCTTTGAGCTTGTGCTGTGGAGGCTACTACTCCAAAGTATCACTGGTGGGCCTTGATTCTGTGGCTTAGCTGCGACCTCTGCAAGCCTTTCCAGGTAGGATTAAAATGATTATGTTTAGGAAGTGAATGAAAAGGAGCAGAGGGGATGCAGTGGCTGGCAAGGAACCTGGTTATCTAAATAGCAGAGGAATATGACAAATGTGTTCTCCCAAACATAAAAATCCCCCCAGTATCATACCTTTCTCCGATGTTTCCTTAGGTCGCTTGGCTTAGATTGGTAACAAAAGCAGCAACAACAAAAAAAGAATGATTAATAAATCTTATTTGAGCATAACAAAATGCCACACATTCGTTCTTCTCACACTCAGAAGTGGGAAGCAGAGATTTCATTAATTTAATACTATCCATACTATATACTAATTATACACTTGGTATCATAACATAAGATAACTCCTGACAAATATGGCATTCTAGGAAAGCAGTTATTTTTATTAAAGTTTCGATCTCCTTCATTTTCATAAGCTTAGTAAAGAATAGAACATTGCAAGCTTATAGCAGCAGTTTTCATTTTTGGAGTTTTCATATAAATCCTTCCACTACCCCCAACACAGAATTATTTTTTTTACCTAATATTACAAATCTATTGGTGTCTCACCAAGTGTAAACACAAAATATCACCAACAAATACCATGTCTGAAAAAGTGGTCTTTCTGTCCAGTTATCCCATTAAAGTGATGCATTTTCAGTCAATGGATACTAATTCACCCATCTTCTGTACTGCAGCATTATTTGGCAGTAGAAGGCTGCTAGAATGTGTCTTGTTCAATCCCCTTTTCATTTTTAGTTTTGGTAGATGTCTAATTCATTCAAGGAAAGCTGAAGATATACTGCAGAATTTATTTACTGCACGGACCTGGGCTTTGGAAACTCATGCAGTACTGCTTCTCCAGCCAGCCCTTACAGGACCATTTGGCAATTTGGGCTCTGGAGACCAGACCTCTACAGAACTCTTCCCAACTCAAAGTTTCCACTTAGAGGATGTCTAATAGCCTGTTGTAAGTACTCCAGCCAGTAAGGAGGAGATATTTAACACTGGACTCCTGCTGAAACAGCGCAGGGCAGAAGTGTCCTGACATAGTTGATGAGGGTGAGCCAAGTTGTGGGCTGTGCTGCTGAGCATGCCGTGGGGTGCTGCTTCTACAGCTTACGGTATGTCAAGAGCTCAACAGAAACTCATACAGACATAGCAATCTGAGCTTTAGCACAGCTACAGCTGGATGCCAGTGAGGCCACGGCAACCTGAAGTGCAGAAGCTACGCTGTCATTTTGTATTTGAATCGGATGAACCTACTGACCCAAAGTTACTGTGTCCAAATCAAGGCAACCAGGCAGTGCCGGTGTCTGCTGGAAGGTCAGTTTAAACCATTGCCATTTATCTGTAGCCACATTGCTTAGTTTAAATGGTTGGTGAAATGGAGCCAAACTGCGTATTTGGGAGGGTGCTGCTTTGGTGAAGCGGGTGGCACCGCAGCAGCCTGCGCACCCACCTCCTCCACAACGGTCTGCACCACCAACGTTTTCATTCCTGCTGTTCTGCAGCGGGAACTGGGGGCAGCAGCAAAGAATCAGTGCTGCACTCTGCCACAACTGCCAGCCCTGACCTTCTCTCTGCTGTCTTTAGTCCCCAAGAAGGCAGCAAACACCATCCTAAACTGGGAGGGGTAGAAGTGGATACAAGTAGTTGTCAGTTCCCAGGAAAAGGGAGTACTTGGCTAGATGATAGCGGACAAAATTCCCTGCTCCCCACTGAGCAGAATGAACAGCCAGGCTCCACTCCCAGCTCTTCTGAGCCACCTTCTCGGCTAGGAGAGTTAACTTCTGCTTTCTGATTGAGATCAAGGCTCATTTCCCGTCTGCTGAGAGGGGCTCCACAGGGAACCAGCGCTGCTGCTTCCCAGGAATGGACCACAAGGGGACATCGGTGACATTACGATTATCAGAGAAACAGCAAATAAAAAATGGGGTTACACATATCCTATTCTCCTCCCTGTATGTAGAGATCAGCAGAGTGGGCTGCTTTGATTCTCTCCTAGTGCTTAAAGGGATGAATTCACCCAGGCTCCAGACTGGTTTGTCGCCCACAGTGAACACTGAACCCTGCATCTGCACTCTTATCAACATCAGAGTTGTACATCTCGAATACGTCGACACGCACTACCTTCACTTACTTGACTGTTGCACTGTTTCTTTTTGTCTAGGACCAAAATTAATTTTTTTTGCAAATCCCTTTTCAAATCAAACCAGACATTTCAGAATATGTCCTCAAAGGTACAGCAATGTTAGAAATGCTTTGCATGATAATTTGATGGCTTGCTATCTATTTATGTGTGCTGCTTGTAATGTCAAAATATATCAGTTAAATGAATTATTGGAAAACAAAGCAGTTATTTCAAGTGCTCGATATGAAGAATACATACAAAATGCTGCAAAGAGTGCCCCGAATGTGGAAGTATACCCAAATGATCATACATATGAAATAATAGAAGGTTTTAATGTCTTCTAGACATTTCCTGGAGGTTTAAACTCAGCAATAGTCCCACAGACTACTGTGTAATAACTGTATCACTTCAGAGCTTTTCATTACTAAACATATTTTAATTCTAAATTGATTACTGTAATTTCAGTGATCAGTTCTGTTTCTCATTAATTCCACTGCCTGTGTGCTGAAGGCCCTTGATCCTCAGATCATTATGTCCCTGCTGAATCATGCAATGCTCAAAAACACAGTAACAAAACCCAAAACAACCCAAACATCCATATTCTATGGAATTTGCTATCAGTATGTATGATGAAGAGGTGACTAAAGAATTAGAGACATGAGCGATTCATTCAGTGATAAGTATTTAACCCTAGAAATATCACACCTAAAATTGGCATCACGAAGTTTCTTACCAGCGTCATAACCCCCATTCTGTCCATCTCCCTGGCTGGACTGCGAGGCGTGAGTTTAGGAGTTGAGTGTCCGCTGGGAGGGGATGAGCTTGCAAGTGACGATGCCGTCACCGAGCCAGTAATGGATGTACCTTGGTGGACTCTGGCTAGATTTAAGCCTTCCAGACTCACGCTGGCCACTCTGTTCTCTATCTCTTCGGCACGCAGTTCTGTCGACTCTTTCTCTTCTTGGATTAACCTTATTAAGTAAAAGAAGAATGTGGTTGTATTTGTCTCTGAATACCTCAAAAGCAAAACTAAAAAATGTTTCCTTTCAAATGAGATTTGAAAATAAAAGAAAACAAAGATGAATATCATAGATCAACTCCAAAATAATATTGAAAAGGGTATTTTTTAATCACCAGAATTATAAAGTTCTTAATTCCTCCATCCTCAAAAACTCTTTGAAGAATCTGCCCAACAACAAGACTTGCCATATGACATTTCAGGAAGACTGGTTCCTTTGCAAAGGAGACAGTATAGGGGAGAGGGTTTAACAATCCGATTTAGCATAGGAAACTAATTCCAATCTTAAGTTGGCTTCATCTGATTTTCTGTTGCTAAAGCACGAACGCAAATTTAAAGTGAAATGAAATTGGGCCTTTAAGAAGGGAATTGCTAAGATAATCCGTATTAATAAAACAAGAGAAGATGCAAAACAAATTGTCCGTTTCATCTCTACAAATTGATGAAAAAATGACAGTTGTTTCTAAACCGTCGAGTTTTTAAGTGAATTTAATTAAAATAGTTCTCTTGTTAACAACAAATATAAGCTTCTTAAATACATATAGCCTCAATGGGATGCTTCCACTGGGTTCTTTAGTTTTGGTTTTTCATTGTGATTGTACCTAGAATGAAAAAATGTGTTTATAATAAAACCTTCGCCCATGAACCCACATTAGAAGGAGTCTTTTTTTGAGAAGAGGAGGAAAAAGTATGAGGGATCAAGGTTAAATGAGAGAATACAAAGTCTGGGGAGGCTGAAACTGTGAACCAGGCTTTTCTGAGTGAAATGAAGCAAGTACAATAAATGAAACCATAATACATTGAAAATAGAAACCTACGAATTCCTGTGCTGTGATAAATCTTCTTCCCTAGCGTCCATTTCAAAATGTCTATAAAATGTCTACAGTTGTTTCTGAAATGAGGCGTGGCAGAAACTTAACAGCAAATAATATTTTGAAAGGGAATTATAACAATCTTTTTAATTTTAGTAATCTAAATTCTGAATCATCTTGTATAATAAAACAAATCTAAGGCAAAATAAATTCTTAATCTCTTTTGACATCTCCAATCATTTGATAAACCCTTATAGTGTTTGTCAAGAAAAAGAAAAAAACAAAACAAGAAAATGTGAAATGCAGTACAGTTTATAAGACTATCCTTGTAGAACCGTTTTTTCCTGAAACATATTAAAAAAAAGAAGAATACAAAATTAGTTACCTGGTTCTTTAATAATGACAGTGATGGTAATGAAAGCCTATACTTCAGTATAAGCTTAGCAGTAGGGGAAATAAACTACTCTCAGTGGACCTCCAGTAAAAACAGCTATATACAATGTGCACCTTTGCTTCCTTTTTGAGACAAAACTGTACCTAACATCTAAGTCAAGATCCTCTGTTACGTAAAACAGTGATCTGATTCAGGGTGGCACGAATAATATCCCACTATGTCACCTGCAGGTACAATTCCTTGTGAAAACGTTTTACTGTATTACATAATTACTTGTTAAATTGTCAAAATGGTAGTATTTTTTAAAACAAATATATTTGTTGCATCTACAGCTTCCTGAATCGGTCACAGTACTGACTTCTTTGTAATAACAGAAAACACAGATAAGGGTCTGTCTTTTACATACACTGCTTTAAGGAGATTTACACTCACAACAACACAATTTCTCTTTTGACTTTCTATCTTGACAAGTCTAATAAGAGGTTTGAGAAAATAGCAGTGTAATCCTATCTGAATGAAGAAATTCTGGGAGAAGTGAAAATGCAAAGCTGTAGATCTGTAACAAAAAGTCTTCCCCTGAACAGAAAAGTTATTCAAATTCAATATATTTCAATAGAGTTCTCCTTTTAAAGTTACCTTGCTTAGAGAAAGACTGAGATCTGGCAAAAAGTAATCTGGTTTTGATTATATTTCACTAATAAGAGGATGGTTTTCATACACTGAGTTCTTTTAAAGTTACCCTTCCTGAAAAACATGTAGGAATGTTTTAAGTGTAAAATATGGTTTCATTTATAAAAAATCACTTAATTAAAATATGTCATTGGATTGTCTATCACACCATTAAATTTGCACAGAAATTATTAAGTTACATTCAATGCATCACCTATTTCCAAGCACTATAACCCAACTTGGAGCATGAAAAAATCAAATTCTATGCCTCCATAGAAAATCAAAACCATGTCTTAGAAAACGTGGCTTATATGAGATGTAACACAGGAATAATTATCAGAAGAAAGCATGAAGAGCACTGAAATAAAATATTTCTGATATGAGATCATTTGGAAGTGGAGTCATGCAGAACAGTGTAAAAGACCTTGAAAAGAGGACTATGAATAGTGATCTGTCAAATCTGCCACGTGCTAGCCTTCTCTAATGTATTTCTCTTTAATTGGCCAGCAGTTCTTCACTTGGAACATTTTTTGAAAGAAATTTCTATGGTTAGGAAATGAAGATGCCATTGTTATCTTCACACAATTGATAATCACTTATGAAAAGCAGACACTTTATTAATCCTTTAAATGTACAAGTGGTTTCCTAATTGTTATGATCAGTACCAGAACTCACGCACTAAAGGAAGCTTGAAGCTGTGATGAGAAGTGCATGACAGCTGCTTCAGACTACATACCTGATTTCTTTATTGATTGCATCTAGCTGCTCCTGAAGCATCATGGCCAGAGTCTGGGCATCGGAATGGCCACTTGGTGACAGGAGGTCCATGGAGCTGAAAAGCGTTTCTCTATCGTCGTCATCGATGTCGGACATTTCAGTGTCGCTTTCAAAGGGATGGCTGCTCAAAACGCCAATCTGCTGGGTTCTATTCCACTCGTGATCTCCAAGTGATTTTACCTGAGCAGGAATTAGGATGTATATGGCTTATTCCATGGAAAACAACTGCAAAGTTGAACTTCTATAAAATGGGAAAGGAAAGCAACTAACATTTAAGAGTATTTTTTCAATGATTAATTCTCCATTAATACTTGCAACATTACCATAGATGATGTAAAGTATTTTCATGTAATTTCTCATGCTGTGTAAAATTAACCATCAGGAAAATTTACCCAAACAAATACCCAGAAAAGACAGATAGTCTAGTATGTTTGAACTTTGTTGTCTGAACTTCAATCTTTTCTGCCTTCATTTTAGTACAACCGTACTTTTGTTTGAGCATGTATAGAAAAATCCTGCTATTTGGATTGGGTTTTCTTGTTTGGTGGGTCGTTGGCTTTGTTGTTGTTGTTGTTTTCTGGAAATACATCAACTGTAAGCTTAACAGCCTGAAATACATTCTCTTATCGGGGAATATATGAGAAGAAAGTGGGGATTAACCTTTGGTTCATCTCTGCGTACTCCCATCCGGCCTCTTCTAGGTCGCCTTATCACTTTAGTTGACCGATAGTCAGACTGGCTATCAACCAGGGAGCCCACAGAATATCTCAGCTCTGCTGATGTGTCAAGGTGAGGCCTATAAAAAGAACCACATTAGTAGACTGAGAGAGTAATAATCCAATGACCTTCAGTCTAGGAACACAGATTTCTTTTTTTAAACAAACAAATTGTTATGTATCACATAATAAATGACAAAACCACATCACAAAGTACAATTTGAAGGTGAAAACTTGAAATCATATTACGAGAAAATTAAGGAAGAAAACAAATAAAACCTTTGATTTTTCAAAATGAAGGACTTGCACAGTAGAACTTTTCGTCCAAAACTTTAACATGATAAAACAAGTAGATTCCAGGATAATTAACAGAACTGGCTGCTGAATGTACTATCCTGTATATTTTCCTTCCATTACTCGCCTGAATAAATACGCCTGAGGTTACTGTAAGCACGTAACATGGTCATGAGTGAGGATATCTATAACACTTTCCTACTGTAAGTCTGTGCTCTACATTATGAAAATATTAGTGAACTGCCCTGCAATATATAACATTGGTTATGAATGATTCATCTTTATTTGACGATGCTTTTGAGAGTTTTAACTCCCAATTTTTCCTGTAGCCATGGTAAGTCTTGGGACATTGTAGTGGGGCGTATACGTGATGACTTCAGCATATCTTTGCTTGGCTGCAGACAACGGTCCCTGGTGTTTCTGTCCTTGGTCACACAACAGCCGTGAAGTTCCCTGCACGGTGCAATAGAAGCATTCTGCCCACCTGCCGTGTACCTGAGTCAGAAGAGCAAAGGCTCCGTGCACCATCTGAGCATCCAGCCACAGCAGTAGAGACCTAAACAATTTCTAGTTCTTAACACATAAGCAATCTACACATGAAAATATATGAATAGCATGATTACAGTAGAAAAATGAAATGTTACAAATACTATACTAAGACGACAACTAAGTATGTATTTGCTTATAGTGAATCCTAAAATGTGTTTGACATTTTACTATCTATAAGAGCATAAAATGAGAGTTTAATGTCATACTTAAATTTTTTTTAATTTTTTTTTTTTTAAACTTGTGAAAAATGCTTGCAATCACTTACAGACAACTTATAGGGTTCACAGCAATTGGTAGTAATCAGTTTGGGGACACAAAATAGGAATAAGTTTTGGGTTTAAGCACTTCTCTTGCTCTGAAAAGAATGCTGTTCGAGAAAATGATGGCTTTAATTCTAGACATAAAAAAAGCTAAGTAAGAGAATGTCTGCTTTCCAAAATGAAGGAAATAATTCAGAAAACCACAGATATCTATGCTGAAAACTGGAGGCTGTAAGCATGACTGTTTTCCTGGGCTCTAGTTCCGAGTCAGTTTCTAAACATAGAGATCCACTTTTCCTTGAGGAGAATTTAATTTGAATTAAAACATACTCATACGTGGAAGACTGAAGCATTGGTCTCAAATTTCAAACATCACATTAATAAAGTAAAAGTGAAAGATAAAATATTACAACTGTGATGCCTGTATATGGATAAATGGGAAATACGAAAACATCATGATAAGACATGAAAGCCTCTGCTACGAGCTACTTTGACAGAGTGGAAGGAAGGAATGTAATTATTGTCTGGTATTATAAATCATAATGGAAGGATTTCAAGCACTAATACAGTTTCTTTTATAAAAAATAAATACCATAAGAAAACAAATTAAAAAAAAAGAGGTACCGGAATTCCTGAAATGTGGCTATGTGCCATAGCAATAAAATCAGATCCATAAAAATGTCACAGATACTGAATAATGTTTTAGAACTTAGTTTTGGGTAGGGCATACATCAGAGCTCATACTATTGTCATAAATGTCCTTTTCTGAACAATCATCAGTTTATCTTCTCTTATGCTTCCTGTCATGCCTGGTAGGAACTTCCATAATATTAGAAAAATTATGATTTTACCTTTTAAAAAATTCTCTAAACCTCACTTTTTTCATTATACCAATAAGAATACTTGACAACAGTTGGGCTACGAATGTCCTAAGCCCTCCATCTACAGCACCAGACGATAATCTTTTGGGGTTTTTGTATGTTTAGTTTGTCTGTATGTCTCTCATCTGTTATATAGTAAACCCTCTAGGGCAGTGACTGTTTTTTTATTTTCTGTGTACAGTATTTGCTGTAATAGAACTTTGCTCTGATACTTGATAGTACTTAGTACTTGTGCAGTAAGTTGGCAGGAGAAAAGAAAGAGCCCAAGTTCCAGTCTCTGGCAGCAAATACCTATCTGCTGACCAGCTTCATTATTCTTCTGCTGCAAGAACAAACTCCTGCAAATGCAGAACTGCATATGGCTGAGAACAGCAACTACGTAGTGCTGATACCTCCCTGTTCCTGAGAGGGCTGGTAGCTTCGTGACGTGAGGTCACGGAAGGGGAAGTATACCGTTTTAGGGGAACCTGCTGGATTCCCAAGACATTTAGACAGCTTACCGAGTTCAAACAGCCCCTTGACAAGGGCTAGTCGGACTCCTAGTTACAGAGCACAAGCTAGTGATGCTCATCTGCCCAGCAAGAAAGGCTGCTGTTCCCCAACGACACTGCTCCAAAAAGCCTCTGCTGTTTGTTGCAGCAGTTCAATAGGCTGTGTCCTCGCGAGCACTCTCAAAAAAGTGTTGTGTGTGCCTGTAGTCACACTTACACTCCCAAAGGAACAACAATTGGAACAGTTACAAACATCACATTCTGAATTTCATCGATTTACGCTTCTCCATGTATAGAAAAATATCATTCCAAGACACAGTACAAGGCTGAGGGAGAAAGTATGTCCAGATACTGAGCAAGATGTCTGAGGAAACAATGGGCAGACAATACCTGATGCAAGCAAAAAAATTATCCAACAAGAATAACTTTAGAGGATTACAGTGCTCTGAATTTAGTCTTGGTCCATGAGCTTTGGCTGGCAGGTTTTAGACATTAACTTGTTGCTTGTTATGAAAACAGGACATGGCATGCAATTATCAATAAAGTAACAATTTTATTTTGAGGGATACTTTTAGGCAAGAAGGACTTTCTAGAATTATAAATTAATTTCAGCTGTTAATAGCTATTTTTATGGTCTCTGTCTCACTGTTGTTCCCATATTGCTTTTCCGCCAAAAGAGGCATAATATTTAATGTCCTGTTATGATAATTTCAGATCTCCCTCAATACTGCCTTCATCTTTAGCTGAAGATTCGTGGTTTTATGCTACACACTAAGCAAAGCGGAGTTATTTCTTGCTAATAAAAAAATAATTATTAGATATAATTGATAGAATAAATAAATAAATATAAGCATAAATATGCTGATCAGTTTCAGCATTAAAGACAATGATTTGAACTTTATTTTTAAGGAAAAAGGGATATTTGCATATACTTTTGAAAAGATTCCATAATTTAAAAGACTTTCCTTAATCTCAGTAATATTTCAGTGCATACTCACTGCTATAAGGCCCCGTTTACCTATGAAAAAAGTGAAAAGCAACAGTAATAATCATTGCACAGATTTTACATTTTTAAAGACATACATGACTATTTTTATGCGTGGTCTGAACACACCCCTGTTGTAAAGGCTTGACACTTACATTTATGGTCTATTTCAATTCAAAGCGAGGAAACTTTTGACATTAAATATTACCTTGACAAGGTGGGTTCGATTAAAGAACCAGCCCTCAATTTCATTTGATCCAGTTCAGATCTCAGTTTCTCAATTTCTTCAGCAAGTCTTTCCTGGAAATGAGAATAGTAAGACATACTTACTTGTGATATAAAATACATTTACTTTATGAGATATTGCTCTCATAAAGCTAAACAAGTAAGATAAGACACACTGAATGTAGCACTGACTATAAGAAGAAAAGGCAATGAACTCATGCAAGTCTCTATTGCTAATAAGACAATATGCATCAAGAGGAGTCTGTAGAACACTCTACTGTTTTTCCACTAGCTGGAAGTGATGGCAGGACAGGTTTGTCCTTGAAATTTTTTTTTTTCCTTATACAGCTAGGGTGAGGAAAAGAAGAACCAGCACAGATTTGTGCATTAACTGCACTCTCCGTGTCAGGCATAGTTCAGTGTGCAACACTCCATTTGCCCTTTAGAGACTGAGATTGTGTCCTGACCTTTTTATTTACTGACAGAGACACAGACTTAGAGACAACCACATTTTAGGTGACTTGGTGAACTGCAGCTTTACAGCTCGCTCTTGGGAGTTGAAATTCCAGTAAGAGGTGCTGCTAGCGAAAAATGACAGTGTGCCACAAAAACTGGATTTTTGGAACCAACTAACAAAAAGGCTATTGACAGCAACCACTAGGGAAAACAGTGGTGTTCCCAAATTGTACAAATAATTATCGTCTACTAATAAAATGAAATCAAAGAATTTTAAAAGATATTAAGAGAGAACATGGGATGAAGATGTAACACTGCTGTTCCTAGAGTTTAAAATGTTCAGGATTCCAAAATGCTAGGAAGAAAAAGGATCTGCACTTAAGTAATATCAGATTCAGTAATTCTTATTACAGTATTTTTACACTATTTCTTGGTTGAATAGAATTACTGAGATGAGTTGGTGGTCATTCTCCTTGTATCATTTGCTAGTTATATAGAGATTATTAATATCTGCTGTTATGTCCATTTATCTGAAATCGCTTCACCAGTTTCTTCATCAAAGTGGAACAAATAAACCCTTTAAAGTGGGAACTTAGAAGCTCTGGAGTCAGATGTATGTGGTTGTGTGTGAAGAGAACTCATCTCCAATTGCACGGAGTGGTAACGGAGGTCTTCTATTTCTTTCACTTCCCACCCTTAAGCAAGACTCAATAAATATAATAAATAAAAATATCTTTACAAAAATACTTTTGATACAAATGTAGATTTTTGTACTAGATTTTTCATCTTTGTCAAGAGTTGATATGTACATTCAAGCCAGAAAACAGGCTGAAAGAATTAGCCACTGTATTCACTTCCACTCTAACACTATTAAAACAATACAGTTAAGTTGGAGATAACATTGGAAAAATACCTTATTTACACAGACAAAATTGGTATCCATAATTCAGGTTCAGATTCTCTGGTAGCAAAATCATAGAAACTTTTGTTTCAATTGACACAGCTTTAGAAATGTCCTTTTTGTTATCTAACTTGATGGTGAAGCATGATCCTGATTTTGAGACAGCTGAATCACCTTATAACTGTGGTAGTACAGCACAGAAATTTTATTTATTTAAAATGCAGTACGAGCTTCTTTTTTGGACTTTAATCTCACTGCCTTTCTACAAGGTTATCTGAATGTAGATAAAATAACAATTCATTTGAACAGATACTTTTGTTATTTTTCTCAAAGTTCTTGATTTTGGATGTCGTATGATATATAATTATATTAGTATGGAATGGAGTTATGTTTTTTAAATTCTATACAATCGCTTTTAAATGGATTTGATACATTACAAAAACACTTCTGTGAATCTGAATGCAGATACATTTGTGTGTCCTACTGCACTCAAGGCAAGTAAAACTTCAAAACAAAATCCTAACATTTGGGATTGGAACAAATATTTATAATTAATTTGACTGATTCACTAAACAGTATTAGGGGTTAGTTTGCAACAAACTAAGAAAGGCCCCTTTCAGCTGTATTTAGCATAATGCCACTGCACCTGTTAAGAAGAATTGCATCACATCAAGCAATTACATTCTTCACTATGAAAGTGTAACCAGTTATGCATACATTTCTGTTAAACAAGACTTTTTCAGAATTAAAACTGATAGAACAAAAATTCCAGAGCCAGTGAAATCAATATGAATTTCAGTATTGAATTCCTGAGGCTAGGATCTCAACCATGAACTTGGCTCAGAACAATTGTTAGAGACCCTCAAAGACTAGTTAAGGCATGTGGGTGATTAAAGGAATTATTATTGATGCCAGGAAGATTTTACATGCTAGTTGGATAATTAATATACCATATACATATTTATCAAAAGTTATATATTTATTATTTGGAAAAACTGATAAAATCAGAGTATTTTATAGTACCTTGTCATGCAAAGACTCCTCCAGGTTTTTCCTGAAACTTTCAGATTCTTGAATCAAAACATTCTAGAAATAAAAAGAAGAAAAAAAAAAAAAGAGAACGAAATTAGACATATGTTAAATATCAGATATCACCATATATATGTAGCCTCCATGTACAAATTAGCAAAGTTCATATTCATTGGGCTTTAAAATGAAAATCCTTTAATGCTTCATTTGAGTATATATTAAATTTTAAACGCTGGAAATAATCCAAACATGTAGGACCATGTTTTTTCAAGAACAGCAAAAACTTTGCATCTTGCTTGAACTGAGCAACTGTCACACTCTTACACAACTATTTCTCCCAGGTTCTTCTTTTGGCAGGCCTATTTCTTGCTTCGTACGACATTTTGTTTCAATGATATAAACCAGAAGTACATCCTCTGAGAGGTTCTGAAATATCCTTCTGAAAGACACTGAAAGATTCCCCTTAGATCAAACTGAAGGTAAATATGTAGAAGAGGGAGGGATTAAGGAGGGTGAATATCAAGGTTATGGGATTTGAATTTTGCAGGCCCACTGTATCTCACATCACAGAAAACCTGTAAATAACATTTCTTTTCCAAGGGCAGATGCTCCTTCTTCTGTGGTGACAGCATTTTACTCTTCCCAGAGGGAGAAGGGAGGTAAAATCAGCAGGTTAAAATACAGGAATGACAGCACATCTGAAACGTGGCCATTCCTCAGTTCTCATCCACTTTCTGTCAGTGCCTCGCACCATGTTGTGCACTGGTCCTTTACAAGCTCTTCATCAGACTCCCCGCTGATAAAACAGGGACTCACAATGTTCAGCATATCCAGTTTGCAGTAGTTCTGGAAAGATGCTTGAGCGCACTCTTGAATTAAAAGAGTGGAAGGTGTAAGTTAGACCATATTTGTGATAATACTTGGTAATACAAAATTAGCATGACGCCTCCATCCTGATAAAAGTAGAACACGTTCAGTTTAATAAAGATTCTCCTGTATGAAACTTTATACTGCTATTTGCACTGTACCTTTTCTTCAAGTGCTGCCATTCTCTCTTTTAAGTGTAGCTGCAGACGCTCATTGGATTCTGTCAAAAGTCTGTCTACGGTATCTGATAATCTTTTGTTGTGCTCCTCATTCATTTTTTCTCTTTGCCTTGCCTTTAATGTAGAATAGAAGAGACAGATTTGTAGGGTCCAAAACTAACCAGTACAGACTCGTATCGTTAAAAAATAAAGTTGTGCTAACTGTAGCCATTTAAAGAAATTCCACAGGAAATCTAATTAGTTACTGATTAATGCACATTCATTGTTGTATCAGTAGAATACTCTGAATGCTGCAACTAGATGTAAACTAGTATATTAAGATGGTTAAGTAAAGTGGGAAGATGCTGCCATCACTGCCATAAATAAAATATTTACCAGTAGATAGATTTGTGTGCTAGAGTGCATAATGTAGCGCTACACTGACAAATTAAAAGAAGAAAAGTGCACAGAAGTTGTCTGCAATACACATACTCTTTGAAGTTCCTGATTCTTCTCTTCAAGTTGAGCTTCTAAGTGTCTCATACGTTCCTCAATGTTTCCATGTCTTTCTTCTGCCTGTAAAAAAATAGAAAGACTCCTTCTGTAATTTAAGTGGCTTTGTAAGTTTTTATGTCAGTAAAGTTTAAACAAAACATAAAGCAAGCTACTACTAACTGCAAACTTATTTTTCCGAAAAGAAACTTTATTTAAACAGGCAGCTGAACAGCATTGCTTGAAATGTGTCAGCTACAAAGGCCTGTTACATCCAAGCATCAGCAAAACATTGGAGTTATTTATGAGCAATGAAATCAGCCAAATGTAACATGCAGACTGTGCATGGTTTGAACACAAACCTGCCATCGTAAAATTGTAAGCTCCTGAAGCACTGAACTGCACGATGGTTGATTATCAATAAAAAAAAAATAAAATAAGTTAAAGAAAATGAAAACAAATCAGATGGATTCTATTTAGCAATAGAAAGTAAAGTCCAGTAGGACTACCTTCCTACGTATGGAGATCATTTCTTGTAGTTTAGCTTCCATAACATATTGATAATCATCAGATGAGGTAGAAGAGGTTGGATCAGACTAACAAGTCAAGGAAAAGGAGAGGGACAAAATTGAAAAATCAGAACTAAAGACACTGACACTGAACAGAACACAGCACAGAATGCTTAAAAGAAAAGCGTGACTGAAAATTTAATACTTTTAACTGACAGATTTTTACGTGGAATAAACTACACTGATACTTGGTGAATATGATGCAGTTGATGTGGAGAAACAGAAAAGAATGGAATGCTAAAAAAGCTATCAACCTACACATGGAGGTTCAAGGTTAGTGATGGCTGGCTGATGACATATTACTACAGAGTGGATTCAAAGCAATACTGTCTAATCTAATGTTTTTTCTTGAATTATGGCAAACTAAACACCAGAACAGGGCTCTGCGAGGCCAATGTCAGAAAGTCCTTTATAATTCTTCTATCATTTTCTAGGAATGAAAACAATGCATAAATACTAAATTAATGGATCGGTCAGTTACAGAACTGTGCAATGTTATGGTACATTCCCTAATTTCTAGAAAACAGAAAGAACATCAAAAGAGACAAGGCTCGAGCTTTAGTATTCCATTTTAGAATACACTACATAAGCCCTGTCATCCAAATAAACAATATAGTTTTCGTCCCTTTGAAAGGATCCACCCTGGTGGATCTCTTTGGAAGATCAAGGTCATCAGATAAAAGAAGAACCTATAAATAAAAATTCATTAATAGGAATGAAAAGTCATTACTGAGTATAGAAATGGTAATCCATCCAAAGATTCATTACTATTTCTGACAGAAGTTGACCTTAATTAGGTCATTTGTTGCAAAACATGAATATTCATGTTATTGTCATATCAAACAAGTCTATGTTATCAAAGTGAAAAAAAAGCCCTTAAAGAAAGGGAAATGCTATATTTGATTTGTTGCTATGGAAACAGGAATGTGCATAAGGCATATAGACAGTTCTACTGATGACTTTGAGTTGTGAGCTCATGCTTGTCAAATGCTATTTCACTGTCAGATTTACCCTCTCTCAAAAAGAGATCCTGAACTCCATCTTTAGATGAGCAAACTTTAATATGTACAAGAAATACTAATTTTACAACTGTATTTTTTTAGTAAAACTGTTTTTCATACTGTTGTCTACTAATGATTTATCAGAATAATTAGGAATAAATACCAAAGTAATTCCAGATGTACATCGTAACTTAAAATTACCCATAACTTAAACTCAGTAGTATTATCGGGACCAAAAGATCAGACAGAAACCAAGCCTGTGATCCAGAGATTTACAAATATAAACTGCCACTTTTGATATCAAGATATCCATATGAGAAAATCCTGCTTTGTATAAATACAATAATAATGCTTAATTTTGAAGATTACTACTATTCTTTTCAGAGTAAGCATATTCACAGATTCTTGCAAAATTTAAGGGAAAGTCAGTATACTTTGTAACTAAGCTCATTTAATAAGTGCAGTTATTGTTTCTGGTCACGAAGCAGGCGTATTTTGAGGTATTTGAACTTACTAATTATCTGAAACTATTTTTTTTCTATTTATTATGACTTGGACCAGTGCCAATCTCTTTATGATTTTCTTTACCTTATATTTGAGTTTCACATATTAGTTTGTTTCAGCACACAAGTGCTAACGCACTGCTTCCTCTCCCAATCGGATAAATAGAAAGATAGGGTTGAAAAAGTTAAGTCCCTGTGATTGCAGAAAACCAGATCATGCTATCCCTTCCACAAAGTGACCAAGCTCTATCCTCCTCTGTAGAAGATAGACTTTGCCCCTTTTTTGAGTTCTGGCTGCACTATTGGTTCAAGGCCTTCCATTAATGTGTCTCCAAGGGTCAGGAGAAGATTTGAAATCATCAAAGCTCTGAGCTGATGATGGAGAAGGCTTAAGTAATTTTACCTCTTTTGAAACCATTTTCATTGAGGGAGATATAGAACCCATTGAGGGTATCACCCTACAAAATTAAACTACTTGGAAGCTTCATTAGCTGACTGCAAACTTTAAAAGCAAGTTACTTAACCGTCGCTGCTTCTATACACTTAATTGCAGGTTAATGCAAAATATGAAGATAACTAAACTAATAATTCTAGGTTCAAAGGGGATCTCATTTAAGTCTTCTGAAATGTGGTGCTGTCTGTCATAACCCATCCTTGAGAAGCCGGTCTAGCTAGCTATATCATTTACATTCATTTTTCAAACTAAAAAATAGATTTTCAGTCTAAACCATGCCATACCTTATTCCTTAGCAGGAAACAGTGTTTTCAATGCATTAAATAATTGTGGTATTAGGCCTAACTACTATTTGGAAGAGGAGGAGGAGTAAAATTATTATCAGAATTACATATGTTATCTGAATTCTTATAAAGAAAACATTCTTGAAAGAACATGATGTTCTCTTAAGATTCTTATAGCTACCTAATTCTGTTATTGCATAACTTCCTACTGCTTTAATAATTCAGTAAGGTATACGTTTAAAAAAATCTTTTTGGATGATAGTTTTCAGTTATTTCACTAAGATTATTAAAATGTTCATAGGTACATCCTTGTTAAAAAAACAATCTTCCTGAATGTGGCTCAGAGTACTGGTACTTTGTTTTCCAGCATAAAAGAAAACAGAGCCGATCTCCACATTCATCTCACTTTACAACTCTTTGGTAGGATAAAGAGACTTTAGAATTAATTAAAATTCAGTATGCCTTAGAATCAAAATAAATGTCATTATTCTAAACACTTAAAATGTATTTGAATATTTTATGTTTCCTTTAACTATGTGCGTTTCATTTGTTTGTTTCTAAAGTGTTATTCTGTATTACTTTAAAAGAACCAAATTATTTTATAACTGAGACATTAAACAATTAGTCTCCACTGCTTGTCTGGCAGAGAACGAGCACAGGTGTGCAGCCTTAGTACCTACCCCGGGCTCTTATGCTATTTAGGGATTTTAACCACTGGGTATTACGTGCCAAATGCACGAGCAGCCCCTGCAGCAGGGACATGAATCAAAAGCGTGTCCTCTGTATGGGCTAGGGAGACAGCAACACACATACATACTCCTTTTTTTCTCCCACTTGCAGAAACCCACCTGTAGACAAATAGCTGCAGTAGGAAAGAGCAGTCCCTCCGTCTCCTGGTGTGCCTAGCAGGCAACCCCCCAAATGAGGGTTTCAACACCCCTCGTTGCCCTTTACGCTGAGGAAGACCCCAACCTAGGTCTCAAAGAGACCCTTCCAGACAAGAAGACCTGGCAATTTAGCTGTTCCCTAAGGGATTTGCAAATGCCTCCTGCACAGACTTCCCCAGGCCATACTGTCAGGATTGACACACCTGTGGTGGCTACACTTTTGTGTTGTCCTTGTATGTTAGTCAGCCCCAGACTTTCCCACTGGATTAGGCTCTTTGAGACTTGGGAGCCTACCATAAAAATATTGAATGTCTCCATCTCTGCCTTGTGGTTTGAGGCATGAGGCAGAGGCTGAGACACCAGTGTTACTCATGTTCCCGTAGCAGAATTTCAGATGCACGCGAGACAGAAGGGACAGCTGTAGACTCTGAGGTTCATAAACAGAAGTTGGATTTCTTCTGATTTGCTTTGCTAAGAGTTAACTGAGTTAAAAACTTTCTAAAGTGGAACTTGCATGACTACTTGCTTGGCAGACCTTACCCTACATTCTTCTTTTTAGTATATGACTTGCATGCCTGTTCACTAGTACGCTGTAGAGGAGGATTAGTAAGACACATGGTGCGGTATTCAGCAACTAGCATTTAAAGCATTTAGCCAGCACATTCAGTTATAAACAGATTTGTGAAACTGTGCATCTTAGTTGGGATTAAAAATATATGGACAAAACCTAACAATGTCTGACACCTATGAGATACCAGCATGAGTCTTAATGCTCACTTAGCACTCTATATGCTATGAAATAGCATAGAAATAGCCAGTACAAGCCAGTAATAGGAAAATTTTGCTTTGAGGGAATAGCGAAGCAGCTTGTATTGTTGCTCTCTAACCCTGTTAAAACTCTGCTGATGCTCCTGTTGCTAATGCACCCACCAAAAAAAATGTTGCTTTCTCATCATCTGTTACTGTTGGCACTGCACATTTTCTAGGTCTTTGCATCTTAGTTGAAAAAAAAAAAATCCAATTTCAGATGCAGAAAGCACCTGTACAGTACAGGTGCTACAATTTGTCTTCCTCATGCTGAGCTGCATGAACAAATCTAAACTTTTCTAATGGTACAAGCCAATTTCCACAGTTTTGAGACCTTGACTTTTGAACACCTGCTGTCTCCGGATTTTCTACTGGCTGTCTATGGTACACATTCCTTTGGCCATCCTTGGAATGAGTTTTTCAAGAAGAAAGAATGCATTACTGCATTGAGCTATGCAATCGAAGGTGAAAATAGGTGATCATGATGACTAAGTAACAATAGCTTACAAAGTTATCAGCTATTTGTTCACATGCTCACTTCTAACCTGTTACAAATGTGACAAAATATGTTGGTTTACATCACCCCTGTTTCTGAAACCCAGCCTTTCAGTCACTAGATATCCACACATTCTTGCCCCTCCTTCATTTCTCCACTACCTTCTACACCTCGTAGGTTTAGTAAGCAACTCCTTCCATTTAGCTCTGTCAAACTTGCTTCTTTCATTTCTTCCTCCTATCAGGACAAAATCTTCTGTGGAAAAGGAAGCACAAGAGGAGGGATGGTTTGAGAAGACAGTAATGTGTTGTAAATGTGGACTTTGAGGCTTCCCTCCCCACAGAAGATTTTTGCTTTTCTCCCCCCTCCCCCCCCCCCCAAGAAGGTTTATCAACTTCTTTCTCCAGCTAAGACATCATTTTCTCTCTCTCCCTTGTTCTCAGAGAGGTTTCCATCTTAACCACATCCGTTTCTTGCAGAACTTCTTTTCCCCGCTTTACATCCTTTCCACTCTAGACCACCTCCTTTCACTTTCTTGCAACTTCTTCCCTACTTAATGCAAACCAGATCCCCACATTGTCACAAAACAAGCATTGTGGCCCACTTGCCTCCAACTTTCAAGTCATTTTTTAATCACCTTTAAAATAAGCTGAAGGTGTTACTACGCTAAATGTGGTTTATGATGATTATGGTTTCCTCTTCTCCACCTCAGTGCTTCTCTAATGCAGCTAAAAAGCACTGTCGGTATTTCTGGTGACCTGCATACAGGAACGATGGAGTAAAGTGCTGACTGCTGTCTTGTGATCAGAGAAATGACACAGTACTTCGGCTGCACAAGCACCTGAGGGGGAGAGCGGCTACTGTTGGGAGCGAGTGAATGGAAGTAGGTAGATGCTGGTTGTCTCCACTAGACCCCTCCTTGAATACATGCAAGGAGAAAGCGTGCTTGACAGACTAACCATCTGGAGATTCTGGAAGCTCCAATGTCTGTCCCTTCTGAGGAAAATAAACATCTTACAGGATAAAGAAAGGTTTAGTTAATATTGGAGGGAGGTTCTTTCTACTACCAAGTGCCTCTTCTCCAGGGCAGGCAAACAGACCAATACTGTGAGAGTGAGTACGAGGTGGCTCAATGAGTCATGGCAGTCTAAACCTCGGGGTACATGCTGAGAGCTGTGCTACTTGTCACGACCAGACAGATACCAGTGCAATGGCCAGGCAGGACAGCACAGTACATGGGATCATGCTGTTCCAGGTTAGTCTGCCACAGGCTGACTAACCCTCCAGTTGCTCACCCAATGGGCAGAACACAGTGAAAACAAAACCAAAGAAAAGTTCAAATGATTCAGGTAAATTTATGGGTACTTATCTGAGTTCACTGTATAGTCCAAACTTTGGAAGTTCACTCCTTATGAACTAGTTTGGGCATGGAAAAGTAGCAAAAGACATTCACTAGCCCATATATATAAAAAGAAAAACAACTCGTTTTAAAGACTGACACCATAAGAGGATCTCATTCTCCATCCTTCTTTTGCAGAATCCCAACCCAGATTTATTATGAGGAAGAGTATAATAAATTGAATGCAGAATTGTAACATGCATATTTTAAACTTGAAGGGGGGGGGAGAAAATCACATCAAAATCCAGAACACGTTTGTTCTGTTTTATCTCCACATGTAAATAATTGGTCTTATATTTTACCCACAGTGAAGCAGTCATGGTTTCCAGTTATCCCATACTACTTTCCTTTTAAAAACATGTAAAACATATTAGGCTTAACTCACCTCTTTCATATGATTGTAACCCCATTAATCTCAGAGAAGCCACTTTCATTGAGGTAGTACAAAAGAAAGGAGAATCAGTTTTGACTTTTTTGCAGTGCAGAAAGAGTAGCTGATTCAGGGGGCTCATCTTTTACTTAGTATACAGGGACATGCAGTGACCATAGCTCAGGTAGGCAGACTTAAGGTAGTCTGAAGCCGGCTAATTTGAGCCCTACCGACAACATGTATGCTGGCACAAAGCTCAAAAAAGGCAAAATTAATTAAGCATTATTCAGCCCCTTAGGTAGGTCTTGCAGCTTTCACTGAATAGCTAGTGTGGTAACAGTATACCAGCTAGCTAATTTAAAACTAAAGTAAGCTGCAGTGACTACAGCGTCGTCCTTGATTCCGAGCTACATTTCTGTGATCCATGAAAAAGTACTGGACTTTAAACGTCAGAGCTGTCAAACCAGCACTTTAATAAGCTCTACATTTTGCAAAGATGTTGTATACAAGATATATAAAACATAGGCTTATTTGGCCTGTTGGCCAAATTCTGACCTTCTTCATGTCATGTATTCTAAGATGGCACAATTTTTAATAAAATAAAGTTCTTCAGTTTTTTATGTAATCACAGAGAAATGAACAGAACTGACATTACAGTCTAATATACTTCTTAGAGTTTCCTGCTTGGCAAAAACTTTGATAAAGTACATCAAAGTGAAATGGAGTAGAGCACCAGCTCTGTTCACAGCTCTCTAACCACATCCCATGAAATAATGTAAGAAGACAAACGGAGATGTATACTGCAGCTTTATGGTCACAACAACAACAGTATCTCATGGAAATCTCTGAGTGCTCTGCATGGCTGAAATGAGATTTCTTCTTACAATATTTGTCATTAATATAAGTTCAAGGAAAAATGCAGTTGCAAGAAAAGACATGCTTGAGACTGCAAAATACTTACTGGTGCCTAATTGCTGGAGAAATTATTCAGGAAAAATCCTCTTAAAATAGAAAACAATATTTTTAAGCTACTGAGGGCATTAGAAAATGTGATTATTTGTTGAATCAGAAACAACTGAAAAAAAATGTTAAAATGCCAAGGGATTGCTCTTATGTGCACCTGAGTTTTTATTAAAATGCAATGATATTTATTTGGTATTTCATATAGCTCTCTTTTTGCTGATTCTTCTTTTTTTCCACCATTTTCAGTCTCTCTTTCAGATTCCCACCCATTCATATAAACCTAAAGTTGACAGCACAAAATCTTGATTACTGAATAATGATCTTGCCTTAATAAAATAAAAAAAAAACCCAAACCAAATGCCCCCAAAGCCTCTCTTTCTTTCTTTCTACTTCTTAACTAAATTACTTAAAAATCACACTTTATTAATGAGCGGCTCAGCACTTAAGGCTTCACTATAAATGGAAAAAACGTGAGAATTGAAAAAAATCCATCAAATTTAAAAATAGCTAGGCACATAAATAGCTGGAAACATTCCTTGGCAATAGAGAAAGGAAAGCTTAGATAAATCAGAATGATATGTAATACAACCTCTTAAATGCATTTTTCTTTATTTGCCTGATTTTAAGAGATGAAGAATAAACATATTACCATTATATGTCTTTATGAAGCTGATAATACCTGAGCTATAGTATTAACTACATGCACACCTGAAAGTCTTAGAGGCCAAATAGGAAAACCACACTGCTGGAAAATTATTTTTATCTTATTTTTCTGCAAGAAAGCTGCCATATAATAAATTTATCAGAAAAAACAGTTTGAAGCCCTCTCAAGGATTCACATTTGTCTTTGCAGATATACGATACAAAGAATCATTCAAAACAAACCTTGTAAGTATGTACTGCAAGTTGTCTTCATTTGTGTTGTACAAATGATCCCAGCTGCCACTAAGATTTGATTTTATAGCACTTATTGGAATGAAAGTAATTGTTTCCAAATACATGGTGTATGAAAACATCCAGAAGAACTAAGTATAGGAATGAGACTTCCCCCCACCCCTCTCCCCTTAAATTAGAAACTCTTACACAGTAAAACGAATCCTCCTAGGGTAAGTAATGCTCACATATATTGTAAATAGAGGACTCCTTTGTAAATATAGTCTAGGCTAACTTACAGATAACTACTTTTCCTATTACCAAAATGCTAAGAATTACACAGTATTGAGACCATTCCTGGTTAAACTTGTGGCACATACTTATCAGGAAACGTTTTCTTCTTTCAAATCAGTTGGACACTACTTTTGTTTTGTCCTTGAGGTGAGGAATCGGGATGCAAATCAACATTAAACAACGGGGCTTCTGAAGTGAACCTATTTCTCAGGGCAGTACCTTAGTCAGAGCTGCAATTCTCTGAGCCAGTTCAGCCTCCACTTCGGGTAAGGTTTCAGCCTTCCTCATCGTCTGCTGCAGCTTCTGCTCAGCCAGCTCTAGACGCTCCTGCAGCTGTCTGTTTTTGTCTTCCAGCTGAAGGCCAAAGACAGATAAACAGGTATATAAAAAAAAAAAAAATAATCAGAATTGAGATTTTCCTTCAGTTTCTTAGGTGTTGGGTAAGCGATCACAACTCGTTACATAGGCATAGACACTCCACAACCTGGGAGAGCTTCTTGGAGAGGTATTAACTCAAGCCTGGAACAGTGTAGGCTGCCTGTCTTGCTAATGATGAGTGATTTGAGGCTCAAGTAGCATATGGAGATGAAGAAAAGGAGTTGTAAAATGGCACTAATGCAGATGAACAAAAAGCTCCTCTGATCGACCTGTTGTTTCTCTGAGCAAATAAAAGTATTGGTGCCAGTAAAATGAGAATTTTCTAAATAGAAATATGGGGTCCATCTCATGGAAAAGTTTATACATGAGCTAAACTGGGAAAGAAGTAAAATTCCAGAAGGATACAATTCCCAGCAAAGTTTCTGAACAAATTGCCAAATGCAATTTTCTGAACAAATGCCAATCACATATTAGGAAAAGTTAAAACTGGCATTTCATTCATGATCATAACACATGGTTGCTACTTGCTTAAGGTTGCAGCGATATTGTTCATTGTGAACCTACAATTAAGTCTGATTTTACAGAGGTGAAATTGATTAACCTGTGATAACCATTAAAGAGAAACAGGAGGACTTTTGATAACTGCAGTATTTTCTGGCCTACTGAGACGCACCACATGATTAAGAATTTTTTGACAGCTTGATAAGTGTTTCCTGCTTTCCTGTTCATTCCAGGTTATAGAAGACATAATGAAAAAAGAAGTGTGCTTTTAGATTTCTTTTGAACTCTTCAAAAGCATGAAAAGGCAGGCTTTTTGCATCAGAATACTGGAAATCAACTTTAAGTCTGCCTGTATACGTTCTAAGCCTAGTTCTGTTGATCACTGCTTTGAGTAGGTAGACCTCTGCAGCACAGCAGGACTTACATTGGCAGCAATAAAAACTCACATACAGGTACCTTACTTTTCCATTGCTGGGTGTTGGTGGTTTGGTTTTTTTCCTAACAATTGAAGATACCTCTTAAAATAGTCAAAGGTAGCTGGCAGAAGCTGGAAAGTTTGAGTTCCGATGCTTTAATTTCCCTGAAGAGTTAGTCACATACAAATATATATACACACATACAGAGGGATGCGTGCATGTATATGTAAATATATCTGCATGCAATCATAGAAACAGAGATTATCAGATCATACAGGCTTATTTCCCATATAGCATTTTATATTGTTTCAAGACATGATAGGTGAAAAAAAATAAAGAAGTCATACTGAGGCTGAGGAGGAATTTCATTTTTTACAGTTTGAATTATTTTCATTTCATGTTAGCTTTCTGTTCACATTGTATTCTTCAAATTACAAACCAGTGTTTTCTGTTCACTTTACACTTCAGCTTTTGGAATCATCATGGAAAAAACGTACCATGAGAGAAAGCTGCACAATCACGTTACACTCTTTTTTTAAAACATATTCATGGATAGTTTAGCTTTGTAAAATTTTATTTACATACTACTAATATGTGAAATCACTAGAATATACTGTATGCAAATTTTCATCTTTCCTGCAGAAGGGAATTTCTTAAACTATTTTCTTATTTTTATTAAATAAAATTCAGAAAATTGTTACATAAGAAACATAGATAATCCTTTACCTAGGCGATATGACTATGTGCATTTATGCAAGACACTATTAGAAACCACAGTTATTTTCCAGTATTGAATGTACACATTGATTTGGTATTCACGGTTGTAGTAGCTGATATAAAGCTTAGAGATGCTGAACAAGTTAGGGTTTTTTTTTTTTTTTTAGATTAACTGATCTGTTGATTAAAAATGAACAGATTAACCTAATGGAAACCTCCTACTGTAGATCTGCCCCCTTTTTTGCATTAATTTTCATTGTGTACAGAGAAAGCAACTAATGCAGATACTGCACCTGACGTAGGATGGCTTCCTTGTTTGCCAGTTCATTTTCCAGCTTATCGTTCATGTCATGTATGGAGGTGGATTCTCTCTGTGCACTGAGGTAGCGCTTCTCCAGCGTAGTTATTCTTTCTTCCATATCTTCCTTTTGTGCCATTGCCTAATGTGACAAAAAAACCCCATCAAGAACCATGCAATTAAAATGCTACAGAATTTTATGTCAGTTTAATTTTCATGCTAACAGTAGACAAGGATGTAAGGTATGCTTAGCAGTAATTTTTCTGTTTTACAGAGAATTTATTTCCTTTGGGATTTCTTGCAACTACAATATTTAAAGAGGTAGCTGTTGAGTAGAGCAAACAGAAACAATCCTCACCTTTTGTGTATTTTTCTAGTTTCTATATTTTTCAGTGCAAAAGCCCATAGCAAACCCAGCTCACATTTACTTGCTTGCTTCTTAAAAAGCAGCAGGCTTGATCAGAAAATAGAAAAACTGATATGGTTACATAATAGTAGAAACATAGTACAGTGATGTGGGGAAAAACGTATAGGCACATTTTTGCTCTTCCTGCTAAAAATTTCTGCCAAAGTACATGTAGCAGACAGCCCGTGACATGTCCTGAAATTTCAGACAAACAAGTGACCATGATGTTGGGTACATGACATAACCATAAGACATGGGTATGTTACCCATATTATCCAGATATGTTATGAATAGGATTCCTTTAAAATCTTGAGCTGTTTTTATTCGTGTATTACAAGCTGGCCTCACTGAAGTCAATAGCTGTAATTTAGATAGATTATTCATTAGTCTGTCTATTACATTGTTTATTTCTCTTCAATTAATTTTAGTGAAAGCAGAAAATTTTATTAGTTTTAAACTTGTGTCTGGCTCTTGAGAAGACTTACATGTTGCCACATAATCTTTCACAATGAAAATATTTACTGATGAGCATATCTTGCTGTTTGCATTATATTACATTATGAAAGCAGTGTTGAAGTAAGCAAGATTATTTTTCAAGACACAATGAACATATAAATAGATCCAAATAGCTAGTCCTAAAATGGACCATATCGAGGTGATCCTTTTGCATATTGCTGGAAAAAAAAAACCATAAAAAAACCTAATTACATATGCAATTCATTAAAAAAAACACAGAAAAAAAAAATCCAGTAATTTATCCAATACTAAACTACCATTCTTGTTACAGGTATTTCATTTTCCCTGTTGGGAAGACTATCTTTTGTGGCAGTACGAAATAATGAAGACAGGCACTTCCACCTTTACAAATCTACTTTAGGGCAGATTTTGCACTGACATTTGGTAATTATTCTACATGCAAATGTATTAGTGGCCACTCTGCTTAGGAAGCGAAGGGCTAAAAGCAAGTAAGCCTGTAGCTGGCGTGATGTGGTATTTAAGAGAGAAACAGCAAGTGGCAATCAAGCATTTGTGAGACAGCAATATTTGTCAAAAGGTAAATGAAAGTGGAGATATCAGAGATCCCTAGTGATACGATGTAGCAGTGGTGGGAAAGGAGAAACATATCAGTGCAAACTATTCTTTGTAACCAGATAAGAATGATACAATACTTAAAAGAGGCAGAGTACAAAGATGTGAAGACACTTTGAGGCTGTGTCAGGCATCAGAAGTTCTGAAGGAACATTTCTTCCAGAATACTAGAAATAACAGGTTAAATATATACATACAAATCCATACACACACACACACACACACACACAAATCCATATGAAATACCTATATTGTAGGAAGCAGGGTAACAGAAAGATAACTACTCTAATATCAAAATACTAAAATAGATTCTAGAAGCCAGTCATCCACACATATTGAGAACATCCACGTAAGAGAAGATACTTGGGAGCACTCTGGAGTACTAAGGAGCACCACAAATTTAAGAGGAGGAAAGAAAGGAAAACTGAATTATATATCTCTATTGAGAGAAGGGAATAGAATATTATAAAAGAGGTAATGAAGTCACCACACAGGAGTAAATATTGTAATTGATTATATAAATAACACCATTTTATAAAACAGCCCAGGAGTTTTAAAAATGTATTTCAGACTGTCTACCTGACCAGCATCTCTATTTAGCAGAGTTCATCTTAAAAACTTGAAATAGCTGAAAACTTGCCAGAATGCACTGTAGTAAAGCTAACCCACTAAGGAGTTGGCCTTCCTCCTATTAGAGTTGCACATATACACACCCACTTTTATGAATACGGTTTTATAAAGAGATTTCCAGCACTATTTCTTAATGTAAATTTTGTGTTTCCTATGTACAAGGGCTTTTATCAGTGCTCAGCTTTTGCTGCCCGTATTCATTGGCCTCTGGCAGTCTGTAGTTGGTATCACAGGAACAACAGCCAAGAAATACGAGGTGAGTGTGGTGAACTCCTTACCTCTCTAATGTCTCTCTGATATTTACTGTTCATTTCCTCTGTTTTAATGAGCTCCTTTCTGGTGGTCTCTGCTTCCTGCTCTACCTCTCCCACCCGGGAAGACAGTGCAGCCAAGCGCTCCTTCATTTGTGCCATTTCATAGTTTTGCTTTTCCAGTAGTTCCTGAAGTTCAACAACTTGACTGGCTTCATCATTTGAGTCGATGGAGCCATTTGATAGGCGCTGTTAACACAGAAATGACATCATTTATTAATTATCTTTTAATGTGGACTCTATCTAAAGAATTTCTAAACCAGATTATTTTAAAAATTACAGAAGCAACTAGGAAGAGAAAAAACACAATAATTTTCATTAGATTAGATTAGATAGATAGGATAGGTAAGGTAAGACATTATCTTATCTACATTATCTTACATATCTACGTTAGGTACATAAAACAGGTGTAGTAATGAAAAAAATTGCAAAAGATTAGTATTCATTCATATCAAGGGATTCCAGAATGTAACATCACAGGGAGAAGTAAACATTTGCATTAAGAGCAGAATACTATACAAAAATAGCTTTAGTTTGACATTATGACTATTCAAGTACAAATTGCAACAATACTACTCCTAAAAAGCACCAAATGACAAGAATACATCTTAGCTCAACTTACACAGCATTTAAACTTAATCAGTCTATTTCGTTTGCAAGATAGGCCACACCGCAGACAGGAAGCAACACAAATAAATCACAAACTGACTGTATCAGAAAGTACTTAGAGTCTGGACAACATACTGGCTAGGTCTACATTAGAAACAAGTTCTGCTGAAGTAGTTTGTGTGCTGCTGAAAGCCCTGGTATGAATACAGTTATAAAGAAAAAAAAAAAAAAAATCAAGAGTCCAAAATTCACATTGCATTTGGAATATAATCTCAGGAATATGATTTATATTGCAAATAAATGATTTCAGGAAAGAAATACATTCACTAGCAGGACTTGTTAGCATTGCCTCATTATAACAGATAGTTGCACTAACCTTTTCCAGCATAGGCTAAGCCATGGTTTCATACAAATTTATCTCATGTCAAAAAAATAGGCAAAAAGAACAAGCAAAACAAAAAAGATTTGATTTTGACTTATAACATGAAAAAATAAAACCGAACTAGTCCAACCTGTCATTAACTTTCTTGATTAGGTGCAATTTTATTTGTTAAATTTACATTATGCAGTATGGGAACAAAGTATTTCACCGTAACTGTCATTTTAAATAGGTTATGGATCAGAGAGCATCAAACAGGAATATTGGTCCTAAAAGGTGCTTCTTGTCCTTCAGATGGTAGGATGTAGAGCAATGTATATATGAAATATTCCTAGCAAGATCTGAGAGGAAACCAAGCTTGCTTTCCTTAGCACTTCTGTATTATTATTGTCAAAATATATTTATACAGAAATCTAGCAATTCAAAGAACATTACATTGCTTAATGGCTTTAACAACATTCTTTCCCCAATCAGCCATAAAATTAACCCAGATCAAGACCACCTGCCCCTCTGCGGATCACTGAATAAAATTATTTTACTCTAAAAATTCATTACATCAAATAACTGAGTTCCAAAATTGCTTTCTTTATACTGCTTAATTATATTATCTTGACATTTTATGTTAGCTGCTGAACCATCATTGATCTACTTTCAGGACACCATGGTAAAATGACAATAGCAATTAAAAAACTTATTTACACTCAGTTTGTGATTTGGAAAGTGTTCAGTTAGTCTACTTCAATCAAAATCCCATTAATATGCAGCAATCACATACGTAAAAAAATAGTACTCAAACAGGGCAGAACATTCTAAACATCGTACTTTATTCCATTGTGTAAATTTGAGATAGCTTTTTAATCTATGATAACTATAATCTGCTTTACAGTTTTAGTCTCATACAGCAATTTTAGCGGTTGTCACAGATGAACAAATTTTACCTTTCATTGAATTTGCCCTCCCAAACAAAAGAAGCTCGAAAAACAATGTGAAAATACGCTATGCCAGTAGAAGCAAAAGGCATCCTGTATATGATGCTGATTCAAACACATTTTCTGAATTAGTGAAAGGAGCAGGAACCTCCCATGCCCCAGAGGAATTCCCTACAGAATAAGCTGGGAGTCAGAACTGCAGCATCTTCTCTATTACTGGTTTTGTGAAGAATGCCCATGTCCCTCATCTTTTCTTTTCCTTTTTTTTTTTTTTTTGGTAATCTGGTTGAATTTTTTGTGCTGAAATATTTCCTGGTATTCAAAGAGTTTCCTGTTGATGATGCTGTGTATTAATCGCAATCCATTTGTAAATAAACAATTAGTTGAATGCTTATAATAATGAAATCTATGTTTTGAATAGATCTCTGTTAATTATTACCTGAAGCACTAAGGGAAATCTCAAAAGAGCACGCACAGAAAAAGTTTCAAAGTAGATATTCTCAACTGTCATACCCCTACACTACCCAAAATTCCCAATATATGCAAGAAATAGTGTCAAATTAGTACAGAGGGGTGGAAAAAGAAAGTACTGAAAGTAAGCTGAAACAATTGGGAAGTCTTTAAAGGAGGGCAGGAACATTAAAGGAAACTTTCTAACCAGTTGAAACATTCTAGCAGAGCAAAGGGAAAATGTAGATGGTCCCCAGATCTGGCTTACAAGTTAGTCATCTAGCTAAAGCCTTCAACAAATTTTGTGATGCTGCCTATCAAATGTGGTCGTGAAAAAGCTACATATGGACACACTCCTTAATTTCAATAATTTCACATAAAAGCATCTACTAGCAATGGCTATTTTTCCTTGAAAAAAGAAATGTGGCAAATAACTAATATGCTCCAATGCTTTGCTTTTTTTTTTTTTTTTTACTGACTGGTTTATCCAAGAAAAGATAGTCCACCTGTTTCTATCACATTTACTTATTTAGACCACAACGCTGCAGAAATGGTATCCTCTTATAGTTTTGACTTCATCTTTTTTGCTTTCTGCAGACACAACAGGTACACACAGCAGCAACGCGTACACGCCTGCAACTCACGCCATCAGGGTCTCTGCCCTCTCCCCGTCCCCTTCCACGGGTTTCTCAGCCAGATGAGAAATCTGGTTGGCATCAGCCTGAAAGACCTCGTACAACTCCAGACGTCTTTGCTTGCGCTAGTTCAGAGCAAACAAAGGTAAATAGAGCAACTACATCCATACCCAGCAACGTAGCACTTGTTTTCCTCATCGCTGGGAACAGCAACAGCAAGAGGAAGGTCTGCTGCTGGTTTTTGGAGGGCTTTTTTTGGTGGAATATCACCACATACCAGAAAAGTAACGGAGAAATCACAGTCCATACTAAGGGTTTCAGAAATACCCTTACTTCATAAAGAAAGCTTTTACACTCAACCAAATATAGCAAAGCAAGCTAGGAGGAGAAACAGAAAGGAGATGAAATAATCGCCAAGTAAATCTGATGACAGTGATGGTATTAACTACAGCAGAGGTGGCATACTGCAGAGGAAATCAAAGTTCAAAAAATATCCTGTAGGACTGAGTGCCATAAAGGGTAATAGGGATTAAACAAAAAATGCCTGGGGGGGGGGGGGCGGGGGGGAATATCTTTGAATTACTTATGGTCTGTGGAAATGGAGGAGGGAAATAAATGTTCATGTTCCCTACCGCTGAACAGTATGAAAAGGAAACCAAGACCCTGGTATCAGATTTTCTTTCTTTCAAGATCCAAAAAGCACAGCCATAAGGCAATCTGCTGCTTGTATAGGAGCGCCAGCAGGGAGAAGGACAGCAAATTGGGTAGCACATAACAATAAATCCCCCCAAATCGTTGCTTCTCTCCCCTATTCTCTCTGCCATGAAATAATAAAAGGAAAACCAGCAGCAGACTGGTTTACTAGTAAAAAATAAGAACAATGGTAAAAGGAACAGCAGGAGAAAGTGTAAAACAAGACTAAACCAGCAAATTGTAGCCTCTGTTAATCCATTTCATATTGCCCTTTCAATTAAGCCTTAGCAATAATACTGAAGGCAAACTGAGTGGAGGAACACTTAAGTTCAAGAAAAAGAGTAAGGACACCAGACTACAGCAGTTAGCAAAGAAATTGTAAAATTGTCCCAGGCAAAATACTTCTCCATTTTATTTTATAGAAAGAACCTTATGGTCAACTACATATGTAGCAAAATATACACAGGAACCTAGTTTTATAAAGGCAAACCCCAAGAACAGTAAAAAGCACCTCCAAGTGATATTTTCCTCCAGTTCTAAAACATCAGATATGTTTGGTCTAAATACTATCAACCAGCAATTAATTATGTATTTTGTGCTAGAATTTAACCTGAGAGAGTGGTGAGAAGGAAAAAAAGAATATCTCACAGGGTTACCGCTGAACAACCAGCGGTGGAGATAGGATTCATTTACTTGATAGAACTCCTCACCAGTGCCTGAGAAGTTTGTGGTAGTATGAGCACAGGTGATTCACATGGTGCCCATGTACATAAACATTTCCATGCCTGAGGACTACATTAAGCTCTGTCTAACCAAAAGGTACCATTGAATAATTGAAAATAATCTTAAAACTCAGAAGTCTGGTCTTTCAGAATTCCTAGAAAAAACTAGTATTTTTATGGTATAAGCACTGGTTTTTTTTTTTTTTTTTTTTTCTTTGTGGTATTTTGTTTTGTTGGGTTTTTTAAAACCTAGGAGTGTGTGCCTTATGTCTACTCTTTACTAAGACACTCTCTAAATTCTTTTTTTAAAGGGGTACTGGCAAGTTCATTGCACCATAAATCCCTAGCGTCAAAATTGAAGTCCTCACCATGTTCTCAAGTCAGTATAATGTCATTGTGGTTTCTGAGAGTTCATGCTGAACAAATTTCTCTCAGGCTCTCTCCTCCTAATGTTCAAGGCAACTGTCTGTATTAGTCAGGCTAGCTACCTTTGGCAAATAGCATAACACAGACTTCTGACACTATGTTACACTAGAGTTATGTCAGTTATGAGTTATCTTTAAAAACATGAAAACCTTTGTTAAAAGCACCCTTTTGATTATACTTATTTTTCTTGACATGCAACATAAAATCTAACATTAAAATGGCTTTTCAAAGGTCTGCATATAGTAAGTTCTATATGCTAACTATGTGAAGGTACATTTGCCCATATAAATATTGTAAATACGCGTAAGCAAAGAACACAAGTTTATGCAAGTTCTCTCTGAATCTTATAACATGCCAAATCAGGGCATTTTATTTTTTTCTTTTTTTTGCCAGTATGAAGTTGGACAAGAAAGCAATGATCTAAAGCATACATAAAAAAATAAAGCAATGGATACCAGCTAAGGTTCAGCAGGTTCAGTTGTTTTTAGAAAAATCACAATATTTAGAAAGGCTAAAAAAATAAGACAGAATTGTTTCTAAGTAACAGAATGTCATTGCTGCAGAAGCTCTTGGAAAGTGGACTATACTGTTACCTGCCTCCAGATATGACATATCCTCATATCTGCCATGAGCCTGTGACCCTAATACTCATGGTGACTGGACTGCAGGATCCCTTTTTTACTCCCTGTTGTTCATCACTGACTCACTTCATTTTGTGACACTTCTCCCCTCCTCTTCTACTAAGGCAGGTGCCAGCTGTTGCTCTATACAATATGGATGTATTTAGCCAGTTGCTCTGACTTTTAGTCAGTCAGCTGCTGCTATGGCAGCTGAGATACGAGAGCTTTCCTGTACTTCACAAGCAATATACAGAACTTTGATGGTATAAATCACTAGAAATATTTTCTAAATACCACATGATCAGTAGTAGTACCAATTTTAAAATCTAAGTTATATTTAGACTCTCTTTGAACCAACATAAGTCCTACGAGTAATACATACATAGAAAATTCAACATGAGGAAGAGTAGGAAAGAAACGGCAATATAAAGTTTAAAAACTTTAAAAACAGGGGTTTTGTTTTTTTTAAGGCTTTAAAAATGGTTAGGCAGACAAATTGGAAAATTTTGTCCCAAATCCCAGAGAAATAAGATTATTTTTAGCTCTGTAGTGGTGGCGATGTTCTGTCTGACTTAGAAAAGCTGGCCACAAAGGCCAGATCATCAGGGGAGAGACAGAAATACCGTCTATTTCTCAGGTTAAATAAACTTGTCTGAATTCTGTAGTATGGAAATACTAAAAAGGAAGTAAAATAATCACCAAAGGAAGCTAAATTATACACTTCAGTTGACTTTATGAAAGTAAGAGTAAAATGTAATGCTACAAAGAGTAACATTTACTGATTCTGTTTGAGATGTAAGAATAAATGAATACCAAGTTGCCAGAAGCTGCTTTTCACTATAGTGTAGTTTTTCCACCCCTATTCCACTCAAATGTCTCATGCAAAAGGTTTAAAAGAAAGTGATATGAACACAGATACATAGCTATGTGACAGCCCAATCACAAGCAACAACTAAACAAGCAAAAGCAATATGATCATAATCTGTATAATCAGCACACAAAACAGAATGTGAAAAGCTATGCCAAAAATAATAGCATTACACCTAAGCTGTCACAGTAATTTCTAAGTGGCTGGTTGCTTCTTTATGTTTGAAGGCTATGCTACTTCTCTAGGTTGTTCTACGTCTTTTGGTCCGTGTCAGGCAGTAATCTCACAATCATTAGAGGTCTCCTCTTCAGTTACTCCGAATTTTCTCGAACCTCTAATCAGCTATCAAAACCAACGTTCTCTCAGCTGAAATATTTCTTCCCCACCCCAATACTGATGTAAAAATAGCTACCTTCTCCAGCACTTTTCTCTCCAAACATCCTCACTTTCTTGCTCTTTCTACCAAGCCATCAAAAGACTCCAGTTTTTACTACTGCTTTAAAGATCTGGAATAACTCTGCTACCTGACCAACTTTCAGCTCTTATTCTTCTTTCTGCTGCCTGCAATCACCTGTCACACGTTATTCACTTTGCAAAATGGCATGGGGGGTGGGGGGAAAGCTTACTTGATGGGTGGGCACTTTTCTTCTTGTTGCTGGCCTCTTCCAGAATGCCTGCCTATTTCTCTTTTGCACTATTAGAAGAGTTTCTGAGATCTTATGCAGGAGAAGGAAATCAGTTCCCGCTTCTTTACTATAAGGGCTAGTTAGCTGTCCAAACCAAATTATACATGCAAACCCTGCTCCCATTTGCCTTGACTAAGTCCTTTTTCTTATTTGTCTCAACAACCTACCACTAGAAATGACTGGCCTGGCAACTCCTTGCCAAAAATCATCCAGCAAAGGTCAGTCAGCCAATGCTGTCAGCTAGCACAGTGCTTGAAGTGTAAAATTCGCCTGCAAAGGTAATGAGACTTTTAAAATCAGTGTTTTAACAGGCTTGATATGTACAAGTATATAGGGGTTTCCATTAGGTAAAAAGGAAAAGAAGTTTATATGACTGAAAGACAAATTAAGTTATATGAAACAAAGAGCTGAAACAGATCAAGAGCTGATTTCTCAAAAAGTAAAGATCTGAGAAGTTTATTGATGTATCATGTAAATAATGCATAAGTAATGCAGCTTTTTGGTATAATAAAATCCCTATGCTATAATGCTGAGCACTAAGTATTCATAGCCATGCAGACATACTAAACTATTAAGCAGAACAGTACTCACAAAATATTTGCCTAGTCCTTTCCAGAGAAAACATTACATTCTTCCCCCAAGCTTACTCCTTAGATTCACAAAGACTTCTACTCCCAGCTCCAGCTTTTATCCATATTTCCTTTCACTCTGAAAACTCCTCACCTCCCCAGGTGTGCCAAGCCATCAAGCTTCATTAAGTCCCCCTCAGCACATGTTTCTTTAATTAACTTTATCAATATTAATCCAGAAAGAGATGATTAGAAAGCCAAAAAGATATCTGCATTGCTTGGAAACAAACCCACCATCTGGTTATCAAATGTATTTTGTGTCTGAAGTGTATTATTTCTCTAATTCAGAATGTGAATGCTTTGGGGCAAGGATCATGTCTCCCACTATTTTTTATACATCATGCATTCTGACTGCATTCAGTAACAGCAAACCAAAAAGTTCTTACAGCAAACTTTCTCTAAGTTACAAACACCCTACAAACTGGTTGGTGTTCAATCCTTACTAAGTCCTCTTTTAAACTGGTCCATCGATGAGGGCTCCACGTGTCCTGCCTTCACTCCTTTCTCTGCCATTCCACTATGCTGCCAGTTAAAAGGAAAGATTTTTTATCTATTCATTCAAAAAAAGCAGCACACATGATATAAATTAATAAGTGAAAACTGAAACTGAAAGTTTTGTTCTGCAGTTTTCTACTAACCCTACAAAGTGATCAGAAAAGTGAAAAATAGTCAAGTTCAAAAGTGGAACAGATTCTGATGATTGCTCTGAAAGCGATCTGCTACTTTTACTATCTTATTTCATTTTAACTGTATTTGATCTGGACTCTGAACATTTTAGCACACTGTTTGCTCCTACAGGATACAATGTCAATGTCTTAACAGATTTTAATATTTATAAACTACCAGCATTTGATTTAATTATTGGAATAAGTTAGTGTTATGAGTAAGAGGAAAAAATGTGATTCTTAAATAAGCTGAATGTGACTGCCTGAGGTATATTATAAGGCAAAACACCCCCAGCTGTTAGAAGTAATTATATACAGCTCTGAGTTCCTCATAAAATGTACCTTTGTTTATTTAGGAGAAAAAGGTCTTTGTTGCACCAGAACTATCAGACTGGTTTACATATCCTGGTATATGTATCTGTTTCCACATGCCTAAAATATTCTGATTTATTTTCCTGATGGGAAAGGAACAACTATGCTGGTAAAACTGCCCTTACTACAGGTAAGACCAGTGTGGTATACTTCTTAGAAAAAGTAGGTAAAACCACAAAACTAGTTCATGAGTTTTAATGGTACAGTCATGGATCTTGGAATAAGGACGGGTTCCCTTTTTAGCAGGTTATAGGTAACATAGTGACATATGAAATATTAAAAAAAAATAAAGGCACCAAATAGGGACAAACAGGCTTTCCATTTTACTAGTGTTTACAAGCTGCAGTTACAAATGTCAGCAATGAAGTTGAAAAATAGAAACAGTGTGCTTCCAAGGAGAAACACCCTGATTTACACTGTACTTAAACACTTAGCTTTCACGTCTTCAGCGTAACAGAAATCCACGCTGAAGTGCTTTGTCAAGCAGGAACCCTCCTAAACATACAAGGCATCTTTGAGAATAAAAATAGTCATTCCCCAGGCCAATTAATCTCCGATAAAAATCCATTAACTTCAGAAGAATTATAGCAAAGATTTGTTTGAACTAAAAGACGTGGTGTGGAACTTACTGTGGAATATTCTCCAATACGGGGCAGAAATAGGCAATGACTTTTGAACCATCAAGGAAAGAGATCATTATAAGTGAAGGGGATACTTTTATGGTGGACATTTAAGGTATACAAACATCAGAAGATTCAATGTTTTTACAAAGCAACTTCAATCCTTCCCAGTTTGCATATGAGCATTTCTGAAAACATTCCATTTTACTGAATAATTCAATTTCCATGGTTCTTATGGAAGCTGAAATAAATACCAGTATGAAATAATGACTTTATTTGAAAACTACTTATTCCTAGTATCATATTTTTGGGGGTCCAGCAAGCACCACTTTAAAGGGACACAATTTATAGCAAGAAATGAGAGCACACTGTGCTTCCTATCAGCATCTGAGACTCATTCCTATTTCTTGCTCCAGTTACATATGGTAGATGGTGCATGAGATTCAGCCACAGGTTCAGGCATCCCAATATGTCTTTAAATATACTAGTTACTGTTTTAGTAAGGAAAATCATTTATTTAGGGTATCTTGACAAATTATCCTTCAAACATTGTGGAAAAAGGTTTCCTTCCTCCAACCTGAACATGATCATTGATTGGATATAGATGAAAATGATTGCTAGTTCAAAATGGCAAATAAAAGTAGAGGCATTGGATTCCTCAAGTAACTCATTACTTCATACACTTACAGGGACTTTTATATTGCTCTTTGATAAAAAACAGAAGGAATCATACTGACAAAATTACATGGGAAACAGCACAATGGGTTATGAGTTAGATGGGCAAATAATTTTATGCTGGTCGCTGGTATGTACAATTTTTTTTCTTCCAAACAAAAATATTAGCCTTTGTATAGTCATTTGTCTGAAAAAAACCCTAACTGGTAAAGAAGTGAAGTTCCATAAAAATACATGAGATTTTTATACTTGTAATGTAGACTCTCTCTCTCTAGATATGTATACTTTGTTTATAATATGAATAATAAAACTACTCCAAGTCACTTCAGATAGGACAGGAAAAAATGCTTCTGATACAGTTCTACACATAACAAAATAGAACCTGGAAAAAAAAAGCTTGCATAGGAATAATCCCAAATATTTGTTTTGATGGATTTTCTCTAAAACCTGTCACAGTTTTGAACTGAGAGTAAAAAGTGCTTGCTTAACTGGATCATTGGTATGCCACATTTTCTTTATTTTCTTTTTCCTTTGAAACTTTTCTTACAGATTTAAACAATTAATATGATTTCATTATTTGACATAAAAAAAATTACACTGATACATGCCAATGAGGGCCAATTCTGGAGTTTTGCATATTCTTGGATTACTCTACATACTTATTAATTGTTTCTCATATTTATTGCTTGTCTTTGTTTCATTAATTTTATCATTGGAATATTTTTTGTTTGTTTTCTCTATTTTAAAGTTCCCTTTAGCCTTCATACATGAGAACTGGCCATGTAGTTGTCAATGAGAAGGATATATGCCTTGCTTTAGCATCTCATAAGACTGCTTTTGTATTCAGAATTCTGAAGCAATACTGAATATATTATCATTTTTATTGGGAATTAATATGTTACTGTTGGAAGCCTTGGTGGTTCAGAGGACAGCGCTTGTGATTATAGAATTTAAAGCAATGTTTCTGCTGCCCTGTGACACAATCATAGAGCTGGCCACCTAGCCCACCACCTTCTTGGCACTGTACCCTGTCTCAAATGTAGGTTATTTCTCCTAAAAATCCTAAAAAGTTTCCAGTTGTGGAGACTCCACCTGATCTCAGCAGTCTGTTCTAGTGTTTCATTGCTTTCACTAGATTGATTGACTGATTCTCTTTATATCTGAAGGTACATTTTATATATTTGAAGATAATAATTCTGTGTCCATTAGTCTCTTCTTCTCTAGGCTTTCAGCCTACATCTTGAAAATTCTTCTCACAGGTTATGTTCTCTAGATTTCTGATTGTTTCTATTGCCATCTTCTGAATTCTCAAGACAGTCCACATCTCTCTTCAAGAGTGGGACGCAAGCTGGATACAAGACTTCAGCTGAAGCTTTACTGGTGCCAAGGAAGGTCCAGGAATATTTCACGTTCTGCAGGTTCAAGTTCTGTTTAGCTGTCCCACCATGGCATTTGCCTTTATACTGTTGATCTGTTGTATTTTTATCATCCACATTAATCCCCAGAACCATTTCTGTAGAATTATTACATTCCTGTTTCCCATATTTTGTAGGTGTTATGTTTCTTCATTCCAGCCTTCCCATACCTTGTATGAATTCCTAAAAAATAACTATGAGGTTTTATCAGAGGGCTCTTTCCATACCAAGGGATGAAGCTTATTCCCTACCTGGGGTTGAGATCCTACCTCTGTCACTGGCAATTATACCACCCTAGGTTATCTTCAGTGTAGGTCCTACCTTCTGAATAATTCTGCTTATTGCTCATAAGACACTTAATCCATTTCATCTTCCTACTTTGTGATTTATAGTAGAACCTTATCTGAATGGATAGCAAGTTATTCCTACTTAGTCTTCTACCAGATGATAACAATCTTTTTCTACATTGCCCGTTAACACCTTCTTCACTGTTTGTGCCACTGCAGAGCTTCATATCTGCCCAGCTTCTTTCCTTTAACATCCCTGCATGCATCATCCATTGGTATCATCTTGATTTCTAATGCTGTTCAGTCCCACCTTTGCAGCTTCCCTACCTGCTTCCTAATAGATTTCCCAATGGGCACTTCATTCACTGGGAATTCTGCCTTTCCTGGCCTGCCCTTGTGGGGAAATCAGGCTATTGTCCTTACAGATCAAGTGAAGGATCTGGGTGGTGGCAAGTGGTGTCCAGTGGTCACAGATCTAGGTAGGAGAATATCTGATAATAGAAATGGTTGCATCTTAATTCCCACATCAGGTGATCTTTCTCAGGTTTTTTTTTAAACAACTTTTTTAAATCCTTTAAAGCTCTTCTGTTTGTGCAAGTGGGCCTCTCCGCAAGTTTCTGTATTTGCTAGCTTTTAAATTTCTCTTGCCTAAATGATATACCTTAGAAGCTCTATTGCCATAGAGCAGAAATTTTAACCTACCTGGTCCAGGTCCCCCCTCGAGAACATGTGTGACCTTACCTGTTTAATGACCTGGCATCCACCTGCCAATGAAAGCAACTCACAGTGCGATCTGCAGTCTGTTCCAGGCACAAAAAGCTAGACCCAAGAGGCTCCTTGTTGGGTTTTTTGTTGTTTTGTTTTAAATCAGGATGATTCCATGTTGAAATCCCTAATACTTTCCTACAGCAGATATCTTACAAAGTTTGGAATTCTGTGAAATCAGAATTAAAAGCCATTCACTCTTTCTCTTCTTAGAATTTTTGCTCTTTTTTTTTTGTTTTTTTTGTTTGTTTTGGTGTTTTTTTCTTTCCTTAAGTAATAAATATTCATAGTTATTACTTCTCATTACTTCTATTTTACCATTATATTCTTTTGAGATGTTTCATTTATATTTGATAATGAGTCTCCATTTATGATTACACCCTGTCACCATTAATAAGATTTCTCTTTCTTAAAGATTAACTAGCTTGATTTCCCTTACTGCTCATTTAAAAAACAAACAAACAAACTATGTACTGAGCCATTGCTTTATAGAAATCAGTTTATGGTACAGTAGAACAATTTCCTTTTGAACTAATTTTTTTGTCTCATAAAAATATATATACATAAACTACTTTCTACAAAATGCATAAACTCTCATTTTAGCATTCTTTGATTTTCAGGTTCTGGAGTGTTTTTTTTTAATTCTCAATTTTCCCTATTAGCTTTTTCAGAATTTTGCTGGTATCAGTGTAGATAAACAGACTACTGCAACTTTGGTCATACTGTTTTGATTATTGGCATGACATTAACTTTTCAGTTTTCTGGCAATGTCTTATTTTTCCAAGATTTTTTGAAAAAGAAAATGAATGGCCCAGAAAAGTTCTTGGACTGTTCTTTCTACCCTCTTAAGAGGAAGTAGCCTAAAAGTATATAGTAACAACTTTTAGCACCTATTCTAAGCACTGAAGGAATACAAAATACTTCTGTGTTGCTGTGGAATGCAGTCAGATTATCTTGCTTTTTTTCCCCTGAGAGTATAGTAATAATTCCGTCCTGATGCTACAAATGAGCTGAAATCTATGGTGACATCTTTTTCCTAAATACACAAGAAGTTATTCCAGCTTCAGAATGGATGTTAAACTTTGACACACCTAAATCTCAGAAAACAGTCCAGTCTTCATGTTTTCCATGTTAGCCATGCTGGCTAACTCTTTCTGTAGGTAACTTTTACCTGAGGAATCCTCTAATTGCCTATAGCAGTTTGGGACTACCCGTTCGGGGAACCTAGGCAAGCTGTACTTCGATGTCTGCATAGACTTTACCGTGTCTGTGTCTCCTGGGAAGTCCAAGAAGATACGCATGATTAATACAGTGACTTCCTGAAGGTACCGCTTAAGTTCTACCTGTATAGTTGTTGGGACTATCAGCCTCAAAGTTGAAACCTAAAATGTAGGATCTACTCAGATTGACTGAACCTGAACCTTGATCTCATGCATTATAAGAGGGTACAAACCGTTACTGCATAGCTTATTGTTCTCCATCCCTGCTGCTGAAGTTGAAGGAATATTTTCTCAACGGATGCCTAGAGTCTGGGCTTCAGCTGAATTATCTTACAAAGTGCTGACTTCTCTTCACAAAATAAGAAGGAATTAATGGTGGGCACTAAGGTAACAGTAGAAAGGTAGAGAGCAGCTAGTGCAGAGGATGTGAATGAGAGTGGACTCGTTGATCTGATGTCAGTATAGCCTCCTGTTAACGCCCTATCCAGTACGCTTTCATTGCTATAAGGAGCAAAAATTAGTAAGCACAAGCCTTTAACTCAGCTTAACAAGACCAACTTAAATTGTTTTGATTAGGAAGCATAGAATTTTTCTGGACATAATAATCTAGAAACATTTCAGATAAAATGATATTAATGTGTTACTTTGGCTTTCATTCCTCTTTCATTAATGTTTAAATACGCAGATTTCTTAAAGGACAGATATTCTTATTTCCACTTTGTTCTGCTTATAAGTAACGAGCCCAATGACTCAAATTAGAAGACACAGCTTGCAAAGAAAGTGGAAAATTAGAGATTTTCAGCTAAGCAGTGTGGTTGTATTTAAAAGCACAAGTGAGTGGGATGTTCACTGTTTTAGCAAAATTTCACGGATGTGTCAAAGAGTAAGATTTTGCAAGGAAGAGGAAAGTGGCTGAACAGTATTTGTTTACTGTATGTTTCTCAACCACATAGATTACTCAAAGAAAAAGACACACATAAAATAAACCGCAAAACATGTAAAATTAATGCTTGCAGTGCAAGTGCGCCCTTGTGAATTGGATTGCCTATAAAATAAATAAGTAATGATGAATGTTATTTTTTATAAGTATGATTTATGCCACTGTTCATCACACGCCATGACACAAAAATGCACAATTAGAGATTCAAGCAGCAGCTCTACTCATTTCAGCTGTCTGCCAAACGTTATGTTATGCTTGCATTTTAATTTAATAACTGTGAAGCAAGAGAGGAAGATACGCAACTTGGTTTTTATCAAAGTGGAAAACGAAGGCTTAGAAGAAAACCTTGTTTCTAAATCTGATATTCTCTACCTTTTTTTCTCTTTCAGCCTTAAGAGGCAAATAGCCTAAATTCTATATACCTATTTCTTATTGAAATAGTGCTAAGTAAAATGCTCTTCACTTCCCTCTAGATGAACATGGACATGAATTTGAATAGTATCTATAGGTAGCAGAGAGAAAAATAACTTTTTCTAGTTTTTAGGTCTCTGTCATCCCCTTATGGACTATTTTGGCAGCAGTTTTTGCATACATACCCTTTCACATATACATGCCACTACACCTTGCTCTTCTGTATGTGACATACAGAGAATCACTCAGCAGGATATAGTATCCTTAATTGTAGCATTATGCAAAAAATTCCAAGAAAAGTTTCTTATAAGCTGTGGGTCTAACTCAATACCCTATCAAAGAGCAAGGACTTGCCCATTTGCATTTCCTTTCCATTTAAACAAGCTCATTTTTTGATACTGGTTTCAGTAGGCAGACCATATTCTAAAGGGACATCCCATAAAATATTCACATTACAAAAATCTAACATCTGATTATTTCTCATATTGATTGTGTGATCCAATGAAAACTAACATTTCATACCTTTTCATGAACCTTTTGCCCTGGCTCCATTCCTTCAATATGCTCTGATTCAGCAGGCCCTTCACCAGCTGCCATTTTCCTTTGAATGTGTGCATTTTGTTCACGCAAAGCTACAATCTGCAGAAGAAAGAACATAAGTGGTCAATATACATAAGAAACCAAAAAAAACTACTGAGCAGACAACTTGTTAAATCTATTAACATTTTCATCCTATCTTGGTCATTTGTAGCATTTGCAAAATTATGTCTGTATGTTCAGGGAAGTTTAAAAACCAAACCTATTAATAACGACTAAAGGCCATTAAGGATACAAAGGAACCAATAAATGACAGGATAGTCAACATTGTCTTGTTTTATCTTCTATCCTTACTTCGTGTAGGGTACTTTTTTTTAATCTCAAAAGATGAAAGAGCTGTTAGGCATTGATTTTGTAACACTGCAAGAACAAGACTCATTCTTTCATATAGCACACAATGGATGCCAAACTGGTGTTATAGCAAAAACAGTGCCAAGAGGCTATGAATCAAAACCAAGTGATGTAAAGTGAAGTGTTAGCTTTCTGTCAACTTCCCATCTGTTAGTAACTGCAACATAAGTTTTCAGTGGTTTTTGCTAAGAAAAAAGTGTACGTAAAAGTCCTCTACTGTGGTATTCATTGACTATTTTAGAGTATAGACAAGTAGGTTTTATTGTATTAAAAATATTGTTTTCTTTATTGGTAGTGCTATTAAAAATCCCATGCAGCTAGTGGAAAATAAGCTGCTTTCTCTCAAACTTTGTACCTTACTCTAAGACAACACACAGGATGGAAAGATTCAGGTCCTAAAACATTTTACATGTTATACTATGCTAAGTTGCAAGATCTGGCTAATATAAAACATTTATTTTGATAAATTGCACAGTTAGATCTCTCTGTACCATTCTGCTTTCATAAGCACATATAATAAATTATTTGCTGAGTGGATAATATTGTGTATTAAACGCAGTAGAGCACTGGTAGGATGTATAGATGCCATTTCTGGAAAGCTGGTGTAAATTTAAAGGCTTCTGTCACTGTATTGTGTCTGCATAAATCCTGAGTCAGAAACGCCTCAAACCACTGTCCTGTCCTAGAATACAAAAGCATGGGGTAGGAGGGAAGATTTAAGACAGTACTACCTGGTAAGCTTGTACAGCAGCCAAGATTTTGTGGGATATTTATTTTAAATTAATTTAAACTTACATTAAAAATATATTTACTTTGATCTGTATAATTTAGTTTGGAAAAAAAAGACTTTTTTTCAAATATGTTTTTTAACTGATATTTAAGTTCGGATTGTAAAGACCATTTGAATCTGCTCTGAAAAGCATTTGAGATCTCAGGGACACACCACTTTTTAAACAACTCTTCCTTAATACAAATGTTGAAAACTGTTGTGCTATGAGTCAGGCTGATTCACTGCTCACTAAATTCCAAGTTACAGCCCTTGCAGAACTCGTGTGACTCCCACTGATTTCAGTGCCAAAACCGAGACTTGAGGGCAACATTTCACCCTAAGCAATTATAGGAAAATATAAAAGTGTGGAATTAAAATTGAGACAATCTGTGTCTTTTGGGGTTGTACAAATACACTGAGCTTTAAAACATTTTGCTTAAATAAGAGAATTAGGTCTGTCTCAAATAACAGAAAAAGGTCTTTATAATCTCATTAGCATAGACTCCCTTGGTACACAGTAATCGGTAATTTAATAACTCTTTTTTCTGAATAGCTTCACTCATTTTTTTTCTTTACTGTTCAAATGGTTCTCAAATCTCAACTACAGAAATATGATTCCCAGCAAGCAAAATTAGCCATCAATTAGTGTTAAAAGTGACTTCAGGTAGACTAAGGGAGATACTTCAATGTATATATTAAAAAAATTATGATTTATGGAGAGTAATTGAACATCATATGAAACAAATGTAAAATCACAGGATATGTTAACCGGCAGTCAACAATGGATCTGGATTTTCATGTGAGTATCCTTCATTGATCCATTACAATGCAGACTTCACTATGCCTTCATTTTGAATTATCACCTGTGTCTAATACAAATCCTTAATCACCCTTTAGCTCAATAAGAATATTGCATAAACAGTACTGCAAAATTTTATCATTTCATCACACATTCCACAATGGTTTATTTTTTCTTGGCCTCTGCTGGTGTTTAGGTACCCTAGGGTCACCACTTTCTAAGTAAGTAAGTAAGTAAATAAATAAAATTCAATTATCCTTTCAAAGTGAAAGGCAAATAAAAGAATACAATATTGTGTATCATTATTTGGGGGGATTCGCTTGATTATTGAGTCTTTGGGAACAATTTCTTTGCAAAAAATCCATCCATTGTTAAAGCTTATTTTTTCAATGGTTTTATTACTGTAATGAATGCAGAGTAACTGTATACAGGAACAACATGGAGTTTGAAGTCTGGCTCGTCTTAAAAGTTTCAGCTCTAGGGTAGTCATCAGATAACAGATCTAAGTTCTGAAGAACAACACAGCTAACTTGCTTTCATACTTGTTCTCTCCTCTTGATTTAAAGAATAAATTAAGGCAGAATTAGTGCTCCTCAGGAAGCATGGAAACTCTCCTGTGTCTTACAAATAAACATGAATTTTTACTTTTCAGTTCGTTGAGGCAAAAGGTTTTTAATGGCTTCCACACTCTTGTTTATTACTTATTTCTTATTTAACTTGAACTTTCAATAATGTGCAAATTATTTGAAAATGTGCTAATTTAATCACTGAACAATTTGTGTAACTTTCTACACAAGTAGCAAAAACATAGCTGAATAGATGATGATGATGAAATAGGTGAAGGTGAAGACATGGATGAGACTAATTTTTGTTGTAGGTAGTCTCTGAATCTTCTTAAATTCTAATGTTCATTACAACAGCAGACAGTGATAATAGCACAGATCTAGGTAAGAAACTGACTGTTCAATACAGATAAAACTCAGTAATACTACTTTTGAGAAATGCCTATTTCTTATATTGATGCTTTTATGTTTATGATATCCAACTTAACATATCTACTACAAAACAAGGATGTCATGCAGGACAGTGTCAAATACCTGGACTTGTGCAAAGCATTTGACACTGACCCGCACAATATCCTTGTCTCTAAATTGGAGAGACATGGATTTGATGGATGGACCACTCGGTAGATAAGGAATTGGCTGGACGATTGCACTCAAAAAGTTGCGGTCAATGGCTCGATGTCCAAGTGGAGACCAGTGACAAGTGACGTTCCTCAGGGGTCAGTATTGGGACCAGCACTGTTTAACATCTTTGTCAGTGCCGTGGACAGTAGGATTGAGTGCACCCTCAGCAAGTTTGCCGACAACATCAAGCTGTGGGGTTCGGTTGACATGCTGGAGGGAAGGGATGCCATCCAGAGGGACCCTGACAGGCTTGAGAGGTGGGCCTGTGCGAACCTCATGAAGTTCAACAAGGACAAGTGCAAGGTCCTGCACATCGGTTGGGGCAATCCCAAGCACAAACACAGGCTGGACGATGAGTGGATTGAGAGCAGCCCTGAGGAGAAGGACTTGGGGGTATTGGTTGATGAGAAGCTCAACACGACCCAGCAATGTGCGTTTGCAGCCCAGAAAGCCAACCGTATCCTGAGCTGCATCAAAAGAAGTGTGACCAGCAGGTCGAGGGAGGTGACTCTCCCCTCTACTCCGCTCTCATGAGACCCCACCTGCAGTACTGTGTTCAGTTCTGGGGCCCTCAACATACGAAGGACATGGACTGTTGGAGTGAGTCCAGAGAAGGACCACAAAGATGATCAGAGGGCTGGAGCACCTTTCCTATGAAGACAGACTGAGAGAGTTGCAGTTCAGCCTGCAGAAGAGAAGGCTCTGGGGAGACCTTATAGCAGCCTGCCAGTTCCTAATGGGGGCCTACAAGAAAGCTGGAGAGGGACTATTTACAAGGGCATGTAGTGATAGGACAAGGTGTAATGGCTTTAAACTGAAAGAAGGTAGATTTAGATAAGATGTGAGGAAGAAGTTCTTCACTGTGAGGGTGGTGAGGCACTGGAACAGGATGCCCAGAGAGGTTGTGGCTGCCCCATCCCTGGCAGTGTTCCAGGCCAGGTTGGATGGGGCTTTGAGCAACCTGGTCTAGTGGAAGGTGTCCCTGCCCATGGCAGGGGGGTTGGACTAGATGATCTTTAAGGTCCCTTCCAACCCAAACCATTCTATGATTCTATGAAAACATGTCTACAGACAGCTTTCCAAGTACCTACATACTATTTAACCCCATAAGGTTAAATTCCTACTGGTTTTCATGCTAAGTTCTCCTTTGAAAAAGTAGAAGGTAACATTCTTGAGGATGGAGTTGTATCTGCTCAAACCAAACAAAATCCAAAAATTTAAAAGACAGATTAATAGAAAATAAATGTGGATAAATACCATTGTTGTATTTACCATTGTTGTACCCCAAACTGGACAATCAACCTAAGCATTCAAGTCCAAATAATCCCTGCTAAAATATGATCAAATATATCACGTATTTTTTCATTATCAACTTCTGATTGTGGACCTCAAATGATTAGATTCCTTTTCTAAATTGCTATCACAGACATTATTTTCCTATTTAGCACACTTGTCAAGATTTGACCTGGACCACAGCAACACATTTCAACATGACTCTAATGTAAAGGGAGTGTAAAATTTCAGAGATGCTAGTCTCTCCATGGTTAAGTCTAAAGATAGGTTTCCGTTGCAAGTTTAAATTTGGCTCCCTGCTAACTTTGCCAAACTCAGTCAGCTGAACTGAAAAGTTGTTTTTTGATTGAGAAAACTGAAACAATGGTTGTGAATTTAAGAAGATCAGAATGTAGAGTATTACTTTTCTAGTTGGACCTTTCTAACTTTTGTTGCTTAAGCCCATGACAATATCCTATAATCCAAAGAAACATTGCTTTAGCTTCTTCTCTTCTCACAGGCATTTTGATCTTCAACATTCTTCTCACATTTTTTAATCAGTTTTTATGACTGACGAGGGACAATTTCATAACACTGAAACTTTAAAGAACTTCCATCTATTTAGATTCTGTCTTCTGGATTTCAAAGGTACACAGAAACAAATGGCATAATTTCTAAAGCCCCACTCTGCCATAATCATTCTGAACATATCCTCACAGAACTTCTACCTTTTTGTCTCAAGTCTAAAATATTTTCAACTTTCCTAAAGCCCAGCTTTTTGAATTACAATTTTGGTAAACATCCCTACTACATTACTCACATAAATTCCCTCCAAAATCTTAGCAAAATTTGTGTCCATTATCTACCGACATCACCGAATGGTTTTTTTAATGAAGTTAGGATTCAACGATTCAGATTCAGAATCACAACTGGTCTTCATTTCCATAAATGACCAAATGTACATCTCATGCCTGTACACTTGAAAAGAGTAGTCTGAATTCAGGTATTAAGGCAATATTCATTTCAAATATTAAAATACACCATAGAACAGAATATCAATACATAAGCCAGAACTGATCTGAAGAAGTACCTGATGTTATACAACCATACCCATCAGCTATGCTGGTGAAAAGGACAATGTAATAAGACAATAATTTCATAATGAATAAGACTGTAAATCAGTAAGCAATAGCATAAATTCCATCTATTTAGCAAGGGAAACACTCTGATTGCTATCTGTAGTAGGAGACTAAGACATACAAATGAAAGAAATAAAAGATTCACATTGTAGTTGCAAGAACTACTAAACCGTGAAGGATAACCAAAAAGAAAAGGAAAAATCAGCACACAAATATGGCAACATTTGAACTAGGCTCATTGGACAAAAAAAAAAAAAATAAACTGGAACACAAACTATACATGAAGATGTAACTGATTTATTCACGGTACAAAGTGTCTCTCACAAGACACAAAATAAAGCAGGAAAAGCATTTCCTCTACATGTTTACATTGGGTATTTTACAAAACAGTTAATTAAATTATTTGAGAGGTGTGAGATCAGAATCCATTTCTAAACTCACAAAATCCTAAATGACTGGGTACCTCTGCTGCTGAAACTTAATCCGTTCTCTGTTTCCAATTGTTTGAGTGGCCATTATAGATTCAGGCTTCAGGTAATTAACTGTACTACAAATACATACTATACTTACCTGTAACAGCAATGAAAAGGAACTACCAACTTCTTACACTTTTTGTATTAAGGGTTGCCTACTATAGATCCACCTTTTAATTACACACTTGTTGGTCTGTGCAGTCTGGTGTCATTCAGGAATCTGTCTTACATTTACAGAACTTTGCTCCTGTCTCTTTACTATGTACACATACCTCGAGCATCAATGGAAAAGCTTTTATGAGATTTCCTAGGAGCAGTAATTGTCTCACTGCCAGACTTTCCCTCAAAGCACCAGCATTCTTCAATCTCTTATGATTTTGTTCAGAGATGTATGACGTTTTGGCTGCTTTTTGCCCTGTGTTTTGGGCTTTTTTGTGAGCATGTAATAACAGAAAGATGACTGCTACTTTGCAACCAGATGTGTAAGAACCTAAATTAATTTCTTATTTTCTTGATCAAATTACTTTAAATCCAGTAAGAAAGGAGCACAAAACCTACAAAACACCACAAAACTTGTCAGACATGGTTTAGATATAAGATATAAATATGTAAGAAAATATTTTCCTGTTCACATATTAAGTTGAAATCCCTCCAGGCTGGTGGGAAGGAACTAAATGCATTCCTTCTTCTGTTATAAATCATGGTGATATTTGGTCCATAAGTAGCACTGACAGCTGCAGGAAGGAAGAATGATAACTTTAGACAGGAAGAATGATTTTGTAGTTGAAAGCTCGGGGGGGCTCAGGATTTGGAAGTCTGAGATGATCACTGGTGGTGTTACCTGATAAGATTTGGGGTGAATCAGAGAATATTGACCAGTTAGGGACCAGACAAAGTAATGCCCTCGCCACTAGGCTTTCCCTGTAAGTGTTCTGACATCCTCTGGGAGAAGCTGTTGTTACTATCAATGTATATCATACACTGTAAATTCCAAGGACGGTATTCTGGGTACTTTTCCTACCCATAACAATTTCTTTTGCTTGAAATCTTGGCCCCCGAGGCCTTGTTGCCAGTGCTGCTGTTCTGTAAAAAGTGAGCACTCCGTATGTGACCCCAGCACAGAGCACAGAGTACTGAGAGCAAAACCACTAACTTTCAGCATTTGGCATCCTGTATCAGGCAGTGACTTCAGGCAGAATTACAATAACTGAGCTGAAAATCTTGAACTTATCTTGCTGGCACAGAGCAGCATAACTGAAAAGCCAAACTGTTGAACGCTTAGATTGAAGTGGTTATCTGATTCCTTCTATAAACGTTGGAGCGAGAAACATCGCCAGTGGGTCTTCTGTGGCTGGAACAGGTGGGATGAACGATGTGCATGCATTTTCTCCTGACTGAAGGGAAAACAGACGATTATCTTAAACTAGGGGCTCCCATTATAATGGCTAAATTTAAGCAAAATAAATACCATCAAAGGACTGAAGAAATTCCAGACGTAACTCAAGTTATGAAGTAAAAAGCATGCCTGTAATATGGTATTATACACTAGCCTGATCCTGCCCACTTCTCAGAGACAGTGGGGAAAACTGTTCCCGTTACCTTATGGATACATACTTCCCTTCTCACAGTGTGTATACAGTACAGAGTACTGTACACAGAAAAAAAAAAAAAAAATTAGTTATATGTTTTCAAAAGTATATGGCCTCTGTGTAGGCTAAATAAAATCCTATTTTTTAAAATAGTTGCATGATCAACTTCTCTACTGAGTTTTTCTTTACTGTTTTTGCTATTTAAATTGTATTCAAACCCATCCACCAGCAAAGGATTTAAATGTAATTACTGTAATCATCTTGATTTAATTTTGATTTCCATTGAATAAATGATTACAGTATGTGGAGATATAAAGATATGTAATTAATAAACATATACGGCCAAATGTTTACAGAGGTTTCTTTTTGTAGGATTCCTTCTTATATTTAAAACAGTAGGAAATTTTTTTTACTTAATTATTTAAATTTTTCTACTTTGCATTTATTTAATTTATCATTACTTTAAAGAATTTTAGAACAATACTCTTGTTGTTAACAGAGGCTCTAAACACACATATACAATGTTATATAGACAGTGCCCTAAAACCAGTAAGAACCTGGATCACTTAAAAAAATGTGAGGCATTAAAGGAAGACAATTATTTTAAGCTTTTGAAAAGCTGCTTTTTATAAACTTGCCCTACCTTAAACCACTGAACTTGTTTCTTTGATCTTCCAACATTGAAACAAATCTGTCCTAGGCAATTAAACTCACCGATAACCACGTTTCACTTTGCTACAGCTGACAGATCTAGAAGGCTTTTTGTCTAATCTCCTCTTATGAAGAAGGTGTTTCTTTTTACATGGATAGTATGTTAACCCAAACTTCTTGTGACTATATTGTGTCAGTTTTCCATCCAGCTCTTATTTCTGTAAGTCTTTCAGAGAACAGTGAAATTGCCTACTTGGATGTCCTCCTACATTATTCTATCATAACAGTCTATATTTAAACAGTGTTAAACATCAGATTTCAGTCTATTGAGAACATAATTCAGACTCCTGGTCCACCTTCTGACTTTGCTTTAATTTTGACAGGGATAGCTTGTGTTAAGCTTTAATCAATGTCTATTATTTTATATGGTAACTATTAAGTGTAGCACGGGGAATAAAGGATGCTTAGAGACTGAAGTGATTTCCTTCTGCTTCAATGGTAATGTAAATCCTGATTCATAAACATAAATATAGACTTTTCCAATTTATTTATATATTTCTAATTTGTGTTAACCTCAACGCAGCCTTTCAGAAGCCACTGGTTAGAGAGTTCAGGATATTTAAATAGGGTGATTGAAATTGTTTCAATTGTACAATAAATTTGTCATTATTAATATTTTATTTTAGTTATAGGGCCAGAAATGCACATACATTTTCTTGACATTTTATATGTAGCTTTTGAAAGGAATTATAATGGTAATCAGCATTTTGTATTATCAGGCTCTTGTATAAACAATACACTATATTTCTTTCACTCTTTTGTGAAAAACACAGCATGGGATGCACACCTGCAAAACATTTTAATGAAAAACAAATTGATCCTTTTATGAATCTGAGTAAAAAACAGGTATTATAAAAGGAGATTTTTTCATGAAGGGAAGGTCATTTTAACCAAACCAAGACAATTATGTGATATTTTATGTGCTCCTGCAGGTAGGTTTAGGAAGGATGCATCTCATTCAGTGGGGGTCACCTGGATGCCTGCTGTAAATTGTAAGAAAAGGACTTACATAAAAACCTCAGATATGTCAAAATATTAATTTTAATTGTATTTCTTCAAGAGTAAAAAGGAATCTTTTAATAATCCTGTTCAAAAAGATACTTTCAATATTTTATTAGAATCCCACTGGATAGTTTCAGCTTTTACTGCAATTTTAATGACTCTCTCAGTTGAGGTGTGACAGATTTAGCTGCAGTACTTTAAGACATTTGTGACTCCATCCTCTCAGTCCGAGTTTATCAGCAGAGTATCAGCAGCAGCATGAGTAAGTGCCCGGGAGTTGCTGGTCACAAGTTTCCACTTCACCATAGTTTCACAGAGGAGGCAAAACTAGGAACTGTGGTACCCGAGGCGCAGAAATGCATTCTCTGCTACCGGGGCAGGGGATGTTATACAAGTACAGAGAAAAATCTACTGGGGATTTGAAATTTCTTAGCAGATTCCTCCAGTCTACAAAGTAGTGCAATTTATAAACCAAAGGCAAAACAAATTGTCACGGTGGTGTCTGAAAGTCTTTCCATCCCCCACTTTCCAGCTTATACTCTTTCTTGTCCCACTGCATTGTAATCACTTGCAGCCTCATGATTGCCAAATTATAGCAATTCCAGCATAGCATAGTATTCACTTGCCTGCATGTGTTTTCACACATATTTACATCACTGAATAAATCACTGATAAGTTTGCATGATAGACCATTTGATAAATCACGAACAAGAACTCTGTATAGGTATTATAATGTGATGGTTTAGAAGTAGTCAAACTAGTATGAAAAGACGTGAATGGAAATCTGTTTTTACACTATAGTGGCAAGTTTTTTGAATGAGCAATTAAATTTTGCCTGAAAGTAGATACATTATTAAGATTTTTAATTTGTTCTGGCAAGAAGATTAGCCATTTCTAGGCTTTAAACATATTCCAATTGAACAGTCCTATTTTCAAACATGCCTAAAACATACATCCTGACGAACTGGGCGACACCTCTACATTCATACCTATGAATATTGCACATGTCCCTGTGTATTTGTTTATGTTTTATTATGTGCTCTGGAATGAGATAAGAAACAAGGCAGGAAAGGCAAAATCACGACATGGCACCTCTTGGCACAATAAATCATATTTTGCATGAAAGAAACCACTTCTAAGTCACATCGTGCTGTCACTGTTTGCAGGATCCCAGAGGAAGTTTTGCCTGCGCCAAGGTGCAGGGTCTTCCAGTAAACAGCACAGACGCGGGTGTAACCACAGGCCCCGCAGGACAGCGGTTGGATCACAAGCTCTCGCGGTGAGAAGCAGAGGTACCAACTGAGTGCTAGCTGCCCTGGAGAGGCACACGCGGAGCACTACAAAGGATCTCAGGATTAGCAGCTTGATTGCACTGCAACGAGACCTATCTGAATTTCAGTACGTAAAGCAGTGCACTGGCTTAGGTGGTTTTGGCAGATATCGTCCTGACACCTGCCATTTAAACTCTCACAAGACTTCCTTTTCCCAATAAAAACTTATATACTAATCAACATGACCGAACGAACTCTATTTAGTCATCCACTAATGACAACTTTCTTAGCCTGTCATAAAGATCAACAATGCTTTAATTATTTCCAGCAATCAATGGGATTGAGTCACAAATTCTGATCGGCTTCATTTTCTATATTGATCAAAGGAAGAGCCCAAGTAGGGAGCTTGCTTCGTCTCTGAATAACTGATGAAAGATGTACTAGTGGGATGGTCCAGTAAAAAGACCATGAAAGTGTTCCCAAAAAGCCAGGGGGAGAAGTGATGTGTGTGGCTCAGCCACCTTCTCAACATTCTTTACTAGACAACAGCAGATGAAAGTCTAAGATTCACTAACTTGTCTAATAATGTAAACTCCTTCTCATCTACCGAAATGTCTGACTTTGGTAGATGGGATAAAGAAGGCATTAAGGCAAGAAACAGATTTTTATTTTTTTTTCCCAACGGAGAAGCAAATACAGAATTTTGGAGTTATCCATGTATAAAATGAAATTAATAAATACACATGGAAAAGTGAGGTGTTGGCTTGTGGTGGGGGGGATCTTCCTTCCCAGAGTGGTAGCTAAAATCTCAGTACGTTTCAGTATCAAATGAACTGCACAGGACTGATGACTGGCTATATACATAGCATTTGAGAGAGTGAATGCAAGATGCTCTTCAGGCTATCATAAATGCACATTCTGGCTTCATAAACCAAACTTCTCATAAATCCATACAGAGACTTTTAAAACAACAGAAAAAAATGAATCTCCCTGAAGATGGCTTCAGTGCTGAAATGCTTTAGTTTTTCCATTCAGCAATGCAGTATCTGAGCTTTGCAACCAGTTATATTTAAAAGCGTATATATGGACTTAGAGCTTTATTTTCACAACAGGTAGGAGCTAAAATACCTATGGACTGTACAGCAGTGTAATCAACATTAGCCACACTTTGAGAGAACAAAAGAAAAGAAAAAAAGCCTTTTCAGATTGCAAAAATAACTTTGAAGGTGGGGAATGAAACCTTCAGCACTAACAATGCACTTTGGGCTCACTTTGGGGGAAGAAAAAAACATAAAAGTTTTTGTTTTTTTTTAACTTAGCACTTTGCCTTCTCTCCCATTCAACTACTTAAACCAGACACAGACAAATTTGCAAGTAGGGCTTTTGTATCGCTCTGAAAATTCATTTGTAAACTAAGTGTTCGTGCCTGACTGACAACCTCAGCTAGGTTTATTTTATATTTGCCTGGATTCCAGTGTATTTTACTGCTATTTAAGTGGTGAGCTTTCCAGAAACTTTACACAATTGAGCCCTTTAAAATGTGTCCTGTTGTGTCAAGAAAAATACTACTTTATTCAAAGAAAGAACCTGTAGGAGTTATGAGTAATACGTATTTTCAACATTTTTACATCATAAATTCTTCTCTTCCTTCCTTTTTGAGATTGTTGACCTTTTATTAATATTGCTTTTTAGCTTTCATTGCTATGGAGAAATACTGATTAAGGTGAAATCATCCTCGTGAGGGAGTGTCTATAACCCTTGGAGATTAGACAGTAGTAGGCCTAATGAAAACAAATCTTGTACGTTTGTGCTACATGGAGTTTAAATAAGTGGAAATTGAAATAGAATCTCTACACTCTTACTCCTTAATGGCCAAGAAGCGTTGCCTTATCATTACCAGAAATCCAGCATCTGATAGCAAGCTCTGCAAGGGAACGTACATTCAGATTTACAGCAACACTTTTTAAGCTGATCAGAGGAGCGTTGTAAAAGATAGTTGACTTAAAAAGTCAGAGGGTCTTTACCTTGTGGCAAAAGGGGGAGGTAGTACACCGAGCTCCCACCCTCAGTTACAGTTCTTTCATGGTTTAGGTAAGTCTTTACCCTCTATGCTTTAAGTTCTGTCAAAGAAAGCTAAACCCTCTTGCTTTTGCAGCTTCTGGTATATTTTGATTATTTTATTCTTATAATCTTGACGTAGGCACTGCTCTCTGTGACCCTGCTGGCATGGTGGCTGGCGCTTTCAGACTCTGCTTTCATGGCGCTGAAGTGCAAATAATGAATGACAACATGCAAAGATGACTGGAGATGCTCTGAATCTGCCACAGATTCATAATTTTAACTGGAAAACATGAAGACGCTAACCACACGTGATCTTTTCCTGCTGGTGGTTTGTGGTCGTACCTATTGACAGGTCCCGGCTATCGGTGTTTTATTGACCTGCCTACAAAGGTCACCTCTGCTCGTGACAAGGGTACTGTGGTCCAGGGGTAGCCCACAGCTGTGGCACTCGGCTGGCTGCAGCGGGGGACCGCTCGCAGACCTCCTTCAAACCGTCGCTGAGCCCTGACTCCTTCTGAACACTGACTGCCTGCATCAGCAGCCATTTCTATACTTTAAATGTAATAATACACTAACATGTTAGCCTGGTAATAAGGCAATAGGGTTTATTAGTCTCCTTCGCTTCATTATGAACTCTGAACCAAATTAAGTAAGTGTTACTGTGTAAATAACTGTCTAGAGCATGCACCGTCTATTTCTATGGGGTAATGGCAACACTTTGCAAACAGGAGTCATTTAAAGCAATTGTGCAGTTGCTATTATGAAAAAGAATATCTGTCAAGATTTTTCACAGAAAATTACCAGGTACATTTCAGTACATTTTCTTCAGAAACCCTTATCTAACTAAACAAAAATGTACTACTTTTAATTCGTTACAAAAATTGTATGAAATACAATACAGTGAAAGAACTGTCTTTTACAGAGACTAGCACAATGAAAAAATAATAACAAATATCAATTACATGGTTGCATTATAGTGTGCATTTGACACTTGCTGACTAATTTCTCTTGCTTTTTTTTTCTAACCAAGCTCAATAAAATAGTAGCAAATTTATTATTCTTTCATTATTATTTTCACAAAGACACTAGTAATGTACCAAAACCAGGATACAAAAGCCCTAGAGTTCACTGGTAGTCCAGGGATGATTTCCAGCTGGTCAGAGTCAAGGATGGATTTGGCAGAAACATTATGATCTTCATTGTTTTCAACAATATATGAGTTATTGAAATATATATACATAGCATGTGTGTGTATATATATATGATATATATGATAATATATACACAGATATTTTATTTATATAATTATATACATCCTGTGTATAAAATTATATATGGATATATATGTTTATACATACAAACATATTTTTAGTATCCAGGACATTAATCATAAATAAAATAATGTGCCTCTAGGGCTTTATGTAGTTGCTCTTAGTACATAAGCACTTAATTGAAAACCACCCATGCTTAAGGTATATAATTTGGTTTGAAAAAGCCTGCTCAGGTTAAAATGAAGTATTTAGCTATTTGCACTGCAAATCCATTTTCCTCTTCTGATTACATTAATATATTTCCCTCCGAGTAAAAACAGTCTTCCCCAAATGAAATTTTGTATTCTTTGTCTGCATATTGTCACCTAGAGACTCTGAGATTGTTTAGATTTATTTTGACTGGACACATCTGTTGTGAAAACACCACTATTCTGCATGTGTAGTCAGTTTTATTAGATTTTCCTATACAGTGTATCTGTATTAAAATCACCATCTGTGTTACTGATTGTACAAACATGAAAATACAACAGATAGATAGGATATGAGTAAAAATCCAGAAAGGAAATGAACCTTACCCCAGAACTACAATTAAAGAATATCAAAGCCCTGATCTGCATGCACAAACTGAATAAAACTCAACCAACTCCCAGTCTGTTAAAATCAAAGCACAATAGAGTGAATTAAAGTCTACATTTCAAACCTTAAACCAAATGTACTCAATTAATTTTAGACAAGATCTTAATACTTTTCAATGACATTCTTACTGGGAGTAATTTTTTTCCACAGATTTCTCCAGTGAATGTCAAGGATATGGTCCTCACTAATACAATTTTTATACATTTTTTAATGATAAAGAACATTCTTCATAGGGTGAATTTCTAAAATAATGTTTTCATTCTAGGATTACTGCAGAAAGGAAACTAACATGATAGCCATTTTCTAATGCAAAAGAATTATACACACAGTTTCCTTTTTTCCTGCTTTTTTGTAACCATGGATTCTACATGATTAAAGGTGTCCAAACTACACTCTCCAGATGCAATGTCAAGCAAGCTGGATCATTTCTTATGGACTGAACCAGGTAAAACAAACCCTCTACAGCTCCTCTTGGAATAATTCCACCTATACATTGATAGTCCCTATTAATATTACTGAAGATTATTTAATATTTCCTAATGCTGTCATTTTCCAATCAAGATCCCAAAGAAGTATGAGTATCTAATTTTGCCTCATCAAACCCAAAATATTTTTTACATTTTTGGATCTCAAATAAAATTATTTCTGTATTTATTTCTATTACAGACATATGATGGGAACTTGTTTGCACTAAATTAAAAAACCCCTAATTTTAAAAATCTCCTGATATGATTACTTAGGTAAGCATTTACCAAGATACATCTGCCCTTTGCACACCCCCAGCACAGTCTCTCTTTCTATTTTTCTCACAAATGTTTTATTGCTAAGCTGTTTTATCAGTGTTAGCAGACCAGCAGCAAAATGGCAATAATCTTCTTCATAGTCTATCAGTAATAAACGTGGAATTGATTTGTCATGCTTGTGGACCTTGCTCTGCCTATTGACAACAGAGGGCCTATACAGATCTCCGAGTAGCAAATTACTCTTGATTCACGTTATTGCTGACACCGCTCACAGACATTAGTTTTTACTGTCTTGCTAGTTAACCATGTTATGAATTTGCAGAATACTCTTAGAGCTGCATGGGCACTGTTGGGTTTTCATCTAGTATGAAAACACAAATGGTACATTTTCTAGTTCATATGTTAATGGGAATATTGATTAATAAATATGAGCCTACTGAAGCTTAAATTTGATTTTATTTATTGACTCATGTTATTAATTTAAATCTTTTATTCAAATGCAGCATGTAAGGCCTATTCATACATTAAAAAATTGATTATGGAGAGTAATAGGCATAAAACATAATACTGTGATCTTGTTATACTATTTAAAATCTGGTTTGAGAGTTAGTTGATGTGGATGTTCTTAATAAAACATGTAATATTTAACAAATATACACAAAATTGCATAATCATTCCAAACAAGCACATTAAACAAATGTTAAAACAATATATTGTTCCAGCAGGTTACAAGCAAAGGATAATGGGTATGGGTTTTGCATTTTTATCAAGATGGATGCGCAAGAAGATTGTTAATGGTACAGAATCAACAAGACTGATTCTTGCAGTGAAATTATCTTTGAGCTGCATGAACATCTAATTTGACAAATGTCAAATGACCCTGAAGCTGATACAGACAGAAAGATAATCAGCTGTGTTCTTAAACCTGAATTTATACCTCCAGTGCAGGATAAAATGGCATACATTTTAAAGTTTATGAATCCCAAAATACCCGATCAAAGAGAAGTGATGTATTCTTTCTGATGTCTCATGAAAGGCACTCTGTGTATACTGTGAGCAAATTAAACATTAGACATTCAAATTTTCACTGATATCCTTTGTACAAGTAATAGTGAGCTCTACAATGCAAATCAGCTAAGCATACCTTTAAATATATGCTATATTCTTTACTTTAGCAAGTTCGTATGTTTAAAGTAAGGCATTTGCTAACATAACTTTATGAAACCAGGGCCGGTGAGAGTTGTATTCCATTGATTTGTTAAGCTCCCTAAAAGGGCTGCCAAATATATGACGTTAAATCCAATCTGAATTTATCCCAGTGTCTAATCTCATGCTGACTACAAACAATCCCTAAAATACCCATATACAAATGACCTTCCAGTTTCATTAATCTCCTGGAGTTTTCAGGTGTGTAGGCAAACAATTGTGAAATATGCTCAGCCACACATCTGGCTCCTGCCATCCCTGTGTTCTTCTTTCACCTTGTATTTCCTTGGCTGTCATCCCATCTCCTCTTTCTCTCCTTTTTCTACTTTGGGCGAGGAATATGTGGTGAATAAGAAATCCACAAAACCTGTGCTAGAAACTCACAGCTTTCCTATTCTGTAATTCTCTGGAATAAAGTAGAGACGATATCAGGAGATCCATTTATCACTCTCTGAGACATGTTCTTCAGCTTCACGGCTCTGTGTCACATATTGATATATTTGTTTGCTGTTGTGCAGAAATGTCAGGCATGCTCCGTGATCCCTATTTACTGATGAATACAAACCATTGTACAACCCCCCAAAATAACTCCAATTACTCAACCTCATGAGATCCAGAAAACAGAAATTTTCCATACGTGCTGATTAATTGCAGAGCAGTTGTGTTACGTAGTGAGCCCTGAACACCATGTCCTACAGTTACTGAGTCTCAGGACCTCCTGGAAAGCACTGTCATTCCCTCCCTGCCTGCAGCCCCAGCCTCTCTTCCATTAAAAAAAACAGGCACGGAGCTGGGGTGAGGGCATGTACTCAGTATTTAACTCCCAAGCATGGAGTTATGATGTGGTGAGCACGCTAGGATTCATGCAGCGTACTAGGATTTATGTGGTGTACCAGGAGAACAATTTTGTGGCAGACTGCATACCGGCGTAGATGCCACTACAGCCATCAGCTGTCAAAAATCAAGGTATGCAATTTAGCCAAGTTCATCTATCAATACTTAGGAAGTTGATCATCACACCCATGAATTCTATTGGATTGCATCCTACTTTTTCTGCTGTAGGAACAGTCAACCAGTCACCCCAGTTAAAATAACCTCAATGCTTTTAGGAGAAAGAATATTCAAAAAGGACCCGATTAGCCCGAGTCCTGTGAGTGATATTCGCAGAGCTCCCATGATGGTATAAGGGGTAAGTAATGACGATCACATGTATTGCCCAGGTCAGCGTGCTACCTTGGCTTTACAGTAACACTCTCCGTTCCACAGCTGTATGAGCAACGGACACTACAAGGCAAATTTATACTATAAATGCCATGGAGCAGGAACCATGTTTTAATATTTTTTTTTTACAACAAAATGGAGTCCTGGTCCTTTACTGGAGCTCTGTTGGGAGTGTAGTAATGCAATAACAATCACAGTAAAAATGTGCAATAAAAGCACTCCAATATGAATGTGAAGATGGACTGTATTACTACTAAATGTACCAATAAATATTTATATTTCTGCAGCACTCTAAGTTGTAATTAAGATTAGGCCACACTTTTTAATGCAAATAGAAATACAGTTTCACCCCAAAGGCAAAAGTCTGAGGCCACAGGTATTATAAAAATGAGAATATAACATTTAAACAAAAGAATAGTATGAATATTTGTCATAGATTTCCTAGTTACTTTTGTTTAATTATTTGGACCAAAGAGTTGGAAAAAAGAAAAGATGTGAAAGACTAAAAATTTGTCATCACTTGCTTAACAATAATCAGTGAAGGTGACAGGTATGATGTTTAAGGAGTGAATATTAGTGAGAGAATATACTGGATTAGGTTTATGCTCATTTTGATGAAGATGCTAATTTTATGGAGCGTTTGTGCTGCAAGCTTTAGAGGAAACTGGGAAATTTTAATCTCCAGTCATCATTTATTCAGAGATAAAACCAAAGCATTAAACCACCCATGTTTCTAATCATAGGGGACCAAGGTTTCATTAAGTCAAATGTTTCTGTCAGACAAAAAAATGAAGTAGATTTGAAGAGATTTGCAAAATATATTTAAAATATCTAGCTGTCTGCTCTTTTAGTGTATATTTAAACAACTGCTTCATAGCTGCACAGCAGGTTTGGGGGAACAATTAAGAAAGAGGAATTAGCAAATCACAGTTTTACATGGCTTTTTTACCTTTTGCCATGTTCTTTTAAGCAGTATCTTACAAAACTTAGATTTTTCTTTTCTTCAGAAACTGCAGTTAACAGCTTATAGCAGTTTGAGAGTAATGTATGTATGCTTCTTGATACATAAGGATGTGCCATAGAAGAAAATTGAGAGGTGCAATAGATCTCAGGCTGTTTTGTGAATAATCTGACTAAAACTAAACTCTACTCTTCAATGATAAATCTGTGATACTGGGATTCACTCTAGTCACAAATCTTTACATAACAAATCCCAAATTTCACAAGTAAATAAAACGAAGGAGAAGTATTAGCCATGACACAAGGTTCTAAGAAAAACATCAAAATTGCAGTGGAGATGCTTAGAAGCCTGAATCTATCATTTCAGTGGAAGAACCTGACTCTTCCTTAACAGCAGTAACATCCTGAAGCACCCTAATCTATTCATATTTGGGGTCTTACAATATTTGGAAAGTAAAAATAGAAAGTAACAGTTGTCTTGATGACATGATATTGAAAGGAGAGTAATATATACAAGTTACCAAGCACTCGACATCAAAGATTTTATTAGAACCATTAATCACACTGGATTAATGAAGGAATAAAAAGCCTCTCCCTTCAGCTACGTTTTTCTAAAGAAGCTCTCCATGAATACAAGCACAGACCACACATCCTTTCTGTTGATCACAGTCTTTCTTACAAACTGATTTCTTCTAAAGAATACGTAGGAGGCATTCAAATCAGATGAAAAGTCAATGCAAAATTTGAACATGCCATCATTATTTTAGGATTTGTTACAGGTGGCCACATGCTGAATGGAGGGGTAAGAGAACAGAGCATTTCAGGATGTCTTTTAAAAATACCCTAAGACATTTGGGCATCCACACACTTCTGCTCTGCAAAATCATTTCAGTGAAAATCAAAGTTGCTGAACTTATTTAACATATATTACTAGGTTGCCAACAGTACACTGTGGCCAACACATAAATAGGCATAAGTCACTAAGGAAATTTATAGACGGGGAAATTAAATCTATGAGCATTTTTTATCAATATTTTTGTATAACAATACTAAAATACATGCAAAATCATTATTTGCTGTCACAGTAGAAAATATATGTTCTTTTTGCACTCAAAATTGAAGAATTCTTCTCTGTGGTATAAATTTATGGAAATTACACTGAGAAACCACTTTTGCAAGTGGAATAGTGAAGTTTGTCTCAAATACATCAATAGAAATTAATGTTCTAAAGTGACTATCTGAAAAATGCCTTGAATTTTAGACCTATTCTGCCCTGAATTTAGTGAAAAATGCTTTTGACGGCAATGCAAAGATCAGCCCTGCTGACTTCAATATCCACAAAGACTTTTAGTGTTTTTTTCCTCTGAGAACTTAGATTAGAATTACTTGAGTACATAAAATGAAATAGCTATAGCAACTTAACTGACTATTTCTTGTGCTTATTTCTTTTTGACTTTGTAAAAAAATAAGGCAATGAAGGATGTAGTGCTGCTGTAGTAATTTTCAACCTTTTCAGCTGCCATGCCACTCATCCTAATTCAAATGTGTAGAGACAGGAATTAATGCTCTGGAATATGGAGTATGAGAAACATCCACAAAACCCCCCTTCATTTTGCTTCATTACCCCATTTAAAACTTAAGGGCAACAATAACTTTTTGCAGAGTTAACATGTAACTAGATGGCTAAGGGTAAAGGCAGAATGAAAAGCAATTACATATAGCATATAAAGATTAAATTTCAAATTAAGATATTTTTAATTATGTGCAACTTTGCAGAAAAGATACAATTTGGCACAATTACATAGACATTTAAAATTAAAGTTCAGACCACAAAGAAGGTCTCTCCGGAGTTAGACCTGTGTAAATTTATAGCTTAAAAAAAATAAAATTAATATGTAGGAGAGAGTTTAGAAAGCAATAACTTTCAGTTACACCATTCTGAGAAAATATGGTAAAACAAGGTACTATAGATGAAGGCTGTTTCAGATTTTTCGCAAAAAAAAAATACTTAAAGTCACCAGAAATAGGTATAAGCCATCTACCTGGCCTTCTTCAAAAAAAAAGTCACTGAATTTCACCCAGTTTCATCCAGAGATTTGACATCCATCATTTCTGAATTTCAGACTGATGAAATCCTGTGTATACTATACGTCCAAGAAATGCACATATTATTTTTCTCAGCAAACTATTCCTTTAACAACATTTCTACTCCAAAATCACTTTGCATTGTATTTACATAAAAAGGCTAAGGCCACCAAGAAACTCCTGCAACACAAAGTGCCTTAAGCTAATAGGACCTGAAACAGCTGGGGATAAAAATATGTTTTCACATCCAACCATGGGTAAAAAGCACATGCCATAGTCAGCTGAGGTTTTACTTTAAAATACATATATATTAAATATTACAGAATATTTCATTAGCAGTAACGATACTACAATCATGTCTGCAGCATCCCTCATGGTCAGAGTCAAAACTGTCCTCAACTGTTAAAAGTATCTGCATTTTTTACTGGTTTCTTGACTTGCCCTGCATAGCAAAAGTTAGGCAATTAACATGGTATTTGAAAGTTCTTTGGTCAATAAGTGTTTACGTTTTCTGGTGTTTCTGTTATAGAATATAAAGAATCATAAATTGCAAATCATCCTTTCTCTTCAGTTATGTATGAATGCTTTCATGGATGCTATAAAAAATAGCATTAGGGCACCCTAATGAGTAAAGTAACCCACTGGCAGGAAGAAACCCACTGCCCAAATACGTGAATGCATGCAGTTACACGAAGCAGAGGTCTATGGTCCAAAACTCCTGCAAGCTCTCTGATAGCTCCAAGAGTTAAATTTAGCCTCAAAGTTGAGTAAAATTCTGTAGAAGCAAGTGGAAATTGTAACAATGAGGTTTTAAAAGGAAGCTTGAGTGTTTTAAATATAATCTATGTGTCAATTGACAGAAGCAATATAACGTTTGGCATTTGCAAACAGCATTGGCATTGTCAACAAATGCTGAAGAAAAGCGTATGGTAGTACAGTGATATATAAACTCAAACCTGTAATTTCTCTAATTTCATATTCTACACAGTCCCAGTGTTTTCTGGGTTCCTAAAGTATATCTTTCAGATAATAAATGTAATTAAAGCTGTATTTGCCATGCCACATTTTCTACTAATGAAGAAAGATAGAAAAGCCAGCATATTAACCAGAAACAAAAAAGGGTTTTGGAATGCCACTTATCATACAATTCTTATTAATACAGGAAGATTTTACAAGGGCTGAATGAATGTTTAAAATGGGCAGGAGAAAATTCATGTGCAAAGTAAGTGCAGCCATTAAAAAAATTACTTTTTCACAGTATGGTATTAACTATGTATAAAGCTTAATTTTACATACAAGCCTTGGGAAAAAGCTCTGAAGGTTATTTTTTGGGAAACTGTTGAGAGTTCTGGGAAACAGTGAAATCTGTTAACGGAAATTGCAACTGTTGTCATTTAACACCGCACATTGCAGCAGAAATGGATTTAAAAGCATCGCTCTGGGCCGCGGTCTATAATCTAGGTATCCTTGCCCTGTGGAAGCCACTAGAGCTTGAGTTCCTGGTGACATATGGCACAAATGAAGTATCATAGTGTGTCATTTGCAAGTGCTGTAGTTTAGCATACTTTTAACAAGGACTCACCCTCGTAACACTAACAAGAGGATCTCAAAAGCTGTGGAAAAAAGTGGTTATCTTGTCAGTAATTTCAATAATAAAGTTAATTTCCATGAAGATCATAAATGACAAAACTGGGAAGGAAAATTCACATCCCACTTCCCTTGCAAATGAGACTGATTCTTCTCACATTAGTGTGTAAAAAGGAAGCTGGTTAGCAGAACTTTGTTGGAATTTGAAAATGTTCATATACTCACTGAAAAACATCACATATACCTTCAAAATGATCATAGTCAGACACTATTGTACCACTGAGCTTTGGTATTGGATGCACCACTTGCAGCTTGTCTAATTGCTAACTGCAAATTATAACCTTCAGAGACAAAACTATTTGGAGAGGCCATGCGTTACGTGGAACCAGATGAAAACCAGCATCATTTTAAAAGCACCTGAGGGGTAAGCAAGTGTAGCTATGTTTTACAGCAATTTTAACTAAAACCGGGAGGTAAATTTTTTTGAAAATTGTTAACAATATCTACTATTCATGTCAGCTACAACAGACACACTGAATAGGACATCTCTACCAGCTGTGAACAAATAATGGCTTCCAGTGTAAGCATAAAGAAAAAAATGTGATAATTTTGGGTACATTGTGTAATAACTGCTGATAAAAAGCAAATATTATAAGGATGACTGTGGAATTTAATTACTGTAGAGAGTTATCTTTCCCCAATCTGCATGAAAACTCACCAACAGCAATTCAGATTGCTGCTATGTTTAAAGGTCCCTTCTACTGCCACTAATCAGCTGCAGCAAAATAAAACAGTCAAATAACTTTTCCCCCTTGTAAACCACGTATTTAAAGAATTTGCAATCCATTCTTTAAATATAATATAGGCCCATTTTGTAATCTCCCCATATCTAGAAGCCCACTGCCTGACTCAGATTGCTTCTGCTGTTTGTAAGGAGTAAGACACCTAAATTTAGCTGTCTATGTATTAGGTGTCTGCATATGAGCTCGTTGTGAGAGTCAGTTACCTTACATAGGCATTTGGTGTCATCGTAGTGACAAGGAATATTCCTTCCCCACCTCGAGCTCCAGACAGACATGGCTCTCCTATCAATTTTGTGATGTATCTGGCAGCCCTGGCAGATTAACCACCAGGTTAGCTGGCAGACTGGATTTACTAGAGCTCCACAGACTACAGACAAATTTTAGATACCGGCTCACATGTAGACACTCAAATTCAAGAGTCCTAATTCTGAGCTGAATCCTGTGCTCTGTAAGATACGGTATAATGTTTAGTGTTTGTAAACATGTTTTACTAAGGAGCTGATGTACCCTATAAGTATTCTGCAGCTTGACACAATTTAAACCCAAGACTTCATATTCAGTAGAATAGTTAATATAACTGATTTGCTTAATTCTACCCCTATAACATTGTTGTTAAACCTGTAGTAAACATTCCCTTGATAATTTGATGCATATTTTATATTGTAATTTATAGGGAGTTGGCTTTTTGAAAACCTTACAAATTGCTAGCATATTAAAAATGTTACATAAAGTCAAAATAATTTCTGCGTAGCATTTACGTGAAAAGGAGATAAACTACATGTTCACTTTTTTATAGAAACTATTGCCTTCACAGAATCAAAACAGCAATGAACCATTTGGTGGACATTCTTGTTTCTGAAAAGTTCAGTGGAACCAACGACAGTGACTTATGCCATATCAATAGTCACTGTTGGAACTGCAGACCAAAGCCCTTTTCTATTACCCTTGTGTGACTACATATAAACATTAGCTACACGAGCTAAGTTACCCCAACGGATCCAACTGTCCATCTCAACTGCCCCTGCAGTTTAAAGTCAATGTGTGTTACTATTCCCTATCAAATATGACATTCTTTGTAAGATGGTGTCGGCAACTAGAGTTGAAAACAGCTTTGCCAGAGTTAGAGATGTTTTCACTCCCTTTGGTATGTATGTCATATGCTACAAAGACTGTTAAATGAGAGCTTATTTACCATCTAATGATGGAAAGCTATAGTCTCTGTTACTCAATTTTCCTCTTTATATAAGGATATTTCCAATAAGTACTCATGAGTGTCTGCAGTTTCTTATTGTTGCTCTGTGTCAGAGACACAGCCATAAGTTTTCAGAGAAAGGTGCCATCTTAACATACACATTTCTACTATTTTTTATCCCTGAATCTGATACTTGTTATATACCTAATCATATACTCATTTAATCAGGGGACCAATTTACCGTCATCATTTTATGTTTAGATATAGTCCTGAATATGTAGGACACTCAGAATCAGTATGAGAAAATGGATATGAAAGAAATTATTAATTCTCTTGGGAGAACAGACACTGAGTGACAGGAATACAGAATTTACTGAAAAACATATTCAATTCCCTTGGAAACTTGGCTCATTTATTTTCATATATAGTACAATAAATTTTTAAAGCCCTTTATTGCCTGTGTATTCACTGTGCAATCTAGTATAAAACCAGGCTTATATATTGCAGTTCTCTAATTAATTTTGTCTCGTTTAAATAACTAATTGTGTGAATATTATCTGACCTCTTGTTCAAATGCATTAACTGTTTGAAAATAATCCACTCATTCTCTTCCACATTGCTTCCCATCTAGCTCTTTTTTCATTATTATTTAATTGAATTTCCATTTTTCAGCTTTAACAGTTTCTTACAGTAAACTGGAATAACAGTATTTATATTGAGTTAATGGTCATGTTATGCTTGGTTGATTAAATGTCATTCTAAATGTTTTTAGTATCACGTAGACACAAAGTTTGTACAACATTTCTAAGGATTTGGGGCAAGAAAGGCTATGAAAGTCCTATTTCAATTTAATTTCATTGTGTATGTTTTTACTGCTTACCGTCAATACAAGTTTCACTCATTTTTTTAAAAAATTCCAGATAACAAGGCAATGCTCTAAAGACCTGGTCCCATGCCCCGTGAAGTGAACTTGGATTTAATTGGATCATGATTGGGAAGGATTAGAGGAGTGCGATGCATCTCAGTTCGCTTGACTGACCAAAGGGACTGCTTTCTATTTAATAAACACTAGTGCAAATAACAGATTATGCAACATAGTATAACTAAATCATTTGAAGCCAAGTATTCTGGAGACTGTGAAAGGAAGAATAAAAGAGGGATTTTATTTTTGTACAGATAAAGTGCAGTTAATTCAGAGAAGAAAGGGTTGATTCAAAATAATCTGGTCCATAGTTTATAAAAAGGAAGTACTAATATCTTAATTGCAGATCCTATTTTTAAGAAGTTACTTTAAGAAAGTAACTTTTTGAGATTAATATTAGAAAAAAATTACTTTAGGAGTCTCTATTTTACATTATCACACATTATTCTGAACTACAGGTATTTCATTTTTCCAGAATTATTTGGTAGTACTTTAAGTTTGTCTGTGGCTGTTTTCAGTTTGTCTTAAACCTGAGTAAAATGACACTGGCAAATGGACATAACTCAAAATAGCTTTAAACCAACTCTATTGCTTGTCTGACTTATTTGTAACAGTGTGAGAAGCACATGTCAGGTGGAGATTCAGAACATGATAGGAATGGTAAAATCACCAGCAGACTCTATTATTTATATTTTCTGGCTTCAGAATCATGTCTCTGGGGTGCAAAATTCCTTTCTGTATGTGTGTACAGCTGTGTGTGCAATACAGTTATGTGTTGCTGTTCACCCTTTCAAACAAAAGAGAACAGTCTGCAGAATACTGTACAGGAGAAAAAATCTATTGTCCAAGTTCACAATAGTTACATGGCACCACAGTTCACCATGATACACTGCAATTAAAAGGGAAGAGACAAACCTAAATTTCAAGGTCATCCATAATCCTTCCTCCATCAATGTTAACGTTTATATAATGTGTATATGTATGTGTTTGTTTTACTTAATTTTATAGTAAAATGGAAATTCAGACTATTAAATTGTTTATAGTATCTGACGCATTCGTTGGTTCACTCCTTTTCCATGTCCAACAAGAAATTTGGGAACCTGTCACTAGCTCTTGGATTTTGGCTTGCTCACAAGGGAATAGATGAAGGGAACAAATCAGCAACCAGAAGGTTGTATTAATCTTACAACCACCTTAAACAAGCCTCACTGAGCAGCTTACTGAGAATGTAATTGATCTGGTTTGTTGTTTTTTTTTTTCTGACAGTTTGAAGAAAAGTGACAGGGAATACATGGGACAGAGTATTAGAGAAATTGAACCTCAAAAGGGGAGAAAGTGTTTTATGTTACCTCCTGGTTAGCAGCAGCTAGTTCTTCTTCCAGTGCAGAGACTCTTTCTAAAGAAACCCTCAGTCGTTCCCTTACCTAGAAGAAAAATCAAAATATGTGCAGTAACGTAATTTCTATCAGTCTTTAAAGATTATATAATCTGCCATATGCACTACTGCATGCCCTGCCAGTCCATTTGCAGGCATGTGTGTTGCATCCTTTCATGAGTCATACTGTGTAGTAAACATTTAAACCTAACTATAGGAAGACTTAACCCACAAAAATAGGTGTCAAATTTTAAATGCCATACTGCTGTTCCACAGTTTGCCTATAATTTTATGAAATGCATAGCAAATGCAAATAATCTAAGACCACATTAGGCATAAAAATAAAACGTTGTTCACAAGCATCTTTTACAAAGGATAAGGAAAAAAACATTTGCAGATGTTAAGTCCACTCCATGGAAGATAACTAATCTGTTCATATTAATTGATTGCAACAAAATGACTGAAAAAATAACTTGCAGCATTGCCTTCAGGCACACATACTAAAGTTTTTTTACATCATCATGCAGTTTGTTTGGGTTCTGCAAAAAGTCATAAACAAGATATACTCTCATAAGCAGAAAAGACTGCTGTGTTTGTACCAGTTTCATAGATGACCTATTCTGTTCTAAGGATGTCTACGATCTACTCAATTATTATTACTATTGTAATTATTACTAAATATTAATTATTATTAAATAATAACAATTTAATACCTCTGAAGACATATTTACTGTTGTTTGAGTGCTCTGGCAAGCGTCAGCTCAGGTAGCATAGACAACCTAAGCTGGCAATGTAGTTGCCAGTCTCCCAATATGATTAAAGGCAAATCAGACCCAAAACAATCTTCAGGGCTGTGGGTATGTGACTTTCTCTCCTGACCATGAAGGGAGCCTATGGCAACTCCTCTCCTAATCTATACAACTTCATTAGGCACCTCACATGATTTTACAACCTGGCTAATTAGTAAACACTCAGGATATATTTCTATACATGTTCCACCTACACTGCGGCAATGCTGTTCCAGCTGGTGATCCAAGGATGTTTAAGGCTGTTAGCAATGTTTGTAGGGAAAGTTAGCATATTCTATTAGACCAAGAGATGCAGCTGGAAAACAAAGCAAAACAAAAATCAATCTTTCATGTACAATGGAACATTGTACATTTTCATGTACGTACAATTGTTTTCACACCCTTGACAAATATAGAAGATCCCTGAAAAGGTTGTGTATGTCCTAACGCTTTCATACTTTTTCCAGTGATACCTCTTAGTCTAATAAATATTACCTTTCCTTACATAATTTATTTTCCATTACTACTTATAGAAGTGAAATTTTGCACAGACTCACTACATCCCAAGAACGGCTTAGAATTTAATAGATGAAAATTACTTAGCAAAACTATAACATAGCATGTTCACTAAACTTTAAAACTAAATAAATCTACAGATCAAATACATATTCAGGAAAACAACACTAAAAAAGAAAATTATTCAGCCTTTCTAACAAATGCAAATATATTTGTTTATGCAGTACTTTGAGGTTTTTTGTTCTCTTTACATACTTCAGCTTTATTAACAGAAAAATTGAAAATTTATTTTATGTATTCACAGAAATTATTTGAATGCTCTCAGGTAACTATAGTTTTACTATACACTAAACAATATTGCTAGCCTTAACAGAACAGAAATCACAAGTGATTTATTCAAAGGAGCAAAAGAAAAGTGAATTGAAGAGTGTTAAGGTATAAGAAATATTAAGACATTCTCAAGATTAGAAATAATCCTCAATTTTTTAGTCCAATTTCTGATGTTTTAATTTCCGTCTATGCCTTCAGCTCTATAAGACTGAAAAAAACAAACTGTTAATGTTCCCAAAGATGCAGGTTGTAGCTTAAATGGACATTTCCTATAGGGTGTGACTATGTAGTCCATAGGTAAGCTGCAGTAACTGACTGTACCTGTTCCTCACCTGATGCAAAAGAAGTTGAAGCCATCTTGAAGTGGCAGTGACTGAGCCATCTGAGTGGCAGTAATGAGAGTGAAAATTACTACAAATTTTCATGGCTGTTTCAACTGTTTTCATGCACCAGAACAACAGAATACAGTGAAAATCTGCAATGGAACCCCAAATGATTTTGCTATTTATTAAATTTTTGTACTATTTTTCATCAAATATATATGTAAAAATCTTTAACCATAAAGCTTGCTTTCCAAAATGAGCTACACAATTCCTGGAAAACATCCTCATAAAGCTTCAGATTTATCATAGTACATAAGCTATTATCACAATCATTTTATATAATTTTTTTAGTATTCAATTCTAACACACTTGGAATATGTAAAATTAATTTAAAGTATTATCTTTACTAATTCTAATTTATTCATAATTTCCATCTAATTCTATTTTTCATAAAAATACTTCACACCAAATGTATAATGCATCAATTATTCTGGCTGTAATTGAAAAACTTTAATTGTTTAAATAGCTGAAAAAGTGTTTCTTACTTCATTTGCCTTTCCTTTTTCCTATTTTTTAAATCATATTCTGCTTGAAAAAGAGTACTATTTCTCCAGTTCTTCTACCAGCTTCCAAGGGCTGCTCAAGGACCTGTTTCCCCACCCAGATGGACGAAAAGTCCAAGGCAGTATGAGTCCACTACCTGGTACTCACATTTTTCCTCTCCCTCTCCTCCTACCATGCTCTCTGCCTTCCCAGAGGTTCCCCCAACTCCTCTGTGGATCCCCAAACTCTCTTTCTGTATCCTGCTTCTCTTCCCACCACCATTTCTGTCTTTCACTAGCTCTCCACTATTAAAGTCCATGTCCTACCAGTGAGGGGTGTAATCCTGTCTTCAAGAGGCCTGATTTCAACCTCTCTAACCACAGTGGGAGCTGGCAGACAACAATTTCTTAATGGAAATCTCAGCTTAGATGTAAAAAATACATGGAAAAATGACAGTCATCTTTCTGGCTTCAGTCCTCTTGGCTGTAAGCACTGCTGAGGGACAAGATGATTACGAGAAAATTCATAAGACGGCAGTTGTTAATAGCTGAAATGAAATGCAATGAGTTGGTAATTTTACTTTAAATTTTCATAAGTTTCCTGAAACCTCTGTGTATTCAAGCCTAAGTATTTTATAAATGAGAATGCATGCTTAAAAAATATGTTATAAGATGTCTACCACTGGCATTCACTTTGAACAGAGTTAGAATTTGCAAACTAACTAGGCCACATTACTGAGGAGGTCACAGCTCTACAAGGAGCTGGAATCAGAAAAATTATCCTTAACCTTTACACACTGTGGCATTGTAGAACTGAATCCTAGTGGGTTTTATATGGACATTTTAAAGCCTGAAAACAACAGTCCTTGGAAATAACAGGCATTTGTTTCAAAGAACATTTAGGAGACATTTTTTACATGGCACTTCAGAAAAAATAATAGGTAGACAATTAATATCTTTACTCTGAATATCAAGCTATTATATTCAAATCCAATTTTTTTCATTATTGTCAGTAACAACATGGAACAGTACAGTGTGACACAGAGCAACAGTTGGAAGTTGTTTCCTTTCCTTTGCCTTTCCTTGCCTTGCCTTGTCTTCCCTCCCTTCTATGTACACAGTTAATTCACTGCTTTTTTTATAATGACCTAACCAAAATTGCTGTCTGATGGCCCTTATTTGTTCTCTGAATATAAGAGTTGCTAAAGGAACTGAAAGCAACTGTGCCTTGGCACAGATGACTTCTTTTTTCCTTTCATCTGACCAGTAAGCAACTAATTCAGATTCACATTTGCCATGGCGGCATTGGAAATGTTGCAACTAATTCTTCATGTTCAACCACATACATAGTGGCTGTTAAAGTTGAGGGAAATCTTTGATTTTATCAGTGAAAAAGAGGAAAAGTGCTACATCAGCGCTCTGATCTGAAGGAGAAATCTGCTCTGGTTTACAGCCCAGAAACTAACTTTATTTCTGACTTTAAATTTCTTTCTCAGTCTTCAACTGATTTCAAAATAAACTCGAGGAAGAACACAAAAGCTGATTAAAGATTTCAGGTTTGGCCATTCACATTCCAGGAAAAAGTACAGGCTACAAATGCCATACTAACGTATGTGGTATACATATGTTTTGAAAAAAAATTTACTTTGAACAGTATTTACCAGTTGGTAATTGTATTAATGTTTTCCTTTGTAACTTTGTAAGTTCATATCGAATAACCTTTGAATCTAAACACGGGGCAACAGCCAAAGCCTCTGAAAAGCCATATACAAATGTATTGCAAAGAATTTTGTAATTATGTTACAGCAAACGAAACAAACAGAACCATGCTCATTTCTGAGAGGTGCAGGAAAGGGTGTTGTTCCTGGTCACTATCCTGTTAGAGAAAAAGGAGTTGGAACAAATGCAGACTATTTTTATCTGATAATTTGGGTTTTTTTCATATGATGAATGCAAATTAATTATTAGAATATTGCATTGTTTTCTCTTTTCTGGAAGTCAAAGACAGTGAGTCACTATAGTTCATAGAAGTAAGGATTATCGTAGTGAGATTGTGTTTATCACTTCAGAAATAACATACTACTTAAATTTCATATTGTCCTTCAACGTATTTCTACTTTCTTGGACACTAGATAAAGCTTTTCTAAGTAAAGTTTCATAAAGTAAAACTAACCAGATGTCACCTGATCTGTCAGAACATGCTATAATATGCATTTTTAAAGGACAGATTCCCATTACAGTGTCACAGACACAGCAGAGAAGAGTTGCTCTCCCCGTGTTAGAGGGTGTATCCAACATGTGCCCAGAAGACTGGGTATTCCTCCGGCTTTTAAATGCAACCACATTATCTTGAAATGTAACACAGTCAATGTCATGTTAGCACTGCTGTCGGTGCAAAATATCACCCATCTTTCTCTGTCTCCTAGCAACTGCTTCCCACTTTTTTCCTTGCTGTCAAATTCTTTCTTCATTCTCTCCAGATCTGCAGCCCACAAAGAGCTTTTAAAAAACACTTTTGCATGCTAGAATTGGATCACTTTTTTTTCATGGACAGTCTATTGAATAAAGGCTCTCCTAGCTACCTGCTAATGAATAAAAAGGTAGTGATAATGTTGACATGAATAGGTTGTTTTTATTCGCAAGAAGATTAGGCATACTTTTCTGCCATGAATTAATCTCAAGAGAACCAGTGTTTTTTGAATCTTAGCTAGGACAATAACACCTGGTGGTTGCTTTCCTTTGTGAAGATCAACTGGACACTTTTCAAAAAAAATTGACAAAAAAAATGGATTTGGAGAAGAAGTTGCTTCAAACAGTTTCTTCTTTCTAAATGCACATTTTAAATGTTGAACCCAAAGTTTAAAGCAAAACAGGAAAAATGTCTGCAGGAGAATAAACATGTTCAGACAGATATTAGAAGTCAATTATAGCTATAGAATGGTATATATAAAATAACCATTTTTCTAGCTTTTGTTCTTCCTGAATTGCATATAAGGAATATGTACTTCCTGATCTACTCTATACTCAATGTCATTCTAACCGTGAAGTTAATCTGGTCTTCTATATTCTATTCAACTTTAATGATGTCTAGTAAATCTCATCTTCATTTGCTGTATTATAAACTATTCTGTGTATATCCATATATAATATCCCAAAATATTTCATAGTACTGTCTTACCTTTTTTCTACAACTTTTCATTGCATGAAATAAAACAAAGAAAAGTATCAGCTACTTAGCAGCAGTAAGAGAAGTCTTTGAGATCTGAAGCATCAAGAAGGTGAGGGGTGATTAACTGAAGAGAAGTTTCCACACAGACTATCTTCCCTATGAATACAGCTGCAAATTTCAAGTGACTTTATGCAATAGCAAAGGCTATTAGAATGTTAAGTCAGAATTTCACATCGGTCCCAGTCATAATCAGTCCTAACCTCTAGTGTTTAAAACTTCCCATTTTTTAAACAATGCTTATTGTTTGTGGGATGTAACCTAACCTTACACTTAGGAAAAACAATCACTGAATTTAACTTTGTACATGAAGAAAATCTAGAATTGGTATTCGTAGCAGAACTGCCCATGTCCTGTGTTTTCAGATTTCTAAAAATACTAGCATAATTAGATATATAAAGATGTTTGAAAACATGTATAGCTTCTGTCAAATTAAATTTCTAAATAATAATAATGCAGTTAGTGCAGTATCAATTTCATTTGCTGTGACACAACTCACCCAAGAAGACACAATGAGTTTTCTTTGAGATACACATAAAATAGTAAATATTTATAAACTAAATTAACTCTTTCATTATCCCCATGCCCTAAAAAGAAAATTCTCACAAAGTACACTACAACTATGCAAGAACAGACTATGAATATTGTTGTTTGGCACTGCTAGGAGCTCGTATGGATAATGGGGTAAGAATAACAGCATGCTCTTACTACCACCTTCTCACTAGGATGTACCTATTGGGTTCAGCCAGACAGGACTGGCTCTCTAGTGTGGGAAGCTCATGACAAGCTTTCATTCTACAGGGGGTGAAGGGATGCTGAAGGAGCTGTCAGACACTGAAATAACTCAATGACACTCATGCTTTCTCTGAATAACGCAATCATGGCCGTGATCCCTTTATGGTGGTCTACCTTTTGGAAAAAAGGCAAAGGCAAATTCCAGACTTCATGTCATATTTCCACCTTCCAGTCTGTTTTGTATTTTTCATTGCATTTTGTTACAGTAATGAGGATGTTTTTGTAGTTCTTGTACTGTGTACATAACAATCCTTGCATGACCAGTGGCAGAGCTTGTTACACCACCTCGAGATGTTTTAGTGTAGGAAGTGAAAACATGAAAGAAAATTTGCATTTAGGAAGACTGTAAAGACTTTCTTGGGAGTTTTGTAAGTTTAAAAGGCAAACATTTTAATGAAAATATCTTGCTATGCTTTCTCAAGGGTGTAATGGCTCAATTATTGGTTTCAATGTCAACATTTTTTGTGAAGAAAAAAATTACAGGAAAGTTTTCATTATTTACTTGCAAAGGGTCATGATACATTTTCAACGCAC